>NC_090305.1:87920972-89170972 GCF_039906515.1 Pseudorca crassidens | reverse complement strand
TTCTGGTTTATTTTTAACTTTTTTTCAGTGGACACAATTTAAACACAAAAGTAGAGACATCAGCCTCTCTGCCCATCACTCAGCTTCCACACTTACCGTATTGGCAAGCTTCTCGATCTTCACAAATACTATAAAAGCTTATTGTTTCCGGGAAACCATCAACTGCATTTGTGTAAAAGTGCATCCTGGACAAAAAGTTGGCTCAGCATCTTTAGTCATTGGGGAATTGCAAGTTAAAGTCACATTGAGACGCTACTGTACATGCACTAGAGGGACTCAAAGAGACTGACAGTAGCAAGTGCTGTTGAGGATACGGAGCAGTTGGAATGTCCATACTTTGCTGCAGGAAGTGTAAGACGGTACGGTCACTTTTGAAAAAGAGTTTGGAAGTTTCTTGTAAAGTTAAATATATACTTGCCATAGGTTTTTTTAGCCAAGAGAAATGAAAACAGGTCCACACTAAGACTTGTATGTGAATGTGCATGGCAGTTTTATTCATGAGAGCTGAAAACTGCAAACAGCCCAAATGTCCATCAGTAGGAGCCTAGGTAAACAAAACACACAGCAACAGGGATGAATGTCAGAAAATACTTTGATCACTGAAAGTAGCCATACGAAACAACGAATATATACTGTATAATTCCATTTGTGTGAAACTCGAGGAAAGACTCATTCAGTCCACAGGGAGGGAAAACAAATCCGTGGTCTCTTAGAGCTGGGAGTGAGGCTTGTTTGGAAAAGGACACTAAAGAACTTTGGTTGGGGGTGGTGATTACACTGCTCTATATATTTGTCAAAACAAACTGTACCCTTAAAACCACGTGCGTTTTGTTGTGTAAATTGTATCTCCTTAAGATTTGTCCCAGGCAAAGATTGTCCAAGTCAACAGAGCTCAGCAGCGGTTGCTATTTCTAGCAACCACACCCCCAACCCTACCCTTTTGGGGATGTTTGGATGGCAGGTGATTAGGCATCTGTAAGCAAGCAGGGAGTAATTTTTGAGATCCCACTCTTCTTTAGTGCTTTGGGAGCCGTGGAGAGGGCGCGATAAAGTCAAAAGGAACAGTGTTGTCGTTGCTCCCCTCCACCGCAGGCTGTTTACTCTTTGGAACATGCACTCAGCCTTGGCTCTTGTACCCTTATTCCTTATTCCAGAGTCTGAAATCTTTTCCCTTTCCCTCCACAGAATGCCAGAAAAATACATTGTGTGTTTTTAGAGGACACTTGTCTAACTAACTGGAATCTTATTCCACCTGGAATTTTCACCTCTCGCCACAAAATGTTTGATGATGAAGTATGTCTTTAGAACACAAAAGTTTTCTGTTAGTAGAGGCAATAGATAAGGGATTACATTCTGAGAAAGTGTACTCCTTATGATATCCAGAGCTCTCACTTGCTTAGCTATCACCCAACTTTTGTTAGTGGTTATGCTGTGTGGAATATAACGCTGATTGTGATAATATGTAAATGATTCATCACTTCGAATGATTGTTTTGTTCCTTCTCTAGCTGGACTGTAAGGGTTTTCTTTGAGTATAGTGCTTAGGAATGTAAAATAGTCCAAGGAACATTGGATCCTAAAAACTTCTAGACTTTTTGGGATCAAGGAAGGGTGGGGGCTTGTCAAAAGAACTCAGCCTGAAGGAAGAGCTCCTAATGGCCAAAGCTGGAACAATTTAAGCAACAAGACAAATTACAATAGAATTGGATTTTAATCCATAAGATAAGATAAATAGCCATGAATTCATACTGATAAAAATAATTGAATAAATGAATGAATTTGAAGAGACAGCTCTTACTTAAAGAAGAATTCCAGTTAATAAATGTGGAAGACCAAATCACCATGGGGCCAAAACAAAACAATGGCAGTTTTGCGCAGTCCACATTTGAATGCTGAAGTTAGTGGGTGAAAGTTTGAGAAGAAACAGCATATTGGTATATAGAGTCTCAAGGTAACTCTTTTAAAGTCTTTTATTTAATAGATAATAACTTTAAAGTGGAGAAACCTGACAGACACTACCTTAGTCACCTGGTCATGGTTAACATCGGGGATAAGACCTGGAAACATCCGGGACCCCTTACTGTGATGCAGTCAGGAGACCGCACATCTTTGCTTTGGAATCGTCAGAATGTATAACCTCATTCTGGTCATGAAATAAACCCAAGTTGAGGGACATTTCTCCAGAACAACTGACTAGTGCTCATCAGAAGTGTCCAGGCCGTCAAAGACAAAGAAGCTGAGGAGCTGTCAGAGATAGGAGGAGACTAAACGTGAGGAAAAACAAACTGCAGTGTGGATGCCTAGATGGGAGGCTGAGGGAGACAAGGACTTTCATGGGGAAACGAGTGCGAATCCAAAAAAGTGTTCGGTTTAGTTAAGAGTATTGTATCAGTGTTAACTTTTCTGGTTTTGATAATTATCCTTTGTTTATATAAGATGTTAACATTAGGAGAAGCTGAGTGAGGGGTATGTGGGAAGAACTCTGTGCCATTTTGCAACTCTAGCTTAAGATGAAACATTTAAAATTTTGTTTTAGACTTTAAAAAAGAAACCTTGCAAAATCTCCATTGTACTTCTGCAAATTAGTGAATCAGATGTTCAGCAGATCTTTGATGACAGTGCACTTGCAGCAATGTAGTTTAAGAAGAAAAAAGTCCCTTTCAGACAAAGACATTTCAGAGTCATTTTTGGCACACACAGGCCTTACCTTGTTGGAAACTTACTACAAGGCATGCAAATTCGCTTACTTTGATGCCAAAGGGAGATGCTTCAGAGTGGAATACCAACTTGAAAAAAAGTGCCTGTAACAGAATGATGATGCAGATACGTGTGTGTATGCAGTATACCATCGTCCCAGTTTAAGTATCCCTTTTTATAAGCTAAGGATTTAGATACATCTGTGTAACTGGAGAGCTTGCTGGTAGTGTGAGAATCCCACTTGATTCCACAGTACTTACTCTGGTGATAATGTGGTTTCTCTAAGGTTAAGTAAGCAGACTTATTAATTATGTCATGCTCTGTGAAGTCAGTTGTTACTACCCATAGATCTTTTTTACTTTGATAGAGAAACAGAAGACCAAGAGCATTCCTGAAGGACTTAGGCTTGACTTCCTAAGAATTTTGTCCTAATTCCCTAGCCCTAGATATTTAAAAATACAGGCACTGCAGTACAGAATGTCATAGTCTGCATTTTTCATACCTGTATGGTTGTGAGTATAGGTGGGGTATGTTGAAGTAGTTGAGATATTTGAGGTAAGAGGAAAGGTGGAAGGGTGAAGGGGCACATATGTGATCTAGTGAAGGAATGGAAGAGAAACACTTCGTTTGGAAGGGCACCTCCTTGACTGGCAGATTCAGAGACCTGTTTTCAAGTTCTCATTTGCTGCAGTTTTCAGTGTTACTGACTACTTCATGAAAACTTTCTCCGGCTCTCTTTTTAGTGTTTTCCTTTGTTTTCCTCACTTTCACTGGCTCCAGTTGGATTCCCTTTCTTCTCAAGGTTCTTTGGGTTGGACCATGTGGCTTAGTGGAAGGAGCATAAACTTAGTGTAAACTGCTCTAGCCTATTGGCTCTAGGACCTTTGAGTTTTGATTCCACCAAAAACATCAAAAACTTGTGAGAATTATGAGGTGATACATGTAAACACTCAACACAGTGCCGCCTCATAGGACGCATTTCATCATCTGTTAATTTTCTTCTTCACCTCTTACAAACTGGGAGCTGTTCTATCTCTGGGATAGATGGTTATTATATCATTGAGAACCTCTCATGTGTGAGGCTTTTTGCTTGGTCTTGGCAGTATAAAAGAAGAGTTATACAAAGTCTCCCAGTTCTGAGGCCCAGAGAAACTGTTTAGTATTAGAATACAACGTAATGTTACATGCTGATACAGCATCTGCTGTCTGCACCACATTGTTAGACCGTACTGTCAGGGAAACAAGTAACTATTTTGAAGCAAGTTTGGAGAGTATAGCATAAAATGTAAAAGGTGGGGACTGCCTCAGAGATGTATATAATCTTGTGGAAAGAGACAGATAAATAGGGTAATATTATAATGTAGAACATTAAGTGGTAGAGGTATGTCACGGTCGTTTGGGAACCCTGAAAATCTGACCACCAACTATTATTTGCCAGGAGAAGTTGGGAAAGCAGTGGCATATGAGCTGGGTCTTAAAGTAGGTATGAGTTTAGCAGATGAAGTATGAGAACTGACATTTCAGAAGCTAAGGGGTGAGCAGATAGGCAAATACAGCCATTGGTTTTGATATCCCCAGAGGTCCTGGAACCAGTCCCCCTCGGATACCGAGGGACAACTGTATTGATGGCATACCTCAAAATATTCTCATATTTATTTAAGTTTCTATTCCTATGCAAAAAATTCTAATTATTTTCTGGAATCCTGAGAAATGTTTCATCCATAAGTAGCAAATATGACCAACATTTAATTCAAAGATTTACTGTATTGTTTAAATTGGTATATGGATTCCCATCTTCAAGCTGTGCCACACTGTCCCCCTGTCCCAGCACAACAAAGTCATGTATACTGAGTTGAAGGAATTCTCCAAGCCAGTGCTCATGCCTCTAGCCAGTAGCTACTGGTGGTTTCAGAGTCATCACCTTCATTTACATCTAATTTTTCAACCATTTGAAGTAAATAAAATACCCTAAAATTTTCCTTCCCTTGCTTCAAATAAAGACTATGATTAACCTGAAATGCCTGAAGTATAAGATGATATTGTCAGAGTCGTAAATTGTGTAGAGACCGTTAGATAGTCTTCCCTCAAGCATCTGTTTGGTGATTGAACTGACTGGTCTTATGGTATTATACACAGAAGTTGTTTTACATTTTACCATGGGTTTTTCCCCTAGAAAAGGCTCTGCGTATTAAAATAATGTTACATAAGATCTTGAGAGAATGATATGTTCCTGACCAAATGTGTGATGCTTAGCTATGTAGAATTACCAAAGACATCCTGTTTAATCATTGTAACTGATCTATCTTATGATGGGTATATCTCCGTGCTGCTATGCAGTGTACAACTTTAATAAAACTTGCAAAATGTTTGAGAGGAGTGATCATACAACTTTATTTAAAAAAACAACAACAGGGCTTCCCTGGTGGCGTGGTGATTGCGAGTCCGCCTGCCGATGCAGGGGACACGGGTTCGTGCTCCGGTCTGGGAAGATCCCACATGCCGCGGAGTGGCTGGGCCCGTAAGCCATGGCCACTGAGCCTGTGCGTCCGGAGCCTGTGCTCCGCAACGGGAGAGGCCACGGCGGTAAGAGGCCCGCGTACCGCAAAAAATAAAATAAAATAAAATAAAATAAAATAAATAAACAACAACAACAACACAGTATCAGCATATTAAAAGCTCTCAGGATTCTTCTTTCCAAATCCTCCCCTCTTATGACCCCAACCAGTTAGAATGATGAATATATTATATATGTTTTTGGTAGATATCTTTGGATAAAATTCTGATGGGTCAAGTGCTATTTTTTGCTGCGCTGCCTTCCCATGTTTGTAAATGTTTCTACTCCTTTATATTATATTCTTCTGTAGACCAGTGTTTCTCACCTGGGACTGATTTTGCCACCCAGGGGATATTTGGCAGTGTCTGTCAGAACTTGGGGATGGGGGCGCCACTGGCATGTGGTGGGTAGAGGCCAGGGATGCTGCTAAACATCCCACACTGCATTAAGCACAGCCCCACAGCAAAGAATTACGAGTTCTAACATGCCACCAGCGCTGTGGTTGAGAGACCATGCAGTAGACATCCTTCCAAAGTGATGATAGGCTTTTAGAAAGTTTTGACTACCAGCGATTTAGGAAACCCATTATAATTTGACCGTGAACTAGCCTGTTTGTTATAACTCTTATTTTCTAGTACATGTTTTTGTTTCGTTTTAAGGATTAGGTTTGAGGGAATCCTTAAGATTACCTTAATTTAGTCCAACCCTCTAATTTTACAGGTGAGAAAACCAAGACCTGAAGAGGGCAACTGGTTTGTTAGATCTTGGATTTATTTAAATTATCTAAATAGTGTTTTTTTTTGGGGGGGTTCCCTCTGAAGAATTACAAATTCTTCTGTGTGCTTTGTAGGTGCCCAGTTTTGTGACATGAACTGTAATTTCAAAATGGTTACGTGCATTTTAAATGGGATCTCTGACAGCTATAAAGGAATTTTCAGAGCAGATTGGGTTGCTTTAGTATAGTTTCTTGGAGAAAGACTTGATACATCATCAAGTTTATTTGCATCTGAAGATATATGGTTTGCGAAGAGATTTGTAGTCTCTTGTGATCCTTCTTAAAATCATTTGCATGATTTATAAGGTAATTTTGTGTATCTTCTGGGGAGATTGAGAGAGGTCATATCAAAGTCACTAAACCAGCAGTGTAGTTTGTAGAATGTACTTAACGCAAACTTGCCTGTATGTTAAGAACAAATAACTCTATTGTTTTTATTAAATATTGAATACAAGTATCTGAGCTGAAGGAGCCATAGAGATTGCTTACTTACTCTATTCTGATCTCTTTTATCAATGAGGAAACTGCAGTCTGGAGAGAGTATGTAATTCATCCAAGGTCATGGAGTTAGATTCTAAAATAAATACAGAAAGCAGAGGAGAGAGCTGAGGCACCTCAGCCTGCTAAGTCCGATGATCCAACTTGTGTGACAGGGAGCAGCCCAGAAAACACAAGGGACCCTCAACAGAGATCTTGGCCGTTGAAATCTAAAGCGTCATATTTTATCAGCTTCTTGGAAAAGAAGCATACACCCGTACTCAGAGTGCAGAGCGCCTGCCTTGGCATAGAGTAGACACCAGGAAAAGTCTGTTTGATGAATTTGGAAACATAAGCCCAAATGCCGGAGGTGAAACCAGGACAAGAGACAGCACGAGGAATGTTACATCTCTCTCTGCTCCTTTACTCAGATGGGCTTCCGGAAGTAGGGATGCTGGCCCAGAGAGTTGGGATTTGGTAACCTACATGGACTTCTCCTCCTCAAGGAGGCGGGCGAGGGGAGGTGTGTCTCCACCACTTCTGTAGTCACAATACAGCAGCTACTGTAATTCTCACACTGCCTCAAGCGTGGCAGCGATCCTAACACTGCTCAGAAGAAATCCTCAGCCAGCAAAACACCTTTCCAGTCTTAACACCAAAGTCTTTTACTGTAGAATAAAATTTGTATTGAAAATTTGGAATGGCAGGTATCGGAAAGAAATGGCAGTTAGCCATCTTCAAAGAAGGTCCATTTTGAAAACAATTTAGGAAACATTTTTCTTCACATGATGTCAACTAGTCCATTCTTTGTCAGTGGATTTACTTTGGGAGAAATGCTGTGAGAGATCTAAAGGGCATATTTATTATGGGACATTTACTTTAAATATTTGAATGACCACAATGAAATTCTGTTATTTTAGGCACCACAGGGGAGAGGAAATGGAAGGAAGCCAGATTTATAGTCTGTGGTTGAAATACTTTTAAGCCTTGTTCTTGAAAGTTGTGCTTGTGTTTAGGAAGTTGAAAATTTTTTCTTTGAAATGTTTTCTTAAGCTGCGTTTGGAGGTGATGCTGCTTTTCATGGTGGTGGGGTTTTTTTGTTGTTTTTTTGTTTGGTTTTTTTGCAGTTTTGCTGAGCAAGAATTTAAGCTTGAGTTGTTTTAGAAGTTGTCTTCTGAAGAAAACCTCTTCTTTCTTTACCTGTGATGAAGCAGCAGACTTGCACAGTAAAATATTTGTCATGGTCCTAGGGTAGCAGCTCTCCAGCTTTTTGGTCAGAGGATCTCTTGCACTGTTTAAAATTATTATGGACCCCAAGTAGCTTTTGCTCATGTTGGCTATACCTGTAGATACTTTCCACATCAGAACTTAAAACTGAGCAATGTTTAGAACACAGGAATATACAAACATACATTTCATTAGCTCTCAGAGCAGTGATGTCACGTGTCATTTAGTCTTTGGAAAATGAAAAGGCAAGTATTACTGTGGAGGTAATTATTATAGAAATAGTTTTCGCCTTGTGGACCCTCCTCAAAGGTTCTTGAATACTCCCAGGAGTCTCTGGGCCACACTTTGAGAACCAACCTGGACTAGGCTCTCTCTCCATTGCTGCCAGCTTCGTTTATAAAATAAGGGTTTTGTTTTCAAGAGCCTCAACCACTTGTAGCTCCTTTTACTTTCTGAACATATGTTCCAGAGTTGCAGAAAAGTTACAGTGCCGACAGTTACTGGTGCTCAAGTACTTTTTAAGTAAGTGTGTTTTCAGAGCATAAGAGACATTTGAATACATTGATAATTTTGAATCTGTAGTAGAACATTTCAGATTGTGTTGTTAAGGATGCTTGTGTTAGTTCTCTTGGAGCCAGTTGTTTCTAACCAAGTTGTATCTGGTGAGTTTGTGCAATACCACGTATAGTATTGTAAAATTGAAGTCCGGTAGCCTCCCCTAAAGGCATTCTCTTTTAAAAGGAATATCTGCAAAACCAAAATTCTGTCTGAAGTAATGCAGAAAAACTGACAGCTAAGTCAATGAGGATCCTTAGTGCTGCCTCTGCTCCCAGCCAGCATGATTAACTTAGGACACTAAGCTACGTGAGGGATTTCTGTCTCTAGAGCCATTTCCATAGGGCAGAGCTTAGCAGCTTCTTTTATTTGTAAATATTTCCGTTGCCCTCCCTGTGTCTGTGGAAGGGTAGTAGATGCATCTACAGCTGGAAAAGTTAGTGCTTTGAAACGTAGATATAACTTTTAAGGGGAATTATTTTGTGGAATATCTGCATGTTCTGTGTACATGTACTATGACGAGCTAAGAGAACTTTACCTCCTTTAATCTTGATTTCAGCCCTGATATATTAGGTGTGGTCCCATTTCCATTTTGAGTAATTTACCCAAGCTCAATAGCAGAGTCTGGATAAAGTCCAAAGGCTGTCCTAACTCCAAAGTCTGTACTCGCCCTATTTACCTGTGAAGGTGAGGATGGAGAGATAAGTGGAATAAAGGGGATGGCTTGACGGTTTTTTCTTTTCTTTTTTTTAATTTGATAGTTGGAGTCCGAATTAAGGGGGAAATTTTAGTTTTCTGGTACAAGGCAGAGTGGTTCTCCTGAGTCCAGGATGTATATTGGCAGCAAAGAGTAACCTAGAAGATGAACTCAGACCCCTTCAGGCCACCCAGTGGCTCATTGTAGAAGATTTGAGAAATTTCATGAAAACAGGTGTTTACATGAGAGGCCAAAGAACTATTTAGGAGAGAAAAGAACAGCAAGAAAAGATACTATTTGGGGAGCAGAGAGAATTTAATAATGCCACGCAGTGTATGATTGTAGCAGTGAAGGTCACAGGGTCATAGAAGTTTCGTATTACCCTGGTGTAGCGTGGCCTGACTCTGTGGCAACAGCAGCTCTGGGGAAGGAAGGCCATGAGTATTCATCTTTCCAAAGCAAAGCCAGCTAGGTCTGAGTAATGTTGAAGTGAGCCTAAATCAGCAAGCTGAAAGAGCATCCTAGTCACTGGGACTGACAACTAGTACAAGGTCTTATGTTTCCTGCGTCAGGGAAGAATCTGACTGGAGCTCTTTTTGTGGTTTCATCCCATAACTGAACAGATGAATATTTGTCCATTGGTCTCTTAAGATGATCAGCCCTTTAAAATAGTGGCAAAGTAAGTGCTTACCTAGAAACTCCCTGGGAACTTATTTACGAAACTAGATTATCTGCCATATTTCCTCATCTGTTATTCTTCATTGGGCTGGATTGACTCACCTGGGTGATTCTTAGTAATAACTGTACTATAACAGTGAATCAAATATGAAAAGGTACAGAAATTTTCATGAGATTAAAACCCTTTGTTACAAAACTCTCAGCCTAGCATGGTACACCTGAAAGACTACCAGACTAATAGTCTCTGGTGTAGTTGTAAATCCTCTCTCTCTTTTTAAACTGAGAATACTAGTGGTTGTGTAATATACCTTTTAGAATTGTTGAGGATAAAGTGAGGCAGTAGTTGCTAAAATATAAGTATAGGTGGAGGAGAAAGAGCCCTAAAGTAGCCTAATTACTTCAAATCTGTTCTACCTGTGCATGTCTAGAGTTTAAAAGAAGTCTTGTGTCACCCTTTGAGATCTCATGGTCATTGATGTTGGAGCCAGAATCCTGACTTCTGTGTTCACAGCATTTCTTCTCTGCTTTATCTTTGGTATGTAACTTACAATGGGTCAGCAGCGGGTGGGTAAAATGAACAGAAAGCGAGTTGCTCTTGTAGGGCCTCTTTTCTGTTGCGCTCACCGAAGCCAGGAGCCAGTAGTGTGCGGTTGGCAGTGTTGCTGGGACAGACCCTGAATCTTAACGCTTACATGGCCTTGGAGCTAAATACAGGCAATAGCTGGCGTGAAAATGGATTCGCAGCTTCTTTTAACTTGGAATACATATTGTATGCAGACAGAGATCAGATTTATTTACCCTAATTATGGCTTTAACAGGTACTTGTGCAAAGAAAAAAAGTTGTGCAGTTTATAACGCATTTTACACATTTGGCCCACCCGCTTCCCTGAGGTTGTATTTTCTATTCCCATTTCATTTTCAAAATATTTTAGTCGGTAACGGCTGTGCAGAGTACTCTGCTGTGTTCCCAGCTGGTGTGTGTTTGTGTGCGTGCGTGCGCACGTGTATCGGGGGCTCAGTAATACAGAAGTTCAGTCATTGGTGGGGAGGTAAGATGCATCCTAGTTAGTCCAATGCGCACGTGTAGAATAACCTTTTGACTGGAGGGACGGGGAAATGGGTCATGTGGAGAAGCCTCCTTTTAATTACAGAGCCATGATGTGATCTCAAAGACTCGTGGGCTCCTGGTAGAGTGAGCTAAATGGACAGGCATTTTCAGAGTAGTGCAGTCCTGGAAATTGCTAATTTTTCAACCAACAGATTGCCAAGGCGAGGAAGGGCTTGGTGGGGGAGGTAAGGACGATGGCAGAACTCAAGGGCAGTGTCAGTTAACTTGGCAAAGATGTTTTGTAAGTTGCAGGGTACTTTTTTTTTTTTTAATGGATAAGTTGATTGTGTGATTTCAGAGCCTTTAGGGTATTTTAACTGAAAATGGAATTCCATAAGTGGACAAAACACACAAATGTTAGTTTAGGAAGAGCTGGACATAATCAAGGAAAAAAAAGATTTGTTATTGCTCTTTGTTGCCTGAACTACGAAAAGATGGCTTTGTCGTGTTTCTCTTTGTGGGAGCTGAGATACAGAAAAGCACATGAGAAATGATCACAGATTTCACGTTCCCCTGAGCACACAGTGGAGAAGGAAAGTGTTGTATGGGGGAAACATATGGTTTGCCCATGTTCCCCCAGAGCAATCCAGGAAGATAGCTTGTTTTTTGCTCTCATTTGTGTTTGTGTGAAATTTTTCGTTTTCAGAAATTAAGGATGTCCCTTGATAAAGATTTGCTTCACTTTGTGGAATCAGTTCTTCTCTGAAATATTAGCTGTTCAAATGCAAATAAATAGACAAGATTTCCTGATGATGTCTATTACTGAAATGTCACAGCAGATTTTCCTTTGTAAACTCTATTGGAAAAGCAACAATAAAGGTATGAAACAATTTTCAGAAGCCTAAAAATTTTTTATTAAAAAAATACAGTTTTGAAGAAGATAGCAAAAAACTTTTGTTGGCAAACGTACTTATAAAGGAAACCAGGCCCCGTGTTACATACTGTATAGTATTTCTGGTCAAATAGGGCTTTTTGTTTGTCTGTTTTAGTTGGTGGTGATTAATGGGCTTTGAGGTGTAGTCACCAGAAGCAATAAGCCATGTTCTTTGATCTAATGTTTTCCCCTGTATTGGGAAAGCTGTTAATTGCTAGTTTAAGATTTGTTAGTTGGGAAACTTAGGTAATTTTGGAGAACCCCAGACTCTCAGCTCCGTATTGAAGAATTGACGTCCTGCAATATGCTGGAAATTCTGCCCATTAAGTGAGCTATATACAGTGTGTTGTACGACACTTAAAAGACTGCACTGAGCAGTGTAAATCTGTGGGAAGTAACTATTTCTCACCGATCAGCAGTGTTAAATATCATGATAAGGGTTCTTTCCTTACAGGAAATGTTAAAAGACATTGGAAAACATACTTTGCCATCTCCTCTCCCCGTGCCCTTTTCTCTCCCCTTAAGGACAACCAAGTAGTCCTCTTCTTACCCCAGTGAAGATGGTGGGGCTAACGAGAGTGCTGGAATTCTTGGGCAGGTATCTGTTGAAACCGTAGCCTGAGTTGACCTGGGTCTTCCATCCCTAGTACCCTGTGCCCCCTCCCCGCCCCCCGACACACACAAACGGTGGGGAGACTCATTTGAAGTTACTTTCATAAGAGGAGTCTTTGGGAACTTCCCTGGTGGCGCGGTGGTTAAGAATCCACCTGCCAGTGCAGGGGTCACGGGTTCGATCCCTGGTCCGGGAAGGTCCCACACGCCACCAAGCAGCTAAGCCCGTGCACCACAACTACTGAGCCTGCGCTCTAGAGCCCGTGAGCCACAACTACTGAGCCCGTGTGCCACAACTACTGAAGCCCGTGCGCCTAGAGCCCGTGCTCTGCAATGAGAAGCCCGCACACTGCAACAGAGTAGCCCTTGCTCGCCGCAACTAGAAAAAGCCTGTGTGCAGCAATGAAGACCCAACACAGCCATAAATAAATAAATAATAAATAAATAAATAAATAAATAAGAGGAGGCTTTGAAAAGTTCAGGTGGATCTGGGTTAAAAAATCCCAGTTTAGCCACTTACTGTGAACCTTAGACAAGGTTCTTGATCTTTCTGCTTTCAGTCTCCTTAATTGGTAAAACAGAGACAATCAGTTGTGCTCTGGAGGATGCTGTGCTGACTCTGGCTCCGTAGTGTGCCTGTCCTGTTTTGGCTGTGAGGTGGTCCTGGCCTGCTGCTCGACGGCAGTTCACAGCATCTAACCTGGAGAACGCGGCCAGCTGGGGTGCGGCGTGCGTGGCTCTCCGTGGAGGTGGCACGTTTCCATCCTCATGCCGTCAGAATGCTCCGGCCTGGGAATAAGTAGGGGACGGATGGCAGGAGCTGCCACAGCAGTTCTGGCAGGGTGGCACCTTTGGAGGGTCTCCCACCGACGACCCTTCTCACTTCTTCACCTTCTTCAAAGGTACGCATTGTGTTCAGCAGCAGTGCACCATTTCAAAATGAATTCGGTGCGTTTCCCCACCTCACCCCGTTCCCTGATCCGAGAAGGACTGTGGGGTTTGTTGGGGGAACTAGTTTGAAAAAACCACTCTAATAATTAAAATAATAGATTCCCACCTGTTGGTGAGGGTTTTTGTGGGGAAGGAGCAAGTGATGATGGAAGAATTACTAGGTTGTTATTTGAGGACGCTGAGAACACAGACGTACTTGTGAAACAAAACAGGTGCTTTTAGCAGACATCCCATATTTCTTGGTAATAATCTGATCCCAGTGAGCCTTGGGTCCTTTTCATTTGTGAAGTTTCAGTTTGGTTGCCCATTAGAGAGGAGGCACACTTCTTTCACTATTCTAGTCAGACATCATTTTCTTAGGAACAAGTGAGGACATCCGTGCGGTTGTGCACACGTGCTGCATTTGAGGTGCAGTTTATGTCACCGTGTGTGTGTATACATACTGTCCTACAGATGCTGGATTGTGGTGCGTGCACTGAAAAATTCTGAGGGTTTGCTTGCCCTGCTGAAATGTTAGAGAGTGGTCGTCCACGGGAGGAGTACGAGACAGGCACCTGGCCTGTTGCCCATGCTTTGCCCATGGCCTCGGCAAGCCGCCTGTGAGGGGATAATCCATCTTGGATCAGCACGGCGTCTGGGTGGTTGAGAGCCGCTTGCAGGTGCATCAGGTGCCTGCCATTAGGGGCTGTTTGTGAGACGAGGGTGACTTCCTTTCCTCTTTGCTCTCCCCTAGCTCTCTGTTCTGCTGGTAGTGCCAGCTGCTCACCAACCCAGGTACCACTTCTGATGTCCATTGCTTCAGGATCTCTCCTCTGATCTCTCATTCCCATATTCTGCCAATATTCTGCCAATAATCCCCCAGTACCTAGCATCCCTCCCATCTCAGAAGAAAGTCTCTGTTCCTTTCCCAGTGCTTTGCTTTTTTTTTAATTTTTATTTTATTTATTTTTTTATACAGCAGGTTCTTATTAGTCATCAGTTTTTTACACATCAGTGTATACATGTCAATCCCAATCCCAGCACTTGTTCTTTTTTTTTTTTTGCGGTACGCAGGCCTGTCACCGTTGTGGCCTCTCCCGTTGCGGAGCACAGGCTCTGGACGCGCAGGCTCAGCGGCCATGGCTCACGGGCCCAGCCGCTCCGCGGCATGTGGGATCTTCCCAGACCGGGGCACGAACCCGCGTCCCCTG
Source organism: Pseudorca crassidens (assembly GCF_039906515.1). NCBI lineage: Eukaryota > Metazoa > Chordata > Mammalia > Artiodactyla > Delphinidae > Pseudorca > Pseudorca crassidens. The sequence continues at coordinate 89,156,578 of NC_090305.1, read as the reverse complement.
CATCGGCAGGCGGACTCTCAACCACTGCGCCACCAGGGAAGCCCCCAGTGCTTTTCTTGATTGTATGCTTTCTCTCCTTTGCCCCATGGCTAACCCCTCTCTTCTGCCTGCCTTCAGTCTTTCTCCCTCTTCAGTGTACAACATGATTTAAGCCTCCTGTTCCCAAGGAAATATCCTCAAACCCTGCTGACCCCTTTCTGCAGTGGCAGGGCTGTCCTTTACCTCAGCACCACAGTTCTCAAAAGGGTTCCTGTTGGCCGCCTCTAGATTATTCCTCTGACATCCTGTAGTTCCTTCCTCTTTGCAGCCCTGATAGTGTGTGGCTTGCTCTCCTGAAAGTCGGCAGTTGACTTCTTGATCACCAAAGCTTGGGCCCTTTCCTCAGTCCTTATCCTACTTTGTCTTTCTCTGAAATTTTCGTTTATCCTTTATTCATCCAGTAGGTAATTTTATTGGGTACCTGGTACTGTGCTGAATGCCATAGAGAAGGCTGATTAAGACACGGTCCTGCCATTCAGGAGTGTGCATTTGATTGACAGTTACAGTGCGGCGTGCTAACTGACATCATAGAACTCTGTAGGACATGCTGGAGTGAGGCAGGCCCCCCTAACTCAGACTGGGTGGGCCTGGTGATGGGGCCGGGGGTGGTTCCTCTGGGGCAAGCGTCTGGTGTGCCACGTGCCGTTGGTTCTTCTCGCTGTTGCAGGTGGTCTTGGACTGGTGTCCAGTTGTCTTCTCTTGTCAGACTTCCATGCAGTGAAGTACACATACCGGCTTAATTGAAAGTCTCCCTCAAGGTGTAGTTTTTCATAAAGTTTTATTTATTTAGTTAGTTAGTTTTCACTTGGCTGAGTTATTTCATTTTGACACCCGAGTATTGGTTAGTATATGACAGTTTGTTTAAACTCTGATTTAAACTGCTTGGTAATCCCTGTAGACAGCTGGTCTGTTTGTGTTCCCTGTGAATACTTGTGAAATAGTTTGTAGTGGTGATTATCTTCTCTGTAAGTATTAACAGATACACTTCCTCTTTGAAAGAGAAGAATGTGTTAGAATGGCTGCTGCTGCCTTTGTTAGAACCTGTGAAAAAAGAATGTTACCTTTCACCTTTCACTTGAGGGGCGGGAGTTTAGAGTATTAAGTACCTTCCTCCCTTTATCTCGGGGCACTTCACATGTTTGAATCCCTTGCTCAGTGGCATGTGAGGCTGCTTGTGGTCCAGCCTGAGGTGACCGTACCCGTTGTGGGCTTCGTCGTATGCCGCCGTAACCAAGGCCTGTGTTTGCTGGAGACCAATAGGAAACTTGCTCTGGGATTGCTCCTTTGTTGGTGTGTTTCCTGCAAAGCCACACTATTGTGGAGCCAGCACTGAGACACTCAGAACAAACCCAGTGTCTTCCCCTAGCAGGCTGGCCTTGATGAAGTCAAGGAGTAGGTGTCTGTCCCCTCCTCGTCCTGTATTTCTTCTTCGCCACATCACACCTCCTCCCAAGAGGTGCTTCAGTAACTGTGCTTAATTTAGGAGCCAGCGTGTCCTGTACCTAGCAACTCTTTTTGTTTTCTTGAAAAAAAAATGGCGGAATTATTTAAGAAAGAAACTTCTGTTTTGTTTTTCGTAGGCTTTTTTTTTAAATTTTTTTCTATTTCCATTCTTCCACCGCTGGCTCTCTCATTGATGAGGCAGACCTTGTCTGTCCAGTTATTTTTCTCTGGCCAGTGCCCTCATCGTTGGGAACAGAGGGGGACGTGGGGTCTGAAGGGGATCATTACATCATGGCAGGTGGTTGCTTCACCTCATTAATAACCCACTTAGATATGTGTTTTCTACCTTGTACTTGGAGAATTTATTATATTGTAAGTGTCGATCTAGATGCTAACGTCTTTGAAAATTAATAATGTATAGAAATAGCGCCTAGGTTTTCCTTTCTCCCTTTGCCATTTGGGTCCAAATGGTAATGCACTGTGAGAAGCGTTTGGCACCGTTTAGAATTTGTAAACAATAGTGCTAAGAGCCAGTGTCAGTTGGAGACTGGTGCAGACATAATGGTTTATGGCACAATGAATGTACCACTTGTCTAAGATGTTTTTATAGTGACTTTGTCTTCACCCCCTTGGAAGCTCGTATGAACCACAGTTACCTTTTATTGCTCGATACGTGTTGTCTGTGCCAGTCACAGAGCAGCAGGGGAGCAGACCAAGTCGGAATAATTAGATTGAGGAGTGAATGTCACACTTCTAATTTCATTCTCTTTTCAAGGGATTACCAGTGTCCATTTAATAAAATGGGATTAACCCTCTGCGGCAGAAGTATTTGAAAGCTGTCAGTCAGTATAATCTTGACAGCTCAAAAGAAGTAGTGTTCTCAGAAGCTGCTTCTCTTAGAAGCAGCGTCATGTTTTAATTGGCTGAAAGTCTTGACTGCACAGGGATATGTATGTTTGTGTGAGCGCGTGTGTTTATGTCATTAAAGGTGGATGTACGGAGAGTGGATTTGAAAGAGGAAAAGTTTTATGGACTTAACCATACTATCTGGAAATAATAAAACACCATATAATTTAGTTTGAGTTGCTGGATACCAGTAATAGAATACCTAAAAATTATGAGACCAAAATTTTAAAATTAAAGAAACAGTTAAAAAGCAAATAATGAGACATCTTTTCTTGAATGTTTTAGAAAACCTCGGATCAATTCTCAGCTGGTGGCCCAGCAAGTGGCCCAACAGTATGCCACTCCACCACCCCCTAAAAAGGAGAAGAAGGAGAAGGTTGAAAAGCAAGACAAAGAGAAACCCGAGAAAGATAAAGAAATTAGTCCTAGTGTTACCAAGAAAAATACCAACAAAAAAACAAAGTAAGTTCTTCGGTAACTCAGTACAGTACTATGTTATTTTGCAGGTGAATCAAAGATGTCTTTTAAATGCCTCTTTTTCTGTCTCCCCATTTAGACCAAAGTCCGATATTCTGAAAGATCCTCCTAGCGAAGCGAACAGTATACAGTCTGCAAATGCTACAACAAAGACCAGTGAAACGAATCACACCTCAAGGTATTTGAAACTAGAGTGAAATACCACGTCGCTGCCCTGATTCATCTGCTCATAATCAAGAGTCAGGGGTGGTTTTGTGCCTATGGGTTTGTAGGCTAAGAAGGGGTGGGGTGAAGAGCTGGGGCAGTGGGACTGTTAACTTTCAAAGTACATGCACATAGATATGAGCTGCTTTTATATCACTGAGTCCAAAACAGGAGAAAGATAAATTGATCATAATTTTGCAGTGATCCGAAGCTTTGCTAACTGATTGGCGGTTTCGTTTCTTGCTGCGCTTCTTAGTCGGCAGATATGGTAGTAAGCGCTGGTATCCGTGCTGGCGTTTTAGATTCATTGCCACAGCGTCATGCAGTCTGTGTGTGTGGCGGGGTGATGTTGGGCCAGAAGTCCTTTGCATCCGTAGCCGATTTCATGGGCTCTTCCCCTGTGGTGTTGCTTTCAGGCCCCGGCTGAAAAACGTGGACAGGAGCACCGCACAGCAGTTGGCAGTAACTGTGGGCAACGTCACCGTCATTATCACAGACTTTAAGGAAAAGACTCGCTCCTCCTCGACCTCCTCATCCACAGTGACCTCCAGTGCAGGGTCAGAACAGCAGAACCAGAGCAGCTCGGGGTCGGAGAGCACAGACAAGGGTTCCTCCCGTTCCTCCACGCCAAAGGGCGACATGTCAGCAGTAAATGATGAATCTTTCTGAAATTGCACATGGAATTGTGAAAACTATGAATCAGGGTATGAAATTCACATCCTCCACCTGCCCATGCCGCTTGCACCCCTGGAGAATCTTCTGTGGACATCGACCTCTTAGTGATGCTGCCAGGATGATTTCTGCTTGCCATGGGCATCTGGCCCCCAAGGAATTTCGCACCCTGACGATTACTCTTGACACTTTTATGTATTCCATTGTTTTATATGATTTTCCTAACAATCATTTATAATTGGATGTGCTCCTGAATCTACTTTTTATATAAAAAAAAAATCTGCTGTGCACAATTTTCCATGTACATTACAACTGGTTTTTGTTTTTGTTTTGTTGGGGGGGAGTGGGGTGGGAGGGGGAGGGAGCTTTTATTTATTGTGTTCACAGACTCCATCCTTTCAGCATATCCTTTTAAGTTTAGTTCTTTCTTCCAGTTATACTATGTACTATCAGTTTTGATATAACTATATATATATAAATATAAAATTATATATAAAGGGTTATTTGAAACCAATCCATGGCAACGCTGGTGCTTGATACACTGTGAAGTGAATACAACATTGAACAGTTACAGATCTGGGACGGTCCCTTCTATGAAAGTGCTGAAATTAAGTTAAAATCAGTCTTACGTGAAGTATGTTCCAACCCACGTGGGAACTTGACTTTCTCATCTGTCTAAAGAGTACTGGACGATAGAAAAATATATATTTTTTAAACAATGTGATCTCAAATTAAAGACTGCTCCAGATAGCCTGCATTTGCGATGGAATAACTGACAAATCACAAGTGGTTTAGTTGGGAGGGCTTTGATCAGTCAAAAGTAACGAAACTAGCTCCAGAATGCCAAGTATTCGTGTAAATTACGGTTACATGTTAACATTGCTGTTCTTACATAAGCATTCATGAAATTATGGTATTCTGTAACTCGAATTCCATCCATTTTCCAGACCTCTACTCATGTCTGAGGTAAATTGATAAATTGTCTCTTAGTTTTAGGATTCAAACTGTGTAACCTGTATTTTTCGTCCATACAAGAAGCAAATCCTTGTCTCCACTTTGCATGTGGTGTTCTGTTTAATGGAACTTTGTTTGCCTCACTTCCCCTCGTTTCCCTTACCCTACCCCTTCAGTGGTGAGAATTCTTTTTCTTTCTTAAAATCTAGTCTTGTTGTTTTACTGAACAAAGGTTATCAACCAGTACATCCAGTCCCCACATGGAGCTTTTCAGTGTTGGGAGACATGTCTCAATTCCCTGCTGTGGGAAGGAACTCAGTGGTGAATAAATGGTTGAAGTGCTGGCAGCCAGAGTTGCAGGGAAAGCTCCTGCTTCCTGCGAGCCTGTGATCTTTTTCTTCCTCAACATAAAGATGGCTTGAGTAAAACTCTCTTTTAAAAAAGATTCTTTTCACTCTCTCTTTTTAAAAACTGTCTTGCAAAAACAAACAAAAACGGGGGAAAAAAAAAGACCGCTAATATGAATCCACCCCTCCTCATTTTAAAAATGTTCTGTTTTGCTTTGTTTAGATTTAGGGTCTGTCTTCTCTTTGACTCTTACATTCATATCTGCAGAGTTCATAGACTTGAGAGTCATTTCAAGCATGGGAACTTGATGTCACCTTCCTTTATTTGACGGTACTTCTGGGAGGGCAGCAGATTAGTAATGAAACGCCACATTTTGGTGTGAAAAACCTGGTTTGCTTAAGAATAGAAGTAACTTCTGTCTGTGGAGGCAACAAGTAAACAGAAAAATTAACAGCTTGATTTGAGTAGCCAACAGGAAGGCTCCTTTCACATTTACATTAAAACTATTCCTTAGTCACTAATGTACCATCGTTTAAATTCTGCTCTCAAAGGTATAGATGATAAAGCAGTGCCACTTGTTGCTGTGGTCCTGTACTCAGATGCACGGACAGTGCGCCCCCTCTTTTCAAAATACTGCTTTCATCTGGGATGCAAGCTATACTTACCTTTTTAAATACATTTTTAAAGTATTTATTAATGAACCAAAGGAAATCAGATGCTTTCTGTAAGCATCAGGATATAGAATACATAGTGATTTGACTATGAATTTTAAATCCACATTTTAATATTAGTGGGGTATTGCAAAGACATTCCTTCTAAAGTTTTAATATTCCTTTTATTAAGGGTCTCAGGGAGGGTGAATTAGTCAGCCATATTTATTTTCCAGAGGTGTAAGGAATTGCTAAGTTTTTTAATTAACTTTTTAAAAAAATTTAAAAGTCACCAAACTCATGTGGGTTGCACTGCTTTTGAAACCAGTAAGTGTTGGTTTGCACTTTGTTCAGAAACACTGTGTACTTTTTCAAAATTAGTTTCATGTAAAGTGATTGGACCCCGAGATTAGTGGGAAAAGCTGGTTCACCAGCTACTCAGAGGCTGCTAATTGAGTCATTGCCAATGTCTTGGTTTTTCAGTTTTGCCTCCGTGATAAAGAATAAATTAAAGAATGGGGAGGGGTGAAGGAAGGGGGAGGATTGCTTTAGAACAGGTGAGAGGATGAAATGGCCATTTTGGTAGAAACTGCAGCGCACGGTGGGACTGCTCTCAGCAATCAGATGTTCTTGGGCCCATCCTTTAGCTGCTGTTGTGTGATTCTGTTACGGTAGTGAGGTGGTAGGTACTTTAGGCTTTTAATTTCTGAAATTGATGACGTCCCTCAGGCATGTATTCTGGAAATGGAATTCCTGTAACTTTCTGCATTTGCAGTTTGCCCTACAATTAGTAGGCAGTGTGTTAAAACACTAGTGTAGGTGATAAAGATACATATTAAAAGAGGACCAGAAATACTTGGTATTCAGCGGCACAGTAAGCAGGTTATAAAAACAAACAAAAGCACAGTGTTACGCTTGCAAGTTTCCATTTGTTTTAATACCACACAATCCTTCACACTCGTGCGTGCGCGCACAGAGCTTATCTGACCTGCTCTGCTTGAGTCATGCAGTTCAAAAAATAATAATAGTAGTATTAAGGTAAAGACATCTTGACACCCACAAAAAATTTTAATCAAAATCTTTCAGTTTCAATCTGGATATTCAAAACATTGGCAGAAGCTTCTGTGAGTTTAGTTCCACTAAGATGTTTCACCTGCCTTATCAAGACCATTCTCAGTCTACTTTTTAAAGCTACCGTATCTTAAATTATTGAAAATTTATTAATTGCTGACTATATAATAACCTTTGCTTGTATGTAACCGAAAATGGTTTAAGAGCCAACATTTAGAGTATGACAATGGAGCTGAACAGTTTTTAATGCGCAAGCAGTTCTGTTCTTGTGTATGACTTGTAACCTTAATTTACTGTGTAAAGATGGTTACATTATTTCCTTAGCTTTGTTTGTTGGAGACAAATAGAGAATGCTTGTTAAGTATGTCAAAACATAATCTTACCTTGTGAATTTTTGTTAATGTATTATACGAGCTATATTTTTCATTTGCTCAGAAAGACAGCTTGTATAACGCTTTTGGAAGTTCCTGCTCTGTAACGTCTTTAGAGCTGACAGTCTGTTAGGTTTGTTTTTTTTCTTCATGCTAAAGTGTTGGTGGTTTTGTGAACTGGTCAGAAATTCACAGGTCTTAAATGTTTGGGGGAAATTTATATTGGACACTGCTCTTTGTCTAGCAAATAAAAGATGTTAATATATTCCTGTTACTGGCATGTGCACGACTATGTTATTAGAAGCCACTTTATCGTTTTCCTGCTTTAAATAGAAATGTCTATTTATGAATTCTGCTTGTAGTTTTTTCACAAATAAAATAGTAAAATTTACATTGAAATCTTTATTTTTGTCTGTGTAGACTTTAGCCCGTAGGAAAACAGTTCACTTTTGTACTCAAATTCTTCATTTGTGTAATATTCCCCGTAGAACAGGAGGCCAAGAACTTGAGTTTATCATATGCTGAAGTTAATTTGGGTGTCTCAGTGCACGGCTCAGAGCTGCAGCAGAAAATATAATGGAACCAAAGAATGGCCGAACTTTGGAAGAAAGCGAGCTAGTGTCTGTAAATGCATCCTTTGAGGTAGGTTGCAGTGATTTAAGGAAGGAAGTGGAGATGATGGGTAACGATGATTAATTCAGTGCATGACTGAAAACCCTCAGAAGACAACCCATTTCTGGCCAACTGCAGTTAGGTAAGTTGTGACTCTGATGTAAAGGAAATGCAGTGTCAAACCTAAAAGCCCCACAAACAAACCGGCTTATTGCCCGGGGCTAGGGAGACTGCTGCTGAGACAGTCACTTCCAAAGAATGTGGAAGTCACTTACAGCACTCGTAAGAGTCATCTGTGATTACTGTTCTTTGGCCTGAGTCTGCACTTGAACTAGCACGGAGAGGAGGAGAGTATAAATGGTGCAGGACTGTAATTGGAAAATGGGTTTGTCCTGGTAAAAGAAAACTTAGCAAACTTCATTCTTTTTTGTCTTTGCTCCTGGCTCCTCGGGAATCTTGGAAAGGATCTGGAAGGATCGAAGAGCAGGGAGCAAGTGGTGTGTCTTTGATGTTTCCCAGTGCTCTCAGATAAGTGATGGGCTGTACCCTGACCGGTCAGCTTTCCTTGAAACCTGAGGAGTCCTTTTTGAGGGTCCCTGCTGCCGCAGCACCTTTTGAGGAGAACGGAGGCTGCTTCCCACACCAGATGGAGGTGTACCGCAAGATGTTGGTCCCTACAGTGAAAGTGCAAGGATGTCTTTTAGGAAGAGTGGATTCCTTCCGGTTGTGAAGATGAGAAGAGAGGGGAAGGCTTCTTCCCTCCTGTCTTTAGCTAAACCCCAGCCTTGATACCGCATGTCCAGACCCCTACTGAGGAATACCGTGGCCGGGGTGTGACACCATCGAGGTAAGAAGCTCTTGCTGAATTAATCTTGGTCAAGGGTAGGATGATGTCTTCAGTCAGGAAGTGACCAGGCCGTGCTCTGCTTTCCTTGTCCTGTAACATGGAAACAAGGGCAGCGAGGAGAAGAGGGCTGTCAGGGAGGCCCTGCATCTGTTTCATCCTTGACCTCCCAGCAGTTCTGAAGAGCTCCTCTGAAATTTTAACATCATAGCAAGGAAAGCTTCAGAGCCATTGTCGTGTTAGGCTTAAACGCTCTTGATCAAGGTCTTGTTTGTTAATCGTCAAGAGAAGCCAGGTTCTAATCTGGCTGCCCTTAATGACGTTTGTCAGGAAAGGACAGTCTTCATCCCGGCAGCCTGGGCTCTGTAAGCACAGTGGAAACGAGCTACTGAATACTGCAGGGAAGGCTCTGATTTCTCTAGAAGAGATCGTAGGCCATGTCTAGAGAGATTGAAGGGAGGGGGCTCAGGTCTGGGTAGACCCTAGAGTGAAAGTAGGCATCCAGCTGTTGTGTTCTGCCTGGTCAACCTGCCTTCTCTCCAGGCATAAACCGCAAGGCTGGGGCGGAAGCCAAGCTGTAAGGCATCCAGTGCCCGGTTACACATCCACCATGGTTCTGAAAAACAGCGAATAGGGCAGAGTGTGGAGACAAGGGCACGGGCTGAAATTGGTGCACGGGTGCTTTTGACCTGGACCACCCACCCTGTTCTCCCCACCTCGAGCTTGTGCCAGGCATCACAGATTGATCACGGTACTGTTTTTCAGCTGAGTTCAGCCTCTGAAACCTCAACACAGCTCTCAGGCATCCTTAGCCACAGCAATCGGGGAACCCTACAAGGCAGTTTGGAATCAACCGTTCAGTTGTGGAGCACTTGCCGGAGCCATAGGGATTCCAAGCAGAAGGCAGCTGAGAGGCTTGAAGGAGTCCAGAAAGAAGAGAACAAAATACCCAGCACCGACTCGTTTTTTTTTTTTTTTGCGGTACGCGGGCCTCTCACTGTTGCGGCCACTCCCGTTGCGGAGCGCAGGCTCAGCGGCCATGGCTCACGGGCCCAGCCGCTCTGCGGCATGTGGGATCTTCCCGGACCGGGGCACGAACTCGCGTCCCCTGCATCGGCAGGCGGACTCTCAACCACTGCACCACCAGGGAAGCCCCAACACCAACTCTTAACACAGTTCACAACGGGACTAGAGGAGGAGGCCGACGTTGAGCACTGTCGCTTTGAGTGCCAGACCAGCGGCCCGCCATGGAGGCTGGACCAGGACCTGCCCAGGCTGTCACACCGGTTCTGCCAACTCGGGGGCTCTCAGATGACAGGGCAGAACACCAAACGGGTGTGATTCCTGGAAGCAACAGGATACACCTTTGGAGCCAGAACTGGGTGAGACTCCCACCTCCACCTGACTGGGTGACCTTGGGCAAGTCAGCTTCCTCAGGCTCATTTTCCTCACCTCTGAAGCAAATTTCTCCTGCCCTGTTCTCGGCTCCGAGGAGCCACGGCCCAGCGACCCAGTCGTTGCTTGTATTTTGTTATGTTTCTAATAATGGAGAGCAAAACTTTTCCCGAACGTTCATTATAATGCTTCATGATGTTAACACCAGGAATGAATGAGAAGGGTTTGTTTTGTTTTGTGATTGTCTTATCTTGTTTCTAAATATCTCCTTTATCTATCTGTCTGTCTCTCTCTCTATCTGCCACTTCCCACCATGGAGGCCACATTTGGAGCCACGGTAGCTTTGCAAGGGGATCGCTCGTCTCACCTTCAGGTACCAATTAGTTGCAGAGATAGGAGCATTCAGAGCTGTAAACCGGAACTCCCACCACAGAAGAGGGAAGGTTCTGGCGCTGTAATTGCAGATGGGGAAATCCTCCTGGAACATCTGCGTGCCAGCATTGTGGCCTTGGCGGGGTGCCGGCTCTCTCCCTGTGGGTTTGTCCACCGTCACTTAACCAGGGAGGATTTAACAGTCTGCTCCGGCTGTCAGCCGTGCTCTTGAATCCTCTCTCATCTTAGTCACACTCCTGCTTAAGTGAGTCGTTCTTGACTCCCTGGACACCAGAAGCCTTTCTTCCTGACAGCAGGTGAGATGCTGGCAGCCTCTCGACGGGGACCATCCACTTCAGTGCCTGCGAAAATCCCCACCGCCCGGCGACCCAGACATCTGAAGATTTTGCTTAAGAGAGTCGGCCGCCACTGGAGGGAGGTGTGCCGGGCTGGCGGGCCCAGCATGAGCCCCGCTCCGCCTGAGCCGGGCCCCCCCTCGCCCCCCCTCTCCCGGGCACCGCTGCCTGGGAAAGGCTGGTGCTGCTGGAGGGGAGTGAGGGGCGGGGGCAGGCCGCTTGGCGCACAGGAGGAGCGAAATTCACAAGACCAATTCCGGAAGTCTGGGGTTTGATGACGTACTGCTTCAGCGTGAATTTTCACAGTAAAAGCAGGACCTCAAAGAAATTTCACATTCTCCGTATACTCTGCTGCCTTGACGGGTGCTTCTGTTGAAAAGTTTGAGGAAGCCAGCTATTCTGCTCCCAACCGCACAGAGCCTAGCCTGAAGAGGGGAGGGAGAAGGCGGTAAATATATATTTGACAAGGCGTGGGCTCCAAGGCCCGGCTACGGGCGTTTTCTGGTCTCCGGCAGTCGGCAGATAGAGCCAGGGCCTTCTCTCACACATCTGCCTGAGTGCCTCTAAAAAGCCTGGCACTCAACCACGTGAAAGCCGGCCTGTACCTTCCCTCTGTTCTTAGCTGGTCTCTCCCGCTATGAAGCCATCCCCCCTCTCAAAGCCCAGCGTTGACTCCGCTGCTGTTTGGTGGTAAAGGACACAGTTCCAGGACAGCGGCTAGCCGATACCCTCCCCCCCCCTTCCCCACTCCTCCCCACAAGGAAGGTTCTGGCTTCGCCTTACAGTTCTCCTGGAGAACAGGCTCTCCCACTCCAGGGCCACCAGTCCTGCCGGGAGCTCGCATCCCAAGAAGCCACAGGCCCTGTGGGAAGAGCGGGATGGTGGCCAGCCTCCCGCCGTCATGTTGAAAGACTTAACATTTTATTTCCTGAGTTTTGTTTGGATGGCTTGGCTTCTTTTCTCTTTGTCAGATGTCAGCCCACCCTGGAAATGACAGTCTGATCTGGCCTCCCGCTAAACCACTGCTGTGGACCGTACACAAACAGAACTGTCCTTACGTCTTGACAACACTCACTCAGTGTCACAAAGGGCACAGCCAGCCTGAGCCCAGGCCTGTCTGATCAGAAGGGCCAGAAGTGCGTATAAGAACAATAACATCTGCCAGTTATGCAGGAGAGACCCTTAATGTCCTTGAATGATGAGAGGGAGGCAAACGTCCTTGAGCTTTGCCTGATTCCTCAAGCTTTCAGCTTGGAACTTGAATGTGATGGCTGGTCCTCGGTCATCTCGGCCTATGAGGTCAGCTTAAGGATGGAAGCTACACAGTAAGGATAACAAGAGCTGAAAGACAGCAGCCTGGATGCCCTGCCCAGCTCCTGACCTCTCACAGGTGAGACCTCAACTTTTATTTAAGCCATTCTGTATTGGTTAGGCTTCTCCAGAGTAACAGAACCAACAGGAGATGTACAAGTTGACCCTTGAACAACACGGGAGGGTTAGGGATGCAGGCCTCCTCCCCATGCAGTAAAAAATCCAAGTATAACTCACAGTCGGTCCTCTGTATCTATGGTTCTGCAAATGCAGATTCAACCGACTGGAGATTCAACCAATCGCAGATCGTGTAGTGTTGCCGTATCTATTTATTGAAAAAAATCGGCATATAAGTGCGCCCGACTAGTTCAAACCGTGTTGTTCAAGGGTCAACTGTAGATAGATAGATCGATGACAGATATGTATATCTATATATATCTACCTATCTAGAGAGATTTTTTATAGAAATTGGGTCACGTGGTTATGGAGACCAAGAAGTCCCACAGTCTGCCACCTGCCAGCTGGAGAAACAGGAAAACTGGTGACTTGATTCAGTCTGAGTCTAAAGGCCTGAGAATTCGGGGTCTGATTGTGTAAATCACCTCAGTCTTCCTTTTCTTGCTTTACTCCCTCATTTTGGCGGAGCTCATCCTCCAGCAGCTTCCTGAGAAAGAGTGTATGTGTAGGAGGCATATTCTTTGAGTCCTTTCCAGACCAATGACATGTTTATTCTTCCTTCACACCTGCCTGGCACAATCTCTGGGTTGGAAGTCATTTTCCTCCCTCACAGCTGGTGACGCTCATGAGAAGCCCAAAACCGGCTGGTTCCTGACCTGTGCGCAGGACCGATTTTTTCTCTCTAGACACTTACAGAACTTTCCTGTGTCCCCAGTGTGCTGATATTTCATGGCTGTGCTCTTTGTGTGGGTCTCTTTTCACCCCTCTCCCGAATGCCCAGTGGACCCTTTGAAACCCCAAATTCGAGTCATTCAGTGTTCAGAGATTTCCTTGAAATATTTTGCTTATGACTTCCCTTCATTTACTCTCCATTTTCTTGCTAGAACCCCTGTTATTCAGATATTCAGAGAATCACCTCTTCTGATTTTCTTGTGATTTCTCTTTTGTGTTCTATCTTTTTATGTTCTTGTTTTTCTTAGAAAGAAACATCCTCATGCTATGGGTTGAATTATGTCCCCACAAAAGATGTGGATGTCCTAACCCCGGTGTCTGTGAATGTGGCCTTGTCTGGAAATAGGGTCTTTGCAGAGGATTGGGTTAAAATGAGGTCAGTAGTATGGGCCATAATCCAATATGACTGGTGTCTTTATAAAGGGGGAAATTTGGACGTAGAGACAGACATGCACGTAGGGAGAATGCCACGTGGAAATGAAGGCAGAGATTGGAGTGATGCTTCTACAAGCCAGGAAATGCCAAAGGTTGCCAGCAAACCAGCAGAGGCGAGGAGAGAGGCAAGAAACAGACTCTCCCTTGACAGTCCCCAGAAAGACCCAACCCTCGCCAGCGTCTTCATTTTGGACTTCCAGCCTCCAGAAATGTGAGACAATACGTTTACATTGCTTTAAGCCACCCAGTTTGTGGCACTTTATTACAGCAGCTCCCAGAGACTAACACACCTCCTCTTTGCCTTCCAGTTCTTCTATGAAGCTCATTTCTTCTGTCATGTTTCCGATTTCCAAGAGCCTTTTGTTGTTGTGTTTTTTCTCTGTATATTTACTTTGTCACATCCTCTTCTTATATCATGCCTGTAGTATATTCTCTCGTCTCTCTGAGAAAATTAATGATGATTTAAAGCTTTTTTTCCCCAGAAGTAGTCTCTGTTGTTCAGGTCCTTGTTCTATGCCCTGTTAAAGGCTTTCCTCAGGTGTCTCCTATTGAAGAGGGGCGGGCTGAAAAGCTGAAACACCAAGCCCAGAGCAGAGCTTGTTATCTGTCGAGGGATGTGCTGACGCTGTTTTTGGGGAAACGCTGAATGTAAATGTCTTTAGGTCTGCCCACCTCAGGAGTCTCAGACCCTTCCAAACTCCCGTCTGGAAGTAAAGACCGACCGGGAACAGTCTGGGGCCTCAGTCCTCATCAGGTAAGGCCATGCATCATCTGCTTCACCTTCTTGGGGGAATAAACCTTCATGCTAGGGTGGAGTCGGGGAGGAGAGGGCACCCTGCCTCCAGGAGTGAGAGGTGGGCCCAGCGAGCCCATCTGGGAAACCATCCACTTCTTTAACAACTTGAACCGGTTCTCCTTATTATAAAGTCAGCCCTACCCTTCACCTCGACTTCTAGAATTACATGAGGAACAAATTCCTGACCTTTGGAAGGATTTGGTTGATTGCTGGTTTGCAACTTGGCCTAAGATTTGGCTTTCTTAAGGCGGTGGCCACCTACCCATCTATTTCCCAGCTTAAAACCTTTTCTTATCGTTGTCTCCTCTTCATTCTCCCAGACTTGTGTGTGTTTGTTTTGTTTTTCGGGTTTTGGTTTTTGTTTTTTTGCTGAAACAAAACAAAAAGCCAGCCAAACAAACAAAAAATACCCCCCGCCCCCAAACCCTAACCAAAAAACCTCGACTCTAGTTTAGATGGTATGCCAAGAGGGAACAAAATGATATGCGTGTACAGTTCTTTGGGAAACGCTGAATGTAAATGGAGATGGAGATCTTTATGCGAAAGCCTCAAGGTCTCTTTTTTTTTGTTTTATAAACTTATTTATTCATTTATTTATTTTTGGCTGTGTTGGGTCTTCATTTCTGTGCGAGGGCTTTCTCTAGTTGTGGCAAGTGGGGGCTACTCTTCATCGCGGTGCGCGGGCCTCTCACTGTCGCGGCCTCTCTTGCTGCGGAGCACAGGCTCCAGACGCACAGAGCTCAGTATTTGTGGCTCACGGGCCCAGTTGCTCCGTGGCATGTGGGATCTTCCCAGACCAGGGCTCGAACCCGTGTCCCCTGCATTGGCAGGCAGACTCTCAACCACTGCGCCACCAGGGAAGCCCCTCAAGGTCTCTTTTTAAAACTAACTTTTACCTTCATGATGAAAACACTCAACAAACTAGGAGAAGAAGACAACTTCCTCAACCTGATGAGTCTCAGTACTGGCCAGGGAGAGAGTCTAGGCGGTGGCTGGGACTACCCCACCTGCTACAAGGAGATTTCCAGGCGCGGCTGGAGAGAAGTGAATCTGGGATGGCTGCCAAGGGATCATGGTGCGCAGGGGAGCTCACTGGCACAGCTAATGGTGGGGAAGGGCTGAGCCTTGGTGCTGGGGGCCTACTCCCTACTGTACCGTTCCAGTTCTCGCTAGGAAAATGAGGCCTCTCCGGCTTCCTCGAGGCTGAGGAATGCCATGTGGTACGCATTACCCTCCAAGTAACAGGCCATTTACCTTCCCCAAGGCCGGGAGCAAACAGACCTAATTGATGTAGCCACTGGGATATTGTATGTCTCTCACTGTGGTCCCAGGACTGGAGACCCTCTTCCTTTTGCAACCAGGATAACATGTTGAAAACATGGTGGTCTTCAGTCTCAATGGAAAAAGCAACAAAACCACATTTTAGACGGTTTGGGGGGGGGTTTGAAGTGGTTTCTGGTTAATCCCAGCTGCATCAGGCCATCTGAGAGGTTGGCTACAGCTGGGGGCTGCTAGAATGAGGAAACGATTTCACTAAGCTGGCCTGCGTCTACATTCCCAAACGTGGAGTTCAAGGATTCATCTTGGAGAAAATGAAACAAAAGCTTCCAACAAAGGGTTCTTGGAAGTCGGTGTGTAATTAACCTTTCTGTGTAACGTGAGATTTCTCAACTAAATGGAGGGGAGAAAAAATAGATTCGATTTTAATAATTAACAGATACTTGTAAACAAGTTCCAGTGTGCTTTATAGAGTATTGATTACCGTATGCTGGGGGTACTGGTCGAGAGGCACGTCTCTGATCCAGTCTGTCTCTTCCCTTTAATTCGGGTTTTCTCCTGTACTTTACAAGCAGGTTGGGCCGGGCCTGGCTCTGTGTGGGAGCGTCCGCTCGGCTTCTGGAGCCTGGGGCCTGGTTCCGGTGTCTGGCCTCATTTCATCTGTGACCTCGGGGACTTGTCTCCAAGCCATAATTGAACTCCCATTTGACCTCAGTTTCCCCCGGAACCGATTCCCTGGGGACAGTGTGCTCTGGGGACCCGACAGGCTGTAGGAGTTGCCACCTGCGCCCTCCTGGGCAGAACGCGGCCTCCGGACAAGTCTTATTGGGCCCCCAGGAGTTGCAAAGTGTTGCTGCGTGTGGATGTCATTTGTGCTGTAATAGCTTTGCTGGGGCTGCCGTAATAAAGTACCCCAGACCGGGTGGATTAACGACAGAAATCTCCCAGTTCCTCGGGGTTGCAAAACCAAGGTCAAGGTATTGACAGCGTTTCCTCCAAGGTCTGTGAGGGAAGGGCCTGTTCCCGGCCTGTCTCCTTGCCTTGCAGGTGGCCGTCTTCTCCCAGTGTCTCTTTGTATCATCTTCCCTCAATGTGTGTCAGTCCCTCTGTGTCCAAATTCCCCCCTTTTTTTTTTTTTTTTTTTTTGCTGTACGCGGGCCTCTCACTGTTGTGGCCTCTCCTGTTGCGGAGCACAGGCTCCGGACGCGCAGGCTCAGCGGCCATGGCTCACAGGCCCAGCCGCTCCGCGGCACGTGGGATCTTCCCGGACCGGGGCACGAACCCGCGTCCCCTGCATCAGCAGGCGGACTCTCAACCACTGCGCCACCTGGGAAGCCCCAAATTCCCCCTTTTTATAAAGACACCAGTCACACTGGGTGAGGACCACCCTAACAACTTCATTTTAACTCCATCATCTGCAAGGACTCTGTTTCCTAAAGGTCACATTCTGAGGTCCTGGGGGTACAATTCAACACATGAATTTTGAGCGGACACAGTTCAACTCCTGAGGACGCCATGGTGCTTCATTTGCCGTGGCCCTGTCTATCCACTGGTGCCTCTTACTGGGTGCCTCTCACTAAGTACATTCCCTCCTGGCTTCTGTACGCTTTTGGGTTTTGTGCCCCTGCCCTCATTTAGAAGTTCGTTCGTTCATTCATGTGTTTAATCGAACATAACAGTGCTTACTTTGAAAGATTGCTCAGGGAATTCCTTGGCAGTCCATCGGTTAGGACTTGGCGCTTTCACAGCCAGGGCCTGGGCTCGATCCCTGGTCGGGGAGCTAAGATCCCACAAGCCATGTGGCGTGACCAAAAACAAAAAGATTCCTGAGAAAATGAAATACCATATTTACATTTTTCGCTTCATGTCTGACACATAGTAGGTACTCAGCCACACTGATTCATCCATGCACTTACCGATATTTATTAAGCAGCCCTAAGGCCAGAAATGGGGCTGGGCTGAGCCCGGAAAGCCAGGCAAGGTACCTGCCCCGATGAGCTTAGAGGAGGGCAGACTGGATCCAGTAGCCCCAGGAGAAGTGTGTGAACCAACACTGGTGAGTGTTCTGCTGGGGGTCCCAGGGAACCTGGGGCTGGAGCAGAAAGTGTTCTGTTCAGCTGGGGGTCCCAGGGAACCTGGGGCTGGAGCAGAAAGAGAGGGGCAGGAAGGCACAGGTGGGTGCACAGGGCAGGCCTGCAGAGCCTGTGGCCCACGGGAAGGCAGCTGAGCTTCCCCCTCGTGTCCTGGGTGATGCTCTTGGTAGTTTTTCAGCAGAGGTTGACAGAATCAACGTTGTGCTGAGGGGATCAGGTTGGACTGGGGCAAGAAGAGATTCCAGGAGAGGTCCTGGCAAGCTGCAGCAGGCGCCCCGAGGAGAGAGACGGGAGCTGGGCCTGGAGGGTGGTGGTAGAGACAGGGAGAGGCGGTCGGCTTTGAGAGGTCAGGGGTAGAGTTGGCAGGACGTGGGGATGGGTGGGTGGGCGTGGGAGGGAAGAACCAAGGAGGGACTGGCTTGCAGAGCCGGTGGGGGCGGGGGGTGGCTTCCCTCTGAGAGAAGCAAGAGGGTCTGGTCGGTGGTGAGCTGTTGCATTTCAGGCAGAGGAGTCTAGACTCAGTAAAGCATGAAGTTATTGTCAACCGTGTGCTCGCTCATTCCACAGCTATTTATGGAGTACTTGTCCAGGGCAAGAGCGGTGCTGGTTGTCAGGGATACCACAGTAAACAGCGCAGAGCCTTATCCAGTGGACGTTCTAATGCGGAGATAGACAACAAGCATGGGAGCACATAGATAATAAGGTCCTTCCAGACTGTGGTAAGGAAATGCAGCCAGGCGAGGTGATGGGAGAGGTGAGGGGCTACCTAAGTTGGAGTGGACAGGAAAGGCCTCTCTGAAGAGGTGATATTTGAGCTGAAGCCTGCATGGTGAGAATGAGTCAGCTCTGGAAGAATCTGGGGAAGTTCTTGGTGGGCACAGCATGTGCAAAGGCCCGGAGGAGGGAGACGAAGCCTCAAAATGAGGTTGGAGTGAAAACCAGGGGCCAGGTTGCTCAGGGAATTACAGGCTAAAGGAAGGCACTCATAATTTCCCTGGGACTGTGGAAAGCCAAGAAGCCTTTAAGGAAGAGAGGGCCAAGTTTAAGAAAGCCAAAGAGGAATTCTAGGGACCCTGCCTCTACGTTTCTCTTTTTGCTCAACTTGGTTTGAATCGTTTGTGTCACTTGCAAAACCGTCTTGATGAACACATCTGGTAAGAAAAATCTTTCTTGGGGGGCATGTGTCAGGATCTGAGAAACACAGAATGGCAGAGCTGAATGGAGCCACAGAGCTGAGCTGGGATAGTCGAGTGCAGACAGCTCCCCTGGAGACTGAGGGGCGCCAAGACCCAGGCCTCTATTATCTGCAACAGCTGCTCTTTCATTGGCTTTTCATGTGGGGGTCTGCGTGCTCGTTCAGTTGTGCCGTCCTTGCCTGAAAGAGTTTGGAAACCACTGAGCCAAGTGTGTGATGGGGGAACTTTTACAGATGGGGAAACTGAGGCTCGGGGAGATTAGTGAGTGCCTGAGCAACACAGCTGGGAAGAGGTCGTTCCAAGAATGGGAAGCAGGTATGCAGCCCCTTATTCCAGGGCTCTTTGCAGTGGAGAAGGCCGACTGCCACAGAAGCCCGGGGTGGGGCCTTTTGCTCTGAGGGCACAAGGCTGTAGCTTGGAGGATGCCCTTCCTGGATGTGGCCAGCCAGGGGCTTGGAGGAGCTGCAGCTTTGGCTACATCCCTCCCCAAAGAGGGCCAGGACCATACACCCAGGACCAGGCAGTGCAGCCTAAAATAGGGATTTGGGGCATAAGCTTCGGAATCAGGGCTGAGTTCAAGTCCTGGAACTGCCCCTGGCTTTCTGTGGGATGCGGGCACATGACCTAAAATCTCTGAGTCTCAGTCTCCTCATCTGGGATAAAAGGTGCAGCAGCCCGGCAGGATGTGGTGAGAACAAAGTGAGCCTGCACACCGAGCATGTAATGTGGCACCTGGCACCCGGCAAGCCCTGAATTAGCTCGCGCTCAGCTACCACCCCTTCACCACCTGCATTCCAAGGCTCACACTGCAGGGCTGGGGACAGGAGGCCCCCAGAGGCAGAGCCTCAAGAGGGCTGGACCAAGGCTGGTCTGTCAATTGCATGAAAATCCCACCTCACGGGAAATTTCCGTTGGAAAGGAAGCGTGGGAGCTCAATGTTTTCCCACTGAAAGGAATTGTGACTTCTCCTCCTGGTGTGGCTCTTTCTCATGGATCAGAGTTGCAGCAAATGCTGTCGCTGTTCTCAAGGATTTGTTTTATTTTTATTTGTGTGATGAACGATCAAAATAAATAGACTGTGTGATTTCAAGGAACTAAAACAAAAAGAGAAAAACCTGCCTCGTCGTGTTCTAGATTCTTCTTCTGCCAGGTTTCAGGCACCGGGGGCTTCTTGTTAGGGGCGCAGACATGCTTATTGCATGATGTTCCCAAGGCTCAGAGGAGCAGACTCAACATTCAAACGCATCTTTACTCCTGTTGTAATTTAAAAATAAATAGAATGCTAACATTTACTGAGCTATTTCTATGCACCAGGAACTGTGTTTTATATATATTCTCTTGATCAGCTCCCCTCCAAAGCTAAGGATTAGTCTTATTCCCATTTACAGATTTGACAGTTAAGGCTAAGAGAGGGCAAATGACTTGTCCAAGGTCATGCAGAGACCCTGGAGGGAGGGTAGGGCAGCTGCAGGGCTCCAAAAAAAGATGCTGAAACTCTTTCTGGCCTTTGTGCCAGTTGAAATATGATGTTGTGTTAAAATCTGGTGGCTGTGCCTTTCTGGGTTCCCAGGGCATCTTGGCAGAATACCGACTGGCTACAGCCCAGAGTACTAAGGCCCTGAAAAACTGTTTACTTCAAAGAATAGTGGTCTCCCTCAACATAAAACCTCCTAAACTTTCAAAGTGTGATAGTCAGATTTTACTATGATGATGCTGCATGACAAACAACTCCCTTCAAATCTCAGGAGCTTACAGCCATAGCCACACATGGATCTTGCTCTTGGGTCTGTGGCCTTCTGGGGTAGCTCTGCTTTAGGCTCTGGGTCTATTGTCAGGTATGTTCCAGGTGTTTCTTTGTTCTGGAATAAGTGGTTACCCAGAGGATGTCTCATGGTAAATGGCAGAAGCACAGAAGACCAAGTGAAATGAAGCAAAGACATTTAAAACCTCTACTCGCACACACTCACTTACACTGTGCTGACCAAAGGCAGTCAAATGGCCACACACACCATCAATGTGGGGAGATGTACAATGTACTTCTTCTACCAATCCCATCTGCCATTCTAAGGCGACTGACACCAAGGCCACCTCGCCTTGCTGCAGTGGGCAAAGGCTTTGCCTCTTCTTTCTATGAGGATAAGGCTGGAGATTTCCCAAAGGAAATTTACCAAAGACTGAAGGAGGAAACAGAGAGGCTATAGTGGACGTCTGTTGGTTCTACTTGCCAAGAATCCATTCTGCTAGTAAGTGGTTCTCGATTTCGCTTTGGTGAGTCCCTTGCCTCATTCTCAGTCTCTGTGATTTGGGGGTAGGGATACTGTCCTCACCTGCCAACTTCAGGGGTGGACACCTGATCCATTTCTGGCCAGTGGGAACACTGCATCCCCTTAACCAAATGATTGGTTCTGGGCTGGTCATGTGACCCAAGCTGGGTCAATGAAACTGATACTCAGGACTCGTGCTAGAACTATGAGAACAGAGTGTCATGTTTCCAGAGATTCCGTGAAGTAGAGTAGAAGACTGAAGCCTTGGGTAGTCATCTTTGTACCTCTGGTACTGTAAGGTGAAGCTGACACCGAGGAAAAGAAGACCAAAGGATGAGACAGAATTGCGAGAACATCATTTGAGCATCTGGATCCAGCTGTGCCTGAAAGCCCTAAACTCTACAATAAATTCTTTTGGGGAATGGGAGTGGGCTTAAGCCATTTTGAATTGGACCATTGTCCCTTGCAACTGAAAACACCTTACTAGTTCAGAACTAGAGCTAAATGTGGTAGAGTGAGATGGCTAAGACCAGCCTTGGGTTCAGATGCTAGCCTTGCCCCTGAGAGCTGCGTGGCCTTGTTGAGCCTCAGCCTCCTTATCTGTAAAATGGGAATAGTAACAATCGGTTTGATGATCGTTGTGCTGCTAAACTATATAAAACAGGTTGTCTGGGTTTGGCAAGTTGTAGGTACTCAGTGAATGGTCGATGTTGTTAAAACCAGAGGATTCAGAAGTAGGCTTCCTGTCCTCCCTGGGCCAGCGTCCAGCCTCACGGTTTGTTTGTCCGCAGATCCCGCAAGTCACACGACAGCCCTTCCTGTCGCCTGTGGGAGGATGGGGTTGGCACGGGCTCTGAGCTGTGGCAGCTGCACCCTCTCTCCGAGAACCTCCCTCTCGCCCGTCCTCCCGACCCATCCTCCCAACCCATCCTTCCGGCCCGTCCTCCTAGCCCACAGGGCTCAGCATCTTGGAAATTCTGCTGTCCCAGCCCCACAGACCCGCCCTGGCTCTGTGCCTGGTGGGGAGGCCTCTCCCTCTCCAGAACCACAGGCTCTTAGAGACGGGGAACTAGGGAGCCTGGGAAGTCCTGCTCTGGTGGAGGGAAGATGGAGGCCCTCAAGGCTCTTCTAGAGCCAGGAAGCGCACACCCAGAATCCGGACCCTGTTCTCCGTCACCGCCCTGCCCCCCCTCCCTCAGCTCCTTCCCTGAGAGGGAAGGTGTGGGACTTCGTCAGCACGTGCCCATGCAGGGGTCACTGACAATTTTAGGGCACATGCCAGTGAAGGTTTTTAATATCAGCAGCTTTGTATTTCTTGGGGTAATGATCCCCACCTGCCCCTTCCACAGGAGAAAGCCAGTTCGACAGGAGAGCGGTTCCTGTCTGCTTCATCCCTGCTGTGTTTCCAGAGCCTTGAATACTGCCCAAGACACAGTCAGCGCTTCATGAATGTTTTGTTGACTGAATCAGGGAGTAACAGGGTAGAGCGAATACATGGCCAGCGGTTCTGGTTCTCCCCCCTCAGAGCTCAAGTTCTCTGTGGAAATCCATCTGAGTAGGACGATCTTAGGTCGGTTTGAAGATAAATATTAAGGGATGAGCGGCAGCGTGTGTGTGGAGGTGGAAACAGCGGTCAGGTGGAGACTGGCTGCCTGGAGCCAAGCGATGCCGGATGACTCAGACCCCATGTCCCTCCTAGCAAAATACTCTGTGATTCTTTGTGGGCTGAAGCCAGAAGTGGGCCCGCCTCTCCCAGGTGTATTAGTTTGCTGTGGCTGTCTTAACCAATTAACCACAACCTGGCTGGCTTACAGCTACCGAAATGTATTTTCTCACAGTTCTGGGGGCTGGATATCTGAAATCAAGGTGTAGGCAGGGCCACACTCCCTTTGAAGGTTCAGGGGACGATGCTTCCTCACCTCTTTCAGCTTCTGGGGCGTGTGGCCACGGCACTCCAATCCCGGCCTCTGTCTTCACATGGCCTTCTCCTCTGTGTGTGTGTTTTCCTCTCTGCTGTCTCTGAAAAGGATACTTGCCATGGGATTTAGGACCTACCCTGGTAATCTGGGGTGATCCCATCTTGAGATCCTTCCTTACGTCTGCAAACACCCTTTCCGCCAAGGTTCCGGGGCTTAAGACTTGGACTTATCTCTTTGGCGGCCACTGTCCAGCCTATGACACCTGGGGTCTGGACCCTGTCGAGCACCGACCGCAGTCCTGCAGTGTCACCTTCTCCAGGGAAGCCCAGCTATGTCCCAGAGCCTCTCAGGGGTGACAGTCTTGGGGACATTTGGTAGGGTCTGAGTGAGGAGTAGCAGACTCCTTCCTGGGGCGGGGCTACCTGGGGGCAGCCAGCATGGGCCCCTCTTCCCTGGCCAGCAGTTCTGAAGAAGGGGGAAGGGAGCTGGGCCGGGGGAGGATTTAGTCCCCGGGGCTTCACTGAGGCACGGATCTGTTCATCCACCTCTCTGGAGTCGCCTCGCCCCTCTGCAGACGTTTGTGAATATGGCTTTCTGAGTGCTCGTGGGAAGGCAGAAGGGATGGGAGCATCTGCGTGAGGAACGTGGCTCGGGAACCCCACAGGCCTGGACGCTAACACGTCTGTGCTGCTGTCACTCAGCAAACATTCGTAGATCACCTACTAGGTGCCAGGCAGTGGAGAGAACACTGAAGCACACAGAGGCCAGCCCTCGCGGGGCTGGCAGCCGGCCAAAATGAGAGTGAAAGGGAACCTATAGCTAAAATGATGACGAACTTTTATCACTGCTAGCCAGGAAACAGACTGAGTGTGGAGATGGAGCATGAGTAGAGGGGAGGCCTTTCAGAGGAAATGGAATTTGAACTAAGACTTAAAGCTGGGAAAAAGCATTCCAGACAAGGGAACAGCATGTGCAAACGTCCTGAGATTAGAAAGAGCCTGGCACATTAGATAAATGGAAAACTGTCCAGTAGGTTGGAGTGTAACCTGTGGGGGTGAGAGGGGAGGAGGTTAGCAGGAGATAAATCCTGCTGGGCCTGTGGGAGGAAATTTGGATTTCATTCAAAAGATTTTAAACAGGTTGTGTCGTGACGAGTGAGCTTTCTGAAGGATCCCTCTGGGGAACGGGCAGAGAATAGACCACAGGGCAGGGGTTGGTAACCTTTCTCTGTAACGGTCCAGAGAGTAAATATTCTGGACTTTGGGGGTCATCAGATCTCTGTCGTGACTTACCGGCTCTGCTGTCCTATAGCACAGAAGCAGCCGGAAGCAGCTTGTAAGCAACCAGGTGTGGCTGTGTTCCAATAAAGCTTGACAGAAACAGGCAGCAGGGCTTCACTGGTGGCGCAGTGGTTAAGAATCCGCCTGCCAATGCAGGGGACACGGGTTCGAGCCCTGGTCTGGGAAGATCCCACATGTCACGGGCCAGCTAAGCCCGTGTGCCACAACTACTGAGCCCTGTGCTCTAGAGCCCGCGAGCCACAACTACTGAAGCCCATGCGCCTAGAGCCCATGCTCCGCAACAAGAAAAGCCACTGCAATGAGGAGCCTGTGCAACACAACGAAGAGTGGCCCCCGCTCACCGCGACTAGAGAAAGCCCACACGCAGCAATGAAGACCCAACGCAGCCAAAAATAAATAAATAAATAATCAATTTATTTTTTAAAAAAACAGGCAACAGTTGGACTGGCCCGCAGGCAGTGGTTTGCTGATTCCTGTTGCAGGGGGACTGGCATGGAAACGAGAAGAGCACTGTGGCTCTGAGTAAGTGACCTAACCTCCCCGAGCCTTAGTTGTCTCATCTGTAGAATGGGCACACCTTACCTCAAAGAAACATTTGTGAAATGTCTGAGTATTAATGGAGAGAAAGGGCTGAGCGCAGAGCCTGGGCTTGTGGTTGGAGCTGGACACATGGTGGCCCCACACCGGCGGCTGCTCTCTTACCGCATGGAACCAGGTGGTTGAATGTGTAAAGCGAAGGCTTGAAAGCATGGGGTCAGTAGCGTTAACCACCTGCTGGTCGTCGTGGTGCTTCAGTGGCTGATTGAAATGCTTGAGCATGGAATTGCATGAAGCTGGCGGTGCCGTGGGTCAGAGCCTCTTCTTCAGTGGGGACGACGTTCCTTCTGCATGTTTTCCTCCCTTTTCCTCAGTGTGGCATCACTCACCTGCCATGGCCAGCTCCTGCATTCTCTTCCCCCTTTGGGGAGATATCTTTGTAGCCACAGCTGCCACTATGCTGCCCCTCTGGGCTGCAGAAGGGGTTTAACTCCATAATCCTTGTTCATACCTTCCTGTGCCTTTTTTTCCCCCTCTCTCATCATGGGAGATTTCTCGACTTCTCTTTCCGGCAGCTTCGTTGGAAAGAAACTACGGAGAAAGGTAAGGGTCTGTTTTTCTTGAAAATCCTGGCTGGGGAAGGGGGAGGTAAGACAGAAAAGTGTATGGGAGAGTCTGGGAGAGCCCCTTTACCTTATGCTCTGGCCGATCCGGGGGGACGGCTCAGGAGAGACAGGGAGGCTCATGTGGGGCCTTTACCAGCATGTTTCCCCTTGCTGTCGGGGGTCATTACCATGGGCACTGACATCGGAGAACACGTACTTCAGGGTAGGGCGGGGCTCCTCCTGAGGTACGGCTGGGGGGGACCCTGTCGTGAAACTCAGAGAGGCAGAGGCGAGGAGATTGCACGGAGAGACAAGGAGTGTGGCCAGGACATCAGGGCAGAAAAATGGGCGGTCCCCAAACCCAGAGAGAGAGAGATGACAGATGGAAGAATAGAGCGACAGATGATAGACAGATAGATAGATGATAGATAGGTAATCGACACGTAGATACTTAGATACAGAGCACGTCTTCTCTGTGCAATCAAGTGACAGCCATTCATTCGACAGCAAAGACGACTCGAGCACCAGCCATGTTCCGGGCACTGTCTGGCATGAGGACGCTGCGCCGGGTGAAACAGGCGTGCTCCCTGCTCTCACGGTACCCTCAGTCTGTTGTGAAATCTAATGCCCTGGGCCAACAGAAACTATTTTTATTCCTCTGGTTATTTCCTAGGGTGAATCACCCAGCAGCCCACAATTACCCCATCATCAACCAGAAGAAGGCAGAGGGCAGGGCCTGATGGCCTGGTATCTACGTAAGTGAATTTTAAGAGGCTGACAGGCATCCTTGAGCCAAACCAGGAAGGTATGGAAGCCAGACCCACCTAGGTTCAGATCCCTAGCTCTGCCCCTTAGTAGCTGTGTGATCTTGGGCAAGTCACTTGACCTCTCTGAACTTCAGGTGCCCCATTTGTTTATTGGTTATTGCAGGTGTTGAGGATATAGCAGTGAACAGGGCAGACAAAATCCCAGTCTTTGTGCAGTTTACATTCTTGTTGGAGGAGACAATAAACAAATATGTGAATTTCTAAGACACCAGTTGGTGATGAGTGGAATGGAGAAAAGTAAGGCAGGGTAGAGGAATGAGGAGTACCAGGATGTGGGTGAGGCGTTTCATCCGAGCGCTTGAAGGCGGTGCGGGAATGAGGCAAAAGGCTGTCTGGGGGAAAAGCATGCCAAGCAGTGAAAAAAGCAAGCGCAGAGGCCCTGAGGTCACCAGAGACTTTCAAATGTGATTAACTTAATGATTTTGAGATGGGAGATTCCCCAGGTGAGGCCAGTGTAATCACGAGGGTCGTCATTAAGAGGGAGGCAGGAGATTGGCGGGATAGAAAGCAGCGTGAAAAGGGAAGCGAGAGGTTCGCGTGATCGAAGGAAGGGCCACAAGCTGGGGAAGGTAGCTGGCCTCTAGAAACGAGAAAAGACGAAGAACCAATTTCTCCACTGAGGACTTCAGAAGGAGCTCAGGCCTGCTGATACCTTGATTTCTTTTCGACCTCGGACCTCCAGAACTGTAAGAGAGTACGTTTGTGTTGTTTTAAACTATCACGTTTGTGGCAATTTCTAACAGCGTCCCGAGGAGATGAATCTAAGAAGTAGCTCCTTTTTTCTTTGGTCAAATGGAACAGTGGTAGCTCCTGCCTGAGGGGCCGTAGAATTGGGGGTGCGGGGAACGCAGCAGCCCCTTCCCAGGCAGGGGAGCTGCTCAGAGATTGCCTGTTGACCTGGCCACTGCGGAAGAGATCCCTCCCCTGGTGTTTCTGGGGGCCAGGAGTGAGGTCCTTCACTCTGCCCATATCCCTCCCCAGCCACAGACCTAGGGCTTCTTTTCCTGCCCCGTCCCCCTGGAACTCCAGGTCCGGCTCCCCTAGCTGGTCCGCGTGGCCCCAGATGTCCTGCTCTCTCCAGCCTCCAGGCCTTTCACAGGGCGTCCCCTCTGCCGAAGCCCCCCGAGCTGGCATAGCCTGGGCCTCAGGTTAGCCCTACATGTCTGTGACCCGTCTAGTCCTTCCTCATTCCCTCCTCTGTTAAGTGGAGGCATGTTCACCCTCCTTAACTCAGCCCTTAGCACACCCTTGGTATTTAAAGGCTTATCTCCTTCTTTGCTTTCCCCTCTGAGGGGAAGACAAACAGCCTTTATTGCGTGCAGTCAGGGTCGCTGTGAAGAGCTGCGGAGGCCGTGGCTGATCGAGTAGGCTGTGAATAGTACCGTCTGGAGCCGTGCAAGGTGGTGGCCACTGTGCTAAGCGACCACTTACTCACCGCAGTGACCTACAGGGTGAGGTTAAGCCCATTTTGCAGACGAGGAAGCTGGTGTGGGGGAGAAGGGACGGACTCTCAGCTCCCTCAGCCTTACGTTTGTAAAGCACTGACGGAGCATCTTGTCCAGTCCTCTCCAGGACTCGGTGAGATCGATGCTACCGTCACCCCCATTTAAGATGGGAAAAGTGAGACTCAGGGGAGAAGCCGCTGGCTGAGCTGCCAGATTCAGACATGCGGGTCTGCCCAGCTCCCGAGTCGGAGGTCTTAAGCCTCAGGAAGAGATGACT
This sequence comes from Pseudorca crassidens, assembly GCF_039906515.1. Lineage (NCBI taxonomy): Eukaryota > Metazoa > Chordata > Mammalia > Artiodactyla > Delphinidae > Pseudorca > Pseudorca crassidens. The sequence continues at coordinate 89,128,671 of NC_090305.1, read as the reverse complement.
GAGGAAGGAAAGGGTCAGGAGGGGAACTTGAGTGCCTTGGCTGTGCCCTGGAGGCTGTTTGATCCTGCTTGGTTGGAATTCGCAGCTACAGGTGGCTCTGAAGATCCAGTGAGGCTGCGTCGGCAGCACTTTGAGAACAGGGCAGCAGCATGGGGGTGGGGAGTGGGTGTTTCTGGGTTCACACCCCGCTGCTCAGCCTCCTGGCGAAATCCCACCCCTCGGTCTGCCCTGGCTCTGAGGCAAGCCTGGCGTTTTCTCCTGGCGCTGGAGGGCCTGAGACCCTGGGCCTTTCTGGAAGAAGCCCCTGCCCTACCACGGCTACTCAAAACACCCGGGCCCTTGCCTCTTCCCAGGAGAACCCCTGAGAATTTCCTCCTGTTTTTACCTCCCTGTCCCTCGGGGGCCAGGCCCAGTAGCTGCAGTGGCAGCAGCAGCTGGTGTCCACAGAGAGTCTGTGGGATCCTTTGGGGGCCCAGGGGGCATCTCAGGGCCGCCAGCGAGGGCCTGGCTGGGCTCCGTCAAGGGTCTGTCGCCAGGCTGAGGGGCTGCTCCCAGCGTTTTGGGGCTGAGCTTCCCGGCTTCCCTTCATAGACCTTCCCTGATCCCAGTATCTCTCCTGTGACGGGGATGCGCCTAATCCTGAAAGCTCACGTTCTCGGGTGTTCCCTGGGTGCCAGGCCCTGCGCTGCAGTCTTCATCTGGATTTGGTTTTTTTTTTCTCTCATGAGAAGCTTATAGAGTAAGAGCCATGATTGATATTATTCCCTTGGTGGGTGAGGAAACCACGTATTCAGTAAGTAGCAGAGGCCTCTGTGAGCCGGATCACGGTTCTACCAAATGGCCTCCGACTAGAAATACCTGTTTAACAGATGAGGAAGCTGGGGCTCAGGAAGGTAGAGTGCCTTGGCCAAGGTCATGAACTTTGCCCCTGAAAACCTGCGGTCCGGTGCCATGCGGGAGAGTGAGACGGGCCTGGGGTTCACCGTTTCCCTGGGCTCCCATGGCCCCAGGAGGGCTGTGCTCTGGGAAATGCCCCGGGCCCTGTGGGCCTCAGTTTCCTCAGCTGTAGAATGGCCTCGGTAACAGAGGTGCGCCTGGCAGACGCGCGCTCTTTACTAAGCTTTCCCCAGCCCTGTGCTACGAGGCCTGCGTTTTCTAGGGCCGTGTGTGGCCCCTGTCCAAGCCCTGTATATAACCGGCAGCCCGGGGGCCCAGCTGGCTTTCCTCCTCCCCCTCCCCGCGACGAGCTCCTGTAATTGGCGTCCTCTGGGGGGGTTATCGGCTCAGCATTTTTACAGGTTCCCCCCAGTTCCCCTGCCCCTAATAAAGGAGCTGTAAGACTCCAGACACACAGCTCAGAGCACGTGTGCCTGTGGCCCAGCCCCGGTGAGGCGGCTAAGTAACATGCAGAACTTTCCACCTGGGCCCAGCCCTGGGCAGGGCCTGTTCTCTTCTCCTGCTGTTCCACAGGAGCCGCTGGGTCCCCTGGGCTGGGCCGGCTCCCTGTAGGGCCCCTGACGGTTCTGGGACAAGTAGGGACTGTGTCTGCAGGCGGTCTGTGTGTCACAGCCCCCGACGCACAACCAGGGCCGCACGGTGAGGCAGGGCCCCTCAGGACTCCAGTTACAGCTGCGCTCAGCCGGGCGCCTGGCTAGCCTCCACCGGGCGGGCCGTGACTCACAGCCGGACTTGGCTACACGCAGTCACCACTGTTGGCCCAGCCAGTGTCAGTCGGCCAGTCCGTCGCTGCTTTCTGTACAGCCAGGGCTGCCCCAGGCAGACACGGCCACTCACACTGTGGGTCACAGCCGTGGTCAGCGGGCCTCCTGCCAACCAGTCGGTCAGTCAAGGCCGGGCCGGTCAGCCCACCTCCAACAGCCTGCCGATCACCTGCGTCACCTCATCCTCTGTCTTCCAACAGCCCATCGAAGTCAGTCAGCCAGCGAGCACGTTCCCGTCAGTCAGCTGGTAGGACGTTGTCTCACAGCCAGGCTCAGCTGTACAGGCAGGCGGGCATCCGTCTGTCCGGTCTGTCTTGGGCCGCCCACGGCCGTCAAGGCGGCTGGACGGTCACTTTTCAGTGACTGAGACAGGTAGTCGGTCCACTCAGCCAGACCAGTCAGCTGGGCACAGTTTCTATCCATTGAACATTGAGTCACCGGCAGCCATCGTCCGTGGCCAGGTCGGTTCCAGCCCCAAGGAAACACCAGCCAGCCGGTCGGTCAGTCTCCAAGAGTCAGGGGTGCAGGCAGGAGCGCCAGCCAAGGCCCTGGGGTCGCAGGCAGACATCCAGTCGTCTAGTCAGTCCGGAAGAGACGACCCCTACCCCAGCCAGAGTCCTTCAGGCAAGATCACTGATCAAGGCTGTTGGGTAGGGGGTCGCAGTCAGTCACCCAGTCACCTGGTCTGGACCAGCCACCAGCCACACGGAACTAGTCAGCCACGGGACTCGGGCAGTCAAACAAGTAAGTCCCGGGAAGTTCCTAGTTATCCATTCAGTCTGATTAGGCAACCAACCCGCCAACTACCCAGCACCAGGCCCGTCGTTAGGAGCCAGTCAGTCACGAAGTCCGTGAGTCAGTGCGCTGGTCACCCCGCCCCTTGGCCAGTCAGGCTCCATCCGTCCGCCCAATTGCGGGCAGCCCAGTCAGTTGTAGCTCGTTGCAGGCTCCCACGGTCTGAGGCCAGGTCCATCCCAATCCCAGCCAGCTGGCCACCATCAGTCAGTCACTTAACCTCGTCCACACCAAGGTGTAGGCCGTCTTCTCACAGAGCCAAATGAATCACTAGCAAATCCGAGAGAAATCCTAGATCAAACCCAAAACATGGCTTAACCCCCTTCAACAGTGTCCGGAAATAATGGTCCCAAATCAGCCTTTGTTCCTGATTCGTCAGAAAGGGGGGCGGTGAGGGGCAAGGAAGCTGACTTTGGACTCCAGTGGAACCCACTTGTCAGGCAGAGATGCTGAAAGCCAGTGGGAAAGGGCAGGAGACCCTGGGACATGTTTCGACCCACACCACCTCTATGCTCTGGGGGTTTTTCTCAGAGCAGGGAGCACCCCAGTGCTCTTCCCAGAGGAAGGGGGGGGAACAATGGGAACAGGAGATGCCCCTGACATCCCTGGCGCCCTCCTTTCCCTCGTGCCTCTCCCCACCTCTTGTTCACCACTCCCTCCTCCATCCTCACCTCCCACCTGCTCTGCCCAGATCAACGCCCACCCCTCTCCCGTTTTCAGATCTGTCCTTGACATGGTGCCCCTCACCTCCCCTACGCGCGCGCGCACACACACACACACACACACACACACACACACAGGCATGCACACCTCTCTCCTTTGCCTGCCTCCAAGTAGCCCGGGGTGGAGGACACTCAGACCCCCGCTGCGCCCTGTCCCTCCCTTTCTGCTCTCATGGATTCTGCTGCCTGGTGATGCCCTTATGAGACCCACTCCTGGCATGAGCATCGGCGCCAGGTTGCAGCTTTTCCTGCTGCAAAGCCTCGTCCTCCCAGCTCTCCTGGAGGAGAGGGATGACAAGGAAAAGCCCGGGATGGTGGTGTCCTGCTCCCTGAGTTCCTGTGCTGGCCTCAGGCTTTCCCTGGAGCCAGGCAGCGGTGCTCATTACTGGGCAAACGCTGGCTCCAGTCCAGCTGGGGCGTCAACCAGGATTTCTCAGCCCGAGGGGAGGAGTGTTCATCTCGGAGGCACGGAGGCTGCTTCCTGCTGTAGTGGAGCGTGCTCCTGGCAGGGCGGCTCTGGACCCCTTCTAGCACCTGGGCTCGCCCACTTACTGGCTTGTGACAACACTGGGCACAGTAGTTGGTTTTCAGAGATCAGATACTACCTCCTAGGGTCTGGGTGGGGATGAAATTAAGAAAACATGGAAAGGGATTAGGTCCCTGCTGACTTGGGACTAATGTTTTCCAAGCAGGCAAACTGACGGCCCAGGCCAAAGGGGCTCCTGGAAGATTCTTCCCATGGTCCTTCTCAACCTGGTTCCACACACCACACAGCGGGCCCTGTCATCAGTTCTAGTCGCTGAGGGCTTCCCGTGTGCCCAGCGCCGCTGGATGGGCTGTCAACCTTTTACTCGCAAAGTAACCCCATGAAGGCCGTGCTTTTGCTGTGCCCATTTTACAGAAGAAGAAACTGAGTTTCCATGAGCTGGAGTCATTTGCCCAAAGCCACAGTGGTGAGCGGCAGAGCCAGGACTGTCCGACTCCTAAGGCCCAGGGGACGCCTCCCCCTGTACTGAGAGCCACATGCGCACCCCATGCGCTGGCCCCCAACGTTTCATTCTGGTCTTTCCTCCCCGGAGAAGCCTCGCTGTCAGCCTCCCTTTCTTCCTGACTCCCCTTTCTGGCTCCCACTCCCCGGGGCTCTGCTCTCTGCTTCACGTTCTTCAATATTTGTTCTGTTTAAGAAATGGAACCTCCAAATACTAGGTGGGCACATGACGCCCTGGGATCGAGATGACATTCCCCAGCTGCCCTTGCAGCGCAGTGTGTAGCCTGTGTTAGGGCTGATAGGATGCAAAGTCGGCCTGCTCCTTGACTTCAGGATGGCTTTTCTGTGAATCAGAAAAAGCCTTTGGTTGTCTCGGCCTGGGCTCCGGTGGCCCAGGGCTGGGCCCGTGGCTGGCTCTGTGTAGATTGCAAAGTGCAGCTCCGGGACCTGAGTGTGGACTGGGGTTTCAGTCTCCACTCCCACCGTGTAAACCAGTCCTGGTGCCGGGGGCAGCAGGGGGATCAGTCCTCAGGCCCAGCCCCAGGCACAGTGTGAGGGGACTGTGGAGTGCTTGCCCGGGAGCTCTGGGGCCTGGGACTGTCCTTACTCAGCTTCTCTCCCCTGCCCCTCGGCCTTTCTTCCTCGGCCCTCCCCGGCTCCCTTCCCTGCCTCTCAGCTCTCCCCCCTTCCTTCCTTCCTTCCCTCCTCCTCTGGTGAATTCAGGTGTGCAGGAGCCGCCCTCACGTCTGCATGTTCTGTAAGATAACCAAGCCCCAGGCTGCATGCTCGTGGGAGGGGAGATCGTCTCGTGGTCTCAGTCCCCATGGAGCCTTCCCAGCATCTTTCCTGCAGGGTTTGTCTGCACGATAAGGCCGCCTCCAGCCTTTCCCCACCCTGGCCGCCTCATCGCCAAGTCCAGCCCATCCTTTGAAGTCTCCCATGGCTGTTCCTTCTAAGCCACAGTCAGGTCTGGCATTTGTTGGTATCAGATCTGGGGGATCAGTGTCCTTAGGGACCCCACGGAGAGGCCATCATCTGCTCACTCCAGCCCCGCCCACCACCCTGGGGGTGCCCGGAGCACTTTCCCATTCCCTCCCCTTCCTAGGCAGTGTTCCCCTCTCTTCCCTCGGGGGAGCCCAGCCTCATCTTCTAGATTTCACAGCAGCCAGAGGCTGTCTCCAAGCCCTGCAGTCACCCCGAAGGGCCTGGCTGCCTGCTGGAGCCACTGTGAACCGGCACAAACAGCTCTCCTCCCTTCTCGTCCTTCCCGGCAGCAGAGACAAAACAAACATACATAAACAGAGGTCTCAGTTAAACATCTCCCCACCCGCTTCCTTCTCTCTGCTCCCAAGTCCCTGTTTTGCACGCCCTTGATCTCCGTTGAGCCTTGCCCCCTGTCTGGGTGTAGGTGTGGGAGGCAGCCCCTGTGTCCCGCAGGGGATGTGCAGCGGGCCCACGTGGGAGCACCGTTCAACCAGGTTCCCGCCAGGACCACCACCCAGCCGTCTAGGCTCTCCTGACAGCCTCCACTTGGACAGCCTCCCGGTTTAAAGACAACTCAAGCTTTTCTTAGGAAAGAGCGCTGGGGGCCTTTGCAGAGGGGCTGGGTGCTTGTTTTCCTTATCCCAGCGACGCCTCCCTCCCCCACCCCCCACCAGGCTTCTGCTCCACCTCGTAGGTACCTGGTAGGATGTTTGCTGACAAGATTTGCTGACCTGGGGTGGGTGAACAGTTGAGCAGATATCAGTGGAGACAGAAGGCCCTCGGGAGACTGGGAAGGGGGACATGGCAGCCCCAGGGACACTTCAGAAACTCTGGTTTGGCTGAGGAATTTGGATATGAAAGGAATGTAGGCAAAGACTGGGAGACACAGAGGAGCTGTCCTCTGGGTGTGCAGGAGGTGGTAGGAGAAAGGCTTCCGGCGTCCACATCTCCACATCATGTGAGCCTTGGTCCAGACAACAGGAATCTTACAGGCCCCAGCTTTGCAGGGGGTGAGGGTTGTGTCTTAATCTGTAAGCTTGCCCATTAGCAATAAGGGCCTAGGATCCCACCCAGTGCCTCCTGAGATGGGGCTGCCCTGTAGGAGAGATTTCTCGAAGGGACCCTCTGGTGGCCTCCCAGCAACGTTGCTCCCCTTCCCGTCCCCAGCAGCTCCGTGGAGGCCTTTATTTCGATTCACGCTTGGCAGTGATGAGACGATTTGCAGGGCCTGCAGGGTGGAAGGCAGCGTCAGAAGCCCTTAATTCCGAGAGGAGGGGGCTTTGCAAAGACGGTTCCTCCCCTGCTGAGTGCAAACCCACCATTTCCCTCGCTTCCAGGTTCCAAGTAGGAGGGCCAGGCCACAGTGTGAAATGCTCTTAGAGGAATCCTGCGGCGGTGACAAGGTAGAAGGAAAAGGCAGAGGGCTCCCCACTGCCCTCGGGATGACATCCAAATGGCCTGCCTGCTGGATCCACAAAGGCCATCCACATCCCGCCCCTGGGCACTGCTCCAGCCTGTGCCCTTGTCACATGCAGCCTATTCCAGCCACTAGAACTTCTTCAGTCCTTGGAACAGGTCTCCTGGCACCCCAAGCTACCCTGTCTTTAGAGAACACTCTTCCCTCCCATTAGCTTTTAGCCAACTCCTATGCAGCCCTCAGGACCGAGACGTCACTTCCTCCAAGAAACCTTCCCAGAATGCTTCAGGGGAGGGGCAGTAGTTTATAACTGCTAGGAGTTCAGGCACAGTTGGGTTAGACTCCCACTTACTGGCTGTATTAGTTGCCTAGGGCTGCTGTAACAAAGTACCGTAAGCTGGGTGATTCAAAGAACTGGAATTTATTGTCACATAATTCTGGGTTCTTGAAGTCCAAAATCAAGGCATCAGCCCAGTTGATTCTTCTGAGGGCTGTGAGCTGTTCCGTGCCTCTCCCCTAGCTTGTGGGAGCCTCAGGCATTCCTTGCCTTGTAAATGCCCTTCTCCCGGTGTCTTTGCACTGTCTCCCTTCTGTGTGGTCTCTCTGTGTCCAAATGTCCTGTTTTTATAAGGACAACAGCCATATTGAATTAGAGCTCAGCTTAATGACCTCATCTTAGCTTAATCACCTCTGTAAAAAGCCTATTTCTAATTAAGATTGTATGTATTCTGAAGTACTGGGGCTTAGGATTTCAAGGTATCTTTTGGGGCACACAGTTCAACCCCTAAAATTACTCTGTGACCTTGGGTGTGTTACCTAATTTCTCTGAACCCTGTTTTTCCCACGTGTTCAACGAGGGTTGTGAAAGGGAAAAGCATTGCTCCAGGATGCTGGGGAATTTGGTTCAAGGCTTATTCCACTGACCAGCTTTGTGACCTTGGGCAAGTCCCTTCACCTCCTCTGAGTCCGTGATCTACTGCAGCCAACAAAGCACTCCCAAGTCTAGGGGCTTAAAACAACCACCATCATACGTTTTGTTCACAAATCTGCAATTCGGGCAGGGCTCGGTGGGGAGAGCTTTTCTCGGTCCATGTGACGAATGCTGAAGCGGCTTGACTGACGCTGGAGTTAAGGTGACTCATTCGTATGCCCAGCAAGTAGATGCTGGCTGGGAGCTCAGCCAGGGCTGTGAGCCAGGGACCTTGGTTTCTCGCGTGACTCTCCATGGGGCCTCTTGGTCTTCCTCACAGCATGGTGATCGGCTTCCAAGAGTGTAGCTTGGTGACCACGTCAAGCTCCCACAGACTCAGGATTCCCACAGACCTCGCTCGTGCCACTTACTTGTCGTGTCCCCTTGGGAAAACACTTACCCTCCCCGAGGAATCAATTCCCTGTGTGAAAACGGAGTCTGAGAGTGGATGCTTCACTGCGGGTAGGGAAGGAGATGGTGCGTGTGGAGGTCTTTGCTCAGGACCACCCCCGGCACACATGACACCCTCTGTAAAGGTGTCTACTTTTATGCGTATCCATTGCCTCCCAGGCACCTGAAACGGAGTTGGGTCAGAGGCGGGGCCCACGGAGGGGCTCCTTGAAATCACTGTTTATGGCCATACAAAGGCAGAAATGCAAGGAGGACCTGTGACATACACGAATGAATGAACGGATGTTTTCTGTCTTACGCTGGGGTCCTTTCAGAAGCAGACTCTGATGCCAAGATTGGGGAGGACCCCAGAAAACAGAGGTAGGGGTGGGGAGAAACAAGACAGGGAAGGGAAGCAGCCTAGACAGGGTACGTTAACGAACAGGTCACTGCTGTGGGCAACTGGGACTCAGTGCCATTGGTTCCCCGGGAGAATTGTCCCTCGTGAGGTGTGAGAAAGCTGGGTATTCGGTCCGCACCTCCCGACTGTTTGGCTTGAGGCTGCTCCTGGGGACGTTAAGGGCATAAACTCTGCACGGCCAGGCTCACTCCAGAGGCCAGGGGCTCCCATGGACAGGGAGCCCAGGTGTTCGCCTGAGAAGCCTTTGGGTGTCAGAGCAGGGATGTAGGTGAAGCACCTATGGGTGCAGTATGGGCTCTCAGGGCTCCCTGGTTCTGGACGTCCTTCAAAGGCAACACATGATTCTGTACATGGTCACCCTGTGGTCTTCCGCCCTCCCTTACACTCTGAATGTCCCCACAGAACGATGGGTATCTGTCTGAGCACAGCTTCCTCCTGCTGCCATCTTCTCCGGCGTTTTCTCCCCATAGCCTCTGAACCAGGTCATCCCACCGGAGCCTCTGCAGATTTGGGGCCGGCTGGGAAATTGGCGGACAGGTCTGGGAGGAGCCGGTTTGGACGAGAGCATTTAAAACATTTTTGGCTAAAGGAGAGGGAGGTTTCCTACACGGGTGTCTGGAGGTGGGGCACAAACCACTGGCCTGTTGTTGGCGTTCCCCAGCTCCTCCCTGCAGCCCCACATGTGGCTCTGGGTCCTTCGCAGCAAGGGGCTACAAGCAGAAACCAAGGTCACCCTTCTCTGTGGGATGAGGCGAGAAGCTGTCTGCTTAGCACAGGATGGGGCCTGACCTCGGCACTGCACTTGATGTCAGGCTTGGATTCTAAGCCTGGCTGAGCTACCTTCTGGCCGTGACCTTGGACAAGTTACTTTCTTCTCCAGGCTCATCCTTCTGCATCTGTAAAACGGGGCCAGTTCTTCACCTCTTAACCCCACAGGGCTAACGTGAGCATGGCACTAGATCTGCATGCGTTTGGTAAATGATGCAGTGGGCTGAAGAGTGTCCCCCACTGCAGCCTGGAACCGAGGCTTCTAGGGGTGTGTTCCTGGAGGATTTGAGCCTTTGAGGATCCAGAGAGGCACACACACTATTGGCCATCTTGGCAATGGGGACATGATTGAGGACCCCCTCCCGAGACTCCAGGCAATGCAGATTGATGGAGGCGGAGCTGCAGAGGGGAGGGTGTCCGTGGCAAACTCTGGAGGCAGCAGGTTCATAAGACTGTGTGAAACTCACCACACGCAGGGAAAACAGGGCAGAGTAGGAGGGGTCCTGGTGGTGCCGTGGGGATGGAGCTACACGATGCTTGCTGTGTTTTTTTTTTTAATTAATAGAGTAGTTTTGTTTTGTTTTTTTAATATCAGATTTTTTTTTTTTTAAAGAAGGCATTGGGCCTCTTTTAAAAAATTTATTTTATTTTTGGCCACGTTGGGTCTTTGTTGCTGCGTGTGGGCTTTCTCTAGTTGCGGCGAGCGGGGGCTACTCTTCCTTGCGGTGTGCAGTCTTCTCATTGCGGTGGCTTCTCTTGTTGCAGAGCACGGGCTCTAGGCGCCCAGGCTTCAGTAGTTGTGGCTCGCGGGCTCTAGAGTGCAGGCTCAGTAGTTGTGACACACGGGTGGCTTACTTGCTCCGCGGCATGTGGGATCTTCCCGGACCAGGGCTTAAACCCGTGTCCCGTGCATTGGCAGGCGTATTCTAAACCAGTGTGCCACCAGGGAAGCCCTAATAGAATAGTTTTTTTAAAAATTAATTTTATTTATTTTTTGGCTACGTTGGGTGTTTGTTGCGTGCTGCCTTTCTCTAGTTGCGGCGAGCGGGGGCTACTCTTCGTTGCGGTGTATGGGCTTCTCACTGCGGTGGTTTCTCTTGTTGCGGAGCACGGGCTCTAGGTGCTCAGGCTTCATTAGTTGTGGCACATGGGCTTCAGTGATTGTGGCGCACGAGCTCAGTAGTTGTGGCTCGTGGGCTCTAGAGCGCAGGCTCAGTAGTTGTGGCGCACGGGCTTAGTTGCTCCGCGGCACGTGGGATCTTCCCGGACCAGGGCTGGAACCCGTGTCCCCTGCCTTGGCAGGCAGATTCTTAACCACTGCGCCACCAGGGAAGTCCCAATGCTTTGCTGTTTTACTCACAAAAACTAGCCTTGACTGAGTGTCTACTACGTGCTCGGCACCATGCTGAGTGCTTACCACAAAAAATCATATTTTATCCATGCAGCAATGAAATGAGGTAGAGACTATTATTGCCTTTGTTTTATAGATGAGGAAACTGAGGCTTAGAAAGGAGAAGCAGGTTCCCGGGGGGACACACAGCTAATAAGTGGCAGAGTTTGGGCTTGAACCCATGTCTGGGGGGGATGGCTCTACAATATGGATCTTCTCCACAAATGCAATGAAAAGAAAGTCTTGCTATATTCTGAACAGGAGGAAAAACCAAGTGATGAACTAGTCTAGCACGCAGCTCAGAGGAATTTGCAAAGAGGGCAGGAGAATTCTCCAGCGGGACTGGTTACATAATTTGCTGGACTCCATAATTTGCAAACTGAAGATATGGGGCCCCTGGTTACAAAACGATGGAGAATTTCAAGATGGCGACAGCACAGCATTAAACTGAATGCGTGGCCCTTCTAAGTGCAGGACCTGTGTGACCACTTGGGTCACACACCTGTAAGGTCATTGGCTCTGTACTCCTGCTTTGAACAGATGGACTTCTCTGTGGCAGGATGAGTACAGGGCAAGCTCTAGGGTCAAGTGGACTGCGTTTGAATCCTGAATTCCCAGTTTCCTAGTTAATGACCCTGAGTAACTTCTTTAACCCCTCTGAACCTCAGTTTCCTCATCTGCAAAGTGGGATGTTGTTAGCTCTTATTTTCTAGGAGTATTGTGAGGTGGAAATAGTATGATGCAGGTAAAGTGTTGAGCCCGGTGCCTGGTCCACAGTTCATAGCAGCAGTAGCAGGTACTAGAGTTAATCGTCCCTCCCCCACCCACCTCCCCAGGGCACAGATGCCAAGGAAATGCCAGCTCCCAGCTGTCATTCCCTCTGTGCTGCTCAGCCTGGACCAGAAGCTTGCAGGTTGCAATTTCTCTGCTCCAGCAGCCCCTCCTCCCGTCCCCACCCCCCAGGCTTTTAATGAGTTTAGTATTTTCATCAAATCATTCTTCCTACAACACAGGGCTGGGGGAGGCTAAAAATAGCTCCCCGAGTCACATGACAGCTCCAAATGCGGAGGCTCCCAGCAAAGGTACAAGTGCGACTCCCTGTTTCCTAGGAAATGAGAGTCATTCCGCCAACGCAGCCAGGGTGCTAGCAAAAGCACATTGTTTCCTGTGACATCCCCGTGTGTGACAGGCAGAGGGTGAGGGCACGGGGGAGGCAGAGGCCCTACAGCTGTCAGATCCACAGCCTGGTGCCCTTGGGTCCGAGCCGGAAGCCGCCCCTCGCCTTCAGGAGTAGGGGGACCCCAAGGCAAGAGCTTCCCCACGTGTGGACCCTCTGACCCCAGCCTTCCACCTGGGAGCAGGCAGGGAATTGCTTTGCCAGCAGGAAAGATGTTTGGTTTTTTGGTTTTTTTCTGTTACCTACACTTTCTACCCCTTGTTCTCCTGTCAACAGCTTGCAACTAAAGGTATTCTGTTGTTTGGTAATGAAAGTAAACCCGTGGACAAACATTCTCCCATGGAAAGCTTGCTGGGCTCCCCCCACCTCCGCCCCTCCTCCTCCCAGTATAACTCCCAGTCCGCTAGACCAGTCTCCAGACTCCCGAACTTGAGTACCTCACAGTTACCTGGAGGGTTTGTCAATCACTGGATGCTGGTCCCTGCCCCAGAGTTTGTCATCCAGGCTCTGGTGTGGGGTTGGAATCAAGGATTCGCATTTCTAGTTAATTCCCACAAGATGCGGACACTGTGCTCCAGGAAGCAAACTTTGAGAACCGCTGCCCTAGATGCTGTGGCCCATATTTTCCCCGAGTCGCTGCTTCCCTTCCTTCTCCGTTCGCATCACCTCTTGTAGCCGCCCTACATCACTGTTAGTCCACAGTGCCCTGGCCTTGCCGTCGATAAGACTTTCTGGCCTGGATCTGGGTCTTGCTGCCTCGCCTCCCCCCACTTCCACCAGTTAGCAGTGGCTAACTGCTACTCACGTTTTAAGTGTAGGTAGTCAGAATGACTGCTTAGTGATGAATAACCATATAGGCCTCCCTCTCCCCAATGCTATGTGGTAGGCACTGTTATTATTTACATTCTATCCACTGTCACTAACTCAATTCTGTGATGAGGAAACTGACACTCAGATGGCAAGTCATAACCCCAAGTCACAGAGCTAGAGAACAGCTGGGATTTAAGGTGGTCTGAATTTCAAGCCCGTAGGTAAGTCACAGCTCACCTGACTCCCCTGGAAGCCTCCCCTGCAGGTTCCACACTGGATTCCACACTACACTCCATGTGTGTCTTTATCAGTGTACTGGCAGCCTCGTAGAATAGCTATCTTTTGATGGGTCTGTCTGCGGGCTTAGAATGTTTATTGCTTAAAGGCATGGACTTTGTCCTAACTCATAGCATCGCAAGTGCCCGGAACAGGGTCTGGCATTAGTAAGTGCTCAATTAATGCTTGCTAGCTGGCTGGCTGACTGAATAATGGTTACTTAAATGTTTGTTGAGTGAATGAATAAATGGTTGTTGCCTGATCACTCTTAAGTGAATGCATAAAGAGCAGGTGCTCATTGCTGGAATAAATGAATGAGATAGTAAGTTCTCTAGACGTGTTGGTTGAATGAATGAATAGATGGTAGCTACTAATAAAGGCTTGCTGGATATATTAATGAATACCTGAATGCCCAGTTGGTGCTCATTAAGTGTTTCTTGCCTGGCTGGGTGAATAAATGACTTGGCTGGTAGATGGCTGGATGGGTTGGGCTGTAGGTGGATGGATGGGTGATTGGATGGTAGAGTGGCTGGTTGGGTAGGTTGGTGGATGGGTGAGTAGATGAAGAGACGGGTGGGTGGGTGAGTACCTGGGTGGATGGGTGGGAGTATAGGTGGATGAGTGGATGGATGGATGGTTGGGTAGGTTGGTGTATAATTGGATGGATGGGTGAATAGATAGAGAAATGGTTGGGTGGGTCGGTGGGTGTATGATTAGATAAGCAGCTGGGTGGGTGGGAGACAGGTCCGTGACTTTGGCCTTGTTAGCATGGGCACTCTGTGTGTGACGCCACTTCTGCCAGGTAGACGACAAAGGGTGAGGTATGTACGGAAGCCCAGGGCACATGGAGTCTGCAGCCAGCAGGGCAGCCTGAGGGTTCTCTGGGCCACCAGCCATGACTTGGGAAGCCAGGTGGGTGACGCATCGTGTGTCGAGAGGGGGCTGTGGAACTGTTTTAAATGCCAGGATGTCACCCAGCTGGGAGACTGGGTCTTGACGTTTGTCATGTTCCTGAAGCACTTGTTTTAATGACTAATTATTTTTCCCCTTCTCACATGGTTCCTTGAGGGAGAGCGGGGGAGGTTGGCTGGAAGCCTGGCACCTATGCTCGGCAACTGAATTCACTAACAAGCCGGAAGTGAATTAACCTCGATCTGCCAGGTGTACAGCAGAACCTGGAGGGCCCAACTCCCAGGCCCAGCCAGGTGCCACTCAGCTGCGGCGTTCTTCCAGGGCTGACAGGCACCTGCAAAGAATTCAGAGCATCTTAGCCAGAACCTAGGTGGGTGCCTGAAAAATCTAGGAAAAGGCAGGTTGTTGGCTTGAAAGTTAATTGGTTTTGATCTGAATGAAATGATTAACCATGTGTTTTTTTTTAAAAAGTACTTGGTATGTATGGGGCCTTGTATAAATCCTTCACCTGAAATATCTCATTTCATCCTTGCGATAGCTCTTTGAGGTTGACTGATATTATCATCATCTTCTCCACTTTACAGACGGGGAAATTGAGGGACAGAAGTTGTTAGAGTGGTTTTATTAACTTTCTTCTTTTTTTTCTTTTGGTTGTATTGGGTCTTTGTTGCTGTGCGCGGGCTTTCTCTAGTTGCGGCGAGTGGGGGCTACTCTTTGTTGTGGTGCGCAGGCTTCTCATGGCGGTGGCTTCTCTTGTTGTGGAGCATGGCCTCTAGGCGTGCGGGCTTCAGTAGTTGTGGCACGCAGGCCCTAGAGCGCAGGCTCAGTAGTTGTGGCTCACGGGCCCAGTTGCTCCGCGGCATGTGGGATCTTCCCGGACCAGGGCTCGAACCTGTGTCCCCTGCATTGGCAGGCAGATTCTTAACCACAGCACCTCCAGGAAAGTCCTAGAATGGTTTTAAAACATGCCTGAAAATCCTCTGATGCTCCCTTCAAGAGATGAAGTCTGATTCTCTTTCCCTTAAATATGAGCTGGGATTAACAACTGGATTCTGAAGAGTAGAATGAGATAGAGATGGCCGATGTGACCTCTGAGACTAGATCACGATGGCGGTACAGCTTCCTCCTGGCTCTGCCTTTCTTGAGCCATGTGCCTCTGAAGCCTTGAACCTTCATTAAGGAAGTCGGGCTGCCTTGAAGCCGCCATGCTCTCTTCCTCTCCCATCACCCATCTAACATGTCTGCACATCCGTCTGGTGCTACTTCCTTTGGATGCAGAAAGTCATTCCTTCTCCCTCCTTCCCATCCTGGTCCCTTCAGTCTCTTCTCAACAAAACAGCCAGAGAAATCCTGATAAAACCTGAGTCAGATCTTTCACCTCTGCCCCGGACTTTCTGGGAACGGCCCATTTCCGTCAGCGTAAACAAGTCCTTTCAATGGCCTGCGCGGTGCTACGTGATCTGCGACTCCCTCGTCATTACATTCCTCCCTGACGCATGTCATGAGATGCCCGCCAGGCCCAATTGTACTTACCGCAATCACAGGAGCTCCTTGCTCTTCCTAGAACGAGCCGGCCCATCCTGGGCTGCTTCTCGGCCTGAATTGCTTTGCCTGCCGACGTCCACGTGGTTCACTTCTTCACCTCTTTCAGGCCATGGCTCAAATGTCACCTTCTTTTGGTGGCACCTGTTGAAAATGACAGCCCCTGGGACTTTCCTGGCAGTCCAGTGGTTAGGGCTCCACACTTCCACTGCAAGGGGCTCAGCTTTGATCCCTGGTCGGGGAACGAAGACCTCACCTGCCACACGGCCAAAAACAACCACAGAAAACCAAAAAGCAAATAAAATGACAGTCCCCTTCTCTACTGTCCTCCCCCTTTTCATTCTTCTCCATGGCACCCGTCACCACAAAACACACTGATGTCTTTTTTTTCTCATTCACCTTGTTTTCTGTGTCTCCGTCCCCCAGAATGTGAGCACGTGAGGACAGGCATCTTTGTCTGTTTGGCTCACCGCCCCTGGGAGAGTGCCTGGCACACAGTAGGTGCTCAATAAATACTTGCCAAGTGATGAATGAATGGCTGTTGGCTGTTATTATCAGGGGGCCCAGGTAGGAGACTATTGAGCTATTCCAGGTGAGGACAGAGGTGAGGGGTGTGGAATCTGGTGGCGGGCGGGAAGCGTGATGATGACTCCTGGTGTTCTGGTCCATGCGGGGAGCCTCCCCTCCCTGGAGACGCAGCGGGAGGAGCTGGCTGGCTGTGGAGGGAGAGGAAGATGCTGTGTTGGTGTGGGATGAGGTGGAGGTGCTGTTGGGGTGTCCAAGTGAGGGCTAGGTCAGTGACGGAAGTGAGGACGGGGTGTAGTGGAAAGCCCCGGCATGGAAGAATCCTGGGAATCCCAGGAGGGTGGAGCCCCGAGGGATCGGACTGTGAGAACAAAGAGAGAACAGTGAGGACAGAGGCCCCCAGGAACCAGGCGGGTCACATGAGGGAGGACTGGGGCCTGTAGCAAACACAAGTGCCCGTGTCCCTGCTGGGAGAAGATGGAGCCTGTCTCGGCTTCCGCCGGCTCACTGCCAGGTGGGAAGACAGGTCTGGGCTTGTAAGAGCTTCTGGTGTGTTGATGGAAGCCGGAAATCTGGATTTTCATGTGAAATTCATTGTTGTTTTGAGATAGTTTATTCAAGCTTTGCAAAAGTGCGGTATGGGCCAAAGAATGCCTGTCTGTGAGCCAGATTCAGCCCATGGGCAATCAGCTGACATCATGAGGGAAAGGGCCTGAGGCAGAATCTGGGGGATGGAGTCACAGGGGGTGCTGCGTGGCCGAAGGCACAGGAGGTTGAGACGCTCAGCCAGCAGTGGGTTGAAGTGCTGAACGTCAGGTGAGGGCCAAGGGTCTTAGAACAGAAACGTGGCCTTCAGGGCCTCACAGGAGAGCCTCACAAGGCAGCTCTGCGGAATGGTAGGGGCAGAAGCCAGATTCCGCCTTCCTGTACCGAAAGGGTTCCACCTTCCTTGCAAGGGACAACCCAGGGGAGACAGATGGCAGTGTCTTTGCTTCAGACCAGGGCGGCCCCTAGAAGAGAATGGGGCCGGGACAGAGCAGCCAGCGTGAGGCCAGTGCCCCCTGCCCCCGTGAAGGGCGGCTGAAATGTGGACGTCCTTCAAAGGCCTCCTGGGATACTGCACATCACAGACATTTTGAAATTAAATGTTAACCACGTTCACAACGGAAGACTCAGGTCTGTGGCTCCTGCCCGCACTCCCGTACCAAGGGCAGCCTCGGCCGGACACCGCAGTCCCTCCACTGGGAGTTACTGTGAAAGCCTGGAGCAGCACCGCCCGCTAGAAGTCTCCACATCGATGGCAGTGCCCTCCATCCGGGCCACCCAGTACAGTACCCACGGGCCACACGTGGCTATCGAGTACGTGAGGCGGTTGAGTGTGGCTGGGCAGTGGGGTCGTTTAGTTAATTTAATTTAAATGTAAGTGGCCTCATGGGGTTAGCAGCTGCCTGAGTGGACAGTGCAGGTCTAGAGATCTGCAAGAAACGGGCATGGTTATAAAGACAAGAGTCTATTCTCCTCCGCCCTGGTTCCCTCCTCACGGGGCTGGATAGCCAAACAGAGCCTGGGCTGCCCCCTTGGGGCCCACATGCCCACCCTGGCCTCTCTGTTTTCCATTTCCCAGGAGCATCTCTGACATCCGGGTCTTATCCACCCAGCAGACAGCAGGATGTGAGGCCGGGGCTCAGTGGAGAAGCCCATGGAGGTCGTGGGCCCGCGCCTATGCTCCAGCTCGGCGTCCCGGCCAAGGGCTCTGCCTGCCTGGGCACCAGCCCAGCTCATAATAAAAAAGCCACTTTTAGTTTTCTTTCCTGATCTCTCATGTGAGTTTGTCTTCCACAGGGACTTTGTGGGACAGAAGTGTGTGTGGCGGGGCAGAGTGGGTGGCTCTGTGTTGGTAGGGTCCTCGCACACCCGAGGTTCTAAAACATTTGCACCTAAGGAGGTCGTAAGCCCCTAACACTGGTATTTTCTAATTTTTTCTTCTGGTATTCTAATTGAAAAAAAAACTTTGTATATAATATATGAACACATTCCCTGTGTAAAAGATTAAAATAATTCAGAAGGTTTTCCCTACAGGTAAAATTGCCCATGGCCTTCTTGGGCAATACATATATGCATGCACAGATACACACAGACACACAGAAACACACACAGACACACACAGACACAGACCACACACAGACACATACACACGCACAGACGCACACAGACCACAGAAACACACGCACAGACACACAAGACACACGCACAGACATACACGGACACACACACAGACATGCACACAGACACACACAGTTACAGACACACACACAGAGACACGCACACAGACACAGAGGTTGGGTGTTTTGCCCCCAAAGGGGTCATAGTAAATCTGTTTTTCTGTGACTTGCTTTTCTCACTTACCCTGTCTTAAGGCATCTTGCCCTCTCTGTTCATGGAGTTCGGCCCCATTCCTTTTGAACTGCTGCATAGTATCCCACCATAGCCACGTGGTATAGTTTATTTAATCACTCCTTGCTGATGGATACTTTTGTTTCTCTAGGTGTCAGTAACACAATCTGTGTTGCAGCAAACGTTCTCATCTGCACCTCTTTGTGCACGAGTGAGCATAAGCTGACACACACATGTGACAGACAGATTTGTATAGACCAGATCACAGTTCAGAACGTACTCACTCCTCCCTTACTCTGAACTTTGTGACAGGAGGATGCCTCCCTGTCCTATTGACGCCAGGCTTGGCCACAGGACTTGCTTTGCCCAGTGGAGTGAGGGCAGGGGTGACGATGCCCTAAGCCTTCAGACGCCTCGAATGTTTCCCATCGTCCGTCTTGTCCTTCTGCCATCACCAGAAGAGGGACATTCCCCAGGGAGCTACCAATCGAAGGAGATGGGAGACGTGGCCTGGAGCAGCCCAGCCCCTGCGGAACTGCAGGTAAGTGAGCTGAAAGATAAATGCTTGTTTTTTGTGCAGCTGAAATTGCCAGGTTGTTACCCAGTAGAAGTTGCCTGACCCAGGAGTGAGAACCGTGAGGGCTTTGACCGTCTGTCAGCATGTTCCGTGGTATGCCCTTTGATCCAGTGTGCTGCTTCCAGGTGTCCAGCCCCCCAAAACACTACACACCACAACACACGAACAATGGTCTTTAGGTGGACACCCAGTTGGCAAGAGCAGGCGTCCCCCCTCCCATCTGATGGATGGGGCTGTCCAGGCCTCGAGCTGTGAAGTCACTTAGCAGCTCACCCTGGGAACCCACCAGAGACTGGGGAGCCCTTGGCGCTGGCTCCCCCTCAACTCAGAGCGACAGCTCCAGGGGTCAACAGCCCTCGCGGCTGTGCATCTGTGGGCACCACCTGGCCTGTCCGAGGCCGCAGGTCGTGGACTGGGAGCCTTGCAGTTTCATCAGCTTGGGCGCCTTTTCCCACCAGGAGCCGCAGCCCCTGCACAAGCAGTTCCAGTCCCTTGAGGGCTGCCGGGGCCTCAAGATGGGCTGAGCAAACTCATCAGATAGAACGCCTGGGGAAAGAAGAATTTCCCATTGGATTGAAGTTGACTGTTTTCCATTCAGCCCCCCAGACAGCCAATCTTTTCACAAAAGAACTGCATTTTTCAGACTCTTTTTATCCCCCTGGTCCTCCAGCGGGCATGTTGGGCAGGATCAAAGGAAAGCTTCCTTGGGGAGGAAGATGCTCAGGGCTGCAGCCAGGGGTCTGCTGCCGGGGCTTCCTCCGCTCCCTCCGTCAAGTGCTTGGCAAAGGCCAAGGGTAAGAAAACTGACTCCACCACAAGGGCCCATGAACACTTCCGCAGCGAAGTCATCTTTTGCTGGGGGCAAGCCCAGATGGAATCTTGGAGCTGGGAGATAGATGTGTTTGCGGGCTGTCCCCACTCACCTCTCCGTCCACCTCTCACTGTTAGCTCAGAGCTGATAATTCTGTCGACTTGGAGCACTCACCTGGCTTGGTAGTGAATGGATTGGAGAACGAGTTTTTCCCCAGCAGAGACTCGGCGTGTCCAGGGTTATTTGTCGTGGATGCTGTAGCTGGAGTTGGGGCGGGGAGCGAGAAGGCTGGGGGGCAGGGGGCGGTGGTGGCTTCGTGTAGGGGGTTGCAGCCATCAGGGTCTCCATGCCCAGCCGAGGTTATGGGCATCTGGGCATCTACCTGCAGTACCTGCCCACAAACAGGGAAGGAATAGATGAGCCAGGAAAACCCTACCCCCCAACCATCCTGGTTGTCCGCCAGCCCATCCAGAGGGGGGTGCTCCATCTTTCCACATCAGGTCATGGAGGAAGGCCTTGTTCCTTTTCCAACTGCTGCCTTATATTCCCTTGTACATACGTGACGCAGCAGCTGTGATGGCGAGAAGGCAGCCACAGATTAAATCAATGTGGGCACAGGGCTGATGGCCCACGGGCTGGCCAGCGACTTAGGAGGTGCCAGGCATGAAGCCCTGCCCGGTCGGTATCACAGCACTCACCTCCGGGCCAGATATACTCATCCCTCTGCTGTGGGAATGGGGAGTGTCTCATTCATTCCTCCAAACAGCCCTATGGGGTAGGTACCATTCTCACCCTTTGACAGATGCGTAAACTGACGGCCAGAAAAGTTAACAACCTTGCCCAAGATCACACAGCTGAATAGCAGAACAGATGCAAACCTGGCCCTGAGTGACCCCAAGGCCGCCCACCCTTGTAACTGCCGTATCCCTAGATGGCCTGGTCCTCGGGAAACGTGCTGAGGTCAGCTGATGATGGGAAGATAGGAGAACACAGCCGCACCTTAGTCCCCGAGCCTCTTAAAGTCCCGGGTATGACAGTTATCCTCCCTGCCCCCACTCAACAGCGTTAAGTAGCCAGGGCGGGGCTCCGGTTTCAGGCAGCAGTCCGATCCAAAGCCCGTGGTTTGGGGTTTGCTAGCTTTTGCCTAAAATAACCAGATCATGGCAGCTGAAGCAAAGCTGATCGCTCAGCTTCAGCTGCAGAAGCCAGTCGCCTCCCTCCTGGACTTGCCCCTCTCAAGGGAAGCCTTTGGTCTTCCACTGCCTACTTTGGGGTGATCGATGTCGAAGTCAGAGTCCTGGACCCCAGCATCATCTCTTGCTCCCCTGCGGTCAGAGGCCCCAGGCCTGGTGGGGTTGACCCTGGGCGAGGGTACACATGTTGCCAACTGAGTTCTCCCCGGCCCTGATCTCCTGGAAGCAACCTGGAGCGCTGCAGGCTGGGGCTGGGGATAAGGGGCGGTCCCTGTGCCCGGCAGCTCCTGGCAGACGTGCTGTCTGGGCTCCTGCACGCTCGCTCTCCTGCATCCAGCACCTCCAGGCTGGGTCAACACTAATATTTACTTTTGAAGGCAAGGCTGAAGCTCAGGGCTGCCTCCCGTCCCCATGGCTCTCCTGGGCCCAGCGGATGGAATTGCAGAGCGGGGGTGTTGGGGACTACTTGTGTGGGCTGAGTGGGAGCCATGGGAGATGGTGGACAGGGAATTAGGTCCAAGGCCTCAAATAAAAATAACTACAGTGATCAGAATAGCAATTACTTACAAAGTTCTTACTATATGTCCGATGCTGGGATAAGTCTTTCCCATGCATTTCCATTTTAGTTCTCACCCTGGTTCTTCAAGGCAGGTGTGTCATAGTTTTACAAGCTAGAAGACAGAGGCAGAGAAAAGTGAGTAGCTTGTCCGAGGTCACGCAGCTAGGAAGTGGTGGACCTGGGTGGCCAGCTGAGCATATGAGCCTTGGCGATTCTAAGGCTCAGTGTCTACAGGGAACGGGAAGGTTAATGAGTGAAGCCTGGTAAGTGTAGGGCAATGGGGAGTGGGTGGGACTGGAGCACAGTGGAGAGGAAACCCCTGTGGAATCCTCAGCTCTAGAGAGTTGTTGCCACAAAGAAATGTGGACCCATTGGGGTCAGCGTGTCTGATTTTCAAGAGAAAATCTTGGCATGCTTGTTTCTAGAATCAGGGGGAAAATATATATTTATACGTCTACAGGTTTTTATTTGAAGTTTTCCAATTTTTAAACGTTGGCAGCACATTCCTTCTCTTAAAAAAGCACGGTGGGAGCCAAGTCAAACATGGCTTGGGGCAATCGCTCTGCTCCCACCGCAGAGCCCAGTCTGTCTGCCCGGCCCTCAGCTTCCTCCATGCAGGGCTCAGGACTGAGAATTCAGCTCAAGGCCCACGGTCTGGATGGCCACCCCTGGGCCACTTTCGGGCTGGATGCCTGGGGACAGTGGCACCCTTCGATCCAGATAGTCAGGGCCCCCGCTGGCTCCACACTTCAGAGGGTCACCTTCCGCTGTCCCCCCGCCCATGAAGAAGAGGAGGGTTTGCTGGACCGAGGGCTCTGCCCACCCAGAGCTCACACCCTCTCTTCGAGACCAGCCTCTAGGTCCTGGCGACCTCAGAATTCCCTACCCCAAGGCCTCGAGCCTGCTTTCGGCACCAGTGTATCAGTTTTCTGTTGCTGTAAAAAGCTACCTAAACTGCATAGTGTGAAACAACAGTCGTCTCTCTCTCTTATTTTTTTCTTGGATGTGCGGCACAGCATGTGGGATCTTAGTTCCCTGACCAGGGATCGAACCTGTGGCCCACGCGGTGGAAGCGCGGAGTCCTAACCACTGGGCCACCAGGGAAGTCCCGACAATCACCTCATTGTTATTACCTTTCATGGCTCTGGGACCGGTGAGGTCAGCGCAGCAGTCCTCCCGCGGGTCTCTCCTGCCGTCCAGTCAGTGGCGGCCGGGGCTGGCATTCTCCTGAGGTTCTTTCACCCCCGTGTCTACGGTCTGTCTGGCTGTCAGCTGAGGCCTGGGCCGGGACGGCCAGCCAGAACATCTGCACGTGGCCTCTCTAGGGCCCCCTATGTCCTCATCGAGGGGCGACTGGCACTCGGAACAACGGTCCCAAGACACGGAACCAGGGGGAAGCTGAATCACCTTTATGATTTGGCCTCTGAGTCACTGCCGATGTGCTTATTGGTGGAGACAGAAACAAAAGTCGGGGGGACGGATGCGAACGCCACCTTGACGGTGCAGGGGCGGGATTTCACGGGGAGAAGAGTCTGCGGAGTGAGAGGTGCTTCCAGGGCCATTTGGGAGAGCGTTTTCTGCAGCAGTCTGCACGTTTCTCTTCCCTGCAGGCCTCCCCCGAGGACGCGCTGGCAGCGGAGGAGGCCCTGGGGCGGCTGCAGGGGCTGGGAGTGGCCGGACAGGGGCGGGCTGGCCGTGCTCCCGCCAGCCCAGGGGCCCTCTGCCTCACCCGTGTCAGGGGCAGGCTGCCTGGAGGGCAGGGCAGGCCCTCTGGATGTGCTTTGAGGAGTCCCCACCGAGAGCACCATGTGGACAGGGCAGAGGCCAGCTCCTGGGGGATGCGAGTGACGGCCGCCGCTGAGCAGGAAGGGCCGAGGGGAGGAGGAGAGAGACAGAGATAAATGACCCCCTGTGTGTCCACCGACCTCCCGGCCCAGCGTCTTGACTGTGTGGAAAGGAGAGTCAGCACTTGGCCTGCAGGGACCCGTGAGGGATTCTTCGTGGTGCTTCCTCACCGGAACTTGGTTTTGCTTCGACGAGACAAAAAGACACACAAGCCAGCTATCGAGTAACGCAAGTCCCTCGGTAGGTTTGGGTCAAAGTGCAGGGCTTCCGTAGAAGAGAGAGGCCAGCGTCCCGGTTCTCCAGCCTACCTGCAAATCAAAATCACCTGCGGGAGCTTGCTGACCTAGTGATGTCCTGGTCCCATCCACTCAGTTCTGAAGCAGTCTGTCCCTTGGGGGCCTAGGGGTGGGGATTTTTAAAAATTTATCTTTTATTGAGGTAACATAGGTTTATAACATTATAAAAATTTCATGTGTACAGCCCGCTCACCACCAAACATTTAGTTTCCATCTGTCACCATACTGTTGGGCCCCTTCATCCATCCACCCTCCCCCTGGCCCCTTCCCTTCTGGGAACCACTACTCAGTTCTCTGTATCTGTGCTTTTGGTTTGGTTTGTTCATTTGTTTTATTTTTTTTATATTCCGTGTATGAGTGAAATCACGCAGTATTTGTCTTTCTCCATCCAACTTATTTCACTTAGCATAATGCCCTTATTTCACTTAGCATAAGCCATAATGCAGGGGGATTGTTTTTTTCTAACTTTTTATTTTATATTGGAGTATAGCCGATGAACAATGTTGTGATGGTTTCAGGTGCACAGCAAAGTGACTCAGCCATACATATACATGTACCCATTCTCCCTCAGACTCCCCTCCCGTCCAGGCTGCCACATAACATTGAGCAGGGTGCTACTGTGCTCTACAGTGGGTCCTTGTTGGTTAACCTTTTAAAATATAGCAGTGTGTACATGTTAATCCCAAACTCCCTAACTATCCCTTCCCTTCATTCTTCCCCCCACCCCCCTCACAGGGGGATTTTTAAAAGCTACCCAGAGATTCTACTCTGCAGCCAAGTTTGAGACCCACTGAGCCAGAGGAGAAATACCTGGAGGGGAAAGATTCCCAGGCCTCAGTGAGGGAATGGCTTGACTAGTCAGGGCAAGAGAAGGTATTCCAGGTGAGCGGAATTGCAGGAGCAAAAGAGACCAGGTGAGAACGTGCTTTGCAATATTAGGCGTATCCAACATATGGATGGATCTGCTAAGGTAGCGCTTTTGGTGATGGTAATAGTAACAAAATAAGACTGCCACGTGTAAACACTGTGCTATGAACTTACAGATACAATCTCATTTGGTCCTCACTACAGCTCTGTGAGGTAGGTTTTTTTGTTTGTTTTTTTTTTTTTTTGCTGTACGTGGGCCTCTCACTGTTGTGGCCTCTCCCGTTGCAGAGCACAGGCTCCGGACGCGCAGGCTCAGCGGCCATGGCTCACGGGCCCAGCCGCTTCGCGGCATGTGGGATCTTCCCGGACCGGGGCACGAACCCGCGTCCCCTGCATCGGCAGGCGGACTCTCAACCACTGTGCCACCAGGGAAGCCCAAGGTAGGTATTTTAATTCCCGTTTTACAGGTGACAAAACTGAGGATCAGACTGCCTGTGTGATTGTCCCATAGCTATCCCAGAGCTGGGATTTGAACACCTGACTCTAATTCTCAAAGTGATGCTTGGAAGATTTGGTGCAAACATGGGGAGTTCTGGACCTGAGCTAGAGATGATAGGGTGACGTGGTGAGGCTGGCAGGTCAGTGTGGAGTCAGAAGGTAGGAGCGGTGTGTGTGTGCAGGAGACGGCAAGCCAGTGAGCGAGTGAGCCAGAAGGAATGGTTGGGCAGTGTCCTGGTGGGTGGGGCAGGGTGGGTGGGTGAGAATAGCTCCAGGTCGCAGCTCTGGAGGCCAGAGCAGCGCCTCTCCAGCTGTGGCTCCCTTTCTGCGTGGGTGGGTCAGTTGAGGCTTGGGCATCCTTCCTGAGCATCTCAAGCCTCCTGGCCTTTGCACGTGCTGTTCTCTGCCTGGAACTGTCTTGCCCTCTTCTCCACCTGTCTGTCTGTGAATCCATCCATGCGTAGCTGAGCTATCACCTCCTCCAACAGTCAGGCAAACTGAGTTTTGAGTTGGAACTCTGACACGTACCAGTCTGGTGTTCTTGGGCAATTATTCAACCTCCTTGATTCTTAGTTTCTTCATCTGCAGAAAGAAAGGAGTAAAAATAGTCCTTACCTCTGAGGCTCCTGGGAGGATTAAACGTTTTCACGCGTGTAAAGCTCTTAGGACAGAGCCTCGCTCAGAACTAGCGCTGCCAAAAGTCAGCACCCGTTTCTGCCCTGTTGCCCTCACCTCTGCGTTATGGTTGCTATTTGGCTGTCTGATTCCCCCTTGAGACTGTAAGTCCCCTTGAGGGCAGAGGCTGTCCTAGCCTCCACTGGAACCCTGTGCCCACCATGATGCTGGGTGTGACACGGTTCTGGGAGAGTCCTTGGCACAAACGTGGGAAATTCTGGATCCGATCTAGAGGTTACCTGATCTAGGCGTGGTAGAAATTGCTAGAGGCAATCTCATCCAAGATGTTACCTCTTCTCACCTGATTGTCGATGGGAGCACTAATGTATTCATCTAAAGGATAACACCTTCCAGGCTCTGGCAGCCAGAGTGGCCACGTGATGCTGTGACCACAGACCAACCAGGCTGTCTGAGGTTGCGTTCTCAGAAGCAGACTCTTTAAGGCAAAGATTCAAGAGCCAGCAGTTTATTTGGAAGAGAAATCCAGGAAGGATTTGTATGGCATTGGAGAAATGAGACAAAGAGGAGGAGCCAAATGCAGACTCTGTGAGTGAGCAAGGTACTGCTGGGGGCAGCTGGGGCTCTGTCCCACTGGGAGCCTCTGAGGGCGAGAAAGCTGGAGTATTTGCCCACCAGCTGCTGTCTGTCATTGGTTGCGGCTGTTCCTGGGCCCCATTAACTCTGGCACATTGGGTCTGCTCTATGTGGTGACCTCAGCAAGCTACTGGGGCCAAAGGAAAATATTTGTAGAAGTGGTTTCTGTGGCTTAACTGGCGAGTGTCCAGGGGACTTGGGAGGGGCAGGCACCAACAGTGTCTTTTATAGAAGTGTAAGTTGTTGCAAAGAACGTCCTGAAAAGCCCCACAAAAGGTAGCCTGACTCAGCTAAGGGCTCTTTTGCTTATGACCTTCCCACTTTCCTCTTGCTTAGAATATAGTTTTAATGGTTGGAGCTGTGGCAGCCATATTATGTCCACGAGGAAAAGACCAACAGAACCATCAAGATTTCTCACTGTTCCTACAGCTTTTAATTAGAAAACAATTTACCGGGCTTCCCTGGTGGCACAGTGGTTAAGAATCTGCCCGCCAATGCAGGGGGCACAGGTTCGAGCCCTGGTCCAGGAAGATCCCACATGCTGCAGAGCAACTAAGCCTGTGTGCCACAACTAATGAGCCTGCGCTCTAGAGCCTGCAAGCCACAACTACTGAAGCCTGTGCACGTAGAGCCTGTGCTCTTCAACAAGAAGCCACTGCAATGAGAAGCCCACGCGTCACAATGAAGAGTAGCCCCCAGTTGCCACAACTAGAGAAAGCCCATGCGCAGCAACAAAGACCCAATGCAGCCAAAAATAAATAAATAAAATAAATAAATTCATAAAAAAAAATTTACTACTAGACATAACGTCACGTAAGAGAAAAAAAACCTCTTCACTCTATAGTTTCAGGCAGCCAGTGATACTTGGGTTTCCTGTTACTTGCAGCCTAATCCAATCTTAGTTCAAAAAACTGTACATGTTAAAGAATGAATGAATAAACTCTGGGCAGGGGGTTGGAGGTAAGGTAGAGAGCACCTTTTGCTTACAAAGATGCCCAGCAGGTTTGACTATATTCCTAGACTGTAAGGGCTGGATAATAATTATTTTTGCTCATTATTTTATCCTCAGCCTGTGCAGAGGAGACTTGTAATATTGTTTCCTGAACAGGTAAATGGCCAATGATCCTGGGGGAGGAGAGGGAGCTGCAGATGCTCTGGACAAAATTTATTTGCATTTACATTTACGGAACATCCTTTCATATACCAGGCTGTATTTTTTTTTTTTTTTTTACTAAAGGGGAAGGATTGGGGAGGGGAAAGAAGGAAAAGCAGATGAGCGAGGATCAAGTACATGCAGACCTCGAAGATAGGCGGGTTCAGTTCCAAACCACCGCAGGAAAGTGAATATCACAAGAAAGTGAGTCACACAAAGTTTTTGGTTTTCCATTGCATATAAAAGTGATGTTTACACTACATTATAGTCTGTTAAGTGTGCAATAATAGCATTGTCAAAAAAATAGTTACCTTAATTTTAAAATAATTTATTGCTAAAAAATATTAACCATAATCTGAACCTTCACCAAGTTGTAATCTTTTCACTGATGGAGGGTTTGAAATATTGCTAGAATTACCAAAATATGACGCAGAGACACAAAGTGAGCAAATGCTGTTGGAAAAATCGCGCTGATAGACTTGCTTGATGCAGGGTTACCACAACCCTTCAGTTTGTAAAAAAAACCCAGTATCTGTGAAGCACCCTAAAGCAAAGTGCAGTGAAATGAGGTGTGCCTGTATTAAAAATCAAATAGGTTATACTTCTCTCTGAACCTCAGTCTCTTCATCTGTAAAATGGGAATGATAACCATACCATACTGAAGTTTGTTGTAAGGATTCAATGAGATAATATAAGCCCAGTGATTTGCCAAGTTCAGGAACATAGTAGGCCCTCAACAGAGGGTACTTTTATCATTGTTGTTCTTCTTGAACAACACGGACACCTCTACTGGGCCCTGTGGAAAATAAATAAGACATGGTCTTGTCCGCAGATAGCTGATGACCTGATAGGAGGGACTCACTGTATTAGGAGGGAGGATTAGTGTAATTATTCCCATTTTATGGCTGGGGAGATAGACTCTGGGGGTTATAAAATGTGCCCAAGATCAGCTGACTGGTTTGTGGTGGGGCTTTCCCTCAGTACCATGCGGGAACTTGCGAGGAGCGCAAGAAGTGCTACTAACTTTGGGACAAATTCAGCAGAGAAATTCTGTGGCTTGGTCTTGTACGGAGGGCCAACACTACACAAGGGTCCCAGTGGGCTCTGCGATGGCAGCTCCACACTTCCTCTCGCTGCCCCTGGTTCCTTCCCATCCTCCAGGCCTCACAGACCTCCAGAGACCCATTCCAGCCCTGAACTTGAAAACGCACTGATTGAAAGGAGTTGATTGGGCATGGAACGCCTAAAGGAGGTGTCTTTTAGCAAAGCTATGCGTGGAAATGTCTTCCAAATTAGGATGAGGCGCTTTATTTTCCAGCTTAGGCCCTGAACAAGCTTCTTCATTCTCGGGACTGTTCTGGTGCTGGCAATGGCAGCGTTGCTGTCGCCAAGACTGTAGCCCACGGTGGACTGTCGGTGGCTGGTCCCGCTCACCAAGGGGAAAAGAGAAGAGTTCCCCTCATCCCCTGACTGGGAGTCTTCCCCAAGTGGGTGAGGATGTTTCCAAAAAGTTTGTGTGGTCATTGATGGAGTTATTAAGATTCACTGAGTAAATAATGTTCCCATTCAGAAGCTCGGGTTTGAAGCACATCTAACTTCCCCGTAAGTGGGCTTCCTTGTTGACTGAGCTTTAGAGCCCTATCCATTCCCACAGTCCCCATCACGGACTCCGTGACCACCACATTGTCTCAGATAAAGTGACTTTCCTAAGGATGAAGGCCTCCGAGGGGAGAAGGAAAGGGGCAGGGGGCTGAGAAGCCCTGCTTAGTCTCCACCTCAAGACGCTGGTACTGATGCTGAAAGCTCAGCTTCTTCTCTGTACACCGGTGCCGAATCCAATCTTGGAGACAGAGTTTTGGGTGAAGTAGAAAAGGAAAGCTTTATTACTTTGCCAGGCCAAGTGGGACACAGCGGGCTCCTGCCTCGAAAAAGTATGTGTCCCCACTTGGAGAAGTGAGTGAGAGGTTTTCTAGTAATGGTTCAAAGAGGACGTGATCAGCTCTTGGCCGGTCTTCTGATGGGTTGGTGGTGAGGTGAGTAGGAGTCAGCATCATCAACCTTGAGGTCCAGGGATCTGGGATCTACACGCTTGTGTGCAGCGTACCTTCACTAATCGTTAACTTCTCCCACCTGGAGGGGGTTTCAGTATCTGCAAAATAGCTCAAACATATTGTTGTGTGTATCCATTGATAGGGAAACAGGACCTTGTGGCAAGGCTGCTCCTGACTGTTTGTTTCTCCCTGGTCTCGCAACCCCTCCCTTCCCTTCCCTAATCAACTACTGCTTGAACCTGCTCAGTGGAACTCAGGGAAGGTCATGGAGGCTGAATGAAGGCTGTTTCCTGTAATCAAAGAAAAGGGAGACACAGAAAGTCTTTGTGCCCAGGAGCCCCACAGGGCCCTGCTCGGTAACAGTACTAATGCAGGCAGTGCTGGGCTGTGGGGCTTTCTCTCAGCAGGACTACCACTCCCTCCTCCAGCATCTTGTCACCTGAGCGATGGATTTCCTATGTGACACGTACCCACAGGCATAGCTCTACTTTTCGGAAAACAGGTAGACATCATCATCCCAGTCTTGACCAAACTACCCGATAGCACGGGGTGGGATGCAATGTGTTCTTTGCCCCTGGTGTTTCTACCTTGCCGCCTCTTTCATGCTGCCAGCGGTGCCCTTTGTACTTATTGCCTCGGGGAGGGAATGACTCAGCAGAAACTCTGAGGTCAAAGAGTGTCAGCTCTTGGCTTTGGAGTTTCAAAAGCTTAGGCCTCAGGGGGACACGAGGGAGTGACAGGCATAAATAATAGATGTGGGAGAAGGGTTGGGGAAGAGGGAAAATTCTCAACCTGGTGATGGAAAGGATTCCCCTGGGAGGGGGAAGGGAGAGAGATGGAGGGGATATGATAAAGGAAGGTGGACCTGGGGCCATGTGGGCAAGAGAGGACTCGCCTTCCAGATACTGCCTGGCCCCCTGGGAGAGAGCACTTGGGTCCTCAGGCAGGGATGCCCAGGGGAGCTCAGTCGGGACCTCCCGACTGTGCAGTCTCTTCTCGTGGTCATCATGCACCATCAACGCACAGGGGCTTTAAACCGTACAGGTGGCTGGGGTCCTGGGCACCTGCAGGGGTGATAGAGATGGAAGAGACAGAGCCGCTGATCTCTCCCAGCCCCCAACCCCAAGTGGACTTGCCAAGATGTACCTGCTGAGGTGGGGCAGGGCGCACCCCAGGGCTCTGAGAAGCTCCTTAGCTTACAGCATGGGAAGGAGGAATAAGATGGGCTGGGGGTTCATGAGGACCAGCTCTAACTCCACCTTTTCTGTTCCTCTTTGAAACCTTAACGGGGTGCAAAGGTAAGACAGAAGCCCCCCTTCCTTCCTCCCTTGCAGAAGCTCAGGGGACGTAGTCTATTTCCTCAGCTTGACAGTTCTCCCCCGGGGCCTCTCCTCCCCAGCCAGGCCGCCCAAGGGGTGGAGTCTCCCAATGGCCCTGCCTGGCCCTACTCCCCAACCCCTCACAAGAGCACAGGCCTTTTTATTTAAAGAGCTCATCGCTGCAGGAAACAGATGGGAGTCACAAAAATAATAAACAGTGAGAATTTCAAAGGTTCCGGAAGCTTCAAGTCATGGTCTCAGGCCTGTAGTTAAAGACTTCCTTCTGAGATAGGTCTTGAAAATGACTGCAGCCACTGTTCCTTGAGCTCCCGGGATGGCCAGGCGGGGACTGGCAGTGTCCTGAATTGTCAGCAGCCGGACCAGTCTGTGATCCTGACAGCGGGACCTACGGAGGGAGGGAGTCCTTACTGCCGGCTTACAGATGCAAACACTGAGTTCAGAGAGCAGGCTGGGGCCACATGGTCTACGGGGCCCAGTGCAGAATGAAAATGTGTTGTCCTTTTTCAGAGATGACTAAGAATTTTCAAGATGTTGACATCAGAGCATTGAACCAAGCGTGAGGCCCTTCTGAGCTTGGGGCCCTGTGTGACTGCGCAACACCCGGGCCCACGGAGCCAGACCTGTCGGAGAGATGAGGCAGTACCTCAAGAACACAGCTAGTGCGCGGAAGCCCAGGTTTCAGCGCAAGTCCTCGGACAGCGTTAAGCTGAATTTTGCTGTCTCCTGTCCTTCACCTGCAGGTGCCCCTATTCCCTCCCTCCCACCCACCACGGCTGATGGAAGCTTGGCTCTGTCCCTGATTTCCATGACTTAAAAAGAATAGTAAAAGGCAGAGCAGGACTGTAAGACTCGGACACTATACACAAATCCGGTGTTGTTCCCATCAGCCCTTTGGCGTGTGCTGAAATGGAAGCTAAAGAGAGGCTTGGGCGTTGCCCCGTGCCTGGCCTTCCCCATTCAATTAACTTGACAAGTCAACATTTTTGAGACGATGATTCTCATTTCCAGTGCAGTCTGGAAGTCCCTGGGGGCAGGAAGAATATTTAGGCTTGCTTACTTCCAGAAGTGGTATCTTCACTCCAATTTACGTGGACTTGATTTTCAGAGACGACAGCGGACTCAACCCATGTAGAGAAGTGTTTCCGATGGGACACGTATAATATAGGGTTTACAATATACATTTGATCCAACAGTTTAAAACCTGTTTATATGAGCATATATATTTGTATTTTATTTCCTTATCACAGCGATTCACAGGGACTTTACCCTCCCCCTTCCTCTGGGGACATTTGTCCGGGGACGTTTTTGTTGTCACAGCTGGGCGGGGCGGGAGGCGGGTGGATCTGCTACTGGCTCCTAGTGGGTAGAGGCCAGGGATGCCTCTAAACGTCCCACACTGCAGAGAATGGCCCCCACAGCAAAGAATTATCCAGCAGTCGTCATTCATTTTGCTATTTTCAAGGAATGAATAGATCTCTAAGACTGGAAGCCCAGTTTGTGAAAATCTATCCTTAAGAAATGAAGTTTGGGGCTTCCCTGGTGGTGCGGTGGTTGAGAGTCCACCTGCCGATGCAGGGGACACGGGTGCGTGCCCCGGTCCGGGAAGATCCCACATGCCGCGAAGCGGCTGGGACCGTGAGCCATGGCCGCTGAGCCTGCGTGTCCGGAGCCTGTGCTCCGCAACGGGAGAGGCCACAACAGTGAGAGGCCCGCGTACCGCAAAAGGAAAAAAAAAGAAGTTTTGAGAGATGCCCACTGAATTTGTGAACATGATGTAAGAACTAATGGGGTCCCAAATCAAGGGTCGACTGAACCTCAGGTAATCCTCACAACAACCGCAAAGGAGTCTTAACTGTTAACCCATTTTGCTGATGAGGCAACTGAGGCTCAGAGAAGACAAGTAATTGGGGAAGGACTTCCTGGAGGTGGGCTTCACCCGAAGATGCCGCCACAGAGTCAGGCACAACATGGGGGTTTTTCTGGCCCTAAGGGATTCACTTTTGTCTCTTGGCACCCCACCTGCTTTGGTGACCCCGCCCCCTGGGGGGCCCCACTTTTCCGCCTCCAGCTCAGGAATTCCCCCCTCTGCGTTTGCTCACAACAGCTTCTGTTTTTTTCCATTCCACCTCTACTTCTGAATGTGTTGTGTTCATAACTCCTGGACTTTGCTTTCAGGGAACCACCCTCCTCCTAGGAGCTTGGGATGAACTGACCCCAGACTCAGAGTGATAGCACCAGTGGATAACTTTTCTTAGGCTGCAGTGATTGTTTTGGGATGACGAAGTCTGAGCCAGTGAGAAGCTCTGAGAGGTTTGCTGCCCTATGGCTACCCCGGGGAGCTCAGCCTAAGGGGCTGCCAGATGAAATACAGGAGGCTGGTTAAATTCGAATTTCAGATAAACAGTGAATAAAAAAGTTCTTTTAAAGTATGTCCCACTAAATATTTGGGACATACTACAAAAGTAATTCTTGTTTATCTTAAATTCAAATTAAACTGACATTCTGTATTTTTTTATTGAAGGATAGTTGATTTACAATATTAGTTTCAGGTGTACAGCATAGTGATTCAGTATTTTTACAGATTATACAATATTAAAAGTTATTACATGATAATGGCTATAATTCCCTGTGCTATACAATATATTTTTGTTGCTTATCTATTCTCTTTATAGGAGTTTGTATCTCTTAAACCCATACCCCTAATTTGTTCCTCCCTCCTTCCCTCTCCCCTGTGGTAACCATAAGTTTGTTTTCTATGTCTGTGAGTCTATTGTGTGTATATGTTCACTTGTATTATTTTTTAGATTCCACATGTAAGTGATATCATATAGTATTTTTATTTTTCCGTCTGATATTTCACTAAGCATAATATTCTCTAGGTCCATCCATGTTGCTACAAATGGCAGAATTGCATTCTTGTTTATATATTGTATATATATACACACCACATCTTCTTTATCCATTCGTCTATCGATGGGCATTTGGGTTGCTTCCACATCTTGGTTATTGTAAATAGTACTGCTGTGGACATTGGGGTGCATGTGTCTTTTCAGATTAGTGTTTTCATTTTTTTTTCGTCTATATACTCAGGAGTGGGATTGCTGGATCCTATCGTAGTTCTGCTTTTGGTTTTTTGACGAATCTCCACACTGTTTTCCATAGTAGCTGCACCAATTTATATTCCCACCAACAGTGTCCAAGTGTTTCCTGGCATTCTGTATTTTTATTTGCTAAATCTGTCCACCTATCAGAGGAGGCTAAAGAGGAGGTAGCTCCTGGTGACACCATCTGAGCCCTTAGTCTCTCCCTCCATTGGGAATCACTGTGATAATGAAATAAATTCAAACTTACCTAAAGCCAAACTACCTAGGGATTTACAGCTGCAAAACTGCTAAGGAATTTTCTGGACCTTCTCAAAGTCTTGGCCTTGGGACGCTTGGAAAGAAAGCCTCCTAAGCGTGTCCTATGCTTCCTCCTGTCCTGACACCGTGCTCAGGGTCAGGGAGATAAAGGTTTATGGAGCAACAAGTTTCAGGGCTTAGCTCCCTTATAATAAATTGTTTTTATTTCTTTGAGCATCTACTAGTGTTACCGACCAGGGTTCTCGGCCTCTTTAATCAAGAGAAATTGATCAGAGGCCAGACAAGAAATTCAGGCAAGGCGTTATTGGGGCCCCTGCTGTGGCAGGGGGGAGTGGGAACAAGCAACAGTTGCTTGTGCCCCGAGGGGGTTGCGAGCTGCTTCCTTGCAGTGGGGTGAGGGTAGGGGTGTGGCCAGGGGTCTTCGAGGGTGGGGTGGGGGCGTGGCTTAGGTGGTGGTGTGTGCAGGGGGCATGTGAGCAGCGCCCTGCTTTTGCTCCCGATGCCCTGCTTTTGTTCCAGGCTCTTCAAAAGTGGCAGTTGGGTTTTTTGGTCTCTTTGTATCTTTTGTCCAGAATTTGCCCCAGTTGTCCGTGCACGCAGTTATTTTTAGTCCCATATAGTTTCTTTGTATTCTGTTGCTGGAGGAGAGGTGTGTCCAGGTGCAAGCATCGCAGCCCTGCAGCAAAGGGTCCCAGGTCCCAGCCTGTCTCACTATGTGCTCGACACTGTACTGGGGACTTCACTTAAATGACTTCCCACCCTTCAAATGTCTTGGACTTTGGTAACATCACACCCATTTCACAGGTGAGAACACAGCGGTCTGGAAAGGTGGCATCCTTGGCTTTAGAGCACAGGCTGAGAAAGTGAGAAGCGGGGAATTTTAAACCGGTCCTCACACCTGCAAAGCCGGCGCTGGTCCCTTACAGCTTGCCACCTCTTGGCTCCCACACCTTTGCCTGCTGGTCAGCCCTTTGGAACGAACCCAGTGCTATTCAGGACCCTGCCTTCCTGTCTCAGCCTGCAGGGACCCCCAGGAGCTCCCCACCTCCTGCTTGAAACAAGCTGCTGAACATCTGGAAGCCCTAGGAGGCCGTTCTCTTTGGCAACCCTCGCTTTAAGGGCTCGTGGAAATTCTTGCCCCTCCTGCTGGGCCGTGAGCAGCTCAGGTACACAGGCCTCCGGAGGCCAGAGGAGCGGGCCGCATCTGCTTCCCATTACCTTGTGGAGGGACTGCACAGCCAGCTGCGGGTAACAGGAGCCCTGGGCCTCTGATTTACAGCCCATTTGTACTGAAGCCTCGGGAGCAATTATTTGGATGGAGACTGGCGAAGGGTAAGAGCTTTTCAGAGCCGAGAAGAGCGGATCTCGACTGGCTGGCCTCCCTCCCCAGGTGGGTGAGAATCCCCTGGTTGAGGACCTTCTTATTTATATATGTTACCAAACTCTTATGGACCTGCCCGTGTGCCCGGCACTATTTGGAGCGCTTCATGAATATTCACTCAGTGAAGTCTCCTTGGGGGGAGATGCTATTATCATCCCATTTTACGGTTGAGAAACTGAGGTCCCCAAAGATTACATAACGTGCTGCAGTCACCTAGCTGGGAACATGGGCTCATTTATCCACGTTTCATTTATCCATCCGTTGGTTGGTGGACATGGCGTTGTTTTGGCTTATGAATAACGCCGCTGTGAACATTCGTGTAGTTTGTGAAAACCCAGAGGAAAACTGGTAATCTGACAGGATGTTGTGTAGGAAGTAGGAATCGTGTGGCTTTGGGAGTGGGCACTGTGGCTGGAAACGTCTGGCTTGTGACTGCTTATGAGCTCTGTGACCATGAACAATTAATTTGGTATTTTCTGTGCCTCTTTTTCCTCAACCATCAAATAGAAGTAATACTGGTACCTTCTTAATGGGATGGTTATGAGGGTTGGATTAGCCAGCGTTCTTTAGACAAGCAGAGCTAATAGGACATAGATGTACATATGATCTATTATAAGGAATTGGCTCGTGTGATTATGGAGGCTGAGAAGTCCTACAATTTGCCATCTGTGTGCTGGAGACCCAAGAAAGCCAGTGGTTCTAAGAACTGGGGGCGGGGGGTGGGGCCCAGCGGAGTAAGTCCCAGCGAAGGACCGGGAAGACCAATGTCTCAGCTGCGCGGTCAGGCCAAGAGAGCAAATTCCCTCTTCCTCTGCCTTTTAGTTCTTTTCAAGCCTTCAAGGAATTGAATGAGGCCCTCCCACATTGGGGAGGGCCATCTGCTTTACAGTCCACTGATTTAAATGCTCATCTCTTCTGAAAACACCCTCACAGGGGTACCCAGAAATAATGTTTAATCTGGGCATCCCAGGTCCTCATTAAGTAGACACAGAAAACTGTCACAAGGGTAAATTGAGATGCCGTATATTGGTTGTTTTTATGTGGATGCATATAGAGCTCAGGAGAGCAGAGGGAGCGGGGAGGGTGGGCAGGTAACTAGGCTGGAAGGGAAGTGGTGGGGAGTCAGCGAGGGCTTCCTGGAGGAGGAGACATCTAAGCTGGGGCAAGTAAGAGTCAGCTGGGGGATCATGACATCCTTCCTCCCTCACCTCCAGGTCAGGGAATCTGACAGCCAGAGGAAGGCTCCACGCAGGCAGCCATCCCACCACCTCGGCCTCCCTGCTGGCAAGTCTGACACTGGGGGGAAGACGCCTGGGACAAGAGGTAACACAACATGGTGGTTAAGCTCAGGGCTTAGGTCAGACCGGGTCACCTGGTGTACAGATCCCCTGGCTTCCCTACTGTCTACCTGGGTGCCCCTGGGCACCCTGCTGAACCTCTCTGAGTCTCAACATCCTTATCTCTTAAATGGGGACAGTGGTGACAATACTGACAGCACAGGAGAGTCGTGAGAATTCGGTGAGGTGATGTAGGGAAGCAGTGGCCCAGGGTGCCTGGTGGGTCCGTGTCCGTGGTCAGTCTTGGCTGAATCCCTCACTATCTGCACCGTCCCGTTGCCTCCAGTGTCTTCCCCGAGCAACGGCAAAGCAGGCAACTGTTTTTGAATCCGGGGCTGCTGTTTAAAGAGCTTGGAGTGGAGACTGGGACAAGGGAGTCGAGTCGGGGTCAGGCCTGAACCTGCTGTGTGGTCTTGGGAAAGTGAACCATCCCTGCTGAGCCTGGGGGGAAACGGCTGACTGATGGGTGAAGGGGAAATGAGATAAAGGAGGTCAAGCCCTTGCTGTTTCCTGTCTCCCTGGGAATCCCTAAGAACATTCTCCAGCCTCCTCCTCCGCCCTCATCCCTCTCGGGGGCTTAATTGGGCAGCTGCAGTCACTCGGTACTTAACCTTCTCCCCATCTGCCCTCCAGGGAAAGAATTAACGTTAATCCCCAGAGCTGCTTCCCGTGCCCTGTCAGGGAAGCCTGTGAGTGCCGGGAGCAGGGAGCCAGCCCAGCTCGGGCCTCCCAAGTGGCCCAGCCGAGCTCGGAGCCCAGCATCACGGCCCTTGGTCCTGGAGTCATCCTGGAGTCGTGGCGGGCAGCCCTGCAGCCAGCAAGCCACCTTCCTCTTCACCCCATCTTTGTTCCCCTAGCCCAGCACTGTCCGGTGGAAGTATAACGTGAGCCACGTAGATAATTTTCAGTTTTCTAGTAGCCATGTTAAAAAAAATAAAAAGAAACAGATGAAATTTTAATAGCACATTCTGTTTAACCCAAAGTATTCCAAATGTGATCTTTTCAACATAGAACCAATAGGCACAATTATGAACAAGATATTTCACGTTCTTTCACGCCTGGGAAGCCTTGCAAACGTGGTGTGCCTTTCACGCTTACAGCGCAGCTCAAATCGGATGCTAAGTTTTCATGGGAATACTTGATCTGTATTTAGATTTCACAGAGTGAATCGTTCAAAGAGCAGATTCACCTACCTCAGTTGTTTCAGACCCAGAGAAAAGTGTTCCAACAACTGAACAAGTATCTTTTTCAGTTTAAATGTAAATTAAAATTAAATAAGAGGAACAATTCAGCTCATTAACTGCACTGGTATCGCATTGTCAGGTCTCGCGCGTCGCTGGTGGTTACCGTACTGGGTGGCACAGCTCTGGCCTTTGCACCCAGGTGCCCACGGCTGCTCCCCAGCTGACCTCCCAGAGAAGGCATGTGGAGCAGTAGAGGGAGAAGAAACTCTGCCTCCAATTTGCTGTGTGACCTTGGGTAAGTTGCTAGACCTCTCTAGGCTTTTCTTTTGCCAGCTGTCAAACCGAGTGCCTACACCATGCTCTGTTGTAGGTTCTGGGAGTGGCCGGGAAAGAGCGCACAGTTCTCCTCCCAGAGCTCATTCTGGCCTGGGAGATGGTAATAATAATAATGACCGCTAACACCAGGTGAGCCCCTTACTACGTGCCAGCTGCTGTTGGGTGCCCTCAATGTTCCCCATCTCCTCTAACCCTCACGGTAACTAACTTTGTGGGGCAGGTGTTACGTCACCGTCTCACATGGGAAAACCGAACCGCACAGAGCAGTTAAGAAACTTGCCCAAGGTTGCCCAGCCAGGAAGGGGCAGCGCTGGGATTTGAACCCAAGCTGTCTGGCTGTAGTGCGAATGCTTTCATCACCTCCTTTTGCCTCCAATGAATAGAGCGGCAATGATGAGTGCTGGGAAGAGAAACAAGGCAGAAGAAAGGAAGGGCTGTTATTTTAGATCAAGAGGACAGAGGCCACCTTGCTCTCCAGGCTGACCAGACGTTCCCTAACATCCCTAACATGGCAGCTTGTCAAGGGCTGATCCCGCCCCTGGCTTTGGAGGGCTAAGGGAGGCCCCGAGGCAGAGTGTGATGTATCCGAGTCTTTGAGGTGGCTCCTGGCTCAGATTTGCCCTGCAGCGCTGAAGGATTGGGCTACTGACTTGCCAAGCACAGCCGGGCCCTGCCAGGCAGGTGTGTCACTCAGGCTGGGAGCCAGTGGCCAGCAGCTGCTGGGCTGAGCCACGCTTGTGCCAGGGACCGCAGTCCAGAGAGCGGCCAGCCCCCAACATGTACGGAGCACATTTTCTTTAGTGATGTCACTTTCCTTCCCTGGTTCAGCCGTCTTTCCCATTCCCCTCCCCTCTCCCTTTCTGCCCTCTCATCTCCCTCCCCTCCCTGTCTTTCTCTCCCGCTCCCTCACTCCTTACTTCCCATCCATCCATCCACCCACCCAGTATTTACTGAGGGCCTACTATGTGCCGGATACCGTGTTAAGCTCTGGGGACACTGCCGTGACTAAGGCGCTTCTGTCCTCAAGGCACAGTATGAACAATTAGGGTGGTACCATAAATAAAACTGCAGTGTCAGCTGAGAGAAGAGATGTGTGCTCTTCGAGAACAATACTGAGATGAATTTTGGGAATTAGATCCTCTTTGTACATGGAAAGAGACTGTAGACAAAATTAAAATACACGAGATTGGAAAACTCTTTGCACCCTCTGGGATGCACAGGGAGCCCGCATCTGTGTACAGAGCACGTTGCTCAAGGGCTGGCCCTGAGCGCCATTCCCTTCATAGCAGGGCCTGCTCTCAGTTTTTTCTTTGTCCTTTTTCTTTTCTTTTTTTGTCTTTTTTTTTTTCTTTCTCGTCTTCTATTCTACATTAAATAATAGTGCCCTGTGAGTAGATGAGGGCGTTAACTTCCTGCCCCAATGAGGTTAATCAAGAACAGATATGTCATGGGATCAATTCACTATCAATTCATTGACAATTTATTGAGCACCTATTACGTTCCATAGGGTGATGCTCCAGTGTGGAGCAAGACAGAACTCCTGACCTCAGGGGTTTAGAATTTAGTGTGGGTGGCAGACAGGACGCTAAGCAAAGGTTCTTTGGGGTGATGAGTGCGATCCAATCCAGGGACGTAGAACCCACTGATACAGGGGGGTAACTGTATTTACCGTTTTATATAAGGGACTTGAGCATCCGTGGATTTTGGTATCCATGGGGTCCTGGAACCAATCTTTCCACTCATAGGGAGGGACGGCTGTAGTTCCACCTTGCAGGAATCTAGCAAGCGATGGCAGTGGGGAGGTAATTGGGTCAGATTACAAACGGTATGATACACTACTCCAAGGGGGTTGGACACTGTTCAAAGATCAGTGGGAAACCTTTGAAGAATTATAAGCCAGAGAGTGGCTCTCTCACATTTGTCTCTTAGAAAGATTATGTTGGCTGCATCCTGAATAACGGAGTGGGGAAACCTGGAGATGGAGCGATCGGTTAAGGGGCTGTTGCCAAAATCCAGGCGGGAACCTATAGTGGCTTAAAATAAGGAAATGGCAGTGGGGATGGAGGGAAATGCATGGAGGTCAAGGTCAGGATCAAGGCGAGTGGCCGTGGGGACTGCTTCTTCGGGGCAGGAGGGATCCAGGAGGACCCCAGCTTCACGGCTTGAGCAATCGCAGGGGCTGGTGGGGCTGGCAGGGAGCGCGACACTGGGTGGGGAACCCTTTGGGAAGAGGAAAGGTTGGATGATGAGTTTGGGATCCTTGCGAATCTCACAGTGGCGGTTTGCACGAGGCAGTTTCATGAATCGGAAGGTGAGGGGGAGGTTTGGGCTGCCAATCTAGACCTGGGAGGTAAAGGCAGACAAACAGGACTGGAAGCAAAGGAGCAGCTGCAGTAGCTCACAGAGCCTGTGTCATTCAAGGAAGGAAGGCACTTCCTTCCGAACATTTGACACTGGGTTGGGTGTTTGGATCAAGAGCCAGGAGATTCCTGGGTTCTTGTCCGGCACTCGCTGGCTGTGTGAGTTTGGATGGGTCACTTCTCTCTGGGCGTCAGACTCGCCGTCTATAAAGCACGGCACTTGGATAAGATCAGTGACCTTCCACTGTCCCTCCGAGCCTTGGAGTTTCAGGAAGTCTTTCTGTGGCCACGGCAGTGGCTGAGGAGGTGTTGGTTGGCTGTGGCCTGGGACTGTCACCTTCTCTTCAGGCACAGGAGTTCCGCCGTGATTTGTTTTGTAATTTGGCCCTCTAAGTTTTGATTTGAAGAAAGGGCTCCGTGACTCAAGAGAGGTTGATGGGGAGATGACCTCTCATGTTCCGTCTGGCAGAGGGTAGAGTCACACCCAGTTGGGAGTTTCCCTGATGCTAGAAAGAGTGACGTCTCCATGAGTTGGAGGGAATCAACAACAACAAACCTCCCGACACCGTTCAGTACAGGCTACAGATCCAGGGGAAACGGATGATCCCTGAACCCAAGATGTCCCCGTGGACTCGTCTGGAGGGTTAGCATCAGCAGCAAGCACTCCAGGGATAGCAAATGAGATTCTGCTCTAGTGATACTTGCGGTTGATGAGAAGGTTGCCTGGACCTGCACTGAGAAGGCTTCTGAGGCTGCGTCTCGGTGAGGAGAAAGTGCTGTGATTGATTGGCAATGTCTGCCCTGGGCAGCAGATGAGTGTAGTGGTGTGTGTGTCATGTATCTGCTAGCTTTGATCTAATCTTTGCTCTTGACCAGGACATGAACTCTTTCATCCCTTTCCTAGTCCCTGGCTGTTCTATTGTGCTTTCCCTTCCTTCTCCTTCTCTTGCCATTGAGTATTTCAAAGGTTCATCCTGGCCCACTTCCCAGTGGACCAGTCACTTCAGGAAACGAATGGGCTGCTCTTTGGAGGAAGCCAGATCACTCAATGAGTTCCCATTTCTGCAGAATTAGACGGTTAGTCATGCTGACCAGGGGCACAAGGTGGGCTCATGGCCAGAGAAGTACAATGCTTCTTTGCTGAGACCCAGGGCGTGGGCCTTCCTTCTGCAGATATTCAAGGCCATGTTCAGGAGGCTCTTGACACCACCCTTGATCCTCCTGCTTGCTGTGTTGTGATGGGGGCCTGCCAGCACTCATGGTGGGGGTGAAGGCAGGAGTGAAAAATGGGCCCTCTATTCCACCTCAGGAAATTGAAAACCTGCCGTTATCTTTAACATTTTAAAAAAGTAATCTTGATTACATGAGGAAACCATGCTTATTGGAGAAAGGTTGAAAAACGTGAATCAGCAGAACTACCTGTCATCCTAATACCTAGAGAAAAGCAGTATTTCAGCAAATTGGTGTTTGTCTTTCCAGACATGGGCAGCGTGGACACTAGTCCATCAGAGTAGATGATGGCTTTAGCCTTGGGGTGGGCGGGGTGGGACCCCTGCTGGGCCAGGCATTAACCCTCGAGCTGCTGGATTACGGGGATGGTCTAGGGCCCTGGGTCTGGGGCCAGGACAGGTGGGGTGGCATGTGATGCGTGGAGTTAAGGCAGCAACTTTTATCAACCAGACTGGAAATAGTTTAATTTTTGAACAACTTGAGCTGGTCCTTTCCGGATAATGATCGGTGGTGCCCATCCTCGCTCCTCTGAGGGTGTGACTGGGCACACTGGCCTGGGCTTGGGAGGGTGATTGGTGGGCGGAGTCAGGAGGCCACTTCCCAGCCCGTGTTTCTATTTGCTTTTGGAGCGTTGTTGATCCTGGAGGTTGAGCTGGGCCACACATACCCCCTTATCTTTTTAAATTAATAATATTTCCCCCAACAGGAACCAAGCACTTCCCTAGAAGAGAAGAATCTAGGATTCCGGCCTTCACCTTGGGATTCAAAGGTAGAACCTCCTTACCTTCTGGGCTTGGCTGGCTTTCATCAAGGCTAGATAGTCAGAGAGGACCACAGGATTCTAGATTCTAGATTTCCTTATAAGGGAAGGGAGAGCCTGGATAGAGCCAAGACTTAGCACTCAGGCCCAGAGAGCTGGAGGCGAGGGTTCTTCCGAGCGTGGTTTGAGGCGAGTACTAGAGCCCACCCTAGCTGAGTGGGGACCCCATGGGGCAGGGGAGTACGTGACACTTAGAGGCTCTCACTCTCTGAAGCTCGGGCAGCACTGTTGTAGGGCCCATCTCAACTGCGGGAGCCATCACACCCTGATCTGAAGGGCCAATGAGGTCTCCCCAGATGTGAGGTCCCAGCATGATCAGCTCAGGGAGGGGTAGACCAAGGCACGGAACCAGCAGCAGCTGCAGGGTGCAGTCCTAAAGACCGGATTCCCCACCTCCACCAGGTGGCAAAGATGCTCAGGACTCATTTGCCAAGTAGTTTAACTTAGTGGTTAGGAGTGCAGATTCTGGAGCGAGACTGCTTGGGTTTAAATCCCATCTCTACTACTTATTAGCTGTGTGACTTTGGGCAAGTGGCTTAACCTCTCTGTTCCTCCGTTTTTTCACCTGTGAAGTGGGAGATACATAGTACCTATCTTAATAGAGTTATTGTGGGGATCAAATTAATTAATATATGTAACTTTGTACATAACTGGTTGTTACAATTAATTGTTGACTCACACATACATCCCTGGGTGGTTTTGAAAATGCAGCATTTGGGAAG
Source organism: Pseudorca crassidens (assembly GCF_039906515.1). Classification (NCBI taxonomy): domain Eukaryota; kingdom Metazoa; phylum Chordata; class Mammalia; order Artiodactyla; family Delphinidae; genus Pseudorca; species Pseudorca crassidens. Next base: position 89,085,278 of record NC_090305.1, on the reverse strand, counting down.
GGAAACCCTGGGAAAAGCTGGAAATTCTTATTGATTTGGAAAGCAGGGCTTTGAGCTATTGTGTTTTAGGCAAGTGGTTCTGAAACTTGGAAGTGCGTCAGAATCATCTGGAAGGCTTGCTAAACCAGATTGCTGGACCCTATGGCCAGTAGATCTGGGCAGGGGCGGAGAATCTGCATTTCTCACAAGCTCCTGGGTGATGCCCAGGCTGCAGGTCCACAGGCGGCACCTGGAGCAGCATGAGTTTTGCAGTTGTTAGAGTGCCCTGCATTTGTTTTGCCAGGTGTGAAACCCATCGCAAGCCGATTATATTATAGCGCTCTTCCTACTAAAGTGAGATCTTACCTGACATTTGGTAACCAGACTGTAAACTTGACAGGGGCAGAGGCCATGACCTTACTCCCCAGTGTATACGTAACATCTGACATGTAGGAAGTGCCCAATAAATAGCTGTTGAAGGGAGGAAAGAAACACACTGTCTGCGCTCAACAATATTCTTGTGTACATTTTTCCTGTTAATAAATATTCTTCCCCAGCATTGTTTGGTTGGTTGCATAGTTTGCCCTTGTATGGATGTAAGTGGGAGAACAGCTTGACTTTGCTGGAACGAAAAGGGGAGATGGATTTTAAGAGGCAGAGTGCCTCAGCGCCTAGAACCCGGGGCAGGACCCGGAGACCTACGTAAAGATCTTGCCCTTTGTCTCTTCTCTGTACCTCCCTGTGATCATTTGGTTCCTTTCCTTTGTCTTTTGCTGCACCTTTGTCCACATGCCATCCAAGATGGCTGCCTACACCTTCCAGTTCTCTTGTTACAGCTCCTGCCATGTGGCGAGTCAGTGTGTCCCTCTGCTGTTACTCTCTCTCCTAGTAACCCCAGAGGGAACTCTGATTGGCTCTTCTGAGGTCAGGTCCTTATTCCTTATCCAATCAGGTAGAAGGGCCGCATGGTTCCAGTATGGCCGCCAGGTGCCACTGTGGTGAGGGGTACAGTGGAATGGGTCATGGTCATCCTCATGTGATCCATGCCGATTGCCTGCCGTTCGTCTCTCCATCTCTCTGCTTAAACCTGATTTCAGTTTCAATCTGGTGACCAGGATTTGGTTTCTGTGGACTTTTCTGGGCTCAGAGCAGGGATCTGACTGACTTAACCCCATCTCTCATCCATTAGTGATGATGGCCCATGGCAGTGTCCTAGGTTTTTCTGCTGTCTTTGAACATTTCATCCGTGCAACGTGTTTCTGAGGGAGGCAGGAGGTTTCACCCAATGAGGCCTGTTTAGCACCACCAAGTCTGTTCATGATCTGAAATGCAGCTGAAAAAATAAATATAATTAAAAAGATCGGGGCTTCCCTGGTGGCGCAGTGGTTGAGAATCCGCCTGCCAGTGTAGGGGACGCGGGTTCAAGCCCTGGTCTGGGAGGATCCCACAGGCCGCGGAGCACCTGGGCCCGTGAGCCACAACTACTGAGCCTGAGCGTCTGGAGCCTATGCTCCGCGACAGGAGAGGCCTCGATAGCGAGAGGCCCGCACACCGCGATGAAGAGCGGCCCCCGCTCGCCGCAACTAGAGAAAGCCCTCGCACAGAAACGAAGACCCAACACAGCCAAAAATAAAATAAGTAAATTTATTAAAAGAAAAAAGATAGCTCAGGCCAGCTCTCCCCGAGACTGTTTTACATGGGCGCATAATGAATGCCAAGCTTAGTGCAGCAGTGCCAAAAAGCAAAATAAATTCTTGGAGTTGGTCTGTTTCCTGCCTGCAATACATTTGCTTGTTCCAAACAAATGTATTTGTCAATACAACACAATTAGGAAGGCTGAGCCAATCAGACCGTCAAATATCCAGAGAAGCAGATCGTGGCTTCCATAAGCCCTGCTAGACGGAGCCAAGGTCTGAGCGCATTATGACCAACTCAGTTGTGGCCCGGGCAAGCCTTGCATTCTTCGCCAGGACAAGCTTTCTCATCTGTCCTGGTTACTGAGAGAATTCAACCTCTTTTTTCTTCTTTCTCAATGTTACTCATAACCCTTGAGGCAGCACCCGCCTCCCGCCGCCCCCCCACCCCCCGCCCCAATCTTTTAAGTTAATTTGCTTCCTTTTTTTTTTTTTTTGCCAACAGCTAGAAACAACTGCTGACATGTACAGTTTTTAGAAGGAAGGCCTGCCAGAATGGGACGAATAATGAGTTTTGATAATAATATCATTTATGTCATAGATGCCAGGCTTTGGGCATTCATGGTTTCTCCTGATCCTCGCAACAACCCTGACATAGGCATTACTAGTGCCATTTTGTAGATGAGGAAACTGAGGCTCAGGGAGGCCAAATGGCTTGCCGGAGACCACACAGCTAGTGAGTAGCTGAGCTGAGAGATTCAAGCTCTAGTCTTGCTGATGCTAGAGCTTGTGTCAGGACTATTGATGTTAAGAGACACAGAACCCAACTCAACTTGTTTTGACACAATAAGAGGATTGAATGGCCTTTGTGAATTTAGAGCCTAGATGTGGGTTTCAGGCAAGGCTTAATCCAGCCGTTTTGCCCAAGGACCTGGTTTCTCTCTGCTCTGCCTGCCTTCATTCTTAGGCTCCATGCCACTGGGTTTACAGTCCACTGCTCTGGACTCTCCCCTCGTGGAAGGAAACAGCTGCAGCAGCTACGTCCTTTGAATCCTCAGCCTGGGGAAGAAAGAACTTCCCCTCTGGGAGCTCCCGTGGAAGATAGACGAACTTCTACTCTCAAACTCTTGGTGTCCCATTTGCTTGGAATGAGCCAGGTGCCCATCCCTGAACCATCTCGCCTGGCTGAGGGATGCGACGTGCTGATTGCCACAGGCTGGAGCGGGGGTGATGTCAATCTCACGCAGGCCACGTGGCTGAGCAGGGCAAGGGGTAGCATCCAGGGTGCTGTCTTCAGACAGGGGAAATAGCCTAAGTAGTTAACCAACCAGCCTGGCACAGGCACTCACCAATCACAACCAGTGTGACCACAAAGACCTGCTAACCATTTGCTACTGAAAGCAAGCTACTGGTTTAGCAGCACTGGCATAATTTGGGAGGCTGTTGGAAATGTAGAATCTTGGGACCTTCCCCTGATGGATGGAATCGGAATATGCATTTTTACAACATCTTTAAACCTTTAACAAGGTTTGGCAAGTTGGGGAACCTGATTTAAGAGAATGGTATAGCAGGTAGGCTAGGGTTTCTGCTCCATCACTTAGCTGTCACTTTGCGGGGTCGCTTCAGGCATGGGGTAATGCCACCACCCTCAGAAAATTGTGAGGGGAATAAAGGAAATAACTTCCGTAGCGTGTCTGGCATGTGGTGGGTGCTTCATAAGCATTGATCCCCTCTCCCCACCCATAATGTTTATAAATGAGGAAACTGAGTCAGGTCCCCATATGCCCAAGACACAGAACTGGACCTCGGGTGCCCTCAGCGCTAGTCTGGGGGTTTGCTGTCCTCAGTGCACCAGAGATTCTAAGCCTTGGCTACCCGTTGGAATCATCCAGGGAGTTTAAAAAATCTCAGTGCCCAGGTATCACCCCAAATCAACTCAGAATCTCTTGGGGGAGACCCAGGCGTCAGTACTTTTAGATTCCCATGGGCCATTCCTCTGGGCAGCCAAGGTAGAGAACCAGTGCCTTCCACTTTCTTGCCTCCTAAATTAATTTGACTGTAAGAAGGCTCTGCTTTGAATGCTTCTGAGTGGCTGGCTGCAAACCCACTGCTGGTGAGGATTCCTGCCGTCCAACACTGAACATGTGCTCTGCTGGGCTCTAGGAGGGGATGCGGGGGAATGTGTGCTGCCTGGTTCCAGCTGACGTGCCTCAGACATTCAGCAGACCTTCAGCTTTTGCACCTGGGAGCCAATGGGCTCGGACCCTTGGCCTTGACTCCAAGGATTCCATGGGGCTGGTCGGAAGCAAAGACCATCTCTCTGCACCTGAGTGAGAAGGGAATGGACCAGATATTCTATATCTTTTGTGTGTTGTTGATCCCTTGGCATCTACGGAAACCCCTGGACCCTTCTCAGAAACGTGTTTTCATTTTATGCGATAGGACTAAGGAAAGCAATTGTTTGGAAATACAATTTTCAAGGTATTAAGAAGAAAAAAAGTTATGATTAAAATATATGTGCTTTATTAACGTATTAAATAACAAAGATCTAGCAGTGAGTTTAGTAACTGTTGGAAGTTCAGAGTAGTGGTGAGCTACATAATAGTTTAAGATGTCTGCAACAACTGTCCTGTGATATAAAAGTACCTGTGGGGCTTCACTGGTGGTGCAGTGGTTGAGAGTCTGCCTGCTAATACAGGGGACACGGGTTTGTGCCCCGGTTTGGGAAGATCCCACATGCCGCGGAGTGGCTGGGCCCCTGAGCCATGGCCGCTGAGCCTGCGCGTCCGGAGCCTGTGCTCCGCAAGGAGAGGCCACAACCGTGAGAGGCCCGCGTACCGCAAAAATAAATAAATAAATAAAAGTACCTGTGATTCATAGTGGTGACAAAGTTGTAGGCACTGCTAATCCTATGGTGGGTTCTTGCCTATATGTTACAGTAGAGGCAAGGGCAGAATTTTGGTTAGAGGTCAATGAAAATAATGATCTAATTTTTTTCCACCTGAATCTACTGGCCCTGTGAATTCTATCCATGGACTTTTGGAGTTCCATGACCCTAGGTTAAGGACCCTCAGAAAAGAGGAAAAGGCTGAAGGCAGATCTCTGGTTGCAGGAGTGCTGTGGAGAGGGGTTACCCTGCCGGTAACAGCATGATGTGTTTCCATCACAACGTCCAACCCGCTTTTCTGCTGGGTCCTGGATGCTGAGGTTCCAGTGGAAAAGGTGTGTGTCCTAGAGCTGGCGGTGTGTAGGGAAGGGATTCCCAACTTCGGAGTGGAGTGTGCCAGGGTTCTCATGCCGTGTCCCCTCTCCAGCTCTGTAGCCCTGATGCTGCACTTCTTTGACCTTGTTTTCTTAATCTAAAAAACAGGGGTCCTGATACTTCAGGGGTTTCTGTGATAATGAATGAAAAATGCCTGGCATAGTAACAGCGAACCTAATAATTAAGAGTGTGCTGGCTGTGTGACCTTGGACAGGTTCCTAACCTCTCTGGTCCTCGGTTTCCATATCCGTAATAGAGGCTGCTACTACTGCCTGCCTTACTATGAGGATGCAGTGCCTGGCACCTAGGGAGCATTTAGTCACCTTAACCTTTATGGCCGTTAGACCAGGAGAGCACACATACAGCCCGCCATACACAGTGGCTGTGGAGCTGAGTGCCTCACACATCCCGTGCGATCCAAACAGAGTGGCTTTGGAGCCTGCTTCTTTGGCCAGACTTCTTGGCCTGCTTCCTTGGCTGGACCGTGCAGGATGCCAGTTGCAGGTGGCAGCCCTGGAGGATGCTCGGTGACTTTAACTCCTCAGGCACACCAGCCTGTCCCTGCCTGGCCTGTGGGCCTGGGGGGCGGGGTTAGGAGGGGAGGAATTGGGTGGGAACCTCAGGGGAGGGGTGGGGAGCCTCGGTAGAAATGTCCTCCTTCCACTTCTCCTGGCAGCCAGTCCCCTCTGAGCCTCTCCCAGTGGCATGGCCCTGACTCAGCTGGGCCTTAGGGGCACCTGGAGGGCTGGCCATGCCCGACCTCGGCCGAAGGGACTGGGTTTCTTCGGAATGACCCTCAGTTGCAGGCTTTATCCTCCCAGCCTCTGTCCCTCCCAGTCTGCAGTCTCTCATTCTCACTCTGTTTCTTTCTGTCTGTTTCTGTGATGATGCTGTGCCCTGCTCCTACTTCCTCCCTCTTGGTCTCTCTGCCTGTCTCTGCCTCTCTCTCTCCCCTTCTCAACCTCCTTCCTTCTCTTTCTGTCGCTCCATGTCTGACTCTCTCCATCTTTCCATCTCTTTCTATTCTTATCTCCGTTTCTCTGTCTGTCCCTCTGTCTCAGTGTCTGTCTCTCCCTCTGTCCATTTCCCGCTCCATCTTGCCCCACTCCCACCCCATGCATTTCCGTCACCTCACAAAACCCACAACCGTCTGGTGCATTAATGCTGAGCGCCGCCCCCTGCTCCTTTTGATATAGGGACCTGGGTGACTGTGGAGGGCAAGTGCTTCCCGAAGTTTCCATCCCCCCCGACTCCACCCCCGACTCTAGAGGCAGAGTCTTGAGAGGTGTGAATGGGATAGAACCCATGGAGCGCCTGGGGCTCGTGAGTGAGTGTGCGGTTAACCTTAGCTCTTGGAGTTCCTTGAGGGCAAGACTGCATCTGGACTACCTTCGAATCACCAGTATCTAGCCCAGGACCTGCTACACGCTTGGTGTTCAGGACACATTTATTTACACGAATGAACGGTGAGAGCGTGAAAGAAAGCACCAAGTACTTTATCGGGTAAAATACACTCATGACTCTTTGTGGCTACTGGTACGTCTTTATAAATTTAGAAGCTGAAAGCTCCGGTTAATTCTTTAAACCTTATTTGCTGCTTTAATTCTAACCCTTCCATTCCGCCCCGCCCCCACCCTGCCCCTTCAACTTCATGTTCCAGAATATTCCAGAATGTGCCAAGCTGTTTTTGTACTTTCGGTTCTCCCTGCGCACTCCTGTTCATCCTTCACATTTCCTCTTGGATGTCCCTTTCTTCAGGGAGCTTCCGCGACTGCCGGGCTGGGGTAGGACCGCTGCTTGAGTTCTCCTGTGGTAATCTGTGTGCGCTGCTGCTCGATTCTCCTCCCCTGATGTCGCCTCTTCCTGGGACTGGCAGCTGCTTGAGGGAAGGGAGCAGGCTTTCCTCACCCAATCCTGGGCTTCACACCGGGGCCCGGAGCGGGGGGCGGGGTGGATACCACGGGCATCATCCTGAGCGCGGGTGGTGATGCTGGGCTGCGCCCAGCCACACAGCTGTGGTCCGCGCCCTCTCTCTGGTTTTTAACTGTTGCAAGACAATCCTGTCCAGGACTGAAAAGACCACACAGAATGCAGGCAGGGAAGGCCAGTCTTGGAAGTCACTCTTAGGAACTCTGAGCTGGCTGCCACCTACGCAACAGTACCTGGCCTTCACCTTCCACGTTTGAAATGTTGGTTCTCAGCCAGGCTGAGCCCCAGGCAGAGAAATAACTACCTGTTCAGACCGGCGGTTCGCCCTCATTCCCCCCTCCCTCTCCCCCGCCACATTGTTTCAATAGGAGGAGGGGAAATGCATGAGTTATGAGTCCAGGGTGTCTCGTGTCACCAGCTGCTGCCCTTGAAATGTGCAATCACGGTTGCAGATGAAACTGTCCGCCCGGCCCCCAGCCGTGTGCTCTGAGGGTTTTCATCACAGCGCCTCTGTGGGCTGCCTGGAGTGGGTGCCCTGCCGGGAGGCCCTGCGTTCCTCCAGAGGCCTCGCTGGGCTTGGGGCAAGTATGCTGGCGGCTGCCCCACTTCGCAGGGGCTGGGAGGGCTTGTCAGCAACGCCCGTCTTCATCGGCCCACCTCCTCTCCAGCCCCCAGCGGCCTGGGAGGAGGGGCTGAGATAAAGCCGCCAGCAGGGCAGGAAATTAAGAGCTGCTGTGTTGATCTCGCATGGTCTCCTGCAGCAGGGGCGTTCGACAGCAGGCGGGGCTCCGGGGGAGCGGCCGCAGGGGCCACCTGACCCTCCAGCCCGTCAGGTCCCTGCCTGGGCTCACTGGGAGCAGCTGTGACAAGAAGCAAAAGGCAAAAGGGATCCTGGTTGTGGCCTGGAAATCGCGTTTTATATGGAGGCTCAAGCGTGGATGGTTAACGTTCAGGAGGATTACATGTTTCTGTGATGACGTAAGAGCAGCCAGCAGTCACTGTGCACTTGCTTCGTTCCTGGCCCTCAACTGAGTACCTTTCACCTGTTGCCCTAATTATTCCTCACGGTAGGACTTGTATAGTCTGAGTTGAGACTAGTGTCAGTGACAAGGGACACTGCTGTTGAGAGGCAAGCCCATGAGAGACCAGCCTGACGTGGAACCGAGGGCAGCTTCTAGCTCTGCAGTCTCCCGGCTGGGTGTCCTTGGGTGGCCCTTGTCACCCCTCAGAACCTCAATTTCCTCATCTGTGACACTGGGATCATCACACCTACCTTGCAGGCTGCTGCCGGGATGAGAGGATATTACACGTAGAAGGTGCCTGCCCTGGGCTGAGTTGTATGCCCCCCAAAGGATGCGTTGAAGTCCTTATCCGGTGCCTCGGAATGTGACTGAATTTGCAAACAGGGTCTTTGCAGATATAATTAGCTGAGGTCCTATGGAGTAGGTGGGCCCTTAATCCAGTATAACGTGTTTTTATCAGAGGGGGAAGTGTGGACACAGAGACAGACATACAGAGCAAAGACACAGAGAAGACAACCATGGGAAGACAGAGGTAGGATTATGCCGCCAGGAGGCAAGGAACGCCAAGAGCTGCGGGAGCTTCCAGAAGCTGCGAGAAACAAGGAAAGATTCTTCCCTAGAGCCCTCAGAGGGAGCCTGGCTCAGCTGACACCTTGGTTTCAGACTTCTAGCTTCCAGAATTATGAGAGAATAAATTGCCATTAGTTTAAGCCACCTGGGTTTTGGGGGTGGTGACAGAAACACATAAGAGTGACTCCTCGGGACTTTGCTGGTGGTCCAGCGGTCAAGGTTCTGCGCTTGTAGTGCAGGGGCCGTGGGTTTTACCTCTGGTTGGGAAACTCAGATCCCACATGCCGGTGTGGCCAAAAGTAAATAAATAAAGACTGGGACTGTCTTTTAAAAAAAAAAAAAAATACAGCAGCTCCTCATAGCAGATGCCACCGGCGCCTGCCCAGCCTCCCCACGCTACCCTGGTGGTCACCTGCAGTTTGGTCACCCAGCGAGGCTCTCATCTCCAGCACTGGCGGCTCTTTGCCTGCAGGCTTTCTCTGAGCGCAGAAGCCATCCAGCGCAGCTGGGCACAGAGCAGGCTGCAAGTGCCCAAGAATGAATGCCCCTGGGAGCAGCCCGTAGCCAGTGGGGGCTGGGAGTTGGCGGATAAACACCCCGGCTTCCTCAACCCTGGGTGGGACAGTTCTGAGGCAAGAGCTACACAGTGTCACAGAGGCGACCAGTGGGATGGAGCTCCCACTGCCCACGGGGGTAACCCAGTAACGCACCCTTTACTTATCTTCCCATCTTCTCTCCCTTGCCTACTTTCCTTTTGGTGCTTCCTGGCATCAGCTCCTCAATAGACCACTTGTGTCCAAAGCCTCATCTCAGGCCTGCTCTGGGGACACCCAACATAAAGACAGTCCTGGAATGACACTCCAGTAGCAGCTGCTTTCTCCTCCTGGTCACAGGTGGAAGGTCAGATGTTGGCACCTTTGAGCTAAATGGACCAGTAGCTAGTCCTCAACCACATGGGAAACTTTGAAGACCATGACGGCCCACCAAGACAGGTCCAGTATCTCAGGAAGAAGATGATGACGTTGATGACCATGAAGAGGGAGAGAATAGTATTAATCAGAATTGCTGGGCGCAGGCCTGGGGAAGTGAGACAGTCTGGTGGGACTGCTCTCACAAAATAATAGGGAAGATGGAGCTGTTACTCCCTGGCTATTCCACCTGAGGTAGGGGTCCTGAATTGGGAGGCTGGACTCTTGGAAGGAGGCAGAGGCAATGAATAAGATGACGGGGGCCTGAGGTGTGGGCACCATGATCCCCCCAGGGACTCTTCAAGTCCTCCTGAAAATTAGTAAACCACAAAATCCACGCATGTAACAGAATTTCTTGTGTAAAGAGTGATGGGGCCAGGGTGCGTGGGTGTTCAGACTCTGTGAGCTGACACAGTAGGCTCAGGAGGGGAGAGGTGAGCTGGGCAATCGGCCGAAATTGTTGGGAGGTGAACCACACAGGCTGGGCTACGGGGGTCTATGCCACGTTTACCCAAATCCCAAGGGACAGAGTAGCGTGGAACAGACGTGGTCATTTGTGGCTGCCCGTCACCCAGGACCCCTCTCCCTACATTTTGGATCCTTTTCCCCCTTTTCAATCCTGCCTTAAGGAAGAAGACACAAATTGCTAGAGTCCCTTGCTTTCTGGAGTGTTATCTGCAAGGTCCTGCAAATTCAGTGCATCTGTGGGAGCCAAGTATTCAGAACTGGGTGCCAAAGGAAGCAGCCCCACGAAGGGAACCTGACTTCCGGCCAGCATGGTGGCCTGGGAAGTCTGCCCTCCAGGAACAGTGGAGGCAGGATATTGAATATACTTCCCTGTGCTCTACAGTAGGACCTTGTCGTTTATCCATTCTACATATAGTAGTTTGCATCTGCTAATCCCAAACTCTCATTCCTTCCCTCCCCTTCCCACCTTCCCCCTTGGCAACCAGAAGTCTGTTCTCTACATCTGTGAGTCTGTTTCTGTTTTGTAGATATGTCCATTTGGGTCATATTTTAGATTCCACATATAAGTGATATATGGTATTTGTCTTTCTGTTTCTGACTTACTTTGCTTAGTTTGATAATCTCTAGGGCAATCTATGTTGCTGCAAATGGCATTATTTCTTTCCTTTTTATGGCTGAGTAATATTTCATTGTATACATGTACCAGGTCTTCTTTATCCATTCATCTGTCAGTGGACATTTAGGTTGTTTCCACGTCTTGGCTATTGTAAATAGTGCTGCTATGAACATAGGGGTGCATGTGTCTTTCGAGTTATAGTTTTGTCTGGATATATGCCCAGGAGAGGGATTGCTGGATCATATGCCAAGTCTATTTTTAGTTTTTTAAGGAACCTCCATACTGTTCTCCATAGTGGCTGCACCAATTTATATTCCCACCAACAGCAACACTTGTATTTTTCACCTTCCCTTGGAACCATCAGACCTATGACATCCTTCATGGGCCATGATGGGTGGAGACCTCCTATCTTACTTTGGTACAAAAGCCCAGATGGAGATTACACTCCCTCTTTTTGCCCCCCTTTGCACTGTGCCACTGCTAAATAAAAAGGAAGCCTTGGTCCTGGGTTTAGTGCATCAAATGAGGGAAGGAGGAGGGTTGGAAGTTAGGAGGGGGTTGTTCTTAGAGATTCTTCATGGTTCCTACATTTGGCTAAATAGAAATGATGTTCAACAAAGTCCTGCTGTCAAATACGAATCTCCCCTACCTGATACACCAAACGTGGGACACAATCAATACTCTGGGGGTCGCCATAGAGTGAGCTCAAAAGTCATTGCTTTTGAACTCTTTCTGAAGGTGACAGCACAGCAAACACACTGAAGATGCTGTCAACTTTTAGACACATCGGCAATTTAACGACACCATGCAGAAGGTAAACAGAAAGAAATAATAGCGAACCTATGTTGAGAGCTTCCTCTCTGCCAGGCGCCACACTCAAGCTCTCTTTCATTTATTATCGAATAGCTTCAATTTCCAGATGAGGCAACAGAGCGGGTGTGATTTGCCTGGGGCCGGAGGGTTGGGAAACGGCAGAGCCTGGAGTGTGACTCCAGAGCCTTGCTCTGAACTGTCTCACTGGAACATCTCCTAAGAAATACTACCTTATATCCTCCCATCGATTTTAAGTCACCTTTTGATTTCTGAAATGTTACAAAATGAAGAAGCATGTGTCTTAGAGGTGAGGAAATATGGAAGCTCTCAGCATGTAGAGGAGCCCCGGGAAGGTTTCCATAACTCACTACTGACTCCCCCTCCTTCCTCCTGGGAGGAAGAAGACGAGGCTGGGACAGCTCAGGGGCTGATGGCTCTGCGGAGCCAAATCCATCTCTGTCTCCCTGAGGCTACCCTTTTGATGAATGCCAGTGTTAGGGGTCTTGATGGGACTGGACCCTGCTGTTCAATGTGGAACTTTTCCTGGGGTGATACTGTCCCAGGTTCTGTGCTGCATCTAAAACTCCAGAAAGCCTCTTCGAGGGGTTGAATCACCCTCCCCTTCTCTTTTAATTATTCAGGACCTGACACGCTGACTGGGAATACATCACTCAGAGTACATGGCTGGTAAGATTAAATATTAGCGGAAACTCTTTTAATTAATTTTTAATGCATTCTTTAGAACAATTCTTCATACCTAACCACATTCTGAAACAGAGTACCTAAAAGGAAAATTAATGTTCAGGATCTCAGGGGCTTGTAGGTCCAGACAACCCCTATTTTGCTTACCTCTGAGCTACATATCAGGATGTTCCAGACATGACATCCTTGGCATAGAAGTGGAGTGACCGTATGTCCTGGTTTTATTGGGGCAGTCCTAGTTTACGCCTGTTGCCCCTGGTGTACTCATGAACAGTGACCCCTTTTACTCCCCAAAGTGTTCCAGTTTGGTTGCTAAATTATGTACTACCCTACTTCAAGGCCATCACTCCATCACTCTCCCTTCCCTTGCCAGTGACAGACATCACTAGTTGATGGCAGCACCCAGTCCTTGCTGATCCTCCAAGGCATTCTCAGTAACTAACTCTCCAGCAGCCTCTCCGGTGATTAAAGTTGGCATCAAGATGGATCCTATTTTTCCCTGCTGAGAAAGCAGTTTATATTAAGTCCCTACATTTTTATTTCATCTTTATCTTTAAGCCACTTTTCTATTCAGGCCCTTACTGTTTTTCAGTGGGAGCACTGTTGTTATTTCATGTGGGGGCAGTTAGGTGTGGGTGACTACCTCAGGCATTATTGGCTATTTAATACAGTTAATATCCCTGGGCCCATGGGCATTAGATGCCAATAGTAAGATCTCCTCCACCCCCAGTCATTGTGACAACAAAAATATGGCCCCCACCCCGCCAATTTCCAGAACACCCCTAAGGGAGCACTACTGCCCTGAGTTGGAAATAAATGTAAGTATTGAGAAATTAACTAGTCCAAAGATGTTGCTTTGGTTACTTATTGCTGGGTAATAATCCCCTTTTCTTCCTCCTTTCCAAGGATTCAGTGATATAAAACAACAGCAGTAGTTAAAAAAAATTCTTTTTAATTTTTATACAACTTTTAAAAGTTACTTTCCATTTATAGTTATTACAAAATATTGGCTCTATTCCCCGTGTTGTACAATACAACCATGAACCTATCTTACACCCCATAGTTTGTATCTCCCACTCCCCCACCCCTATATTGCCCCCGCCCCACTAATAACCACTAGTTTGTTCTCTATGTCTGTGAGTTTGCTTCTTTTTTGTTATATTCACTAGTTCATTGTATTTTTCAGATTCCACGTATAAGTGATATCTCACAGTTTTTATCTTTCTCTGTCTGACTTATTTCACTTAGCATAATGCCCTCCAAGTTCATCCATGTTGCTGCAAATGGCAAAATTTGTGGTTGAGTAGGATTTCATTGTATACTTGTATACCACAGCTTCTTTATCCATTCATCTGTTGATGGACGTTTAGGTTGTTTCCATGTCTTGGATGTTGTAAATAGTGGTGCTATGAACATTGGGTGCATGTATCTTTCTGAATTATTTCTTTTGATTTTTTTGGATATGTACCCAGAAGTGGAATTGCTGGGTCATATGGTATCTATTTTTAGTTTTTTGAGAAACCTCTGTAATGTTTTCTACAGTGGCTGCACCAATTTACATTCCCACCAACAGTGCAGAGGGTTCCGTTTTCTCCACATCCTGGCCAATGTTTATTATTTGTGTTCTTTTTCATGACGGCCATTCTGAGTGGTGTATGGTGATATCTCATTGTGGTTTTGATTTGCATTTTTCTGATGATTAGTGATGTTGAGTATCTTATCATGTGTCTGTTGGCCATCTGCATTTCTTCTCTGAAAAACGTCTATTCAGTGCCCTTTTTTAAATCGGGTGGTTTGGTTTTTTTAATGTTGAGTTGTATGAGCTATTTATAGATGTTGGATTATTAACCCCTTGTTGGTCGTATCATTTGCAAATATTTTCTCCCATTCAGTAGGTTGTCCTTTCATTTTGTCCATGGTTTCCTCTGCTGTGCAAAAAAGCTTTTAAGTTTAATTAGGTCCAATTTGTTTTTTTGTTTTTTAACTTTTGTTTCCTTTACTTTAGGAGACAGATCCAAAAAAATATGGCTTTGATTTATGTCATAGAGTGTTCTGCCTGTGTTTTCCTCTAGGAGTTTTATATCTTTAGTATCTGGTCTTACATTTAGGTCCTTAATCCACTTTGAGTTTATTTTTGTGTATGGTGTTAGGGAGTGTTCTAATTTCATTTGTTTACATGTAGCCGTCCAGTTTTCCCAGCACCACTTATTGAAGACTTTTTCTCCATTGTATATTCTTGCCTCCTTTGTCATAGATTGACCATAGGTGCATGGGTTTATTTCTGGGCTTTCTGTCCTCTTCCAGTGATCTGTGTGTTTGTTTTTGTGCTGATACCATGCTGTTTTAATGACTGCAGCTTTGTAGTATAGTAACAGTAGTTTTTTAAAAATTTGCTCACAGTTTTGCAATTTTGGCAGGGCTTGATGGGGCAGCTCAACTGAGCAAAAGGCTCTTCCAAGAAAGTTCACTCACACAGCAGACAGACTGTTTCTGCCTATCAACTGCAAGCCCAGCTGGGGCTCCAGCTAGTTTCAGTTCTCCTTCCTGTGGGCCTCTCCACGAAGCTGCTTGGGCTTCCTCATAGCATGGAGACTGGGTTTCAAAGGGGAGGAAGTGGAAGCTGCTGGTTCTCTTAAAGGTTAGACCTGGAACTGGCATATTGTCACTTCTTCCATATTGTATTGATGAAAGCAGGCACAGGCCCAGCCCAGACTCAGGGGATGAAGAAAACTGACCCCATTTCTCAAGGGGGCAGTGACAAAGGACTTTAATTCACCACATGTTCCTTCACATTATCTTGATCACATTGTCACGATAGTCTTAAAAAGTAGATTAGGCAGATCCCATTGAATTTTCTCACTTTGCATGTGGTGGAACTGAGGTTCAGAGGCTTGGTGTGGCTTGCCCATGGCAGATAGGTAGTTCATAAGCCGTGGACTTGGAACAAAGGAAAGGTCAAGGAAAGTTCTGAAGCGTTCCTATGACTTCCTTGGAACCAGTATTGTGAGAAACAAACCAGATGGAGTCAGAGGGTGTTACTTGGGTGAGGACCCATTTCCTGGAAGGTCCACACTGATATGGATTTTGCCATGTGAGTCATGCAACCGGTGCCTGGGATCTTGCACAGCCCCAGAGCCTCTGTCACTTACTCTTGACGTACTTATTGAGCATCACCAGAGGCCAGATGCCATGCTAGACCTGGGCGATGGTGAGGTGAGTGAGCTAGAAATGGTGTTGGTGTGTCCACAGTCTCCAGGGGACATGACGTGATTTAATTGCACATTCTGAGGGACAGCTACAGCTGTGAGGGGTGCTATGAAGGGAAGGTGCAGGGTGCTATGGGCATGCATAGGAGAGGCGCTGACGTGTCAGGACATCAGACAAGTGTCCCCAAGGACGTGACACTTCAGCTAAGACCTGAAAGATGGGAAACAGAGGCAAAGAGAGAGGGGTGGGGAAGGATATTCCAGGCACCGCCACCCCATATGCCATAATGGGGGTCTGCAAAAAAGTAAGGAAAGCCCCGAGGTACAACCACAGAGAGTGGCGTGAGAGAGGGCCGTGGAGGAAGGAAGGGCCGGGAGGTGGCAGGACTTTGTGGGCCAATGAGAGATGCTCTTCTGCTTGTTATTCTCGTGTGTTATTCTGAGAACACTGGGGAAACATCTTGTTTTGGAGAGATTGTTCCAGCTGTAGCTTAGAGAATGGATTTGGGGGTCGGGAGTGTGTTTGGGGAGAGCAGGGCCTCAGCTCCTTCTGAGAAGGTGGCTGGAGACCACGTCAAACATGCCCACCGAGGTAGCCCTCTGGTTCCTCTCCACGAGGACCACCCCCTGACCTCCACCTCTGCCCCCCCATTAGGGGTGTATTAATAGAGAAGCTGGCTCTGCTCTGTGATGTGAGCAAGGGTTTCTCATCCACAGGGTCCAAGACACAGGGCCAGGGCCAGGGTGAGGTAAGTGAGATGCCCAGGAAGCAGAACTGAGTGAGGCATTCCTTCCTGTCTGGGCTGTGCACCCCTAACAGTGGGCGGCTGCTTACATTTTGTGCCCTAGATGCCCGCCTCCTTGCTTCCTGGCCAGGATGGTTTATCTCCAGCCCCACGGTGTGCGGCAGGAAGCAGGGAAGGGGAAGGGAGCGTGCCCCTTCCTTGCAAGAGCCTGACCTGTGGCGGACCTATCACTCCCCACACATCCCTATGGCCAGAACAGGGTCACTGCCGCCACGGCTGGCAGGGAAGCTGTGCGTGTCACCTTGATCCTGGGCAGCCCAGTGTCGAGAGGATGTTCTGAGTTCTGTGACCGTAGCAGGGGAATCAGATAGCTCTGCAGCACGCTGTCAGGTTAGAGAGGCTTTACGGCGCGGTGGTTCAGGAAACGAGGTGAGCTTCAAGGTTGTCCAGGCTGGGTTCACTGCCCAGTTCTGCCAGCTCCTGGCTGAGTGGCCTCGGGCAAGTTACTGAGGTCCTAAGCCTCCTCTCTTCATCTGTGAAATGAGGCTTGGGATAGAATTTATGGCACAGGGTGCTAGAGAAACTGGATTCTGATTCCAGAAGCACAGACCGAGAGAGAGCCAGCGGATCATTGAGTCAGCTCCCCGACCTTCCAAGTGAGGACCCTGGGGCTGAGAGAGGGGCGGCCTTGCCACAACTGATTACCCAGTGAGTGGACGTTGGGGGCTGGAACCCCAGCTCCAGGGGAGCCCCAGTTTCCTGACTGCCCATTCTCTTGGCCACTCCTGCATGGAGTGGCTCTGACCGACCCATCCCGAGGGACAGGGTGCCCTGGTGGAGCCACTGCTGTGCGACATGAGTGGACTTTCGTCCCCCTTAGAGCTGGGAGGCGACAGGCCGGGGAGAAGTCAGGAGGGACCCGGGAAGACTCCTAGGCTTCTGCTGAATTCACAAGGACCTCTTCCTTCCCTGCTCTCCGCATCTTCTTTCCCCTTTCTTACCCCCACCCCCACCCCCCCCGTTTGGCCTCTTCCCTTCCTCCCTTTTTCCTTCTTTGCTTTCATCTCCCCTTCCTCTTCTCCCTGTGGCCCCCTTTCCCATCTTCAGCATTCTCTGCTTCCCGCTGCCCTCCCCCCTCCGCCCAGCTGCCCTTTTGTCCCTCTCTGGCACGGGTGACATCTGAGGAATGGCCCCAGGTTGGTGGCTTAGGCGCCAAGGGCCCTCTGCTGTGCCACGGTCCCTCCCTGCTGCGTGTCCCAGGCCTGGCCAGCAGGTGAAGCCCGCTGCCTCCGGGCCGGCCCTGCAGCCTAGAGGACGGGTCCTGCTGCCACAGCCCGGGCTCGGGCCTCGGGTTTCTGGTGGGCCCTTCTCTGGGCAGCACCCCGCTTCTTATCCTCATCACCCCTCCATTCCCTCCCATTCGTCCTTCTCTCTCCATCCTCTACCTCGCTGCTCCCAGCACCTCTGCTGAGAATTCCGTGCAGGGAGACCCAGGATGCCGCAGAGCTGGGGAAGTTCATCCAGGCTCTATCCTGGATCCCTGTCACGTTCCTTGAGTGAATACAAGGCTTTTGCTTGGTATGCAGCTCCCGGGAGTGAACCATGGTTTTAAAGAAATGAGCCCCATCCTTCTTATGGACATGGGTCCCCTCCTTCCTTCCCGCCTTCCCTCCTTCCTTCTTTCCTTTCTCTCACTTCTAACTCCCCCCGCCCCCATTCTCCTCCTCAGATCTGTGACCTTAGATACACTGTGTAACCTTTGTCACGTGCCAGGTTTCTGAACTCAGGGAGGCGGCACGGGCTATATGGGTGAAAAGCGCGTAGCATGTGCTGGGTACAATGGATAGAACTAGAGTTTGGAGATCACGATGTGAGAATGGCCGGGTGCTGAAGCAACAAGTTCATCTCCTCACGCTCTTACTTATGCACCATTTCACAGCAGCCCCGTTTGTCCCTTTCCCCACTCACTCCTCTTTCCTCTTGGACCGTGAGTTACTTGCTTAAATGGCCTTGGCTGGGTGCTCAAGGGACAGCATTCCATTAAAAATCTCTCTGCATCTTTGTAGTGCAGTGAGAAACATTTGTGGTAGATTTGGTGGGGGGGGGGGGCACCGATTTTGGAAGGAAAAAGAAACAAAGTCCTTTTATTCTCTGTTGAACGAGAAAATACTTCCAAGACTGAATGTCAAATCATTTCCTCACTTTTTCCCTCAGCACTTTGCCAGAGACCCTGACAATGAACTGCTCTCTCAGGGTCATTGTTGTGGCAGAGATGTTTCCTGTTTGACTTGTGTTTAAAGGGTGGATCCTGTCCCGAGAAAGAACAGAGATCTGCAGAGGGTTCGTGCTTTTCTGTCTTAGAGCATCTGCTTTCGGTGAAGAGAGCAGAGTCTTCATTCCATCAAGGGTCCCCCTTGGAGACGCAGAGGCAGAGAATGGAATTCCCTCTGGCCTGGTCCTTTGGGGAAAGTGAGAGGAGCTGTCTGCCTGGAGACTTGACTGTTTCCATCTTGACCCTGCCTGCCTTCCAGGTGGGAGAGATGGGTGTCGTTTCTGCTTCTAAAGAACCAGGAAATGGGAGACTTGGGACTTGAAACCAGCTTGGGCTGCGTCCCCTTGGCCAAGTTGCTTTCCCTCTCTAATTTCCACATCCGTAAGAAAAAGTTAAGAAAAAGCATCCCAAACTTGGAAATGAGGCAAAAGGATGACGGTGCGTCCTGTGCATGCCATACCCGACCACCAGCTGAGACGCCCGCCCAAAGGTTATCTAAGTCTTTAGGGCTCAGGCCAAATCTGACTGCCGCCTGCTTTTGTATATGACGGTCTACTGGAACACAGCCACGCCCATTCGGTTAGGGATTGTGACTGCTGCCTTTACAACAGGCAGCGTCCAGTAGTTGCAACAGAGACCAGATGGCCCAGAAAGCTGAAAATTATTTACTGCCTGCCCCTTTATAGAGAAGGTTTGCTGACCTCTGCTCTAGGGGAACGTAGTGTTATTTGATTTACTGTTTACTACTGATTCGGGCTCAGGCTCTGGAAAGTGTGATGCTAATTTGTGGGAGATTGATAACTTGCAAATGATTTTGGTCCAGTGGTCATGAAAGTGATTTCTGTCCAGTATAAAAGATACCCCCAAAGAAAACGATTTTATTGACCTGTAGGACATCCATCATCTCCGTGTCTAGCTTGGCAATCTTTTTTCAGCATTCTCTCTGTCCTTTACTGACTTTGGTCCCTCCCATGAGCCTTTGAGCTGGCTTTCCCATTCGGCTGGTTCCCCCATTAATAGGTTAGAGGAATCTTTGCCACGTGCGCATTTTCTGTTTGTGTGAGAGTCGTGATCTTAACTTTTTGGAAATAGATCAGCGGTTAACAAACTGTGCTCTGGGGAACCCTGGGGTGTCTTCAGAGGTCCCTGAGGGTGGATGCTAACGAGATCAGGGAGGTCAGACACCAGGGTCCCCTGTCTCTTCCCCAACCAGAAAAGCTCCATTTGTCAGCCTGCCTTGTATTTTTTTTTTGCGGCACGCAGGCCTCTCACTGCTGTGGCCTCTCCCGTTGCGAAGCACAGGCTCTGGATGCGCAGGCTCAGCGGCCATAGCTCATGGGCCCAGCAGCTCCGCGGCATGTGGGATCCTCCCGGACCGGGGCAGGAACCCGTGTCCCCTGCATCGGCAGGCGGACTCTCAACCACTGCGCCACCAGGGAAGCCCAGTCTGCCTTGTATTTTGAGGCTTCAAACGTAAAATTCCTGGAGGAAAAAGAAAAAGCATGTTGCCACCAAAATAAATAAATAAATAAATAAGTAAGTAAGATTGCTGCAGCACAGGAGGTGATGGGGGAGTTTTCAAGTTCCTGAGAACTGTGTGTGGAGCAGACACGGCTGTGCCGGGCCCTCGTAGCTGCTGGGGGCTGTGCATTCCTCCCCGGGTCTGTAACAGGCTCCTGGTGGGTTTGTGGCCTGCAGCTGGAATGCGGGGTATTTATGCTCCTTCAGAGGAGAGCAAGGCCTCCAGAGACCCAGCTTGAATAGGAACAATTTCCCCAGGTCCTAACAAGGAAAAAAAAAAGTGTGCCTTTCCTTTCTAATTGTGTTTCTTAAACAAACCTAACCCGAGTCACACAAAGCGTGGTCTGTGGTGCCTGATTATCGACAGTTTCTCATGAGAACATTCCGGAAAGCAGCAGGTCTTCGTGCCCCGCAGAGACCTGCGGGGCTCTCCAGGAGGGGGTGTGTGTGTGTGTCTGGGACCCTGTGGGCCTGCTGGGGGGTGTGACGGGGGGGGGGGGGGGGGGGGGGCGGGAGGAGAGGAAACTGATCAGAGCTGCGTTGTGTGTGTTTCCTCTTTTATTTCCGGGCTTACTTGTTAATTGCAGCTCTAGAGGAGGGGAGTGTCTCGGGGCTCAGTTCAGCCACCCCCTTCCTGGAAGCAAGCCTGCTGTCTCCCTGGCTTGTCTGGGGCTTCCTGAGAGTGGGGCCTGGTGGGATAACTTTGAACAGCTCTTGGAGTCTGAGCTTGTTGGGCTTAGCTTGGGTTAGATGAGCATGTTGATCGGGCCTTTCCGTTCTCGCCAGATTGATCTTTCTTCTTTTATTTAATTGAGGTGAAATGCACATAATAGACATTGGGATGAAATTCACATAATCGAAAATGAACTATTTTAAAGTATACAGTTCATTGGCATCGAGTGCATGCACAGTGTTGTGCAACCATCACCTCTCTCTAGTTCCAGAACATTCCCATCACCCTAAAGGTAAATAGCCATTAAGCAGTCATGCCCCATTTTCCCATCCCCCAACCCCTGGTAACCACTCATCTGCTTCCTAACAATATGGATTTTCCTGGATGTTTCGTATGAATGGAATCACACGGTGTGTGACCTTTTGGTTCTAGCTTCTTTCCCTCAGCACAATGTTTTGGGAGTTCTTCCGTGTTGTAGCGTGTGTCAGTCTTCATTCCTTTTTGTGACTGAATGATGGTACATTGTATGGCTAGACCTCAGTGTATCGGTTCATCTGGGGATGGCATTTTGGTGCTTTCCATCCTCTGGCTTCTGTGACTAGTGCTGCCATGTAACCCCCTCAGTCCCTCAGTAGCACAAATGCTCACAGAGTGATAACTGCCACCGCAAAGTCTCCCCCAGGTATTTCTGGGTGTCCCTGGGGGGTTTCACATGACTGAAGCTCTGTTCCAGGTACCTGGTTGCAGCCTCTGCAACCTTCTCTGGTTGCCTGGTGTGGGCGGACAGCTTAGCCACACCCAGGTGGCACCGCTGGAGCCCCTGAGCCTCCACCAGCGAACTCGTCCTGTGATGTGCTGGTTGCAAGGTCTGTGTCGGGACAGGACCTGGGGACCCCCTGGTTTCATGACAGGATGGGGGCCTTGCCATATCTTGAGGGCATTTCCTTCCTCCCTCTCAGCCCGCAGGTCTTTTCTCCTGGGCTGGTCCCTTTTCCCAGAAAGGAATCTTTTGGTCTCAGAGGGGTCTAAGAAGGGTGACAGGTCATCCTGGGTGATCCAGGACTGGAAGTCCGTCATCCTGGGAAGCCCCTCAGTCTCAGGCAAACAGGGATGGTGGGTCCCGTAGGCTTCAGCCTGGCTGGGGAGAGCCTCGTTGTTCAACGTGTTGGGTTTCGCCTCATCCCCCTGTTTTGAATCTGGCATTCCATGGTGCCCCAAAGCTCCAGTCTGGAGCCTATTCGCCCGCACCTGGCTAGAGATTAAGCCTCTTTTCTTCCACTGAATTGGTTAGTCATCTCCATGTCTGAGGTTAGGAAGAAACCTGGAGATCTAAACTCTCTTTTTAAAGAATTTTTCCACCAGCCCCTTGCTTTCAGGGCTATGTCGTGCCTCCGTTCTTGATATTTTCTGGGGTCCTGGGGACACAGATCCCCTGGCTTCCTATCGTTTTCCCTTGGGCTTGGCTGGAGCTCTCTCAGCTCTGATACGTCACTTAGCTCTCATCCACCTGCTTTTCACCCCTACCCCGTTTATTTATTTCGACATCTCTTGCTTGTTCTTGTCTCCTGTTTTCTTTTTCCTGCCTGGCTTCTTTATGACTGAAAAAAAAATTCCTTTACTCTCCTGTTAGGGATTCACAGGGAGGAGCAGAGAAAAGCACGTGTTTTGTCCGACATTTTTAGCAGGAAGTCTCATTTCCTCCACGTGTGAGGCCAACTTGGGTCTCCACCGTGGCTCAGTCTCTCAGCTAAGTGGCCTTGGACAAGTACATGATCTCTCTGAGCCCTGTTTCCTTCAAAGCCTGGGTCCCCTTTAAAGTCTGAAGAGCGGAGTGGGGTAATAATAAACCAAAGAACACATGGGAAGCCCTGGGCGTGTGCCAGGCACAGGTGGCCCCATGTCTCCCAGGGTCTTAGATTGCCTCAGCCCCTTGGGTCCTCCCCACCCTCTTGTAGGAGCTCAGAGTCCACTCACGTCTAAAGGGAACACATCGCTCCCATCCTCCGCCCTTCACGTTCATTTTCTCTAGGGCTTCAGAGTGAAACCTTCCTCCCCCATCTGCCAAGGGTGCCACCAGCCCATCCTTTTGTCCTCACTCCTAGTTCAGGCTCAGCCTGGACACATGTCCTCAGCTTTCCAGCCTCACCTTTGCCCCACGTAGGTACTAGTCTTTGACCTCCGTGGTCAAACTCGAAGTCATCTTCCCCCTAAATTTGACGGCCTCCACAGAGACCCCAGCCCCACACTTACATTTGGGGGCAGGCGGTGGAGCACAGAGGCTAAGAATTTGGGCTCTCAAGGAGTTGCCCACCTGGGTTGGAGTCGCAGCTCTACCACTGACTGGCTGTGCTACCTCGGATGAGCGACCGTACTACTCTGAGCCTCAGTTTCCTTCTGAGTAAAATGGGGGTGAATAATAGCGCCTAACAGTCCGCAGGGGACCCATCATTCCAGAGATGAAGGAATATGATGGAAGTAAAGAAAATACGGTGGCCAGTGTGTATGAGTAAATACTCAGGAAAAGTTTATTATTATTTCTGCTTCTGCGATATTTTGATTTTTGGTTTGATTGAGCTGCCAGGCTATCTCTAGGGGTGGGGACTTGTCTTCTTCCTCTTTCTCTACTTCGCAGCCTGGCCTTAGTGGCCCAGGAGGCCGTAAGAGCACTGGAGCAGGAATCCCAAGTCCTGTTTGTCCTGCATCATTGGAGGGGTAACCTTGGGCAGGTCACATCACTTCTCTGAGTCATTGCTTTTGGAGGCAGCTGGGAGACAGAGTCCTGCTGAAGCATGCAGAAAAGCAGGTGAAAAAGAGACTGGAGCTTGTGATGTATGTTTCTTCCCTCTTCCAGCAAGTCCATCCCCCACTGGCCCAGCCGGAGTGTGGTTCACACAGAGCTGAATGGAACCCTCTGGGTCCCTGACTCTGTGGCTCTCAGTGTCTGCTTCACAGGAGAATAAACTGGGGAGATTCCCAAAGTATTAATGCCAAGACTTGACCTTGGATGAGGGATACTGGAATTTTGGAGGATGGGGTCTGATTAGAGAGGTTTTTAAAAGTTCCTAGACGATAGGCATGCTTCTGGACCAGGGGCCACATCTGAGTAGCGAGGCTCTACACAATCCTCCTGTTCTTCTGGGAGGCATCCACCAGGCCCCTTTGTGCCAGGCAGAAGGAACCATCTCCCTTTACAGAGCTCCGGCTTGAATTCCACAGAACCCCTCTTTTCTGTGACCCATTCCACTGTTGGACAGCAGCTCTGATGATCAGCAAGTTCTTTTCATTGAGCTGAAGATAGCATCTCTGGAAAGCGCATCTCTCCATCCCCACTGAGGGTGGCTCAGCCCGACCCGGGGAAGCCACTGTGCATCTGAGCTGCCCCTCATCTGAACGGCTCTTCTCTGGCAGAGGTCACTTCACGTCAGGATCACTTAGAGAGGGGGACTCCAAGGGCCACCTCGTGGATTTCAAAGGGCCGTGGATCCAGAAGAGATGCCATCCTCCTAACCCGGCGTTAGTCTAATGTTTTCCAAATGTGCCTTCACTGGAATTTTCTGGGCAACACGTTCCAAATGTAACCTACCGAATCGGAATCTCCAAGGGAAGGTCTAGGAATGCTGTCTATTTAATACTTGCCCCAGATGAGAGTTACGATCAAGCAGTATGGGAAACACCTTGTAAGTTGATTAGATTAGCTACTTCTGGCTACAGAAGGTTCCAGGCAACAGACTCCCAGGTGGGAAAGAGCCTGGGGCTTAGCAGGGGTGAGGCTGGGGGTGGGGTAGGGGTGCTGAACACGTGAAGGCAGAGGGAGTCTAGGCCTGGATGTGCTCGTCCCTGGGCCTGGGCCTTAGCCAGTTGGTCACCCTGGCACCATGTTGGTCTGTGGCTGTTGTACCAGAAGTCTTTGCTTCTTCTTTGCCCAAAGGGGTCCTTTGCTTTCATCCTCGGTTCTTGGGAAGATGGAGGAAACCATCAAGACCGTTTATGCCTCGGTCATGCCCACACAGTTCTGTTCTCTGGGAAAAGATTTACTTTTTCAGGGCTCAGTTCTGTGTTTTAGCTTTTCTGTTTTTTCTCTTGGAACAAGCAAGTCAATCTTTAATTAAATAATGCGGCCCTCTGTATTAGCTTGCTAGAGCTACAATAACAAAATACCCCAGACTGGGTGACTTAAACAGTGGAAATTTATTTCTCACAGTTCTGGAGCCTGGGAGTCCGAGACCAAGGTGTTGGCAGGTGTGGTTTCTCCTGAGACCTCTTCCTTTGCCTTGTAGATGGCCGCCATCTTGTGGTGTCCTCACACGGCCTTTCCTCTGGGCATGAGCATCCCTGGTGTCTCTGTGTGTGTTCCAATTTCCTCTTCTTATAAGGACACCAGTAATGTTAGATTAGGGCCCATCCTAAGGGCCTTATTTTAACTTAATTACTGATTCAAAGACCCTAACTCCAAATACAGTCACATCCTGAGGTTCTGGGGTTAGGGCTTCAACAATTGAATTTGAGGAGGACACAGTTCAGCCCATAGCATTCTCCTAGGGCTGTGTAAGTGGACTACTGGTGACAGTGTTAAAAGGAGGCCTGTGTGGAGCATTCGTTAAACTGGAGGAGAGAAGAAGCAAAGAAACAAAGGCTAGAAATCATGACCACGTCAGCTATCTCACTTTGGTTACCGAACCCTTCTGCTATCCTGTTTTCAATTTCCAGATACTCTTTGTCATTTTCTATTAACTTTTGAGAGTATCCTGTTCTTGTTTAAAGGATACATTTTCTTTCTTAGGGTGTTTTCAAGAACGTTCTTCAATTCCTTGCATTCTCTAAGTCTGAATTTTTCCCTTTGCATCTTTTTGGTTTCTCTCTGTCAAAGTAGAAGTACTGTTGAAATGTCTAGGGTGTGCAGCTGTCTGGAAAACCAGTGGGGTGGACATTTTTTTCTAAGGACCCCAAATATCAAATTCTCTTGGTCTTGCCTTTTGGCTCAGTCAACATCCTTGGATAAGAACCCTCTGACGATTGGTGTGTGCATGCACACGTGTGTTGGAGGTGGCAGTGGGATGCTGGACAGTAGGTATTCTGGGGCTGAGTTGGGTGAAAGGTTCTGAGCCTCACTCTTCAGTGGATGGACATTAATTCTACCTGTTTTTAGTATAGTTCCTCATTCCTACCATTGGCAGGGGCTGGTGGCCCCAAGCTAGAGTCCCTGGCGTAGCCTGTCCTGATAGTTAGTTTCCCATCCGCAGCTGCAGAGCTGCCACCTGCAGGGCACTGTGGCCTGGGGAAGGGAGCTGGGGGGCGTCGGAGCTTGCACTAACTTTCAACCCACCCTCCTGCTTCAGCGCCATCCCACTCACCTGTCTCCATAGGTACCTGGTGCCTCTTGAACTTCCAAGATTCTGCAGTGCGTCCTCTCTGCTTCTCATTGCAGGCATTTAGCAGAGAGAAGGAAGCTGAGACCCAGACCTCTTGTCACTCGTCTGTCTCTTCTCCATCTTCCGAAACTGTGCTGACATTTCCCTTTTGCAGTGGTTCCCTCTCCTGTTTGCTTTCTTCTTCTCTGTTTATAGCTTTGTTCTTCCTTCATCCTAACTCTAACGAGTTCTGGGGCCTGAGCAGAGATCAACATCCGCTTATTAGCTGGAAGTCGACCTCTCTGCATAGCCTTAGTCTCCTCGTCTATAAAATGGGCTCATAATAGTTTCTGCCTCAAAGTTGGTGCGAATTAAGTGAGATAGTGCCTGTGGCATGCTTCGTATCGGGTCTGGCAAGAATATCCAGTAAATACTAGGAAAACAACTAAGTAAAATTATTGACCTTATCTGAGGGCCCTTGGAAGTCCTTGGAACTACCCAGTGGCCTGTCTGGCTTCACATTTTGTTCGCTGGCCTCTGATACTTGCCTTTTTCTTCCCATTACTGAAAAAAGAAGCAAAGCTTGGCGTTTACCCACAAAGAAGTGTAGACTAAAGTGATGCTCCTCAGACGTCACCACGTACACCAGTCCCCCGGGCTCTTATTAAACTCCAGTTCTGACTCTTGCGCTGGGGTGGCCGGAGACTCTGCACTGCTGTTGCCCCTGCTGGCCCGAGGACACCACTTTGAGTAGCAAGACAATAATGGTAGAAATGTCCCCAGTTGGCCAGTGAGGGGCGGGGAAGGGGGAGTCGTCCTCCTGGGGCTCCTTTGGGTGGTGGCCTTTCAATGGGGCTCTTCTCCTTCAGGATCGAAACCCAGCGGGAATAGTGTGGGTTCCTCAAAGTGGCCACAAGATGTCATAATGTCATTACATGACTTTTCCCAGAAAGGTTCAAGTCTGGGTATCAAATTACATCCTTTAAAGCAGGGAAGTGGCAGTTATCTAATCAGTGCTGCTTCAGGGACCGGCCCCAGTTAAAACTCTCCCCTGGGGTCCAGGACAGATGTCAGGCTGACAGCAGAATCTTCTTCTTACCCACCTTATTCCACTCACCTTATTCTTAGCGTCACATGAGAGTCACTGGGGCACTAGCAATGAAATCTGTCGTGAGGGGAGACTGGCCTTCTTAGAAACACAAAGTGAACTATTTCCACAGGGTGGTTCCCAGAACCACAATTTGGAGGGATGCTTTGCACAAACAGAAATCTTCCTGCACAAATCAGTTAGGGAGTGGCTTCATGCTCCATCCGGTTGCCTTAGTGCATGTTGGGCGCCAGGCAGCGTGAAGAGAGTTGCATTTGAGGTCACCTGGCTGGAATCGTCAGCTCCCTCAGAGATGGTTTTGGAAGAACCGTTAAAGAAATGAAGTCAGCTCTGCCACGATGATGGCCTTTTATACTTTCTTCTTCATTTCACAGTCATCTGTGTTTATTTCATCTCTCCAACCATTACGTGGAACCACATGAAACTGCTGTTTGTGGAGGTCAGGATGGCCAAATGTCAACAATGTCACGTGGCTTCACCTAGACTGGGGGCCAAATCGGTCCCACCCCTGTTTTTGTGAATCCCGTTTTATTGGGCTACAGCCCCCCTCACTCATT
This sequence comes from Pseudorca crassidens, assembly GCF_039906515.1. NCBI lineage: Eukaryota > Metazoa > Chordata > Mammalia > Artiodactyla > Delphinidae > Pseudorca > Pseudorca crassidens. The sequence goes on along the minus strand of NC_090305.1, from coordinate 89,057,884 downwards.
CACCTGTTGTCTGTGATTGTTCTCAGGCTGCAGTGGCACAGTTGTGGAATCGCCACACAGGCCTTCTGGCCTGAAAGGCACGCTATTTACTATCTGGCCTTTCGCAGATCGAGGTTGCTGGCCTCAGCATATAAGCGGTAGCTCCTGTGGAAGAGAATCCACAGACGAGCCATTTTTATACCTTCCCACTCCCTGCCCCCAACACCACAACCTGTAAATAGTAGGTGCTTAATAAATATTGGGTATGGAAAGCCGCCATGAGCCTCCTTCCCGGAGAATGTTGCCACCTGGTCTTTCATCTGCTTCTCCAGACCTTTGGCTTCTGTGCTGTGAGTCACTCTCAGACACTGGCAGGCAAACTCTTGCTGTTGCCAGCGAAGACAGCTTCCTCTTTTTGAGGAAAAAAAATTCTTGCAAAAGTCTCTGAGGGCCTTTGGACATCAATCAGCTAGCTCTGAGAACCGGGTAGACGAGGATATAGAAATGAAGCCAACATATGGATTATATTTCCATCAAAATACACATAGGCTCCGAAATTAAGTGGGAAAGCGCTTTGCGGGGTTGCTCCATCGCTTGGCCGTCTCTGAAACTGTTTAAGGAAAGTTTGGTATGTTTGATAAACCTCACAAGCAGTGTGGAATTAACTTTTCTCTCCCCAGACTGTGCAGAAAGCTCACAGGGGCAGGTTGAGGTCCACCAGATTGAACGACTCATTTGAAAGGCTTTTGAGTCTGACGCAAAAAATGATTGGCAGCCGCGTATGCCCGTTTGGGGGTATTTTTCAGTCCCCCTTGGAGGGGCAGAATGGAGGCAAAGGTATAATTTGCTAGGGTGGTATTTTCATTTCCTGTCTGATGTTTATGCCTGGTGTGGTGGGAAAAAAAAAAACCTAACTGAAAAAAACGATTACATACCATCCATGTTCATTGTCAAGAAAACGAGAAGAGACAGATGAACACAAAGAAGAAAATAAGAACTGATCTGGTATCATTTTACTGTGATGGGATGGCCCCATGGTCCTATACATAGATATTCAAGCAGAGTTGGAAGGGAAGGCAGAGGTGGGGGAAACATTTTGGAAGAAGGATGATGTTTCTTACAATACAAGATACATTTGGAGGCTGAAAAGACAGGAGAATTCTAGGGGAGGGAGTGGGGAGCTAGGAGGGTGGGATCCGAATTTGGATCCTGTTTTCAGTCTTTCAAACTGGCTTCTGCCCTTTAGGGGCTTTTACCCTTCGCCCCAAACTTCTGTGCCATACAGCTATGGGGCAAGCCTGGAATTCGGCTCTGAGCACTGGGAAAACATGAATTACTGTAACTTTTTTTTTTTTTTTTTTTTGCGGTACGCGGGACTCTCACTGCCGCGGCCTCTCCCGTTGCGGAGCACAGGCTCCGGACGCGCAGGCTCAGCGGCCATGGCTCACGGGCCCAGCCGCTCCACGGCATGTGGGTCTTCCCGGACCGGGGCACGAACCTGTGTCCCCTGCATCGGCAGGCGGACTCTCAACCACTGCGCCACCAGGGAAGCCCACTGTAACTTTTTTGTAGGCCTCTTGGACTTTCAAAATACTAGGTTTTTGGCAGCATACGTGAAGGGACAGGGTTGATGCCTGAATAGGGTCATTTGTTCCCTTGACCTGCAAAAGTCTCACTTGCTCCAGTAAACACAGGAAGTGGGAGGTGGCAGTGGCTGGCTTGACCCTGAGCTCTGTTGTTCATTCCTCTCTGTGCCTGTGTGATTCTCTGGTGCACCTGGAAGACCCTGCTGAATAGTTACCCTCACTCAGTTTGCAACCTCCTTTCCCTCGCTGCCTTCCTGAGTGGAGGATAGAAACCTGGATAATTCCTTTCCCTGCTTCCCTTGCAGCTAGGGCGGTTAGCTACAGTTCTAGTCTCTGAGAATCTGCTGGACAGGGCCTCTGGGAAATCTTTCTCTTTCCTGTGTAGAAGTGAGTGATGCTATCTCTTTTTCCTATGGCCAGTTTATTTTTGACTTGAGCATGGATGAGATGTCTGGAGCTGAAGCAGCCATTTTGTGTTCACGAGAGAAAGGCCAAGAAGATAACAGAGGATGGCCCCAAACTCATTAAAATCTGTCATCAACTACCCACCTCTAGACCTTCTGTTATGTGAGCAAGTAGTCCCCTCTCTGTTTATGCCAGTGTGAGTTTGGTTTTCTGTTGTTTGCAGCCAAATGGCATTTTAGCAGATGCACCATATAACCTGCTCAGCTCGGCACTGAGACTGATGCATATCATACTAACAGCATATAAACTTAGTTCTGGCAACAGAAAACTTTACAGGATGCTTTGAATTTGGTGGCTGTGTCTGGGTCTCAGCAGGAAATTGACGATATATTCAAACAGGGTTTTGAGGAGATTTTAATAAAAGGACGATTTACAAAGGTCTCCAGAGGGTTTAGGGAAACCATAAGAGATTGGTCAGTGCCCCAGAGCTACTAGCCTGGAGCTCAAAACCCTTAGGCTAAAAGGGCAAGGGAGTAAGCCACGACCTGAAGCTGGGACAGAGGGGCCAGATGGAAGAAGCTTCCTGACAGGGGTGTGACCTGGGGCAGAGGGATGCTGCTAACCTGCAGTAACCCAGCACAGGTCTGTCTCTCCTTCCACCCTCCAGTGTCCTACCAGTGCTAACAGGAAGCCAGAGGGCAAAGGAGCCTGTGGATACACTCTGTCCAGGGCAGGCTCCCAGGACACAGAGCAGGGTGGACAAACATGGCCGGTGGATCTGGAGGTCTCCAGCCCGCTGGTCCATCAGTGAAGGTTCTGGGGCCTTCCAGGGAGCTGTGCTCCCCCAGTGGAGACCTTCTGCTCAGGAATCCTAAAGTTCCCCTTAAACCTCAAGGGCTCTTTGATCTGTGTCTTCTCTCTAAGAAGTGGTCTCCAGGTTTTTGGCCGGTGGCCCACGGCTGTGCCTCCAGCTATGCCTGGCCTCCGGGCTTGGGAGGCACTTTGTAGAAGCTGCTCATCTCTGGAGACCCTCCTGGGCTGGCTCCCTGGCACAATTTACAATGTTAATTGAGCACTGGGAGCTGCATGGAGTGCTCTAGAATCAGAGTGGTTTTAAAAATTTCTAACTCTATTTAAATGTCCCTGGGGGCTCAGAGCAACCTAGTTAGAAACAAACCTTAAGAATGACAAGAAAGGAAGGAATCCGGGCCCCACCAAGTGCTTCCCCTTCAGGGTCTGATTTCACAGACCCAGACTTGACCCAGGTGGGAAGGGAGGCACAAGAGGCTAAACAGCTTGTCCCAGGGCTCGAGGCCGGCACACGGCAGGGTAACCCAGGTTCCCCTGGTTGGCCCTGCCCCTCCCACACCGCTGTCCTCTTTCTCACAGGAGTGCAGGGTCCAGGGCACCTACTGGGTGGCCACTGCTCTGAATTTTCACCTCACCTGGTAGTTGCTGTAGCTTCCATTTGCCGAGGAGGCTCAGAGAGATTAAGGGACTTGCTCAAGGCCACAGAGCTGAGTGGCATCTTCAGAAGGAAAACTCAGGTCTCCTGATGCCAAAGACTGCCTTCTTAATCGGGTAGGGAGAAATCCAGCTTCTTCAGGGCACCCCAGATCCACATGCTGCAAGCACCTCTCAGTGGGGGTGCATCCTCTGGGATTTGTCTGGCCTGAACTAAGGTATACTTGGCACCCAGAGAATTCAGAAAAGTCATAGTAATTGTAAGTAGAGAATAGTCATTGAGAGCACTCTGAGTCGGGCAGAAGAGGATGAGTTCTTAAACCCTTTGGACCTCGGTTTTCTCACCTGTAAAATGGTGCTGTAACTCTCTTAGGTTGGGTTCCCCAAGAAGCTGACCTTGGGACAAGCATTCTAGCACAAGTAGTTTATTGGGAAAATGACCCCAGGAGACACTAAGAGGCAGGAGGCAGGGGTGAGACAGGGAAGGAAGGCAGCCCATACCACATCCGTTATCAAGCAAACGACTATGCTGGGTGACCAGAGCTTCATCCTGTTGGGATGAAGCCCAACTGGGAACCGATGAAGACGACACAGTTCTCCCGCTCAAAGAGCAGAGAAGCTGGGGTATGGATCCACCAGCTCCATCCCTCATTGGCTGAGGTTGCTCTGGGGGTGGGGGGTTCTTTCTGTGGCACTTCTGGCGTGCTGGTGAGTGGGCACAGCCGGCTCGAGTAGGAGGAAGCCTTCAGCAGAATGACGCAGGGGTTGGCACATGATGTCAGCCAGAGCGTGCTGTACGTAAGGGTGGAGGTGGGGGCACTAGTCTCCGCTGCCGACCCCCTCGAGTTGTGAGGAGGCCATAAAATAACGCCTGGCACTTAGTACGTGCTCATTTAATGGCAGCCATTATTATTCCCGTCATCTTCTTGGCCATGGCCATCACTGTGACTTCTACCTGCTCGCAGCAGATGGAGCCGCCATTGAGAGCTTATCTGTCTCCCTCGGAGGATTTTTGCCATCAGAGTGTTTTGCTTCAGCCAAACGTTTTATTTTCCCCGGGGACCATCCACTGGGAAGGGCTTGAGAATTCTAGCCAGGTGTGTTTCCCAAGCACAGGGAAGAATTTGCCTTGCGGGAGGAAATTGGGCCTGGCTAGGTTTACGACTCTGTTTTCTCCAACTCTGCAGAGAAGAGAAAAAAGTACCCAACCCTCTGCCTTCTGTAGCTAGGCGAGCCCGTTTCCCCTCCAGCTGGCAGCCGGTGCCGTGCATGCAGCCAGGACCTGCGTGCAGCTGTCTCCTCCTTGGGCCCCCTGCCCTCCTGTTGTGTCCCTGAAGGCCCAGGGACAGAGAAAGGCCCTCTTTGAAGCTGTAAGAGGGTGGAGTTGCTTCCTCCAATTGCCCTCCTTCCTTCCTTCCTTTGTATTTTCTGTTGCTTCCTCTTCCGCCTCCACCCCGCTCCCCAACCCCAAACACACCGTCCTATTTCCTTGTCACCCTTTTTCCTCTGGGCTCCTTGGGGAGGGGTGGCGTTTCGGTCAGGATTACTCCCACATCTACCCCTTTAGAAGCCCTGGCTGGGTTTGGAGTGTGTTGAGGGGGGCTTTTCTCTCCTCGCCCTCCCTTCTGGGTCTGTTCCCTCTTGTGTTTGCTTTGATCTCCAACTGATGCCGACAAGTGGACAGGCCCACCCGCTGATCCCATTCAGTATGGTTGAAAAGCAGTGTTTTCTCTCGTTCCTGGGGCTGCTGCCTTTGCTGCTTGCGGAAGGGAGGGATGCCGGCTGGCATGGGAGCCTCTCGAGCCCTGCAAATTGAATGAGCTGGCACTGCCGGCTGGCTTGCTGTTAGGGAACTGATGGTTGGTGCGTGGCCTTGCTGCACTGAAAGGTGGAAACAGGGCAGGGTGTGGGGTAGGGCAGCTGCAGATGAAATAGGGCAGGTCCTCAAGAAAATGCAGCGGTCGCTCTCGGGAGGGATCTCTAAGGGCTGCTATCTAGAAGCTTCTCAAGTATCTGCTACTCTGGAGGAAACGCAAATGAGAAAACAGGCCAGTGGGACACTTGGCTTCGGGTTCTGAATCTGTTAGTATCTGGCACTGGGGCCTGGGATGAAACACCCAGTCCCGTGCCAGCATTTTCTGACTCCTAAACTGGCTACAATGACACTTACCCTGCTCTGTTTGGGAGCTCATAGGATCAGCTCTTCCTGCATGAAAAGAACCTCCACAACTGAGTGGCTTGGAGCACCCAGTGGTTTGGGCGGGGTTCAGCTAGGCGGCTCTTCAGTTTTGCCTGGACTTAATCATGCGCCTGAGGTTAGCTGCCAGGTCAGCTGGGGGCTGGCGGTTCTAGGCTGGCCCAGCTGAGATAGTTTGTCTCTCTCCACTGGTCTGCCATCTTCCAAGACCTGGCCCTGCTGATGTCTGGAGTCCAAGAGAGAAAGCCAAAGCGCACATGGCCTCTTGAGCCCTTGACCTAGACCAGCAACATAGTCACCGCTGCTCTATTCTTTTGGTCAAAGCAAGTCAGAGGCTAGCCCGGAGTCAGGGGGTGGAGAAACAGACTCTACCTCTCCGTGGGAGTGCTTGCAGAGTCACGTTGCAAAGAGGTGCGAGTACAGGGAGGGAAACAGTTTGGGTCATTTTTGCCAGCCAGTTGCTGTACCCATGAAATAACAGATTCAGAGTTGATTGGGAGACCATAAAGTGCCTCGTCATGTAAACAGATAGGCAATGGGCGGAAGCTCAGTTTAACCTTACCCCCCAGAAGGATGTATTAGTGATATCTGTCTGCGTCATCCAGTCAACTTCTAGGCTCATGCTGTGGTGTTCTGGCTGAGTAGGAACCAGAATTTGAATGACCAGGTGAGCAGAATTAGATGAGAACTCTTTTCCTGGCTGTCTCTTTGCAACCTCGGGGAAATGTAGTCCTCCTGACTCGTCCACCTTTGAGTTTGGACATACAGTACCAATAGGACTCATAAATTTAGACAGCTTGGATGGTGGTCCAGTTTCAGGGCCCCTTGTCATGGGGGATGGAGTCCAGCATGGTACCCCAGCTGTCTCACAGAGCGTAACATCAGAGGGAGGAGGGGTCCCGGATCCTGTATAATGGGTATCAGCACCTACCCTAACTCGTGGTGGCATGTGTGTTTTCTGGGAGAAAGGAGCCGTAGATGTCACCTGAAGAGGAGCTGTCGCTAAGCTCTAACGCTTTGGAGACGTAAGCCACCTTGCTGTGTGACAGTAGCGCCAAGGGCATTCCATTCATTTCTCTCCCATGATGATGGGAATTGCTGGCCGCCAGGAGCTGGTGTCGGTAGAGATTTGAGGCTGTGGAAGGTGGTGGATTTTCAGGCTCACCAGCACCAGCGATCAGAACCCAGGTTCACTGCCAAGAGCACAGCTGAGGTTACAGAATCCCAGCCTCGCCAGCACCACGGTCCCTGTGGCTCGTTCACGGACACATACAAGCAGTTCTGGAGCCCAACCTGGCCTCCAGCATGTCAGCCCCTTGTCATCCTCCCAAGCAATCTGCTAGCATGCCTATTTCTCTTCTGCTTTTGCCAGCCCTGAGCATGCTCAGTTAAAACAAAAAAATCCTGCCTGGTTTTAAGTGGACTCTCTTGATGCATACATGCTTAGAAGCGGAAGCGTCCAGAAGCCATTCAGACTGGGAAACCGTGTGGAAGATGGATGCTGGCAGCCCCGCTGTGGGACATTGCCAACCCCCTGCCATCCTGCTCAAGAGGGTCCTTCAGTCTGCACACGTTTTACTGCTCGGTGGGCAAGTCCTTTTCTCTTCCTGTCCGCTTACCCTGCCTGGGTACGTGGTTCTTTTCGCTCACCAGGGCCCGTGCAACCCCAGATCGGTTACTTACTCCACGCAGGGGCTTTACCAGCAGGAGGTAGGCCTGTGGCCAGCCCAGATGGGTGGCACGTCCGCACCCTCACCGGCTGCCCTGCCGGGGTGTGCTTTGTTTTGTGTATGTTGGCTCTGTTTCAGTGGAGCCTACAGATGTGGTTGAGCCGGGGAGTGGGGGGAGAGGAGGTACAAACTAAGGGGAGAATAAAGGAGCCAGTCATTTCTGATAGAATCCGATCTGACTGGAACTTTTGCAAGGGGGGCAGTGAGACAAGCCAGGCTTGGGCTGGGCCCCTCTTGGCCCGTCTTCTGGGTCTGTGTCTCCATCCCACCCAGAGAGTGGGACGCCCCGGGGTCTAGGTGCCCTGCACGGCTCAGTCACAGCAGCTGCAATTTCCAGGCCACGGCGGGAGCGCCTGGCTCATTTGCCTCCTTTTCTTTGGGGCTCCTTGGGACTGGCTCAGCCCTAATGAGAGGAGACAGATCAGAGAGGGAGCCAGCTTGACAAGAGAGCTGACGTCCCCTCGCCCGCCCTGACTTTTCACCTGTCGGGTGAAAAGGATGCCAATTAAGCGCCTCAGCAAAGCAGAGCCCGCGGCCTCACAGCCCATCCTCTCACTTGCCTTCCAGGGCGGTGGGGGGAGAACCAGGACCCTGGGGGCTGCAGGGCTGTGTGTGGGAGGGGTCAGTCCCTAGAAGAGGCTGCCCCTCTCTGGGGTTTCCTGGCCTGTGGTCAAACCACCCAGAAAGCACAAAGCCTTGGGACCCCTTCTAGATCACGCAGGCGGCTCCTGATCTCTGGCTCCCGCAGGCTTTGGGGGACGGACTATAAAAGAGTTCAGAACTCCCCTGCCTCCCTCATATGCCAGCCTCCCTATTCCTGCCTCTGCTGGCTGGCTCCCCTTCTTTCTGGGGTTCCCCTGGCTTTTCCACAGGGAGGCACGCAGGGCCCGGCCCCCGGCTACATCTGCCAAACGCAAATAGTTGCTGAAGTTATTTATTGTGTCCTCCTGTCTCCTTGATGTCACTGGTGTTCCCTAGGCAACCGCTGCTGGCATGCAGTCAGCTTCTAGGGGCTCTGAGCGCAGGAACATGAAATGGCTCGTGCTCACTTCTCTTTTGGGGGTGTCTCAAGAGGGGTCCTCCCGCTGGGCATTTCTTATTGGAAGAGAGGGCAATGAGAGAAATCTGATTCAACTGCCCCCGGAAGTCGAGGCAGTGGAAACTCCAGGTTCTTGGTTGAATCTCCCCAGGTGGGCGTGAGAAGGCATACAGAGAACGACCACTTAATCTCTCTGGTGCCCTCCCACCAAAACCTTCCCGTAGGCGTGATCATGGCAACAGAGAAAGAGAGGATGCTCTCTTTTCTTTCTGAAGACTCTTTTCTTTGTTTTAAAGCTATGTTTTCTTTTATAAGCATGAAATTGCTTGCAAAACGTTAGGAAGCATAGGTACGTATAAAAAAGAGGGAAAAACTCTACCCCAATGACCCATCATCCCATCCTGCAGAAACGATGACTGTTAATATTTTGGAAGGGCATATAACTGTGTACAAAACAAAAGCGCGACTTGTGCGGTATCTTACAACTGCGTGAAAAAGGCGCTATAGTATAAACCTCTTTCCTGGTCAGTCACATGCACCTACGCTGTGTCAGATACCTGCTGCTGTGTAACAACTTAACCCCAAGCCCAGTGGTTTAACACAGTGGTTCTCAAAGTCTTTTGGTCTCAGGACCTTTTTACATGTTTGAAATCATTAAAGACCTCAAAGAGCTTTTGTTTATGTCAGCTATATCGATCAATACTTACTGTATTGGAAATTAAAACCGAGAACATTTTGAAATCAAGAATACATAAGCTTATATCCCACTTGCTGTCAAAGCGATGACATCGTCACACGTCATGGAGCCTCTGGAAAAGTCCTCTGTATACTCACAAGAGAACGAGAGTGAAAGGGCAGATATCTTCCTGGTATTGCAAAAAGAGTTTTGACCTTGTAGACCCTCTCATAGGACCTCAGAGACCCCCTTGAAGTACCCATGCCCTGGACCTCACTTTAAGGACGGCTGGATTTAAAGAATAAGTACTTACTGTTGCTTACAAGTCCTCAGGTCACCTGGATGGTTCTTCAGGGCTTGACTGGGCTTGCTGATGTGTCTGCCATCAGCTGTGGCTGGCAGGTGGCCTTCCTGATCTTGGTCAGACTCCTTCCTGTGTTTGAGGGTCACCTGCTTAGAGGCTGGTCTAGGATGGCTTCAGCTGAGACAGCTAGGCTCTCCCCCCACCACGTGGTCTCTCACGCTCCAACAGGCTAGCCTGGGCACGTGCGCATGGCAGTGGCAGGATTCTGAGAGCGAGAGATGGAAAGAGAGCATGAAGCGGGGAGATGCAGCTACCAGTCCCAGGTGAGGATTCCCACACTGTGGAGGATGGCAAAGATCGTAACAAGTCAACTGCCAGAAGTAGGAGCCTGCAGACATGGTTCCCTGCGTCTTCTAGAGTTTAGGAGTTGCCGAGGAGGACTCAACACACAAGGAACTGGTTGGAACAATGCTTTACTCACAGACGGAAGAAACGCAGCAAGATCAGCGTCTCCAGTGTCCCAGTGCTATGGGTCCCTTGTGATTGCCAAAGCAGGATGATGGGCTGCATGCACCCTTCTCATGCTGCAGGCAAAGGCCCTGTTCCCTTCCCACCAGGTATACTGGTGGGCTGACCAGTTGCCAAAGGATGCACGTGCTTCCGTAGGTCCCATGATGGCTGCTTGCCCAACAGAGAGAGAGGGGAAGGGAGGGAGGCCGAGAATGAGAGAGAGAGGGAGAAAGAGAGAGAGGGGAGGAGAGCTGAAGGTCTCCTAAAACCTAAGCTCAGAACAGGTGCACTGTCACTTTGTATTCTGTCTACCAGAGTGAGTTGCGTGGTGGCCAGGAGGGTGCAAAACAGATCCCATCCCTTGATGAGAGTTGCTGGAGAGTCATGTTGCCAAGGGACGTATAAAGGAGAACAACTGTGGCTGTTTTTGCAATCAGTCTACACATACTTCCTACTTGTTTAAAGGCTGCATCATTTTCTATTGAGGGGACGATGCCTATAATTTACTCCAGCCTCAATTGCTGGACATTAAGGTTGATTTTAATTTTCTCCTAATATAAACGAGGCTGGAACAAGCATCCTTCTGTATCTGTCTGACTGTTTCCTTAGGACAAATTCCTAGAAAGGGAATTGCAGCAATAAAAGTTCTGAGCATTATTAAGGTTCTCATGCCTACCACCAAATTTCTCTCTTGAGAGTTCCCACCTGTTTACGCTTCCACCAGCAAGGAAGGTGGAGCCTGCCTGTTGAGAGACTTCTTCTGCTAGGCAGTCTGTGTGGGGAAGATTACTCATTAAACATGGTTCTCTATACCTCGTGTAGACCAGACAACCAATTACTGAGGTTGTCAGTAATTGAACTGGCTGAGCAGAGAGCTGCTCTCAGCCTTTCTCTACAGAAGTGACCACAGCTTGGAGATGATGCCGAGGGGGTTGTGGTACCCTGTTCACGGATTGCTGATTCTGACTTTACCTAAGGGCCCTGCTTTCCTTTCTAGCCCCTCATCTTCTAGTCTTAATGAGTTAGTCATTAGAGATCCAAGATGCGCCTCTTCCCAAGAAAAAAAGAACGAGTTCTTTTAGACGGTCAAGAACAGTGTAATGGGCTGTCCCTCAGGACTGGAGTCCTGAGCCCTTGGGGAAACAAGCCCACCCTGGCTGCCAGGTGGCGAGGCTCTGCATTTCAGCCAGGTGACTTCGGGCAGAGCCCGTAAACCTGAAGTTGTCTCGGGCAAGCGCCACCTCCTGTCTGCACTGTGCCCTCCATGCCCTCCTAGTGTTTCTCGGCCAGTAATGAAGCCGCTTAGTCCACAGGCCCTGTGTGAGCTTTTGCTTTACTTCTCACCAATGCCCCACGTGCCTCCTTGACGCTATGTTTCTGCCAAACCATGTTTCCTATGGTTTCCAGAAGAAACCGTGATGAATGCCTCCAGCTTCTGGGTTTCTGCTTCTGCTATTTCCTCTGTCAGAAGTTCTGTCCCCACCCTCTGACCATCCCATTTTTCATCCAGCCAATTCATAAGTATTCTTCAAAACTCAGCCCAAGGGAATTTGAAAGGTCCACCTTTGGGTCTGGGTTGAGGCCCCAGGCCCTGAACTGATGCCTCCGGTGACAGCAGCTCAGGCTGAGATGGGGGAGCCCTGATACTCACTGTTTTCCTAACTGTGTGACGTTTGGAAAGTTAGCTGACCTCTCTGAGCTCCAGTTTTTCTCTTCTCTAAAATGAGGTTGCTGTCTGGCTTGTATATCATTCTCGGCTGCTCTGAGGGTCAAGTGAATTCACAGAAGTCCATGCTATTTTAATTGCTACAAATGCAAAGCACTATTGTTATTAAAAAAAAAAAAGTCGTACTTTGGGTTCCCCTAAAAAAGCAGAGGATAAGAGCTTGTGTGAAGATGGTTTATTTTGACGAAGTGATTCTTGGGAAAGGGGGTGGGGGGCTCGTGGGGAGTCAAGCAGGGAAGCCAGGTGGGCCGGAACGCATGGAGAGGCCCCTGCTGTGGGGATGTGACCTCTGGGGGCAGTAGAGAGCACCTCAGCATGGTGCACTCAGGACACAACACAGGGGAGTGTTTGTTCCTGTGTTAGCTGAGGTTGCTCCTGGGGGTTGCATTTAAACGTGTGCCTGGGGCCCTGTGACAGACGCCACAGTGAAGCCCCACAGAAAGCAGACCCCCCCCCAGTGCAGCTAAAGCGAGGCCCTCTCGCTTCAGGTGTCCAGGTGTCTGGACAGGACAAAAAGGTGGATGGTGAGAATCTGAGACACCACGTAAAAGGTGTCCCACCCAGCCCTGAAGGCCGCCTCTGACATCTCCGAATCCCCACTTGTAAGCGTGGTACCTGGCACAGGGCAGACAGTAAACCAACGGTAAACAAGGAATGAGGAAAATGTTCCTGTTGAACTGGTTCATGGCCGTCAGCCTCTGATCACAGGGCCCAGAGACTCTTATCCATGGTGCTTTTGTTTTTATTTTCTTTATCTTTAGAGCTCCTTAGTGTCTTTTACAATTTTTTGGTTTATTTATTTATTTTTTGGCCACACCACGTGGCATGTGGGACCCTAGTTCCCTGACCAGGGATCGAACCCTCGCCCCCTGTATTTGAAGTGCGGAGTCTTAATCGCTGGACCACCAGGGAAGTCCCTCGTGGTGCTCTTATACCTCTCTGGAGCCAGGAGGGAGAAGGTTCTCTGCTGAGTGAGTGAGGCTGGTCGAGCGAACCTGAGGGACTGGCTTAGACGGAGGCTTTTCCAGTTGCATCCTCCAGGGACCTTGTGGGGAAAGTTGCAGGGAGGGGTGGGATGGCCTGTTTGCAGCAGGACACACTCCCGCTTCCTCATTCCCAAGAACCTCCTGAAACAGCAGCCATCAGCATTTGCAAAGCACAGCATTTGCCAAAATGTATTCCATGGAATTCTAGTCCCTTCTCACCTCTGGTTTATCCAGGGCACTTCCACTCTCACCTCTTTGATATTTTGAGTTCGTATCTGTCTCAACTGGGATTTGAGTGCAAGCAACAGAAACCAATTTCTCTAACTAAAGAGCAAAGGAATTTCTTGGAAGTGCATGCGAAGAAGTTTGGGAAAGAGAATTGAACAAAGTAAAATAGGGCTGTAGTACTGCAGAACTTTTCAAAATCCTTAGTGTGCCATTTGCAAGTCTCCGAGGGGGTGTACAGTTTGCAAAACTTTCTGAATGTATTTCTTGGATTCCAGTATGTGCCGACTGTAAGATGGATCAGCAGTTTAATAACAGCTCTCTAGGATTCAGAACCAAAAAGGCTAACATCACATCGGTTGTACAAATGGATATGAGGAAGCAACCTGATTTCATAACCCTGTTTATTTGTTTTAAGGCAACACATACTGAGTTCTCATTATATGCCAGGTACTATTTTAAGACCTTTCATGTAAACTGACACACTTAATCCTACCTTTTGAGGTTGCTATGGAGCTCAGAAGGGCCTGAGAATGTGCTTCTCTTACTGCAGGGGGTGGGATTGACCGAGGGCCCCTGCTGCTGGGCTCTGAATCCACTTCCATCTTGGGCAGAGACCTCCCTTCCCATGGGCTGTTCCCAGCCAGTGACCCAGCATGTGGCGGACAAGAGGCAGGCCCCTTCCTGGGAGACGCACGATTCCTGATGGTTGACTTGGACTCAAGAACTCCTGAAAGCTTTGCCAAAACTTTCTTAGAATGGCACTGCAATCTAAGACTTTTTCTTCCTTTCCTCTCTTTTTTCTTTTTTTTTTTTTTGTGTAGGCGTTCAGTCTGCATGGAGGTTTCACAGCATTTCCAGCCGCCTCTGGCTTCTCCCCACACTCTCTCACAGCTGTTTCCCTCATACACATCTCATCTTGGCATCTGCTTCTTGCAGAACCTCACCTAACATCTCTTACTTCATTCCCAGTTCATGGATGGGAAAGCTGAGGCTCAAGTAACTTGGCCCAGGTCACACAGCTAGGAAGGGACAGAGCTGATAATCACACCCAGTTTGTCAGACTTCCAAGTGTATGCTCGTAACTACTTCATTACTCAACCTCTCATTTCATATTAATAAGTGAAAAAATAAGAACGTGCATCGGAGGCCTCTAGGAAATGAGGTATTGGATCACAGGACTCATTTGTTGTCGAGGATCTTGTAGGACGAGGATTCAGGGAGCTGTGCCCTGGGAAAGGCTGGCACAGTGCTTTGCAATGCATGTCTGTCATTAGGGACCAGCTCTCATCAACATACAGGAAGAACAGAGGTGAGGACCAAGCCTGCTGCCCTGAAGGAGCCTTCCACCACTGTCCTGCGTGGCTGTTGACTGTGGCCTTGGAGAAGTGTAGGAAAGACCCTGTCATGCACTTGATCTTTACACGGGTCCTTAGCTTAATTCTGCTGTCCACTTGTCTCTCAGATTGTAGAGAGCCCACCACAATGCGGTGGTAGGAAGGCTGTTGCCCTGGGGGAAAGGGGGACTGAGTTTCCAACCATCCCTAAGCAGCACCAGGACCCTGGCAAGTCAGTGAACTTCTCTTCCCTCGCTTTCCTCATTTGTACCAAAAGGATGGGATGAGATGGAGGGTTTTGAAATAGAGCTCTTTCAGGCTCCAGTGGCCCTTTGGAGAAAACAAAGAAGTCACCGTGAGCAGGTGTGGGAGGGAGGCGCCCTTGCCCACCCTCCTCCATTTCAACGGAGCATCTCCACTTTTATCCACTTTAAATATGGGAATTTGGTGAGTATCTGTAAGCATTATTGACTGCAAGCATCAGAAAACTGACTCTCCTAGCCAAAGAGAAAGAAAATGTATTAAAAGGAGGGACAGTTATTGAAAGATTCAATAAGAGGCCGGAGGACCAGGCTTGGGGTCAGGGGAAGGATACTGAGAGAGTTCTGAAAGGCTGCCTCGGTGGGTTTACCACCATCACGAAGCCCACCTCCCAACCAGTGCCCCTGCCTTAGATTTCTTGTTCCAGATCAACTCCAGGAAGAAGGCATTCAGTTGAGTGAGCTTGCCCCTGAGACAGGAAGGAAAGACGTCACCTCTTGGAATTCCAAAGTGGGCAGGGGTCACTTAAGAGTCTTTCCAACCAAGACCTCACAAATTGGCACAAGGCATTTTCCAAGAGGTAAGCCAAGTTCTTTAAGAAAAAGGACCAAAGGCCCACTATGTGCATGGGATTTTGTTTGCAGAAGAGCTCCACTGTTAACCCGTTTGAAAGGCATTGGCTAAGAGCCCTTCCTGCGTGACAGAGATGTTCATTCCATCCAGCTGTCTGGGTTCCGGCTGGGGGGAGGAGGGAGCAGAAACTGTCTTGCTTTTGGCCAGAGAACTGCCACACGTGCCACTGAAAGCCCCACCGCCCCTGACAGCTGGCGGGGAGAGGGCAGGAGAGCAGCTGTCTTGGCTTGGGTTCCGCCAAGAAAGAAGAGCTAGAGATTGAAGGTTTGCATGCAGGTAGTTTAATTTGGGGATTGATCCCAGGGAGTGGGTGACAGGGAATGAGGGAAAGCAAGGCAGCCACCACCGTGGACCATGGGCTGCTGAGGACCCCCTGAGGAGTCATTTAGAAATAGCCCCCAGAACTGTCTAGCTGAAGGGCAGAAGAGGGAAGTAGTCATTGCCCGGCTGCTGCCTGTCATTGGTCAGGGCTGCCCCCGGCGCGTTGGCGTGCTTGCGCTTCCAGGTCTGCTGAACAGCTGAACAGCTGAGCGGGTTTCCCGCACAAAGAGGCAGCTGGGAATCCCCGAGGTGGAAAGTGGAGGAGTGAGGTCAGGTGTGGTCAGGTCCACCTGGGCCCAGGTGATTGCTGCAGCAGCAGCTGGAGGCACGGGTGGCCGGGAAGGACTCAGGGAGGATGTGGGGCGGGGCACCAGAGGGCTCCCATACCAAACTCCTTGGCACTTGCCCAAGCCTCATCCCTCTGAGGCCGATGTGCGTACGAAGTACCTGATGTCACGGTAGCTCGGGGCCAACCCGGTGGGCTTTGCATGTTGCCAGGTAGGGGCTCCGGCCCATGAGAAAGGGGCCGCCTTTGACTAGCTGAGCAGAGCGTATCGCACTGTCTGGCGACAGATGTTTCACTGGGCACCTCACACTGCTTTCCCAGCATCTTTACATTCTTCAAAAGGCAGCACTTTTGCAGAATGTACTCACATGACGAAATCTGCATCCCGCTCACCCTGCAAGCCGACTGTGCCCCGGGGGTGAGGGTGAATGCTCTCCAGCTGGGGCCCGCCGTCCTCGGGGGCAGTGAGGGGCTCCGCGCCGGCCGGCCAGGCCATCAAAGGCTCGCGCAGGCAGGCTTCCTGGCTTTGGCTCAGGCTGCAAAAGGGGAGAAGGCTGAGCTTGGAACCCGGTTTAGACCCCAGCCAAACGGCCCAAAGCTCTCAGGAGAGGAGGCTCCCCGGAGCTTTGTTGCTTGAACTCTGCGGTGTTTGGAGACTCCAAATGGCCTCGCTGGAGGCCTAAGATATTTTTATGGATTTTTATTTTTAAAGTCCGCTGGCCTCTGGCTCTCCTCCGAGTAGAGACAAGAGGTCAGCCTCTCTCTTCCTGCACGACCGCTCTGGCCGAAGCCTGGCACTCTCACCCTGGATGGAAGAGATTGCTATTAGTACAATTCTATTTTCAGTGACCTTCATTAATAATCATTCCACTTAGCAATATTTAACAGGTCCCAGGCACTGTGCTAAGAGCTTAATGTCCCTTCTCTCACTTCCCCCCATTTAACTCCCCAGGCGTCCTTTAGATATTCACTGTCCCTTCCTTGGGGGCATCTGCCTCGACTCTCCTGTGCTCTGCACCCCTCCATCAGAGGCTCTAATTGCACCGCAAACCTTCTCCTTGAGGCACTTATCGCAGCTGACATTTTGCTTTTCTTTGTGTCACTTTTTGATAAATGTTGGTCACCCACACTGGAAAGACACCTCATCGCTACCTGCTCACCGCCATACCCCACCCCAAGCACAGTGCCTGGCACGTGGTGGGCGCTCAACAGGACGCTTACTGAATGAAGAATGATTGAGTAGCCTTGCCAGAGCCCTGCAATGTGGGTTTTACACTGAGGCTCAGAGAGGTTAAACGCTGGCTCTGGGTCACACAGCTAGTGAAGGTAGAGGAAGGATTCAAACATGGGTCCATCTGGCTTCAACACCAGACCTTCACCATCGTGCCCTGCTGCCTTCTAGCGTCCAAGTGCGTTTTCTCTCTTCCCCGGCCATGTCCCGCCTCTGGAGGGTGGGGGCTGGGGGCTCCTGTCCCCTCTCTCTGGCCTTCTTGTTTTACCTTCTGGTCCCTCTCCCCTAGGGGCCTGGCAGTCAGCCCTGTGACCCCCCCAGCTGTGAATCCTGCCCTTTGCAAATGCCTTCCATTCCGCTCAGCGGTCTTTTGGCTGCAGCGCTGGTGCCCATCTGCTGAGATGGCATGGTGCCCGCTCACAAGATGGCATGCTATTTTTACCCCACTTAGGTGCCAAGCCAGCCAGATGTTTTTCAGCAGCACGGGGAAGCTGAGCATCGCTGGGGTGAGGAGGGAAGCTTTCAAATGTCAGCTGCTGGGGGTGCTCTGGGACATGGCAGAGCAAAGGCTCTGCCTTGGGGGTGGGCGCTCCCAAGAAGTTTCCAGTTCCTGGTACTTGTCCGGGGCCCCAGCAGCACGCGCTGCCCTGGTTGCTGGTTATGGACACGTGCTGGGGCTGTGATGGGTCTCCTCCAGGAAGGAAATGCCCTGGCTCAGCGTGCCCAGGAAGGCACGGTCTTCCTCCTCGGGCTGGGGCCCAGGTTAGTGATGCCTGGATGGCTTCCCTTCCATGGCTGAACTGGCTGCCTGGAGAATTCCAGGTTTGGCTGGCTGCCCAAGGAACTGGCCAGATCAGGCTGTGTCCAGGCGGTCAGCATCAGCTTTCCCTCAGAACAGATGGATCCAGCGGTGTGGCGATCTTAAGCCCTGCTCTTTCCTTCCTGTGAGCGGGCGGCCCTCCGTTGAGGCATAGCCCCCAAGCAACAGCCAATTAGAGACGGGTGTGTGTGTGTGTGTGAGTGTGTGTGTGTGTGTGTGTGTGTGAGTGAGTGACACCTGACCCCGCCGGCCCCGCTGCCTGTTCTCCGAGCTGCTCCACTGCTCGCCCTCGTCCCCTTGAGCAAGTCCCAACCTCCCTGAGCCTCAGTTACCTCATCTGTGGCACCTACGAGGCCCCGCCCCCAGCTCTGGGAGCCAGAGGCGCCAACTGGCTGTAGTGATTCACAGTTTTCCCCACGCTTTGCTGACCTTTTCCCAGGACCAGCCATGCTTGGAGCTGGAGCCGAAGAGCAAACGGTTCTTCAGCCGAGAGGCGTGCAAGTCTCACCCTCAGGTGTGAATCCCATTTTCTCACCCTTGGGGGACATTTCCAAACCTTCAAAGCATCTACGAGAGGCTGACTCCCAGTCCAGGTTTCTGGACACGCAGACCCCATGCCCCACGAAGGGCTTAGTTGTGGCGACTGAGCTGCGAAAAGCGGGCTTCAGGAGGGGTCCTCTCGGCCTGATGGAACGCGCTCGCCTGGCGGTCCTGAGCCTGGCCTGAGAGAGGGCTGCCACGCTGGGCCGCTGGCGCTTGCATGTGCGCGTGCGCCGCCTGAGGAGCTTGTTAAAATACCGATTCTGATTGGTCAGTGTGGAGTAGCCCCAGAAGTCTGTGGGGTAGGCAGAGTAACCGTCGCTCAAAGACGTTCACGTCCGAATCCCAGGAGCCTGTGCGGGTGACGTGGCAGAGGAGAATTAAGGTTGTGGGCGGAATTAAGGCTGCTCATCGGCCGACCTGGCGACAGGAAGGGTACGCTGGTTGATCCAGGCGGGGCCCCAGTGAAATCACAGGGGCCTTTAAATGTGAAGGGGGCGGGGCAGAAGCGGAGGTGAGAGTGAGGCAACGTCAGAAGGAATCAATCTGCTGCTTCAGGCCTTGAAAACAGAGGCACGCAGCCACGACCCAAGGAATGTGGGTGGCTTCCAGAAGGTGCGGAGTGTAAGGGGATGGCTTCTTCCCAGGAGCCGCAGAAGGAGTACCACCGCCCAGCAGCTGGATTTTCACCCAGTGAGACCTGCTTCAGACTCCTGACCCCCAGAAGGTAATAGCTTTGTGTTGTTTTGAGCTACTTAGCTTGCGGTGATTTGTTACAGCAGCAAGAGGAAACCAACGCAGTTGGCATTTTTGACAAGCTCCCGGGTGATGTTGATATTTGAGGCTTCGAGCTGGGCTGGGTGAGGACTTGGAAGTGGGAGAGAGCTGTGCAGTGGCTGTTCCTGGAAGCTTCTCATAACCTGGTTTTGCCTCTGTGACTTTGTTCCTCCCTCGGCAGAGATTATTTGAGGTCCCTTGGGTGTCTCGGGATATGTCCCAAGTCGGGGTTTCCTGGTTTGTGGGCTACAGCCCCCTGAGAGCTGGGGGAGTTCCTGTAAAGCCCCCGGACTCTTGTGGCTGCTGTCTGGTACCCAGATATGTGATGTGACATGCAAATTACATTTCTCAAATATTATGCAGCTGCCATGAATAGGATAGTAGTGGAGGGCGGTGATTTCGAAAAGAGGCTAAAATCCCTCTGGCTAAAATCTGAACTCTATCAGGACCCAGGTGTCCCTACGTGATCTGGCCCCTCCCTCCCCCTCCAACCCCACCTTTGCTCATTTCTCCCCATCACACATTAAGTAAGTAAGCAACAGCCCTGTTGGCTTCTTTCTCGCCCTTGAACATGGGTCTTTGTTGCTTCCGTATCCGAAGGGCTTCCTGTTTAATTGTCCCTGCTTGTGTTGAAAGACACCTTCTTGGAGGGCCCTTCCCTCACGTCCCGAGCAAGCTCACCTCTTACTCTTTCTTATTGATTTGGTGCGTTTCCTTTTAGTGGGGATTACAGTTTGCAGCTACGTATTTATTGGAAGCGTTGGCTTGTTTATCACCTGCCTTTCCGTCTGCCTTGAGTTCAGCAAGGGCGGGGCCCGGGGAGTTTGGTTTTGCCTGTGCTCAGTGGTCTCACACGTTATGTGCTTAGTACAGATTTGACTAGGGAAGGAAAAAATAAATGAATGGATGTATCTCTAAGCCCCCATGAGGAGAATTCTGGAGTGTGTCCACTTCCTCAGTGCTCTGAAGCTACAACTCAGGGGTTGCCACAGTCTCCTGGAGCACTGTTCCCCGAGCCCCTCCTGTGAAGCAGGAGCCACATGGCCGGTAACACTGCTCCTTGTTTTCCGTCACATTTCCTTTCTCTGTCGCCGTCTCCCCTCCACGTCCCCATGGTTTATCTCTGGCACGAGGAGAATGAGCTTTGCTGCTCTCCTCTGTATGATTGGTTGTCTCCTAATGGGAAAAATAAGCTGCAGCCTTGGTGCCTGGCATCCTTTCTTCCATTCTAATCTCAAGTCAGTAGGGCTTTTGTATGGCATGAAGCTGAATACTAGTATTTACTTTTGTTTTATCCCAGAACTAGCGTGGTTTGTGTGAGTCCTGGCAGCTGCTGGAAATATTCTGCTTCTGGTCTCGCATCTTATCCTGGCGGGGGGAGCATGGACTGAGAACACAGGAGCTGACTTCCATTGTAATGGGCGGGGCAGTAGGCTAGACTGCAAGGAACAGCTCCCCTTGCACAGAGTGCTATGAGGGGGACATGTGCCCCGAGCTGCCAGGGAGCAGTTGTCTCTGGAGAAGTTTGGGGCAGAGATGACCATGTGATCTGAGGCCGATGTGAGCACTGTAGGGTCTGGAGGCGGGTGATGGGCAAGATCCAGCCACAGGGACCCGGATGACGGCTGGCTTGGGAGTTGCTCTTTATCATCCACATTTCCCACCATGAGTGGGAATTGCTGAAAATCTCAAATCCTTATAGATGAGGACACCAAAACTCAGGGAGGTTAAGTAACTCATTCAAGGACATACATTCAGACCATGAATTCAAGTCTATTTGACTCTAGATCTTTTGTACTCCTACTGCCTACTGCTTTCTCCTGTGCACTTGAAAACTTCCTACTATGTTCTGCAGGTTAGCATGTATATGTCAGTTCCTTAAGAGGCATGCTTCGTTCTGGCTTGGGGATCTGGAAGCACTTCCTGGGGGAGGCGCAGTGTTTGGATGTATGTGCAGAAGGGTGAGTGGTACACATTTGAGCATTACCTTCTCAGCGTCCATTCATTCCTCCTGCTTCCAGCAATAATGCCTGATTTGGGGAGGAGTGGTGAGGCGGGGAGAATCTACTCATCACCAGTTCTCAATTTGTATTGTTTATAGAGTCTAAGCTTAGCTCCAGGAGTGGAATATAGGGCCTGAGCCTAAGCCAATCAGTGTATCCTGTCCTTCTGGCCACAGGTCAAGGATGGTCGCACGTCCTAAGCAGGTTGAATCAGAGTAGAGCTAAAAATTTTTGAGGGAGCTATCAGAAAAGGTTTTGGCTCTATCTAGCTGGATTTGAACCTGAGTGGAGTTGAGGTTGATACCATGGTAACCATATTGTCACCATGAGGGGAGAGTCTGGAGTGGAAGGCTCAACTGGAGGATGGCTAGAAATTGAGTCCCAAAGTATGGTTTGATCCTTGATCCAGCTCTACCTGAAGCTAAACCTACCTTTAAACTTTCCAGCTCTATGAACCAATAATTTCCCTTTCTGTTTGTTTAAGCCTGAGTCACTTTTCCCTGTCACTTGTAATGGTGACAGCCCTAGCTGATACAGGTAAGGGGGGTGGTGGGTAGCCAAGTGGTGCTGGCTGGAGAGAGAAGTACAGAGAGAAACATGTTGTTCAAACCAGCATGTTTCAGACATGCTTGAAAGTGTGGGAATGAGGACGTCTCTGTATCTCAGTAAGTTCATGGTATGTATCCTGTTGGAAAAATGCATAGAATATACTGTGTTAGAGCTCCCCTACACTGCCCCACAAGAGGATGAAAAAATTGAAACTGCTTGCCCAGAACATTAGTGTCCTGGAGTGTTAATAGGGGTTTCACGAGGGAAGGGATTGAGTGGGCCAACGAATTTGAGAAACATGAGAGCTAGTAAAGAGATAAAGAATTCACTACCAGACCTCTTGAAGCCTTTAAAATGCTAACATGCATTGTGAGCTCCAAGGAGAAGAGAGAGGGTGTGTGTGTTTCCAGAGCTTATTTTTCTTGAAGCATCGCATGGGACCAGTGTTGCAAAGAATGTTTTGGGAAACATTGGCTTAGAGAGCAGTTTCTGTGCAGGCTTTAGGGGAGCCTCTTTCCAGAATGAAAAAGCTCTGTGAAGCCGTGAGTGCTCATCTAGATGTGCTTAGGGCTGGGGCTATATATAGGCAGGAAAGGGAGGTAGCTCTTGATTCAAGGGCCCCAGAAATGCTTTCTATATTTAAGTTGCCCATGACCAGCCAGCAGCAGGATTGAAATTCCTATGAGTAGGGGCAAAATTTGAGCTTGGAGGAAATCTGCAAGAAATTCCTCTTGAACTATAAATGCAGAACTGCTTGGGCGCCATCTCTAGTTTGCATTCATTCATTTATTTATTCAACACTTATTTACTGAAAACCTACCACGTGCCAGGTACTGTTCAAGGTGCTAGGGATCAATCAGTCAATCAGACAGAAATTCCTGCCTCTGTGGAGCTTAAATTCTAGCAGATGGAGACAGACAGTCAGGTAAATATATACATAGATAGTATGTTATGAGCTTAAAGGGGAACAGCAAGGAGTTTAACACAGCTGGATGGGGTGAGCCAGGGAGAGGAGTGTGATGCTGGGGGAGGTGACTGTAGAGTCCTGGAGTACCTTGGCTTTCACCTTGACTGGAATGAGCATCTACTAGCAGGTAGGAGCAGAGGTGGCACGTGATCTGTCTTTCATTTGTAAAGGACGGCTCTGGCCGCTTTGTTGAAACTCAAGTGCAGGGGCCAAGGGTGAAAGCTGGGCGGCCGGGGTGAGGCTTTGCATTTCGCCTGGGAGGGATGCTGGTGGAGTGGTCCAGCGCTGTAAACAAGTGGAGGCGGGGAGGAGTAGCTGGATGCCTTTTGAAGATGAAGCCAACAGACGGTCCTGGAAGATAGGAGGTGGGGAGTGAGAAAGAGAGTTGAATCGAGGCTAACTTTTGGTCCATGGAACTGGAAGGATGAAGTTGTTATTAATGGAGATGGCTAGGCCTGCACTGTGTCTAGAAAAAAATGAAGCCAATGTTTAAAAATAGGGAGGTTTTTTTTTTTTTAATCCACATTTCCAGCCACTCTTGAAAAATGAAAAGATCTGGCAAAATCGGGCCCACCTTCTACCTGGCTTCCATGGTTCAAGCTGGCTGGCCGCTCTTCCCTTAGGTGGGCAGACACACTCTAGTTTCCTCATTTAGATCACCTGCCTGGCCCCTTAGGGATTTCAGTAGGAGACTCTAGGGATGGATAGTCAGTAGCACAGTGGTCCTTAAACTCGGGTGCTTGTAAGAATCACGCAGAGGGCTTGTTAAGGTAGCTCTCTGGACCCACCTGCAGAGCGTGGGATATGGGAGGTCTGGGGTGGGGCCTGAGAACCCGCAATCCTTCTAATGACCCAGGTGATGCTGACGTTGCTGGTCCAGGGACCACTCTTTGAGAAGCACGTTCTCCCCATAACATCCTTTCTCACATGCTTGTGGACAAGGTTGTCAAATGTTCTGGAAGTGGCCTGTAAGACGGATGCATTTTGACAGGTCTGGGAGGGTGGTGGCAGCTCTGGTGGGGGCAGTCTGATCAGCCAGGAGGTCCTTTGAGGACTGGGAACCCCTCAGGGTTTGACAGGACTGCAGACGGCGCATTTGGCTTGCTTCTTTGTTTTTGACAAAAGCTGACTCTCCTGGGTCGAGGTCACCAGCAGTTGGGACAGGGTGTCTGAGGCCCAGAGGAGAACCAGTGAGGCCCCAGCAGGAGACGGTGTCTTCTGGAGAATCCAAAGGAAAGATGAATTCCCTGCAGCCTGCCCATATTGCTTGCACAAGCTTTCTCCTTATTTAGTTCAATTAAGGTCCGAGTTCATTATGCAGCCCCCGTGCCCGCTCTTCTATGGGGACAAGCAGAAATCACATTTGCATCTGCTCCTCCAGCTTTGAGAGCTCAAGGAAGAGGACAGGGGCCACTACAGTACTGGCCTCCCATTTACCCCCAAGCACATGAGGCTGGAGAAGGTTCTGGAGTCTCTTCAAGCTGTTCAAGGTAAAGGCTGGGAATCTGGCCTGCATTGGAGGGGCAGCAGTGTCAGAGCAGGATAAGCAACGTTTTCTTTTTTCCCTGACAAAGAAAATATCTCTTTGTACATCTGGTTTGCGTTTTTCTTTAGGCTTCTGCCAGAAACAATTGTGAAAACAGAATGCAGTCCAGGACCAGAAGAATCTGTCCATTCCTCTGGAATTCTCCAACCGTCTGGTTGGGCCTCATAATAAGATTTGGGGAATTCCTTAATGTGAAGTCATCAAGCTTTAAAAATACTGCAGGCAGTCTTTGGTTTGCCAGTGGTTTCTCACCTTCAGATGTTGGCCTCAGGCCCTCTGTCCCCCTAGAATGGTCTCCCCACTCCCCCCATCATAATCCAACCCATTCACTTATATGTCCAGTATTTATCACACTTCTTCTCTGTGTTGGGCAGTGATAGGTCTTGGTCAGAGTGAGCAGAACGCATAGTTGTCACCATCTTGAAATTGAGAATCTGTGGAAGGACAGGTTGATTGAAGTAGAATGATTAGCGGTGGTGTCTATAAAGCTGTCCTTCTCTAGTATCTGTAAAGGACCTGTCATTTTCCGTTTGTTGTTCATCACTGACCAATACATGGTCCTCCTGTGTGTGCATGATTGGTGTGTAGTTTGTACCGTGTGACTTGGGCAATGCTTGAGCCCATCCAAAGCCTGTTTAATGAGTTGAGTCTACTGGTTGCTTGCTTCACTGTCACAGCCGTGTCAAACTGCAGAAGAAGTTTTCAAACACTCACATTCTATAGGTTGATATGGACACGTAACAGTCTGCTCATGGCCCAGTGCTGGACTCTGTTAAGGACAAGACAGGGTGTTAAGAGAGAGAATAACAGGGGCCTTATTCATTCGGGGAAACCAGCAAAGGAAGTGAGACCTGAAAGTTGAGTAGAGACAGCCAAGGGGGGGAGTGGAGGGATCATTGTTTCTGGGAAAGGAACAGCATGTGTCGAAGCCCAGAGGAGGGAAAGAGTTTAGCTTGTTGAGGAATGGAAAGACTGTGTGTGTGTGTGTGTGTGGTGTCTTAAGAACTGTGTGTTGTTCAGAAATGGAACGTGGAGTGACAGAAGGGGCAAGGCTGGGGCAGTGATCTGCTCCCATGTTCATTTTAAGAAAGTCTCTCTGGTTGTGACTGGAGCATTCTTCATAGGTCAGGGTTTCGGGGTGAGGGATGACACGAGTGGAAGAGGGAAGAGGTGCTGACTGCTGTTAGGATTTGGGTGTTTATTAATTTGCTAAGCCTGCTGTACCACAGAATGGATAAAAATTTATTCTATTGTTCTGGGGGCTAAAAATCCAAAATCAAGGTGTCTACAGGGCTGATTCCTTCTGAGGGCTGTGAGGAAGAGTCTTTGCCGTGCCTCTCACCTGGCGTCTGGTGGTTTGCTGGTGATCTCTGATGGCTGTTGGCTGCACCACCCTGATCTCTGTCTTCATCTTTACACAGTGTTCCTCCTGTGAGCATCTGTCTCTATGTCCAGACATCCCCTATGTAAGGATATGTTATAAATGGCATGGGTCGTACTGGATTAGGACCCACCCTAGTGATCTCATCCTAACTTGATCATCTGCAAAGACCCTACTTGCAAATAAGGTCTCATTCACAGATATTGGGGTTTAGGCCTTCAACATCTTTGTGGGGATACAATTTAACCCAGAACCCAGAGAGAGTGGCTGTTTATATCAGGGAGATGGTAGGAGCCATGGAGCAAGTGGAATGGATCTAGGTGATATTTTAAAGTTGAACTCAAAGGACTGGGTGACTGATCGGGAGTATGGAGTGAGGGAGACACAAGGGCTTAGAGCTGCGCTTCTCATCTTCTAACATGAAATCACTTGCGGAACTTGCTCAGATGTAGATTCTGATTCAGGAAGTCCAGGCAGGACTGGAGATTCTGCATGTTTTATGAGCTCCCAGGTGCTGCAAGCGCCGCTGGTCCATGAATCTGAGGGGTGAGGACTTACAGCTTCACCCCCTAACACCGCAGTCCCTAACCACCTGCGACCATTGGGCGCTTCAATAAGCACTGAGGTGTGCTGGAGGTGTAAAGACGTAGTGTGAAGAAAAGATGGTAAAACATCAAATTAGTAAATTTTTATCATTACTATTGTTATTTTAAAATTTTTTATTGGAGTATAGTTGATTTACAGTGTTGTATCTGTTTCTACTATACAGCAAAGTGAATCAGCTACACATATACATCCATTGTTTTTTAGATTCCCCATGTAGGTTATTACAGAGTATTGAGTAGAGTTCCTCGTGCTATGCAGTAGGTCCTTATTAGTTACCTGTTTTATGTATAGTAGTGTGTATGTCATTCCCAGTCTATCCCTCCCCACCCTGCCTCTCCCCTGGTAACAAGTTTGTTCTCCACATCTGTGACTCCATTTCTGTGCTGCAAATAAGTTCATTTGTACCATTCCACAAATAAGTGATATCATATGATACTTGTCTTTCTCTGTCTGACTTACTTCATTCAGTATGACAATCTCTAGATCCATCCATGTCACTGCAAATGGCATTATTTTGTTCTTTTTTATGGCTGAGTAATATTCCACTGTATATATGTACCACATCTTCTTTATCTATTCCTCCGTTGATGGACATTTAGGTTGCTTCCATGTCCACTATTGCAGATAGTGCTGCAGTGAACACTGGGGTACATGTATCTTTTCGAACTATGGTTTTCTCTATTTATATGCCCAGGAGTGGGACTGCTGCATCATGTGATAGCTCTATTTTTAGTTTTTTAAGGAACCTTCATACTGTTCTCCATAGTGGCTATACCACTATACATTCCTGCCAACAGTGTAGGAAGGTTCCCTTTTCTCCACACCCTCTCCAGCATTTACTGTTTGTAGATTTTTTGATGATGGCCATTCTGACCAGTGTGAGGTGATATGTCATTGTAGTTTTGATTTGCATTTCTCTAATAATCAGTGATGTTGAGCATCTTTTCATGTGCTTTTTGGCCATCTTTTCATGTACTTTTTGGCCATCCATAATTCAGTACTTTGAATTATGTAGAAGTCAAATAAGATATATGATTAAAATTAATTTAGTTTGTTCTTTTTTACCCTTTTCTGTGTGGCTGGTAAAAATATTTTAAGTTTAAAAAAGTTAGAGGGCTTCCCTGGTGGCGCAGTGGTTGAGAGTCTGCCTGCCGATGCAGGGGATGCGGGTTTGTGCCCTGGTCCGGGAAGGTCCCAAATGCCGCGGAGCGGCTGGGCCCGTGAGCCATAGCTGCTGAGCCTGCGCGTCCAGAGCCTGTGCTCCGCAACAGGAGAGGCCGCAACAGTGAGAGGCCCGCATACCGCAAAAAAAAAAAAAAAAAAAAAAGTTAGAGAAGTGGCTCACATTACACACGTCCCTTGGAGATACTGCAGGTTTGGTGCCAGACCACCACAATACAGTGAATATCACAGTACAGTGAGTCTCATGAATATGTTGGTTTCCCAGTGCATTTAACAGTTATGTTTACACTATACTATAGTCTATTAGTGTGCAAAAGCATTATGTCTAAGAAGCCAATGTATATATCTTAATTAAAAAATACTTCATTGCTAAAATATGCTAATCATCCTCTGACAATGCAGGGTTGTCATAAACCTTCCATTAGTAAAAAAACACCGTATTTCTGAAGCGCGATAGAGCAAAACACCATAAAACAAGGTGTGCCTGTGTATTTCACAATACGTGTCTTTTGGCCAGCGCTGGTTTACAGCGTTGGTCCTTGTTGTCATGGCTCAAATAATTCCTCCTTGCCGAAGCTTCCTGACTACTTCAGCTGAAGGAGGTGTTTCCAGTAGGCACTCTTTAAAAGGAGGGGAACTAAGGGAAAGTGAAATAAAGCCCTCCCTGTAAATGTTCCCTGTTTATGGGATCATTACCACACTTGCCTTCTATGGAGCTGTGTCAGGCCCTCAGAGGCCCAAGGTTCTCAGCCAAATCCCAGGAAGGGGACCAAGATGGAGCAATGAAGAGCTCTTTCCCTCCTCGGGTTTCTGTGCAGAGGAAGGGACAAGAAGTCCCTGGGGAGAGAAGGGCCACCAGGGGTCAGAGCTAGCTTGGGAGCAGGAGATCCTCCTGGGTTTCACTATTCTTTGAGCAGAGCTGCCAGGTCTGGCCAGTGCTCAAGACCCTGCTCTGGGCCAATGGGCAGGGACCCAGGAAAATGGGTAGAGGACAAGGAAGCAAATATGGTGTTTATTGAGCATTTACTATGGCCGGACCTTTCCCACCCATATCTCATTAAGTCCTCCAATAGTTCAGTGAAGTATTAGCAGCGGTGGTGGTGGTAGTAGTAGTAGATGAAGTAATGGTAGTAATAAAATTAGTAGCTCTCGAACTTTCAAACTTTCGTAGTAATGATGAAGCTGTCTTAAGTACTTCCCATGTTGCCAGCACTGTGCTCTTGCCCTTCACTTGCATTATTCTGTTGAACCTTCACAAGGACCCTATCAGAAGGATGCTCAGCTTTCTGAATAAGCCCAGAACAACTAATCAACATGAGTGTAGCCTAGTTTCCTGTGATAGCTCCAATGTCAAAACACTTTCAAAAGGTAGAAACTGAGGCACTGAGAGGCTAAGGCACTTGCCCAGCACTCCATGTTGGAACCAGGATTTAAACCCAGGAAGTGTAAGTGCTTGCAGAGTCCTGGTCATAATCACTCTTTTGACTGCCCTGCATTGGCACCATGTGACAGGCAGCAGGGTGACACCCGCTGGTGTGAACAGCCACGACCCATGCAGGCCGTGTGTTCCCTCACAACTACTCTGCCCTGCCTCGAACAGCGAACAGACAGGCAAGGCTGTGTCCGATAAAACTTCGTTTACGAAAGCATGTGGCCAGCAGGTAGGGTTGCCAGATAAAATATTTTATTTCCTAATCTGGCAACCTCAGGTGAGCCAGATGTGACTGTGGGCCATAGTTCCCCAACTTCTAATCTCGTGAGTGCCTGATTTCAGCACTTGACAAGCGTTCCCTTAATTCCTAGAAAACACCAGTGAGGAAGGAGTTGTGATTCCCATTTGACGGATAGGGAAACTGAGGCCAGAGGGATTAAGTAACTTGACTAATGTTACACAGGTGTCAAATACAGATCTGGGTTTGAAATCCAGGTCTGTTTGTCTCCGTAGCCTCCTTGTACCCAAAAGACTTGAGGCTCTGGAGCAAAGAGGCAGTGCTCCTGGCAGCCTGGTGACATTTAGGCAAAATGGAAAGCTATTCCTGCTTCCCCTCCCGCTCTTCTGTCTCTGGGACCAGGCTGCTCTTTCGCTTGTACCTCATTTCACCTGGATTGATGGGGGAAGAGAAACAGTGGATGAAGAGCGTGTGGCAGGGAGACTTGCCGGGGCGCCATGTTTCCTCGTGACGGCTCTGAGCGCTTGGCCTAGCTGTGGCTTCTTTTTTTAGAGCCGGTGGCAGTAACTACTTATTCCTCATCTAGGCTGACTTCTCTGGCTTCACCCAAGCTAATGCACCAGAAAAATGGCTTTGGGGCCCATGAACTCTGCCACAGAGTGAAGGTCAATTTCTGAACTGCGGGCAGAGTAGATCATTTGCCAGTGGGCAACGTCTGGAGGCCTTTTGGCCTGTCACAACTCGGGGGAGGGGGCGTCGTTACTGGCCTCTGGTGGGAACAGAGCAGGGATGCTGCTCAGCAACCTGTAATGCACGGGAGATCCCGCATAATAAAGAATTAGCCAACCACAGATACCAGTAGAGCTGAAATTGAGAAAGCTTGGCCTGTGGTAAAGGGGCCAGTGGAATGGGTCCGCTCTGAACCGACTTGCTTGTTTCCTTTGGTTCCAGCCCCCTTGTTATCACACCCCTTCCCCACTTTTTTTTTTTTTTCTTTGCAGGTGGGAGGCAGGGGGTTGACCAGTGAAGGTTCTTCAGTGTGAAGGTCTCTGCTTGTCCCCTCCTCTTCCTTGGTCTTTGCAAAGTATACCTTCCCCTCCCCACTGTAACCCTCACCCATATTTGCCAGACCTGCTGTGTTAATCAGGGTCTAAGCAGAAAGACAGAAACCCCCTCAACTATTTGCAGTGAAGGGCATTGAATGCAGGGAATTGGAGGAGCTAAGAAGACAAGGGAGGGGGTGAGCCTCCGCCACCCTTAGGCTGTGGAGACAAAGGGAGGAGCTGGGGTTACAGGATCCCAGTGGCTAGGGTCATCCCTGGTGGGTCTGTCCAACGGGAGCTGGAGCGTGCAGATGTTGCTGCTGGAAGGATAGGCTGGAGATGGGGAAATAACGCCAGTATTTCCAATTGGGTAAAACAGCTCAGTTAGAAGTCAGATGACCAAGGAACTTGGGAAGTGCAGCTGCGAGAGTCAGCTCGTTTAATATGTGAAGCAGAGCTGGGGGACAGTGGGAGGTGGATTTGAAAACAGGCTCAGGAATGGTCTGCTTACTTCTTTCGCTAGAAGGAAGATGTGCAGGAATTCTGGTTGTGCACAGGGATCCTGGGCTGCCGTCAGACTTTCCTGAGAGAGGGGGCTTGAATTAAGAACTGAAGCTACGTAAGAGTTCCTACAGGCATCTCAGGGAGGACCCAGTGTATGAGTCTTTTGTATATTTGGAGTCAGAAAAATCCTGGAAGGTACTATAGATGCTTGAGTCAGCTTCCAATGGAGGGTTGATTCTCAAAGTAGCAAGATCACTTGAATCAGAATCCCTTGGGGACTGTTAATAATGTGAGTTCCAGAGTCTCACCCAGAGATCTAGAATCAGAATTTCCAAAGAAAGAAGGTGAGGAGACCAGGAATCAGCATTTTCAATGAAGTTCCCCACAGTTGGAGAACCACTGCTGAAAGGTCCCAGTCATGTTAGCACTGGTTTGGAGGCCCTTTCCACTCCAAATTTCCCACTCTGTTGATAAGCTATGAATATAACTCAAACGTTGTCATTTTCTGCTTTGCAAGTTTCCCTGGAGTATTGGAGGGTTTCCCCATGAACGTGTGATATTGATGAACTAGATTCTTAAAGAGAAAAATTGGTCAGCTGTTGTTTTTCTCTTTCTGCTTGAATGAATTGTACATTCTGTGTGTGTGTGTGTGTGAGAGAGAGAGAGAGAGAGGGAGAGAGAAAGTGAGGCGTAGGAGAATAGGGGATCCCAACATCCCAAGAGAGGGTTGATTTGTGATCAAAGAACATCTGCGTGTTGAAGCCACTCTTAGGTATTCCAGACCCTGAGATCCATCTCTTCTATGGGCCCGTTGCCTCTCTGGGCCCACTCCCATGATAATAAAAACCAGTTCACTTTCCTACAAACCTATTTTGTGTGCAGCACTTTGGATAGGTTATTTCAGTTTCTCACAGCAGCTCTGTCATGTAGCGATCGGCTTTTCTCATCACAACAGATGAGAAACAAAGACACAAAGAGGTAGAATCATTTGCCTGAAATTGCTGAGTCAGTGGAAACAGGATATGCAATGTACTTTCAGGTAAGTCTCAGAATACATCCCCTTGTCGCTCTTCCAGGAAGATTATGAGTCAAATTAATATTTAAATTCTCAGCTGGATTTGACTTCTGGTATAACAGTGTGAGAGCCTCTGCTGACCCATCACCAGTGAAACTTGTAAAAACCATAAAAGTAAAAAAAAAAATTCATCTCTGGAAACGATCCTAAGGGCACAGAGCAAATGAAGAAAATCTAATATCCAGTAAGAACTTGAATTCGGTGAGCGTCTGTGGTGTCTGAATCATGACCTGCTCCCTCTCATCTCAGACCTGCTTCCACACTGATAAAGCCAAGAACACAGCTTCCTCGTGTCAGCATCTTGCAGCCTGCCTCTCGCTGTCTGTTGCTGGGCAAAATTTTGGGCAAGTGAGGCCAAGAGGTGGTGTAAGCAGATAGAGGAGGGGGTCCCCTGAGAAAGAGAACCAGGTATTATTTTCTGGACAGAAGAGAAGCCATTTCTGGCCTAAGCCATTCTGTGACCTAAGCCTGGCCACAGTGCTCGTCCTTGAACCGTTCTCAGTAATTAATGATCTTAAGGGAACAAAAGAATGCAACAGGCAAGAGAAGTAACAATTGCAAAGATAATATATCAGTTGTAAAGACCCCCTGTTCTGTTTCAGTGGTAAAGATGAGCCTGAAGTGCTCAATGACCAGATCAACTGGAACCTAAGGGAGGATGATGTTGACCTTTTCTGACCCTCGTGACTTCAGTCAACTAAAGCTTGAACTCTGTGGACACACCCCCTCCACACACCCCTTTGTCAGTATGCGTGTACCCTTAGCTTAAAGTTTCCCCCAGTTTTACTGTTTGGGCAGACACCTCTTTGGGAAGGATCCCCAGTGTTCTGCTTACTTGCTGCAAGTAATAATTAATCCTTCATTTTCCTGATCCTTGGCTGGTTGTGTCTTTTGACTTGACACTCACCAAGAGGCAGACCCAGTTTTCCACGTAACAGTGGGAGCTCACTTCTTCTGCCCAAACACTGCTCAAAGAATGGAGGCTCTACACTGGACATAGCACCACTGAGACTCCTGGGGCCCTAGCCCTTAATCTGGCTCATGAGGTTGGGGTTCCATACAGACAGAGACAAGACAGGGTGACTTAGGATTGCTGGCCCTCCTTCCACTGAATTCTGGCTCAAAGAGAAGCGTTGTCATCGCCCCACGCACCAGATCCTCGGCTTAGGGATTGTTCCTGGCGGGACAATGTGTGACATAGAATAAAGAGCTCCAAATATCTTTTTAAAGGAACTGATTTCATTTGCAGCAAAGTGGAAAAGTTTAAGTCGAAGGGCCCTCTCAAAAATAGTGAGAGATGGTGGTGAAAGACAATTTGATAGATTGATAGATTCATTAGAGGCACAGGTGAAACTGCAGGCAGCTAGTGTGTTGGCAGAGAAACGGAAAGAGCTGGTAAGAGACCTCATGGGGTCCGGAAAAAATCTCAAACAGTGACCCCGCAATTATTCCTTCAAAGGAAATGGAATGTGATTGGATCAATCCATGAAGTAATTTATGCCCCAGGGCATTGTTGAAAACAACAGAGCAATCAGTCAGCAATATTAATTGTTAAGTGCCACTAGGCCCTTACCATCGGGGTGTGGTCAGGGAAAGAGACACTTAAAGAGAGTCTGCCAAAACTCTTGGCATCCCAGGGTGACCGTGGGCGTACCCCAAGCTGTAATCCCTGAGGAGAAACATTAGAGATTTTACAGTACAGGGTGAAATAGACTTAGCTAAGATAATCCAGCCAGTCACTAAACAAGTAAATGAACAGATAACAGTAACAAACCCCAGAGGAGAGTGGACTAAGAGCCAGAGCTGCTGCAGCATATAATCTAAAGTGTCCAGTTTCCAACAAAAAATACAAGACATGCAGAGAAACAGGAAAGTATGGCTCATATACCAGGGGAAGAAACGGCAAAAACACTGCCTGTGAGTGACTGGATGTTAGATTTAACAAAACTTTAAAGTAGCTATTAAAATCTATTCAGAGAACTAAAGGAAATCATGATTAAAGAAGTAAAGAAAGGTATGATGACATGTCACATCAAATAGACTATCAGTTAAGAGATAGAAATTATAAAGAAGGACAAAATGGAAATTCTGGATTTGAGAAGTACAATAATTGAAATAAAAATTTTACTAGAAAGGCTCATCTGTAGGTTTGAAGTGACAGAAGAATTAGTGAATTTGAAGATGGATTAATAGAGATTATGCAAAGCAAAGAACGGAAGGGAAAAAAAAGGTTGTGATAAAGATGAACAGAGCCTCAAGAAATTTGAGACACTATTAAATGCACAGACATATGTGTAATGGGAATACCAAAATGAGAGAAATGAAAGGAACAAAAAAAGGTTTTTTTCAAAGAAATAATGTTTGAAACTTCCCAAATGTGAAGAAAACTTTAGACATTCAGGAAACTCAATAAACTCATAGTAGGATAAATTCAAAGAGATCCACAGACACATGACAGTAAAAATGATGAAAGCCAAAAATAAGGAGAAAATCTTGAAAGTAGCAAGAGAAAAATGACTCATCACTGATTAGGGAACCCCAACAAGATAAACAGCTAACTTTTCGTCAGAAGCAATGGATGCCAGAGGCAGTGGGGTAACATTCAAAGTGCTCAAAGCAAAAACAGTCAACCTAGAATTCTTTATCCAGCAAAGCTGTCTTCCAAAAATAAAGGCAAAATAAAGACATTGCCAGACAAACAAAAATTGAGAAATTAGTTGCTAACAGACCCACTTTACAAACACTAAAGGAAGTTCTTCAGATGAAAGCAGGTAACTCAAGATAATAATTTGAATGCACACACACACACAAAATGAAACTACTAATAAAGTTAGCTAATTATAAGAGACAGTATAAATGCAAGTTTCTTCTCCTTTTTTCTCTTAGTTTAAAAAGTAATTGTATAAAACAATATGTATATTATATATTGTTGGGCCTGTAAGATGTAGAAATGTGATATATTTTCCAATAATAGCTCAAAAGAGGCAGGTTAGAGCAAAGCTGTATTGGACTAAGGAAATGATTCCAGATGGTGATCCAAGTCCACAGGAACAAATGAAGGGAACCAGAAATGATAAAAAAGGAAGACTAATATAACAAAAACTATAAATGTCTATTTGCTCTCCATTCTTCTCTTAGCTTCTTTAAAAGACATAAAAAGGAATAAAATTATAAAATTATAGAAATTATAAAAATAATTATAACAATGCATAGTTATGCATTTCTAACATATATGGATGTAATATATACACAATAACCCAAAAAAGGAAAAAGGAGAATGGAGCTATATATGAATAACCTTTCTGTATCTCACTGGAATTAAGTTAGTATCAAGCTGAAGTTGAATTTGATAAATTAAAAACTATGTAGTAACTTCAAGAGCAACCACTAAGGAAATAACTCCGAAAATTGAAAAAACTCATTAAAGAAATTAAAATTCTTCCTATATATTTTAAGAGATTTATTGACAGGAATTGGCTTATTTGATTGTGGTTGCTGGCTAGGACTGTGGTGTATTCACAATCCTTAAGCCAGGTCATCAGGAGGGATAGACTGTAAACTCTTGGGCAGAAGTTGGCACTGTAGTTACTGGTAGTATTTTTTCTTCCTCAGGGAAATCTCAGTTCTGCTCTTTAGGCCTTTCAGTTGATTAGGTGGAGCCCACCAGATGATGGAGGACAATTTCCTTTATTTAAATCAACGGATTGTAGATGTTAATCCCTTCTACAAAATACCTTCACAGCAACAGCTAGGTTAGTGTTTCATCGAATAAGCAGGGACTGTAGCCTAGTCATGTTGGCACATAAAACTGACCATCACGCATCCCAGATAAACTCCATGTGCCTAAATGTTTGCTTTAGGGTCAGCTTTTGGAGGAACCCAAAGTAAGATACCCCCTCTACCACTCTCCTGTTTGACTCAGCATGGCCCGAGGTTCCCCTCCCTAAGGGAGTAAAGCTCGTTTTGAACACAAGCAATTCCCGTGACAGCCCATGCTCTCAAAACCCCATGGCTCCTCGTCCAGAATGTTATGTGTTGGGAGATTGTGTCAGCTCTCTCTTGGATGTTGTTTGCTCATGCAAGGCCAAGTTTGACACATTATCTTGGCTGTCACAGCCCCCTGTATCCGTAAGCCAGTGTTTTCTGTCATCACCTTTGCTAAGTGTCCCAGGATTCAAATAAATACCGCATGCCCCCCGAGTAGTATTTACAGCTGTCTGAAGAAGGTATTCATGGGAAGACTTCTGATTTAAAAAATTTTTTCCCCATTTCCCCTGAGCCCAGCATTGAATATTTTCACTACAGAGCTAGACTCAGGACAGAAAAACAGCAGATAAACATTGCCATATGTTTTTAAAACCATGTAGGATTTTTTTTTTTTTTTGAGTGAACTGATACTACTCTCAAAAGTTTATATGAAGATCTCTTATCATTTATAATGATTCAAAACAGAAGGAAGCAATTGGGTTAAGGGAGGTCCCATTTTTTTCTTTCAAGTCTTTTATAATTTGTCCTGGAAGAATGCAGCAGGCATCTAAAACCTTTGAGGGGTACGTGCAGGGTGGGGATTAGCAGTCAGCAAGATATTCGTTATCTCTATTTTTAATAACAAGAGCTAAGAGTTATTATCAGCTTCTCCATGCTAGGTACCATGCTAAGTGCTTTGCATGCTGAATCTCATTTGATTTTCAAAATGACCCTATGAGATAGGTGCTATTTTAACTCCAGTTTCAAGATGAGAAAACAGACGCCCAGACAAGCCAGAGAAGCTGTGAACAGTCTCATAGGTGTAAGTGGTAAAACTGGCCTTGAACCCTGTCCCTGTCTGATTGCAGAGTGTGTGCATGTAACCGCTGTGCCTCAGGCGGCTTCTGATCGGATGCTAATGCCACCTGCAAAACAGATGTGGGCCGTGTTCCTAACTCCCAGGATTCACGGAAATGCTCTCGTTGGGATGTTTGTGTCTCAGGGCTGGCATCGAAAGTTCTCGTTGCCTGTGGCTAGGCTCATGTAGAAGGGAGTAAGATTTCGAGGGAATGGTAAAAATGAGAATCTTCATTCCCACAAGAAAAAAAAAAGTCTCATTCCCTGTCACTTGCAGCATGTCATCAAAGGGAAATAACCTTTGTGACACGGAAACAGTGTCGCTTAAGACGTGGACTTGTCTTCCTCCATTCAGTTATATGATTAATTTTCTTCGTATTAACTTGAAATGAGCCCATTTAAAAGAGTACCTTTTTACTTGAAAGCATGGCTCATTATGCTATCATTTCAAGTAATTAAATCGAATAAATGGCTCTGTGAAGCTATTTTAATGTAACATCTAATTATATCTGACCTAGACTGTGAACTATAATCATTAAGTACATGAACTGTGTAATGTTCTGCACGTTCTTTAATAATTTATATGGCAGAATTCAGCTGCGTGGAGTCGTAAGCAGGAACGGCATCTTCCGTGACACCTGTTATCTGCGCGGGATTGCAGAGGTGGCCTGTCTGGCAGCTGCTGGTACACCTCAGCATCCTTTCCTCTCTGGATGCTCAACTCCAGTGGAGGGAAACTGTCTTTGTGCTTTGGATGCCCATGAATTATTTTGACAAGGAACTCAGAACAAATCAATGACATGGGTAGCATTTATATACTTTTGGCAATTGAAACGTTTTCTGGGCCTGATTAAACGTGGCCTCACGAGGGAGGGCACCTTACCGGATGAGCTGATTCTGTTGCCCAGAAGGTGTCTGGACCACCAGAGTCACACTCTGGCGGTTACTGGAACCGCTGCTCTGTGTTTGCATTTGCATTCACAATTTTGAGTCTTGAATTTGGCCATGGGAATGTGTTCTTGGCGACAGCTCAAGAGAAGACCTCTCTAAAACCAGGAGGGATGTTTCAACCAAATTTGGGAAGACACGTCACTGTGACAGCTTTTGTTTTTGAATTTGTAAGCGAGGAATTTTTTTCTTTTAATCCATTGCTGTTACTAAAATTAGTTTCAATTTTGGACCTTTTTTTCCCTCCTTCTTTTGCATTTATCATTCTCATTGGCATACTGTCATAATTTTTCTTCTCTTCTTTAAATAGTTAAGCCTATCACGCTTTGGGAAATAAAGACGTTTGTTTCCATTGCCTCTTTTGGTGGGGGGAGAGTGAGAAACAAAAGATTTTGGTCTCTAAAGTATAAATTCACTATCCCTTCTTTGCAAGTCTGAAAAGTTCTGAAAACTGAAAGTTTTTTCACTGCGCATTTCATGTTGAAACCTGCACTGATCTGTGATCATTTGGCTAAACCTGACCTTTATTGACTGATGCTGTTGGTTAATCCATGCGGTTGATCGCACTTCTGTAAATTTTCACACGTCCCACGGCAGAAGTATTGGTGTGTTTGATTATCAGCTCCTGCCCTGGACCCACTAGGAATATCATAGAGTACACTGTATATGCCCCTTTCTAAAATCTGAAAAGTTCTGATTCCCTGAACAGTTCTGGGCCCCAAGGTCTAAGAGATGAAGATGTGAAACTTGGAATAAAGATGAAATCAATAACTATCATTTATTAAACCCCACAGTGTCCCAGGCACTTTACCTGTGTTGTTGCTTTTATGGTCACTCATTGTATAGATTGTTTTCATTTAACGGATAAGAAAACTAAAGTTCAGAGAAGTGATTTGCCCAAGGACACAGAGATAACATATTTATCAATCTTTATAAATATTCTTTTGAACAGATAAGGTATTGACATAACATTTAGTTTTCCTGGCCAGATAGCCAGAATGTAGTGACTCTTCAGAATGTCTCGCAGAGAGGAGATCTTGTGTCCCATCCTGGGTGCTACAAACCTTGCCTCATTCAGTGCTCACAGCTAATGGCCAAGGAGCACTTCATACATGTCAAGCATGAACGATGTGCTTTTGTTCGTTTCACCATCACAACGATACCATAAGATGGGAACTGTTATCTCCTCTCCCCCACCCCATTTTACAGATGGGAACACTGAGGCTTAGGGAGGGGACTTAAGTTGCTTTGAGATCATGCTGTTGTCGAACCCAAATTTGTGTGCCCAGTGAAGCTGGCCAAACTGAAACCTTGGAGTTTGGAGCAGGGAAAGGTTTGTTGCAAAGGCCAAGCAAGGAGTATGGGCAGCCCCTGCTCAAAAGACCTGAACTAACCGATGGGCTTCTGGGAAGAGTTTTTAAAGGCAAATTTTAGGGTAAGGGCTACAGGATGTATGACTTTCTTCTGATTGGTTGGTGGGGAGATAACAGAGTGGTGTTCCAAGAATCTCAGTCATCAGCCTTCTGGTTCCAACCAGTCTGGGGTCCACATGCTTGTGCTCAGCCTGAAGTTACCATCCTCCACCTAGGTGGCGGCCTTGGTTCCTGTAGAAGAACTCAGATCTGTATCAGATGGTTATGTCCACCCTGTGAGGAGGAACTAGGACTCTGCGTTATTGCTGCACTGTTGTTCCTTGCCTGCTTTTCCTTTGTTTCCGCTTTTCCTCTCTTCCCTAATAAGTAACTGCTTGAATCTGCTCTTTGGAACTCAAGGAAGGCCTGCAAACAAGAACTGGGGGCACAGAAAGGCTTTTGTACCTGTGAGGACCCCACAAGGCCCTGCTTGGTTTCAAAAGCACCCTAAAATGGCCAGGCTGCGAGCAGAGCCTGTGCTTTCTCACATCTAAGCCAAGCAGCCATCATCTCATCAACTCACCCTAAAGTTTAGAAGTGTTAAAATTCACCAAGACACAAGAAAGGAATTCAGTCACAGCCCGTGTAACTCACAGCAAAAGAAAACTTTTCAACTGCAGGCCCATAAGTCTTAAAGCCTCCTAACCCAGTTTGTGGGGCCAGCACCCTAAGAGGAGACTCATTTCTTTCTGGGTTGGAGACTGAAGGCCAGCCGCAGAGGATCCCTCTGTGTTGTCAACACAAGGTTCACGTTGCGTGTAATAAACCCATTATGTACTGGGTTTCTCGTCTTCTTTCTTGACTCAAAATCTCAAGTAAGTTTCTGGTTCCTATATTAAATCAAATTAAATATTGACTTGAGTTACTGCAAATTATCAGGCCCTTTCTTAGGGGTTGGAGAAAGACCAGTGGACAAATCAAAGTCTCTGCTTTGAAGAAGCTTATGTTGTAGTGGCAAGGGGGATAGTAATTGAGAAAATAAAAGTGTAGTGTGTCAGTAACTGCTAATGGGCACAGGCTTCTTTCTGGTGTGATGGAAATGACCTGGAATTAGATAGTGGTGATGGTTGCACAGCCTTGTGAATATATTAAAGCCTCCTGAATTGCACACTTTAAATGGGTGAATTTTATGGTATGTGATTTATATCTCAATAAGAATAACACGTCAGGATGTAATAAGAGATAAGAAAAAAAGCAAGGTGGAGAGCCAGAAAGTGACGAGAGGTGCTGGATTAGATGCAATGGTCAGGGAAGATGCAGAAGGTGCTGTTAATGTTCTCCTGTCTGCCCTCTGTCCACCATGATTGGTGAATCATGGTGGGCAGAATTCTCCATTGGGAGAATTTTGGTCCTGCCTGTAACTCCCCACCTCCAGCACCTGCATTGCTCTGCTTCTATGCCCAAGTGCCTTCTTCCCCATCGTGGAATTCGCCCTGTATGAGCACGTACAATCATGACAACTGAGCAAGGTGGTGGGGAGCTTTATGGGCTGAATTGTGTCTCCCCCCAGATTCATGTGTTGAAGCCCTAATCGCCAGTACCTTAGAATGTGCCTATATTTGGAGATAGGGCCTTTTGAGAGGCTATTAAGTTAAAATGAGCCAATCCAACACAGAGAGACACTTAGGGTTGTGCATGCCCAGAGGAAAGGCCATGTGAGGACACAGGGGTAAGGAGGCTGTCTGCAAACCAAAGGGAGAGGCCTCAGGAGAAACCAAACCTCTGACACCTTGATCTTGGACTTCCAGCCTCCACACCTGTGAGGAAAATGAATTTCTGTTGTTTAAATCCCTCAGTCTATGGTATTTTTGTTACAGCAGCTGGAGCTGACTTTGACAGTTAACCAAACCCACAGCTCAAGCATGTAGTGTCAGACTAATATAACGTGAGGAAGGCATGACCAGCCATTGCTGGCTTGGGAGATGGAAAGGAGGCCCAAGGCAAGGAACACGAGCAGCCTCTAGAAGCTGGAAAAGGCAAGGAAACAGATTCTCCCTTCAAGCCTCCAAAGAGGAATGCAGCCCTGCAGACCCCTTGATTTTTCATCCAGTGAGACCCATTTTAGATTTCTGACTTCCAGAACTATAAGAGAATAAATGTGAGTTGTTTTAAGCCACTAAGTTTCTGGTAATGTGTTACAGCAGCAATTGGAAACTCACACATACAGTTTCTGTCCCATTTCTCAGCTCTGCTGTGGAAGCCTGAAAGCAGCCACAGACCATGTGTAAATGAATGGGGGTGGCTGGGTTCCAGTAAAACTTTATTTGCAAACACGAGTGGTGGGGCGAATTTGGCATGCTGCCCATAACTTGCCATCTCCTGGAATACAGAATATCTATGAGGGAATGCTAAAGACAGAGGTGGGTCTTTATGTATTGTATTAACATGGTCCTATCTCCAAGATATTGTTAAGGGGAAAAAGAAGGGTGCAGGAGACTCTGTTTATTCTATGCATGTGGGTTAAAAAATGCATGGATGGAGGTTTACACTACATCTGCACGACCCTGTATATGCATATACAATTTCTGGAAGGATACACATGAAATATACTCAGTGGCTCTTCTGAAGAAGAGGACGGTGGGTCTGGGGTGGGAGAAAGGCTTACACTGATGAGTCTCTTTTGAGCTGTTTGAATCTCTGTGTTCGGACTGTGTGTATGTGCTTTTTCTTTCTTATTAAATGACAAAAATAAAAATGTTTACAAACCACCTATTCAAACCCAACCCAAGCACTGTGCCAATGTCAGTTGTTGTTTTACTTGAATAGTACTTAAGAAAGCTTTTTATTGAAATCTAGTGTAGGCACAGAAAATCACACATATTTCAAGTGTGCAACCTGATGAATTTGCATAAAATAAACACACCCATGTGCCCAGCACTCTGAGGGAGAAACAGAACACGCCAGCATCTGAGGAGCCCCTCTGCTCCCAGACTGACAGTGCTCGAGAGTCACTGCCACTCCAAACCACAACAGCAGAGGTTAGGTTTGCTTGTATTTATGCTTAATGTAAATGAAATCACAGAATCTCTCTTCTTCTGTGTCTTGTTTCTTTCACACAACTTTATGTTTGTGAGACTGTCTTATTTCTGTGTGTGTGCAGTTATAGAGGGTCATTCTCATGTCTGTAGTGCATTTTGATGGGAGAATACACCATAATTATCTTTTCTACTGTGGATGGGCATTTGGGTAGTTTCCACA
Organism: Pseudorca crassidens; assembly: GCF_039906515.1. NCBI lineage: Eukaryota > Metazoa > Chordata > Mammalia > Artiodactyla > Delphinidae > Pseudorca > Pseudorca crassidens. Next base: position 89,015,943 of record NC_090305.1, on the reverse strand, counting down.
ATGGGACTGTTAGGAATAGTGCTACTGGCCATTTTTATCTTAGCCCCTATTTAAGTCCTATTGAAGAATTCTGTGCCTTCTCCAAGATTCCAAAGAAATTCTCCTACTGTGTCTTCTAAAGCTCCACTGCTTTACCTTTCATATTTAGGACTGTCATCCACTGGGAATTAAGGGATGGGTAAGACACATTTTTCACTCATAGAAATAGCCAGTTGACCTACCAGCATCCATTGAAAAGACCATTTTTTCTGACTGCATTTCAGTGTTCTGTACTGGACTTGAAAAATATTTAGGAATTTAAGTGTTTTATATCTGAAAGGGACCAAAAAATCTGGGAGACCTGACTGATAGATTGTCTAGGGGCAGAGACACAAACCTCCTCTCTATGTAACTAAAAAAGTGTGTGTGTGTGTGTGAGGTATATGTATGTATATGTGTGTGTGTGTGTTAGGGCAGTGTGTGTGTTAGGAGTGTATGTATTAGGAGTGTGTATGCATTAGGGGTGTGTGTTAGGGATGTGTGTTTATGCATAGGTGTGTGTATCTTGGGTGTGTGTGTATTAGATATGTGTGTGTGTACAGGTGTGTGTGTACAGGTGTGTATTCTTTGTGTGTGGAAGGTCTTTTAGGTATTATGTGTGTATGTATGGGTGTGTGTGTGTGTGTTAGGGTTGTGAATGTGTGTGTTAGGTGTCTGTGTATTAGGAGTGTGTATGTATTAGGGATGTGTGTTTATGCATAGGTGTGTGCATGTATTAAGTATGTGTATGTATTGGGGATGTGTGTGTGTACAGGTGTGTGCATTAGGTGCGTACCTGTATTTGGTGTCTGTGTGTCTTTGTTTATGGAATCAAGGGCTCCTCTGTGGAGGTTCTACTCAGGTTCCCAGGAGAGGGTTCCTGGACCAGGGGAAGGAAGGGGCTTATCCAGCCATAGGATAATTGGGGCGAAGGGCAGGGGCTGCGGAACTTGGTTTTTAGAACAAGGCATGCGTTCAGAGCCTGGCCGGCTGCACAAGAGAACTGATGGATTGCGTTCTTTATGTGCCTTTTGCCCCAGGCCAGACTGTTTTTCGAAACGGGGTCTCCTCTCAGAGGGATTTGAGGTGGCTGCAGCCATTGGGAGCTGAATGCTGGTATGTGTGGGACGCAGGCAGGGCTGGTGAATCCCGTGCTTCTAGGGCCCCTGCCCCCAGGAAGAAAGACCCGCCATGGACTCTCTCCCCATTCAGTGAGCCAGGAAGCGGGCAACCAGCTCAGACTGGTCTCTCATCACTCAACTGGGAGCCTGCTTTTAGCCCTCCAAATATGTATTTGTTACTTTCAGTGGGTGAATTTTCTCCACATCTACTTAAGTAATACAAATTCTGCCACCAAATTTTCCTAAATGTCTGTCTTCTGTGTAATTTGTATGTCATGCTGTCGAAACTGCTGCTTGAGATACTTCAGCGGATAAATAATTCTCTCCTCCACTTCTGCAAAAGATTACACTCTTTGATGTGAAAATTATATGCACTTAGAAATATGCTAATCCGAAAAATGATTTGAGAAGGGGAGAAGAAAGCGAGCAGCTGACTCGGACACTGCCATAGGCGTTTGCACCTGCACCAGGCGATTCCTGAAGGCAAGGGAGATCTTGCCAACTCTTCTCACCCCTAAGTGGTTTTTAGTTTCAAAAGCCATTGATTTCTCGAAATCGGATGGAGGCAATTCTAATGCAAAATATGACGACTTTAAATATATTAAGTAGTTGGGAGGTACCAGTGGAGATTAGCATGGTATCAGGGAAACTTTCATTCATTCATTGATGTACGTATTCAGTGACTATTAATGGAACACCCAGTGTTAGACAGCCATAGAGAATACGCCAGATGGCGTGTCTGCCTTCTTGAAGTTGTCAGAACTTAAGATGGTAAGGGTCTGTTGGCAAAGAACACTTGGAATCTACTCTAGATGAGACTGTTGTTACTCAAGGTGTGGTCCGTGTAGCGTCCTCAGCGAGACTGTCAGAAATGCAGACGTTCCAACACTGGCTCTCCTAGACCTGGTGAATCAGAATCTGCATTTTAATAAATCCTCAGGTCACTCATATTTACGTTCATCCTTGGCTACTCATTAGAATCATCTAGGGAACTGAAAAAAAGTTCTGAGGCCCAGAGTGCACTCCAGGCCAGTCAAATCAGAACCTCTGGGGGTGGGACTCAGGCATAGCAGAAAACCGTTCCTCTGGATGTCCTGAGTCAGAGTTTCTGGGGGCGGTATCCAGGAACCTATTAGTAGCAAGACATTCAGACAAAACCTGTTGAGTAAGTGCTCAGAGCTCCTTGAGAGAGGAGACTGGAAGATCTTTGCATGGTGGAAGGGGAAGGGGATAAATCAGAAAGGAGAACTCAGTCTGGGGCTGGGGTAGGTGGGGAGAGTCCTGAACTTTACAGCTTTCTTTAACTTTTAATATTGACATACTTTCAGACTTACCAAAAAGTTGCAAGAAGAGTACAAAGAATTTCGTTATACACTTCACCCAGACTTCCCAGCCCAAACTTTAACATATTATCACAGTCATGACTCTCACTTCCGGCTCTCCCACTGTGTGTATGTGTGTGTGTGTGTGTGTACACACACATATATAATTATATAATATGTACATACACACATATGCACATATATATCCATCCCCAAACCTTTGAGAGTAAGTTGCAAACTTGATTCCCTGTGACTTCGGTATGTATTTTCTGAAAACATGAAAACAAAGACACTCTCTTTTATAATCACAATATATGATTAAAATTAGGCAATTAACACTGATAGAATCCATTTTCTAATCCACAGACCTTATTCAGATTTTGTCAGTTGTCTCAATACTGTCCTTTAAAATAAACGAACATGTGCTGCATTCAGTTCTCACGTCTTTGCTTTTCTTTAAGCCAGAACATGGTATTTGGTATTTGGTATTTGAGTATTTCATGACACGGACATTTTTGAGGTACACAGGGTAGTCATTTTATAAAGTATCCCTCAGTTTGAGTTTGTCTGATGTCTCCTTGTGAAGGTGCTCAGGTTATACACCTTCGTCAGGGATACCACTGAAATGATCCCATGTCCTCCCCACCACATCAGATCCAGACGCCCTTGGCATTGCCTGTTAGTGGTGGTGTTGACCTTGATCACTTGGTTATGATGCTCTCTGCCAGGTTTCTCCACTGGAAAGTTCCATTTTTCCTTTTGTAATTCATTATATTGTGATAAGAGACTTTTGGGACTTTGTAAATATTGTTCCTCCTCCAACTTTAACCCACTGGTTTCAGCATCTGATGACGATTCTTGATGGAAACAGTTACTATTACAATGTTTGCCAAATGGTCAGTTTCTAATTTTATCATCCCTCTGACGTTATTATTAGTTTTTTGTTTTTTTGTTGTTTTTTTTTATTATCATAAGGGAGAGCTTCCCCTTCTGCTCACTTGTTTAGTAACTTACACAAGTTCATGGATTCTTGGTATATTCTATGTGTTACACGTGTTGACTGTTTAGCGCTCAAATCATCTGGGATTTGGCCAGTGGGAACTCTGTCAGCCTGGCTCCTGGGTTCTCTGGACATGTCCCCATCAGTCTTTGATCACTTCCTTATTTTCTGGAACAGTAAGACATTCCAGGCTCAGATCTCTCTTCAGGCTGAAATACATTGGGGCTGACACTTTGTGGGAGGGGTTTTACAGTTTAACACTGATCTGATTTCAGTGAGGAAAATTTTAGTGAATGGCATTGGTAAGACGATCCCCTCTGGATTTTTACAACCTATAAAAGTGCTAAACTTGACTTTCAACAGTGGATGTTTTCCTGAAACAGTGCGCAAACGTGGAGTTGGGAGGAGGGATTCAGTTCTGTTTAAAATAATGCGGTTATCTTGTCTACACCTAACTCCACAACGTTTTTAAAGCAGATTTCATTTATGAACACTTTCCATAAGTTTGCGTAAGATTTTAACTTAGTTCTCATAGAAATAGCAACTCTTATTGCCATTTCAATTTTTGAAGTGAGTCCTCACCAGTAACATTGTCCCTTTTAACAAATAACAGTGTTGTTAAAACAGGCTGCAAGAATGGACTCAGTATTCATATCCTAAGACAGAGTGGTCTCTTCAATAGTCACTGTATATTTTCTTAATTCCAGAACTTTTCCAGATGGAAAGTTCTGAAATCAAGTGCTCAAAGACTGATAGGGACACGTCCGAAGAACGTAGGAGCCAGGTTGACAGGGTTCCCACTGGCCAAATCTGGGATCATTTGAATGTTAAATAGTAAACAAGTGTAACACATGGAATAACCTAAGAATCCATGAACTTGTGTAAGTAAATAAATAAATGGGGACGTTCTCACTTGAGGACAGTTTTGCCCCTGGAGACAACTGATGATGTCTGGGGACATTTTTAATCGTCACAACAGGATAGGGAAGGAATTGTTACTGCGTGGAGACCAGGCATGCTGCTCCTGCAATGCACAGCACAGCCCACAATTAAGAATTATCCCTTCTGGGCTTCCCCGGTGGCGCAGTGGTTGAGAGTCCGCCTGCCGATGCAGGGGACACGGGTTCGTGCCCTGGTCCGGGAAGATCCCACATGCCGCGGAGCGGCTGGGCCCCTGAGCCATGGCCGCTGAGCCTGCGCGTCCGGAGCCTGTGCTCCGCGACAGGAGAGGCCACAATAGTGAGAGGCCCACGTACCACAAAAAAAAAAAAAAAGAATTATCCCTTCTAAAATGTCAGTAGTGCCGATAAGACGACTCCTGCTCCAGAGGGAAGCATCCATGGTTTCCCAAAGTGTGATGTGTAGAATAGGAATCCCCCAAAGTGTAACAGAACCTCAGTTCTATTTGAGGTGGTAATACACCAAACAAAAAGACAACATTCCAGTTTTGCTTACAGTTAGGGGGTGTTTGTGACTATGGAAATGTTGTATAGGACTTTGGGGAGGATTGTGAAAAAAGTTGATGCACCTGGGAGGTGGACTCCTTTGTCTTTCCCTCCTTCATCCATTGCTGGCCTGGAACACACATGTGGTAGCTGGGGCTCCAACAGCCATCTTGGGCCATAAAGTGGCTCTGAGGATAAAAGCTACTCGCTCTGAGTTTAGTGAGGCAGGAAGACAGGAGCATGCATGTCTGAAAGCACCGTGGAGTCCCCATAGTAACTCTGAAGTATATGGCCTTGGATTTCTCATATTTATGTGTGAGAAAATAATTCTTACTTACTGTTATTTTGGGTACATATGCCTTTTCAATTTTTAGTAAGTATGGTTAATAATTTTCCACCTTGGCATTTAATACAACATATATGTGTACATGCACAACAGACACCCCTTGAATTAGAACATCTATAGAGAACAACGTTCTCCTTTAGAAAAGCATGTGCTTTCCCCCGAAGATAATTTATTTTCAATGAATACCTTCCCACAAGAGGTATTTTGCCCCCAGCAGAGGGAATGAGTTCTTTTGAAAACGGTACGTGCTTTGTTCTACTTACTTCTTACACATTCCAAAATAAATGAGTATTCTAATAATTTAGTGCATGCCACTTGATTTGTACCATATGCCCGTGTCAGGAATAAAGGGCTTCAGTGCATTTTCTTATCTGAGTGTTGAATTGGGCTCCTAAACTTCCTGGCTGGCTTGCACCATCAGGCGACCATCTGACTGGGACAGAGCGGGTTAGGGCAAGCTGGGCGTTCTCCTTCCTCAGGGCAGAACCTCACAAGCATCTGCACTCAAAGAGAGACGTTTCTCCCTCTTCTAGGAGATTTCAGTTAAGGGGCCTCTGAAACACTGTAATTGATGGGTTATGGAGAAGGAAGGCGACGTGCCTGCTAAGGAAGATCTCCCTCCCACAGTCCCTTAGGATGCAGCTCTGTGATTTCAGGGTTACAATGAGTATTAGCCAGATTTTAATAATTCCCCTCCCTTCCTTCCCTCCATCTCTCCTAAGTAGTAACAATAGGTAGCATTTATTGTGCATTTATTATATGATAATATGTGTTCTACATCCTCTGCTCATTTCATCGGTAGGCATCATTATTAACATCCTCAATTTGGCAAACCGAGACTTTAAAATGTTGTGTAAAATGACATCTGCAAACACCCTATTTCCAAATAAAGTCACATTCTGAGATCCTGGGTGGATACAAATTTGGGAGGGGGGGCTCTTCCCCCTGGACTTCCACTGGACTGCGCAAGTTTTTAACTCCTGCGGAATACGATGTTATATAACAGCCTTCCCCGTGCAATGTTTAGTTTTGATTGTGTGTATGTGTGTGTCAATTCCCCCGGGGAGAAATTTCACGTAGAATGCTTACTGTTTCTTCAAGTGCAAGTTCTATCCTAAGAGACCAAGATGTATTCTTTTTCACAGGCATGAGGACAAGCCCAGATCATTTGGCTTTTACTGGGTGTCACCGCTCCATCCATCAGACTTGCCTGTGTCCAGAAGGCTGTTTTCATGCATTTTTATGGCTGCTGGAGACTCCATTAAAGGCACGTTCAATCAGCGGCCTGACAGTGACAGAGCCCAGTTCCTCACGAATTCTCTCTCTTGAAATTTATAGAGATCATAAAAGACTTGTAGGAAATCCTTTGGCCTCCACATTTGGGTTGCAAAGTGTCTCCTTTAAAAGGCAGAATGCCACTGAAGACCATTTAGCCGTTTCGTTTTTGCATTTCCTGGGTTTGGGTTCGTCAGCCACTCTTCCCACCCAGGCCCTGGGTCTTGTGCCTCAAAACCCAGGCTTGGGAATGAGGGAGCCTCATTAGAAGGGGCAGAAGTAGTGCTTCTTGATTTTTTTTTTCCCCTTTCCTACCTTCCCAGGGACCGGGAATGTATCAGCAAGGTCCCAACCTTGGCTGTAGTTTGGCATCATAGCAAACCTGCAATTCTGCTGTGTGGAAATAACCCAAGTTGGGCCGTTGGCAATTGTGCAGCCCTGGGTACCCCTCCCCGTGGAGCAGCACGTGGTGGACGTCTGGGTTTGCCACCCCTGCATCCACATAGGGTGAGAGTACCTTGTCTTTGCTTTGGAGGCCGTCCTGCTTCACTTAGTGACTTAGTGTCTGTGCTGCTGACGCCCCCAACCTCCACCCCACCGCCTCACCTCCACGAGGGGTGGGGCCTGACACCCACACCCAGACACATCAGACGCCTTTCTGAGGCTTCTGTTGGAGCTATTAGGAAGCTCGCTTTCCACAAGGTTTGTGCTGGGCCTTTTGCCCTCAGAGCTTGTCTCCTACTTCCTTACTTTCTCTCCACTCTTGTCTGTATTCCAGGGGGCCGGCCCCTACAGACTGCATTTCCCCAGCACCCTGGCCGGCTGGCTTCCAGCTGGGTTGGGCCAGTGGAAGGCCCTGGGGTAGACTGAGGGTGAAAGTAGGGAGAGGCCAGAGTAGTTCTCCCTCTCCCTCCCTGTCTTGGGCAGTGTCTCCAGCAGCAACTCAGCTCCTCTCTGGCTCTAGCCCCCACCAGACTGGTACCCAGCCTCTGGGCTCCAGGTACATCGTCCTGCTTTCTTTTTCTCTCTGATATGAAAGGTAGTGCCTTCCTAATGTGGCTATTCTCTGGATTAGTCAATATCCCTGGTTGTCTTCTAAGCAATTCCCTCACCTCTATAACCAGTTCCCTGCATTAATTTTTTTCCAATGCAAATACCCAAGTGGTTTATTTTCATGTGTGGTTCGAGAAAAGTAATCTGGAACTGCAGCAGGCCAATGAGTGGGGAGAGTTAGACTGAGAATGAAGCTAACAGGGAGGTAGGCAGGGCTGAGAGAGAGAGAAAAAGAAGACAATAGACTGAGTCAGCATGATGTGAACTCCTGGATACAGCTATGCCTGAAGCCCCTGGGCTTGTCATTTATGTTAGCCAACAAATCCCTCTCTGTCCTCACTTTTTTTTTCCTGATCCAGTTTGAATTGAGTTCATGTCACTATAGCTGAGATGCCTGTCATAGCAATATTGAAAGTAGTGAGATGCCCATTAAGCATTATTTTTTGTTGTTGGTTTTTTTTTTGTTGTTGTTTGTTTTATTTTCAGTAAAAGTTCTGCTTTTAAAAGGTTTTTCATCAGAGGCAGCAAATCACCTTTAGAACAGATTTTTCTTTTTTGAAAAGGTCATCAAAGATTCTCTAGTTAATCAAATGTGAGGCAAATATTCACTTCAGGTTCCCAGAGAAGACTCGAGCAAAGGAATTATTTCACCATTCTGAGCTGCACTATGTTTTTAAAAGTTCTTATTTGTAAAATATGTGTGTATCATGGATATATGCATGTATTACAACTAATCAAATTGTATACTTTGGTACAGTTTAGTCCATGTCAATTATTCTTTAATAAGGTTGAAAAATGCAAAAAAAAAAAAGCATAGGAAAAGCAAGTAGACAGGAATACTATTCAGCACTAAAAAGGGATGAACAACTGTCATGCTGGATACATTTGATTTGACTCTGCAGATGAATCTCAGACTCATTATGCTGAGTAAAAGAAACCAGACACAAAAGGAGACATGTTATGTCATTCTACATATATGAAACTCTACACGACACAGCTCTAATCTATAATGACAGAAAACAGACCAGTGGTTGCCCAGGGAAAGAAGTACGGGGAATTATTTGGGATTAGAGACACAAGGGAACTTTCAGGGATAATGGGAAGTTTCCCTGTCTTCACTGTGGTCATAATTACACAGGGGTAAAATTTAGTCAAACTCATTGAAATGCATAATTAGAATGGGGGCTTTTTTTTTTTTTTTGGAAGATGTTGGGGGTAGGAGTTTTTATTAATTTATTTATTTTTGCTGTGTTGGGTCTTCGTTTCTGTGTGAGGGCTTTCTCTAGTTGTGGCAAGCGGGGGCCCCTCTTCATCACAGTGCGCGGGCCTCTCACTATCGCGGCCTCTCTTGTCGCGGAGCACAGGCTCCAGATGTGCAGGCTCAGTAGTTGTGGCTCACGGGCCTAGTTGCTCTGCGGCATGTGGGATCCTCCCAGATCAGGGCTCGAACCCGTGTCCCCTGCATTAGCAGGCAGTAGAATGGGTGCATTTTAATGCATGTCGTATGTACACTACACCCAGTAAATTCGATATTATAAAGAAGTCAATGTGTACATTCCATATGACAGAATTTTTCACAAATGAAGAGCTATTATTAAATCCACAGTATGTCTTCCCATGAAATGGGAGTGGAGGAAGTAAGGCAACACAAATGAAGCCACTTCATCTCAGAGAGTGAGTGCTGCGTGCGATGGGGAGAAGACCTGGGTGGGCCAGGGAAGGGGGTGCTCTGAGGGTGCTTTCTGGGGAGGCTCTTAGCTGGCACTTCCACTCCAATCAAAAGCCTGTTGGAAGCCAGGCAGGAGCCTCTGACAGTAACTTTAGGGTTCATGAGTTTAAAGTAGAACCATGCAAAAGCCAGGCACGGATGGATGTGGCTGACGGGAAATGCACATTCCCAGCAGGTGGATGGTGTGGGCGCTTGAGAGCTTGGGTGAGGGCAGCTGGTGGAGCCAATTGACCGTGTCTGTGTGATTTTGATGAGCCAGATGCATCCCCACTGTCAAGATTTCTGGAAATTCTTTGGGAGTCAAGTGAATGTTAAATTAACAAAATGGGCTTGTGCAATTCACTGGATAAGCTTGGAGTTATTACAAGAACGTTAAAAGAAGGCTAACCAATTTTGGCCTCTTTCCTGATGAAGCGAGGCGTTTGGTTACAGTAAAGTTTTGGAATGAGTCGTGGAGCATGACGTGACCACGGCAGGAAAGTTCAAATAGTCCCTAAGGCAGGCACTGGCACGGGCAAGGTCGTGCTACAGTTACGGGTGTTGCAGGGGACAAGCAAGAATCAAGAGTATGGGGTTGTGGTGTCAAGGAGTGACCCCCAGATTATGGCCAGAGGAGAGATGGTGACAGAGGACTCTGCCCCTTTTCACTTTCTCTCCCACCTTTTCTCCTCTTTCTCCTTTATTATGACAGGCAGTGTATTGGTTATCTATTCTTGTGTATCAAACTGCCCCCCAAAAACATTTAGCACCCTAAAAATGACACTCATTTATTATGTCTTAGTTTCTGGGGGTTGGCAATCTGAGCATGTCTTAGCTGGAACCTCCAGCTCTGTGTCTCTGACTGTAATAAAGGTGTCGGCACAGGGTCTGTGGTCTCATCCAAAAGCTCAAATGGGGCAGGATCCACCTCCAAGTCCCTCAGTGGTTTCTGTAGGATCCCTTGTGGGTTCTTGGACTGAGAGCCTCATTTCATCATCGGCTGATGATCAGAGGCTGCCCTCCATTCCTTGCCAGGTGGTCCTCTCCATCAGGGCAGGTGTGTGATAAGAGCCAGAGTGTGCCAGACAATAGCCACTGCCCTTTAACACTTCTCAGAAGTGACATCCATCACATTTTCCGTGTTCTGTGTGTTAGAATCAAGTCCCTGGGCCCACACTCCAGGGGTGGAGATTACACAAGGGCATGAATAGCGCGAAGCAGGGTCCCTGGGAGCCATTGTGGAAGGCTGCCCCCCAGTGGGCAACAAGCATTTATTAAGGCCCTTTCTGTGCCACGTTCTGGATCAAATGCTAAGATTCATTACTCATAGATGAAGAAGAGAGGCTTTCTGGCCTCAGGGGTGTTCCATTCTAGGCAAAGAGTTGATCAAATGAGCAATCACTTAAGACACAGAATGGTACATTTACTGATAGAAACGTGCAGTGGAGCAGAGCAGAGAGAAGTCTGGCTTCGGAGGCAGATTACATACTTTACCACTATGGGGTGCTGGCCCACAGACCTAGTGGGGAAACAGCCACAGGTGCGGCTGATAACGTTGCTGATCATTGCCTAGATTCAAAATGGAAGGCGATGTTCAACTTCAGGTAAATGTTAATGAAAAGGACGGTGTAATTTTTATTCCCATCCAAGTTTATACACCTCCTGAATTTTGTCCACAGTCATGGCCACCATCCATCAGGAAGAACTCTCTACTCTCCATGGGTAGCTTTTCTCACTCCACCGCCCTCTGGGCAATCCCCAGTGACTTTTATGAGAAGGAAAGAATAGGCCAGAGAGTCAGACAAATGTGGATTGACTCTTGGTTCAACTGCTTTGTGGCTGTGTGGCCTGGGGCAAGTCATTTCACCTCTCTGAGCTTCACTCCCTTCATATGTATTAAATGTGGATATGTAGACAACTAGGGTTGTAAGGAATACAGGGCCTGATGTCAAGACCCTGATTACACAGGAAATTGTGAGTTACATGTTTTTTATTATTACTCATCATCTGAATTTTATGTATCCAAATTTCAAGAACCAAACTAATCCATATTTCCTCTAGGAGACCCCCCCAGACAATTCTATTTCACACCTCAGTTTCTTTCTTAAGAACTCCTCTTTTTTTTTGACATGTGGCATGTGGGATCTTAGTTCCCTGACCAGGGATCAAACCTGCACCCACTGCAGTGGAAGCGCAGAGTCTTCACTGGACCGCCAGGGAAGTCCCTAGAACTCCTCTTTATAATTCTAGATTGGCACTTGGATGTCAACTTGTGGGTAGAATTATATGTATATTTTAATGTGCTGGTGAAAATAAAATAGCTTCCATCATTTGCTAAGAGCTTAAAAATATCCAGAGAATATAGCAGGCATTGTACAGACCTTACCCCATTTAAACTTGCATTAGTCATCTTTTTAATCCTCACAGTAACTTCCCAAAGAAAGTACTAACATTATCCCATTCTGCAAATAGAGAAACTGAGGCCCAGATTAAGTCAAGTGATCTGTCCAAGTTTGCAGAGCTAGTTGACAGCAAAGCCAGGAGTCTAACAAAGGGCAGTCTGACTCGGGTTGCTGAGAACAGGAATCATGACTTCTTTCCATTTATTTTTGTTTTGTTGTTGCTGTTTCCTGTCAGCATATAGCACAGTTCCTGATATAGGGCACGCCAACAGTCTGTGCCCAGTTGCTGGGGAATAAAGGGAGAGAGGTTGGGGCAGTGTGGCATGGTGGAGAAAGTTCTAGAATGAGGAGAGAGCCCCGGTTATCATCCCAGCGCCGAGACCACCTATGGGTTTGTGCTAGGAGGGTGTCGCTTTGTCTTTTTGGAGAAGGGTTCTCAGCCTCTACCATACGAGGGTAAATGCCTGGGCTCTGAGGTAGCAGCCTGGATCCCAGTCCCCAGCTTTTCTGGTTTGTTCTTTTTTGGCTCCATCCCAAGGCTTGTGGGATTTTAGGTCCCCGACCAGGGATTGAACCCGTGCCCCCTGCAGTGGAAGCACGGAGTCTTTACCACTGGACCACCGGAGAAGTCCTGTCCCCAGCTTTTCTACCTTCTTGTTGTGTGACTTTAGACAGACCCAAGTGAAACCTCAGTTTCCTCGCGTGTCAGATGGGTGGAATACTCTCCTTACTTCCAGAGGTGGGGAGAATAAAATGAGAACAGGCACATCTGATATAGAGCCCCATATTATATATAAATAGCACTCCTTGCCCGGCACATCCAATGTGCCATAGAGTGAGCGGTTATAAGGCTGCCAGTGTGGTTTGTGATGATGGTGATGGTGGCAGAGATGCTGTCCTGAAGCTGTTTGGTAGAGAACCGGACGTGAGAGACATGGGGGACATGAGCGCACTTGGCCAAGGGCAGGCAGGAGGTGAGGGTCTGCGCCCGGCTCCTCTGAGCTGGACAGCCCGGCCCCTGGCACCGCTTCAAACCAGTGGGTCGCCGTTTGCATGGCTGAGATGACTTCCCCTGGCCACCGCAAGTGTGGGCTGGAACATAAGAGTTGCAGTCAATTAGCTTTTCGTTATGTCTCCATGGTGTGTGGCAGCCAGTTTGATTTTTTTTTTCTCATGGATTTGGCCATGTAAAGTAACTTGGGGGAGGAGGGTATCTGAAGGCAGAGGCCACAAGGACAGCAGAGCAGAGCTGGAGAGGGACGAGCCTGGGCATTGGACCAATGTGTCTGTGAGTCCTGCTTCTTTCAGTACTAGCTGCGGGCCTTGAGGGATGTTAGTTACCAATGTGGAGCCTCAGTTTCTTTTTCTTTCTTTTTTTTTTTTTTACATCTTCATTGGAGTATAACTGCTTTACAGTGTTGTGTTAGTTTCTGCCGTACAACAAAGTGAATCAGCTATATGTATACGTATATCCACATATCCCCTCCCTCTTGCGTCTCCCTCCCACCCTCCCTATCCTACCCCTCTAGGTGGTCATAAAGCACGGAGCCGATCTCCCTGTGCTATGCGGCTGTTTCCCACTAGCTATCTATTTTACATTTGGTAGTGTATATATGTCCATGCCACTCTCTCACTTCGTCCCAGCTTACCCTTCCCCCTCCCCGTGTCCTCAAGTCCATTCTTTACGTCTGCGTCTTCATTCATGTCCTGCCCCTAGGTTCATCAGAACCATTTTTTTCTTAGATTCCATATATATGTGTTAGCATATGGTACTTGTTTTTCTCTTTCTGACTTACGTCACTCTGTATGACAGGCTCTAGGTCCATCCACCTCACTACAAATAACTCAATTTTGTTTCTTTTTATGGCTGAGTAATATTCCATTGTATATATGTGCCACATCTTCTTTATCCATTCGTCTGTCGATGGACACTCAGGTTGCTTCCATGACATGTACCACAGTGTTCATTGAAGCCTCGGTGTCTTCATCTGCATAATACGGGATATGGGTTCTTACCCTCTGGCTTGAGACACTGTGCATACAGTCTGATCAAAATAAACTTTCAGTAAATGGAAGCTATTAATGTTGTAGTTCACAGTAGCAGTAAACGATAGAGTTTCATCTTGGGTAGATATTGCCCATTCTGGAAACAAATTCACCCCTTGGATTGCCAATGACATCAGCACAGTCCAACAGAAACACAAGATATTTTCCTAATGTAGCATATTTCATTGTAAAAGATGTATTTTGGCTCTTCAAGTGACCAGCCTTGTTATTAAAATTATAAGGTTGGTGATGCAAACCACATGATTAATCTCTTCCCCTGAAAAGGTTCAAATAATATAATCCGTTCATGAAGATGTTTGAAATGATACCATTTTATCATCCAAATTAGCTTCGCATGAGTTCCTTGGAGAAACCCTAAGAAAACAGATCCTTTTATTCATGCCAGAGAGACCAGCAGAAAACATTAGAAACGTCTCTAAATGTCCCACAAAGCTCCGTTGTGAATGGGAAATGGTATGGGCGATAAATAAGCATTATCCAAATCTTATAAAAACCATAAAGGTAACTGGCAGAAATACTGACCTGGTCATTCACTCATAAATAAATATACGGCCGTCTTAAACATCCCGGCATATCCTGTTTGGTTGATTCACGGCCATTCACCAAAGACAAGGATTCCTGCCATGGAAGATTTAACACCCTGGGCTATATGTCACTGTCTTGTTAACAGTCCTGTAGGTGGGATGAGCTCTGGTTAACTGCCCTTGCTGACACCTGTGGTTAGTTAACAGCTTGGCTAACGATGCTTGGACCTGTGTGAAAATGACCCCCCTCTCTTTATGCTTTGCTCATTCTCTGGAGAAAACGTCCTTGCCACAGGGAAGTCAATGCCCAGCAAGCAATACAGAGAAAGTGCAGAAATTGTGCTTTGGAAAGAGCCCTTCAGACCTGGATTCCATGACTAATTGCATGGTTTCATCCGGATTTTCTTAGCACTTATGAATGGGTTCTTGTGAGCACTTGGCAGCTCAGCGATCCATCGTGGTTTCCTCCTTACTGTGTCTCTCTGGCTTCCTGTTCACCCTCCATGGCTCAGCCACTCTGGAGGGCAGATGTTTATGGTTTGATAAAGAGGTTCCTACTTACATGATGTTTTTGATTGGTTGGTGGTGTCTGCTGGGGTACTCTGTGGGGAAAGATTCTGCTGACTTGTCTGGGATCAGTGGGGAAGAGTGCTGTGATTGATTTGTGACGTCTGCAACAGGTGTAGGACTAGACAGTAGAGGGGCAAGTGCTATCTATTTGCAACCTGGCCATGCATTTGAGATATGACAGGAGGATATGGTATGGTCTGCTAGCCAGCCTCTGATTTCCTCCTGTTGCGCTAGTGCAGGGTAGAGATTGGGGTGGTTGGGGGATTGGGTGTTATACAGGGGCTCTTTTAAGTGTTAAATGGGGCTGCTAACCCCTAAGATACTAGGTAGCTCCAGCTACCAGGTCTACAGTGGCTTCTACTCTGAAGTCTCAAGCTTGTTTTCCTAGCTTCTTTCCATTGCAAATGTCATACAATGGCCAGTGAGGAGCAGTAAGATAGTGAGGTCAATTTTGAGGATTTAAAGGGAGTAGTGACTTTGAAGATCCCAAAACGTGTGGTTCCAGATATTGAAGAGGGATCGAGGGGAGGGGCGACTGTGATGACAGGCATTTTACTCACTATTTCATTCACCCTTCTTAAGGACTCTATGAGATAGGTTTCATCAGTCCCCATTTTCCAGGTGTAAAAGCAGGATCTCAGAGAGGTTGAGTTATATCCCTAGGTCACACAGCTGGTAGTCCGTGCTGGAGCTGGCAGTCAAACCTAGCTCTATGTGATCTCTAGGTTTGGGCTCCTTTCCAAGTCACTTACTACATTAACCTCTGGGATTCCAGTTTCTAGGGAAAGGTGGCCAAGGACATCCAAGTCCCCAAAGCTGAAGAAATCGGTAGCAGATGCTAATTTCTTCCTCTGCCAAAGCTCTTCATCTTGCCTGGTCCTGCCCAGGTCCTGGTACACCCTGTCCCTCTCAACACAAGAACATCCCTTTGCTGCATACTGGACGGAGTGATTTCCAGGGTATAGTCCCAAGGCCGTGTTATGCAAAAGGCACCATTTTGAACTCTGATAAATAGCTATTCAATTCAGTCCACCAAATTGGGGAAGAATCACTCCAAGAATATCTGTTCCCTGCTGAGCTGATCTGAGTACGACTGACTCTCTTGCTTCATGGAAACAAGGCTGAGGAAAGGGAGGAATTGCCGAGAAAGGAGAGGATTCTCCTTCTAAAGAGGCCTCAGGGATTAAACTAGTCACTTGTGAGGTATCCTGTCGTATGAGTGATAGAATTTCATCTTCTTGTCAGTGGAGCCAGCAGAAAGTGATGTGCTAGATATATGCCTGCTGTTCCCCTGCAGAGAGAAAGAGAGAATAGAAGATTCTTGCTTCGTACCCTTAGGAGCCCAGGGAGGGCAGGGCCAGCACTCTGAGGCTCTTTCCTTTCTTCTGGGAGTTGTGACACAGTTTAACTGCTGTTGCTAAATTCTCTGACAACGGCCTTCTGACTGTGGTTTGCTCGTTGTGGAGATGGGAGAAGAGCGCAACACGCTCCCTACCCCATACCTTTGTGTTAGTTAAGAAAGGCTCACTCCTGCAACAAATACCCCTCAACCTCATGGTGTAACAAACCAAAGGCTTATTTCTCGCTGAGGCCATAGTCCAGTGCTGGTGGAGCTGGCCAGTGGGTTGAGTCTGCTCTACTCAGTCATTCAGGGAGCCAGGCCCCCTCCACCCTTGGGTTTTTCATCCCCTAGGGTCTTGGAAGGTCACATAGGAAGTCTGCTAGGGCCCAGGCCAGGAAGGGGTGTCCATCACTGCTGCCTACATTCCATGGACCAGATCTGTCATATGATCCTATCTCTCTGCAGGGGACACTGGGAAATATGGTGTAGCTGTGTCCCCAGGTAGAAAAGGAGGTGGTATTTGCTGAACTCATGGCATTGCTGTCTCAATCTCCATCTCAAATGGCCAATTCCCCATGTCAAGAGAACAAACAGGGATTCCCTGGTGGTCCAATGGTTAGGACTCCATGCTTCCAGTGCAGGGGGCATGGGTTCGATCCCTGGTCAGGGAAAAAACTAAGATCCTGTATGCCACACAGCACAGCCAAAAAAAAAAAGAACAAACAAATCAACAACAAAAGGGTTGGCACCAGCCCAGACATATTTGCTTATTTATTCTTGAATAGGGGAATTTTCCAACTCTAGAATCTAGATCATTGCTTCTCCAAATGAGGTATACAGTGTCCTGAAGGAGTGTGGTGGGTGTGAAAGGGCATGTGTCCTCACCAGGTCAACATGGGGCATCATATCAGTGCGGCAATTTTACCTGAAGTTTTAAGGGAATTAAAAATGTTGAATTTTTACTTCCTTTAAGGGTTTAGACACAAGCATACCTAAGGGAAACCACGAGATTTCTGATATTCCTCAAGTTAGGAGTCTTACATGTTTAAGGCTCCTTTTATGGACCTTAGGGATATTCCTCCTCTTTTCTTTACATTTAGGGGAAGCTGAGGAAACTGCTCCTGAAACATTTGACTCAAGATGCTTCTTTACCTCCTTTTCTCAGTTCTAAGTCACAGGCTTCCAAACTGAAAGGAGAAGATGAGTTGGGAGTTTAGCTATGATCTAATTACAGTAGAATATTTTCTGAATCAACTGTGAGTCAGACACACTGCTACAGGCTTGCATGTGTCCTGGTTATCTATTGCCGAATAGCAAACTGTGCTAAAATTTAGTGGCTCAAACAACCATTTGATCATCTTATGATTTTGTGGGCCACGGATTTAGGCAGGGCTCAGCCGGGCCAGTCTTATGCTCTGCATGGCTTCGAGGTGGCTTTACTCAAATCTCTGGCACTTGGGCCAGACAGCTAGAAGACTGGGTTCCAGCTGGAGCCCTTTACCCCTTATGTGGCAGCTCAGTGCTCCAAGAACAAGTGTTCTAGGAGGGCTGGGCAGAAGCTGCAAGGCTCCTTATGACCTAGCTTTGGAAGTCCTGAAACTTCTGCCACATTCTCTTGATCATGAAAACCAGCTGATTGAAGGTGAAGGGAATTAGACTCCACTTTCACTGGGAAAATTCACCAAGAGTTTGCAGCCATCTTTCATGGACCATTGTGTGGATTATCTTATTTCATCTTCCTAGCATCACTAGGAGGTAGACATTATTTCTAGTCCCGTTTTATAGTTGAATCAATTTTATTGGTCACTGATTCATAGTACCTAATAATCCATATACTCTCTAAACAGAGTTAGGGCTTTCAGAGGCTTAATCTAAGTGAGTACTGAATAGGAGGGCCGCTTTGTAAAAAGTTCCTTGGCCTAAGTAACTTAGAACTTGAAATGGTGGCCCTAATATTTATGATAGCTAGCTTTTCGAATACTTAAATGTGCCCCTAACCTTCGATTCCTGTAACTGTTGTGTCTTTTTGTTTGGTAGATTATATTATTATTCAAAACATTGGCCCATCCTCCCCATGGGAGGATTTTACTTTCCACCGTATTGCTTCAGTCTTGGCTGTGTGACAAGTTTGGGGCTGTGTAGCATGACTTCTAAGCAGAAGCTTTCACAGTCATTATGTATTTCTGCCAGGGTCTCTTTTCCTCTGCCACGAGGTTGGCAGTGTCCCCAAATGCAGACTGCCTGCCTGCATCACAGAATAAAGATCCCTCAAAGGCAAGCCACAGCCAGCCCACGATGGACATGTGAGTCTAGGAAGCCATAAACTCTGATTGTTGCAATCCACTGCGATTTGGGGGTTGTTTGTTACTGCATCAGGATTTAGCCTAAGCTCACTGTTACTATTAGTTTTCCCATTTTATAGATGTTGAAATAAGTTGAGAAGAGTTAAATAACTTATCCAAGGTCTAGGACTTAACCCTAGGCTGTTTGATTCCAGAGGCTTGATCTTAATCTTCTATATAAGTGGTGAAAAAAAAGACTCAGACTGGAGAAGCTACAGGCTTGAGTTGCATGTTTGGTTGTTGTCTTACTTTGGGCTGCTACAACAAAAATAGCATAGACGGGGTGGCTTAAACACTAAACATTCGGGCTTCCCTGGTGGTGCAGTGGTTAAGAATCCGCCTGCCAATGCAGGGGACACGGGTTCGAGCCCTGGTCCAGGAAGATCCCACATGCTGCGGAGCAACTAGGCCCGTGCGCCACAACTACTGACCCTGCGCTCTAGAGCCCGTGAGCCACAACTACTGAGCCCGCGTGCCACAACTACTGAAGACCGCACGCCTAGAGACGGTGCTCCGCAACAAGAGAAGCCACTGCAATGAGAAGCCCATGCACCGCAACGAAGAGTAGCCGCTGCTCGCCGCAACTGGAGAAAGCCTGCGCACAGCAACGAAGACCCAAAGCGGCCAAAAATAAATAAATAAATTTATTTTTTTAAAAAAAATCACCTCAAAAATAAATAAATAAACGTTTATTTCTCATGGTTTTGGAGGCTGGGAAGTCCAGGATTAAGATGCTAGTAGTCTGATGTCTGGTAAGGGCCCACTTCCTGGCTTATAGACAACTGCATTCTTGCTTGTCCTCACATGGATGTGAGGTAAAGATAGAGACAGAGGTAGAAAAGAGAGAGAGAGAGAGAGATTAAAGCAAGTTCTGTCAAGTCTCTTCCTTGAAGGGCATCAATCTCATTATGAGGGTTCCACCCTCATGATTTGATTACCTCCCAGAGGTCCAGCCTCCAAAAGCCATCACCTTGGGAATTCAGGCTTCACCATATGAATTTGGGGGTGACACAAACATGCATACCATAACAGCTCCCTAATGTTCAGCTTGTCTGATCTTTAGCTCAGTGACAACAGCTCATGTGCCAAAGGTACCTGTGACTTTCAGGAGAGAGTCACTGACACGTCTCCTGGCTGGGGATGTAGCTGAGTAGTTCGTTTTATCACAAGGGAGCAAAACCGTATAAATATTTTTTGAGCATCCTGTAGTATTTCATTGTATTTACAAGGTAGACATCACTTGGGATGAGTTAGCCTTTCCTGGCCTGACATGCTTCTCTGCTCCTTTTTTCTAAACAACAAGAAAAAGAAGGAAAGCAAAATAGAGGCGTGGCTGGTGCGTGAATTGCAAGGTGTTAAGGGACTGTCTGCAGCTTCCTTGTTTCTCAGAATTGTGCACACAAACGCCCACTACTTCTTAGTCTCTGGCTTTGCTGGGTAACAGTGGCATGAAAAGAAGAGAGGAAGTCACAGTGTGGTTAGGATAGGGAACTTCACCTGAAATTGGAGGAGTGTCCTGGCTGGTCACCTAAGTGCTGGACTTCTGGAACCCATGCTGTTCTCAGAAGCATTTCTTCTCTGTCTTGGAGTATTTCCTTTTGCGTACTATTCCTATGCTGTATACGATTTCAAATGATTTTGGCTGCAAGTAATATAAACCAAACTAAAAGAGGCTTTATCAGCAAGGAATATTCTATTTTTATTCATTTTTACTTGAGACGTGATTGACACATAACACTGTGTTAGTTTTAGGTGTATAACGTAATGATTTGATATATGTGTATATTGTGAAATGACTACCAGAGTAAGTTTAGTTACAATCCATCACCACAGATAGTTATAATTTTTTTTCTTATGATGAGAACTTTTAAGGTCTACTCTCTTAGCATCTTTCAAAAATATAATACAGTGTTATTAACTGGATTGACAAGGAATGTTTATTGTCTGGAAGTAGGACAGTTGCAGAGTGGCTTAATTTAGTGGCTCCACTGACAACATTAAAGATGCAGGTTCTTATCATCTTTTTGCTCTGTCATCCTGAGATTGTTGACTTATCTTCTTAGTTGGTTCCCTCGGGGCTCTGTAGTTCCCTGTGCAGAAAGCAGCATCTTCTAGTGAGAAGGGAACCTGCTTCTCCCACATTGACTTGGCGCAGTTCCTAAAGTGGAAATCTGCATGCAGGGAGGTGACGGATGATTGCTCTCAGGAACAGGACCTGATGGGGAGTGACAGACAGGACTGGCCAGCAAGAGGAATTGAGCTGAGATGCAGTCGCAGCAGAGGCCTCAGGTGACCCCACAGGGCACCCTGGAGCTGGTTGGATCCTCAGTTTCCCAAGTTGAGGCAAGAGGCTGGACCTATGTGCTTCTACATGGACCAGTCACTGGATTTGGGCTTAACCTTGGCCACAGACCTCTTGGAAGGTGCAGGAGTGAGAGCTTCTGTCCTAAAGGGGGGTCTGGGTGGTGCACCCGGCATCTGCTACACGTCTCTTTTCCTGAGCAAAGACGTGTTTCCCACATGCCTCTTCACATCCCCCTGGCCAGCACTGCATCTCATATCCATTTCTAAACCATTTATTGGTAACGGCAGTGGAGATACCAGGATTGCCTTTGACTGAAAAAGAGTCACACTCTGGGGATAGCTTGGGTTTCTCCTGAAGGATGAAGCTGCTCTGAAGGAGGTATATAAAATCAGGTATGTTAGCAAGGAAGGTGGAGAGTAGGGTGGCCATTCAGTGGCAACAGAATCTGGCCCGTGTAATCCTGAATATTTATCTGTCTGATTGATCAGTGCTGAACACAGTGGAGGGAATCCCAGATACAATGTGTCAGAAATGTCTGCATCTGTCAGTGCTTAGGGGAGGAACATACACGGAGGGGAAAAAGGGCTACTTCCCACAGGAAGCCCCAAGCTGTGACTGCATTGGTGATGTAGGAGGATAGGTTTCTCTTCTCTATACAGTTGACCTTGAACAGTGTGAGGGTGAGGAGTGCCAGTCGTCTGCAAAGTGGAAAATCCGCCTGTCATTTTTCCTAGGCCCTCCCTATTGGTGTTTCCTCCATCCGTATCCGTGGTTCTGCATCTTGGAGGGCCTCGTAATGCTGTAGTATTTACAACTGAAAAGAATCTGCATATAAGTAGACCTGTGCAGTTCAAATCCGTGTTGTTCAAGGGTCAACTGTATAAGCTGTATTTAAAATGGTGATCGTGGAGGTTGGCTGAAGGCTCCATTGTCCTGGCTC
Organism: Pseudorca crassidens; assembly: GCF_039906515.1. NCBI lineage: Eukaryota > Metazoa > Chordata > Mammalia > Artiodactyla > Delphinidae > Pseudorca > Pseudorca crassidens. Next base: position 88,994,163 of record NC_090305.1, on the reverse strand, counting down.
CCAAGGAGCCCAGATGGACCTTAAAGCATCAGTAAAATCTCTGCCGTGGGCAGACGTGCTTTACTTCCCGTTATGTCACCCTCCATCTTAGTTCGGGGTCCCCCGGCACAGACTCTGAGACCAAGATGCAAGTGGCAGCCATTTGTATGGGCAGCACAGGTGGGGAAGGGGGCATGTGACACAGGAAAGGACGGCAGCAGGGTTGTTGGGTAAAGTGCAGGACCCCAATAAAATGTGAATTTCAGATAACCAACGAGTAATCTTAAAAATATAAGCATGTCCTATGTAATATTTTTTAGATAACAATTTTTTTTTAGGGTATGTCCCAAATATTGCCTGGGGACATACTTATACTAAAAAATAAATCAGTTTTATCTGAAATTCAGATTTAACTGGGGGGGGGGGTCCTCTAATTTTTATTTGTTGAAGCTGACAACCTGAGATGGCAGCCAATAAAGGATGCATGGTCAAGTCAGCAGCTGCTGGGGTGACGGGCGCTTTATCCACTGGGGACACGTGGCCCAGAGTCACTGAACCCAGGAGGCAAAGGAGCTGGGGTATTTGTATATCTGCTCCAATAGTCTTTGGTTGAGAGCTGGGTGGGGTTGGGTGCTGGTCCTGAGGTGGTGATTTCCTGACTTTGGTGACCTTTCATGAGCACAGACAGAGCAGCATCCCTGTGTGGCTTCTGAGAAAGGCCTCAGGCAAAGAGATGCAGGTCCTGATAGCTTCAAGTCAGCTGATGACCATAAAGTGATAAGGCCCAAGTGATATGAGCAGGGCACCGTCAGTGCCCTAGGACCTCAGTTATGAAACGGATGTCAGATGTCGTAGTACTGGAAGTTACTAGAAGTCAATAGATCTGGGTTAGAATTTTGGTTCTATCAGTGAATGTATGACCTTGGACACATAGCTTAAGTTCTTGGCCCCTCCTCTTTATCATTTAAATGGAGCTACTGATACCTACTTCATAGGGTTATTGTGAGGATTAAAAACACGAAAAAGTATATACAATGCCTGGTACCTAGTAAGTGTTCAGAAAATATCTGGTCATGAGGATGTTAAAATATATAGGCTTTGAGATTAGACCTGAGTTTGAGTCCTAACTCTACCAGCTACCAGCCTGTGGCCTTGGGTAAATCACATTCTCTCTCTGCCTCTTCATCTGGAAAAGGCAGGGACTTCCCTGGTGGTCCAGTGGTTAAGACTCTGTGCTTCCACTACAGGGGGCACGAGTTTGATCCTTGGTTGGGGAAGTTTCACATGCTGCGTGGAATAGCCAAAAAAGAAAAAGAAGAAAAGAAAGAAAGGAAAGGCATCCACCTCCTGAAACTCTTTTGAGGGTGGAAAGGTATGAGGTATGTTAAGGTATGAGGTATGTTAAGGTATGAGGTATGTTAATGGGGTCTGAGGTATGTATGTGCACGCCTGGCACAAAGCAGGCATTCGGGTCTAGGAAGGTTTGTGCTGTTATTCCTTAGTAGGGCGTGAGGAGCGTATGAGTTCCTCACGAAATGTTCCAGGCCAAACCTGGGATGTAACTCTGCCCAAGTCTCTTCAAACCCTTGATGGCATCATACACGGGCACAGGGCTGGGACTTCTGGGGAGGATGGATCTGGGTAGGCATCAGGAATTGCCATCCTTCAGGGCACAGATCCCTCCCTCTTGAAACTAGGCGGGGCCACGTGACTTGCTTTGGCAAATAAATTGTGACAGAGGTGGGTGGCACTTCTAGGGGGACTGATTCCACACTGCAAACACATAGGTGAGTAGTTACCGTTGAGTAGTTGCATCAGAGACTGTCAGGCCCTCAAAACCCACAATATTTACTATCTGTCCCTTTACAGGAAGAGTTTGCTAACCCTTACACTAGCCTATCCTGACGTGAGACACACCTTCTGCTGTATTTCAACCTGGGGTATGTGTGGGACCTGAGATTCTGCTTTTCTAATAAGCTCCCAAGGGATATCGATGTTGCCGGTCCATGGACCATCCTTTGAGCAGCAAGGCTCTAGGACAGGGTTTCTCAACCTCAGTACTGTGGATATTTGGGCCCCGATTATTCTGGGTTGTGGGGAACTGTCCTGTGCATTATGGGATGTTTAACATCATCCCTGGCCTACATTCACCAGATGCCAATAGTTCCCCCTAAGATGTGACATCCAAAAATGTCTCCAGACATCCCCTGGGAGACAAGTCACCCCTAGCTGAGAATCACTGCTCTGGGGTGTCTGGGGTGTGGCCAGCAGGCTCACAGCTCCCCGGGGTCTTGATAACCACCTCTTGGGCAACAGGGTTGGTCTGTCTCCTGCCTGTCTGGGCCGAAGAATGATGGAAATGGTGCAGAAGATGGAGAACTCGTTTCAGACAGGATAAGTCAGGTACTAGGGAAATGCAGATTATGCCAGGCAGGAAGAGAGGGAAGTTATCACACTTTTCTGCTCTGCTTAAGAGTCAAGTCGATTTTTAAAAAATGTTTCCCTGAAAAAGCTGGATAAGACAGGTGGAAAAATTTGACTGATGAGAAAGTTTAGAGTCTGGAAAAAAAACAAGTCGAATCTGTGGGCTTCTTCACTAATGGCTCAAAGCCTTGCTAGGTGTATCAACTGGCCGGACATTTGAAGTTCGGTCACTCTGGCTCCTTCGGCCCATCCCCTCTCTGACCTTCCATGCAGAGCAGGATTGATTGTTATCTTTACGAAACCCCGTTTTAGGGGAAAGAAAGGGAAAACCACCATCCTGCCCTTTGCTGCGCGTCCCAGGGGAATGCTGACTTAAATCTGCTGCAAAAGCAAACCTCAGATTGGATGAATCAGAGGTGGGTGGCCGTGCTGCCTTCGTTCTCGGAGGGAAACAACCCAAGAGAGAGTGCTTTGAAATCAGGGGGAAAGAATCCTCCATACATGTCTCAATTTTCACCATTTGCATCTGACCACAAGAAGAAACCCCTGACAATCTGTTTTCTTTTAATGTTTTTTTTTTTGCAGGCCCTTTAACATGTAATACGGTTTATTATTCTCTTTATTTTTCTGGATTGTCTAAAATTACTAAAGCCCTAAGAGATTGTTATTTTGAAACTTCAAACAGCGCAGAAATGGGTCAAGTTAGGAGGGAAGGATGAACCCTCCAATCCTACTCCTGGGGATGAACCACGTGACTGTTTCGGTGCCATCCCCACCGGATCTTTCTATATATTTGACGCACATGTGGACTGTTTACACGTGAGAGTATAATAGTGTGTGTGGGATGATTCTGCTTTATTTGTTTGCATTGACTATCTGGGCCAGGATGAGGGTGAGTTGAGTGAGACAGCTAGGGTGCAAAATTTAAGGAGGCGCTCCCCCCTAGGTGCACGCTGGTGCAGGACCAGCACGTGTACAACCCCGGGGGTGAGCGCCTCCTTATATTTTGCACCCCAGGCATCTCACTCTTAAACATTACTCTCAGGGCCCTGCAGGTAGGCCCTAGGCTGGCCTCACCCTAGTCTCCCTGCTTGTTATATCTTAGATATCTTTCTGTTATAGTTCAAACAGCTCTGCCTCATGTTATTTTTCATAGTACAGTTTACGTTTTAAAGGGAACCAGTTCTTCAATTTCATTTCTAACTACCCAGGGAGTGTACAACAGGAAAAGAACTATTTGTGTATAACTTGCCTCCACTACCTTCTAGAAACTTCTTTTTTTAAAAAGTAACATCTTTTTTTTTTAAATAGGCTTTAAAAAAATTATTATTCATTTTTGCTTTTGGCTGTGTCAGCACACGGGATGTTTGTTGGGGCACGGGGCACCCCCTGGCACGTGGGATCTTAGTTCCCCGACCAGGGATCGAACCTGTGGCCTCTGTGGTGGAAGCCCTGAACCTTTTATTTTAAAGATTTATTTATTATTTATTAAAAAAATGTTTTTTGGCTGTGTCGGATCTTAGTTGCGGCACACGGACTCTTGGTTGAGGCCCGTGGGCTCTTCATTGCAGCGTGCGGGCTTCTCTCTCTAGTTGTGGCATGCAGGCTCCAGGGTGTGCGGGCTCCAGGGCGCACGGGCTCTGTAGTTTGCAGCACGCAGTCTTTCTCGTTGAGGTGCGTGAGCGCCGTAGTTGTGCTGCGCAGGCTTAGTTGCCCCACTGCATGTGGGATCTTAGTTCCCTGACCAGGGATAGAACCCACGTCACCTGCATTGTAAGGCAGATTCTTTAGCACTGGACTGCCAGGGAGGTCCCGCAACTCCCTTCCTGATAGGTGTTGACCTAAAGCAAATAGAGGGCCAGATATTTCTCCAGCAAAGATGGGTTTCTTTGGGATCAGCAGAGAATTGCAATTCGGGGTCTGCAACCATGGTGAACCACGTGTAAGTCCCTCCTCAGCCCCTTGTTGAGCTGCCCTGTTAATGAGTTGAGAGGATAATGGTGAGCAGCTGAGAGAGGCCAAGTAGATTTACATCAGAAAAGCCTCTAAGCTGCTTGGGAGAAAGGGGTGGAAGAGGTGAAAGAAAGGGGCATAAGAGAGGGTCTTGAGGAAGAGGCAGGAAAAGGGGATTTGGGGGGAGCAGCTCCCTCTGTGAGTGAGAATTTGGGGAAAGAAATGTCTACAGAGGAAAGTTAGCACATGTGACGTAGTGTGACTCAGTCTTTACTATCCCTTCATGTCCTCTTGGAAGACCCTTACATTATTTCTCCAGGTTTTCTGCAGTTGAGTTTGTGCTGTTTGGGGTGCGTCATGGCCTAGAACCCAGCCCCAAGGCCAATTGGACATAATTGGGTTACATGTTCTTGGTGAATTTGATGTGGGATCACTGGAGCCCAGAAAAGTTACTTATTTTTCTTTTTTTTTCTTTTTTGCGGTACGCAGGCCTCTCACTGTTGTGGCCTCTCCCGTTGCGGAACACAGGCTCCGGACGCGCAGGCTCAGCGGCCATGGCTCACGGGCCCAGCTGCTCTGCGGCACGTGGGATCTTCCCAGACCAGGGCACGAACCCGTGTCCCCTGCATCGGCAGGCGGACTCTCAACGACTGCGTCACCAGGAAAGCCCAAGTTACTTATTTTTCAAAAATTCCGCTCTCCTACTAAAGATAGAGGGTACTAGGCCTCTTTGAGAAGTTTTGGGAAGCTCTGAACCTACTCAGAATAATGCAGATGAACAAATGCACAGACAATTTTGCCAGCAGTATTCGGGGGATCCTGGAATCCCAGAGGCCCAACCTTAGACCCTCTGTCAAGAATAGAGGGGAGGGGGGATTTCCCTGGTGGCACAGTGGTTAAGAATCCGCCTGCCAATGCAGGGGACACAGGTTCGAGCCCTGGCATGGGAAGATTCCATATGCCGTGGAGCAACTAAGCCCGTGCGCCACAACTACTGAGCTTGTGCTCTAGAGCCTGCGAGCCAAAAATACTGAGCCTACCTGGTGCAACTACTGAAGCCCACGCGCCTAGAGCCCATGCTCCGCAGCAAGAGAAGCCACTGCAATGAGAAGCCTGCACACCACAACGAAGAGTAGCCCTCGCTTGCCACAACTAGAGAAAGCCCACACGCAGCAACGAAGACCCTACGCAGCCAAAACTAACTAAATAAATAATAAATTTATATTTAAAAAAAAGGAATAGAGGGGAGGGTTCTACCTAACGCTGTAGGCCCAGCCACTGCAAATCAGACCATGTTGAAATTGGGCCAAATCAGTGAGCCTCTCCGTCTCCAAGAGGACCTGGTGGAGGCAGATACGAACCTGAAACCTGAGTATTTTGGAGCCTTGGTCTCTCCCGCTTGACAACAGGAGGAATATTTGGGAATTTGGCAGAAGTTTCTGACCCAGAAATCTTACAATGGGAGTTTGTCTCTGAAATCCCATTGGAGACCATTAGTGGAGCGATTTGTAGCCCCTTGCTTTTTTTGGGTGCCAAGAGCTGTTCTGTTTTTGGGAGGCAGCCATCCGGGACTGGGAAAAGAGCAGGCAAGAATATTCTAAGCCCTGCTGAGTGATCCCTGGTGGAAGGTGAAGAAAAATGAGAATGTAAATCCTTGGTGGCTGAGAGAAGCCTGCAAGCCTGGATGTTAGGACCAGCCTTGGAAAGAAGTAACAAAAGACTGTATGTGGGGGAAACCCACTCCTTTTTTTCTTCTCTTCCTCCTCCCCTTTCTTTAAAAGCTATTCTATCCTCACTAGGGAGACCTAGGGACCGTTCACCTTTCTGAAGCCAAGCGAGGGGGATTCCAAGAGAATCATGGGTGTCTTAGTTTGAGTTTGCCTCGAAGCAGACCCTGGAAAAAGAATGTTATTGCAAGTAGTTTATTTGTAGGGAAACAATGGGAGGGGGAGGGGGAAGTGAGTCAGAGAAGGGAAGGCAGCCCCTAAAATGGTGTGTTGTAAAGTGAGATATCAGTAGAAATCGTGCCCTCAGAGATATTCCACGTAATACGCAGGGTATTTATTCTCCAGCCCTGGAGAGCCATTGATTAGAGGCTGATCCTGGAGGGTGTTAATTACCTGGCAATTTCAGCCTGCTGCATACTTGGGCAGGGTGGGGTCCAATTGTCAGAGAAAGCCTGCAGGCAAAGGTATTCAGGTGCTGGTAATTGGGAGTCAGGCTTGTGTGTACTAAAATAGTAACAGCTGAAGGGATCCACCGGGCGCCTTGACTTCTACTCCGTTTGTGATCATTAGCAGAGCAGAGCGTGGCCTCGTGTTCCCCGGTTGGTTGGTTAGTTGCTTGCTTGCTGAACTGCCAAAGCTAACAGGCAGTCCTGGTGGAGCCGGTGGAGAAGAGTGTGCTGAGAGTTTTTGGAAGAGCTCAGAAGTTGTGGGGTGAGCTTGAACAAGGAGCCTTGCGCCTGCCTCCGGTCTAGAGATGGCCCGTGACAGCAGGGATTGTAGGGACCGTGGTGTATTGAGGTTGGAAGAAGATGGGGCAACTCCAGGACAAGCTCCGTTCTTCACTGCAGTTGGAAGGTGCACACCCCAGCACTTCCTGCAGCTCTGCGTGAAAAACCATGGGGGTCAGAGTTTGAGAAGGAGCTGTAGGGCTTGCCCAGGAGGCCACTGGGTCACACAATGGGATGTCCAACATGGAAAAGTCATTGTCAACTCGAATTGCTATTGGTGCGAAAAGGAGACATGGCTACCCGTCTGGGAGAAGTCATCCTCATTGGAGAGGGACTGGGGAAAGCTCAACACAGCCACCTTTGTGGTGCTCACCATGGCAGCAAGGTTGGTCAGCCTCACACGGAGCCACCGGGAACCAGCAGTGCCAGGGACACTTTGCCAGCACTGACACGTGGATACTCAGGTAAGGAGACTCCCTGTCTCAGGCTTCAACTCTGAAGAAGCCCACAGCCAAGAGGGTGGGGATGAGGTCTTTTGTTTTTCTTTCCAGTATTATTGAGATATAATTGAAATAAGACATCATATAAGCCAAATGTGTATTACATAATGATGTATGTATGTACTGTGAAAATGATCAGCTCAATTAGTTAACATCCATCCTTTCACATAGTTACAAAATTTTCTGTCCTTGTGATGAGAACTTTTAAGATCGACTCTCTTAGCCACTTTCAGATATACAAAACAGTATTGTTAGCTATAGACATGGTGTTGTATATTCCATCCCCAGGACTTAACATATCTTACAACTGGAAGTTTGACCACTTTCACCCAATTCCCCAGCCCCATTCCCCATCCCCTGCTTCTGGCAACCATAAATCTGATCTCTGTTTCTGTGCGTTTTTTTTAAAAAAATTGAAGTATAGTTGATTTACAATATTGTGTTAGTGTCATTTGTATATCAGAGTGATTCAGTTATAGATTTAGATTTAGATTTCACATATAAATGAGATCACACTGTATTTGTCTGACTTATTTCTCAGTGTAATGCCCTCAAGGTCTATCTATATTGCCCATTTTAAAATTGGATTACTTGTATTTTTGCTGTTGAGTCGTATGAGTTCTTTATATATTTTGTGTAATAACCGTTTATCAGATCTGTGGTTTGCAGATATTTTCTCCCATTGTGTAGATGGCCGTTTCATTTTGTTGATGGTTTCTTTTGCTGTGCAAAAGCTTTTAGTTTGATGTGCCTCCCACTTGTTTATTTATTTATTTTGCTTGTGCTTTAGGTGTCATACAAAAAAACCACTGACAAGACCCATGTCAGGAAGCTTTTTTCTATGCTTTCTTCTAGGAGTTTTATAGTTTCAGGTCTTACATTAAATCTTTAATCCATTTTAAGTTAATTTTTGTGAGTGGTTTAAGGGGTCTCGTTTCATTCTTTTGTGTGTAAATATCTGATTTTCCCAACACCATTTAGTGGAGACTGTCTTTTCTCCACTGAGTATTCTTGGCTCCCTTGTCAAATATTAGCTGACCATAAATACATGAGTTTATGCTTGGGCTCTTGATTCCGTTCCATTGATCTATTTGTCTCTTTTTATGTCAGTACCATACTATTTTGATTACAATAGCTTTGTAATATAGTTTGAAACCAGGAAGTGTGATGCCTCCAGCTTTGTTCTTCTTTCTCAGGATTGCTTTGGCTATTCCAACTCTCTTGTGGTTCCATGCAAATTTAAGGATCGTTTTCTCTATTTCTGTAAAAAAAATCTATATCTATCTATCTATCTATATATATCTATCATTGGAATCTTACAGGGATTGCATTAAATCTACAGAAAACTTTGAGTAGTATGGACATTTTAACAGTACTGATTCTTTCAGTCCGTGAACAGGGATATCATTCCATTTATTTGAGTCACCTTCAGTTTCTTCATTCAGTGTTTTATAGCGGGCAGTGTAGAGATCTTTCACCTCCTTGGTTAAATTTATTCCTAAGTATTTTTTAATGCTATTTTGTAAATGAGAGTGAGGTGGTCTTAAAAGAAGACTCCCGGGCTTCCCTGGTGGCGCAGTGGTTGAGAATCTGCCTGCCAATGCAGGGGACATGGGTTCGAGCCCTGGTCTGGGAAGATCCCACATACCGTGGAGCAACTAGCCCCGTGAGCCATAATTACTGAGCCTGCGTGTCTGGAGCCTGTGCTCCACAACAAGAAAGGCCGCGATAGTGAGAGGCCCGCGCACCGCGATGAGGAGTGGCCCCCACTTGCCGCAACTGGAGAAAGCCTCGCACAGAAATGAAGAGCCAACACAGCCATAAATAAATAAATAATTTTTTTAAAAAAAAGAAGACTCCCTCTCCTCTCCCCATTCCCAGCTTAAGAAGCTGGGGGCCACAGTGCCGGCCTGCACTGAATCTCTGAATTGTGCTTGAGAGTGGATTTTTTTAAAATCAAGAATGAGTAGAGTAGAAAAATAAAATGTAGCAGAACCATATAGTGGACTATCATATGGCAATGAGAGTGAACAAACTATAAAAACATGCAGCAACGTAAACAAATTGTTAAGTGGGTGAAGCCTGATGCATGAATATACACACTGTTGGATTCCATTCACGTGAAATTCCAAGCGCAGCAAAACAAATGTGTGGTGTCGGAAGTCAAGACAGTGGCTACCTTGTGTGGAGTAGCAGTTATAGGAAAGGAGCACAGAGAGGTTTCTAAGATTTTGGTCTTCTTTCGTTTCTTGATCTGAGTGGAGTTTACACAGATGTGTCCATTTTATGCAAATTCATTGAGCTGTTCATTTGGGATCTGTGTACTTTTCTATATGTCTTTTATACTTCAATACATTTACAAAATTTTAAAAATTTTGAACAAAAATACTAAGTCTTATACCTTGGAATGAACTTTTCTGGTAACCAAAAGTAACTGAAAAGTTCCGGAACTGGACCAAGATGCCACCAAGGGAGCTGTTACCCTAAAGGAAAGTGGGAACTCAGCCGAGCAGAGATGGGGGCAGTAAAATCCATACCGCGGATCCAGGACAAATAACCTTTTGCTTCAACAAAAACTTCAAGAATCAAAAGCAAAGAAAGGAGAGGGACAGGAAGAAGTCAGTTTTGCGATGACACTTCCCAAGAAGCTGTGATTTCTTGATAAATTAATGAATGGTTGCAAATGTTTGGCAACAGCGTTGTCAAGACTGTCCTCAGAGAAAAGATTCCAGATGAGAAGGATATTTTTCAGTAAACTCGCTTGTCTCCAGGCTCCAGGAGACCTGGCAGGCGCTGGCAGGCATGCTGCCCAACACATAAGGGGGACCCATCAGCTTCTTCAAGCTTCCCACAAAATGTTGTGATGAGCCTCGATGTGGCTGCAATTAGATCAAATAAAAGCAACGTGTTAAAAGCACAGCAGTGAGAGGTCATGTGCAGAGCATCAACGAACACGTTGTAAATCTAAGTCTTTGCCTGAGCCTGATAGAGAGGTGTGGCGTGGAATGGAGATGAAGGCGGAGTCTGCTGGTTTGCGGTGTCATCCTGAGCTGGCCAGGGATTGGGGGAGTGGTATTAGAATGATATTAAGGAATAACAGCTCGTTGTTTTCAGGGCTTCCTCAGTGCCAGATTCGGTGCTGCTTTGCAGGCAATACCAGTGAAGTGGGTTGTATTAGTCCCATTTGAAGCTGAAGAAACTGAGGTCCTGAGTAGTTAGGAGAATTGATAAAGGTTAATAAACTGTTAACTAGGGCCTGTGTCCGCCAGAAGCCACAGTTCACCTGCTTTTTAAGTTTTACTTTTTTAAAGTATAATTTACATACAGGAATTTACATACATCCTAAGTGAAAGTGATGAGTTATTACCATGCATCCACCACCCAGATCAAAACAGGGAATGTTCCCATCATTCCAGAAAGTTCCCTCATGCCCCTTCTCAGTCATCACCCCCAAAGAAAGTACCGTTCTGATTTCTATCGTCATAGATTAGTTTTGCCTATTCTTTTTTTTTTTTTTTGCGGTACGTGGGCCTCTCACTGCTGTGTGTGGCCTCTCCCGTTGCGGAGCACAGGCTCCGGACGCACAGGCTCAGTGGCCGTGGCTCACGGGCCCAGGCGCTCCGCGGCATGTGGGATCTTCCCAGACCGGGGCACGAACCCGTGTCCCCTGCATCGGCAGGTGGACTCTCAACCACTGCGCCACCAGGGAAGCCCGAGTTTTGCCTATTCTTGAACTTCATAAATGGCATTGTATCATGTGTGCTGTTTTGTGCCTGGCTTCATTCACTCAGCGTGAAGACTTTGAGATTGAACCCCGTGTATCCTGCTCGAATCAGCAGTCCGCTCACTTTTCACTGCTGAGTCGTATTCCACTGTATGAATATGGTGCTCTGTTTCGATTCATTCTGTTGATGGATATTTGGGTTGTTTCTCGTTTTAAAGGCCAAGTGCTTTTATCCACAGATATTTCACTGCAGATTGATGAAGGCCGCTGGGTTACTTGTCACAGCAGGAAGGGCACTTATATGAAAAAAGAATGGGGTTTCAGATGCTGAGACTGGGTGCAGTTAAGCTAAGCAGAAATGGAAGCCGAGCTGGACCCTCTTACCCTCAGGTTGCTGCAGAACTCACTCGCTGGCTTCGTTCACTCAGGTCTCTGCTCAAATGTCACATTCACACCCTACTTAAAAAGGCACCTCCCGGCCTTCCCTGGTGGCACAGTGGTTGAGAGTCCGCCTGCCGATGCAGGGGACATGGGTTCGTGTCCTGCTCTGGGAAGATCCCACATGCCGTGGAGCGGCTGGGACCGTGAGCCATGGCCGCTGAGCCTGTGCGTCCGGAGCCTGTGCTCCGCAACGGGAGAGGCCACAGCAGTGAGAGGCCTGCATACTGTAAAAAAAAAAAAAAAGGCACCTCCCAACAGGTTAAATGTCAACACAGGGGTACAATCAGCAAAATCCAGACCGTGTGAAATTCCATAGGACAAATGACCTCATTTCAACAGAAATGTGTAAGAAACAAAAACAAAGACAGGACTAATGGTTGGGGAATTATAGACTAAAAGATTTGTTTGAATCAGAATCTAAATTAGGTTCCTACCAGGCAAGCCAGCAAAATATGTCAGACAGTGGAGGGATATGAAAATGGGTGGACTGTTAGAGTGTGTTAAGAAATTCTTATTGAATGGTTTAAGTATGATGCTGGCATTGGGGTTATGTTTTGTATCCGTTCTTTCTCTTTTAAAGTAAGTGACACCTCTCCACCCTCATGTTCTATCCTTCTTCCCTGCCTGATGTTATTTATTAGCACTTATGGCCCCTTGACATTGATCCTTTTTGTTTTTTGAATAGAAGCTTCATGAAGGCAGAGCCTTTGTCTTGTTCATAATGCTTAGTTCCAGCGCCTGGCGCGTAGAAGGTGCTCGTTAAATTTGCGTCGAATGAACGTGCGAAGAATTTGAGCGAGGTTCCCCTGCAAACAAAATGCCAAAGAATTGAGAAACAGAGGGGAATGGTGAGCCATGGGAACATGGTTTCTGAAATGTGAGTTTCTTCCAGTGAGAGAGGCTGGCTTTGAAGGGTAGCTTTGTCAGAACTGTTTAGGGAGCTCTCTCCTGTGCTTGACCAGAGGGGAGACAAAAGTCACCCTGCCCAAAGGATCCCCACGTTTGAGCTGGGCCACCATGCAGCAGGCTGGCTGTGATTTCAGCAGCTGGGAGCCACGGGGCGAGCGTGTCACCAGGGTACTGGCTGCAGCATTTGAAGACATGCTCCGTTACTATTTAACTACAGCACTTTGGGCTCGTCTCTTAACCTCTCTGTGCCTCAGTCTTGCCTGTTGTGAAAGGGGTTCATTTATACAGCTCTCCCACAGGGAGAAGCGAAGGAGAGTCTTCATGTGGGGTGGGGACTAAAGACAGGCATTTTAGTAGCTCCGCCCGCCTTCCCCAGTAATTCTGAGCAGGTGCCCCTGATCTAAAAATTGACTTGATACACAGAGGGGAAGGTTGTAGAGTTGTGCCTAAAACAAAAATTGCTAATAGTCAGAATTGCCTTTGGAAATTCTTCCAGGAAGGGACCTCACTGGAGAGAACAGCTTTGCCTCCACGAGTGGGACAGCTTTCTGTGTCCTCACTGAGAGCCAGATGAAGGAGGTGGACAGCAGGCCCACCTCAGTACAGGGGGAAGCTGTCACTGAGGAGGGCGCAGGAGAACTGGGACTGGCTGGGGTGTACCCAGCCGATGGCATGGCCAGGACCTGAACCCAGGCCATCTGGCCCTGGAGCCTGGGTCCTTAACTGCACTGCTGTGTGTGGCCCCAAGGGGAAGAGGGCCACCGGCATCCTCAGCTGACATGGCAGTGCCTGGGGTAAAGCAGTGTTAGGAGCATCAGTCTGGATATAGCACACTCGCTGGTTGAAGACAGAGGGGAGATGCAGCATAGTGGAGAGGACCACGGAAATAGAGGTGGTGGGAGGTGTGAGGCCCTGGCCCAGCTTCCAACTGTCACTGGTCCCCAGGGCAGGGCCAGGGCAGGTCAGCCTCGATTATAAACTAGCTCAACCACCAGCCTTGGTCTGAGCTGCTCACAAATCAGAGAGGCTGGCTGCTTTGAGTTTTCTTGTGTTGTTTTTTTTTTTTTTCTTTCTTAGTTGTAGGCGTTGAGAGGTGGTAGAATAGCCCCAAACAAGACCCGGGGATGAGTAAAGGGCCTGGATTATCCCCAGCCTGGAATTCAAAGGCAGCTGCAATAGGAGGAAGGACTTGCCCAGACATGTCCACACATCCTTGAGGGCTTGGGAAGAGGATGCAGGATTCCTAGCGTCCCTCCAGGCTCTGCATCCACTTCCTCTCCTTCTGTTTTCCCACTATTGAATTTGGGTCTCTTTCCGGAATGTTCTAAGCCGTTTTAAAGGCAGCAACACACTCTGTTTCTGCTTTGGCTATTAGAGAAACCAGGAGCACATTGCCCAGCAGCTACTGGTGGCCCTCAACCTGAACTCTCGGCTGACCCCTGGCTGAGTGATGGCTATTAGGAAGGACCCTCCCTCCTAAGACCCCCCCCAAGCCGCTTCAGACTCAGCCATAAAAGCACGTATCGGCATTTCTTCTGTCTTTTGCCCCTTGCCCCTTGACTGTCCCATCCTGCTGGCCTCTGTCAGCACCTCTACCTGGATTTCAGTTCATTCATTCCGTGAGACTGTCACAGGCCTTGACGGTGCCCTGCGTACATCTGCCTCAAGCACCTGCATGGTTTCCTTCAGCCATCATTGCCTGAGGGCTTTCTCTGGCTGCCCAGGCCAGTTCAGCCCCTGGTATAGGATAGTCCAGAAGCTCCAGGGTGTCATCGCCCCCCCGCAAGTCCCTAGTAGCCCTCAGCCAATGCCTGGTGGGAGTTGGTGGATAAACGCCCTGGCTCCCTTTCCCCTCTGCTGGGGTAACCCTAAAGTGTTTTCTATACTGTGTGCCCTGGGGCATACATGTGAGTATAAGGATGCAGTGACTAAGAAAACATGTCAGTTGTTAAGTGTTATGCTGCTGTAATTGGCTGCTTAAAATTGGGTGTTCAGGGAAAGTGAGGTTTAGGCTGAGCTGTGAATTACAGGAAGAAACCAGATGGATAAAGATAAGACAGGAGGAGATCTCTGGTAGAGGGGGGGAAGTAAGAGCAAAAGCATGGAGATGGGAAACTATGTCAGAGTGTTAGTAATGAGGTGTTCTCCTAGTATTAGGACAGTGACTAAGGGTAGTGCCTGGTACAGAGCACAGGCTTGACCAGGGACACCAACATGGTCTGGGTATTAGTGCAGGCTTCTCTGAGAAGTAAGAGGGAAACCTAAATCTGGAGAATCAGAAGGAGTAATAGAGGATTGGGAAGAAAATAGAGGCTTCCAGGCAGAAGAACATCATGTGCAAAGGCCCTGAGGCAGGAGATACGTTACATGCAGTATGGCTGAAGGAAATCAGGGGTAGAGAGCTCAGGATGAGGCTGGAGGGGTTGTGTGACAGATTGTGTTATAAGTGAGCAAATATTCACTCACCTCCCTGCCCCTTGTAGGCATGAGGATACTTCCCATTGACTTGAGGCTTGGCCTTGTGGCTTGCTTTAGTGAATGGAATACGAACGACTGGGACCTAAGCAGAGACCTTACATGTGTTTGAGCAGTTGGACTTGGCCTCTAGCATCCTTGGATGCAGGAGGCCATCAAGACATTATGTAGGAAGTCCTTCTACCTTCTACCAACCTGTTCAGTTCTATGTAGTTATCCTACCAGGTGATGCGGTGAAGATGGGTGGATGATTGATGGGAAGCTCAAAAGGTGCCTTTTTGGTAAGAGAGAGGAGCCGGGCTGCTGGGACTAAGCCTTCATGTGACATAAATCCTGTCCTTCCTCCTCAGACCCTGGGGAATCCAGGTGGAAGGACTGTTCTTAGTGTACGATCTATGATGGTGGTTTAGTGGGAGGCCGGTTCAGACTCTCACTTCCAGGGTGGACTCCTTGCAGGAAAAGATTTAAGGGTGGACTGTTGTGAAGGTAAACATCCTGACCAATGAAGAGAAGAACAGCCAAGCCGAGCGTACGAAACTTTCACCAGGACAGTGGGAGGCTGGTTCTTCCCAAACGGCCTGTTGGCTCTTGCTATGCAAGCTCTCAGCAGGGTTGGTGATCCTGGAGGGGGAGAGCCTCTTCTCCAAGGCAAAACAGGAACCTTGCGTGTGCGGAGTAGTCAAGGGAAGAGAGAGTGGATGGCTTAGGAGTGATCAGGTGGGTTATTATCTGGGAGGAGCTGCTTAAGGCCAATGTCAAAATTTCAACCTCTGTTGGGGTTGGTGGCGGGGTGGGAATGGGGGAGAGGGGGTTATGTGTTCATAAGCCAGGACTCCCATGAGGCCATATCAGCAAAAGTTAGTCTTTCCTCGTCAGTTCTTGGAAGAACTAGATTTCCCTCATCATCTAAGAAAAATGCTTCTAGAGTCAACTGATATCCATTGAAATAGTGGAGGTGTTCAGTTTTTGTCAAAATTCTGCTTTCATTGCCTGAGTGTTGCCCTGAGTGTTGGGTCTAGAGCTGATTCATGGCGTTTGGCCCTTTGTAGCCAGAACAGAGAGAGTGAGAGGATGAAACTGGTGGAGGACCAATCTCTCACCTCACTTGGTGGAAAAGCTCCTGCCATCGTACACAGGTACAGAAGTCTTCCCAAGGGAAGTATTGAAGCCTGACTCCCACTTCAAGAAGGTCCTTTGGATTCTTCTCCTACTGCCATTTAGAACTAGAGCATGTTTTCATCTCCAAAGACTGGGTCCCGTTTTATGTCTCCAGAGCAGCCCCCAATTCACCTTGCTAACCTTGATAATATTTGATATTATCAACTATTGGTTGATAATCTACTATGTGCCAGTCAGTGAAATTATAGAAGTTAATGCACAGTCTGATAGGCAGGCACAGTGCATCTCAACATTTTTAATGCCACAGCCCATGGTGAAAATGATAACTTTATATGATATCCCTCTGAGATGCTATCATGCTAATTGAGTCTCTTTCTTTTCTCCACTTTACCAAAGGTCTACTTCTGTTATCCTTGTTTAGTTTGGACCATGGCCCCGCAAAGAGCATATTAATATGCTAGAACCTATAAAGGTGGTGAATAAGTAAATAGTGAAAAATTTGAAATAATCTGAATGTCCATTTTAGCAGAAGCAGAGACAAAGATTTGAGTGTAATTATTTTTTGAGGTCAGTGTGCGTGTGTTGGTGGGGGAAGGCAGTGTGCACAACCCTGGAAGGCGATGGAGAAATGGTACAGAGAAGGAGAGGAGCAGGCAGCCAGTAGAAAATGTGTTATTAAGCCTAGTACCACTGTCAGCATCTGGAGCTTATTTCCGTAGGGAAAGCTCTGGAACCCAAGGTAGAGAGCACTCCTTAGAGTTGCCTCATCCAATGGGTGAGGGAGCTGGGGTATTGATACACCAACTCCCCCAGTCATTGTCCGAGAGCTGCTCCTGGCAGGTGTTAATTCTCCGGCACTTGCCCCTGCTGCATTCATAGACAGCGTAGCATTCTGTGGTTCTGGAACCAGACTTCCAACTCAGAGATGCAGGTGCCAACAGTGGCATTTGGCTGGAGCACACGGAAATGTTAGGGACATGGGTGGAACACTGGCAGAGCCTGCTAGACCCACAAGAAAGGGTGGTAGAATATTTTTTAACACGTGCTTTCAAGCAAAGGATAAGGTAGAACTATGTTCAGCCACATAATGTCGAGTACACAAAAGCAGCTTATAGAACATCAAGTAGAGTCAGACCCTTTGGATCTATTATTCTTCTGTGCATGTGAAGATGCCACATGTAGGGGAAGGCAAGGCTGGAACTAAGGCAAAGATACTTGCTTTGTGCACAGATTCTACAGGGTTGACAAAAAACTCAGTAATCAACACAGATAATATTTCTATGAAGTGGTTTTAAAATATCAAAGTTAATGCCAACAGTTCTTAATGAACAAAGTATCGAAATTTTCAATAAAATTGGGATCTGACCTTGTATTTGCACAACTTGGCCTCATTCCCCTCGTGTTAATCCTGGCCCTGTTGGATTCTGGCCCCTTGAGGTGGAACGTTAGGGAGATGCCCTGGCCTCTCCCCTCTTCCAGCCCTCCAGCCTCTCACTCATGCATCCCTTGGCCAATCCCAGCTACCACCGCTGGTGTCAGAGCCCCAGAAACTCCACCGGCAGGGGGCAGCTTCGCCCCCTCTGTCTTTCCCTGTCCCCCTGCACACAGAGCGGAAAAGCTGAAGGCGGACGAATGTATATGAGGACTCGAAGGCCCAGGACCAGTACCATCTTCTCAGAAACCACAGTAACCTGGAGGCCAGAAGGACTGGTTCCAGAGCAGGCCCACAAAAGCCCTAGCACCCGACACTTTGGTCTTCCAGGCCTGGTTCCCTGTGGGTAGTTAACCGCACGTGCTCTTTCACAGTCCTCTGGGGTGACAACCTGGGGTCAGGCTGACCTGGCCGGGCTCCGCTTGGTGTACCAAGAGCCCACAGCCAAATGGCAAGTCATCAGAGCCGGCTTGTGGAAACCAAGCCATCCCGGCCCCTCTCCCCCTGAGAGCTGGGCCGGTGCCAAGAGCTCTCTGATCCCAGCTCCTCCAGGAGTTGGTGTGCTGCAGGTGCATGCAGCCAGCCCCTGTGCAAGTGGGCTTCTTAGTTCATTAGGCATCACGGACCCTTTATGTTTAGGTAGCTCAGTGTCGTGCTAACTGCTGACACCCGTGGAAAGATGGAGCCAGGCGGGTTCTGACAGGTCTTTGCAGGGCAGTGGGCAGGGAGACCAAAGTCGCTTGGGGAGGAGTAGAAACTGGAGGACAGAATGAACTTCTCTTTCATTTGAAGACTTCATGGATCCAGAGCAGTGTTTTCTTTGGGAGATGTTAGCTCACGCCAGTGCGAACAAAATAACGTTTCTGTCTTGACTGAGACTTTTGGCCAAAGAATTCATTTCACAGCCAATGTTCAGACTGACTGTCACACAACCTTTAGTTTTCTTCCATGGAAAACAAAAACACGATGACTTGTTTTCAGGTCCTTGGCAACTGGCAATGCTGTGTTTCCTTTGTCGTGTCACAGTGGCTTCCATTCCCCCCTTACCTCTACCTGTAATGAGTGCGTGGGAGTGTCTCAAAGGCAGAAGCGTAGAGAAAGGAGGAGAGGGGGTTGTGATATTCCACAACGAGTGTCAGCACCTTCTTGAAAACAGAACAAATCTGAGAAATGCTCTTCCTCAGGGTGACTAAGCAATGACCCTGTAGTCCAGGGGGTAGGAGAGGGCGAAGAATCTGATCTGTTGACCTTCATCCTCCTTCACTGCCTGGCACGTTGGTAGCCGTGTCAGGAGCGTGGGCTCTGAGTTCCAGTCCTTGGCTGTACCACTTAGTTGTGCTGATTGTCTTTAGATAAATGACTTAACCTCTCTGAGCTTCAGTTTCTTCATCCATAAAATGAAATATAACAATACCTACCACATAGTGTTGTTGTGGCCACTGAATGTGACCATCCTTTTGATCACAGTATCTGATGAAGAGGAAGGGCTTAATCAATGCTGTGTTTTATTATGACTACTGAGAAAGGTCAGTCTGGAAGCTCCAAATTAAACATCTCCTCTATTTTCTCCAGGGTTCCTCCAGCAAGCCCATAACTTGGGGTCTTGGTAAAATGCTTACAGTCAACATTTACAAGTTTGATAAATGTACTGCGTGTCACAACCCAAGAAGGCTGGAGGGAGAGCAGAGGGGAATAATTCTTCATCTGAAATCCCGGCCTGCTTTGCCGTTCTTCACTCAGCTCAACTCCCTGTCTTTCGCTAATCTGGTCCCACCCTCTGTATATCGCCAGTCCACAGAGGAAAGCACCAAATACTGTCTGGTACATAGTAGCTGTTGAATGATTGGCATCCGTTTGTCTTTGCTTGAATTCCCCCCAGAGGCTGACCCCATGATAAAGCAGTGAGTGCCAGTACTTTATTTGGGAGGTGAACCCAGGAAGCACTGGTAAGAAAGTGAAGAAGTGAGGAAGAGAAGGGAAGGGATGGTGCGTCAAAGAGCAGTCACTGCTGTGGGCAACTGTGGGCTCAGTCCCGCTGGTAACCTCTAGGAGGCGCTATGGAGCAGGCCTCAGAGTTGTCTTACAGGAGGGGTGAGGAAGCTAGCGATGTAGCCACTAACTCCCCTCAGTCGTTGGCTCAGGGCTCTCCCAGGGGCATGTTCCTGTGGCCCGAGTTGCAAGTGACGAACCCATTGAGTATAGGAAAGCTGGTTCCAAAGAGATATGGGCAGGGTACTGGTAGCTCCAGCTACACCATCCTAGAGTTGCTGAAGTTTTGTGTAACCCTTTGCATTCGACTCAGGATATGTATCGCGTGTCTAAATAATTGCCGTATCTGATGGGATGATTTTGTGTCACTGTAATGCCTCAGGGGCCTGGGTCTTGGTCTCAGGGACGGTGTGATTTCTGCTACCTGGGCACAGCTGCCTGCTAACAAATCTGCCTTGAATGGTTGTCTTTTCTTTTCTTTTTAAAAAATAAATTTACTTATTTATTTATTTATTCATTCATTTATTTACTTTTGGCTGCGTTGGGTTTTTGTTGCTACATGCGGGCTTTCTCTAGTTGGGGCGAGCGGGGTCTACTCTTCGTTGCGGTGCGCGGGCTTCTCATTGCGGTGGCTTCTCTTGTTGCAGAGAACACAGGTTCTAGGCGCGTGGGCTTCAGTAGTTGTGGCACGTGGGCTCAGTAGTTGTTGTTCATGGGCTCTAGAGCACAGGCTCAGTAGAGTAGCAACTAACGCACGGGCTTAGTTGCTTCACGGCATGTGAGATCCTTACGGACCAGGGCCCAAACCCGTGTGCCTTGCATTGGCAGGCGGATTCCCAACCACTGAGCCACCAGGGAAGCCCCAGTTGTCTTTTCTTGAAGGGAGCCACAGAGGCCAAGTGCCAGTGCTCATTTCCTCTTTGAGCTCTCCATGGAACGAGCCAACATCTGGAGTTGGGTTTTTATGTGATGCGCATGGAGCTGAGACCAGCAATTAATCTCAAGGGTTCAGAAAGCACCACAGCTTTGGGTCAAGGTGACCTGATAGGGTGGGCTGGCACCCGAAGAGCAAACCATTGAGGTGAAGTCTGCTGGCATGGGGATACCATGATGGTACTCTGCAAGACTGTGCTCTAGGAGTTTCTGTGTTTCTTGGTTCTTCTAACTTAACAATAGCTAACATTTGTTGAGCTATTTCTATATGCCAGAGACTGAGCTAAGCACTTCTCACATTCATTATGTCAAGAGGCAAATGGATAACACCATTTGTTTTACAGATGAGGAAATACAGACACAGAAGTGAACTTGCCCAAGGTCATAGACTCAGTAAGTGACAATACAGTTGAATCCGGGTCCCTCTGACTTTAGAACCCAGAGTGTTAACCACTACACTACTGCACTGTATTTTCTTTGTTGTATAGGTTTGTTTTTTTTTTTTTTTTTGACCCTGAAATGCTATTCCCAGTAGTGTGGTGGGAAGCCGGTTCTGGGGGGTGGGGTGAAGGCAGTGGGGTGAGGAGGGGTGGAGGTAGGGTGACTAGCCCTGATTTGTAGCATCTGTCAATTTTTGTGGTGTAAATACTCTCCCCATGGTCAATTTCGAGCTACCAAGAGTTTAACGATGTTTACAAAATGCTTGAATATTTAACCATGGGCTCACACAAGCTGGTTTGAACCAACTCCAGTATGTCGATTGCACGTCTTCAGAGTTCTCGATTATTAAGGTTTCCAGAGAATATTGTTGGAATAGCTTCTTTTCTAAGCATCCCACCCCTTAAATCTTGCCCATAGCTCTATGATTATAAATGAGACAATGGTCTTCATTCATTCAACAAATCTGAAGTGCTGTAGAGGCAGGAGGGGTGTAGAGGGGATTGAGGTGCAGTCCAATCTATCGAACATTGAGTTCCCCAGAAAGACTCGGAGGTAAGGATTTGTGTGATTTATGAGGAAGTGTCGCAGGGGAAGCTGGTAGGATGGCAGGAAGTGTGATGGGAAGGGGAAGGCGGCTGGCTAGGGTTTACTGTCACGCCAAGTCTCGTTGAGGCTGCGTTTGACTCAGTCGTGTTTGGGGAGCTCTGGAAAGAGTGGGGTACACTCAGGTGTCTTGATGGGGGCGGGCAGGACTGGAGTTTTTTAACTTGCTACCTTCACCCATTCATCGTTGGTTAAGGCTTGTCTCCAGGAGGACATACATGTTCAGGCACTTCTGGCTTCCCACTGGTACAGGCAAAGCTGGTTCCAGGAGCCCCAAGGAAGAGGCACAGGTGTGGGTTGGCAGGGGCCAGAGGACATCTGGAGCTGGTGTGCCTGAAACCAGTAAAGGGATCCGAGGGTCTGGGTACAGAGCTCTCATGTCTCTGAGCAGCTCCTGTGTGCCAGGCACTGTCCCAGGTTCAGAGGACAGAGGATGAGTGCCGACAGCCGGTGTCCCTAAGCTCATGGAGCATGTGGTCTGGGGGCAGGGCGTGTGAGCAATCCAGACTAGACATAGATCATTACAGATTGGGATAAACGGAATAAGGAAAAGTACAGGGTCCTGGGAGAGGCTTTTCCCAGACAGATGCTGGATTTGGGCGTAGGGGTGGGGTTAGGAAAGGCATGACTCAGTTTGAC
Source organism: Pseudorca crassidens (assembly GCF_039906515.1). NCBI lineage: Eukaryota > Metazoa > Chordata > Mammalia > Artiodactyla > Delphinidae > Pseudorca > Pseudorca crassidens. The sequence continues at coordinate 88,972,147 of NC_090305.1, read as the reverse complement.
AGGATAATCCCTGGCTTTCATTGAGGGTCTTGAAGTAGTTTGCAGGCCAGAGGCTAGTCCTTTCTTGTCTTTGAGTTTTATCCAGTACCAGAGGGCCACTTGCAAAAATGCAACAGGTACACCACAACCGCAGGTTACTAACAGCAATTAATGATTTATGGGGTATAAATCACCTACTCCAAATCATGTTGTAATTACTCCTAGCCAGAGCCCTGTAGATTATTCTAGTCATGTATAACTACTTATTGTGCATGTGCTCACAGAAATCTTGGGGCTTTCATACCTTTGACTACTGTGAAGCCTGCAGACTCTACAGTCAGAGCGCCTCGGTGCAAAACGTGCTGCATCACCTAGTGAGCTGTGGATCCTTGGGAAAGGAGCTTAGCCTCTTTGTGCCTGTGTCTTCATGTGTAGAATAGGGGAAATAGTACCTACCTCACACAAGTTCTTTTGTGAAAAGTAGAAGAAATGAGTTGATATATGCAAACTACTTAGCACCACCATCTCTGAGCGCATTCTAAGCACTTTATAAAAATTGGATATTGTATTTGACATGAAAGGATTTCCTTAATACTTGTTAAGTGAAAAAGTGGGTTTATGCATCAAATAGTTTGAATAGATGTTCTCAAACTCTGGTCTCCGAACTCTTTATACCCTTAAAAACTATAGAATTCCAAAGACATTTTTCTAAATGTGAGTTTAAAATATATTTATTTGTTTATGTAAATAACAATAATAAACTCCTTACACGTTGATGTATTGTCTTAGTCCATTCAGGCTGCTATAACACAGGACCATAGACCAGGTGGCTTATAAACCACAGAAATGTGTTTCTCACAGTTCTGGAGGCTGGTGTTCCGTGAAAAATGTGGCTAGTTCAGCTGGCAGCTCAAATATCACACACATGCTTCTCCTTGAGCTGACCATGATACATCAGTATGCAGAAGAGGTGCTTTGTGCATACTTCCCATTCCATCACAAAGAATATTGAAAAAAAAAGTTTTCTCAAGGGGAGAGATTTAATAAAGTTAATCATCTGCAATGCTTCATCAAGGACAGTCTGTCAGTGAAGTAAGTGAGAAAGAGAAAAACAAATACCGTATGCTGACACATACATATGGAATCTAAAAAAAAAAATGGTTCTGAAGAACCTAGGGGCAGGGCAGGAATAAAGACGCAGACTTACTAGAGAATGGACTTGAGGACACGGGGAGGGAGAAGGGTAAGCTGGGACGAAGTGAGAGAGTGGCATGGACATATATACAGTACCAAATGTAAAATAGATAGCTAGTGGGAAGCAGCCACATAGCACGGGGAGATCAGCTTGGTGCTTTGGGACCACCTAGAGGGTTGGGATATGGAGGGTGGGAGGGAGACTCAAGAGGGAGGAGATATGGCGGTATATGTATAACTAATTCACTTTGTTATAAAGCAGAAACTAACACACCATTGTAAAGCAATTATACTCCAATAAAGATGTTAAAAAAAAAAAGACAATCTGTAGAAAATCCAGTTTCACTTGACTGCAAGTGTGTGAAGATGATACCAGTACCGATGACTACTGGTACACACTGGTGTTACTGCCTTGATTAGTGCTCAGGTGCTCATTTTAGCTCCCATCACTTGTGCACCATCAATGCCAATAACACAGTGGAAAAGGCAAATCGTGTGCTAGTACTATGATAAAAATAGCTTTGACACGAGGACTCTTGGAACAGGTCTCAAGACTGTCAGGGTCTGCAAATTACAGCTGAAGAAATGCTGGCATGGAAGACTGCACACCAGACTATTGAAGCATTTATTTTGAGGAAGAGGCCATGACATGAAGGGCTTTGGAAGGGGTGATAGATTTTTACTTTTGTATTTGTTGCAGTTTTTACATCCATCATCCAAAAACATAAAACAGGGCTTCCCTGGTGGCGCAGTGGTTGAGAATCCGCCTGCTGATGCAGAGGACACGGGTTCGTGCCCCGGTCCAGGAAGATCTCACATGCCGCAGAACGGCTAGGCCCGTGAGCCATGGCCGCTGAGCCTGCGTGTCCGGAGCCTGTGCTCCGCAACGGGAGAGGCCACAACAGTGAGAGGCCTGCATAACGCAAAAAAAAAAAAAAAAAACCAAAAAAAAAAAACCCCATAAAACAGAAGATATTTCCATTCTACAAAAATTAGTAAAGAGACTTCCATTCTGGTCTCAGGTCTTGTTTATCCATCTGAGAAACTGCCACATCTCCCTTCCTCCTTCAGGGGGCTGTGAGAGCCTAGGTTTCCATAGTTGGAAGGCGTTTTCGACTTGATCATCTCTTCCATGAAAGAGCTGTGGGGAAGGTCCAGGAGGATGAAGACTCAGCAGTGCGAGGATCCCCAGGTCCTTGGAGTAGCCTCTGGGGCAGACTTCCTGAATTCATAATCCAAGTTCCAGCCTTTCCTGCCGTGACCTTGGGAAAGTTACTTAACCATTTCATCTGTCAGTTCTTCCTTGGCAAAAGAGAAATAATTTTAATTGTATCTTGGGAGGATCTTGTGAGGATTAACTGAGTAGTTAGTACCTGAAATGTGTCTGATACAGAGCTCATGCTAGGTAATATCACCCTTTATGAGGATGATCACTCCACCAGCCAAGGTCGTTTTTCTTGCTGGAAGTTTCCAACAGAGTCAACAGGTCCACACTTTTCTCCCTGCTGCTGTCAAGCTAAGGGAAAATCTCTCTCTAGGGATGAGTCATGGTCATTGACCGTGACCTCCCTTGTCAAAGCATCTCCTCTGGGCCTATAGGGCCTGGAGGGGTTGAGCAGAAGTGTGGTCTGTGTCCCCTTCACCTGCAAAAGCAGGCTCCCAGGACACCCCAGGTAACTGGGCGCCCCACTTGGCTGCCTTTGACAGTTCAGGTCTGACTGGGGCAAAGAGAAGGCCATGGGATTTCCACACAGCCTTAATATCACAGCAGCTCAAAGTTTCCTTCCCATAACTTCTCTCTCTTCCCCACCATCATTTACCATATGCCACAGGTCAGTGTGAACCCACTAGGGTTCAGCCGGCCCCTTTTCCAAATGAGGTGACACTATTTTAGCTTTGGTGAGTCAATGATGTTTTTAAATTTTTACCTTTTTTTTTTTTCATGTAGTCTGGATACGGCCATTGTTTCTGCATCCAACCTCTTCTAGTTTCCAGTGACCTTCTCTTCTTCCCCATGGAAGGGCGGGTGTGTTCCCATGAGTAGTTAAAGGCAAGCCAGGGAACAGTATGAAACCACCTGATAGCCCTCGAGTCAGTGGCCTCTCTCCCCGCGGCCCCACACAGCTTAGACAGAAGGCACTTTGTTTTCGCCGGGATTTTGGTAGCAGCTGCCATCTGGTCTGTAGGCCTTATCCAGTCCCCTCACTGCAGCCAAGGAGCAAGTCTGGAACAGTCCTGCCCCTGATACTGCTTGGGCCTAGGAGAGAGTATACATGGAGGCCCAGGCCTGCCATGTTCCCACTGCCAGCTCCAAAGAGCATGGACCCCAATGGTCCACAAGTCCAAGTGCTGCCCTCCCCTCCTGTACACGCTCAGCCACTTCTTGGACTAGGGCTCTGTCGCAGGGCTGTGGACAAAGCCCACAGCAGCCTCGCTGGAAGAGGAGGGACCAGAGACAGAGGCTTGCACAGACCTAGCGGTGGGCTTGGGGGTCTTGGGAGCAGGAAATTCCGAGTTCAGGTACCTAAAGTCTAGAAGGGGCACAGGTGCCAATGTGGTGTATCCTTTGGCCTCACAGACCTCTCGACCCATCAGAAGGGGCCAGGGGAGGCCCAGCGTGGGACATGGTGAAGGGTGCCCTGAGCAAGGACCTTGGGTGCCCACGTCTAAGGGTGGGGCAGTCTGGAAATGTAACATGCACACCTGCAGTGTGTAACATCCTGCAGTGGCTCTCCTGCAGTCTCGGGATCAAGGCCCCACTGCTTGATCCACCAGGCTCCTGCCTACCTTTCTCTCTTGTCCTTGACCATTTTTGGCTCTGGCCTTCCCCTTCCATCGGAAGTCCCTATATCCCATGCTGTTTCACTGCAGGGATGCTGCAGGATGTTGCCTCCTCCGGGCTTTCCCCTGCATGATGGCTCATCTTTGCTGTTCTCTGCACAGGCATAATTCTTCCCTGACCCCCCATTCCTCTAACTGCCCAAGTCTAGGCTGGGTTTTATTCTTCAGCCTTCATAGCTTTCATCTCCTCGCTCCCTCTCTCCCCTCTCCCAAGAATCGGAGCATGACAGTTATCATTAGAGAGTGCTTGCTGCATTTATGCCCATTTTACAGGTGAGAGAACTGAGGCCAAGAGTGGAAGCTAATTTAGTCTCACGGCCAGCTAAGGACAGAGCCAGGCTCTGAGGTTAGACACCGAGCTTTTAACCACAGCGCCCATTGATTGTTGATTCTTACGCTTTGGAGTAGAACAGGATCACTGGTGGCATTGGGGGCTGGGCGAGGAGAGCTCCAGGCCGCACCACTCCAGCAATTCTGATTCCAAAGGTCAAGGGTAGGGCCCAGAATCTGCATCTTAATAAGCTTTCCAAGGGTGTCTGGTGCAGGTGCACTACACCTGCAATTATGGTGAGTCACAAGATTTATTGCCCAACTGCAGGCCCCAAATGGCAACCTGCTGAATCTAATTAGACCCTCTGGGCTCAGCAGGGCCCGGAAGGGGAGGAAGAAGATAGAGGATACTGCTCGCTTCCAGCCAGCTGTGTGCCGTCTGCGATGGTTCTGGAAGGGGGTTGGGAGGATGCCCTTCTCTGGGTGGAAGATGCAAGCCCTGTTTGTACCATACAGGCACCATACCAGACCCATGACCTAGGGTGTCTGGAAGCCATCAGACCCTCACGTTCCGTCTCCTCCAGAAGGAGAGGAAGAACCATGTTTCAGTGACAGCGTTCAGCTCTGGCTGGGTCTTAGCTACCTGGAACCTGCTCTGTCTGGTTGCCCCACACCATCATTGCACCCCACCAGCTGCTGCTGTTCATTGGAAGCCAGTGGCCAGAACGGGAGGGAGCAGAGGTTGAGAATGTAACTCCAGAGGACTCGGCCGATGGCTGTTGGAGCCCAGTTGCACCCTGTCTGCACCTCCATCTCTTCCCTGAGACTTGAAGACACTTAGGGAGTTGAACAGCAGCCCCACTGATTGCCGTCACGCGTGGGCATGGGGAAGGGTGGCGGCCTCCCGGGGTGGGCCTCACTCAGGCATGGCAGCTCTGCCAGCAAGAAGAGAGACAAGGCCACTCCTTGGAGAGAAGATATGTCCCCAACCCAAGAGAGACCCCCAGGACAATCTGAGAGACACCAGGCCTTTATTCTGTCTGATCATTCTCTCCACCACAAATGCCCTGCCCTTCGATTCCTTCGTCAATAATTCCTTCCCTCCTCCCAGCCCACTTCCTCCTGTCCCTGGCGCTCCTGCTGAGGGATTCGTGGTCCTTGAGTTCTGCCTCCTTATCCATAGGCTGTTGGCCAGGTTACCTGGTGTTAGGCTCTGACTGGACTCCAGCAGCTCCGTGGACTTAAACCTCTAAGGTGCGTAGGCTTGGGCTGGGTTTGCCGTGTTGGAGCAGCCCGCATGTTCTGCCCCCAGATTCATATGCTGAAACCTACCCCTCCCGGTGATGATAGTAGGAGGTGGAATCTTGGGGGGTGATTAGGTCCTGATGGTGGAACCCTCATCAGTGGGATGCGTGCTCTGCTACAAGAGGCCCTGGGAGCTCCCGTGCCCTTGGGGAATTCTTGCCCTTGGCGCCCACGAGATAACCTAACTCCTCATAATTGCTTTCCCTCTATTTAAGTTAGCTCAAGTGAGTTTGTTTTTGCCAAGTAAATGATCCCTGATTGAGACAGCTCTTCCAGGAGAGGTGAGGCCAGGCCTGATGCTTGTAAGTTAAGAAACACTGTCTGAGCCCTGGTGTGGGGCAGACACTAGGATAGGACAGAGTCCCTGCTCACTCTGAGCACTGGGGCAGGAGTCAGCGGTTAGGAGAAGTCAGGAGGATGCTTCATCCCCAGGGAGGGGCAGTGGGAGAAGCACACTCCAGAGAGAGAGCGCTGGTGAGAGCCAAGCAGGGCTCATTTGAGAAGGAGGTCATCTGTATTCTGTACTCGCCAAAACATAAAGCAGAAGGCTCAGGGCAGGGGCAGAACGCCAGGATTTTAAGTCAGAGACCTGCCAGGTGCTGAGTGGCCCTGGACATGTTTCTTAGGCTCTTGAAACCTCACTTTTCTGAGCTGTGACCAGGATGGGAACACTCTGAAGGGCTTGACCTTGAACAGTGCCTGACACATAGGAAGTGCTCAGTACTTGGCAGCTGTGACTGGATTGGGAAGGGGACTGGCGAGAGCCACATTTTCCTCAGGGCCGTGTCACTGAAGGTTTGATGGACCCAGCAAAAGAGTTCGGATTTTATTCAGAAAAACTATGGGCAACTTGAGACGTTTTAAAGCAAGCAAGTGGTCTGACCTGGTGATCACAGGGGTTTTCAGCCAGGGCACATTTGTACCCCCAGCACATATACGCACCCAGGAGACAGGTGGTAAAGTCTGAAAATCGTGTTGGGCATGGAATGTGCTACTGGCATCTAATAGGTAGAGCCCAGGGACGCTGCTAAACAACCTACAATGCACAGGACAGCCCCCCACGGCAAAAGATTATCCACCCAAAATGTCAGTAGTGCCAAGGTTGAAGAAGCCTGGGTTAATGTAGTATAAAGAAATGAATTACTTCCCATCTCGGGGCCTTAGTTTTCCCATCTGTCAAACGACGGGTTGGGGAGGACTTGGAAGAGTTGAGTGGCTTGTTCCTTCCGTAGGAATCTGGGTATCCCATCGCTGCGACTGAGCCTGTGGTCTAGATCCTTCTTACACCAGCCTTGTGGCCCTGGGCTGGGGCCCTCTGAGCCTCTCATTACAGGTAATCTCAATAGAGGCAGAGAGCTTGTGCAGAACATGAGGCCTTGCATCCAGGCCACCCTTGGGATCAGACCCTGGTACCACTCCTTGCCAGCTGTGAGGCCTAGAGCCATTTTCTTTGCCTCTCAGCACCTCAGTTTCTCTAAATGGGACTGATAATGATGCCTCCCTTGTGGCACATTTGTGAGGGTCTGAAGAGTCTTTAGCTCAGCACCTGGCCCGTCACAGGTGTTCCATCAACATCAGATACGGGGAGGGCGCTGACTGCCCCCCACCAAGGGTGTGAGATCGGTAAACACAAGGGACCTTGTAAGAAATGCACCCAGTAGACATTCAGACAGGCTCTCTCCGGATGCCTTTGACAGCCCCCATCAGTCTGAGGGCGCTCCGGGAATACACACTCCTTTGAATATTTGCTGAACTAATCGGGAAAGGAGAGCAGGAAAGGAAACAGGAATCCTCAGTGTGGTGCGGGGCTCAGGAACTCAGTGCCTCAGGGCGGGGGGAGGTCACCAGACTGCAAGGTTAATCAGTAAGTTGATAGGTGTCTTGATTGAATGGTACCAGAGATGTAAACACAAGAAATGCTTTTCTCAGAAGAGCAGGATGGCAGACCCAGGAGCCTGAGCGCTGGGTTCAAATTCCTGTCTGGCCACAAGCCAGCTGTGGGAACTTAGGCAAGTTGGTTGACCCCTCATAGCCCCAATTTCCCCAGCTGTAGAAATAGAGCTATGGAACTAATAATAATACCTACTTCAAAGGGTGGCTCTGAAAATACAACACATACTATATATCTAAGCACAAATATCAGTGCCTGGCACAGAATTGGTGCTCGGGATGTCATCGCTTCTAGCTTCTGTTCCCATTCTTACAACACACGCAAACCATCTCCATCAGCCTCGGTGTCAAGCAGCATAGTCCACAGACCCACAGCATCAGCATCACCCAGGAGCTTGTTAGGAATACAGATACACAGGCTTCACCCCAGACCTACCAAATCAGGAACTCTGCATTTACTGGCTGTGTGACTTCATGTGGAAAGGTTAACCCCTCTAAGCTGTGGATTCCTTGTATGTAAAATATGGATTATACTGTTACCTATCCCCCTTCCTCTGCTCTCAGCTCTCTAGGGTGACGCTGGCCTTCTGTCAGTTTCCAGACAAGCTCTTTTCTGCCTCAGGGCCTTTGCACATCCTGTTCCTTCTGCTTGGGATGCCTATTCCTTGGCTCTCCCTGTGGCTGACCCTTGTTATCTTTCAGGCTTCAGTTTAATGTCACCCCCTCGGAGAGGCTTTTCCTCCCCACGCCCATTCCAGCCCCTGTAACTCCGTGCTTCTACACATTATATATTTCATTCCATCATTATCTTATTTCTGTGTCTGCTTATTTGCTTCTTGTTATCCTCCCTATCAGTGTGTAAGCACCAAGAGGGCAGGAATTGGGTCTCTCTATCTGCCCAATGCCTGGCACAGGGTGGGTACTCACTCCATAAACATCTGTAAAAGGAATGAATGAGTATGTCATAGAGTTAATATGGAGCACTTGTTGCAGAGCTGGGTACACGGTGAAGGCCTCATCATAAAAGAGGCATTATAATAAGATAGGCCACCGTGCAGCCCCAGGCTTCATGTGACCTTGGACCCTGGCCTTTGCAAATATCTACTCAGGCAATGCTGAGGCTAGCAGAGGCCTTTCCATGCACGGCTCGAGCGCTCAGCGGGCGCCCGCGTGACCCTCCTGCCCAATCACGTAGCCACCCTGAAGATGCTGCCTCATTAAAATATGGAAGTAGCTGTCATGTCTGGCGCTATCATCCAGCCCAAGCCATCACGTGCTCCAAATTGGTTTTTGCCATTTTATACAGCACAACATACATTTGTTCACTTTTCAAACAGTAAACACCACCTGCAAAATGCCTTTAATATTTAATGTGACCGTAAATTGTTTTGAAAATAAATTCAGCCACGTGGAAAAGCGGCAGAAGGGATGGGCAACAAATCCAGGAACCTGTTCCACAGGGGGTGGGGTGGGGGCTTGTGGGGAGTGGGCAGAGCGGCCGTGGGGCTGAGACTCACGCAGTGATTCTGAGAACCCGATGACCTGTGTGCTTCAGTGCCCTGACATTTGAGCTCTGTCGGTGGATGGGTGATGCTCTTGCCCTCCCAGCCGTACTGATCTTGAACTCAAGACCAAGCTTACTTGGTTCTACAGAGGAGGTGGCAATAAGTATCTGAGGTTCACCTTGACTGGGACCATCCCAGGCGAGAGGACATCAGCCACCACCCTGGTGGGCAAAAGTGGGATTGGCAATGAGCTCTTTTGCCCAAACCAGCTTTTAACCGTTCCCCAGCCCCACTGCCCAGTATCATGGCGTGGGCGGGGGTAGGGCTATAGGTCTCCAGGTCTTTTTTGTCTTACTTCCTCATAAGTGAAATTAAGATGCTAATAATATCTACCCGGTTAGTTGCTGTAGATTTGAACGGGTGAGTGTATGTGAACCGGTGCCTGGCGTGCAGAACAATACAGGACCGTGGGTTTGCTGCTGTGGCCGACCCACTCCTCCCAGCCCTCCTCCCTCCCCTCCAGTGGCACCCACCTCTCCGTGCCTGGCGTCCTGCCTGCTGCCTCCCACCACCGGCCCTTTGCACCAGCTGTGTCCTCTGCTTGCCTCCACTTTCCTTTCTCTGTTTGCTTGGATAACGCCTGTTTCTCTCCCAGCTGTCAGCTCAGTAGACTGACATGTTGATCTTTTGGGAAAACTGTAAGCTTTCTCCTCTTGGTGTCACAGGTGTTAACTGAATCTCTGGGCCGAGGTGGGGGGAGTTCTCTGATTAGCCCACACCAGGTCATCTGCCCGCTTGTGACTGGGGTCCAAGGACAAGCAGCAGCAGGCGTACCACAGCCCATATGCTGGGGGCGGAGGGGCTTCACCCCCGGAGAAGGCAGCTGCTGTTCTTGGCAGACAGAACTGTCCTTGTCTATTACAATGAGATGTGTGTCCAGGGACAGTCACCCCAGAAGCCGCGTGAGGACCACCTGTGGCGGGTGACGAGTTAGGCAGCCATTACTTCGGTCGAGGCTAGAAGGATGAGGGCGGATGATTTGGGAGACATTTCAAAGAGCTGAGACTGAGACAGAGACAGAAAGGAGACGAATTCTGAGGCTTCCAACTTGGTTAAAAGAGCGTATGGTAGTATCTGGAAGGTTGAATGACAACATTCATGTGTTAACCAGGGACATCATATCATGTCACCCAGAGAAGTGAGTGATTATGTAGGGGTCTGAGACAACAGTATTCAGCTCAGAGAAGGAGACTGCTTTGGGGATAAAAAAAAAAAAAAAAAGCCCGAAGTCCCTCAACTTGTACCTTTTAAGTAGGTACATAAATTTAATGCTGGTACAAATTCTACTAGTTATCAAAGGGGTAGTAACACCACCTGATTCATTGCTTGGCTTTTCCGGCCAAATTCGAAGCTAGTGTTCATTATGTGTCCCTCCCACCTTGATCATCCTGAGAAGGGCGGGGCTCCATGTAAGTACCACTGAATATCTGTCCCTCTGGTTGTTGACTCTCCCATTGACCACATTCGTCTACATGGGAAGGTTGAGTACCTAATGGAGCATTTTCAAAATAGCCACTGAGTTCTCTGAATGGCATGAGAATCCAAATGGACTTATTTGCGGGAAAATGTTCTCTGCTCTTCTCGTCAGTGTGCTATTAGGATCCCAGAATAGCACGCCCAGAAGACTTCGTGGTTTTTCCATCCCAGAGATGATCTGCTCATCTCAGTAAATGGTATCACCGTCCACCGAGATCCTCAAGCTAAAAGCCTAGAACTTGAATGACATTTTTCCTTTCCCCCCAGAGCCAATAAATCCTGCTGGCTCTACCTCTAAAATAGATCCCAGTCTCTCCCTATCCAAAATGAATCCCTGTCTCCCCTCTAGTCTGGGGGTTGGCAAACTTTTCCTGTAATGGGCCAGATAGTAAATATCTTCAGCCTTGTGGTCTATACTGTCCTGTTACAATGATTCAGCTTGCCTTGGGCGCAAAAGTTGCCATAGACAATACGTAAACATGAGTATGTCTGTATTCCAATAAAACTTTACTCACAAAATCAGCAGCCAGCAGGCCATAGTTTGTTGACCCCTATTCAGATCTCAGCCCCCACTATGTCTTGTCTGGACCAATGCAAAGCCTCCACACTGGCCTCTCTCCTTCCACTCTGGCCACCTCGACCATGCACGATTCACCCGGCGGCCAAGGTGATCTTTTTTTTTTATTTTGTGGTACACGGGCCTCTCACTGTTGTGGCCTCTCCCGTTGCGGAGCACAGGCTCCGGACGCACAGGTTCAGCGGCCATGGCTCACGGGCCCAGCCGCTCCGCGGCATGTGGGATCTTCCCGGACCGGGGCACGAACCCGTGTCCCCTGCATTGGCAGGCGGACTCTCAACCACTGCGCCGCCAGGGAAGCCCCCAAGGTGATCTTTAAAAAAGTACTCAGATGACATCTCTTCCTGGTTTAAAATGGTCTGATAGTTTTCCATTTCCCTACCCTCCCTTCGCCCTGCATGACCTGGCTCCTGCCTTCTCTCTGACCTTGCCTCCTGTCCCTATCCTTGCCTGCAGTATTTCACTGGTTTCCTTTCTCCTCTGCTCCCTTCACTCTTTGGCTGGAACATTCTTCCTCTAGTCTCCCACGGCTGCTTCCTTTTCATCATTCAGCTCCTGACTCAGTACCTCCTTCCCAAAGAGAATCCTTCTGACGTCTGTCTAATGCTGCAGGCTCCGTCCTCATCACCCCATTTGAAACTGTCTTATTTGTTGATTTGTTTACTGTTTGTCTTCCCAAGCTGACGTGGGTGCTCCATGAGAGCAGGGACCTCGTTTGTCGGTTCAGCACTAATATCAGCTCCAGTATGAGGGAATGAAGAGAGGCTACTGATCTGTATTTCCAGGCAATGCCTCTTCTGCTGTCTGTTCACCTTTGATTTTCCCAGCTTTTGCCAAGCCCTTCTTATGCTGCCCAGAAAAGGCTTGCCCAATAGCTCCCTCCGTGCATGTGAGAAAGACAGGAAAAAAAAAAAAAAAAAAGAAAAAAGCTACTTGTCTGAGTCCTTGGGCTTGTCCAGGGCCCCCTGTGCAAACTTATGTGTCATCCTAAGACCAGGTTGGGAGCAGGGCTGCTCTTCTCCAGCTGGCCTCTACACGGAGGCCTCTTTACCGACAGCCTGTGATGCTGTGCAGGGGCGGTGGGGATGCTTGATCCTCTGGAAGCTCGGATTCAGGAATCCTTTCTTCTGCTCCTGGTGTTTCTTGACGTATGATACAAATTTACTCAAGCTTCATTTCCTTGTTTCTCAAAATTTTCTCTCTTAGGACCTCTCCTTCCCACCCCTTCCACCTACTCCCCTTTTCACTAGGATGCTGGGGCAAGAGACTGCTAGTTGCCGCCAAATATCCTTTCTTCCTTGGCCATAGGGCCTCAATTTTATTTGAGGTGGCATTGCAGCCAGCAAAAAGCTTACATTCGCCAGCCTCTCTTGCAGTTAGGGGTGGCCGTGTGACTGTGTCCTGGCTAATGACAGATAAACGGAGGCACTGATGGAACTTCTGGGAAGGGTGGTGAAAGGGTGCTGACTCACCTAGTGTCTTAGTCTGCTCCAGCTGCTGTAGCAAAATACCATAGGACTGGATGGGTTAAACCACAGAAATTTATATCCTTACAGTTCTAGAGGCTGGAAGTCCAAGTACAAGGAGCCAGCTGACTCTGTGTTCTGGTGGCAACTCTTCCTGGCTTGCAGCCTTCTGCCTTCTCACTGTGTCTTCACATGTAGACAAAGAGATCTCTCTCTCACTCTTGCTCTTGCACTTTTCCTCTTTTTCTGAGGACAGCAATCCTCTCAGATTAGGACCCCACCCTTATGCTCTCATTTAACCTTAATTACCTCCTAAAAGCCTTATATCCAAATACAGTCACACTGGAGATGAACACATCAGTGTATGAATTTGAGAGGACATAATTCAGTTGATTGCTACTAAGCATTACATCACTTGGTCCTTCCCTTCCTTCTCCCTTCCTCAAAACTGGAATGCAGATATGATGGCTGGAGCTTCAGCAGCTACTTTGGACCATGTGGTAGACTTGAGAATAAGTCTAGGCCAATGGCCTAGGAATAGAAGTGTAGAATGAGGGAAAGGACCAGGGTTGACTTTGTGGAGACACTCTATCATCACTGGAATAATGTTAGAGTTTGCCTTATGTTGGAGCACTGGTTCCCAACTGCAGCCCATTAGAATAACCTGGGGAGCTTTGAAAAATACTGGTGCTTGGATGTCATCCCCAGAGATGCTGATGTAATTGGTCTTTTAGGGTGAAGCCTAGGCATCATGATTTTTTTTAAAGCTCCTCTGGTGATTTTGATGTGTTAAGGTTGAGAACACTGTGTTAAAGAATAAACACTTGGGTAAGAGAATAAACTATATTTTAAACTATGGTATTTTAATTTTGTTATATGAGACTAACACAACTCCTAACAATCAGAAGTCTAATTTTAGGAGATGAATCACTTCCATCTTCTAAGATTTTCAGAGCACGAACCACCCAAAGCTGGCAGGAGCCCTGCTCACATCCTACCACGTTCAAGAGCATATATGGGTACAGCTCAATTCAGGTTGAATGGTGACAGAGCTGTGAAATATTAACCAAAATTTTCCATCCCTTTGCCCACATGATAAAACAATGTACAACTAAAATTAAATTTCTGGATTAAAATAAGCATTCAAATTAAAAATAGTCAAATGTGGCACTTTTGTCAATACATGTTTTTTTTTCCGAGAGTGAAGCCATTGCTAGTGATCATTGGAGACCAATGAACTCTTGCTTCTGTGCTCCAAATGCCTCCCCCTGTCCCCATCGCACGTGAGAAAGGTCAAGGGTAGAAGCTCTGCCAGATGGTGAGAGAGCAGGTTTAAATTAAGCAGGTGCCTGGGTTCGAATCCCAGCTCTACCACTTAGAGGCTGAGTGCTAGTGGGCAGGTAGCTAACCTCTCTGGGCTTTACACGCACCCCTCTGAAAAATGGGGCTCAGGGTTGCACCCAGGACTGAGGTGAGGATTAAACAACAACATATGAAAAAGCACTTTGGCATTCTGCCTGACATGTAGCAACTGCTCCGTAAGTGTCAGCTGTCACTCTCAGGCACTGGCCAGCTGCTCCTGAACTGCGTGTCCTTCCTGTTGAGTGCGGAGGCTCTGCCCCTCCCTTTCTGGAAAACAGTGCTGAAATAGGGCTGCTTTTATGAATAGGGAGCTAAATGAGCAAACACATGTCTGGAAATAAAGGTAATTCATTCCTGGGGAGATACCATCTCCCAGGTTCAGGGGTTAATGGGCTCAGAGGATTCATAACAAAGGTGCTCCAGACAAATTGGCCGAGCAGCTATTGTTGCCCAGACAGCTCTTCAGCTGTGTCTCATTTATTAGCATGGCTGCCCGAGAAACAAATGAAAAGGCGAGCCCCCTCCAAGACAACAGAAATCCAGCACAAGGGGCATAACGCCCTGGAAGTTGGAGCCAGCGACAGAGGCCGTGCTTCTAGCCGGCTGCCAGCACTGAGCTCCGGAGGAGGCTGGGAGGAAGCCAGTCCTGACGGCGAGCTCTCTCCTCGGTAAATAAGGGAGCTGCCAAGAGCCGAGCCCGTGGAAAAACACTTACAGATGAGAGGGAAACACATGGCAAGCATGACCCTCTGCAATCGTAAAATGCGTGGTGGAGGAAGATGGGAGGAAACAAATCATTCTCCTCGGGACTGTCCATCTGGAAGTGTGTGCCTGGGAGTATTATTACAAATAAATACATCCAGCCCAGCAACGTCTGGGAGTAGTTGGATGTTTTCATCCTTCTGGAACCTGTGGAAAAGCTCCTCATACACACACGGGTCCCAAAAGCCACAACAGACGCCCCCCTGCTGCCGGCCCGCTGGTTCTGCCCGTCCCTGCCCGTGGATTGGTTCAGCCCATTTTCTAGGGCAGGTCTGGAAGTGGCGAGGGCTTAAGATTCTAGAAGCTTTTGAGGGGGAGCTTGAGCCTGGGAGAGAAGACAGGAGTCCTTGTGGACCTGTGGGAAGTGTCACCAGATGGAGTGCAGGGCCCTGTGGGTAATCGGCTTCTACAGGGTTTCTCAAAGTTGAGTCCTGGAGCCATTTTTATTCCAGAGTACTGGCGAATCACGTGGATTCCTGGGTCCTGAACTCCAGACCTCCAGGATTCAACGTTTGGAGAGTGAGTGTTGGAATCTTGCATTTTAATACAGCTTCGTGAGAGATTCCTGTGCACGCCAAAGTGGTGGTTCCCAAGCTTGAACGTGCATCAGAATCACCCAGAGAGCTCGCTGAACACAGAGAACGGGACCTCCCCTCAGCAGCCACCCCTGATTCAGTAGGTCTGCGGTGGGAACTGCAGCCTTGTATTTCTAACAAGTTCCCCAGGTGCTGCTGTGACTGCTGCTGGTCCGGGGAACACACCTTTTTTTTTTTTTTTTTAATTTATTTATTATTTTTTTGGCTGTGTTGGGTCTTCGTTTCTGTGCGAGGGCTTTCTCTAGTTGCGGCAAGCGGGGGCCACTCTTCATCGCAGTATGCGGGCCTCTCACTATCGCGGCCTCTCTTGTTGCGGAGCACAGACTCCAGACGCGCAGGCTCAGTAGTTGTGGCTCACGGGCCCAGTTGCTCCGCGGCATGTGGGATCCTCCCAGACCAGGGCCCGAACCCGTGTCCCCTGCATTGGCAGGCAGATTCTCAACCGCTGCACCACCAGGGAAGCCCAGGGGGACCACACTTTGAGTAGCACTGCATTAAAGATTGCAAACCACTGAGCTACAGGGTTTGCAGTGAGGCTGAGCAAAGTCCCATTTGTCAACCAACGTGTGTGGAGACCCCACTGAGTGCAGGACCTCCTTGTCCTCTGGCATCATGGAGTCTGGGGGCCAAACCTTCACTCCTGCCCCGCCAAAGGAGCCTGAAGATGTGACTCGAGTTAATAATGGCTGCAGCAGGAGTTTGTGCTGGAACTTCCCTCACAGAAAGGCCTAGTCAGTGTTGTCAGCTGAGTGAGATTCTTAAAACACCCCACTGCCTGACAAGAACACTAAACCAATTAATTTAGGCTCTCTGGAGTGGGACTCGGGCGCCATCAGGGTTTTCAAAGCTCCCCTGGAAAGTCCAGTGTGCAGGCGCGGCAGGAAGCCACCTACAAACGTTATCAACCCCGAATACGAAATATTAGAATCACCCAGGGAGTGGGGAAAGGACACCGCTGCTGGGCTGCACTCCTCCCTGGAGATTCTGACTTCCTGGTTTGGGATGGCGCCGGGGCATTGGCATTAAAACAAAAACCTGCAGGTGATTCCCCGAGCAACCGGGGTGCAGACCTGCTGGCCAAGGGGATAGGGACCTGGGAGGGCTGATCTTGGGAAAGGTTAATGGGTGGGAGCAGCAGGGATGGGGCCAGATCCATTCAGGTCACCACAGTCAATGACAATGGTAAAGCAAGTCACAACAGCAGAAAACGGTTTCGTGAAGTGTGATCAAGACAAATTTCTTGCCCTTATACCAGAAACAACTGCAAACTCAGACTGTCTTTTTCGCTGGCCTGAGCAGGCATTTGCTGGGGGAGGAACTCTCTCTGCAGACTTCAGACCTCCCTCCCCACCCCCCGGGAATGCACAGAGAGGAGGGTGTCCCCGCCAGATGCCAAGCCCCAGGCACCTGCATTTCTACTGCTTTGCAGGGGCCAAGGAGGAGGATCTGCTAGAATTACTACCTCCTCTGGGTAATTTTTTATTCAAACAAAGATTCCCTGGGTGCTATTTCAGCGTTCTAAACCCGGGAGTAGGACCCTGGAACCTGCATTTTCTAAGCAGACATTCTGGGTGATTCTCTTCTGCATTATAATCAGGGAACAACCTGTCTGACTGTTCTAGCTGCAAGGAAGGGGAAGTTTAGAGAGGTGGGGCAGAGGCGAGAAGGCATAATTCTTCGCCATTTTTGGTTTACTTGAGGTCCCTTCTGGGCACAGGATCTCTCAGAGAAACCTTTCCCCCAAGATAAGAGCCTGACCTTTGAACAAAATTTCCATCTGGGTCCAATAAATGGAGCTGACTTTACCCAGGAGAGCCTGGGTGTCGTACTCAGCTGCCTTTGTTTTGATGTGTTTTTAAGGCCTCTCTAATAGGATGGGCTAGATTGCTGGCCAAGAAATGGATTTCTTTTCTCTCTGGAGAATTCTAAATCTCCCTGGAGATTTAGGCTGGCCGTCCCAACAGTGACGAATGTTTAATGGCCCAGCTTTGGCCACTGGTCCTGGCCTGCAGTGTCTGCTCATGACAAATGGTTCCTTGTAATCTGCTCACACTGGGGTTTCCAAGGTTTTCAAATTGGATGGAGGGTGTGGAGAGGGAGGGGGGAGAGAAAGAGAGAAAGGGAGAGAAAAAAAAGAGAAAGGGAGGGAGGGAGGAAGAAAGAAAGAGAACGGTTTAAGTCCACTATACCTTGGCATATGCAAATTAACTCTGTAGGATCCAAAGGTCTGTGACCCCTGGCCATTTGTCATTTTGATGAGGCACAGATTTGAACAGTGCATGTCTCTGGGCTGTTTACAGCGAGGGGGCGTCTCTTCGCTGGGGCAGGGCCGGAGATGACCGCCGGCATCCTAGTTTTGTGGACCTCATGGTACGGGAGAAGTTTCGTTTCCTGGTGAAAATGGCCATGTGGTTGGGAAGAGAATTTCAGAGAATGTGGAAATGACCATCAGCTTGTGGGAAGAGAATGGGACAGGGTGCTGAAGACTCTTTGGAAGGCATGTGACTCAGGGCAGAGCCAGGAATCAGTGTCATCACTTCCAGCGCTCACAATCCAGGATTCCTGGAGGTCTCAGAACCAGCCCTTGCAAACATCTGTGGTCTGCTGTGCGTTAGGTCATGGAGGAAAGGACAGTAATCGAAGTTCTAATTTGAGAGCTTATTACATGCCAGGCAAAGTGCTAAGAGCTTAACACATCATCTCACGTAACCCTCACAGCAACCCTAGAAGTGCATACTTGCAAGATCACCATTTGCTAGACGAGGCACAGAGAAGTTCTCCAGTTTCAACAAGGCCACACAGCTGCACAGTGACAGGGCTGGGATTTGAACTGACAGACTCTCTCCTTGACCAGACTTCTTGAGTCTGTCCAGCCCAGTCTTGGCAATGAATCCTGCTGAGTCCATTTAGAGAGAATCCCCCGGCCCACCTTGATAGCTGATCACCCTTAATATCTGATCAAGTTCCAACTTCATTAAGTCCTCGACCTGCCTTTAGCAGGAATCCTGTGTGGTCTGTTTACCAAGAATCATTCCTGTAGTTAATGTCTCCTCTTAATAATTTTCCACCCACAAACCCCTTCACTCTGTTCATTGACTGTAGATCTGAGCTAGTGCTAGGTGTATTCCACGTGAGCCCAATCTCTCTCCCCTATTGCTCTCCCGGTTTGCAGTCGTCTTGAACAAACCCTTCCTTACCATTTTTAACAAGTGTCAGAATAACTTTCTCTTTAGCAGAAAATAGGCAGTTGTCCCCTGGTACCTGCATTCTGAATCTCTCCCCTGTCCCACCAGACCGGTGGTATCCACTATAAAGCAAGTCACATCAGTCACTAAAATTTGCTGGTAGCTCCATTAAAAAAGAAAAAAGAAACAGGTGAAATTAATTTAAAAAATACTTTCCTTACCGAATATATCTGAAATATCATTGCAACAGGTAGCGGGATTAATGGGATATTGTATGTTCTCTTTTGTCTACTAAGTCTTTCGAAACCCAGTGTATATTTCGCACATCAGGCACATCTCAGTTTCGAGGAGTACATTCCAAAGGTTCAGTCACCACTGGTGGCAAGTGGCGACAGTACAGGGTAGTGCAATGCTGGCCAGTGCCCTGGCAGGACACTTCAGTTAGAAGATCTCTTCATGGAAGAGCCTGGGGCAGAGGGAGCGCCGAGAGGGGAGGAGAGAGGAGAATAAAGAGACAGGGGACCTGGCTGAGCAAAAGCACTGCAGACATCTCTGTGGACAGAATCCAGGGGACCACATGTCGGGAATCTGCTGGCCATGGGGGTGTGGGACTGTGGCTGGTGACTGTGCCTGGGGTGGAGGTTAAAAAAAAAAAAGGTGACCTGGATTAAAAGTGAGAACAGGGTGTGGGTGGTGAGCCAGCCGGGGGAACTGGCTCTGAGGCTGGGACAGAGCAGGCCTTGGGTGGATGGGCAGGGCAGGCTGGTGATTGATGACGACAGCAGCTCTTCGGCTGTAATGTGCACTGGTAGCAACTGGGATCCTGTCAAATGCAGATTCTGACTTGGTTGGTCTGGGATGAAGACTGAGTGTCTACATTTCTTTCATTTTTTTTTTAAATTGAAGTATAGCTGGTTTACAATGTTGTGTTAGTTTCAGGTGTACAGCAAAGTGATTCAGTTATATATATTCTTTTTCAGATTCTTTTCCCTTATAGGTTATTACAACATAATGAGTATAGTTCCCTGTTCTATACAGTAGGTTCTTGTTGGTTATCTATTTTATAGATAATAGTGTGTATCTGTTAATCCTAAACTCCTAATTTATATACTCCCCCTTCCCCTTTGATAACCGTAAGTTTGTTTTCTATGTCTGTTGGTCTATTTCTGTTTTGTAAATAAGTTCATTTGCATCATTTTTTTAGATTCCACATATAAGTGATATCATATGATACTTGTTTTTCTCTGTCTGGCTTACTTCACTTAGTATGATAATCTCTTGGTCCATCCATGTTGCTGCAAATGGCATTATTTCATTCTTTTTTATGGCTGAGTAATATTCCATTGTGTGTGTGTGTGTGTGTGTGTGTGTGTGTGTGTGTGTATATACGTATACATACACCACATCTTCTTTATCCATTTATCTGTCAATGGACATTTAGGTTGCTTTCATGTCTTGGCTGTTGTAAATAGTGCTACAATGAACACTGGGGTGCACGTATCATTTCGAATTAGAGTTTTGTCTGGATGTGTGCCCAGGAGTGGGATCCCTGGATCACATGGTAACTCTACTTTTAGTTTTTTAAGGATCCTGCATACTATTCTTCATAGTTGAGAGTCTGCATTTCTAACCAATGCCAAGGTGTGGTGATGTTGCTGGTGTGTGGACCACACTGAGTAGCAAGGGGATCCAGGCTTTCAACGGCTGATAAGCGACAAGGAAGAGGGTGATGTTGAAACTTACCTAGGCTGTGGGGAGCTGTTGGCTTCAGTTCCCTCTAAACTGTGGCAGCAGTTACAGCTCCCTCCTATTGAGGACCTACTACATGCCAGGCACTGTGTTCTGTGCTTCATGTCAGGGGACAGCAAACTATGGAGGCCTGGCCAAATCTGGCCACTTCCTGTTTTGGTGAATGAAGTATTATTGGAATCCAGCCACACCCATTTGTTTACATATTGTCACAGCTGCCATCATGGTGCAGGGGCAGAGTTGAATAGTTGCAGCAGAGACCAAACGGTGTGCAGAGCCTAAAATATTTACTATTTGGCCCTTTACAGAAACATTTTGCCAATCCCTCGCACATTATCTTATTTATTTCTCATCCCGTTACCCAATGAGGTGAGTCCCGTTATTGTCCCCTTTTACAGATGAGCAGATAAAAGCCGAGAGGCATCGAACACCTGCCCAAGGCCTCACGGCTCATAAAAGATGCAGAGCTGGTCCTCATACCCAGACGGACTTAGGCCAAAGAGGCCAATGTCCAGGCTCTCTGCACCAGGCTAACGTCATGGAAATAGGAGAGGCTTCTAGAAAGTAAAAAGATCTACGTGTGAGCAGAAGTCAGCATGGGAACAGATCACTGCTTTGTGGGAAGGGCCAGACACGTGTATTGCTTGAGCACGTACTGTGTGCCAGCATAGTCTGGGGGCTTTCTGTTGTAGCTCTTGATCCGTCCCCCATCCCCTCTTGCCCACGTCTGCATTCACCTGTGTCTCCCACCTGAAACTGGCATCTCTCTGCCCGAGGCCTCTCCATCCAGTGGGGTGGCAGTTGTCAGGTAAATACCCCAACTTCCCCATCCCTCTGTGGGACGATTCGAAGGCATGGTCTCCACGCTTCTCCCAGGTGTGCTCAGTGGTCACCGGCTCACTATTGGCACTCCCCCTTCTGTGTCCCATCACTTTCTCAGTCCCCCGACTTGTGCTTCCGGGATCACCTCCCAAATAAATTACCTGTACCCAGATCCTGTGTCAGACTCTGATCTCAGGGAAATCCAAGCTAAGACATACTCAGTGGTTCAGATATCACGACAACCGTGACAGTGCTGTGGGCTCACATTGTACAGGTGAGACAACTGGGACCCAGAGAAGATGGTCCAGTGACGGGGGTTCCACGCCAGATCTGTGTGACACATTTCTTCATGAGTCTCACTGCCCGTTCCGCAGTGATGGTGATTAGGATGATGGCGATGACGGTGACCGAATGCTTGCTGCGAACAGATGAGCAGTCCGTGGCTCAGGACAATTAGGTGACTTACCCGAGTTTTGTCCACGTGTTAGAACAGACATTGGATAGAAGGAAGCCTGGAATGGAGAGGTGGAGACCCACATGTGCAAGGCAGCTGTGGGCCTGGAATCGTCTCCCTGTGGGGAAGGCCTGGTGTGGCCTGGTATCTCTCAGCCCTGCCCACTGGGTGGGATAAACATCTTCTTCAATGACTGATCCCAGGACCAGTTGCCATGGTTACCACTGGGTAAGCGTCTGAATAATGGAGGACCGCGATGGTAACTGCAGCTACCATCACCCATCTGTTTGACATTCTCTCCCACCCCCCAATTCCTAGTGAAACTGGAGCTGGGGATTGGGAGGGGTGTTGGCCTCCCTGCCATGAGAACAAAGGGGAGCAGCTCTCATGACCTCATCTCTAGAAATCCAGTGAACTTCGCCCCAGTGCCTGGGAGTTATTATTGCTCTGCTCTCTTCCCTCCCCCTCAGATTTTCCCCCAACCAGGAAGTAAGCAAGAGCCTGGCCGCCAAGCGTGCAGGCTGCTGCTCACGCCTTCGCTGCTCTTCTACGCAGATGATTCTCCAGCCCCGATCTTGCCCGTGTCTCTCCCTTCCTCCTCCTATTCTTTCCGCCCTCCCAGAAATGCAGTCTTTTAAAGGCAGCAAACCCCTCGCTGGGGAGTCATTAAGGTTGGAGAGAGGCTTACAGAGTCCTGGCTGCCTCTCCTGAGGCTCTTGAGCGGTGAAGTGATTATCCAGCTTCCTCATCCGTAAAACGGGGGCAACAGCTGTTGTGAGGATTAAACGTCAGGACAATAGCAGAAACGTGAAGAGCCTGGTTCTGGAGTCAGACAGACCTGCCTTTGCCTCCTGGCTGTACCGTCGTGTGTGCTGTCCTAGGCCAGTTAAATTTTTGAGCCTCTGGTTCCTCTTCTGTACGACGAGGATGATCGTTGCATCCACCTTCCCCGGATTTAGCGTGCTAATGGTTCTAAAGCGTGGAGCATCGGGTCCCGTTTGCTTCTCTTAGCTCCTGTGCTCCTGTCTGCCCGTGACACTCTAAGGCTTCAAGTCTGCTGAGGGCGGTTAATTGATCTCTCTTGTTCCCAACGAAGCGTGGTGACACGAGTCTGTGCCCTCTGCCAAGGGAAAACAGCTCGCCTTCCCACCGGATGCAGGCACAGGAGATAAGACACCTCTGTTTCCTCTCTTGACTCGCTGTGGCTGTCACCAGCGTCTGATAAGATAGGACCACTCGGGTGAGCCCCAGTAGCTCCAGAGGGAGGTTAAGAGCTTGAAGCTGACAGGGACGTAGAGCTTCTCGAAGCCGGTGGTGGCGGCACCCTTCATCACTTTGAGGCATGAGGCAAGGGTGGCAGAGGCTGAGGACGGGAAAAGCGGCAGGGCTGTGAAATTCCTTTTCCCGAACAATGTTGATCCTTCCCTCCCTCCTCCCACCGGCCCTTGGGATGCTCTGAGAGCCCAGGACGAATTGCGGGGGGAACAGGGATCCCTCTAAAATCCATGCTAGGCTTTGAGATGTCTTTAAATTCTGCAAGAATTTTGGGAAAAATTTGCAAATGTGCACATTTTGTTAGGGAGAGCAGGATTAGAATATTCCTCCAAATCTCGTAGGCAGGGTTCTTCACCTCTGGTCCCTGTATCACTCTGCTGGACTGGCTTATACCCACTCGCAAGAACTGATTGTTAAATTTTCAAGGACTTTGCAAGCCAGTTGTCAAACACAAACATTAAATATTAAACGATATAAATGTACAACGAAATAAGTTACGTTAAAAACCAAGGCAATAAATACTCACTACTCATCACTTCCTGATTAGTTTACTTCTTGTGGCTATTCCCCCTGTCGTGGGGGTTGCGTACCCCTCGTATCTGCAGTATTGTCTAGTGCTGTTCTCCTGAACATCTTCCTCAGCTCTGCATTCAGCCGGTCAGCACGTGGATGGCTGACGTTGGCCATGGTGGGAGTATTTGTAGCACATGCTACAAACCAGCCCTCCCCCATGCCCCAAGCTCTTGTTACATAGTTACAAGCACATGGCAGTTCCTGTACTGCCCACAACACAGTTATATGAGGCGGTCGGTTACAAATACAGATCCCAGAGCCCCTCTATAGCCCAGGATTTCGAGGTTGGCATGGAGGATCTGTGTTTTAAGGGTGCTGCACAGGGCGTTTATGAAAACACCATAAACAGGGAGAGACTGGAAGGGAATAAGAGGGGGAAGGAGATGAGGAGGGCAAGCGAACAGGAGGGAAAAGAAAGGGTTCCCGGGAGAATTTTTCCTGGCATCCATTGTAGGACAACTGTAAAGTTGGGTGAAGGCTGAATTCCAGTGTCTGCAGACTTTTATTATTATTATCGTATATAGAGAGACATCTGTTGAACACTCAGTATGGTTCAGACACGGTACTAAGTGCCTTAAGTGCATGTTTCATCATAAGTCACCTTGATGTAAAAGCTATTTATTTATTGCACCCATTTTACAGGTCAGGGGTCTGAGGCTCAGGCTCGACTGCCTTGCCCCAGGTCCACACCCAGTAACAGTTAGAGGTAGAACTCAAACGGCAGGAGTGAGCTGACAACAGAAATGCTGGCCTCACTCCAACCTCAGTGGCCGGCACACAGAAGGACCTCAGTAAATGTAATGGACGGACTTATCCAGAAGTCGCCCTCCTGCCAGAGCAGCATTTCATCTGGAGTGGCTTTAAGACTCAGGGTTATTTCTTGAATGCCATTTACTGTCTCACATAAGCAAGGAGAAATACGGCTCAGCCCTAGACACCAACAATTAAGACAGAGCGCCCCCATCCAGGGGCAGGCATGGGAGGGATGGCCCACGTTATGGTTCAAAAGGAAAGGGCTGTTCACACCTGGGTCCTTACTGGCTCACCCTCCCCAGTTCCTTTGCTGGTCTGAATAACTGCACTCGATACACCAGTGAGAGCTCCCAGCCTGGTCTGACTGATGCAAACCCAGTCGCATGAAAAATTAGGAACACTGCAGGAGCTAAACAGGAGAGCCAAGTCACTACCTGCTGTAACAAATTTAGTTTACAAGTGTCATTAGTTCTGGAGAGAGAATCTTGTGGGGTAGTGAGAAATGGAGGTGGACAGTTGACTTGACGTCCATGTGAAAGGTTGGTCAAGAATGTTGACTCTAGAAGTCAGGGAAGGATGTCGTGGTCTCTAAGAATGGGAAGAGGTTTGAAAGGGCCACCCTTGGAAGGGGCCTTCAGGCCTTTGGAAGGCCCTCAGGGGGCCCTGGAGGAGTCTGACTCTGTAGGCCTGGACTTGCGGTGTCAGTTCTGTGGGCACCCGACACTCAGCGTCCAGGATGCGGCCGAGAGGTCGTGGTGGGTAGGGAATGCTCCTGGCTTCCCGGGGTTTTCCAAAGACTTTAGGACAGCGTTCAGTTGAGGCCAAGAGTAACCCTTTCCTGCCTTCCTTTTCCCACCATGCAAGTGCCTAAGAGTGGTATTTCCCCCAACTGGGACATATAGAAATTCCAGAAAAAGAGTCTCATAGTCACATGGGTTCAGGAATTGCTATATATTATATCCTTTTCCACAGGGATGATAGTGATCACACTAAAGGCACTGAAAAGTTCTGTAGACAAGAAACATTTTTCATTCTGTAAATCATTTCGAAGTGCAAGTAGCAGATGATGGCAGGCTCCATCTAGATCCCCGATTCCTGCTTCTGACCCACCCCTGCTTTCAGTGAGCTTTCACTTCTAATGGTACCTGTGGCTCTTCTGTAGAGGACTGCCCTCCAGCTACAGGGCCTAACGTGTCCGCAAGCAGAGCCGAAAATGCCTTGCAGTTTATTTCCCCCAGGGTAACCCTGGACCAGGGACCAGTATGTTGTCCTAGTTGGGGCAGCTCGAGGCTATGTTAGAGCCCAGAGCACCCCTGCAGGACCAGCCCAGAGCTGCCCCTGGGAGATTTGTCCCAGCTTACAAGTTCACACTCTTGCCTGATTCTCCATCTGTTAAGCCCCCTTACAGGTTATTCCGGGAGCAGGCACGCCTCTGATCAGTCCGTCCACTCGGGGTCCACCTGTGGGGCAGTGGACCTAAAACAACTCATGTTTCTGTCGTTCCTGAAACTCTTACCAGCATGGTTTAGATCTTGAATCCTTCTTTGGCACTGACTTTGAAAAACTCCTCCCTGGAGACAAGCCTCCAACCACCACCTTGATCTTCTGGAGAGGAAGAGCCCTGATCTGACTTGGGGGGAAAAGGCATCCTTTGGAGCCTATCTCCAGCTCAGCCCCTCTCTCCAGAGCTTTTCTTTGCTGTCCTCAAACCCCAGCAGGGCTTCTGCAAGGAGTCTGCCAAGAGATTTCCTCTCTCGGTGTAACCTGGGGAATTCAGCAGATTGGGCGATGGGGATTGGATTAATCTCCATCACGGTGCCCATTTGTTTTTGGAGAGCGGGGTCACCATAAACGATTCCTTTCTCACTGTCTTGAATAAACATCTCTTTGTGGCATGAGACTTGCCTGGGTCAGATAATCACAAACTCAAATGTCTGCATCAGTCGGCAGATAATATGAATGAGTGCGTCTGACCTGGTATGAGGCAATTGGGAGTGGTGGGGACTGGGACAAAATGGGGAGCAAGCGTCCCACCTAAGGGGGCAGCTGCCAGTGGCTCTAAGCTAGTTATCACTCTGTGGGAGTCAGGTCCAGCCAGGACTTTTTCGGGAAGCCAAAGACTCAGATTTTGTTGGAAATCCCTTGACCTTCCAATTAGCAAATAGTTCCACCATTGTAAAGCCATGTGACCAAGTAGTACAGATATGAAGGCTAGGTGAGAGATCCTAGGTTACGATCTTGGTCTTGATCGTCTACAGCAGGTCAAAGATAGACCGGGGGGCTTCCCTGGTGGTGCAGTGGTTGAGAATCTGCCTGCCAGTGCAGGGGACACAGGTTCGAGCCCTGGTCTGGGAAGATCCCACATGCTGCGGAGCAACTGGGCCCGTGAGCCACAATTACTGAGCCTGCGCATCCGGAGCCTGTGCTCCGCAACAAGAGAAGCTGGGATACTGAGAGGCCTGCGCACCGCGATGAAGAGTGGCCCCCGCTTGCCACAACTAGAGAAAGCCCTAGCACAGAAACGAAGACCCAACACAGCCATAAATAAATATATATATATATATATATATATATATATATATGTATAGAGAGAGAGAGAGAGAGAGAGAGAGCCAACAATAGAAATATATTCTTAAAATAAAAATAGAAGAAGATAGACTGGGAGAGACACGGCCGTGGATTAAGAGGACCGCAGGTTCTCCTTCCCTCACACATGCCGTCCACCCACTTTGCACATGCTGGTCCCTCTGCCTGCGACACTTGGCCCCCAGCTCTGCCTGGTTAATTCCTCATCCTTTAGACTTCAGCTTCCTCCTGACCCGTGAGATGGCCTTGCCTTTCCCTGTGTGAGCTCCCGTTGTTCCAAGCTTCCCTTTACATCAGACTCATCCCACTTATAATGACCTGTTCAAAGTCTGTCTTCCCCACAGTTCTGCAAGTTCCTTAAAGACCAGGGCTGTGTCTACCTGTAGTCCGTTACATTCCCAGCCCCAGGCACAATGCCTGACACACAGTGGGTGCCCAGAAGGCTTCTTTTCAATGAATTAAAGAGGAAAGCGCCCAAGAAATTTCCCTAAGGGGAAGGGAAGATTCCAGACTCGTCACAGACAATTCTGCTGTCTCCTTGAAAACCGCTCCACCAGGATGGTGTTAAGCCCTCATTGGGATGGTTCCTGTTATCCTAGAATTGAGACCCAAAGAGCAGACGGTGCTAAGCAAGGCCCCAGCTTAGGGCTGTGCCTGTTGAGTTTTGTGAACAGAATCCCCTAGAGGGAAGGAGGGCAAACTGTGGCCTTGGGCCAAATCGGCTCACTGTTATCGGTTTTAATAAATAGAGTTTTATTGAAACATAGCTCTACCCATTCATTTACTTATTGTTTGCTGCTACTTTGTACTATAACAGCAGAGTTGAATATCTGAGACGGAGTCCACGTGGTCTGCACAGCTTAATATATTTACCAGTCGGTTAGCTTCAGTGAAAGTTTGTAGAGCTCTGCCCTAGAGCTGTGCAGAGCCCAGCGTGCACAGCGGTACGTGGCAGCCATGGTGTTTAGTCTGCCTCAGTCCAGATTCTGAAACCATCAACTACTGGGACCGGCCGCTTCCCTGCGGGGCTCGTAGGTAGTGACATTTTGGCAGAATCCCCACTCTCAGCAGCGCTCTACCATTCCTACCCATGAATAGAAAAGCAGAGTGAAGAAGATAGCAACCTTTTGGGACCAAAGAGTGGGGAACAGCAACCACCTTACCTTTTGTTCCCTCCACCTCTTATAAGATCAATGGGGTGGAAATAGTCGGGGACTGTTGATGGTCTCTTTAGCCGGCAGTTGTCAGGTTCCAGCCCAGGAGCTTCTGGGTGTGAAGAAAGGGGCAGGAAGAAGGTGGCAGACGAGAGACAGTGACTGTTAGGAAAAAGATGGGGTAGACTGCGGGCCCAGCTCTGCACCCCGCAAGGATATGTCAGTCTCCTGTGGTGCTCTGGCCTGAATGTTTGTGTCTCCCCCAAATTCATATGTTGAAGTTCTACCCCCAAGGTGATGATGGTATTAAGAGGTGGGGCCTCTGGGAGGTGATTAGGTCATGAGGGCAGAGCCTTCATGAATGAGATTAATATTCTTTTAAAAGAGACTCCAAGAGCTCCCTCGCCCCTTCCGCCTCGTGAGGGTACCATAAGATGTCTGCGACCTGGAAGAGGGTCATCACTGGACCATGCTGACACCCTGATCTTGGACCTCCAGGCTCCAGAACTGTGAGAAATAAATTTCTGTTGTTTGTACGTCACCGAGTCTATGGGACTTTGTTATAGCAGCCCAAACGTTGTAAGCCCTATGGACCAGTGATACGGGTGAAGGTAGCTGGGCTGCTCCCACCAGGAGGCTCACCCTCTGGGTGCAAGGATCTCACAGCAAGAAGCCATGAAGCAGATGGACCAAAGCAGAACCTGGGGTGGGCGAAGGAGGAAATTGAGCCTGGGCTGGATCGCCACCTGTGCCGGCGTCTGCGTAGCAGGGAGATCTCCACTGGGCCTTCCAAAGAGTATTGCTGTGGTTTTCTAGTGTTGTGTAGACAGCACTGGGGAGCTTAACAGAACCACAGGATTTATTTTGTTCATGAATCTATGGTTTGTGCAGTTCTCAGCAATGACAGCTCATCTTTGATCCACTCATTCTCAGCAAGGGGGGCTCCAAGGCCAGGGCAGGCATCTGCTGAGGGGGTCCCGGGCTGACTCGTCTGCCTGTGGGCCCTGGTTGCTGGCTGGGGCCTTCACGGGGGCTGTCAGCTGGTCCACCTGCACGTGACCTTTCCGGCAGCTGCAGACCTTCCTCACAGCATAGTAATGGGTCCCAGGACCAGTGTCCCCGAGACAGAGCCAGCTGGAATTCGGATCCCTTTTCTACCCTAGGCCAGAAGTTACATGGCACTATTTCTGCAGCACTCTGGTCATGAGAAATAAGTCACTCAGACTGGCCTACATTTAAGTGGAAAATATAAACTACAGAACCTGTGGGCATGTTTTAAAACGTCCACCAAGACGCTTCCCCAAGAATGAGCTTTCGGAATTGCCCTACAGAGAACCCAGAAACAACAACGAAGTAAAGGACCACAACCTCCGCCAGGCTGGGACGGGAAAGGGAGCCTGTTTCCTCCTCACTCCCCATCACCCACAGGCTGTGTGAAAGGGAGGACAGCCTCCCTGGCCACACGCAGACCGCCCTCCCCGAGACCACTCTTAGTGCCCCTGTCAAATGCCAGGTCAAGGTTGACAGTGAGTAGGGCTAAGCCTTACGATGCAAAGTGAG
The DNA here is from genome assembly GCF_039906515.1 of Pseudorca crassidens. Taxonomy (NCBI): domain Eukaryota; kingdom Metazoa; phylum Chordata; class Mammalia; order Artiodactyla; family Delphinidae; genus Pseudorca; species Pseudorca crassidens. The sequence goes on along the minus strand of NC_090305.1, from coordinate 88,942,753 downwards.
GCTGCGTTAATGATCAGAAGTGATGGCAGAGTTACCGAGTGAGGTTCAAAGTCATTTAAGGAATCCTTTACCACTTGGGGCAGCAGGGCCAGCCGGGGATGGGTGTCCACAGCACTGGCAGTAGCAGCAATTGCGAAAGTAAAAACGATCCATATTTATACCCCAAGATGGGTAGGCTGAGGCTCCTCTCATAATGGTTTCATTTGAAAGGTTTTCCTCAGTAGTCTGATTCCCCTGAAGCGTGCTTTCTAGACCCTATACTTGGGGGAAATTGGGGGGGAATTGGATAAATTGCTCTCTAGGGGTCCTTCCAGGACTAACACTTCCTGGTTCTCTTGCTAACAGGGGCTGGGTGCTGACAGTTTACTTAGGAAATGGTCACTAAGAATGTATTTATTTTATGAAAGCATCTCTCAGTAGGGAAATCATAATAGTAGCAGGAGAAATTAGCTCTGTTCTCTGATTTCACTGAAGGAGAAAGAGTTACATATGGTCTTTCTCTCTCTCTCTCTCTCTCTCTCTCCCTCTCTCTCTCTTTCTCTCTCTCTTCTCTCTCTCTTCCTCCCTCCCCCCTCCGCCCGCCTCCAACCCCTCCCTGATGGCTGTCTCACACAGACCTTGAGTGGTGATTTGACAACTTTAACAAGCTTCCAGCAGGGGAACCAAACTTCTGGCCCAGACATCTTGACTACAGGGAGTCAGTTATACAGCCCCTTGTCTTGAAAGTTTTACTACTCCAAGTGCGGTCAGGCAGCCATCAGCATCACCTTGGGAGGCTGTTAGAAATGCAGACTCCCAGGCCCTAACCCAGACCACTTGGATCAGAATCTGCATTTTTTGAAAGCTTCCCCAGAGTATTCAAATGTACATGAAAGTTTGAGAAGTACTGTTTTAAGGGTCCCGGTTCCCGGGCTTTTAAAAAGTTCTTCCTCCATCTGTTCATAGGAGGTGAACCCCCTTGGTCTCTGACCCCTCGAGTCCTTGGCAACCCCCCTTCGAGATGGCTCTTCGTTGCTGGCCAGAGAGCCTAGGCAGTGCTCACCATCTTTTAACAGCTAATACGAATCAAGCCACAGTTGAAGCGCTTGAATTTAAAATACTCTTGAGTCTGCATCTGGAGAAATGGTGGGCGGAAGTACTTCTGGTAAATGGTTTATATTTAAATGGCCATTTGTGGAAAACCATTGTGTCGTTCCTTTTGAATCCCGTCTGATTCTGGAGCTAGTGTAGCAAGGTTTCCAAACACCCTGGAACCATTTCCAACCTGTGTACTTCAGTCTTTAGTTAATGTCAAAAGGCTTTTCTCATTGCAAATCTCAAAAACGTTTTCTCTTCTAAGGTCGCTTGCCTATAGCCATTTGTATAAAAAGCTAAATGAACATCGGAAAGGTACAATAAAAATCCTTCTGTCCACTGGAAGTAGCACACCCTTGTGTCTGGCTGTTGTGTAGACTTCTTTGTTTCCTTCCCCCAGCCTTACATGGAGGATGTAAAAACCTACAGGGGAAGGTTTGTAGTTTTACACACTTAACAGTTCTATACGTTTTGAAGGGGAAAGATTTCTCATCTGACCTGATGAAGTACCTCAAGCTCTACCAGGCATCTCCATTTCGAACACATTGTGGCTTACCCAAGTGACAGCAGTCTGCAGGAGGACTCAGTCCGTTTTTAGGTCTGTCACTGAAAGAATATCCAACCCTTTGGAAACCAGCCAGGTCCCTGAGATGGCTCACCTTAGAAGCAAGATTTCCCAGCCCTCCTCAGCTCTAGACCCCAGATGAATAATAATATCTATGGGTATTTTTTAATGCCTACTTGCATTTGCTAAGCCTTCTTGTGATTTTTTTTTTTATCTTTCTAAGTATGGGGTCCGCTGAAAGCAGAGCCTGAGGCAAGGATTTGGGTGCAGGGGATTTCTTTGAGAGGTGATCTCCAGAAGCAGGGGTGAGGATGGGATGTGGGGAGAGTGACATGCAGAAGGAGATCAAGCCAGGATAAGGGGGTTTCTCAAGTGTGCTGCTGTAAGCCCCAGAGCCATATTGCAGTGGGGCCTCTGAGAAGCACAGAAACACCTCCAAAACATAGCCCCTGAAAGGCAAGGAGGTTAGAGCTCTCATCCACTGCTTTTGAACTTGGTTGGTGGAAGGTTGCATCCAGGGCCATTGAGTCCTCTGCCATTCTGGCCTGTGTTTCAGTCCTGGCCAAGCAAGTTCGTGCAGCATGCAAAGCCCTGGAGCCTAAAGGAGAAGGATGCTTGGCTTTGCATGAGAGTGGCGTGGGCCCTGCAGGTGGGCGAGAGCTCAGACACAGCTGCTCACCATGGGTGCAGCTAGAGGCTACTGCCTTGTCTCTCACTACCTCTCTGAGGCAACTATTACCATCTCCACCTTACAGGTAAGGAAAGAGAGGCTCAGACACGTTGGATAGTTTGCCCTGCCGTGAAGCAGGGCCTCGGGGTCCCAGCACAGGCCAGCTGACTCCAGAGCCTCTTTCCAGAAGCTGCCAGTCCTGCAAAGGACTGGAAGGAGCCCAACCATCCCATTTGCCCGGGACCGGCCCAGTTTTAGCACTGAAAGTGCCACATCCCGGAAAACCCTCATCCCGGGCAAACTGGGGTGGCTGGTGGCCCTCGTGGGCTTTCTCTGCCTCTGCAGCTCCTGGCTTGCTGCCTAGGCTCCCTGTGGGACAGCTGCACACAAATGGGTTCCAGGCCATCTTTCTCTCTTTCTTGCTCCACTGCTGCATTCCGGTGAGGCTGTTTCCAAGTAAAACCCAAATAAAATTGGATTTCATATGGTGGTTTCCCCTGAGTGAAACTTTTCTGTAGAAGCTGGGAGATGAGAAAGTTTTGGGGTTTTTTTTTCCTTCTATTTCCTTTAAATGGGGCCCATTTATTCTAATGATGTTGGGGGAGGGTGTGATGACTATAAATGAAATTTGATTTACTTGCTAAGTGTCCATTACTGTTTCATTGTTTCACTAGGGGCTTTTTCTTTTTAATGAAAAAATGTGTGTGTGTGTGTGTGTGTGTGTGTATAGGCACACACTCATAGTCTATGTACAGAGTTTCCTGTAGCACAGAGTGGTTGTCTTAATCAGCAGAAGTTGATTGTCTCACGGTTTGAAGGCTGGAAGTTCAAGATCAAGATATCTACAGGGTTGGCTTTGAGGGATGATCTAGCCCAAACCTCTCCCCTTGGCTTATAGATGGCCATCTTCTCCCCATGTCTCTTTCCATCTTCTTCCGTCTAAAGGTATCTCTGTGTCCACATTTCCCCTTTGTATAAGGACACCAGTCATATGGATTAAGCCCACTCTCATGACCTCACTTTGACTGGACTGCCTCTTGCCTCTGTAAAGACCCCATCTCCAAATACGGCCACATTCTCAGGTACTGGGGGCTGGGATTTCAACATATGAATAAGGGGGGCATAACTCAGTCCTTACCACTACGTTCTCCAGAATAAGTGAGAGGATCTCAGCGAAATCGAGACACAGCCATTATGCCCTCTTCTCCCCTCCATCACTCGTCACTCTAAGTTGCTCTTGGGGCCGGGGCGGCGGAGGGGGGTGGTCCCACAATGTCGGCTCCAACTCCTTTTTCAATATCTCAGAAGAGGAGCATAGCGTCTTGGAGGAGTGACAGCCCTTCATTTACTCACTCCCACGTTTGCCTAACGTTTACTGAGCCCCTGCTAGGTGCCTGGCCACGGGCTAGATGCTGGGCTTGGAGCAAAGGTGAACGAGACTGAATCTCTGGCGGAACTAAGCTCCCCCAGGGGAGCGGGAAGACGCTAGTCTTTCAAGTCAAATGGCCGTTGCTTCGAATTCTGCCTTTAATTTACCCCAGCTGTGTGTCACATGGCGTCTCTGAGCCTCACTTCCTCCATCTTTGGTGTTGGGGTGATGAGTGCACCCAGCCTGCAGGGCGGTTGTGAGGAATAAGGGTCTGAACTAAGTGCCCAGCCCAGCGTCGGGCCCACTGTAGGCATTTGGTCAATATCTGTTCAATGAATGAATGAAAAGTATGTGTTCAGTAACAGAATCAGAGATACTTAGTGACAGCTAATGGTATAAACAGGTAAAGGAAAACACGAGGGGGGAGCAGGACCCCCAGGCTGCAGAGGGCTGTGGCACGTGTGATTTTGGTCTGTTGAGCATGTTTCTTTGGGCATCCCCTCCCCCATGCTGTGGGTCCTCCTGAAGCTGGCCTGAAGCGCCCTGCCTCCTCAGTGCTGGGTCGGGCCTGTGACCTAGGGTGGCCGGTGAAGGAGAACTTTAATCTCCCTAGTGATGGGCAGGGCAGAAGCCAAGACAGTGATGCCTCCCCGGGAGGGACATTTGTGTGCTGAGAGCCGGGGGGGGGGGGGGGGCTGTTTTCCCCTGAGATTGTGTATAGATGGCAGTCATTGTTCCAAGCTGCATAGAAGAGGACCTGCAGAAAAGGACAGAACTAAGAGGTGGGGAGATGTAGAGAGACGGACGGAGGAAACTAATGAAACCGACAGTATTTGTCTAAGACCCTGGATCCAGCTGTGCTTGAAGCTCATCCCACTCCTAATGTCAGATCCATGAGTTGGTAAAGTTCCCCAAATCCCCTTAGTTTAAGTTGGGCTTAGACATTTGCAGCTGAAGGATCCCTGCCTGTAAATGGTTATAAACACACTTTTTGGGAACCCAGAAGACAGTCCCATTAATCCAGACGAGAGGATTCAATCTAGGTTTCTTGAAGAATGTGATACATGGCCTATCTTCAAAGATAAGTCAGTTCTCATCCAGCCAAGAAGCCCAGGGGCATTTAAGGGGGAGGTGTGTGTGCAAAGGCAGTGAGGTGTGAAAGGGCAGGGTCTGTTCAGGGCCGGTGAGGAGCTGGCTGGGTCGTTTTATTGGGGATGAAGGAGGTGGTGGTTTAAAAATCAGAGTCAGGGAATTCCCTGGTGGTCCAGCGGTTAGGACTCGGTGCTTTCACTGCCGGAGCCTGGGTTTGATCCCTGGTCGGAGACTAAGCTCCTGCAAGACATGCGGCCCAGGTTCCTGTGTCCAAAATCCGAACAGATCCAGGGGGGCAAAGGCCCAGAAAGGGGACCTGACACTAAGCAAAGACCTCAAAATGCTTCCTCACAATTTCCTCTTCACATGGCAAGATGGGAATATGAAAGTACAGTTAGGTGGTGGGGTAGACAGAATAATGACGCCCAAACGTGTCCCCATCAAATCCCTGGAACCCGTAGATATGTTACCTTACATGGTGAAGGGATTTTGCTGGTGTGATTAAACGAAGGCTCTTGAGATGGAGAGATTATCCTGGATTATTCCTGTGGGCACACAATGTAATTGCAAGAGTCCTTGTAAGAGGGGGGCAGGAGGGTCAGAGTCAGGGAAGGAGACGTGATGATGGAAGCAGAGGCCAGAGTGATTTAATTGCTGGATGGGACCACACGCCAAGGAGTGTGGACAGACTCTAGAAGCAGGAAAAGGCAAGGGATGGATTCTCCCCTAGAGCTTCCGGAAAGAACACAGCCCTGCTGACACTTTAATTTTAGCCCACAAGACCCATTTTTGAACCTCTGACCTGCAGAACTGTAAGATAATAAATTAGTGTTGTGTTAAGTCCCTAAGTTTGTGGTGGTTTTTGTTACAGCAGCAATAGGAAACCAGCATAGTGCGGAAGTAACATAGATCACAATTATGAAACAGTAGACTGAAAGGTTAAGTGTGTGGGCTTCAGGGCCAACTTAATCCAGGTTTACAAACCAGCTCTGCCACTGTCCAGCTTGACAAGTTACCCAAGCTCTCCGGGCCTCAGTTTCTCCCACTGTGACATGCATTTACTAAAATCTACATCGTACAAGAGTTGGAAAAATCAAATGAGCTAATGTATACAATAATCATGACAGTGATTTATATGTGGTAGATGCTCAAGAAATGTTAGTCATTTTCCTTTTTATTGTTTTTTCATCATGATATGCAGGAAAAATTTTTTTAAATGTGGTGTCTAGTGTTCAATGTAAAAAAAAAATACAATTTTCTTCCCTTCTTTAAGATGTTTATCTTCCAAATCCTTTTCCCTGGAGTGGGTAGGGATGTCATTTGTTACATAAAACAAGAGAACTATGAAGGAAGTTTTATGAACACTTTTAATAAGAATTTTTACATTTATATGATGTTTCATGGGCTATGCCTAAATGCATAAACCAATGTGAAAAAACAATGCAAGGACAAAACAGAGTTATGTTAAGCACAACCAAACCACAACTTAATTTTTTTTTAAGTTTTTATTGAAGTTATTACAGTGTTGCTTCTGTTTTTTGTTTTGGCTTTTTTTTTGGCCACAAGGCGTGTGGGATCTTAGCTCCCCAACCAGGGATCGAACCCGCACCCCCTGCATTGGAAGGCAAAGTCTTAACCACTGGACCACCAGGGAGGTCCCACAACTTAATTTTATAACAGATGGTTATAAAGCATTTCCATTGACTGAATAAAGGTAATTGATTGTTTCAAATTATTTACCTTTTGAGGCAGAAATAAGGACTGTGTTCTTCCATTTATAAAGCTCTGCGTGGTGTCCCATGTACTTTCCCAGACATGTTCCCATTTTACAGATGAGAGCACTGAGTTTTCCCGGGATCCATGTGCTTGGTTTCAGCATTGATATGTGTTGGAGTGCCTGGAAGCCTTGTCCATAGCTAGCCCCTCCTCCCTTCCCTCTTCCCCCCTCGCCTCCTCCTCTTTCATCTGTACTTTCCATAGGTGATCTCACCCAGTCCCATGGTTTTAAATGCCATCATGTGCTGCTCAAGAATCCTAAAAATATATTTCTAGCCCCAGCCCGACCCTTGTACACCAGACTCATGAATCACCTGCCTGACAGCTCCATTTGGATGCCTGCTGGGCACTGCTGACTCATCCAGAAAAGGACTTAGGATTTTTCCCTCCACTGATTTGTGCCTCCCCCAGCCAGTCCCTCCCAAATCCTGGGGCCTTTCTGAGCACTTGTCATCTTATCACACCCACATCCAGTTTATCAGAAAGTACGGTTGGCTCTATCCCCACAATATGACTTGAGTTCAACCACATCTCAGCATCTGTATTTCTACCACCTTTATCTAGATGCCATCAGGGTCCCTTGAGGTACTGCAGTTTCCTCCTATGTGGTCTCCCTGCTTTGTGCTCACCTTATTGCATGCTGTGCTACAGAATGACCAAGGTGACCTGTGAAAACCACAGATTTGATCATGCCACTCTTAGGCTTAAAATTCCATGGTGCTTCCTGTTGTGCAGTCAAACTAAACTCCTCACCATGGCCTAGGGGGCCTCCATGAGCATGTCTTCATAGGACATATAAAGAGCGTGTGCTAGCTGAGGTGATTATGGAAGCAGAAGAGCAGAGACTGTCTTAAGTTCTGCTTTAGGGGAACCCAGACTAAGACATCTTAACCAGGCTGTATGTAAGGGGAGAATCAAGTCCCTGATAGGAAATTGCCATTGTGCTCTATTCTCTTCGTAATTTCTACTCTATTCTTCTTCCTTAGTAATAGCAGCTCTGATTTGTATTGGGCCCATGACTGGAATAAAGACTAAATTTCCCAGTCTCCCTTGCCACCAGATATGGTTTACGTGACTGAGTTATAGACAAGGCAGTGTCAAGGTTGGTATGTACAGTTCTGGGAAGTGTCCTTTAAAGGAGAGGGCATGATCTTTTTCAACCCTTTCCTCATTCCTGCTAGCTTCAATGCAGATGTAATGGCTGGAGCTCCAGCAGCTATTTGAACCGTGAGGTGACCTCGTAACAGAAACTGCACAGTAGAACACAAGAACGAAGAAGGCTGGGTCTCTGGTAATTTGAGGCATGGTGCTATACCAACCTCAGATTGCTAATCTCCACACCTTCCTACACTTTTATTTGTAGTTTGTCTCTTAAAGCAGAAACTAATGCTAACTACTCTGGGGGAGAGGCATGACAAGCATAGGACCAGGGAAAACAGTGTGGAGATGACTGCAGCCCTCCAGGCACAAAAGACCTGAGTAGGATGGTGGAGATGGAGAGGTATGGAAAAAATTGAGAAAGGTATAGGATGTAGCAGCCTTGATACTGAATTAGAAGTGGAGCATGAGCCTGTGAATGAGGAAGGTCAAGGGTGCCTCCCAGTTTTCTGGCTTGAGCAACCACGTGGTTGCAGTGCCAGTTACTGAGTTAGGGACCCAGAGAGCACACAGTAGACATTTCTGTGAAAGAGCTTTGTTACGCTGTGTATGCCTGGCATTTTGTCATTTGAATCAGTGTATTTATGTCACAGATTTGCAATGAAATGACCCATTATTTCAATCAGTGCATACGATATTGCTACTGCATGAATTTATGCTTTTCCGAATATCTCTGTAATTTCCATTTCTCATGGAGGGAGATGCTCTAGGTTGAATCTGTTTTTTGGGGCTGATTCTCAGGTAATGATGTTAATCTCCCTTTGAGCTCTGGGTCATTATAATCTATGACACACATACACACACACACACACACACACACACACACACACAGACACACACACAGACACACACACACACACACACGAACCCTGGGCTCTTGGTGAGTAAAAGGAATGTGGTAAAAGACAGTCTCCCAGGCTGTTATCCACAGGCCTTCCTTACGTTGGATTTAGGATTGGGGAGGGGAGGGGTGGTTCTGAAATCTGCTTGGCGCTCTAACTCATTTGGCCTTTCCTCTTATTTGGGTTGGCAGACTCACTCATCTTCCTTATAAAAGCTTGGCACATTGAGGATGGTATTTTATATTTTTTATGTTAAGCTGGAATTTCCGGATTGGGTTCTGCAGCATATGGCTCTGTTTTTACTAGGTTCTGGTGGACTTACAAAGGAATTTTTTTCTCTTTTGTTTATTTCATGCTGGAGTTTAGGATCTGATCCCCATGGAGGAGGAGGGGGAAGAATTGGCAGGGGAGAGATGGGCTATCCAAACACAAGACTCTCCAGCACGAGTCCCGTTTTGGTTCCAACCCTGGTGATCTGGTTATCCTCAGACTCCAGGCCAGAATCATAAGTGCAAGGGAAATGAACTGTACTGAGGTCCTTATTTTCACAAAACAGTTTGGCTTTGTATTAAACAGTTACCTTCAGGCATCTAGTTGTGGACCACTTGGGTGTGGGATGGGAGTCCCTGACTCTGCTCCTCTATAGAATTGTTTATCTATCGGTCAGTTTCATAAAGACTTCAAAATTCATTGACTGCTTTAGAGGAAAGTGGTCCTATATAGGCAGCTTCTGAAATAGCCCACAGCCTTTTCTACCTCCTAATATTCACATGCTTGTATAGACCTCTTCTACTTTGATAGGGCTGATTGTATCATTACAACCAGTTGGATTCTACAGCAATGAATAATGTAACTTCTGAAGCTAGGTCATAGAAGACATGGCAACCTCCATCATGTTGCTCTTTTCTGATCACTCATGTGGGGCATCCAGCTGCCATGTTCTGAGAATACTCAAGCAGTCCTGTAGGGAGGTGCATGTGGTGAGGAACTGAGGCCTCTTGTCAATAGCCAAGTGACCGAGTCATCTTGGAGACCCTGCTCCAGCCTTCAGATGACAGCAGCCCCTGTTAACATCTTGATGGCAACCTCTTGAGAGACCCCAAACCAGAACCATTCAACTAAGCTGCTCCCAAATTCCTGACTCATAGAAACCATGATATAGTAAATACTTACTGTTTGAAACCACTAAGGTTTGGGGTAATATTTTACCTAGCAGTGGATAACAACTATTACAAGTGTACTTCTAAAAGACATGATGAGACTTGAGAATCTCACTCAACTCATCGTTGCTGAAGTAAAGCTTCTAACAGGGAACATCTCCTGTAATATTTTTCCCTTTTTATAATCTTAAAAACATTTTTTTGGCTATTATTGTTAACGGATGTGGTGACTATTTGTCATCTATGGTTGCCCATCATCAATTCCTTTTACCTCATAGCAGTTCAAGTTTCTATTAGAGATTTGATTTTCCCCTTATGCAGAAAGACTGGTTATGTCTTCGTTTTAAGGTTCCCTTAAAGCAGACCTTGAGACAGGAACTTGAGTGTAAGTGGTTTAATTGGGAGAACATTCCTGGAAGCACTGAGACAATGTGGACGTGAGACCTGGAAAGGAGGAAGCTGATATCCCTCCATGGCTTTAAAGCTGAGCTTATCACCGTGTGCACCTGGCCTCAGTCACACTGACCTTCTGAGAAGGAATACCCTTCAGAATTTCTTTCTGAGGGGCAAGGAGGTTGGGTTGTTGATCTTCCAAGTCCTGTCCTGCCTTGATTGATGGTGGTCCAGTAGCCAGGGAGAGGAGTAGTTCTGTATACAGGTGAACCTGTAGGTAACTTCTGGGTTAGGCCAAAAGGGTGGAGGTGCATGTTCATAGCAGCTTCTGTAGAGGGCAATTCCTGGTGACCACTTTCCACTGGGAAAGTCATATCCTTGCTCTCTCCACTCCAGTTGGTGCAAAGGGATGGGGAGAGGTGGGAGAGAGAGGATAAACCTCTCAGCTGACTTCCCCGAGCACTTTCTCTGCACACTCCGCGTCTTAAGCAGTGTAACAGCTTAGAAGTCTCTCCTGGACTTAGAGGCATTTGGACCAGATTATTCCAGGTTCCAGACCGTAGCTCTCCTCCCTGCTTCCTTGGCATTGTGAAAATTCCTTGGTTCCTCTCCATCACAAATCCCTATAAGTCATGCAAGTCTCCTACCAAGTCCACGAGCCCTTGACATCCTTTCAATAAGTTCCTCTTCACTTAGGTTGGCAGAGCTGGGTTCTGTTGCCCTTAACAAAGAAGCTTAACTGAGATGACGGATCTTGCTGAAATTAATAGTAAAGTTCACACTTTTCCAACCCACATCCCAGCGGGATGGGATAGATTTAAGAACTTGCTAAATGGAGTCTAAAGGTCATCTTTATGTGCAAGATATTCAAGAAGGCTTTGAAAAAGAAATGTGAGGCTACAAAGATCTGTGACAGCATTAAGTGGGAACTACAGTTTATAGAACCACTGGTTTAAAGATAAGCGGTCTCTGGCTGGTCTAATTTGGCAGACAAAAATTCCATTTTCTGGAGCACAGAAGCCTTTCCCTCTGTTGGATAAGAGGTGAGATGCTGTCTATGAAAGCTTGCTCTCGGTTTCAAAGGTCAACAGTCAAATTGTACATCTGCCATCCTCTTATTAAAGACCAAAGACTTGGGAGGAATGACTTGATATTTAAGCGTGACCTGCCTGTCTAGGCCTTTTTCATTCTTTCTCTCACATGCTTTCTGTTGCTCCCACTCATACTCCAGCACTTGTCAAGGTCACCGATTTACAAACTTTTTATTAGCTGATCAGGAAGGGGTGAAGAAAGGCTCCTTGGATCTGAGAATCCTCAGCAATAATGCGGATCATTTTCATCAGGTGTAGACCGGGCTACTGAGCTATTTTTACCGCTTTACTTGGTGCTGGCGGTGGGGAAAAACAGTCTCTGAAAATAGTTTATTTTCCTGCTGAATGTCACGGACATGGTGAGGCTTGACCATCATCACAGCAGAATAGCGTAGTGGTTTAATACTTACGTTTTGAACTTATATAATTAATTAGTGAGCTACATTTCATTTAAAACGTGTTATAATCCTCAGCTCCACCCAGCTATTGGAAGACTAGGTATGTGTTACGACTTCAGCACATTGTTTCGCAATACCCACATTGATTGCCCAGTTTCAGAGATTTAGAGTGAAATGTTTGCTGACAGTTGGAAAATCTGATTCTCAGCCTTTTGGAAGCGGCCAGGCCTTTAGAACCCGCACCTTGTGCAGGCATAGATATGCCCCCGCCCTCAAGTGCTTTTGCTGGTGAGGTAGTCCCTTTGGGGCTGAGGGCTTTTCGGTCGACCACCAACAGCACTTCCAGCAGTTTGGACATCAAGGCCTTCCTTGAAGGGGTATCTAGGAGGAGATTCCCCGTGTCCTTCATAACGATCTTGAGGGAAGATGCGATTTTATACCCATCTTATGCACGGGGAACCTGAGATTTCACCTGAGATTGTATAGATCCTACCACTACAAATCCACAAGCCACTGTCTGGCACTCTTAGGACAAGAGTTTTATATTCATACATTTTCTATGTTAGAGAGGAAACTGCGTGCCCACACCATATATTATGCTGTATCTCTATATTAGTTTCTGTCACCACTGTAACAACCACCGATGCAATGGCTTGAAACAACACATTTATTATGTTACCGTTCTAGAGGTCAGAGGCCTACAGTCCAGGTGTTGCAGGGATGTGTTCATTCTGGAGGCAGGGAGGAGCATCTGCTTCCTTGGCTTTCCCAGCGCTCCAGGCCACCGGCATTCATTGGCTTGTGCACCTTCCTCTGTCTCCAAGCGGGTAGCACAGCATCTCCAAGTCGCCCTCTCTCCCTTTGACCTCTGCTACCACCATCACATCTCCTGTGGCTCTGACCCTTCTGCCTCCCTCCTGTATGGACCCATGGGATGACACTGAACCCACCCCGATAATGCAGGGTCGCCTCCCCCCATCGCAAGTTCCTGAACTTAATCAGATCTGCAGAGCCCATTTTGCCATATCAGGTCACATTTGCAAAATTCAGAGATTAGGACATACACATCTTTGGAGGCTATTTTTCAGTCTATCATAACCGCACAGGTGTCCAGGAGAGCACCCATAATCAGAATCATTAATATTTCTGTAGCAAAATGTATGAATATTCATGCTAAATTGTATACATCGGTGGTTAGCAAACTGCAGGTGGGCCACATCCACCTGTTGTTTTGTATATCAGGTTTTATTGGAATGCAGTCACGCCTATTTGTTATGGCAGCTTTCATGCTACAAGGGCAGAGTTGAGTAGTTGTGACCTGCAAAGCCTAAAATACTTACTATCTGACCCTTTACAGAAAAAAAAAATTGCTGACCCTTGGTATAAATAATATCTCTGAATAGTTCAGGTCAGTTTTGCCACCAAATGAATTTTCCACAAACCTACAGAAAACCTTTTGATTTTCAATTTTGCTGAATTTCGGAAGTACAAGCAAGGAAGCATGGACCACTCATTAGTGACCGAGCTAGGGACTCAATCCTAGTTCACTGCAAAGCCCAAGTTCTTTTTTTTTTTTTTTTAACTTATTTTTGGCTGTGTTGGGTCTTCGTTGCTGTGTGCGAGCTTTCTCTAGTTGGGGCGAGCGGGGGGCTACTCTTTGTTGCGGTGCATGGGCTTCTCGTTGCAGTGGTTTCTCTTGTTGTAGAGCATGGGCTGTAGGCACGTGGGCTTCAGTAGTTGTGGCACGCGGGCTCAGTAGTTGTGGCTCATGGGCTCTAGAGCGCAGGCTTAGTAGTTGTGGCGCACGGGCTTAGTTGCTCCGCAGCATGTGGGATCCTCCCGGACCAGGGCTCGAACCTGTGTCCCTTGCATTGGCAGGCGGATTCTTAACTATTGCGCCACCAGGGAAGCCCAAAGCCCAAGTTCTTAATCCAAATAGTCCACAATTCCATTTCCTTTGTATTTGAGCCAAGAGTGTATGTGTCTATTATTGGACCCATTTTAGGATTTCAGACACCCAGAGAATTAGAGCAGAGCGTGGTCATCATCCAATGCACGAGTCTAAAGATAATAGTCGGCAGGCCACACCGGATCAGAGGTGTGTTAGCTAGAACAGTGCTCTAAGAACAAGGCACATGAAAGCCTTTAGCCAGGAGCGTGCACTCTGATTAGCCACAGTCACCACCATTCCCTGCCTTCCTTATTGCCTCACCTAAGCTCCTCCACACATCCACATTCCCAGCCTGGTCCCTGAAGGCTTTTAAGAGTTACCTGCTAACCTAATCTCTACCCTCCCGTACTAGAGAGGAAGAAAACAAGGTCGATAGAAGCATCTCATGGAGGTCACGTAGAAGAGAGGTGGCAGAGCTGAGACCAGAACTCAGGTCTCCTGCCCTCTCTGCCCATTTTCTTTTACTTCACTGTCAGGTACTTGGACTTGGCCCCTGGCCAGTTATGATTCGCATGCTCAGCTTTTACTGGTGGTTCTCTCTGCCCCATCAGTCCCCCCCTCCCCCCACTCTGCTTGACTTTGTTTTCCCCAAATCACTTGCCTAAACAATCATCACCTTCAAATGTTCAGCTGTGGTCCCAGACGTTGTAATCTCTCTTGGCATCCTTTGACACTCTGGAGAGAAATTTCCTTGGAGATCTTCCAAATTCAGGGCTGAGAATTTGTTATCACACGAATTTCAGACTATGGCAGACTTCAGCTTTCAAAATCATCACAGCTCACCTTTCCTCTGTGTCAGGGTTGTCTTGTAGCCTGTGGACAGAGGCCCCCAGTTCTTGCTGATCCGTTCTAGGTGGAGTGCTGGGGTCTCGTTGTTGGAAGGAAGGACTTTTGGCCCAGGGATGATGATCCACTGACATCATTCTCCCTGAAGTCATTCCTGAAGGAATTCCAGTAAAAAAAAAAAAAGCAAAAAGCATCTACCTTAATGAGAAAGGGTATAAAATCTCTTCCAGCTGTTGGACTTATGTAAGGACGATAAAGTTTCTTTTATTGAGTACCCCTCCTCTGGTTTGAGCTTAGCCACACCTCATCCATAAAGAATCCACCATTGGGATACAAATCACTTTTTAATCAGAATCCCTAACCACGGTTTCAGGGATAGGGCCAAGAACACCCTTGTATACTCCATTACATCTTACTTTAAGAGACATTGCAGAGACCTGGATGTTTCTAGAAGCTGGATGTCTGCTTTCTCTGTATTTGAATGTAGGTATTATTTTCATTACTATTTAGTGCCTTCGACAAGTATATGATCACTGATGTAGACTGAAAGTTGTACCTGCAAGAGTTTCAGTGAAGGGAGGAAATTTTAGTTCTCCCATAATCTCCATCAACTAACCCTCCTCCAGCCACTCCAAATGGATTTACAATCTGAGTAAATGAGCTTTTCTGTAGATGCACTTCCACGCCAAGACTCTAAGCCATCCCCTTTCCTTCTGCCATATTGACCCTGAGCACCTCTGGATAGAAATTGTATAGAGCAGAGCCAGTGGTTGGAATTCAGACAATCCTATTGATACGTTATTTGCTACTTGGGTTATTAGTGTATAATCTGCAACGTGCAACCAAATGACTTGTGTTTTTCTTGCATATGTGTATAGGTGTCTTTTCACAGGCCAGAATTGAAGGATCCCTTTAATTTCAGTAGCTCCTCAAATATTTCATCCAAGCTACCCACGTTGATGGGCATTCCATTATATCAGGCCTTCATCTGGGTTAGCCCAGAGTTTCTGCAAGGCTGTTGTGAATATTACTTCATTTCTTCATTTATTATCCCAGTATGCTTATATACCTACTAAGTGTGCTAGGTCCTGTGAGGAATGTTTTATCCCCTCTGTTGCAACTATTACTCATATGTAAAGCTGACCCTGGATTGCTTCCTATATACTGGGCACTGTTTTAAGTCCTTTCTATGTATTAACTCATTTAATCATCACAAGGATCCCACAGAGCAGGTAGTACAGTATTATTATTCACATTTTACAGAAGAGGAAACCGAATCCCAGAGAGGTTAAATAACTTGCTGAAAGTCACACAGCTAGTGAGAATCAGCCTTAAGCAGGACCCTAAGTGGATTGGGTCCTAAGTCCGTGCTTTTAACCCTTACACGATATGAAAATTAAAAGGGATTCTTTCCGCTCTTAAAATTGTTACAGGTACAGCAGGGCTGCAAACTCACATGCTGACGGGGACCAGGCAGGAAATGAACAGGAGTGAAGTAGGCCAGGTGGGCATTGAGAAGAAACAGAGAGTTCCATCCCCTCGCAGGCGTGGCTGCTGCACGGGTCCAGCCGATCATAGCTACTATAGTAGACAAGCCCTGTATGGCCCGGCTCGCCCCTGCTCCACGAGAAGCCAGAAAGACAGAGTTTTGAAATCTGAAATCTCACTGAAAAAAAAAAAAAAAAGAACTTTTGGGTTTAGCAAGTTTCTGCAAGCTGAGTGAAGTCTGCAAACCATCTTAGCGGGGGATATAGCACATGTATGCCGGTACCTATAAAGTGAGGAGAAAATGCTGTGTCCCATCAGAGGCATGTTAGGGAAATGCTATGGAAATTCAGAAAAACAGAGAAAGGTGACTGCCATATGGCATTGTGTGGGGAACGTAGCAATTAAGATGGTCCATGAAGGAGCAGAGAGAAATGTAAAGGGTATGTTAGGAGAATGGTGAAAGCTGTCTGGCCACAGGGAGGTCAAATAGTCATCCAGTGTGAAAATGTGCCCTGTTGGTAGGTGGGGAGTCAGTGCTCCACCAGACCTTCCCCTAAGCCAGAAACGAAAGGGTTAATGTCAGTCAGCATCTGTGGCTGGCCATCAAATATTTAAAGGCTGCCCTTGACCATAGTCAGGGTAATGGAATTAAGAGTGGCCAGGTGAGCTGCACCAGTCACGGTAACCCTGGGGGCTAAGCCCAAGTGTGTGGACTTTGACCCTGGAGGGCCGCAGGAGGTTTTGTGCTGGCACTGAGCCCGCCAGGCTTGGTTCCGACAGCTCTGGGTCGGGTCACTTGAAGAGCGGAGGACATTGGAGGCAGGAGACTACTTAGGAAATGGACCAGGAGAGTCCTAGTGATGGGAACAGGGGCAGAGGCAGAGCAGTGGCAGGGCTTGGGGAGGGGTGAATGCAGTGCACCAGCGAGAGGCCGGGGCCAAGGGCCACGGCCAGGTTCAAGCCCAGGCCAGTGGCGGTATCACTAGGCACTTGTACAAGGCGAGGGTGGGGGAGTTGGAGGGGAACAGGTTGAGGGAGAGGAGTATGAATAATCTTTGGCACGTTTTGAATTTGAGGCACTAGTGGAACTTTGAGGCACGTATGTCTTACTCAGTGCCTTCAGAAACAATAACTATATATTCATCTACCTCCCCGCACCCCCTCCCCCTAGAAATAATTTGTTTAAAGCAGATCGAAGACTGGAAGGAATGGAGCACGAGACCAGTAAGTCTGACTTCAGGGGATAATAGACTAAATTTGGGAACTTTTTGATAAAAAGCAAGTCCAGGCAGGCATTGCCTGGGGCAGCTCAGAACCGAAGGAGGTAACCTTTATTGAATACCTACTATGTCCCAGAAAGTGAGCAAGGCTTTATGTTGATTATCTCGTTTGATCTTCAGAACAGAACAACCCAAGGGGCTTTAATTATCCCCATTTTAAAGGTGAGGCACCTGAGGCCCAGGAATGTGAAGTCATTCATGGGAACCTTTGAAAGGAAAGACAGGGCCCTTTAAGGCAAACTTTACTCACTTTTTCATGTTTTTTTTTTTTTACAAATGGTCCTGTTACAGGGGACACAGTCTTGAGTAGTTGCCTTTCCACCATTTCCCCATGGTGTGGATGTGACCAGATTGCAGCACTGATGGACTCGTCTGAGAGCCTTGTTTGTACAGCAAGCACATGGCTTTTCTTAGGCTAAAGGTGCCTTCATTCAAAATCAACGTAGTCTTCAGAGAACTTCCATATTAAAGAGTACTTTTCTTTGACTGGGGTGCGAAGTCATATTGAGGTTGCCCCTTGGTGACACATGGCTTCTACAAGTGGGAAAATGTTGAAAAGCTTGGACTTTGGAGTCAGACCTGAGTTCAAATCCCAGCTCCATGATTTACTGGCTGTATGACCTTGAGCACGTCATCCAAGCTCTCTCTGCCTGTTTGCTCATGTTTCATGCCAACCTCATTGGATTGCTGTGGAGGCTAAGTAATCTTTCAAGTATATACTGTTTTCTCCTCCCAGTCTCGCCTGTATTCTCTCTTTCCCCTCCAGTTGCCTTTTGGAAATAATCTAGACCAGCGTCAGCAAACTTATTCTTAAAGAACCAGATAGGATGCATTTGAAGCTTTGTGTTTATCACACAGCCCCTGTTCCAGCTGTTCCACTCCGCTGTTGTCGAGTGAAAACAGCCACAGACAAGAATTAACAAGTGGGTGTGGTTGTGTTCCAATAAAACTTTACTTATAAAACCAGGCAGCATCTGTATTTGGTCCAGGGGCTGTAGTTTGCCAAGCCCTGGTCTAGACTCTAGCAGTTATGGGGACGCCCCGGCAGGTTTGGGGATGAGACGTGCTCTGTAAGCAGGCAGCACCAACTTCCTAATGGAACAATTCCAAAGCCCTCCTTTCTTTTTTTCATTATCTTTTCAATTTTTTTTTATTGAAGTATAGTTGATTTACAGTGCTGTGTTAATTAACTGCTATATAGCAAAGGGATTCAGATATATATATATATATCAATATTTATACATTCCTTTTTTATATATATTCTTTTCCATTATGGTTTATCATAGGATATTGAACATAGTTCCCTGTGCCATACAGTAGGACCTTGCTGCTTATCCATTCCATGTGTAAAAGCCCACATCTGTGATCCCCAACCTCCCGGTCCATCCCTCCCCCAACCCCCTCCCCCTTGGCGACCACCGGTCTGTTCTCTACATCTGTGATTCTGTTTCTGTTTCAGAGATAGGTTCATTTGTGTCCTTTCTTTAATAGCCCCTACTTACCTTTAGCAAATGATGGCAACTTTCTTTCTTAGGGAACGCACAAAGAGGCTGCAGGGATTTTGGAAATGGCTTCCAGAATATGAGCATTTAGTCACTTTTAATTGTGCTGAGATTAAACTAATCAGATTTACTTCCAAATGTACACCAGTCCAAGAAGTGCTAGTTAAAACAAAACAAAAACATAAGGGATTGGGGTTCTTGCCGTACTTAGAGTGTGCTCAGCTTTGTCACTTGCAGGGGATGGGGGGAGCCCTCGCATCCAAAGAGGGCTTTTCTCACAGCCTGCCTTTCCTCCACAGAGCAGAATCCTCTGTTACAGGAACATTAATGCCATACATTTCCATGGTGCCTGGATCCTGAATCCCACTGGCTCTTGTTGCGCATTTTTTTTTTTTTTTGTACGTCTGGATTTCATGGATGTGCTCTTATTTGAGCCCCAGACAGGCTTTCTTAGTGTCTGAGCCTCAGAAAGATGTGGCAAAGCATCTTCATTCTCTCAGTGTGGGGGAATTCTTTAATAATGTATATAGTGGCCATGAGCGTGCCCTCTGGAAATAGGGATGGTAACTGGCCAGTGATTCCCAACTCCTGAATTCCAAGCTCTGTCCTTACATTTGCACCAGAGCCACGCTTCCCACAGGCTGCTTCTAGCCAGTGACCAAGCAGGGACACTGGGGTAGACCCATTTCTAAGAGATGCTGTGGCAGTAAGCCCTGCTGAAATTTCCTTAGCACACGTTCCGGGATGCTTTTTTCTACCCTGCATCCCTCTGTTCTTCACTCGGGGTCAGACTGGCATTGTGGTCTAATGGCTCTCCCAGCCTTTCCCACCTCCCCCCCCCCCCCCCCCCCCGCCCCGCATGAGTGTTTTCCGTAATAAAAGCCTGCATATTTAATCCCATTTTGCCATCTACTCCTCAGAGGACCTGGACTAACACAATATATACTTTAAAAAATGTATGTATATGAATCCCTAACAGTAGGGTAAGAAGTACCTCTCGGGCTTCCCTGGTGGCGCAGTGGTTGAGAATCTGCCTGCCAATGCAGGGGACACAGGTTCGAGCCCTGGTCCGGGAAGATCCCACATGCTGCAGAGGAGCAACTAATCCCGTGTTCCACAACTACTGAGCTTGCGCTCTAGAGCCGTGCTCCACAACAAGGAGAAGCCCGAGAAGCCCGCTGCGTGCCGCAACTAGAGAAAGCCCGCGCGCAGCAACGAAGACCCAGCATGGCCAAAAATAAATAAATTTGTATTAAAAAAAAAGAAAAGAAGTACCTCTCTATGATGGCTGGACTGAATTTTGCTCCTGTCCCCAATTTATATGTTGAAGCTGTAACCCTCAGTGTGATGGTATTTGGAGACACAGCCTTTGGGAGGTAACTAGGTTTAGAAAAGGACATGAGGGTGGGGTCCTCGTGATAGGATGAGTGCCCTTATAAGAAGACACAGGGCTTGCTTGCCCTCCCTCTGCACTTGCACAAAGAAGAGGTCACATAAGCACACAGAGAGATGACAGCCATCCACAAGATAGGAAGAGAGACCTCACCAGGAACCGAATCAGCCAGAACCTTGATCTTGGACTTTCTAGCTTCTAGAACTATGAGAAAATCATCTTTTGTTTAAGCATCTCAACCTGTAGTATTTTGTTATGGCAGCCTGAGCAGATGAAGCCACAGGGAAAGTTGATTTCACTCTAACTGGAAAATAAGTCTGGGAGCAGGTGGCTGTGTGTCAGCATCCCCACCTCTACAACCAGAGCACAGCTCTGCCTGCTCAACACAGCCACGTGGCCATGGGTAGTGGCTACGGAGGGTTTGGAACCCAGAAATGTCTGCCATTGGTGTCTTAACAGAGTTGCTAAGGGTATTTGGGATGGGACAGTTCTCCGGGCGAGACTGTCACGTGTATTTCAGGGTGTTTAGTAACCCTGCTCCCTGCCCACTAAATGCCAGTGGGGCCTCCCAGTCCCTGGGGCAACCAGAACAACCTCCACAAATTTCCAAACATCCCCTGGGGCAAGACGGTACTGCTCCCAAGTGCAGCCAACCGGCACCCCTAGGGTCTAAGCTTTTAATCACCTTGCTTCACTACCAGTCTAATCGTTGGCCTGTGAAAGCAGCTGCCCAGCGGTCAGAGTTGCCCAGGGAGGTGGAGGGGAGAGCATTTCATTCCTTTGGTGTTTGGTGAGAAGGTTTCCTTGTGCTGTAGGGTTTCCAGGACTAATCGAAGGTCGGTAGTAAGTATCATCCCAGCTCCAGGGTCTGGAGAAGCAGGATAGCTTGTGTCCAGTGGGTGTGCAATCAGTACTGCATGTTGAGAAATTATTTAATTGACTTCTTGCCTCCAAACAGAATATGTTAAATTTATGGAGAGTGTCACCATTTTCCCTGGCTGACCTACTCCCATTTGTCTTAATCCTTACTCTCAAAAATGCCTTCCTTAACTAGTCTTGCTGCAATTTATACCAGCTTCTACTTGCCTAGGCATCTGCATCTTATTACTCTAAGAGACCATATAACACATGGTCGTTTGGAGATTGAGCTCTGTAGTTGGATAAGCGGTTCAAATCCCACCTCTGTCCTGATTAGTTGTGTAACTATTAGTTATGTAACTAAGAACGACATTCTTTTTTTTTCGGACTATAAAACAGGGGCAGCAGTAATAGTCCTTACTTCTTTGGGTTGCTGGGAGGATAAAGTGAAATTCATGGCATTCAGGGGACAAAAAAGCAACAATTGCCTGTCTAAAAGTTTCCTGATACACAACACACTGTGGCTTTACCAAGGAAATTCTCAAATTTCTCCGCCATCTTGGGATATTGAATTCTTCAAAGCTCCAGTTTAAAATGTAAATATTGAATTATTTAAAGCTCCAGTTTAAAATGTAAAGATTGAGGACCTCTTGGATTACAGAGCTTGTGGTTGTTTACCTTTGTATCCCTCTCATCTAACCCACAGAAGGTGTGCACTGAATGATGGAGTTTTGTTTGTTTTTACTGAAGTATAGTTGATTTACAATATATTAGCTTCAGGTGTACAGCACAGTGATTCAGGAATACATACATGTATATATATGTATATTCTTTTTCAGATTCTTTTCCCTTAGAGGTTATTACAAAATATTGAGTACAGTTAGTTCCCTGTGCTATATGGTAGGTCCTTGTTGATTATGTATTTTATATATAGTAGTGTGTATATGTTAATCCCAGCCTCCTAATTTATCCCTCACCCTGGATAATTGTAGCATGAACGTGTCCAAATGCTGTACAGGAGACCTCATTTTATTGCACTTTGCTTTATGGTGCTTCACAGATATTGCTTTTTTTTTTTCTTTTTTTTTTTACAGATTGTGGTTTGTGGCAACCTTGTGTCAAGCAAGTGTATGCCATTTTTTCCAGCTGCATTTTCTCACTTTGTGTCTCTGTGTCACGTATTGGTAATTCTTACAGTGTTTCAAACTTTGCATTATTATTATATCTGTTACCGTGATCTGTGGTCTTTGATGTTACTATTGTGAAAAGATTATGGCTCTATGAAGGCTCAGATTATGGTTCGTTTTTTGTTTTTGTTTTTTTTTGCGGTATGCGGGCCTCTCACCGCCGTGGCCTCTCCCGTTGCGGAGCACCGGCTCTGGACGCGCAGGCCCAGCGGCCATGGCTCACGGGCCCAGCCGCTCCGCGGCATGTGGGATCTTCCTGGACCGGGGCATGAACCCGTGTCCCCTGCATCGGCAGGCGGACTCTCAACCACTGCGCCACCAGGGAAGCCCCGTGCTTCATATTTTTTAGCAATAGAGTCTTTTACGATATGTACATTTTTTACACATAATGCTATTGCACACTGAGTGGACTACCATATAGTGTAAACATAACTTTTGTATGCACTGGGAAAGCAAAAAATTCGTGTGACTTGCTTTATTGTGACATTTGCTTTATTGTGGTGGTCTGGAACCGAACCTGCAGTGTCTCTGAGGTCTGCCTTTATTAGGTCACTGTGATAGTAATAATAATAGCAGCTAACTGTGAACAAGTGCTTCCTAAGTGTCAGGCTATATTCTAAGTGTTTTATATATATATTAGGCTATTTAATCCTTATAAGGTAGATAGTTCTATCATTTCCATTTTACAGTGAGGAAACGAAAGCTTCAGAGATTAATTTGCCCAAGTTCACACATTTTGTCAATGTGAACTTGGAAGAAGACAGAGTAACTTGAGAGTTTCGGAAACCAAGCTCTGCCTGCTCTCAGCTCCCCAGGGTCGAGCGGGCTGGATCTGGAGATGGAGAGCAAAGGTGATAGTGCTGGTGGTGGGTGGTGGCTTTTCTCCAATGAGCGATCATGCAGGATGTCATCTGTTCTCAATTTCCACTCCGGTTGTCCTCTGTGGCAGCCCTCCAGCCCAGCACATGTGCTCAGGCTGTTGGCCAGGAGCTAAATTTATTTGTAAGCTCAGGGTTCAAGGAGGTGCATAAATTACACGTATACAGCCTCATTCCTCAGTTTAGCTTGATGCAGCCAAGTACCCATCAGGGTTTTCCAGGCTACTCACTCCCAGTCCTAAGCCATCGGCCCTCGTCGGGGTGCCTTCAGCTGCCACCTCTACCCCACACAGCAGGCACCTTATGAAAGAGACACTGGCACGTCTCTGTCCTGTGCACAGTCTTCAGTCTGGTCCCTTTGCCCAACTTAGTCCTTGCATTCCACTCTGTCATGTTCTCACCTCTTCTGACCATGTGAATCACACACCTCACAGCCCTTAATGCTTTTCCATTCCACTGAGGATAAAGCCAAACCCCTTTCAGGTGATTTACAAATCCCTTTACACTCTGGTTCCCACCCACCTCTCCAGGCTACCTCCCAGGCCACTCCCTCCCCACTAGGACATCCCTGTCCCCCTTTTAGTTTCTTACAAATGAGCGGGATGTTTTGTTGTTCTGTGGATGGGAGAGTCCTTTTTTCCTTAACTGTTAGGGAACCGTCTTCCAGTGATAGAAACAGTCGTGCCCACCAGTATGATTCTTATTTTGCGAGAACTACATAGATGCCGGCAAACTGCTCACAATTTAAATCACTTTCTTCTAAGTCTCCTCAACCCCTGAATCTTCTCTGCTTGTATGTTTACTTTAGTCGCATCGTATGTATCCTTTCAGAGGATGTGTTAAGGAGGTCCACGTGATAGAAGTTTCATAGACTCAGGCAGATTTGAGAGAAGAACTCTCCTCCCCCAGTGAAGACGTTTTTGGGGACATAAAAAGTCCAGTAGATGGAAAATGCCTTGAGAATAAGGCTTTATTTCGGGGTCTTTTGCAGAATTTGCCATCTGTTGAACTGAATGCGGGAGGAGTGGAATCTGCTTAGGACATTTTCAGGGATGAGAAAAGAAGGAGAAAATGCTGTTATTTACCGCAGACCTACCCTGCGGCAAGTGCTTTACATTACATTATATCCTTCAATCCTCACAATAATTCTATGAAGAAATATTACTATCCCCATTTTATGAGGGAGGAAACAGAGAGGTTAAGCAAGTTGCCTACGGTCACACAGCTGGTAGTGGACAGTGGCAATGTCATAGTTCAGGTCTCATTCTCCTTCTTCTACAAAACTGCACTCCTGATTAAAGCTGGTTAAACCATCTCTCGGCTTGAGCTCAAATAGATCTTTTTGCTTTTCCCTGTTGCCACAAGACCCTGTTTTTCAAATCTCCAGTGAGGGCCTCTTGATATCTCAAGAACCTATGACTCAATCGCATTTCAATTTCTGTCAGAATTCAGAAGTTTTGGAAAGCTGACGGTTATGCAGATTTTAAAAGTGGAATTACAGTGTTTGTCAGTGTCTGTAATCCACTGTCTGGACATTCAGGGAAGTGTCAGAAATCTAGTTCGGTAATATACTGAAGTTTCCTACAAACGTGCCTGCATTATGAAATTTTTCAATTACAGGAAATTATTTGAGTTGTTGAACTGTTTCTAACAGGGAACACTTCTTTATTTTTTTAAAGGAGCTTAAATTTTTATTAAATACTGCAGTCTATTTGGGGGATTGAATTGCTGTCGATATGGAAATAGGACCACTTGCGTGATGTGTTCCCCATTGCCAGTTTCTCATACGCTTAAACAATCTGTCTCCTTTCAAAGTATGACAGTTGGCAGAAATTCTTGGGCATATGAAATTGGGATTGTTTTCAGACATTAAAAATCAGCCTTCAGATCATCCTTGCCGCATGGTCTAGCTTCAGCTTTTGCTTACCTTTTACACGCAGCTCTATCTCCCCGGCATCGTCTTGTGTGGAGTAGACCCACTTGGGTGTGCACGTCAGGGGAATTGGATTTGATACTCCCCACCTTCGCACTGGGGTGGCTAACGGCTGTGATCCCCTCACATAGAGAATCCGTCAGCTGCCAGGAGAAGTCAGTGAAGCGTGTGAGACCCAGGAACTAACTCTATTTCCTAGCAACTGAGGAAAACCATTTCTCCTCTGTCAGCAGGAATGCTCAGATTTATGTAAACTAGAATTGCCCATTATCACCATAATAAACCATATATTTGCAGGCGGTATTTACAGCCAGCTCATAGTGGCATTCCATCCTGGCAGCCCCCAAGCTTGTGAGTTTCCCATTTGGAGCCCCCCAAAATACGATTAGGTGGATGCCGAGTACTAGTTTCATTAACAGCAGTGCCTGAGAAAGCTACTAACTCTCTAATTATGCAGGAAGATTACTGATACCATTAATTGAATGGTTGTAAAACTCCAGTGAAGTCAGATGGTAGTGAAGTCCATTTTCAATTCACTAGGCTATTAAAAGTATTTCCGGCTATAAAATAAACAGACACAAAGCATACTGAACAGGCTAATATGGAAACATAAAACAGCGAAGGGAGAAGCTTGTGATAGCAATTAGTGGTCGTGATTAGCCGCGCCACAGCCCCAGCGGTGGAAATTAAAGATTAATTTATGGCAGCGCTCTGGCGAGGGAGGTTTGCTGGTGACTGTTCTGCGTACAGGTGGGCTAGGCGCTTGTCATTTCAGTTACCACAAAATCATCCCCAGCTGAGGCTGTGCTGCAGCCTTCCTTGGGACAGTTCTGTCTGTTACCTGTAGCTGAAATATGCTTAATCAACACGTTTCTTCATTCGGAGCCTCAGTTTCCCTACAGGGGTAGGCTGGTTTAGGGGCCTTGTAGCTCTAAGAGAACCTGAGATGATCTGTTCCAACACCACTTCCCTACCAGCCTGCATCTTTGCTGACCCTTACATACAGTTTACCTGTCCATGGTGCTCATACCCTTCACCTGGACGCTCTCCTCTTCAGCCACTCCTGGGTAACCCTTCTCAGTTTCCATATCCTGGAGAGTTCTCTTAAGAACCTGGTCTCTGTACTGCCCACTCACCATTCATCCTCACTGCCTCTTTCCTGGCTGTATTTTCAGTCCCAAAAGCTGATAAGTTCCTGGGGAGCTCAGTAAAGATGTGAGAATGGATTGAGAGGAAAGGCCTTCCAGGGCAGGAAGTATGCCACATCTTGGTCCGTTTCCCCGGGAAGATGTTGGAAAGTCGAGAAGATATTATCTAGGAACCTGTCATGTCACTGTACAGAAATAACAGGAACTGTAGTTGGTATGGAATTTTGCTATCAAAAGGCCTTTTCGTGTTCTGATGTCCAGAAGCAGCCATGAAATAGATTAATGGGCATGTTGGCAACCTTGCCCCTGAGAGGATGGAGGCTTAGAGAGGAGAACTGGCCCAGGTTCTGATGGGTTGAACTGAAGAACTCCTCTGGGTGGTTCTTAAACCCTGACTCACTGTAGCCCTCATCTGTAGAAAGAGCAGAGCGTCCTGGGGTGGCTTTTTAGACCCCACTTTGAGAATGATCTCTCACATGTGGTTTATCAAGTAAAGACTTTCTGCACCAACTGAAGCTGGGATGCATCACCTTTTCCCCATCTTCTTCTTGTCCTGGACAATTGGAGGTTGCTTCACCAAATTTTAAGCCACCCCATTACCTTCCTGTTTCTTTAGCCTAGACCTGGGTTACCCCAAGTGTGGTCTCTGGACCAACAGCAGTGGTATTCCCAGGGAGCAGGGGAGAAATAGAAATTCTTGGGCCCATCCCAGGTCGACTAAATCAGAATCTGCTGCGTAACAAGTTCCCAAGTGTTTCCTGTGCTCATTAAAGATTGAGAAATGCTGCTCTAAACAGGTTTGCCCACATTGTCCCAGGCTAAGAATCATCTCAAGTGCTTATTGAACATACAGCCTCCTTGACCCTTCTCTAGACATTGTGCACAGCACTGGGTTTAGGATGGGGCCTGGGTGTTCGTGTGGGTGACTCATGCCTACAGGGGTTTCTTCTCCTGAGGGAAGTTCGGGATTCTCTGCTCTAACCCAGTGGTCCTCACTCCTGGGTGTACATTAGAATTACCTGGTGAGCCTTTCAAAAATACTGAAGCTAGGAATGCACTCATAACAATTCCATTTAGTCAGGTGAAGGTGGAGCCCAGGTACTTTCCTGGCGATTCTAATATATAATCGGGGTTCATAGCCACTGTCTCAATCAGTAGTTCTCAAAACGTGGTCCAGAGACCAGTAGCACCAGCACGATCTGGGACCTTGTCAGAAATGCAGATTGGCGGGGTGTGGTGGACTACCTCCCAAATCTACTGAATCAGAAATCCTTGAGGTGGCCCCAGTTATCTGTGTTTTAATAAGTTTTCCAGACAAGGCTGGCCTGTGAAATTCATGGGGCCCAGTGCCAAATGAAAACACAGGGCCCTTCTTCAGAAATTATCTAGAATTTCGAGACGGTGACAGCGCAGCATTGAACCACACCTAGAGTCTTCTAAGCATGGGGTCCTGTGTGACTGCACAGGACGTGCACCCATGAACCTGGCTCTGCCTGCAAGTGACTCTTGTGCCCACTGATGTTTGAGAACCACTAGTCTGGCTTATAGCTGGTGTTTTTGCTTCTTGGCATGGTCCAAGAGTGACTCTCAGGACTTGTAAGCCACTGGCCCCGAGATGACAATAATAATAGTACCATTTGTTGATCATTTGTGACGTACGAGGCACTGGGCTCGGCACGTCGCAGGCGTTATTTTCATTCAAGGCTCACAACAGCCCTAGGAGAAGTATTCTGCTGCCTTCATTCCCATTGCGCAGAGGGGGAGACTGAGTACCAAGGCCACTGGCCACTGGTAGGTTGAATATGTTGAATATCAGCTGTTTGCCTCCTTCTTCACTGTGCCTCCTGTTCCAGTCATTATTTGCCCTGAGATCGTCCTTGCTCCTAACTCCATGGGTGAGGACTTATTGGAACAGAAGGACCTACAGGACCTCTAATAAAGGGCCAAGCGTTTTGCTCTGGCAAGATAGAAGGGTTTATAATCATGGGTTTTCTATTTATCATTTCACCAACGTGGAGCTAGAGGCTCCGACAGGGGACAGAGCTAGCGAGTGACAGAGTTAGGGTTTGAACTCAGGAACCTTCGATCTCGAATGCTTCCCATACTTCCAGGCTGCCGTGGTCCTAAGCATGCACTTACAGGATGGATAACTTCCCTCTTGTAGTTTGAAAGGGAGAGGAGGAGTAAAAAACCAAGGAAAGAAACTAAAGTCTCCAAGGATCTGGGAAGAGACCAGGGGACTATAAATTACACCAAGGAAGAGAGGGAACGCTAAAGTGAAATTGAGCGGGTGTTCAGGCCAGACTCAGCCGCCCTTAAGCCAGATATCTCTGAGAAAATGACTTCACCTCTCTGAGTCTGATTCCTGTCCTATAAGGTAGGTATAATAATAATAATACCCACCTTTATTGGGTTGTTGTGAGACTTCAATGAGATAATGGCTTAAATGAGCCACAGTGCTTAATAGGACTCCTGCCACTTAGTGGGTGCTCAGTAAAAGTTGCCATTGTTATTAGTATTGAGGAGGCCTTTGGCCCAGACCACTGGGATTTGGAGTGAAAGTCTCGGCTCTACCCCTCTCCCTTTTCTCCACTCTCCTCTGTCTGCCTCCCTCACAGTGGAATTGGGTAAATTAGAAATTCAGGATGGAGCTCGGAGATCTGGAGTTCTGTCCCAACTCCAGCACCATTTAGACCTTGGACTTGCCTCCACCCCTTTCGAGGCCTTGGTCCCCTCATCTGACAGTCGCAGGCTGGAGCCAGTGGTCTGCAAGGCTCTACAGTGCCCCCCTTTCCTCCTAGCATCAAGATCCACTGACAATGAAGTCCCATTCATTTGTGCCTGTGCACTAGTTTCTTGAGAGACACTTGAAAAGAAATCTGACAAGGGAGAGGCTCCGGGGGCAAGCTGGCTTGAGGTTTGAGTCTGCAGTCCCCCAGCTATTAACTGGAAGAAGCTTGGAAATGTGGAAAGCCCTCCATCTGTGCGCTGATCCTTGTGGGCCTGGCTTCAGGCTTTTCCTGGCATTGCCGTGAAGACCGTCAGGATCCCTGACCCTCCATGGGCCCTAGATTGACTTCTGATCGGCATGAGTTGTGCCGCAGCTGGATGTTCCCCTGTTTTCCTTCTGCACGTTCGGTTCCCCAGGAAGCAGGCTTTGAGATGGATCTTGATGAGAAGGAGGCAACATCTGTGGAAGGGAAGGGAGGGGAAGGAAGTGAATTGGGCAGAGGGAGAAGTGGGGCTGCATGCAGTGCAGTCATAAGGGAGGCCTCAGCCAACTCGCCGCGGACTTCTCTGCTGGGAGCAGCCTTAGAGTCATCTGAGCTGGGGCGGGAGTGCAGGGTCAGGACTTTACACCCCCGTGTCAGTCTGTCATTGGATGCAGCCCCCCGTGCAAGTGGGTGAGGCCTTGCTAAGGAGGCATCTCTCTTCTTCAGCCCGGACAATCCCTTTAGGACATTGACAGCTGAGGACTGTCTGCGGGCAGCTCTCCCGGCAGCCAGGGGGGCCTCAGTGCTGGGACGCTGGGAGCCGAGTACAGCACCCCCGAACCCCGCCCCGCCTCCTTATTCCTAACCAGGCTGCTTAGGAAATGCAAACCTCCTTGATCTTAGCCTTCGCAAGTGCCAGTTGGGTGGGTGATACAGCTTCTTAGTTTTTCACCAATTTGACCTTTTCCTTTTGAAACGAGGTCATGCTGGAGGGTCCGAGCTGACCAAAAGGTCAAGTAGAGGTAGAGATGTGCCCTGTCCCGGTACAAATACTAAAGGCTACCAGTTGCTATCAGTTACTGAGTGCTAACTATATTCCAGGTTTACGATGTCTCCAATTTTCTTTAAAATCCTTCAGCTTATCTAATGCAATATTATGAGTTTGCCGAATCTAGCCCAGTATTGCAGAGAGCAGCCCAGTCAAGGGTGCGTGGTCCAGGGGAGGCCAGAGAGGCCCATTCTAGGGGAGCTGCTACAAGTTCTTTGGTTTCCCACCTCTTGAGTAACAACCAGAGCTTTGCTAATTAGCTTCCATAATGTCAGAAATGTGTGTGTTGTGTGTGTGTAAATATTGGCCTTTGACCAGCCACGTAAATATTAGAAATGTGCTCCGTCTGATGCAGTGAAAGGGAGTCACCATACATGGATCGTGTGTAGTGAATCTTAAATCTTTTAGAGATGGACCTCATGTTGCATGAATAAGGTATGCGGAGGTCTTTAGACTTTACCCTGAGAAAAATCACTAGGCAGAAATCACTACATGCTCCCATGAATGATACCTTTCATGCCAAGGAGTGGTGGCAGCAAAATCGGTCCCATGAATTGTTTTGCTGCTCACTTGTTTATAATTTAAAAGTTGATAAACCTTCTTAGGTGTGATCAAGAGCCCCTTTAGAACTTGTAAACAAACTTGTGCAGGGCAGGGCTGACCGTCAGCATCTCACACTTCTTCAGTGGCGGCTCCGTATGTATATCCTGTGTGAGACCCTGGGAGCGGTCCCTCAACCACATCGTCTCCCATCCGTTTGCAGCTGGGCACCATGCCAGCTGCTGCACAAATGTACTTATTTAATGTCCACAGCACCCCTAAGGGGTACATACTATTGTTTATATCCTTTTTATTAGTGAAAAAACCCACCTCAGAGTGATTTAATAATTCCCTTTGAGGTCCTCACAGCCAGCCAAACCAGACCTGTATGTTTCCCAAACCTGCATTCTTCACTTCGGGCCCATGCGAACTGCCAGACGGCTTCCCGGAAAGGCAGGAGAAGACGTGAAATGAGCCCAATGCTTCTCTGTGCCCATGGTACCATGAGAGCCACCATACAAGTAGGAAAGTCTCTATACTTTTACATCTGTGTGGCGCATCTCTAAAAGATCTCAGCCAGTCCCTGAGTCTTGAATTTCACCAAAATTTCACTTAACTTCACCAATGAGAGCTCATTTCTACTATTCATCAGGCAGGTCAACAGGCCAACTGTTTTCACCCCAATAAACGTACAAATAAAAATAAAACTCATTTCTTATTCTGTGGGTGTGAAGGGCTAACATCTGGCCACTGCTCTGTCGTGAGCTATCCACGCGATGCTCACCTAGGTTCTCAAACCCCTTCAAGCTTTGCTTTCCTCTCCCAAAGTGGAAATGTTTCCTTCTACAGATTTATGTTTGTGATGTGTGTGTGTATGTTTCAAGAAGTCTGAAGTAGGACACCAAGATGGTAGAACTCATCACTCAAAATGGGTTGAAGTACCCCTCAAGGAGGGGTCTCCTGCCCCAGCAAGAGCATCAGGCAGTGTAGGCAGAGCTGACCTGAGCCTGGTGGGAAGAGGAACCACTCTGGAATCAGCCCATCCTGGTGTCAAGGGTGTCAGTTCCGTGACACTCACCACTGCTGGACACACACACCTCTCTGGGGCTTTCTCTGGCCACAAGAGTACGCTGAGCCCACGCACAGGCCAGGCTGGACGTGCAGGGGTTGGGGGGTGCCCAAGAGCAGCCTCCACCAAAGGCTCATTTACGCACACAGGTAACCTCCTTACTCTGCTGGTCTCCCTTTTTTCTGTTTCTCTTCCCCATTCCCTATCAGAGCTCTCTGGGACCACCTCCCAAATGGACTAGTTGCACGCAGATGTTTGGCTCAGGGTCTGCTTCCGTAGGAACGAAGCTTCCTGGTTCACATCCCTGCTCTGCTGTGGAGCAGCTGTAGGTGCCGGGGCACATCACTCCTGTCACTGGAACCTCAGCATCCTTCACCGGGAAGAATGAGATGATAAAAGTGGAACAAATCTCACAAGAGAGTTGGGAAGGTTCCAGAAATAGTCTGTGTAAATCGCTAAGAACAGCATCTGGTATACAGCAGGCATTCAGTAAATGCTACTTAAAAAAAGAAAACCAATTGATAGCTCCTAAAATTTCTTTGGCTGAGTCTTCATCTAATCTGAGATCTCTTTGCTCTCAAGCCTTAGACTTCCTCTGGCTGAATCTCCCAGGTTATTTCAGGGAATCTAATGCCTTTACTAAGTTAACATATCTTTAGCAAATATTGACTTAACACCTATTATATTGAAGACTCGGTGCTATGGTAGATATAAAGAAGATGAGGTCACTGTCTCCAGGGAGATAAGACATAGTCACAGGCAGCTGTGGTCCAAGGAAACTGTGATAAGCACGTTTCTCTACAGGCAGACCTCGTTTTCTTGCACTTTGCTTTATTGTGCTTCGCAGATACTGCGGTTTTTGTTTTTGTTTTGTGTTTAACAAATTGAAGGTTTGTGTCAACCCTGGGTTGTCAGAGGATAGTGAGCTTTTTTTTTTTTTTTGCAATGAAGTATTTTTTAATTAAGGTATGTGCATTTTTTTAGATGTTAATTGTACACTTAATAGACTACAGGATAGTGTAAACATAGCTTTTATACGTACTGGGAAACCAAAAATTCGTGTGAGTTACTGCAATATTTGCTTAATCTCTGTGGTCTGGAACTAAACCTGCAGTATCTCTGAGGTCTGCCTGTATGTGCCAGTAAAGTAGGAAGTGAGCTGAGCGGAGGGGAAAGATTATCTCTGGTGTGGAGGAGGAAGGGGTATCAGGGGTGGGTTGTGAACGTTGGGTGGAATTTCAACAGAGGAGATGGAAAGGAGGGAGTGTTAGCAAAGGTGGAAGGTCTGGCATTCTGCAGCGAGTTTATCCCTATCTTATGGGAGACCCAATAGATTAATGACTCTCCATTTCTAGAGCAAAGGGGATAGCAGATTCTCCAAAAAATGTAATAACAATATATAATGTGTTATATAATAGATTATTATACCTTATACATAGTACTTATTATGTGCCAGGCGCTAGTAGAGATGCACTACGTAAGTTCATCGAATCCTCAACTTCAAGGTCAGTTCGACTGTTATCTCCATTTTACAGATAAGAAAACAGAGGTGCAGAGAGGTTAAGCATCCTGCCCAGGCTCACTCAGGTACTGCGCGGACGGCTGAAGTCGAAACGCAGGAAGTTTGCCTCCAGCGTTCCCATTCTGTAGTGCCTCTCGAGAATGGCACCTTTGCAGGACTTTAGGGGAATAGGTAGCCGTGATGTTGACAAGACTCTACAGGAGAAAGAACCTCTCCCCCACCCTGCCCACCGCCCAGCCCCATAGAAGTGGTCTCCAGCTGGAGCAGTGGTTCTGGAAGTTGCCCCATAGAAGTGGTCTCCAACTGGAGCAGTGGTTCTGGAAGTTGCAGGTCACCATGACAACGCACCCCTGAGCCCGGCCACGCCCCCAAGCTCAGTCTCACTGGTTTCCAACCCCTGCGCAGGGCCCCTTTCCCTGCAGGGCTTGCTGGGGAAGTATCCCTGGCTTGTGGCAGCTGTGGTTTGGCGCTCAGGACCCAGATGTAAAAGGAGCTCGGGCTGAGGCAGGGGCCGGCGCTGGTCTCCAGAAGGCAAGCCCCAGAGCGCCTCAAATAGGTGGTAACATCCCCAGTTTGATCCAAATCAAAACAAGCCTGGATTTTCCTGTTTGTTTTCTTTTCCTCCAGCAGGGAGAGGAAAGGAATGTGCAGCGGCTGCTAATTGGATAGTGGAGTGACCGATTTCTTATTTTCTTATCCATGCTGAGCAGAGCTGTAGGGAATCTCTGGGGCCAGGAAGGACACAGCGGGAGTCTCTGGGTCTCTCTGAGACGGAGTTCACAGTCGGGACCAAAGCTGCCAGCTGACATGTTTTATTTGGCCTGCCCGGTGTTTAAAAAATGTTTTAAAATAGATGCTGACATTTTTAAAAGGGGGAGATGATACATAAAATTCTGCATTCCTGGCTTGTGTTGAGACATGGAAAGATCTGGGCCCAAATCCCCGCAAGTAAACAATCGGGGGAGCTGAGCTGAGGCTGCTCTTTTATACGGGTCACCAGGGTCCCCTCCAACCAGCGTCACCCACCTCCATTACCTTTCAGGTCCTCATCAGCATTTGAGTGTGTGACCCCACAAGACAGGAAACCCTCCCTCCTAGGACCCTCACCAATCTCAGGATGGGCACTACACTGATGCCACGGGTCAGCGGGCAGACCAGTAGCCAAGGCGACTGGCGAGGGCGCTTCCAGAGTCAGTTTGACGGCAGATTAAGGTGCCAGTTATAAAGCCATAGAACGCAGCGTGATGCGTCACTGGGTAAAGAGAGGGGCTGAAGCTAGAGACAGGTTCCTGAAGTGCTCCATCCGGTTTAATTCTTCTATACGTCTTTGAAACCTTAGGCAGATGAGAGCAGAGGCTGTAAATCACCCTCTATTCAATGGCTCATCATAAAGGATACGGAGAGAAATTACAGGAGGCAAGGGAAGGAAAAGCAGTGAGGAACAAGGCAAGGGTTGTTAACAGTGTGTTTGAAGATGGGCAGGTAGTACGTGAGAAGCTGCTGGAAGTCCGGCTTGATTTGGGCATCCCAGACGAACGGGAAAACCCACCCACCAGCCCAGCCTACTGCTGTGCCCCAGGGCATGTGATGGGGGGAATGTGTGTACAGAGAACTCACTGGGACTGTGCCTTACAATGTCAAACACATGGAGTTTGCTTCAGTCGGTACGCCTCTTAATCTTGGCTCTGTCATTTTTTGGCTGTGTGACTTTGGGTAGGTTACTTAACCTCTCTGAGTCACATTTTCCTCATCTGTTAAATGAAGTAATCATCATAAATGCAAGGGGTGGTGCCAGAAGTCATAGGAAGCTCTCACTAAACGATACTTTCTTTATGTAATATTGTAAAAGATTAAAATTGAACCATCCCCAAAGGAAAGTAGATTTCACTTACTCAGGTGGCAGTTAAAAGGTGATCTCTGAAGGTTCTGTTTTGCTCCTTTTGAGGAAGGGCAGGAAGACTGCCCCTCCCAGGGTCTTCTGAGTGTCCACACAGGTTTGTCTTGACACAGGACGGCAGTGTTTGAGTGGAAGAACTCAGTTCAAGAGGAGGGCAGCCGGAGGCTCACTGGGCCTGTCCACGGCTTCCCAGACTAGCTGTGAGCCACGCCTGTGGGTGGGACATGCTAGTCTCTGCCCTTCTCTCCTCTCCTCCCCGCCGCACCCCTGACTCAGTGCCCTGGGAACCTGACCCTGGCAGTGCCTCACGCACTGTCTTTGTTTGGGCTTCCCCAGAAGCAGAGCCTCAGGTCAGGACTGGAGCGCTGCTGGTTTTTCAAAGGTTGTGGTGGACATGGAGATGCCCATTCAGATCCCCCTTCAAGGAAGGACTGATTGCCCTGCTGTCAGCACCTTCAGGATCTGCCCCAGCTGCAGAGAGAGCCCCATCGTGTCATCTGAGGTCATGCCTGCCCTTCCTGGGGCTACTGGCATCCTCCTGTGTACCCACATCCGGAGCCTGAGCAAGGTGGACCATTCAGCTCCACAGGGGACACCCAGGACTTGTTCCAAGCTCCTCCTAGGCAGCGCAAGGCTTTGTCAGTCCTGTATCATATCTTAGCTTATCCTTCTGTCCAAGCCTGCTTCCACCCGCTTCCTTTCATAGGTGTTGGTTCCCTAATAAAGCCCAACACCCCACATTCCGTCTCGGGGTCCACTTCCAGAGAACCCAACCAGTGGCAGAGCTCTGGAGTAAGGGGGCCAGGAAGGAGGGAAAGTCAATATAAGAGTGTGTTGTCAAAGCCAGAGACCCTGCTGGGACCTCTGAGAAGGGTCATAGTTGCCCCCTGGGAATGGTCCATTGGGTGGCCTCTGCTCATCAGCTCCCAGAACTGCCTGTGAGGGCTCGAACTGCCCCCATTCCTGGGCTTCACTTACACACTGGCTGAGAGGGTTCCCCACCTTCGGAGATGCCCTGAACAGA
Source organism: Pseudorca crassidens (assembly GCF_039906515.1). NCBI lineage: Eukaryota > Metazoa > Chordata > Mammalia > Artiodactyla > Delphinidae > Pseudorca > Pseudorca crassidens. Next base: position 88,906,947 of record NC_090305.1, on the reverse strand, counting down.
AAGTGGGTGCACCGAAGGAGGGATGCCATCAGCCGGACTCTGAGCTTATGAGGCGCTTCACTGTGGCTGCACTCAGCAGAGAGCCCGGGGACGTGGTGCGGGGCACCCCAAAGCACCTGTAGACAGTAGGTACTCGGGCCAAGCAGAGGTACCAGCAGGAGCCGGGAGGGTGGGAGGAGAGGAAGATGGGGTAGTTTCTGCCCTGCTCCTTCCTGCTTCCGCAGCGGGGCTCAGGCAGTAGCTCTGGCTTCAGGCAGCTCTTCTTGGGTACCATCTCTCCCTGGGATCAGAAACACTGCCCCCTGCTCCTTCAGCCCGAGGATCCTGGTGTTGCTATTCTCTGGGTGTCTCTGCTTTCCGTACTGGCTCTTTTCACCCCATTCACACTCTGATAATTGTCTCCTGGCCAAAGGGCCTTTGATTGAGTGCTCTGAGGGCATCCTGGTAGACACAGTGGGCCACGCCACCCCTGATGCCGAAAGCCTTACCTTCCCCATTGACCCCACCTTCTCCAGCCCTTCCATCCGTCCTCCCTCCCAGCCACTCTCGGTCCCCCTACAGCTTGCTTTTGAATCTATTTCTCGTAGATAAATTTATGTCCTCCTCCTTCACAGCTTTGCCTTTTGATTTGGAGGAAGGAAAAAAAAAAAACCTTTCTATAAAGCTATTAAATGTTTTCTTTTCGCAAACACCAGTTTTGTACGTCAGAAGCATTGCCTTTCATGACTATTGAATTCTTGGAAATGGGCTTCAAGTGCCTATTTTGGGAATTAAAATCATAACATCAGCTCTTTTTCGCTCTCTGCGTTCCTGCCTCTAGTCCTCTCCAGGGTGATGGATCCCTCTGGCTGGGCAGAAGCAAGATCAGTTATAGGAAATGTGAGAAAGGAAGGAATAATGCTCCATTTCAAGAGCTTTTTCTCCCGACAGTTATTTTCAACAGGTGAGAGGTAGTGAGGCTGGCAGCAGATTTTTCAGGGAACACACAGCTACTTTTCCACCCCCAGCCTTCAATGTACACATTCTCCAGAACCTCTGGAAAACCCCTCGAGTGCATTCAGTCAACACATATTAAGTGAGCGCCCACTGCATGTCAAGGAGCTGGGTGCTGAGAACAGAAACGTGTGATTCCCCTCCCACGCCATGGGGTTTATAATCTGTGTTGAGCGTTAGAGATTAATTGGTGATTCACAGAAATGTGACATTGCAATTTTTCCTTGGCATTTGCTGTTCCCTCTGCCCGGAATGCTTTTCCCTTAGCTATTTACATGGCTTGCTCCATACTTTCTCCATTTTTTTTTTTTTTTTTTTTTTGCAATCATCACTCTTCATGGAGGACGTCTATGGCCACCCATATCCCTTCTCTCTCTTTTGTTGCCTTTTTTTGGGGCCCATCTATCCCAGAATGTAAGCTTTATGAGAATAATGATTTTCTTCTTTTTTTTTTAAAGTCTTTTTTGTTCTCTGCAGTATTTTCAGACCTGAGAACAGTACATGGTACATAGTAGGTGCTCAAACAATGTTTATTAAATGAATGAAGCAAACCAAGTACTAATAAGCATGGAGCTGAGAAAGACTAGACACAAGGCTTCTCAGGGGAAGTGAGAGTCAGGCTGATCTAAGAAAGATCAGAAGGCATTACCTAGGCCTAAAGGAGAAGCAAATAATTCCATGCAGGAAACACTGGCATGTGCAAAAGCCCTGTGGTGAATGAGAGCATGATGGGCTTTAAGAGCTAGAAGGTGTTCGGTGAAATTCAAGCCCAGGACAGGGGATGGGAGAGAGATGTTATGAAGTAATAATAACAACCAAAACTTAGAGCAGCTCAGAAATGCTGGGAACCATAGCAAGCTTTGTACAACTCTGGGAGGAAGATACTATACTTATTGCCATTTTATAGATGAGGAAATCGAGGCCCAGGTAGTTGAGGGAACTTGTTCAAATCACAGACTTAATGAACGTCAGAATTAGAATTAAACTGCAGAACTCTGACTGCAGAGCCTGTGGCCTTAACCCCTGTGTCCTTCAGTCTTTAGTAGGAAGGGTAGGATAGGCCAGCACCTGTGGGGACTTGGAGTGGCATAGAATCCCCACTGGGGGCCAGGCAGGAGCAGGCAGATACAGGCTGGTTATCTCCTGGGGGGATTCTCACGGATCTCCCAGCTCTGCGCTCCCCACCCAACTTGGCTCTCTGCAGCCACACCCACCCTGGTTAGATTGACTGTCAAAAACGTGTTTCCACCATTTCTAGTCTGGATGGGCAGAATCAGTCCAAAGTCCCTAAAGGTTTGGCCCTGTACCAAGAAGATACCTTCAGAGGTGATTCTGAAGCTAGCGCTCTGTTCTCTGGGGTGATGGTTATTTTAAAAAGCATTAAGTAGGTCATTTGCAGTGCACTGTGGCGTCTCCAACCTTGGCTGGCCACTAGAATCCCCAGGGGAGGCTTTTAAATGTCTCCGTGACCAGGCCGCACCCTGACCAATTATGTCAGAATCTCCAGAGGTCCGACCCAGGCATCAGTAAATTTTAAAGCTCCCCAGGGGAGCCCAAGAAGCAGTCAAGTTTGAGGATCACAGCCCCTCATTGCTCACAGAGTGGACCAGGGACCAGCACAGTCAGCATCCCCGGGAGGCTGTTAGAAACGCAGACCCTCAGGCCCCGCCCCAGACCTGTTGAATCAGAATCTGCATTTTCACAAGGTTGATTCCTGTCTGCGTTAAGGTTTGAAAGGCAGGGTTCTAGAATCACACTGTCTGATACTTTGGCCACTAACCACGTGTGGCTATTTAGATTAAAATGAAGTTAACAATTCAGCTCCTCAGACACAACGGCCACATTTCAGGTGCTCATTTGCCGTGTGTAGCTAGTGGCCACCATATTGAACAGCACAGAGAAAGATCTTTTGGATCATTGCAGAAAGTTCTGTTGGACTGCAGTGCTCTAGAACATTCTGGAAAGAGGTGGTAATCAGTCACAGTCTTTTTCCTTTGGATGCCGTAGGCATACAGATAGACAATGCTATCCCCTTGGAAGGGACAAAATGGAGATATATTCAACACTGCATGAGAGGGGACACAGGTATACCGCGCTTTTCAAAAGCTCGTTTCATACTACTTTTACAAAAGACCTACATTAGTACCTGTTTTTGGTAACTGAAAGAAATCCGAAGAGAACTTCTGCTTTAACCAAAAAAGACTGTCAAAATAGCATTCCGCCTTGGTTTGCATTGAGCTGTCATAGAGGCAGCGTGATGGATATCCCCCAGTTCCTTCCCAGGAAGCACGCTCAGCATCTCAGCATCAAGCCACCATAGCTTTGAACTACGTCCGTGAGCCTCTGTGCTTTATCTTGACTGACTTTGCGCATCCTTTAGCAAGATGTGTCCTGAGGTAATTGCTTCTTTACAACCATTTCGGCTTATGAAAGGTTTGCTCTACTTTCAGATAGTGGGGGAAACCAGTAAATCTAGGCGATTTCGTTTCTGTTCATTTTAAGTAAATCAAGAACATAGCCTTATCTTCCCAAGCCCTGGCTAAGTGCAGTTTGTGGGGATGGGGAACAGATGAAAGGGGAGAGAGGAGAAATGTGAGAAGCAAGATCGATGTGAAGTGTAGAACAGAATGCGGGACGGCTAGCCCCGATCCCCACCCTCCCGTGCCTGTCGCTGTCAAGGCAGCAGGAACACAGGCCCTGATCCTCACGATGTGGAAAAGTACTCGGCAACCAGATGTGACTGATTTCTGACTCCAGGTACAAATGTGAAAAGCAGGCATTCTGTCAGCTAACTGATAGCCGGGTTACAGTGTGACGTGGCTGGGGGCTTAGTTTGTTTTTCTTTGAGGCGTGTTTTCTTTGCAGGAGGCAATTCAGTCCCTTTAGCGAAATCCTTCCTCTTTGGGGGAAGGGCCAGTGATGTTTCTCCATGTAGACCGTTGGGTCGCTGACAGCGGGATGCGTAGTGCAGCGAGAGCTGAACAGTATGATGATGGCGGGGTGCTCCAGCAGTGGAGAGTGATGTGAATTTTCCTGGGAGAAAGCTGCTCTCCGTTTAGACGGATGCTGTGCCAGCTGACAGGAGGTTAGGGGCAGTGCCCAGCAAGCCGACCATTTGTTTGCTCACACATTCCTTTGGGTGCTCTCCTCCCGAATTACCGTGGGGAAGAAGTGGGTGAAAAGGGCGAAAAAGCAGAAGGAGGGAATGCAGCAACAGAATGTATCCGACTACATAGCACCCTGTGCCACGGCGCACTGTTTAAATCTTTGCACAATTGTAGCTGTCTCAGTTGATGTTGTCACATAGTAATACTTTGCATTTTGAGGTGTTTCGTGCTTGTTTTATGAAATTGGTCCTCATGATTACCTGAGGAAGAAGTCAGAGCAAGTTTCACCATCCCCTTTAAAGGGAATACAGCCCAGAGAGGTTGAGTGATCTTGCCAAGGTCACACAGCTACTAGTGAAATGAAGACTCAAAGTGTTCATGTATTCATTTATTCATAACTCTTCATTGAGAATCCTACCAAGTGTCTGCCTCTGGAGACGCTTCTGTGTCGTCTCTGTTTTCATGTTAGAGTCTAGAGAAGCTGATAGAAAGAAAAAAAAAGAAGCAGCAAATTAACAAATTAAATGATTACAAATTGAAAATCACACACCATCACTTCCACCATCTTCTGTTGTCCACACAGCCCAGTCCTAATCAAACGTGGGAAGGCACAGATACCAGGAGGCGAGGATCTGAGGGCCGCGTCTTAATTTGTCAAGACCATGCAGTCTCAGCAGAGAGGCAACGATTTGCTCTTGGAACGCGTGAAAACAATCTTTTTTTATGTATAAAGCACAGATATACATATAGTACATAAACAGAGAGTATATCTATGTACTAAAATTTCATGGTGAGGGAACCAGGCAGTAGGAGAAAATTATCTAGAAAGTCTGCTTACGGGGATGATAATAAAAAAAAAGGGTTGAGAAACACTGACTAAAAGGTTTTTTGGCCACAAGCACTGGGACACAATTTAAGCTGACTTAAGCAAAAAACGAAGCCCAGGAGTGTAGGCTTACGTATGGCTAGATCCAGAGGTTCAAATACTATCATCTGGGCTTTCCCCTCCATATTATATGTATTCAATAGATTGTCTCTAAGCAGATTTCCATTAGCATCTCTATGAGTGCCATTCACATCCTACTATCAGCTAAGCTGTCTGCCGCCCACCACCCAGCCTACAAGGAAAGGTGCTTCAATCTTCTTAGCTCTAGCGGAAAAGCCCTAGAAAGTACCCACATTGGTGCATCCTTGGACATATGTGCGTCTGTGGTTCTGGGACCAGTTCCAACACGTGGGCTTTTTTTCCCACACTACCAAGCATTTGTCCAACACCAGCTGAATGTTCTACAATTCAACTCAATTCTAACGCTGTCTACCTGGAGATAGCATCAGATTCCACAGGTTAAGGGCTCATTCTTACAAGATTGTCCCTACAGTTTCAGGTTGTCACCTGTGCTTCTGCCCGACCTGCTACAGATTGGAGATCCCAATGACCCCCTCCTCCGGTTTGATTAATTTGCTGGTGCGGCTTACAGAACTCAGAGAAACTGTTTGCTTCCTAGGTTACCAGTTTATTATAAAAGGGTGTAACTCAGGAACAGCCAGATGGAAGAGATGCATAGTGCAAAGTATGGAGAAAGGGCACGGAGATTCCATGCTCTCTACAAGTGAGCCACTCTGCAGATCTCCACGTGTTCAGCAGACCCATAAGCTCCTTAAATCCTATCCTTTTGGGTTTTTATGGAGACTTCATTACATAGACATGATTGATTAAATCATGGGCCACTGGCAATTGAACTCCATCTCTAACCCCTCCCTTCCCTGGAGGGTGGGATTAGGGGAGGGTATTGAAAATTCCAGCCTTCTGATCACATGGTTGCTTCTCCCGGCAACCAGCCAACCAGCGGCCATCCTTAGGTGCTCTCCAAAAGTCACATCATTAACATAACAAAAGACACCTTTATAGCTTTCCTTGCTTAGGAAATTCCAGTGGTTTTATCTAGAGCTCTGTGCCAGAAATGGGATGAGGACCAAATATATATTTCTTTTTATAACTCACAACATCACAGCATCCCTTGAGGAGGAGTGGGGAGGTGGCCCTGAGTTAACTCCTGAACCACAGAAAAGCTGAGTTGATGTCAGAAGAAGGGGAAAAGACTACCAAAAGGCAGAAATAACTGATGCCCATTTGGGAGGATCGTGAAATACTGCCCACATGCCTAGATTAGACAGCAGTGTGGACACTGAGACTACTAGGTATATGGAGAGAGAAGAAGATGATAAAAGACCTTCAGTCATTTCATTGTGCTGTCCAGGGGGAGTCCTGTTTCTCTTGAAAAGGTGGGCTAGCAAGAAAGACAGGGCTTTGTAATCTGAGAGGTGTAAACTCTACCAATTACTAGCTCTGAACCTCTCAGACTTTCAGTTTTTTCATCTGTAAAATGGGAGCAATGCTACTCACCCCATGGGGTTGTCACCAGGATTAGTTGAGATTGTGCATGTAAAGTATCCAGCAGAACACTGGCATATGTCACTAAAAGATGATAGTAGGAGGAGTAGTGTAAGGGGAGAGGGGATACCTATTCCCTATCTCCAGAGAGGGGAGGACACCTCCTCACCCCAAATGTTTTCTGCTCTTGTATCACTTTACTCAAGGTGAAAATCCCCAGGAGGGAGACTGGGGTTGGTCAAGCTTGGATGATGGAGAAGGCCGGGTGAGGTCAACACACCTTGCTTAACTGACTCACCAAGACTGCCCCAAATGGAGGTGAAGTGGCTTCCCAGAGGGAAAATGGGGTCCTGTTAGGGCTAGAAGGGAGTCAGACACTGGGGAGAAAAAGTACAGAGATCCACTACAGACATCCTCCAGTGCAGAGTTCCAGGGAGCCCTGACCGATGCTTCGGTTCCCACCTGCCTGATTGTGTCAGTTTTCTCCACTGACGGCACCCAGAGAGGAGTGCGTGATTATGGCTGACACTGTTGGCCTCCCCTAGGGACCTTTCTCCACCTTCCTCGTAGCCGGCACAGCCCTGGCTAAATTCAAGAGTGCACTCCCCACGTTAGGAGGGGAACTTTGCTTGGTCTTGAATAATCACGGTGATTCCACTACCCTTGCCAGCAACTCTTAAGCATGTGACTGTTACGGCCAATGGGATTTAACAGGGTATCAGCGGGGGGCCTCTGGGAGAAATGTTCCTCTCGGATAAAAAGAGGCACATAGAAGAAATCCGCACCTCCTCTTCTTCAGGCAGACGTTACAGGGTTCACACTTGACACCAGGCCCTGTGGCCGCCAGCTTAGAGCAATGAAGAAGCAACAAAGTCAACATGATGAGGATGGTGAATGGTGAGGCAGAAAGATGGCAAGAGCCTGATTCTTTTTTTTTTTTTTTTTTTGCGGTACGCGGACCTCTCACTGTCGTGGCCTCTCCCGTTGCGGAGCACAGGCTCCGGACGTGCAGGCTCAGCGGGCATGGCTCACGGGCCCAGCCGCTCCGCGGCATGTGGGATCTTCCCGGACCAGGGCACGGACCTGCCTCCCCTGCATCGGCAGGCGGACTCTCAACCACTGCGCCACCAGGGAAGCCCCAAGAGCCTGATTCTTGATCAAGTCAATCAGTTGATGATCTACCCACGGAAACTCCTACGTCTAGACTTCTTGTAACGCCTTATTGCCTAAACTACCTTTAGGTGGGTTTTCTGTTACTTGTACCCAAAGCTTCTGAATGATGTATGCTCATTCACCTCTAAATCTCCAACAGTAAGGAAGACTGTTAGATCAGTGGTTCTCAAAGTGTAGTCCCTGGACCAGCGGCATCAACCTCACCTGGAAACTTATTAGGGATGCAAATTCTCAGGCCCCATCCTGGTCTTCCTGGCTGGGAAAGGAGGACTAGGGGCCACAGCAACCTGTTATTAACAAGCCCTCCCGCTGGTTGTGATGCGTGCTGGAGTTTGAGAATCCCTGCTTCGTATATTACTCTGTTATCACACGTTAGAACTGCTGGTAGTGTCAGGGTGTCGGTCATTACTCCTTCTAATTTACCCTTTCCTATCAGTGCTTGTTTCAATTCTGCTATCCCTAAGACTCCAGTGGGAAGAAAAAAGAAAAGATTTCAAAACTATTGGCTAAATAAACTTCCGCCTTTGAGTTTCAATGTACTTACTTTGGGTCATCATTGCTTTCCAGACAGGACGCTGGATTTCTGGGGAAGCCTATAATAGTTAGAATGCAGCAGACATTTCCAAAATGTTTAGAAACACTAATAATCTTTGTGATAAATAATGATCTGTGGGTATCTTCCTTGAGCTTCGGGAAGCAAAGCAAGTGAGGAACACTGGGGGTTTGTGCAGCGACCAGTGTAAGGGGAGAGAAACGAGCGGAACAAAGGAGTCTGAGAATAATGGAAGAGGAAAGGAATGGAGACAATCACTGCCCAAGAAAAAGAAACCCCTTGTGGTTAGGGAAGGAGGGGAAGATGGATTTGTTTTCTGGGACTCAGTGCATTTAAGCAAACAGGCGGAACTGAGGAGGTGATCCAGGTGGGGAGTGGTGTGAGCCAGGTGTTGAGGAGGGAGGACATGAGATGCGTCTGGAAAACTGGCGGCTGTGGATAAAGGAGAGGACAGTCTCCAGGAGGCAGGGCTGTGGGGGACGGAGCATCACAGCAGGACTGGACGTGGGCACCACCTCCTACTAACTGTGCTCCTGGACTGCTTTCCTCTCTTCCATAAGCCTCAGTTTCCTCAACAGTCAGTGGGCTTAGTAATCATTATCCCAGTATCCAATGTGCTGTGGACCGAACTGTGTCCCCGCCAAGTTCATGCATCGAAGCCCTACCCCCGACCCCCACTGTGATGGTGTTTGGAGGTGGCACCTTTGGGAGTTAATTCAGGTTAGATGAGGTCGTCAAGGTAGGGCCCCCATGATGGGATTGGTGGTTTCGTAAGAAGACAAAGAGACAAAGATTCCTCTCTCCACCATGTGAGGATACGGGGAGAAGGTGGTGGTCTGTAAGCCAGGAAGAGAAGTCTCACTCGAAACTGAAGTAGTCCCCACCTTGATCTTGGACTTCCAACCTCCAGAACCATGAGAAATAAATTTCATTTGGGTAAGCCACCTAGTCTATGGTATTTGTTATGGCAGCCTGAGTAGACTAATCCGCAACGTACGTTGGCAACCTTGTGTAGTCCTGGGTCCATGATAAGTAAGTAAGTAATAAATGAGATTTATAACAATAAATACATAGTAAGTTTGGGAGATGAGTTTCCTCAGGTCCTTGAATGACTAAGCTGAGTGTATAATTTATTATGTAGACAATGGAGAGCTTGTGAGCAGAAAGCAAGAAGCAGAAGCACACATGTGGAGCATTCTGAGATCAGTATGACAATACAGTGTTATATACGTCAGGGTTCAGCAACCTTGAGCCTCAGAGTCACCTGGAGAGCGTGTTAAAACACAGGTTGCTGCTGCCCCCCCACCCCCCCACCCCCCCCCCACCCCCGCTTTTGGCTTCAGTAGGTCTGGGATGGAGTCCAAGAATTTGCATTTCAAATATATTCCCAGGTGATGCAGATGTTGCTGGTTCAGGGGTTACACTTCCGGGGAGGGAGGAGAAGAGAGAAGAAAGACTGGCGCAACCTTCAGCTGATGACTCAGTGCTGGGATGGGCAGCAGACTGCTCACTCTGAGAATGTTCAGGCCACACCGTGGTAGACGGTGGATAATGTAGATGGTATGTGGAACTGCCAGAAGAAATTGCTACATGAACGGAAAGCAATTTATGGTGTTGGGTTTCTGTGTTTCTTTCCAGGGTAAACCACTGTAATTAGAAAACTTGCAAAACCTTGACTTACAAAGTGAGTGGATATTGGAATTAGTGAATCAACTTTCCCGCCGACTTACAAACTGAGTGGATATTGGAATTAGTGAATCAATTTTCCGGCCTTCTCCAGGTTGTGGATTTCTGTTCAGGGATGACTGTTTGGGGCCAATGGCTAAAATGAACCAGACGAGTTGCAAAGCTATATCATAAACAATGCTGGTAAAATCACCTGAACCTGCAGGTTCATTAAGTTGTTGGGTTGAGTCCAGGATGGTAGGAGTGAGACAGTTTGTCTTCCATGTCATTTTTCTTAGGACCCCGATGTGAACATTTGTTGTTTCTTCCACTTAGCGGTCCCTCCTCCTTTATATTTGTACCTGCTCTGTCCCGTCATCTTTCTTTGGGAAATTCCTTGTCACCGTACAATTTCATATGGTAATTGTCAGGCTGGCAGTCTCCTTAGTCCTCCCTTCTGGCCTCAGGGGCGGGCATGGGATCGAGGTCTGGCCAATCACAGTGTCCTGTCCCTGCAGGCCCCGTCATTGGGCTGAGGAGTCATGTGACACAGCACAGCCTATCCGAGTCCTCCTCTGGGATTCATCTCTGGCTGTCAGAAGAGAGAACTCTTTTTCCTCTGAAGATGCCAAGATGTGATAATATAAGTGAAGAGTGCAGCTCATCCACCCCCCAGACATGGATGAAGCCCTCTTGTCACAGGAGGGAATGAGCCCAACCCAAAGAGAAAGGAGAGGCTGAGTTTTGGAGAGGAAGGGATGCAGACAGAGAGAGATCCTTATCATTTGTAGAATCCAAAGGCCAATACTGCCTGAAGATTTTCATTTGCATGAGTCAAAAAAAACTTCCCCTCTTTACTTAAGCTTGGAGCAGGTTTCTGGCAATTTTAACTAAAAGAATCTGAACAGTCAAGTCCATTTATCCACCTGTAACCTTCTAACTTCTAGAAATCGACTGGTGCCTGGGGAAATTGCTAATCCCATACTCAAATGCCTCCATCAGTGCTGGGAGGAGCTCCCTGGAGATGTCTGCAATTTCAGGGTATCGTCCTTAGAGGAAACATTGAGCATTCACATTCAGTTTGGAAAAGCTAAAGAGAGAGAGAGGGAGAAAAGGCTTAACCATTCTTCAAAAGCCTGAGTCAGTCTGTTTAGGAGAAGAAAAGGAAGGAAAAGTGATAGAAGAAGCTGGTCGTGTTTTTGTGGATGAGATAAGGCACAGTCTATGCTATCAGGTAGTGAAAACCATGATGGTTCCCGGTGGTCGGGAAATTTTCCTCCACAAAGCCCGCTAGGACCTGGCATTTGTAGGAGGCGCTAACCCTCCCGGGGGAGCTGATCAGGGTGAAGTTACATAACCTACACATTTGACTAAAGTGAACTCACCTCCACGCCCTCTGCCCAAACAGCCAGAAAAGGGAAGCACAACTTCAAGGGTGCAGCTGCTCCCTCCACCCACCCCACCCAGCGGGCACATGAGAGTGACTTCCTCTGCACATCTCGCTGGGTTCATGGGCATCAGAAGGGATTTTCCAAGAGCCATTTTGATTGTACATCCTTTTCATCTTTGTGAAAATGTAGAACCCAACTCCCTGAGTAAGATGAGACACCCACCACCACGAGCCCCAGAGTTTGTATCAAAGCAGGTTCAGAGGGCTTGAGTAGGGGGTGGGGCTGGGCGGTCCTCAAAAAATATCTGGTGGGGCTTCCCTGGTGGCGCAGTGGTTGAGAGTCCGCCTGCCGATGCAGGGGACGCGGGTTCGTGCCCAGGTCCGGGAGGATCCCACATGCCGCGGAGCGGCTGGGCCCGTGAGCCAAGGCCGCTGAGCCTGCGCATCCGGAGCCTGTGCTCCGCAATGGAAGAGGCCACAGCAGTGAGAGGCCCACGTACCGCAAAAAAAAAAAAAAAAAAAAAAAAAATCTGGTGATCACGCGAGGCTCAGTATTAATGAGCCGCAGATAACTGGGTTCCATAGTATTTGAAATCACAGTCACTTTTGGACGCCTTTACTTCTTGGGGGCTGCTGTAAATAATCAGCACATCAAAATGCCTTGTGACGTGTGGGGAAAAAAATCCTCTCAGCCCCATTTACCAGACAGTTTTATGCCATTGAATCAACTCGAGGCTTCAAGACGGTGACCACCATCAACAGCACGTAGGAAGGGCTGAAACTTGGCGGTTGGTCTGCTTAGTGTGAGGTGGGTACTTGCTGTTCTTCTTGCCCAGCGGGGCTTTTCAAGTGGGATGATTTCTATTTGGTCTGACTTCCTGAAATAGAATCCATCGCCTGCTAACTCCAGAACGTCTGTCAGCACGGTTTGCCCGGGGTTCTTGGCTCGGCTGTTTGGGGAAGAGACACAGCTGGGGAGCTGTGGGAGTGGGGCGAGGGGCAGCATAGTCACATCTGATATTGAAACAGCCTGTGTGTGTTTAGGGAATCACTACAACATCTGACACGCCATCCCCACCCAAAGCCCAAACCCCAAATCCCAAACCGGTTCTGCTCCAATAGCCAGCCTCCAGCCTGGTTTCAAAGCCTTTTCTGAATGCTTTATTTCCTCCTGTTTACAAAGGGAGCTGTTTTTGAAAGGGACATCAGTTTCTATTCATGTCTAGGACCCTGCGTGGGTCTTTGCTTCTTATTATTCCGGCTTTGTTTAGGCCAAAGAACACTTAGAGCCCGTAACCACGGACCTGCGACAGGCACCATCCCCTGACATGATTTAGGCGCAGGGACGGAAGGAGCGATCACAATGTAAATGAGGCTCATCAGCCTGTGTTTTTGCGTAAGTTCCAAACCCACACGCGAACCTCACCCTCAGCGTGTTCTCATTTCCACTGAGAAAAAAGCAAAGGGGAAAAGGCTTGCTGGGAGCCTGACACTGGCCCATAGAACTTAGCAAATGCTGTGTGACTTGTGTGCACAGCAGAATTCTTTTCAGGGGAACGATGACGAGGAAGCAACATGGTTCCTACAAATTAAGGGACTTGTTGCATGACTCTCAGCGTGAGTTTTCTTGTCTCACTTGGACCCACTTTGGATTTCTGGCCTTGCTTTCTTTTGGTGGACTGTTCTCCTTCATTGTAATTTCACAGCTTAATTGCCCTGGCCCCAGGCTTCCCAGGCAACATGCCAAGAAGATCCAGTTTATTTTCCAAGTCTATCACCTCTCCTTCCTTCATTCCCTACCTCTTCTTGCTTTCCTCCTCACCCCTCCCACGAAAACCTCTGAAACATTTACTACCCCCATGTGGTGCTCCTTTTGTAACCCACCCAAGCCTGTGTTTTTTTTTTTTTTTTTAGCTTCTGCTTATTTTCTACTCTGTGCCAGTGGTCAGCAAACTTTGTTCTGTAAAGGGCCACAGTAAATAGTTTCAGCTTTGCAGGCATGCTGTCTCTGATGCAAGTCCTCCGGTCGGTTGCTGTATCCTGAAAGCAGTCATCAATGGTACATAAACAAACAGGGCTACCTGTGCTCCAATGAAACTTTATATACCAAAAAAAAAAAAATAACGGGCTGGATTTAGCCTGAGGGCCAAATGGAATAAATCCCTGTGACATACACAGGAGATCTGCAAGACTTTTGAGAATGTTATCTCACCTGAAACACTGCCAGCTTGGACTGAAAGTGACAGAGAGAACACAATGAAAGAAGGCTGTCAGACTCCCCAAATTCTACAGACAGGAGACAGGCTGATGAAACTACACAGCTGCCAACAAGTGCTACCCCTCATGAAAAAGGAAGGCTGACTTTTTCTGCCCAGAGCAGAGCCATGGGCCCAGAACAGAGCTGGGAGTCAGGCCTTGATAGCTAATGGAGTTTGCCTGGTTGGATTTAGAAATTGTTTGGGACCAGTGACCTTTTTTTCCTTTCTTTTTCCTCCCTTTTTAGAATGAGAATGTCTATAACTGTTATCCTGATGGGGTCTGTCCCATTAGGGACAAAACTATCTGTTTGCTAGTTTCACAGCTCTGTATACAGAGAGAAGTTGTAGCCCTGAATGGATCATATCAACAGCCTCACCCATACCTCCTTTAGATAGTGTGGGTGATGAGATTTGAGACTTTTGAGCTGATGAGGTTTTGGACTTGAGTTGATGTAGTGACAGGTGGAGAGTTTGGGGGACGTTGGAATGGGGTCAGCACATGTGAGATAGACGTGAATCTTTGGGGACAGAGAGTGGATTGCTGTATGTTGAATAATAAAGATATCCACTCAGAACTTGTGAGTATGTTGCCTTACATGGTAAAAGGGACTTTGCAGATGTGATTAAGTTAGGGATCTTGAGATGGGGACTTGATTCTGGTGAGACCAGTATAATTACAAGGGTCCTTATAAGAGGGATGCAGGAGCATCAGAATCAGAGAGAGATGACTTAAGGATGGAATCTGACATGAGGGAGGTTGCTATACTGATGGGTTTAAAAATGGAGGAAGGGACTACATGCCAAGGAATACAGGTGGTCTTTTTTTTTTTTTTTTGCAGTACGCAGGCCTCTCACTGTTGTGGCCTCTCCCGTTGCAGAGCACAGGCTCCGGATGCGCAGGCTCAGTGGCCATGGCTCATGGGCCCAGCCGCTCCGCGGCACGTGGGATCCTCCCGGACCGGGGCACGAACCCGTGTCCCCTGCATCAGCAGGCGGACTCTCAACCACTGCGCCACCAGGGAAGCCCCAGGTGGTGTTTAATACAGGTGGAAACAGCAAGGAAACAAATTTCCCCCAGGGCCTCCAGAAGGAATGCAGGCCTGCCCTTAGCCTAGTGTTTTGACCTCCAGAGCTATAAAATAATAAATTTGTATTGTTTTAAGCCCACTAAGTTTGTGGTAGTTTATTATAGCAACAAAGAAAACGAATACAGATTTTCTCAACCCTGTCTAGCCATACACTTTGTAAGGGGCCTTCATGGATTGCCTTTTTCATCCCTCATGACAACCCTTTGAGATGAGTATTATTATTATCCCCCTTCCAAGTGAAAAACACTGCTTGGAGAGTCTGACTCAGTACTCTAGTCTTTTGAACTCCGTGGTGCCTGTTTCTGTGACATATTGCCCTACTCAGGCAGACTTCTGTTTTCCTCATTTTAGAGTGCCTCACCAATCCTCATTAAACTTTACCTGAGTCCCAATTTCTTGGAACTTTTTCTCTGCTCCTGTGAATATGTTTTTTTTTGAAAATTTTTTAATGCATTTATTTTATTTATTTATTTTTGGCTGTGTTGGGTCTTCGTTGCTGCACGCGGGCTTTCTCTAGTTGCAGTGAGTGGGAGCTACTCTTCGTTGTGGTGCGCGGGCTTCTCATTGCGGTGGCTTCTCTTGTTGTGGAGCACGGGTTCTAGGCACATGGGCTTCAGTAGTTGTGGCACATGGGCTCAGTAGTTGTGGCTTGCAGGCACTAGAGCACAGGTTCAGTAGTTGTGGCGCACGGGCTTAGTTGCTCCGTGGCATGTGGGATCTTCCTGGACCAGGGCTCGAACCTGGGGATTCTTAACCACTGTGCCACCAGGGAAGCCCCCTATGAATATGTTTTTCATTCACTGTGCCTACAGTTTCGGAGACTTACCAAATGCCAAGCCTTGGTTTAAACTTAAGGAGAGGTATATAAAACAGATACCCACTCCGGAAGAATCATCATCCCTCTCTCTAAAAACCATCAGTCCTCTTCTTTCACTAAATACACAGCTTCATCTATACCATGGAGTGAATTTGTCCTGTCAAAATTCATATGTTGAAGCCCTACCCCCTAATGTGATGGTATTTGGAGATGGTCTTTGGGAGATAATATCATTTAGGTGATGTCATGAGGGTGGAATGCCGAGGATGGGATTATTTTCCTTATAAAAAAAAGACACTAGAAAGTCCTTTCTCTCTGTACGTCTGTCTCTCTCTCTGCTACATGAGGACATAGTGAGAAGGCAGCCATCTGCAATCCAGTTCTGTCACCAGAACTGAATCACCTGGCACCTTGATCTTAGAATGTCCAGCTTTCAGAACTGTGAGAAATCTATGCCTGTTGTTTAAGCCACCAAGTCTGTGGCATCCTGTTACAGCAGCCTGAGCAGACTAAGATAACATTCAAAGCAAAACAAACGAACAAACAAACAAACACAAAACAGCACTTGGGCTAGCAACCCAAACAGTCTTACCAATTGGTGATGCACTGGCTAAGCGCAGAGCGGCAGGCTGAGTCCAAAATGGCCTTGGTGATCCCTACGTCCTAGTATTTATGTACGTCTGTAATCCCTCCTCCTTGGATGTGCGTTGGCCTAGCAGCTTGCTTCTAACCAGTAGAATAGAACAAAGGTGATGATATGTCCTCCCATGATTACCTGACATAAGATCATAACATCCACCTTGCTAACTGTTGACTGTCTCCTTTGCTGGCTTTGCCAAAGCAAGTTCCACATTGTGAGCAATGCTACAGTGAGGCCCATGTGGCAGGGAACTGAGGGTGGCCTCCAGCTGATAACAAGCAGGGAACTGAGGCTCTCTGTTTGACAGCCTTCCAAGAACTGGGTCCTGCCATCATCCATGTGAGTTTGAAAGTGGATCTCTTCCCCGTTGAGCATTCAGTTGAGACCCTTGTCATGGCCAAAACCTTGACTGCAATCTTACAGAGAACCCCACTAAGCCATTTTCAGGCTCCTTACCCACAGAAACTGTCAGTTGACAGTTGTGTGCTATTTTAAGTGGCTAAATTGTGATAATTTGTTACACAGCTACAGATAACTAATACAGGTTGAAAGCATGGGTTTATCATGGGTTCAAATCTTGCCTCTACTCTACACTCCTATAATCTTGGACATGCCGTGTATGTACTCAGAGCTTTAATTTTCTCATGTTCCGAGTGAGACAATAGCAGATCCCACAGCATAACAAGTATTCAGTTATTCTTAGCTGTTATTATTTTTAAGTGCTAATGAATCACAAAAGAGGGTAATTTCATTTTACCTGGAATCAGGGAAAAATAATTACAACTAACACTTACCTTGAGCTCTCAAATTTATGGGCTCACATAGAAATTATTGAATTTGATCCTTACTGCAGTGATTCTTAACTATCAATGATTTTTCCCCCCAGGGAATATCTAGATATATTTTTGGTTGTCACAGCTGGTAGAGGGAGCTCCTGGCACCTAGTAGGTGGAGGCCAGGGATGCTGCTAAACATTCTGCAGTGCACAGGACAGCCCCTTACAGTAAAGAATTACAGAACTGGAAGATGAGTAGTGCTGAGGTTGAGAAGCCACGCCCTAGCAATCCCGTGAGGGGGGGCGTGGTTATCATGCATGGTTCCTAAATGAGAATACAGGCCAAGAGAGGCTGAATTACAGCAGGGGTAGGAGATCACATAGGTGGTATCTAACAGAGCTGGGACAGAAGTCTTTATCTGCAGTTCCCAAATCCATTCCTTCTTCTTCTCCCTCACTTTACCTACCTATCCTGTCTGGAGGCCCATCGATTTCAGCCTGGAGTCAAGAGTCAGGATGCTTTGACCCAAAGAAGGGACTGTAATGGTGGATATTTCAGGCACTGTAGCTGGGGAAAGGGAACTAGAATTCTTTCCAGAACAGATCATTTCAATCCCACTTGGCGGGGGATGAGAGCAGCGTTGGTTGATAGGCCCATCCCACCAGAATCCAGAGATATTCTTGCCTAAATATAAACTTGAGCTTTGTATTCTCTTCCAACTCTTGAGAACGTTTTGGGCTAACACGGACACTCACTTAAGCAACATTTCTGGTCACTGTTCGTGCTGAGACCTATATCATGAAGACCCCTCAATGTGTATCCGTGTCCCCATTTGACAGATGAGGAAACTGTGCCTCAGAAAGGAATGCAGTGGCTTGTCAAAGGGCACATGGGTTGCAAAGGGCAGAGCTGGGATTAGAACCCAGGCCCTTCAACTTCAAGTCCAGATTAGTTTCCACAGTAGAACTGAGCCCCCTGTACACATGGCTCTGTTTGGGGTGTTTGTGTGTGTGTGGTAGAAGGTGTAAAACGTTTCCTGCTTCCAAGCAATTTGCTGCCTAGAGGAGGAGATGGAATTATAAGCAGATGACTAAACTCGAAGTGGAAGTGAGAACGTGTGCTTCAAATGGGTGCAAACCCCACACTCCTGGGAACGCAGGGAAGAGACAGAGAGAATGCTTCTTGAGGGTGAGGCTGAGAGACCTGTAGAAAGTCTACAGAGAAGTGGCACTTGAGCTGACGCTTAAATTGTGGGCAGAACAAAAGGCCAACGCCCCAAACCAAACAGTAGATTCACATGCTAAAAGCAGTTTCTGCCTCGAGATGCTTTAAAAAAGAGTTCCTCATTCAACTTTCAGCCAGTCCTCTGTGACGGAGCTCTGGGGTTCCACACATGTTCTGATGGTTGCTCTGTTTTCTTCCCTTTCATAATTGCACAGCCAAGCAGCCCGAGTTCTCTAGGCTTCTGTTCAGGCCTGAAGATTTGCCGTATTTGGCATGCCTTGTGGTTTCCGTCATCCTTGTGATTATACTAAGTTTATGAGACAAGCCTCTTATCACTGCTATCAGCACTTTTGTTTTCCCACTTTCTGCTCATTTTCCCTAAATAATCAGAGCTAAGAACTCTTAAAATAGTCAAATAATCACACTAACAGTCACTCATTAACACACTAAGCGATGTGGAAAATGGAGCCATGGACGGACGAGAAGACCCCACGCTCTCATCACTTGGACCATCCGTTCAACTGCTCGTGAACAGAAATCTGATTTGTGTGTGTGAAGGATGATTTGAGGGCTCTCAAAGCAGAAAGCATGAATATGCAGCTGATATAAGTTCGTTTGTTTCTTCATTCGCTCCATAAATATTTATTAGATACCCACTCTATGCCAGGCTCTGTTTCAGGGACTGGAGATGCAGCCACAAACTACCTGCCAGGTCCCTGCCTTCATGGAGCTTCCAGACTAGATGGGGGAGACAGACCATAAGTAAGTGAGCAAATCCATGAACAAGGTAAATTCAAATTGTGACAAGTAGGATTGCCAGGTCAAATATAGGAGGTCCAGTGAAATTTAAATTTTGGATTAAAAAAACACTTTTTTTTTAGTGGATGTATTTCCCAAAATTGTATTCTATACTTTTGTTTTTTAAGTCAGGCACCACTAGTGCTAGGGAAATAAATGGAGTGACTGGGATGGTGTATCATTCAGGGTTCTGCCAGAGGAAGAGAACCAGTAGGTTACCTGTATTTAGAGATTTATTGCAAGGAATTGGCTTAAACAATTACAGGGGCTGGATAGGTAAGTCCAAAATCCATAGGGCAGGCCATCAGGAAGGGCGGGCTGGAACTCTTGGGCACAAGCTGAAGCTGCTGTCCACAGGTAGAATTTCTTCTTCTTCTTCAGGGAAACCTCGCCTCTCCTTTGTAGGCCTTCAACTGATTGGATCAGGCCCACCCAGATTATGGAAGATAATCTTTCTTACTTAAAGTAAACTGATCATAGACTCTAATCACATCTACCAAATATATTCCCATCCACACCCAGATTAGTGTTTTATTGAATAACTGGGGAATACAGCCTACTCCAGTTGACACAGAAAACTGACCATTACAGATAGCAAGGGGAGGGGGTGTCCACAGCCAGCAGGGAAGTCTTCTGTGAGGTGGGGACACTTGACTTGAGACGTGAACTTTGAGACACTGAACACTGAACTGCATTATAAGAACGGGGAGATCAAAACATTCCAGATGAAAAAAACAGCGGGTGCAAAGGCCCTGGGGTAGGGAAGAACCTCTCTTGTTTTTGGAACCCAAAAGAAGTCAGTGCAGCTGTGGGTGGAGTGATCATCAAGGGGAGAGCAGTATCTGGTTGGGTGGAAGAAGATGACTATAAAGTTTATAAAACTCTAGGACTATTTGTAAAAAGATGTTGATAGGTAGAGAAAAGAGTAAGCTCTTAAAAAAGGCTTTTTCCTGAAGAATTTCTGGGTATCTGTTTGGTTCTAAACCTGTTCGCCTACTCAGAAAAATTGCTGTGGGTCATTTAAGGCATGGGACTCTCCCAAACTGAAATTATTAGGGCTCCATGAAGTAAAATTCTTACTGTTTCTGAAAAGGAATCTTTTTAAGAGCTAAAGAAAATGCTCAATAGATGGGCAGCCACTGTGGGGCTTTAGAAAAGTTTAGAGCTTTTTCTTCAACCAGTCTTTGCATTCAGTAACCTTCCTCTGAAGACTGGAATTGTCACATGGCAAGCCAATTGTTCGCAAGAGATAGCTGAGTATCAGTCAACATCTACTCTCTATCTGTGTTTGGGGATTCACGGTTTAAGGAAAGATTCTAACAAATTTCATTAAACAAAAAACAAATCAGTTTTACATGTTGATCCTGTATTAGAATTCCACAGGCAGCTTTGTCTCCTAGAAATCGTAAATAGATTTGTGAATTCTCAATGCTGTGGCAGGAAAAACTACTACCTGAACCCGGTAGAGATTCCTGGTATCTATAGCTTCTCACAACTTGCCTGTTGCCTCCAAGTCAGACCAGGATTCCTCCAAAATTGATAACAATAACTTTGCGAAAATCACCTAATCTCTCTAGACCTGGGTTTCGTTATCTATTTTTTTTTTAATGAGGATTTCAACTCTGAAGTGTTGTTCAGCCCAAACATTCAGGTTCCATGAGAATTCTCTTAATTGTCAACTGTCCCAGTGTGGTACCTGGATTTGGGAGACAGTATAGGCAGGAGATGTTGATCTCTGCTGTGTATCATGTACTAGAGCCGTTTCACTCCCTCAAGATCCTGATGATGAGTCTTTCCTGTTCTATCTCCCCACCCCCACTAACCATCAAATGGTATGTAGTTGTGTTTGTTATCTGTTGCCATGTGACACATTACCCCTGAAATTCGGTGGCTTAAAACAACAAACATTTACTATCTCACGATTTCTGTGGGTCAGGAATTGGGAGTGACTTAGCTGGGTTTTGGCCCAGGGTCTCATAGCTATGGTCAGGATATCCACTGCGGCTGTCTTCATCTGAAGGTTTGGCTGGGGCTGGGAGAGAACATGGCTGTTGGTTGGAGGCCTCAGTCCCTCACCCTGTGGGCCTCTCCATTGACTGTTTCGATGTGTCCTCTTAACAGGGCAGCTGGCTCCCCCGAGCATGAGTGACCCTAGAGAGAAACGAGGAGACCGTAATGCCTTTCACGACTTAGTCTTGGAAGTCATACATCATCAATCCCACCATATCTATTTGTTAAAACTGAGTCACTAAGTCCAGCCCCACAATCAGGGGGAGGGGAATTAGGTTCTAGCTTTCAAGGGAAGAGTGTCAAAATTTGTAGACTTTTTTTTTTTTTTTTTTGGCTGTACGTGGGCCTCTCACTGTCGTGGCCTCTCCCGTTGCGGAGCACAGGCTCCGGACACGCAGGCTCAGCGGCCATGGCTCACGGGCCCAGCTGCTCTGCGGCATGTGGGATCTTCCCAGACCGGGGCACGAACCCGTGTCCCCTGCATCGGCAGGCGGACTCTCAACCACTGCGCCACCAGGGA
Organism: Pseudorca crassidens; assembly: GCF_039906515.1. Taxonomy (NCBI): domain Eukaryota; kingdom Metazoa; phylum Chordata; class Mammalia; order Artiodactyla; family Delphinidae; genus Pseudorca; species Pseudorca crassidens. Next base: position 88,885,543 of record NC_090305.1, on the reverse strand, counting down.
AGCCCTGTAGACGTGTTCTAACTAACACAGTTGTGTCGTGTGTGTCTGTGCATGTGTGCTAGAGAAATTTTACTCCCTAAGATCTTCATGATGTTATTCTTCCAGCTCTATCCATCCCTCCAATCTTACCCCACTGGTAGTTAAATTGTATATGGCCTATAACTTATCTATCCTTCTGTCTTCTGTAACTTATTACGAGGACAGTGTGACCTGGCTTCAGAAAGTCTGAACATCACAAAGATTGTTGCTTTGCTGCTTTCCTGTTTTCAAGTATTCCTTAACTATTAAGGCAGTAATTGGCAAGTTTTCCCTCCTGCATCTCTGTGTAGTCCACTGCTTGGGAGCAGAGAGAAGGGAACATGGAGGGTAAAACAAGAGGGTGTTTTGTTTTCTTTAACTTCCTTACATGGATGAGCCATTTTATGCACCGTTGCATCCCATGAAAAGTTGTGCAGGAATATTCTAGAGCCAAGCTTGGTGGAGGATGGTCTTCTCAAGTGGCTGCCAGCTTACCTGATCAGAGGGTATACAGCTGGGACACCAGACATTGACTGCCCATGGGCGACTTTTCCCAAAGTCTGGGCCCTCCTAGAAGTAGAGCTGGGACGAAGATCTGTGTGCAAGTTGTTCATTTGGAAGATCCCAGAAACACTGCTAGGCAGTGGAGAAGTGAGATGGGAAGGGGAGGCAGGCAAAAGGAGTGAGTTATCAAGCCACTTACTCTCTGGAGGACTGGAGCTTAATGCCACTGGGGAAACTCTGGGAAAATGTATAGAACCCACACCTCTGAGTTTCCCGAACTAAGGGAAGCAAGAGACCTGGGTTATTGATCTACTCAGACTTTGACTGAGAGCTGCTCCTGGTTATTTCTATAGGAGGTTGCTAGATCTGTGTCACAAATTGCGTGGCTGAAAACAACAGAAATGTGTTTTCTCACAGCTCTGGAGGCTGAAGGTTTGAAATCGAGGTGTTAGCAGGGCCAGGCTCCCTCTGAAGTTGCTAGGGAAGGGACTGTTGCGCGCATGTCTTAACCTTCGGTAGCCTCGGGCGTTCCTTGGCTTGTGGATGCATGCCTGCAGTCCTGTCCTCACATGGCATTCTCCCCGTGCATCAGCATGTCGTCTTCCCTCTGTGTATGTCTGTCTCTGTGTGCAAATGTCCCCTTTTTACAAGGATATCTGCCATACTGGATTAGGTCCACCCTAATAATCCATTTGGTTACTTCTGCAAAGAACCCGTTTCTAAATAAGTCACATTCTGAGGTTCTGGGAGTTAGGATTTAAGTATAACTTTTTCGGGGGGACGCAAACTCATAAGACTCTGTCTATTCAGAGCTGGTGTCTGTTGTTGGGAGGAAGAAGGTGTATCCAGTGGGGATCCTGGCTCTGGATCTTTGGGGTTGGCTTCTCGGTTTGGGGCTCTCTTGGGTTCCTGCTGGAAGAGCCAAGGCTCCAAGTGTAGCCATATACAACGTAGGAGAGCCCAGGTGGGTGAATCCTCCCTGTCCGGATGCTCAGGCTACACATCTCAGAGTCATCCCTGGTTCCTCTTTTCCTTTGTTGACTACTTGCAATCCACTGCAGATATATCCAGTTCTAGCAGACATTTTTTTATCTGGAATCCATCCATTGCTCCCGATCAGTACCGATACCATCCAAACTCTAGGCCATCTTCATCTCTCCCCTGATTTACTGCTGCAGCCTCCGACCTGGTCTCATCGCATCTGATTAGACCTGCCCAGGAATAATCCAGTATCCTCTTCCTAGGTGTTATGGGTTGAATTATCTGCCCCCCGCTCCCCCACAAAGTCGTATGTTGAAACCCTGCCTCATCCCCTTTTAAAGGAGTGCAGCAAATTTTCTGTTCAGTCTTCAGTTCAATTTTACCTTCTGTTTCTCTCGTCTTTCCCTCCCACTCCTTTTCCCTCTTTCTCTCTCCCTCTTCTCTCCCCCCACTCCTCCCCTTTCCCACTTCCTCTGAATGCATAGCAGTCTGAAAAAGTTGAAATGTCATAGGCATGGAGTATTTTCACAGGGTGATATTAATAGAAATATTCTCGAGAAAAAGCTGACCCCAACACAGACCCATCTAGGTTGATTTTGGCAAAATGAGGTCTAAACTTTCATACCCTCTCCTCCCGCTGGGCTTCTCTCTACCTGCCAAGGCACATGTTTCTCCTGTCTGTGACCTTGCCCCCATTATGTCCCTTCCAAAACCATATGTAAAATATATAATATATATGTGTATATATCTATAAATACATGTGTGTGTATATATGTATATATGGTGGGTATGTGTAAATAGTTAGATAGGTGGATAGGTACATAGGGAAATGATAGAAACTTTTTCCACCCCCCTTCTCCCTGGGGTAGATTATTTCCCCCTAAAGTTGTGTCTGCCCCAAAACAGAGATACAAAGAAACTGATTGAAGTTGGGGTGTTTGGGCTGGAGCGTGTGTCTGCCCAGCCGGGCTTGGCCTGTCAAGCTGGGAAATACAGGATAGGAGAGGGACAGGATCCCAGCATTCTCCTAGAGCCTGACGTTACTGCTGTGCCTCCCAACCAGCCAATAGCAACCAACAGAGAGGTATTAGGAGCCGTGCATTTCCAGGGGTCCATCTGAAGGCACCAGTGTGTCAGGGTCTGGACCAAGTTACCGGATGGGGTAAACTGCCTGTGACTCAGTCCATTCCAGCTTTTTAATACGAGTGCTACCTGGTTTAAAATGAGCACCAGAAATGACTTTTAAAAGAATTTAAAAGCTAGGTCAAAGGGTAAGAGGTAGTTCATTCCCACTTGACTCCGTAATGCTGAGGAGTCCATGGGTCTAGTCTACCATGGCAGACAATGCCAGGCCTCACCTAGACACCCCCTTCCCTTCCCTGACTTGACTTCTGGCCGCCAGCACCTCTGTTTCTTTGCGTGGGAGCTTTCTCTTGCTGTTGGAACCCTCTGTGAGCAGCCCTCAACTAATTCCTGATAGGACTTGCTGTATAAAATCCCAGCTCCCCTACCCCTGGGCCGGGGTAGCTCAGAGGCATGTGCTCTACACTAGCTCCTCGAGTTTCTTCAATGGGACTCAGCTCTAGGCACCCGCAGGGGTAGCTGGCTTGAAAATCTACCCTTTATTGACGGCTGTCCCTTCCCTCTCTTGATCCCCACTTGCCTGTGGTGTTTCCATCCTTCTCAAATAAACTGTGTGCACTCTAGTCCTGTCTGTGGGAGGAAGTAAGTGCTCTCTACCAGCACACACACACACATCCACTAAAACAATTTGACTTAGAGCATGGCCATAGAGCATGGGCTTTCCAATCAGGTAGACCCAGGGTTTAATTCTCACTCCACCAGAAATGGGCTGTGTGTGGACAGTCGTCTCTGAATTTTATCTGTAAGATGGGTGTAGTAATACATCAGGCTCCTAAAGTGGATGAGGATTCAGTGAGTTTATGCATGAGAAGTGCTGAACGTGGAGGCTGGCTTATAGTAAGTGCTCAATAAATGGTGGCCAAGTTTTGTTTCATTTGTTGCTGTTGTTAAATTTCCACTCTCTTGGCTTTCTTCAGCCTGGCACAGTAGCAGAGAATGCAGGTGTCATTTACACTGGGCAACGGCCCAAGGTTCAGTAGTTGGACAAGGGAATCCAGGCAGCAAGGGAGCCCAAGATTAAAGTGAAAGTCAAATGCCATCAGGAAGGGCAGGGAAAGAGAGGGGGTCCTAGGGCAGTACCTCTTAAACTTCACTCTGCGTACAAATTATTTGGGAAACTTGCTGAAATGCAGATTCTGATCCAGTGAGTCAGGGCTTCAGCCTGAGATTCTGCGTTTCTCACAAGCTTCCGGGTGATGTCATGCTGCTGACATCATGCAGCCCATGTGTGGAGTAACAAGGAGCTAAGGCTTGGAGAGCAAATGTCAAGCCCAGGAGAAAAGAAGGACTGGAAGTGAGAGTGCAAAACCCAAGTGTGGTCAAGGACGGCCAATAGCCTGCTTTGAGTTACGTTTTCTGTCACTCATCTGGAGCTGTGCTCTCCAGTATGGTGCAGCGAGCCCCATGTGGCTGTTGACACGTCATCCTGATTGGGATGTGCTGTGCATATAACAATCACACTGGATTTTAGGTACAAAGGAAAGAATGTAAAATGGTTCAGTACTTTAAATAATACTAGTTATGTGTTTAAATGATAATGTTTGGGATCTGCTATGTTAAATACAGTATATCATTAAATTTAATTCCACCTGTTTCTTTTTACTTTTTTTTTAACATGTGGCTGCTAGCAAATGTTGAGTTACATTTGCGGCTTACATTCAATCTCTGTTGGCCATCGCTGGTCTAGAAAGGGCCTCTATCTTCCCCTGTCTCTGTGCTGCTGCCTAAGAATCCGTCCTCAGCAATTCCTGAGGTGCCCTGGAGAAAATCTGCAACTAGAGAGGCTCATTGCTCTGAAGGGGAGACAGGCAGGCCCACAAAAGGGAGCTGTTTGGGAAGGAACCAGGCAGAAACATGCCAAGTCATTCTCCACAACAGCAGAGCTATTGCCATGGGGCCGACTGGGCGGCCTGGATCCCGGAGAGGCCAGCCTGCCACGCTCCAGTGCCTTCAGTCTGGGCCTCTTCAGTCCTTTCGCAAGTTTTCCTCCTCATCCTGGGCGACAGGTAATTAGCAGGGCCAGCTGGCAGCCTCCACCGGGTACTGTCGCCAGAGAGCCGGCAGCCGGCCTGCAATTACTGTAATCCTGGCTTGGCCTTCCAAAGAGAGCTCTATTCAGCTCTCCCTCTGCAAGCTGGCTCTGGGTGATGAGGCTTGTAACCTCCACATTCTCAGGGTGTCTCTTGGCAATGAAAGACCCACAGAAGAAAGTCCCCAGTGTGCAGACCTGCCACAGACTTCCCGTGGTAAATAACCGGGCAGTTTGGGCATAAGTCACTGCTTGTCAGAGGCGGGGGGAGGCGGTATTTGAAATGTCTCGCCCAAGCCATCTATTCCTCAGACAGTTGCTTTTACGTGTTCCCAGTAACTCCTCTTTCGGAAGCTTGTCCAGGGCAGATCCCGGGCGCCTCAGAAACACATTAAGAAGGACGCTTGAAAATCCATGAATCTTAGCTTCCGCGAAGCTAGAGGGATATGAGAAGAAAGGCTGTTTATCAAGTGGGGAGTGTAGGCAAAGCCAGATCTGCAAAGAGGCAGCAGAAAGATCTTCATAGTCATTGGGCTAATTCTTTAACTTCTCAAGCCTCAGTCTCCTCATATGAAAAATGGGCATAGTAACAGCATGGACCTACTAGGGCCATCGTGGGGATGAATGAGACATTCTGTGTGACGGGTTCAGCATGGCAAGCACGTGAATGTGAACATTAAAAACTAAGTACAATAATAAGGAATGCACTCTAAGAAGCAAGACAGATGGAACGCGTGTAGATTGAACCCATGAGAATGTTCCAAACTGGAGCACTGAGGTTTAAATGGCAGGGGCTCCTCTTAATGCCCAGTCACCAGGAAAGTCTGCCCTGTGTTACCTGTGAGGTCTGGTACAACATGAAAATGCAGGGCCCCTTGTTCAAAATTCAAGAAAAAGGTGCTATTGAAGGTACTAATATAGGAAACTTTTTTCATTCTTCCGTGGTCTGTCTCTGTCTTTGTATCTCTCTCTGACTCTCTTCCCCAGTGTTTCTATTTCCTATTTAATGTCCCACTTCCTTGGGCAGGGTGATACGCACCTGGTCATGCAGACCATCACGGGTGCCTGGGATGTGTCACTCAGCACATGTAAGCATTCACCCACATTCCCCTCCCCTCCATCCCAGGATCCCCCTTCCAGCAGCCACCAGACCTGCCATCTATGCCCCAGCCAGGGACAAAGAAGTCAGTCCCCAACCTACAGGGGACAGGCAACTGCATGCTGGGACACATCCATTGTCCATTGTGGGGGGGTAAGAGACTGGGCCCTGCCAAGCTGCCTATCAGACATGCCCTGGACTGCTGCATCTTGCCCTGCCCCCAGATGCCACCCAATCTTGACTCTCCCTGTTACCCAGAAACTGAGTTCACCTCTTGGTGGATGTCGAACCAAAAGACACAGCCAAGCCAAAGACCAGGAGAAGGAAGGGTTTATTACTTGCAGCAAGTAAGGAGCCTCCCAGGGATCTCTCCCAAAGCAGGGCCTCCCCAAATAGCAAAATTGGGGAAGTTTTAACCTAAGGGGACATGCATATTCACGCAGGGGCTTGGGCGGTACACAGAGTCCAAGCTTTAGTTGACTGAAGTCATGAGGGTCAGAAAAGGCCAACATCATCTCACCTTAGGTTCCAGTTGATCTGGTGGTTGAGCGCTTTGGGCTCATCTTTACCGTTGAAACAGAACAGGCAGGCTTTGCAACCGATGTGTTACCTTTGCTATTGTTATTTCTCTCACAGGCAAGGTTTCTACATTCTTTTGTTCCCTTAAAATCATTAAGAACTGACACCTGCTCAAGGACGAGCACTGTGGCCAGGCTTAGGTCACAAAATGGCTTAGGCCAGAAATGGCTTCTCTTCTGTCAAGAAAGCCATGCCTGCTTCTCTTTCTCCGGGGACCCACCTCCATCTGCTTACGTTCTCCTGCTGACCCCTTAGCCTCTGTCCGGGGCAAGAGCAGCGTGGATTGCTGGATGGGGCCCCGGGGGCCAGGTGCTGGGGTGGCTGCAGCCGCTGGGGTGGCTGCAGCCGCTGGGCAGTGGTGGGGAGGTGAAGGGCGAGCAGGGTCCGGGATATCACAGGGTGCAGGAGTAGGCAACAGAGGACCCATCCTGGGGAGACAGACAGGTGGAGAGGTAGCAGTAGGCAGGACTGCACACGCCCCACGGTCCCATCAGAACTGACACACTAAACCCTAAATCACGTACAGTTATCAGCACTTTCAAGATGGTGACTGGAGAGCATTAGCCCACCAAGGGCAGTGCCCCTCTGAGTGTGGGACCTGTGTGACTGCCTTTCAAGTGACTGCACTTCAATGCCCTCGAAGCCAGCCCTGGATGAGATGGCTGTCACGGAGTAATTAGACATCATGTTTCCTGTCCCAGGCAGAGCCTGGGAGTCAGATCCCACCTCTACCTCTCACTAGTTCTGTGACCTTGGGCAAGTCCTTTAACCTGTCTAAGCCTCAGTGTCTGCATCTGTAAAATGGGAAAAATGATAAAGTTTTGCAAAGATTAAAGGAGACGATGCAAGTTGGGTTTAGCTTGGTGCTTGATGTAAAGTAAAACCTTAAAAACCATTAGCTATCGCTCGCAAAGTGACTTCGGAAGAGAAGCATTCTTTTCCCCATTTATCTCTTGGAGAAGCAATCCTTCACACTTTTCCAAAGTCCCGGGACTCTCTGTTTCCTTTCCTCACAGCACCTGGTGAGCGGCTGAAGGAAACAAACCAATGGGCAGGGTTCTACTGACATAAATAAGAAAGTGGATGAGCTTAGCGTCACCCAGGCTTATGTGCTGGCAAGCGTTGCTCCTATCACAGATTCAACCTGGGCCCAGTCTGCCAAGAGAAGCTGGAAGGCAGTAACATGGCTTCTGTCTAGCCTTATCTATCCCTTCTCCAAAGCTGATTTCAGTTCCTGTTTTCATAAGAAGCTCTACTCTAAACTCCCTGAGAGAACTCACACTCTGTCGCCATCTGCATGACCTTGAATGAACCACATCCAGTGGATTCTCTTATGTGTTTAGTGACATTCTCTTTACTAGAAGGTCAGCTCCCCGAGGATAAAGTCTGGGTGTGGTTTTGCCTAGTGTTGGATCCCTAGTGCCTAGCATGATCCCTGACTTGTGGGAGACACTCAACAAATGTTTGTCAAGTTAATGAAAGGATGGATGGATGGATGGGTGGGTGGGTGGATGGATGGATGGATGGATGGGTGGTTGGATAGATGGATAGATGAATAGATGGAAGGAAGAGATGGCTATATCTTGTGAACGCTGAGGTCATTCCCAGCTCTGACAGTCTATTATGCTATAAGTCCACTTCATTGTTTCTACTTCTTCCCTTGAAGGATGAAGTTGGAAACTTCAGAGCCTCCTCTTCCATGATGGGCCCTGCAGAAAGAAACCAAATCAAAAGTGTAGGGTGGGTTGGTTGGATGTCCCTGACTTGGTGAGGGATTGAGAACTGGATCTGCTAGTGCCGTCTTGGTCCTAGTGGAGCTTCTCTTCCAGGTCACATTACCTCTTATGTATCTAGGGCCCCTACTCCATTCTCAGGGGACTGGGGCTCACCAAGGGTCATAGGTAATCAGATGGAGACTGAGGCAAATTCTCTGGTCAAAGAAGAGCTATCTTCCTCCTGTACGATTGGCTGGCAAAATGTCCATGAGTGTTCCCCAGCCGAAGGCCAGGAGAACGGCAACTGACTGGGCTGCCATGTGGCTCCCTGGCACTGGAATGGATGGCATTGGTCCCAGAGACCCAAAGTTTCCTGATCTCACTTAGCTGCTGTCTCCATGGTCTCTCTTCTCCTCCTTTCCTCCAGGGGTGGAATCTTTTAATTTATCTGGCACTGGGGGAAAAAATGTGTTCTCTAAGTATGCATGCAAATATTTCTGCCTTGAATTTAAACTAGTGGTTGTTTTTAACTCAGTAGTCAGGAATTTGCATTCCCACTTCTTGCTTTATTTTCTGATTCCATAGTGTTTGCTTCTTCCCAAAGCAGTGGGTGTCTCAGTCCAGCTGTCTGGGCTAGGGAGAAAGGGATCACGTCTCCAACTTGAACGTGCCATATCAATCCCCTGGGGATCTTGTTCACCTGCAGTTTCTGATTCAGTAGGTCTGTGGCACGTCTGAGATGACCTTTCTAACAAACATCGAAGGCAATGCCAGTAGTTAAGGCCCAAGAAAGTCACTTCGAGTAACAAGGCTCTCTGGGAAAAAAAGCAAAGAAAAGTCGTAAGAGGGATGAGCAGGGAAGAATAGGCACATCGTCTAATAGGATATTAGACGATTCTAATATTTCACAACATTCTTGTATCTCACACAGAGTTGAGTTCTAGGAACAAGCGTGAGAAAGAGAGAGAGATGTGTGTAGCCAACTGGTCTACTCCTCTGCTTTTGCTCCAGATGGGGCTGAAAATCAGACGGTGAAGAAATGTTGTCAACTGTCTGTTTGCCCAGCCTGGGGACGTCATAGGGTCTAAGGAGGGAAACTGAGGTACTGTTGCAGTGAAGCATTTTCTCATGGCCCCCAGAGATTACCCTTCAGAGACAGGATGGGAGCTGCCCGAGTTCCCTACCCTAGGCTCTTCTTTAGATTAAAAACAAATGCTGGCCCTCTTCCTGCCCATCTGCCCACCAGCTGGAGAGCACTTTGCATGCCCTGCTGCTCTCACACACAGCTTCCCAAACGCTCTGGGCTAATTGGAGCTGAGACAGGGAGATGGCTTCGGGCTTGAAGTGGCATTGTCCTCCCGCTTCTTGGCAAGGATCCAGGGCGAAGGACAACAGAAGAGAGACGTATGAGGGCCCTTGAGCAGCCAGCACTCACAATTCAGTGTCTAGTGGGCTTGGACATTGGGGCCACCAGAGGGACGGATGGCATCTTTCTCAGGCTTCGTGTTGTCCTTTATTTTATAAATCGGGGAGGCAGTGACAGCCACAAATGGATTAGATGCTCAAGAGCACTTCTGAGCCACTTCTCCTGCATCCGTTGGGATCTTCAGTTCAAAGGCCCACAAGAGTCCTTGCACGTTTCCTTTCAAGCCAAACTCCAGCCAGCCCTCTAAATGCTTCCAAAGAAAAATTAAGTAGGACTTAGGAGAAGACTGTATCCGCTCAGCTAATGAATGAGGATCTTGGCTTGCTTTCATAAGTGAAGGTCAGAATTGAGGTTGTGCAGTACTCTCCAGCTAATCAATCTCAGGTCAGAGATGCAAATCCAGATGCCTACAGGGGCTGGGCGGCAAGTGTAGAGGAGCCAAGAGGACTGCATCCGAGAAGACCAGGAGTCGTAGAGTAAAGGGGGCAGTTTCGGCTGGTGGGTGCCATGTGGGTCTTGTGGCCCAGCTTTCCCAGGTCCTGGGCTTTTGGGGGAGATTCTAGAAATCTTTATTTTTTTAAAATAGTAGTAAAAACAGGATTGATAAAATATGTACAATGTGCCAGGCACTGCTCTTAGCATTTTAGATATTTTATGTTATTTGGTTCTCACTCTGGAGTTATGAGGAAGATACTATTATCACCCCCGTTCCACAGATGAAGAAACCGAGGCCCAGGGAGATTGAAAAACTTGCTCTAGTTCTTTCTGCTGGGGAAGTGGCAGAGCTGGGATTTTAACCTAGGCAGTGTGGCTCCAAGTTGAAATTCATGTCCGTAACCACCATGCTGTATGGCTGGCCAGAAAAGAAATTGCTAGATTCTTTATGTTCATACTGGTATTAGTTTTCTGTTGCTGTGTAGCAAATTACTGCAAACTTAGGGGCTTAAAACAGCACCCGTTTATTAGTTCACAGTTGTATAGGTCACAAATTGGCATGGACTTAATCGGGCTCTTTGCTTAGGGTCTTGCAAAACCAAAATTAAAGTGTCATACAGGCTGGGCTCTTATCTCAAGGCTCCAGGGAGGAATCAGCTTCCAAGCTCATTCACGTTGTTGGCAGAATTTGGTTCCTTGTGGGCATACGGCTGGGTGCCCCTTTCCCTGCTGGCTATAGGCTCAGGGTTTTCTCAGCCTCTGGAGGCTGTTCTTGGCCCTTGAACATGACCCAGTCCATCTTCAAGGTGAACAACAGCCTGTCGAATCCTTCTTGTGCTTTGAATCTCTCCTGCTTCCCTTCTGCTACTGCCAGGGAAAACTCTCAGCTTTTAAAGGACTCACTTGATTGGGTTGGGCCCATCAGGATAAGCTCCTTAATTAGGCCCACTGACTTAGGACTTTAATTCCATCTGCAAAATCCTTTCAGGGCAGTGCCCAGATTCCTGTTTGATTGAATAACAGGGAACGGGAGTCTTGGGGGCAGGGCCATGTTTAGATCTCTGCTTACCATAGCACTTAACTTTAAAAAGTATTAAAATCTTGTTTATGGCAAAACATGTACAGGAAAGGGATTGGGGGCTTCTCACCTTTGGTCCTTTCTTTTGTTTATTCAGCAAATCTCTACTGACTGCTCACTAGGTGCCAGCCCTACACTGTGCGCTGGGACTACCACAGCAAACAAGAGAGACAACCCTGCCCTCGATCCCCCAGATACCATGTCACTAGGGCATCCATGGCAGTCCGCTTGGTCAAGTGGCAGTCACCATCTCTGGGCTGCATTCCTGTTACTCTGCTGAAGTATTTATTTGTCTTCAGTTACATGCCCCACAAACCCTGTTTGTTTTTTCTCTCTGCCCTGAATATTCATGAGCACAAACAGCTCAGATTCCCTAATCAGTCTCCCATGTGAGCCACATTCAAACAGGGACCACATCTAACACCTCTGTTCTGATGTCTTGGCCAAAGCAAATAGAATTACGAATGAACAGGAGCCTGCTAAATTCCCGGTCCCATGAGACAGCTGCTCTAGACAGGAAAACTGAAGTCCTAGGAGCAGGACACCAGATGCTGGCTGGCACTGGGAGGGCTGGAAGAGACGGGGTAATTTCCCACCTGCCAATCTTTGTGAGCCCTGTGGTTTGAGATATCAGTAGCTCCTAAAGGGAGGGAATTTCTCCCTCCATTTTGGGCTTAACGTTCCAAAGATCTTGGGCTGTTACCTGCTGCTAAAATATGATTATGCACAGCCACATGGTCTGATCCAGTGTGCACAGCCTTGTGGTTTAATATTCTCATTAGTTTGATTTCACCAGTATTTACTGAGCCGCTTGCATTAGAGGCCTTAGGAATTTAAGTTGTTTCCTCACCTGGCATCCCCCCTGCCTTTCTCTGCACACATTCTGCCTTCACGTCACTCCCTATACAGCCCAGGAACGCATCTATACATTTTAAACATATATCCATGTGCCAGCGTTCCTCCGAGTGTGGCATCAGGAAGAAAGAGAACAGTGTAGATGTGGTCTACGCAGTGACCTTCTCTGTTGGAATTAATCTGCCTTTCCTTCCTACACGCTCCTCTTCACACTGACTCCCCAATGGTGGGATCTTTGGGATCATTGTGGGGATAAAGCCAGACCTCAAAGGGCAGTTGCACTTGACTGAGAATTATCTCCCCTCTCTTGATTCCTGGAAAAATGTGGCCAGGCTTCCTGTAGGGTACCCCTTTTGACTCCAGGGTGCCAGGGGAATCACAGACAGGCCACCAGGGTTTTATTTGCACAAAGATTTAACAGACCTATTAGGAGAATCGATTACCAGCACTGAGTGACACTCATAGGACTAAAATTGGAAGAAGGAAAAGAGTAGGGGGGTGCAGCCCACCCCTTAACCGCCGAAGACAGAGCTCTGCATGCACTGTGCAGCAGGTGGGCCTATGTTTTCTCACTGACTCCTCACAATCACCCCAAGAGGTGGGTCCTTTGAATACCAGCACTTTAAAGATGAAGATCCAAGGCTCAAAGGAATTAGGCATCTGCCCAAGGAAATACAGGGAGCGATCCTTAGTGTCCGGGTGCGAGAGAATCAAGACCCTCCCAAGACGGTCTGGGGGCATCGCTTTCTATCAGCAGGGAGAGGTCATCCACGGAGAACACAGAGCAGGAGTGTCCATCTCCTTCCCCGACCCATCCTACCGGTCTCAGGAAAGCAGGAGGGGACCCTCTAATACGGAAACAAACAAACAAAGTAAATAAATAAGGCTTTAAAAAACCTTTAATATTAGCATTGAAGGGGCTGGCTGGGAACAGACAGAGAAATGAGTCCTGGGCCTCTCCCAGGAGAGAGTGCTCATGGTTTTACTTTGTTTTAATTTTCTCTCCTGATGAAAAATTTGCCATGGTTAGAGAGGCACTGAGAAAACAGAACTGTGACTGATGTTTTCCAGTTTCCCTAACAGATGCCACATATATATTTTTTAGAGTTCATCCATATTTCAACAGTTTCAACATGGCTGCCCCTCTGAGAGGCTGAGGTGAAGGTTGGGATCCCTGACTTCTCCCTTCCCCCACACAGCCAATGCTGGGCTTCTGTCTAGGGCCCAGAGGGTCAGGAATTTTGGGGGGAAGGGGGCATGCAGCATTGGGGTCCCACCAGATGCTGTTGGCACTCATGTCCACCTGTGAAGGCGGCTACTGCATGCTGCTGGGACTCTGCTTCTGTGCGTTCTCCTTTTAGGACAGAGATTCTGGGTAGGACAGCGAGTGAAGGCTTTGGAGGGAGTCTGTTATGGACCGAATGTTTGTGTCCCCTTAAAATTCATATGTTGGAATCCTAACTCCCAAGGTGATGGTTTCAGGAGGTGAGGGCCTCTGAGAGGTGATTAGGCCATGAGGGTGCAGCCCTCATGAATGAGATTAGTGCCCTTGTGAAAGAGACCCTGCAGACCTCCCTGGTCCCTTCCGCCACGGGAGGACACAGTGAAAAACCTCTGTCTGTGGCCCAGGGAGTGGGCTCTCACCAGATACCGAATCTTCTAGTACCTTGATCTTGGATTTCCCAGCCTCCAAAACCATGAGAAACAATTTTCTGTTGTTTATCAACCACCCATTCTATGGTGTCTTTGATAATAGCAGCCCAAACAGACTAAGACACATCCTCCACCAATATGGATAGATAGACCACATCCAGCCCTGCACACTGGAGTGGGAGAACTCGAGGCATGATCTCCACCATCTCCCAGGGTTACCCCAAAGAATGAGCTCCAACAGGAACTTGCTTGCTAATGTCCCCTATGGGCTCCTCTCCCCTCCCCTGCTCACTGTCCCACCCCCTCACCCTAGTGCTTCCTCCCCCATAAATCTTTGCCTCAGGGTCTGCTTCTAGGGCAAGGGGTCCATGCCAGAGAGGACCACCAGGGAAATCCAAATTAAGAGGAAGAATCAGAAACCTAGCAAAGAGTAGCCCCAATCACATTACAGATGGAAGGTTCAGGAAAGACCCACCCAGAAACGCCAAGCCAGAGGAGGCCTGATTCAGAGCGCCGGTGTCTGCCAGAATGAATGTCCCTGTTCTTGTACTGTCATAGGCTTGAAGGCCCTTCTCAGAAGTACACCCACCATCTGACTTTGTCCTACTGGCCTTTTCTAGTGGGTGGGCAACATGCCAGGAAGCCGGGCTGGGCTAAGGTTGAGATCCCCGTAGCCGGTGTGTGTTTGTGCGTGTTTGCAGGGGTGGGGGCTGACTTAACACAAGAAAAACTCTAAGGATTAGCCTCAGCCTCCCCCAGGCAGGGCACAAATGGGGTAACATGGGCAAGTAGCCCATCCTGGTAGCAGAGCCAGATGCGGAGTTTGCGAAGAGTGGCTGGCAAGATTCTCCCACTTGCTCTGGCTTGACGTAGCATACGCAAAGCCCCGGTCTTATTATTCCTTTCCTCCTGAGTCAGAATATGCCAGAATCACTGCTGTGACCTGGGCCTTTTTCCCCTCCGCTCACAGACTGAGGCTCCCCCATCCCTCCGACTCCATTCCCTCTGCACCCCATCTTTCTGCTCTACTCCCTAAAGATCCCTCTGGGATGGAGCAATATACAGAAAGGTTCTCTGCGATCATGGTCTAGACTCACCACGCGGCAGGCCCTGTGCTAAGTGCTTTAAATGAGGATGAGATTAAATTCTGTTTAAAATCCTGTTTGGCTCCACTTTTCAGATGAGAACACTAAGAGCCCAGAAAGGTTGAGTAAGAGGCCCAGTGTCACACAGCTAGTGTGGCCCATTTGGGATTTGATGTCAGGGCTGGTTGCCTCTGAAACTTGGGTTCTTACCTGCTCTGCTCTTTCGTGTCCTGGAGCTTTGCTCACTTACAGGTATAAATATCTGAAGCAGGTGGCAATTCTCATTGGACCTTGGATTTTTAAAGCACTTTACAGTTGACAAAGCCTGTAAATCTATGTGATGTACCTCTCACCATGACTCTGTGTCATTTGGACAAGAATGATTAGGATGCAGTGCTCAGGGCAGTGCGGAAACAGTAGCCACTGGGAGTAGTAACAGTACCTCTCTCCTTTTACAAGTGAGGAGACTAAGCCTCAGTTCAAGCCTCTGTTCTAGACAGAGACACCCAGTAAGTGAGGAGCCACGTGTTGGGCCCCGCACATAGCTTGCCCTGTTGCTCTGTCTCTTTCTACCTCCAGTGACCAGTCTGGTACATTCTACCAGCAAGTCCCTGGACCCCTGCTTTCTTCTTCAGAGCCTGTCTGGCTGATTTTCAGAGGAATGCACAGGGCTTTCAAAGAAGTGTTTATTCCCTGCTCTCAGCCCAGCACGGAGTTCAGAAACAGAATGTCAAAAACACAAAGGGTTCAGGTTGCACTGCTCCTGGAATGCAAAATCAGGAAACTTTCCTTCCTTCTCTTGAGAGGTTGTAATGGGATGGCTGGAGATTAACTTGGACTTTTCTGGGGCATGGGAAAGAGGAGACCGAAGTACAGAAACAGTTCATAGAGGCCGGCTCTGATTGGAAGGCTGGTTCTGTGCTGAATGCGTGCCTTTCCCACACGTATTGGTTGGGGAGCCCACGGAGGTGAGGAGGGAGAAAAGAAAAGGCTTGATGATGTTATGGTCCACATTTCCCGTCTTTACAATGAAAGAGCTTGATTATACCCAGCAGCGGTTCTTCCCTGAAGGTGACTTTGCCCCCCAGGGGACATTTTTGGTTGTCACAAATAGGACGAGGGGGGCGTGCAGAATACTACTCGCATCCAGTGGATAGAGGCCAGAGATGCTGCTGGACATCCTTCGATGCAAGGACAAGTCGTCCCACCAAATGTCAATAGTGCCCAGGCATCTTGAACATTCTTCCTGAATTAACCCCATCAGCAGAGAGCAGTAGAAAGAGAAAACATATGCTGTGTTTTGAGGGTGCAAAGGTGACATTTCTTTGAAGTGTTTTATCTGAAAATTGAAGAATAGTACTGTGATATTGTATTTTATATTAAGAAATATACATTTGGGGGCTTCCCTGGTGGCGCAGTGGTTGAGAGTCCGCCTGCCGATGCAGGGGACGTGGGTTCATGTTCCGGTCCGGGAGGATCCCACATGCCGCGGAGCGGCTGGGCCCGTGAGCCATGGCCGCTGAGCCTGCGTGTCCGGGGCCTGTGCTCCGCAACGGGAGAGGCCACAACAGTGAGAGGCCCGCGTACCGCCAAAAAAAAAGAAAAAGAAATATACATTTGGTTTTCGTCCCTTTTCCTATCACAGAGCTCCTAAAACTCTTGGAGCTTCCTGTGCTGAGAGCTACAAAGCTGTCTATTTTTAGGTTAGTTAGGTAACTTTGGGAGGTGCCTAAGAATGGGTGGGTGAGGAGGTGATTGCCAGTGGAGTCAAGCAAGTGATTAGAGGGTTGGAACTTTGAGGCTTTCCACCCGCCACTTCCAGGGAGGGGAGAGGGGCTGGAGGTTGAATTCAATCACCAGTGGCCAGTGACTTAATCAAGCATATGTCTGTGTAATGAAGGCACCATAAAAACCCGTGACGGACTGGATTTGGAGAGTTTCTGGGTTGATGAACACATGGAGGTGCTGGGAGGGTGGCATAATCAGCGAGCCTGGAAGCTCTGCGCCCTTTCCTGCGTGCCTTGCCCTACGGAACCTTTCCAAAATGTTTCTCTGAGTTATGTGAGCCCCTTTAGCAAATTAATGGAGCCCAAGGAGGAGGTCATTGGAATCTCTAATTGTAGAAGTAGAGGATGGTTGGAATGTCTCGTCTTTAGCTACTTGGTCAGAAGCACAGATGACAGCTTGGACTTGTGATTGACGTCTGAAGTGGGGGGCGGGGGGGGGGGCAGTTGTGTGGGACTGAATCCTTAACCTATGGGATCTGACGCTCTCTCCAGGTAGTGTCAGAGTTGAGTTGAATTGTAGGACAACAGAGAATTGTCTGGTGGTGTTGGGAAAACCCACGAATCGAAATGGTTGTAAGAATCTTCATTGCATTATACCCTAATCCACAATACATTACTTTATTTGTTCATTCATTTAGCTAAGATTTACTGAGCACCTACTGTGTGCCATGCCCATGGTACCCGAAAACTGAGTTCACTTCTTGGTGGGTGTTGAGCCAAAAGACACAACCAAGCCAAAGATCGGGAGAAAGAAGGAGCTATTACTTGCAGCAAGTAAGGAGAATACTGGGGATTCTTCCAGAAGCAGTTTCTCCCCGAAGAGCAAAACTGGAGAAGTTTAAGCTACGGGTATATGCATATTCAGGAAGGGGTCTTAGCAGAGGAGAATTCAGCATAGAATTGGGGCAAAGGTTGATAGAGTCCAAGCTTTAGTCGATTGAAGCCATTAGGGTTAGAGCAGGTCAACACCATCATTCCATCCTCCACCTGGGTGAGGGCCTTAGTTCCCGCAGAACTCAAAAATATGTATCACATTATGTATGTCCCTTGAAGATTGTTTTATTGCCCAACTATTGTTTCTTGACTGCTTTTCCTTTGTTCCCCCATTCCCTCACTTCCCTTAAGACCATTAAGATCACAGAATGACTTAGGCCACAAATGGCTTCTCTTATGTCAAGAAAGCCATGCCTGGTTCTCTTTCTCCAGGGACTCCCTACCCTATCTGCTGACACCCATTGTGGGCTCTTCTTTTGTTTTGCTGTAGTATGACCCTCTCATTTTTCTGGTCTGAGCTCACACATGACCTTCTCAGAGAGCTTTCCCATCCCATCTAAAGCATTTCGCCACCTGCTTGTCATTCTTATTGTCCCCATTTTACAGGTGAGAAAAATGAGGCACAGTTTATTCACTTATTTGCTAAATGAATGAAGAACATTGCCCCCCCCACCCTGAACGTGCGGTGTTTATGCTATAACTTAGCATATACTTGCTACTGTCATGCTCCTGGGGGTACTGACCCTATTTGAGAGGTTTAGGGAAATGTGTACACTATGTAGGATCTGGTGCGGGCCTGTAACTTCCTCACAAGCTGTTTGATCTTGGGTATGTCAAGTCCTCATTCTGAGCTTCAAGTGGTGTTTTTTTCTTTTCTTTTTTTTTTTTTGGTTTTGGGTTTTTCTGTTTTTTTGGTCAAAAAAGAAAAACAAAACAGGATTGGAGTAGGTCTGTTTTCTCAAATTATACCCCTTAGAACACTGACTCCAGGAAACGTTACTAGATTTTCATCCCCCCACATTGGAGGGTCTCTAGTCAAATATATGTGGGATATGTTTTAAATTATGATTTTGTTTTTTAAATGCAGGACCTATCAGAGCCCTTCATATGTTACTGTCTGGTGTGAATGCCCAGGAGGAATATGTCTTTTTCATTGTTTCCCAAACATATCTGTTTAAGGAGACCAGTTTCTGAGAAGCACATTGCAGGACTTGAATCCCTCAGTATACCCCTTGGGCAATGTTGAACTGCACAATAGCTATGCCTCTCATCACTCTTACATTCAAAATCTCTGTAGTGAATACAGAGTAGTAAGCATCAGTTATTCTCAGCTGTGCTGCTTCCCGATACCTGAGGTCTCCTCTCCTGCCTTGGCACTTTGTGAGACCACATTTATCACCCCTCTTATCTCTAGAGGCAGGGCCTGTGTCTTGTCCTGGTCAACAGAGTGAGAGAAAGAGGCTGGCCCCTATGAACCATCCCCGCCTCACTCCCAGGTCCTCCACCCTCTTTCCCCTCAACTCCCAGCCCGATGCTAGGATCCAATGAGGCATCTCAAAGCCCTAGGAAACAGTGGAGCCACCGGATGGAAAGGATCCACGCTTCTCAAAGCTGTGTGACCCAGACACGTGTGAGACGTTAACCCACTGTTGTCTGAAGCCACTGAAATCCAGGACTTACTTGTTATAGCACTTAGCCTAGGCTGGCGAGCGGGGGGTGTGGGTGGTGGTGTGATGAATTGGGCGATTGGGATTGTCATGTATACACTAATGTGTACAGAATGGATAACTAATAAGTACCTGCTGTATAAAAACGTAAATAAAATTCAAAAAAACCCCAAAAACAAAAAATTAGTTAGCCTAGGCTGACGAGCCATAGTCATTCAGAGAGAACATTCCTGATTAGCTCATACCACGAATGGGGATGAAGAGGTGACCTCTCCTTTCTCACACCTCGTGTCTCCGTCCACAGGCCATTGCTGACATTAACAGGTGCCTTGTTATTTCCTGGTGTCAGTAACCAGAGGCAAGGAAAGACACCCAAGGGGGATGTAACGCTGTCCCTCAGGCGGCAAAGCCTTTAATAATGAGGGCTGATGCTCACAGGGGCCCTCTCCCCTCCTTTCTTCCTTTAATTTGGAACCAAAAACAGAATGAAAAATCCCCAGAAGTCTGTGAGCTGTTGTCAAGCAACCCAAGTTTCTTTCCGGCTGTTGTCAGTTTCCCGAGGATAAAGCGAGTCCCTCTTGACACCTGTCAAGACACTGGCGCTTCCCACCTGCCTGTGGTTAAGATGCTGACAGCTCTTGCCGGCCAGGTGTGGGAGCGGCGAACTGCACAGGGAGCAGGTCTCTGCCGTGTGCTGGGCCCTGGGATGCCTGGGGCTGCTGGGCACCCGAGGGCTCTGTGCTCGGTCACAGGGGGAGGCAGAGTCCGTGCTGCAGGACCTTCCCAGCAGCCTGCACGGCTGGGATTCAGCCCTGGGCACCCATGGGGAGAGGAGGCTCGGCTGGGTTCAGCTCCGTCTGTCTCTGGCTTCTGTTTGGCCTCTTGGCTGTGGGCTAGGAGCCCTCTGCAGTTCCCTGCTTCTCTCAGCAGCTGCTCAACACGGGACAGGAAAACTGCCCTCCCTCCAGTGGACTGGTCTAGGGGGACCCTTCTCGGGGAATCCACGGGCCAGAAGCCATCTAGGGTGGCCAAGATCTAGAGACCAGACCAGGCAGGCGTCTGAATCTTCACACTGAATCTTGTCTTTATTCCTTCCCCGCCCTGCATGGCTGCTCCAGGCTGAGATACTAGCCCAGATAAACTCAACATGAAAATCATAATGTAGCAAGTCATGGCCATTCTTGTCAATTCTCTTAAAGGTTAATCTGCTTTTCTCCTTATTAATGAAGGGCCTCGGAAATGCAGCCGGGCCTCTCCCGTGTTTTGGTAGATTTGGGCTAATAGGCTATTTTATTTCCATGGTAACAGCTTCCAGTGTTACAAGAAGATAATTTTCCAGACAAAAGATTTGTGGGTCTTATAATTCTCCAGGCATCTGACCGTGAGGCTGGGAACGTGGGTTCAAGGGCTGCCCAGGATTGCACGTTGGATCCATTCTGGGGCACCTGTTTGCCTCGGGCTTCTGGGTCTCAAGGCTTTGTTAGGGGACTCATTGTAGAAAATTGGCAGGGACTGAATAAAGGTATTCTTTGAAAGATAATGCCCTAAATTCGTCCTCTTATCAGCCAATGGGATTTGAGTGAGAAGTGGCTTGTGTTTATAGTCAGTGCTGACACCACAGTGGCCTCTGCCCTGTGGGGCATGCTGGGAGCCGGCCTGCTTAGAGTGAGGGTCTCCTGGCAAGAAGCCCCCAGGCCGAGCCTTCATCCTTCTCATCTCCCAGCCTCAGGGCACACGGGCAGAATCTCCTCCTCCCCTGCATTCAGCACATACTTCCTAACTACCAGGGGTGGGTAACAGGCAAGTCCCAGGGAGACAAAAGATGAACAAAACAGGCATGGCTCTTGCTTGGAAAGTGCTTCGAGTTTATTGGTGTGTTAGCGGATGGGTGGGTTGAATAGAGACAGGTAACCAGGCGATGGCAGTACTGTGTGGTATGTGTTATAACAGGCGTGTCGGGGATGCTGGGGGAAACATTGTAGGTCAGGAGAGACATGAGGGGAAACAGCTCTTTTAGACAGACTTAAGAGCTGTGTAGGAGTGAAAGCTGCTCAGACATTAACTAAATGTCTATTGTGAGCCAAGGATAATCCTAGGTTCTCGAGATCCAGACGTGAACAAAACCAGACAGGTTCTTTATTGGCACCCTGGTAGAGTAAAGAGATATTAATCAACCTTGTAATTTGTGATGACAGCTGCGATCACTGCTACCAAGGGGAAGTTCTTAATGCAGTGAGAAGTAGTGAGATGGGAATTTGACCAAGATAGGCATCAGGACTCTCGTGTATGGTTGGGCAGGCTGTACACTGCACAACTCTACAACGAGCTGGCCACAACATAGACATTGTAGATTTGGATATCTGCCGTGGTAGTTTTCTGGAAGACGTCATCCAACATGTCTTAAGAAAGGGGTTGCCATTCCCTAAATTGCACGAAATTAATTCTATGGCCTAGTGGAGCTCCTGCCAGGAGAAAAAGAAAAGTCTTCTCCAAGTAAGTGATAGTCTCCAGGATCTGGACAGTATGTAGGAGCTCAGTGGGTGAAGAGAGGGAAGGAGGGGGTCCCAGATGCAGGAGCAGCAGGTGTTTGTTTGGGTAGTTTTATTCCATAGACTGGAAAGAGGCCAGGAGGCTGGAGGAAATACAGTTAAGGGGCAGGGTGGTGCAGGGTAAGGATGGAAAAGGAGGCAGGAGACACATCGCATGGCGCTAGGTCCAAACTTCACTTTCCTGCCTAGAGTTTTCAGCGATACTGAGCATCCGGGGACCTGGGCCTTAAATGGGAATAAGTGTGTGAAGTAGATGCAGCCGTGGGAAGGACCATTTGTTAGTTATGGAACAAGGCAGATTTGGTGGCCCACAGTCAGACCAGTGACTCAGAGTTTGGTCCATGTATCACTTGGGATGTGTGTTGCATATACAGCCTCCTAAGTCCCACTGAAAACCTACCAAAGCAGAATGTCTGGGGCAAGGCCCAGGAATCTGCATTTTATCCAGTAAGTCATGTCATTTTGTTGCAACCTAGGTTTGAGAATGGCACAGTTACCCTAGTGCCTGTGACAGCTGCATTCTTTCTTTTTTTTTAATTGGAGTATAATTGCTTTACAATATTGTGTTCGTTTCTGCTATACAATGAAGTGAACCAGCTATATGTATACAGATATCCCCTCCCTCTTAGACCTCCCTCCCCCGCCCCGCCCATCCCACCCATCTAGGTCATCACAGAGCAGGAAGCTGAGCTCCCTGTGCTACACAGCATGTTCCCATTAGTTATCTATTTTACACATAGTAGTGTATTTATGTCAGACCTAATCTCCCACTTCATCCCACCCTCCCTTTCCCCCCTGCAGAATAAGGATGAGAATGCAGCTGTCCATTCATCTGTCGATGGACACTTAGGTTGCTTCCATGTCCTGGCTATTGTAAATAGCGCTGTAGTGAACACTGGGGTACATGTGTCTTTTTGAATTATGCTTTTCTCAGGGTATATGCCCAGTAGTGGGATTGCTGGATCATATGGCAGTCTATTTTTTGTTTTGTAAGGAACCTCCATTACTGTTCTCCGTAGCGGCTGTATGGACAGCTGCATTCTCATCCTTATTCTGCCCTAGCTGATGCTGAGACCTTAAGCAAGTTCAAGGTTTCCCTTGGATTTGTTTCTGTATTGATCCAGTGAGTTCCACAATATCTGCCCTTTCTTCCTAGAGGATGGTTTGTTCATTCTGCCCCAGTGTTCATTAAGAAACTACTATATATCAAGGAAGCAAAAAAGCTTTATCTTATACACTAGATCCAGTTCCTTAGGAGCAGCTGCGGGGAGAACAGTGTTGAGAAGGATTCTGCAGCTGTATATTGATTGGTTTAAGGAGTCTGTTACAAGCGCTGAAAGGGAGATGGTGGTGCGTCAAGTCTCAAGGCAGAACTTCCTTAGATGAGACGTCATACCCTCAGAGTAGCCTTCCCAGACCACCTAAAGCAGCACAGTGCACCTCCCTCCTGTCACTGACTAACGTATCTCCATGTAATTTCCACCCGAGCCTTCATTATAACCTGTATCTGTCTTGTTTGTTTAATTGCTCACTTGTTTTTTCTCTGGTCTTTTTTGCCTCACTGCCTATAAGCCCCCTGAAGGCACGACTGTGTCTGTCTCCTTGGTTTACCACTACTTGGTTTACCACTAAGTCTTCCTGGCTCTTGGCACAAAGTAAGTGCTCAATGAGCAAGTATTGAATGCATGAACGAAGGCATCAGGGGATAGCCTTCCCAGAACTCTATGTGAGGCACTACACGAAGCACAGAAGGCATAGTGTCACTCGGCAGAGAGCAACATTCAGATAAGGAGATTAAGCCCTGCTCAGAAGGAGTAATAGACTTGAACTAAATGATATAAGCCAAGTGTAATGTGACCACAGGGGGGAAAAAATATTCCTTCACTGAGAATGTTGTGAAGATATAATGACGTGAACAACGTAGCTTGCTCTGAATGGTTGAAGATGCTTTATGAATACCAGGGGCAGTAATTTAACATTAGGGAGGGCCAACAGAGAGGAGGTCATATCAATGAAGGTATAGCCATGGATGAGCTAAAGTACAAATTACATACAGGTTTCAGGGCATCTGTCCCAGAGAAGTGAAAACGTAGGTTCACACAAAAACCTAGATACAAACGTTCATAATAGCTGTATTCATAGTAGCCAAAACCTGGAAACAACCCTGATGCCCTTCACCGAGTAAATAGTTCACAAACTGGTCCATCCATACCACTGAATGCTACTCAGTTATAAGAAGAAACTAACTATCAATACGGGCAACAATTGGACGAATCCGCAGAGAATTACACTGAGGGAAAAGACCAGTCCAAATGGAGCATCACACTATTGAAATGACAAAATTATAGAAGTGGAGAACAGGTTAGTGGTTGCCAGGGGTTAGGGAGGAGGGAGAATGAGTTAGTTTGGAGGAAAGTGGGTGGGGCTATAAAAAAGCCACTGGATGGATCTTTGTGGGGATGGAATTATTCTTTACTCAGCTTTGGTGGTGGATATGCTAACCTACGTGTGTGATAAAATTGCATAGAATTGAATACACAGAGACACATACAAATGAGTCCAAGAAAAACTGGGGCAATTGCAATAAACACTGGGACGGCATCAATGTCAAGAGCCTGGTTGTGATATTCCACTAGGGTTTTGTAAAATGTTCCATTGCAGAAAAGCATACAGGGGATCTCCCTCTCTATTATTACATCTTACAATTTCATATGAAACCAATTATCTGAACATAAAAAAGTTAATTAGAAAAAACAGCTTTCACGTCTTCCAACTTGGTTGAAAGTTGGAAGATGACCAAGGTGCATTCCTTGCCATTTCCCGCCACCCCTACTCCCACCATGGGACCAAGTTTTTCACCATCCATTTTCCCAGAGACTCCTGGCATCTCGCGTAAACTGCACAATCTGTTACAGACTGTAGCTCCAGCAAAGCTTTCTGGAAGACATCACTGCAACTCTGAGTGTTCGCTGTGGACACAGAGCCAGTTTACTAGCTTCCAGACTGGCCGAATCTGAGGACATTTGCATATCCAAATGACAGCCTATGAAATCACATGTGAAGGAGACTGCTCCTTTTGCAGCCTGTACTGCCATCCTGGTAGCGTTCATGTCTTCGATTCTAACTGCTTGCCCCCCACCCAGCTTCCTTGCTAGAGTGCAAGCACCATGAGGACGGGGAGAGGGTGGCATGTTCCTGCTGTTACCCTGGCTCACAGTTGCTATCACACAGATGTCCCCATAGTGGCCATTTGTGATTTCTGCCTGTCCAGCCTCCAGTTGTCCTTCTGACAAGAGCATCTTTGTTTCCTTTGAGGAACCATCCATCCCCCATTACAGACAGTCCTGTGGGAGTTTGAATCAAGGTGCCCTGATTCCTACTGTGGCTAACGGGAGGCAGGAGACCCAAGCCAGGGCAATCAGACTTGGTGAGCGATGAGCCCCACATTTTCATGAAAAATATTTTAAAAGACTTGCTCTTTCTTTCCTGTATGGTTATTGTTCTGATAGAATATCAGCGGAGCCTTCTTACTACCTTCCTTGGAAGAGTTGGTCTGCAGGGAAGCCAACACAGTAGAAAGCAGAGCTGAGAAATGGTGAGATAGCAACTCCTAATGCATCATTTGAGCACCCGGATCTAGACACGCCTGAAGCTATTACAAACTTGAACCCTTCAACCATGTGGGTTACTCTAGTGCTGTTCTTGCTTATGTCACTTCGATTTGGCTTTCTGTCCCTTGCAGTCAAGACTCCTGAATCATCCACGTACTTCGTAGGTATTCAGCAAATGAATGAATGCGTGAACAACTGCAGTGATACAAATATTTATTATCTCCTATGTGGCAGGTGCTATTTTAAGGCCCAATGAAAGAAGCAGAGGAGCTGCAGAAATGACTGCTTCCCTTGAAAGCCAAGTCTGTGGCCTGACAACCTAGAATTTGGGTCAATCCATCAATTATGGTTGCCGCTTAGAAATATCCCTTTTCCTCCCAGGCTCACTCTTTTCTTCTCCCACCATCGTAACTACAGCTCACGCCAGTACTAAGGCATGGCCCCCGGACCCGCTAATACCAATGCTTGTATTCACTCCTGAGGCCAACTGACTTGGTTGTGTCTGGTTATCAGATGTACACTTTGTCACAGCAGGGATTTAGGCTAGACATTAGGGGAATATCGTGGTACCAGATGGTGTTTCTGAAGAAGGTTGTCCTATTTTTTCAGTTTTAGGATTTGACAATAAATCAGCCTGGCAGGCCTCGGATGTGATTTGGCCCCAAAATCATCTCTGTTAATCCTTGATGCTGTGTGTATCCAACCAGGTCCAACCAGGAAAACAGAACCCCCTCTCAGTATGTGAACAAAGGGAGTATAAGGCAAGGAACTGATTACACAGATGAAGGAAGGGGCTTGAGAAGCAAGAAACAGGGAGCTGAGAGCGACCCAGGGATTTGCAAGGGCTGGATGACAACTATGACGAGCCTAGAGAGACAAAGGGAACAGGTGGTGGTACCTAGGTCCAGGGCTGGAGTCACCCACTGGAGGCTGGAGCTATGGCAGGTCTGTCCCGTGGAAGCCGGTGCCAAGATAGACATACGGTCCATGTGAGAGAGGCCACCAGAGACAGGAGGAGGATAAGGATTCTACCTTTCCCTTCCTCCTGCCTTCCAAACTCACAGTAGCTCCTGTTGGCCACACCCAAGCCAGCACCTCCCATTGGCCACACCCAAGCCAGCACCTCTCATTGGCCACACCCAAGCCAGCACCTCTCATTGGCCACACCCAACCTAGCACCTCCCATTGGCCACACCCAACCCCAGCACCTCCCAGTGGCCACACCCAACCAGGAGCCTTGAGCCAAGGGGCCTCTGAAGCAGCCTGCAGGGTCAGCCCCCTGTGATAGAGAGCAAAACAGAAGTTGGTGAGAATGGATCAGAGAACCATCAGACCCCTTTCTGGTTCCCACATGCAACACTCCCCTTCTCACCTGGGAAGAAATGGACCTTTGGGATCCAAAGATGTCATCACCAGGTGTGTCAGAAATGGGGATCAAGTTCCAAGACTCAGGCTGCTTGTAGGAGTTTAACACGGAGCAGCCACCTTAGAGGACTGTTCAGCAGTTTCTGACAAATTAAGCATATGTCTACCCTGTGACCCAACAATTCTGCTCTTAGAGACTTACTCAAGAGCTGTGAAAATACTGTACAAAAAGAATTATAGAAGAATGCTTACAGCATTATTTTCCTAATAGCCAAAAATTGGAAATGACTTAAATGTACGCTGCAGGAAAATAGATGAACACAATTATGATAGAGTCAGACAATGGAATACTACTCAGTGATAAAATAAATACACGACTGCTACACACAGCCGTGTGAATGGATCTGAAAACATAAGTGAAGAAGCCAGACACATACTATCTCATTCCATTTACGTGAATCCACGAAGAGACAAATATCTAACCCATGGCGATAGAAATCAGATAGTGGTTGTGGGGATGGAAATCAGATAGTGGTTGTGGGGATGGAAACAGACTTGGAAGGGACGCGAGGGCACTTTCTGGTGCGATGAAAATGTCCTGTGTCTTGTTTTAGGTATCAAACCTCGTTAAACTGAAAACCTAAGACTGGTGGATCTCATTTGTTATTTATATGTCAAATTAGTCATAAAAATAAAAGCAACAAAGAATCCATTTTCAAGGTAAAGGACAAATTTCATGCTTTTCTGTGTGGTCTGTACCACCAAGAAGAACAGCATTATTATGTCCTGGCAGATTCCTTATTCTTCCATTTTGTGGGATATAACCCAAGAGTAGGTCAAGTGCACTTGTTTTCTTGGACTAATTAAATCCGATAGGCAGCCCTAATGCCCCTGCCAACCACATGACTGGTGGACGTGAGGTTGATGGGTGTTTTACATTAAACTAAGTGACCATAAATATCTACTTACATGACCACTATTTTAAAATACATCACCTACGACTGCACATTCCTTTTGGAAATGGTGCGCACCTGGCTTCATCCAGAGAGCCAATAAGCCCACATGCCACGGAGTGGCTGGGCCCATGAGCCATGGCTGCTGAGCCTGCGCGTCCGGAGCCTGTGCTCCTCAGCGGGAGAGGCCACAACAGTGAGAGGCCCATGTAACAAAACAAAACAAACAAACAAAAAAAGATTCTAAGGCAAGAAATGTAATAACCACACAGCAAATCTTGCTTCCCCAGCATTCATTTCCTATTTCCCAAGCCCCACTCCCAGTTTGCATTTAGGGGGCCATGTAGTTCTAGGGAAGCTAACCCTCCCCACCCCCATGTCTGTACCTGCCAGTTCTAGGTTGGTAGCCCTTGACCAAGGTTAAGCCCATCATTGCATCCCACCCCCAGTCCCCCACAGAGATTGGGTGAAGGCGGACATGTGACCTAAACCGGTCCAATCATACTGAATCTCAGAACCTTGGCTTAAAAAGACTGTCTTTCTCAGGACAACTGTGGTTTGGAAGTCAAAGGCCTGGCACTGCGGTAGCCATTTCTCTTCCATTTCTCTTCCAGGAGGAGAGCCATGACAGGGACACAGCAGAAAGGAGAGATGAGAGAACCGCAAAAAGCAGGGCTTAGCCTGCTGGCATAATGATAGTATGTGTGAGGTTAGCCCTCTCTCTCTACGTTTTGGTTACGTGAGCCAAGAAACCCTCCATATTGTTTAGGCCACTTTGAGTTGGGTTTTATATTATTTGCAACCAATGGCATCCTAACTATTAGGTGATAACCAGAATGCTAGGTTAGTTTGGACAGCAGGCCAAAGTCTGTGAAAAAGCGTAGGATTAGGAATCAGAAGCCCTGGGTTCTGGTGCTGGCTGTGTCATGATGGAGCTGTATGACCCCAGGGAAATCATGTAACATGGCAGAGTCTTAGTTTAGTCTTCTGCATAGTAGGGAATTAGAAAGCAGGATCTCTAAGTACTGTTGTATTAATAGCAGTGAAAACAATGATGATGACGATTTATTAAGTTCTTTCCATGTGCCTGTGCTGTGCTAATTGCTTCAGGTCCATTATTTCATTTGATTCATGTATCTCTTGGAGTTTAATCAGGAAAGCAGAAACACTGTGAATATTGTGGAATAAGGGATTTATTTTAAGAAGAAGACCCTAAACAACTGTGGGAGAAGTTAAGGATCCATAAGAGGGAGTTGGAAGGTCAGAGTAAAGTCAGCAACCAATCCACCAACCTCTCCTCCTCAAGCGCTGGTGTTGGTAGAGAGTAGGAGCTTGCAAGCGAATACGGGAGGGCAGGCACATCCCGCTGCCATGGTGGCTCAGCAAAGGAGAGCCTGGGATGGCATGTACCAGCATCTGGTGGGGGGCCTGGGGTCTGTGTTGGTGAGCTGGGCTGGCAGTCAGGAAGAAGAGCCAGAAGTGGGGTGGGAGAAGGTGGAGATTAAGCTGGAACTGCTGTACCTACCTCCCCATCTGGCCTTCACTGCATCAAGCATAGTGACTTTCAGGGGTTAAAGGCTGCTGCTTCACTTCTGCCTCCCAAACTTCATGAAAAAATTTTTATACATGGGGAAGGGGATTCTGGGAATTGCAGTTCCAGCATATCCAGGTCTACAAACCATCTGAAGAAAGCAAGATAAACGTTCCCCCCAAAGTTTAAGGAAGCTAGAAAACTTGTGCAAAGTCATTCATCTGGCTGGTACTAGAACCAGGACTAAGATGGAGGACTTCTTACTTCTACTTAGTCTGTTTTCTATAGTATTTGATCACTCGTTCCCCAGTTTAGCTTTGTTTCTAATATAAAATGTAGCTGATTTTATTCATTGCCCTTTTGTCATTTTCCTCCTCAGCAATCAGTGTTATCCATGACCCTGTCTCCGGCTCCTTCCTTTTCACTGTCCTTAGCTCCTTAGCCTCACGGCCTCATGTCCACAAAATAGCTGCTGCAGTGCCAGGCAACACGGGACAAGACTGTATCCAGCTGAAGGAGAGACAGGGGTCTTCTTCTCTTGAGATTGTTGGAGCCCCTTTCCCAAAAGTCCCCATCCCTAGGGACTGGGTCATATACTTAATGCTCTAGGTGTGAGGGAGGCTGGGAAAACAACTTTCCAGATTTCGGCCTCCTTTTGGGGAGGTAACTTTGCCAGCAAGGAAAAGAGAGGAGGGTAGGCATTCAACTGTCTGACATACCGTACCCTCTGCAGATCCTTCTTTCTAACCTTATCCTTTAATCAGCAAAAGTAAATGGTTTTGTCTATGTTTGATTTACACAGTGAGTAGAAATATCTCTTTTCTACCTGGGAATCCCTAAAATTGCCCACATTCACTATGTAAAGGCCCTGAAAGCAAATGGGCCCCACAGCGCAATGCCCTCTAAGAAAGGATTAACAGTATGCCAAACAAATAGGTTAGGCTTTCTCACCATTTTTACCATCCCCTCCAAAAAGCCTTTTTAGGCATTTTTTCCTGATCAGCCTCCCATGAAATTTTAAAACCACAAATGTGTGTCTGTTTGTGTGCCATATGTATATCTGCAACTTACACATAGAAAGAGGAAGGGTTTTACACCCAAGACTCAATTTTCTCCACCTTGGCTGTGATGTGGTCCCCGTTGAGAAAGCAAGAACTAGATCCCATTTTGAGCTCTTTCAGACATTTGGAAAAGATACCCATATTTTCCAAAGTTGTGGATATTAGTATTTGTTCAGTCATAATATTCAGATGTGTCAACCCATCCCTGAGGAGGGCATGAATATTTGCCTCCATTTCTGACTTTCCATCTCTGGTTTCCCCAAGACTGATTCCTTTACCTTAGTTTACAAACCTTCACATGTGGAGCTTATGATATTAAAACGGAACTACAAGTTCCAGAAAGGGGCCTGGGCAACATGAAGAAAACCTGGAGAGAGCATAGTTATTCATTGGGACTCTTTGTTTGCAAGTAATAGAAAGAGTTACTTGGAGGAGAGTAGCCACTGATGGAATATTGTCTTAGTTTGCTAGGGCTGCCATAACACAGTACCCCAGGCTGGGTGGCTTAATCAACAGAAATTTACTGTCCCATAGTTCCGGAGACTGTTAAGTCCAAAATCAAGGTGTCAGCAGGGCTGGTTTCTTCTGAGGCCTCTCTCCTTGGCTTGCGGGTGGCCGCCTTCTTGCTGTGTCCTCATATGGCCTTTCCTCTGTGCATGTGCATCCCTGGTGTTTCATCCTGTTCTTTTAAGGACTCAGTCATGTTGGATTAGGACCCACTCTCATGACCTCATTTAACCTTCATAACCTCTTTAAAGACGCTGTCTCTAAGTACATTCTGGGGTATTGGGACGTCAGCACACGAGTTTGAAGGGGACATAATTCAGCTCATAACAGATACAGGCTATCTCATGGACTCCATCAATAGGATGATGGCTGTAGCAGAGCAGATGCCAGAGCTGCTGCAACTGGTATTTGAGCTTTTTCCTTCTAGAGCAGGAATCTCAAACTATAATGCTTCCAAGCCCTAGGAGGTAGGATAAATGAAGGCAGTCGTAATACATGGTAGGACAGGGATTTGGGCAACTGGAGAGCAGATGCCCCATCTAAAGGGGGCGCTACTCAGCTCCAGCTGATGGCGTGCCTTCTAGGAACAGAGACTCAATGTAGGCAGATCGTCCAATATTCTACGAGAAACAAAAAGTCTGGGTTTTTTTGTTTTGTTTTGGTGGTGGTGGTGGTTTTTTGGGGTTTTTTTTGGTAAAGTTTCCAATTTAAAAAGAAAAAAGCTGTGCAGGCCAAAGAAAATGTCTGCCAGCTGGCTCTGTCTCCCCCGTTTGTGATTCCTTCTTTAGCACTTTTCGGCGATGTGACTCAGCTGCCTTCTGTATGGCTTGGTTCTAAGGGGACAGGATCTGATTGGCTGAGCTGAAGCCAGTTGGTCCTGGGAAGGATAACTCAGCAGAACGATGGCTACTGGGTGGGCAGAGAGGCAGACAGGGTGGTCCGTAAAAAAGGAGGGTCTCAGCAGAAACTGCAAACCCCCCTGCAGGGGAGGGGGCAAGGTAGAGCTGTTTATGGCTTTTCAGTGTCAGTGGGAGTTGGATCATCACGGAGAGCAACTCTCCACAGCTTCCGGAAAAGAAAGATTGAGATGAAATAGGCTTACACCGAAACACAAGGAATTTAAGTCAGGCATTTGGAAAAACTTCCAAGGGGAGTTGTAAAGCTCTGAGAATCTACCGTGGGGTATCAGGTCTTATTAGATTGAGTCAAAACAGATCGTCATTTCTGGGCTCCAGGAAGACCCTGTCAACCATCCATCTTTGTCTCTGCCCCCTCTCCCCAGCCCCCAAATCCCACTTGCTGCCATCCCACAGAACAGCGAGGGCCATTTCTTCTCTCACCAGCTTGCAGATCAAAGGTTGATTTGGGCACCGGGAGTCAGTCCCACGTGCCTCCCCTTGTCTGCCTGTTAAACCACTGAAACCCCACCATACCCTTTGATGTTGCTGCTTCTGTGTTTAGATGATGTCTTTATTTGAGAAAAAAATCTCACGGTGGTGGAAGGACACCAGTGGGAAAACTGGCTTGTCAACTGTTGTTAAGGAAGAGGATGTGTGGTGGGTGACGATAAATTTTGTGCATAATTAGTTATGAAGAAACAGGTTGGCATTGCTCTTCATCTGCTCTGACCTGCCTCCCCCCATCTATTAACTTGTGGCTCTTTGAGGGTTACATGTGCAAACAGAGCCAGAGTTATCTGTGGGGGGCACAGCTGTTCGGGAGAAACACATTAAATCACATCCACGGAACTATTTTACTGTTTAAATCCATTCTAAAGATATCCTAAGACCAGTGAGGGTTCTTTCTTTCTTTCTTAGTCAAACCAAGCTCAGGCTCCAGAGTTCTGTCCAAAACTCAGAGGGCAGCAGCGGCAGAAGGGGAAACGATAGCATCATAAACTTCCCAGCTGCTAACCTCTGCAGATCTGCTTCCCATGACTTTTGTATCTTTTGGCATTTTGATAATTAATTTGTATAATGCTCTACGGTCCACACAGTTGACAGGGTGTTTTTCCAACCTTTCATGAGTTAGAATAGGCTTCCGGGGTGCCTGTCCTGTGCCAGGTTCCCTGGTGGTGGCAAGAGGGAGAGGTGGAAAAACAAGTGCAGAGAGAAATGAGTAAGATGATGGATGATCAGGTGTGTGGATGTCAGAGGCGGGACCTAAGTGATTAGAAGCAGCTGTGTGTCTGGGACGATGTCGGGGCATGTGTTCTAGAACCAGCGGTTTCCAACCAGGGGTGATTCTGTCCCCAGGGCCATTAGGCAATGTCTGGAGACATTTTTGGCTGTCACAGCTGGGGACCAGCAGGGGTAGCTCCAGGCATCTAGTGGGTACAGGTTAGGGATACTGCTCAACATCCTACAATGCACAGGCCAGCCCCCATAGCAAATACCCAGCTCCGAATGTCAGTAGTGCCAGGTTGAGAAAGTCTGTTCCAGACGAAGAGAATAGCTTCGCACAGAGGGAACAGCAAGAGGATTGCAGGTGACAAAAGGAAAAGCGAGGGCCTGAGTGTATTAATTGGCTCTCGCTGCAGTAATGGTACAGTGCCGCCGCAAAACTCGTGGCTTATAACAGCGGGCACGAATTTTTGTTGCCACGGTCCTGGGGCCTTCTGGGCTGGCTCTGCTTCTGGCCACTGCTAACCCGGGCGTGGCTCCAGACCATAGGTTGGACTCAGATGTGCTGCACGTCTTCCCTCTCTCTCCTTGGACAAGCGGTTACCTGGGGCGCGTTGTCTTGGCGGATCATGGAAGCATAAAAGCCTGCGCCGTACTGCACCCAAGATTTCAGGGCTCTGCCCCCATCATAACCACTCACATGCCACTGGCCAAAGCTAATTTCCAAGCCCCTAGTCCAGGGACGGGCAAGTTCACTCTACCATGTAAATCCATGGCTGGGCTGTTACCGAAGGCTGAGAATAGAATACCCTGCGCTTCTCCATCTCTCTGGGCATGGCGGAGAGAGGTGTGGGGCTGGAGAAACAGGCTGGGGCAAGATCAGAGAGGCATGGACTGTGGGTTTTATCCTAAATGCCCTGCGAAGCTATTGGACGGGTTTACTCTAAGGATTAACACGTAATCAAATTACATTGAGCGATGATGAATGTCTCTTTTGTGAAGAATGGATTGTAGGAAGCAAGACGAAGAAGGCGGGGAGCCCAGGGAGGGTGCCAGGGCGGTAAACCAGGGAAGATAGGGTAGTGTCTTCATCTAAGATGATGGCAACTAAGAGAAACCTAAGTGCGCACATTCAGGATGGATTTCAGAAACAGAATCATCTGGGCTTGTTGATGGATCTGTGATCCAAGGAAAGGAAAAAAATCAGGGATGACTCTCAGAGTTTTTGTCTTAAGCCACTACCCTAGATGGGAGGTGGTACCACTTTTGGAGATGGAAAACTAGGGATTGAACAGGTTTGGGCAAAAATCAATCTTTATCTCATTTAATGTAATGGTCTCAACAACCCTATCTAGAGGTATTTTATTATCTCCTTTTCCTAGAAGAGGAAACAGGGACCCAGAAAAGTAGAGTAACCTGTCCCAGACCACAACTCTGGTCAGCGTCAGACCCAGAATTTGAATATACAGGCAGACCTCAGGGATACTGCGGGTTTGGTTCCAGACCACCACAATATGACAAATATCACAATCAAGCGAATCACACCAATTTTTGGTTTCCCAACGCATATAAAAGTTACATTCATTCTATAATGTAGTATATTAAGTGTGCAATAGCATTTTGTCTAAAAAGGAATGTACATATCTTAATTTAAGATGCTTTATTGCCAAAAAAAAACACTAACCAGCACCTGAGCCTTCAGTGAGCTGTAATCTTTTTGCAGTAGTCACATGAATGATCACAGATCCCCGTAACAAGTATAATAATAATGACAAGTTTGAAATACTGTGAGAATTACCAAAATATAACCCAGAGACACAAAGTGAGTAAATGCTGTTGGAAAAATGGCACTGATAGACTTGAACGACACAGGGTTGCCACCAACCTTCAACTTGTAAAAAATGCACTATCTGCAAAGTGCAATGAAACGAGATCTGCCTATAGTTAGTCTCTGCCCAGGCTACACACTGTGCGAGGTTGTCTCACTACTTCTCTGCCCTTGTAGAAGATGCCATGGTTTGAGGCTGCTGCAAAGCTGGCCTGCTTCTGAATATATTTTCCCCAGACCGTACGTGCTAGAATGAGTCATTTCTGTGTTAGGGCAGTAGGATGCAGACGCTACATTGAAAGCGGAGAGGCCTGGACTCATGTACCGGCTCATCTGCTATTAAGCTTCTATAAAAAGAATGCAGCTTGTTGGAATAATGAGGACCAAACACCTTTCCATGCCCTCGAGTGATGTGACCCTGCCTTCCTACGGCCACATTAACTCCATCATCTGTCCCGCACCTCGTTCCAGCCGCTGGCGTCCTCTCCGCTCCTAGGACAGGCAGAGTGCTTTTACACCCACAGCCTTTGTTTCCGCCGCTCCCTCAGTCTGATTCCTCATTCAGGACTCCTTCAGCATTTATTTTATTTCCTCCATAGCACTTAGCACTGTCGGTTTTTCCCGATGGTTCCTTTTCCCTTTTCCCTGCCGGAAGAATGGGGGAGTTTTCTCCTACTTTCCCTGTGAGAACCTCTTGGAGATAAAACTCACACTCGTGTGGGGAGCCCATTGGAATTTCTAACTCTCAAGCTAGTCCATGCTGAGCCTCCAGCAGCTCATCATTTGTAGTATAAGGTGTTCCTACCTGTATTGGCTCCAGTCCAGGGCTTTCTGCTCTCAGGAAGCTGTGGTTCTCTGTATCCACCTGTCTGTCTCTCCAGTTTTCCAAGCAATTTGCCTTGTGATCTCAGTTCTCCAGTGGATCTTAGAATTGCTTACTTTCATTTTGTTTAGACTCTTCCTTGTAAGGATGAAAGGGCCAACTTTCCAGCTCTTTAGATATTGCAGGAGAAACCAGCAATTTTAAAAAAACAAGTTTTGTTTGCCTCCCTGAGTTGGTAGAGACCTTCTCCATTATTTCCTTGAGATTCCGGAGCTCAGCTTCACACATAAATGTGCTCAATAGTCTGGGCTCATGGATGAAGGTTAGAACCTGGGTTCATCACTTCATGTCAAGTTTTTTAGCTAGAAGTTGAGTTACATAATCTCCCAAAGATCCCTTCTACTACATAAATGCTATGATAACGAAGCATGGGGATTTTCTTGCGAAATGTGACCTGAAGGGTAATTCACCAAGCAGTGAAGACTATTTAATATAAATGAAATGGACTGATCTGCTATCCATTCTCCTTTTGGAATTCCATAAAGGCAGGAAGACCTCAGCCACCAAATGAAGGGGTCTTCCAGCTCCTAGGGACTAAAAATGACAGAAAGGAGTAGAAACCCTTTTTAATATTTCCAAGAACCATTGAAAGTGACATGTTTTCCTATTATTAAGAACATGAACTCAATAATGCCGTTTATTAATTTTTAAAATGTGAGGATGAATTAATTACTCCTGAATGCATGCTGTTTTGTTTAGATGACATGGTATTTCAATACACAAAACACAGGGTTATTAAGAAGAAGCAGCTTATCAAGGGGTGGATCCAGTTTGGGAAACTCAGAAGATGATATTTCAGTTTCCTTCAGCCTTAATCTCCTGCGACTCTCCCCACTAAGTTTAGAACCTATGTCATGTTTCTCTGAACTGTGTTTGTCCCTGTTTGAGGGCCCACATGCCAATGGACTCTTAGTGATCTGACCTGCTAACGATCCCTTCAGCACTGACCCGGTAGGAGCATCATGATCATTCATAAGGAAACCATCCCTCTTCCTCCCCCAGACCATGAGGATTGAGTGGAATTAGCTCTAGCTTCTCAGCTTCACGGTGTGTAGGTGGCCAGACCCGGCCAATGGGTATATTTCAAGCCAGGGATGGAAATGTGACCAATCCTGTACCATGAGAATCAGGCGTAGGATTTTAAATGCAAGTGTTTGGAAGAAAGTTCTTTCTCCACTGGGTCAGACACTAGCAAGCGTGCAAGCCTGTAACTGTTTGCAGCCATCTTGCCACCATATAGCCAGGGTATCTTAGACTGGGGTCCTCAAGGGGAAGACTCTGAGGCCAAGGTGTATGTGCATGAGGTTGATTTCAGAGGTGATCCCAGAAGGCACGGGTAGGAGAGTAAGGAAGTGAGACAGGAAAGCCAAAGTGGAGAGCATTTGTGAGCAGGTTGCTACTCTGAGCACTTGGAGCTTAGCCCTGTTGGAAACATCCGGAGAAAAGTATGCCCCAGAGTTGTCCCACCCAAAGAACCCACCATTTTTGAATCTACTAACTCTGTCCTTCATTGGCTGACAGCTGCTCCTGCGGCTGTTGACTCCCTGGCACGTTTGCCTGCCTGCCGCAGCCTGAACCAGTTCCCGTGGCCAGAGAAAGCCCCCAGGCTGAGCATCACAGGCGCTGCCACGGGGCACCATCGGTGTGTACACGGGAACGCTAAGTGTGGGGGAGCTGTGCGCAGGGTACCCATAGGATCTGCTGCAGAGACCTTCCCTGAGAACAGAGCCAGCACAGATCAAGCAGAGCAGAGAGGGAGAGGGACTGAGTCCTGACCCCACTGTCTGGCCTCCGCATCTAGCCATGTCTCAGCTAGCCCTGTCCCTGGACTTCCCTTTATATATGGACCAGTACCTCTCGTCCTTCTCGAGTATTATTTGAGACTGGTTTCTCTCCCTTGTCCTGAAGAGCTCCTGTTGGATGCAAAGCTTTTTGTCCCA
Organism: Pseudorca crassidens; assembly: GCF_039906515.1. Classification (NCBI taxonomy): domain Eukaryota; kingdom Metazoa; phylum Chordata; class Mammalia; order Artiodactyla; family Delphinidae; genus Pseudorca; species Pseudorca crassidens. The sequence continues at coordinate 88,848,364 of NC_090305.1, read as the reverse complement.
TCTTCTAAGTATTTGAACACTTATCCTCCTATATCTCCCTTAAAGGGTAGAACCTATAATGAGTTTACTCTGGAGTCTTCCATAACTCCTGTCACAAGGTTTGTAGAGTCTTCAGGAAATACTCGTTAAATGAATGAGTGAGTACTGAAACGATCCGTCAAAATCAAATGCAAATCCGTATACGGTAGAAGCCCATTGTCAGGCCCACGGCAGTGGGGAAGCAACATAGGGAGAAAGCAGCTGGAGCTGATTCATCCTGACGGTGGCACCTGCTGGAGGAGGGAGGACAGTAGGTCCCATTGGGATGCCCATGTGAAAATGTCCTCCTGTGAGTTCCTGTTACACAGAAACCTAGGGCTTCCCTGCTTCTAGTTTTTTCCCACAGCCCCCTTTTCTGGGTCTCCCTTCAATCTCGAGGGCTATACCATAACTTCTGATCAATTCTTTATTTTTCCTTACTTTGGCCGGATTCCGTGACTCAGTGTCTGTCACTGGCCACCCCAGAACCCTAACCAGCAGGGAAAGTACAAACCATCCCTGCACAAACCAGAGCCCTCTTATCTCACTCCCCGATTCTGTCCCCAGTGGTGGCAGCACAGGAGATTGTGTCATCAAGCCTGCTTCCCTGTAAGATGCTGACTTTAACAGATTAGAAGTGTGCCGGGCACATCCCGCGCTTCCACTAATAAATGGTTCCATATCTATCACGAATGTATTTTTCAAGTCCTCCATAACGGGGCTGTGTACCTACTCACGAAGAACATTTCCAGGCGATTTTGTCTGAATTATACAGTTAATTGCCTCATATTTCCAGCTCATGTTACAGGCCCTCTGAGTTAGAATGCAAGAGAGAAGTACCATGTATCATTTCCTACACAGGGGACAGATTCACGGTTAGAGCAAGGCATATATTGATGGTGAATGCTAAATTGTTTCTGGCTTCCAAGTAGAACTGAGTTCAAAAGAGCCAAAAGATTGAGGGGTAGAAAAGGCAGCGAGTTATCCAGAGAGACGTTTTAGCTTCCAAATTTTATACTCGTTCATGCATTAATTTGCTCATCAGAATGAGCACATGTGCGAGGCACCGTGCTACGAACGGTGAAGGGTAGATACACAGCTGTGCCTTCACGTTGCATTCTAGCTGAGGCTGTGATATGCGCACCCATGAAGAAATAGGAAGCAGAGCAAGGGTTGAATAATAAACTTATAATACAGAGAAAAGATAAGATAAATCTCTTCCAGAAGTTTAGGCAATAAATCCTACGGGAGTCCATAGGAAGGTAAGGTCAGTTATGGAAAGTGAGATTCACAGTCAGAGTTTTTCCTAAAGGCAGGACCTGGATGGACCTTAAAGGAGGGGTGAGCATTCCTTGGGTGAGACAGAGGGTGACATCATTCCAGGATGATGAACTTTCCTGGCACAAAGGAAGCTGGGGAGGTGTGCATTGCCGGTCTCACTCGTGAGTGGAACTCCCCAGTGTAAATGTCTTGTTGACTCTGCTCCTGGGCTGTAAATCCCCGGAAGTCTCACTGCATTTGGAGTGGAGCTGAGGCTGATCTCTCTCCCCTGTTGCAGTAGCCTTGACCCCATAGGCCTGAATAAAGATGCCCCTTGTCCACATTGGTTGTGTGACCTTCCCCACCCTCTGCTCAGGGGAGCCTAGGGTCACATCAGAGGGGGAGGCAGCAGCAGGAAGCAGAGGGCACCCCCAAAGTGGAAGCTGGAGGAGAGTTTAATCTGGGGCCTTTTTGTAAAGCTGTGGGCGGGAGGGATGCAACAGGTGTGGTGCAGCATGGGGGTGAGGAATGGCTGAGCTGATAACTGAGGGGTTGCCATCACCTCTACACCTCTCACCTCTACACCTCTCACCTCTACACCTCTAAAGGGTGAGGCAGTGAGGGGGCAGATTTCAGAACCTGGAGGCACAAGAGATCACCTTACACGGGGCCACTGTGATACACACCTCCCAGATCTCATTCAGAGAAGGACTAGCTACCCAGCCACTGGCAGTGCCGTCTTGCCAAGGTCATGCCCCTTCCTGGTACAGCCTGCATCCAGGGACTGACAGACACGGGGGTCCGAGGGCCTGACCTTCCTGGCCCAGTGCTGGGCGATTCTGGAGCGCCATTCCAGCTCCAGGTCTCCCAGTGGGACCGGCCGAGGCCGTCACTGGGTCTGCATTCGGGGAGTCACCGGGGCCTAAGGCAGCGCTGCCTGGGCCCAGCTCTCAGGAAGTCTTTCTGAGCAGTTCAGTGACATCAATTCTTTCTTCGCCCTTCTGTCTGAATCGGGGGATTCAGAGATGGTCCAGGCAGTCGGTTATGGGCAGTGGCCATTCCACCCCCTTCCGTCCACCTCCTTTCTCCCCTCAGTTCTAGTTGATTCTGTAAATATATATGAGGTGTCTGATGTGGGCCAAAGTCTCTGTCAGGCACTGAGATTCAAGGGTGAACAAAAACAGGCCCCATCTCTGCCCTTCTGGAATCTACAGTGTAACGGAAGAGACACGTTATTCAAATATTCACACAAATAATGCAAATTGCAGCTGTGATGAGTAGGATGATGGAGAGTTGATCTGATGCTCCCCAGTGATGTGACTGTGAGATGTGCTCTAGGCAGAGGTGTCAGGGAAGCCCCTTCTTCGCTTACCCCCAGGAAACCAATTCACATGGAAGGAGAGACCCAAAGGATGATCAGGAATGAAATAACTGAGACAGAGTTCCAGGCCGAGAGAGCTGCACATGCACAGGCCTCAGGTGGGAAAGGGCCAAGGGATGGGAAGGCCAGGGGAATACGTGGTCCAGTGGCTTGGTAGAAGAATAAGAGGGTAAAATGAAGCTAGAGTTACAAGCAATGTAATAAACGAGAAATGAACAACTGGAAACAGTTTGGTAAAAGTAATTCCCACTACGTTCATTCACCTTTCTGAGGACTCCCCATTCACACGTGGTCTGGTATACCAGTGCCAAAGGCTCTCTCCTTGAGAAAACTTGAGTTAGGCTCTTCGGAGCCCTCTTTTCGACTAGACCTTGTCTGTGGGCCCTGCGTTTGAGCTGCCGAGTCCAGTTTCAGCAAGAAAGCTAGTAAGTCAGCTTAGAGAGAGAAATCATGGATATCTGATCACCTCGGCATGCCTTCAGCAAGAACCCTATCAAGTCAGTTTAGCAAAAATCCCCCTACTCTTGATGTCTCCTCTTAGTAATTTTCCATCCACTGACACCCCCGCCCTCATTTCTCCCCTACTGCAGTAGTTTTGACATCTGTGGCAACAGTCCTGAGTAAAGTTTTCCTTGCCCTTTTAGCAAGTGTCAGAATAAATTTTTTAACGCCGTGCAGTGCTGTGATGCATTTGTATTTCATCAGATCCAGGTGTCAAGTTATCTTATCATAAGTCTCATGTGTTTGAAACACTGAATTTCATGCATTGAGGCATTCTTTGTTTTCGGCATCCATTTGTCTTACTGAGTGGATATCTACTCACAACTGTTAAAAAGTACAGCCACTACCATTTGGTACTTAACAGCTTAGAAGTAAAATTTGAAGTACTGAAAAGAGATGGGTCCATTCAGAGGGAATTGTAGGAAGATCAAATGAGAAGACCAAAGCCCAAGACTTGGAGAATGCCCATGGTTAAGTTCAGCACAGAATACTCAAGGTTAGGAGAAAAAAGCACTTCAGGAAGAACAGACTGTGTCCAGATGTCAAATCTAGGAGGAGGTCAGTGACTGAGATGGCTGTATTAATCAGCATTTTTTTTGTGGTTGCGAGTAACAGCAACCCAAGTACAACTGGCTTAAGCAAAAGAGTTCGTTCATTTACGTAATCGAAAATTCCAGTGGGTTCTCTTCAAGTATGGTGGACCCAGGGTCTCAACACATGCCGTGAGGACTAGAGCTTCCTACACCTCTTGTCTCTACTTCCCTCTGTACAAAATCAGGGTTTTGCGAACATGGCAAATGTTTGGGAAATGGTGGTTGTACTAGAAGCCAGCAAGTCACTAAGACTAGTAAACCCCCCTACTTTGACGTATCCTCTCTTCATATCAGGGCACCCAGCAACTCTAGACTTGCATCCTCCCAAGCCCAAGTCAAGCAGAAAACAGAGCCTCTGTCTGTGCTGCTGTTCTGAGAAAAGTCTGGTAATGGGCTACATTGGATGGCTTTGGTCATCCTGCCATTTATGAACCAGTCGCAGTGGACAAGGGAATACAGTGCTCCAATTACCAGCCTGCGTAACACGTATTCCCTAATGACAAATGTTGTTAGTCTCTGCACAGACTGAGGCCTCAGGAGGGCTGTTTTCCGAAGGGAAATATGGATTCTGTCACCAAAATTTGAGGAATTGGATGTTGGACAGAGGAAAAATCATAACTGTCTTCTGTAAAGATGGAACAGCAGATGTCTAATTTTGGAGAATCCTTCATGAAACACTGTGATAAAACATACTTAAATATACAGGTAACACATCTGGATGGCTGAGTCAGTTGTGTCCCTCTCCTCCAGATGTCTTGTCATCATGGAATCTCACCTATTATCCCAGTAATTTGGTTCATTCTGAGTTCTAGAAATCATGTCAACAGATCTACAGTTGTCAAGCGTTGGGAGAGGTAAAGAATCCCCTTCCCACACACATGCATTCTTGGAACAATGATGGTGAGGATTAAAAATGAATCATTTTGGCAAAGGCGGGTGGATGAGTACAATACAAATGATTTTCAGGATAATAGCACCTCCTCCCCCAAGTGGCTGCGGTGGAGATGGAATGTTCTGTGCTCCGAGTCTCCCAAGTGATTCAAGCACTCACGGAACACAAGAGCCATGCAGCTGACTCATGAGCAAGGAGAGCACCTGTGGCATGTTTCATAGACTTTATTCTAGAGGAGAAAGGAGAGGGAGAAGGTGGGAGGAAGCTGTGGTACATTGAAAAGGCCAAAAGGAATCCCTTCTCTCTTTTTAAAACTGGGCTTGCTCATTTCTCTTGATGGATAACCTGGTAAAGATCGATGGGCATTTACTAGTCTCAGGAACCTGCTGTTGCCCCACCAGCGCCCATTCGCCACCTTGCCCTGTTTGCAGCACCGTGATTTTGTACAGGTACGAGGCGGCCATCGCTTCAGGGGGCCGGGTCCTCCTCGGTGCTGTGCTGGAGTCATAGTGTGGCATAAACTGTTGGTGGCAGTATCCGTAGAGGATTCCCCTACCCCATCCTTTTCTGTAGTAGTAGAAATCCCACTGTTTAGGTGGGCCCATAGCAGTGCAGAGTAAAGACTTTTCTTAGCTCATTCACAGCTAAGTAAGGCCACGTGACTGAGTTTTGCCTAGTGGGATTGAGCAGATGCGTTGTGTACAGTTTCTAGAAGTGTCCTTTGTAGAAAGGGATTTTGTCTTTCTGCTCTCTTGTTCCGTTCCTCCATGCTGGAATGAGGACTAGAGGACTGGAGCTGATGCAACCATCTTGGGCTGTGCAGCAACTTGGAGTGGAAACATGCACTGAGAAGTGTAAGATGAGGACAAGCCTGGGTTCCTGAAGCTGGAGGTGCCAGAGAGTTCTGGGCAGAGTAGCCAGGCTTCCAGATGTGAAAGTCAACTTCTGTCTAATGTAGCCACAGTTATATGAGATTTCACATTTCTTTCGGCCAAGTGTAATTCTTACTTATATACATGCTAATTCGATACCCCTCTGAAAAGATGGATTCAGCATTTGGCATGTAAATTTATTCTGAACAACTAGATATGAGGGGACATCTGATGGGACTCTAGGAATTTCTTTCTCATGCTTAAAGAATGAGACAAAACAGAGCCCCTTTCTTTTCCTGTCTTGTCTTTTGTTTGCATACGATGCTTAAACTGTGAAAGTGATCTTGGGATGCTGAGTGGACACAGTCCAAGGCTGGGTGGAGGCTGGCAGAGCAGCTAGTGGGAAAAAAACCTGCATCCTGATGACATCATCGAGCCATCTGATGAACCCCTGCCCCTGGGGAGCTATCTCACAACCAGACTTCCTGTTTCAGGAGATTATATCTTTTCTTTACTTAAAAAAACAAACAAAAAAACCCAGCTTTCCCCTGTCCTGTGTTTTGTTTCTCTGGAAGCTGGAAGCATTCTAACAGCTACTTAAGTCCATTTCCTTCTTTGTAAATCCAGGCCAGTGAGTCAGTGAGTCAAATAATAACAACAACACTAGTAGTAACGGCTGACAGCGAGCCAGTCCTGTGCACACACTTTATCTAGTTTCCTTCCCGTGAGGTCCTCCTAGTCTTTGATTTGCCAGATGAGAAAAGGGGAGGCTAGAAAAGAGTAAGTAGCCCATGTTCTCTGAGCTACCAAGTGGCAGGGTTGGGATCAGAGGCAAGGAGACAGGGGGCGCAGGGCTAAGGCGTGGGCTGAGGGTTCAGCAAACCTAAGTGTCTGCCCATCTCGGGCATCTCAGGGCTTTAGACGTGTGGGAGGGGATCAGATCTCAGGCCCTTCCAGGCCCCTTTCAGGTCTGGCCATTGGCCTGTAGGGGGCGCTTAGGGCTCCTCCCTTCGCCGTCCACTTGCTCCTCCAATCTTTTGGGGGTGGGATGGTAACATTTTATTTTGAAACAACTTCAGATTTATAGGAACCCTGTAGGAATAATACATATTTTATATATATTTATATATATATATATATATCCTTCACCCAGATTCCCCATTGCTGGATTTTACCACATTTGCTTCAGAGAGGCGGTGAGGAGGGGGACGAAGCAGGGGAGGAGAGGGAGGGAGGAAGGGAGATGGGGGAAGAATGGGGAGAAGGGAAAGGGGGAGGGGGCGAGATGGGGGAGGAGAGAGGGAGGGAGGGAATGAGAAGGGAGGAAGAGGGGAAGCGGGGAGGGGAAGAGAAGGGAGAGAGGAAGAGGAGGGGAGGGAGAGAAAGAATGTTCCATTACCCCTAAATATTTGTGTTTATTTCCTAAGAACAATCTCTTTGTTAAAAGATGATACAATTTCCCAAATCAGAAAATTGACATTGAGACACAGGCCACCATCCCATCTGACCTCCTTTCACATGTACTTATCGCCTCAATATTGTCCTTTATAAACCTCCTTTCCTGTCTGGTCTCGGATCAAATCCAGGGTCCCACATTGCTTCTGGTTGCCATGCCTTCATTCCCCTTCATCTGGCAAGAGTTCCTCAGTGTTCTCATAACTTTCATGACCCTGACATTTCTCAGGAGAACAGGCCCGTTATGTTGTAGAAAGTCCCTCAGTTTGGCTTTGTCTGATGTTTCCTTATGATTAGATTCAGGTTGTACATTTTTGGAACAAATGTCACAGAAGTGATGTGTTTTTCTCAGTGCCTGCTATCGGAAGGTACACAAGGTCAATCTGTCTCATAGCTGGTGACATTAAGTTTGCTAGCTTTTTTTTTTTTCCAGTACGCAGGCCTGTCAGTGTTGTGTCCTCTCCCGTTGCAGAGCACAGGCTCCGGACGCGCAGGCTCAGTGGCCATGGCTCACGGGCCCAGCCGCTCCGCAGCATGTGGGATCCTCCCGGACCGGGGCTCGAACCCACGTCCCCTGCATCGGCAGGCGGACTCCCAACCACGGCGCCACCAGGGAAGCCCAAGTTTGCTAGCTTTGATTAAGGGGGAGTCTGCAAGGTTTCTCCACCTTAAATGACCATTTTCCTCTTTATATGTAATGCACTTTCTGTGGGAAGAGACTCAGAGCACGTGAATACCGGCATTTGAGATTATGTGACTGGCTCTTGCTCAGCAAACTTTTACCCAGTTGTTTCAGCAGCAGTTGATGATTCCCGAAGTGGGCAGACATCACTCAGTTTGATGCTGGCCAGATGCTTTCTTCCTTGACTCTTGAGTGTTGAGAGAAAGTTATTCCACCCATAAAGGAGTGCTACTCTTCTGAGCGGGCCACATTTCGCCAGGAGGGTCCCTCCGCCTGGGTAGAGGGTCTCGGACACCTGGCCATGACCCCCTCCTTGTTCAAGGCACCCAGACCCCCTTCATTCTCTGGGCATCCTTGGAAATGTGCTCCTTTCCCCGCTGCTGCAAGCGGGGCTTGGGATCAGCCTCCTCCTGTGTAGAGTGATGAGGTCTCAGCTGTGGGTTTAGGCGTTGAGGGAAAATAGAGCAGACCTGTAGGGCTCCCGGATCTGGGGCTCGTTACTGACAGCACCACCCTGGGCTCTTAACTGCATCCCACTCTCGTTCCCCACACAGACCTCCTGCACCTGTGACTCTCAGGCTGTCCGGCTCTCCTCCAGGCCTCTCTTCCCCCTTTTCTCTAGGTGGTAGGATATTTTGAGACAGAAACTGATGCTACCGCTCTGTAGTATTTCCTAAGACTGCCCACCATTCCCCCACTTTGGACAGCGGGGCCACCTGCTTTTTTTGTCTCCGGGAAAGCTTATGTGGAGGACAAGGCAGGTAATTCTGATAATTTTGTGTTTCAAAAGCCATACAGTTTTTAAAAGTTAGAGTAATATAAAGTAAGAGAGAGGTTGTCTTGTGTTTTTTGTACCCCTGCCCCTTAAAAAGTTCCTACAGCCTGGATGTGTGAGAACCAGAGGGGAAGAGAGAGAGGCTCAGATGGTTGGCGTTCCTGACCACCCCCCAGAGAGCAGTGAGGAGACGGCATTGATTTAGGAGATTTGAAAAGGGGATTGTACCTCATTCTGGGGAGAATCCAGGTATGTGGCAAGGGCCCAAAGAGTGCCATGGGCCTGAGTAATTTGGGGAAGGGGCACAGCTGGAGCACAGGGGGCTGGCAGTCCCGGGGGAGGACACAGAGTGGTCAGCAGGACACTCCACCCGAGACTAGATGGAACGGGGCATGTCAGCAGATGCTGGGGTGGAGTTGGAGAGAGGACAGCATCTCGTTCTACACACAGACCTCATCCTGGGAAACTTAGAGGCAATTCCGTACCAAGAAGGGGCAGGCTGTGAAGCGACAGAAATTAAATTTCTGTCACCATGTGGGACAGGAGCTCCCGATAACATTTAAGTTGTTAATCTGGAACAAAGAAAAGTATGTTTCTGGTTTTGCAGTCTGAGACTCATACTCCATACGTCTTGTCTTCGTCTTCTCCTTCTACTCTCCTATTTCTGTCACCTGCTTTTTTATCACTTTCACCTCCTGGATTAGTTTGGTTTAGGTTAGTTGCATATAACAAGAAAAGCCTCAGAACATCAGTGGCAAAAACAAGAAAGAAATCAGTTTTTCTCTTACGCAGAGAGATCTTGAGGTAGCAATCCGGGGCTAGCAACCTTGTCATCAGGAACCCAGATCTTTTCTATCTTTCTGCTCCATCATCCTCAGCACTGGCTTCCATCCTCTCGGTCAACTCACCATCCAGAATGGCTGCTGGAGCTCCAGCTGTCACAACCAAATTCCAGGAAAAAGCAGGGGAGAGCAAAACAGCCTCAGATGAGTCAGCATCCTTTAAGGGACCCTCCTGAAAGCCCCACTTAAAACTTCCACTCTTTAGTTCATTGACCAGAATGAAGGCCACACCCAACTGCACGGGAAGTTTGGTAATGTGATCTTTCTGCTGTACTCAAAATTGGGTCTGTTACTAACCAGGAAGGGGAAATGGATATTGGGTGGTACCTAGCACTTTCTTCTGAGCCACCCCTTTTCTGACCTTACATTTTCTTTCTCTCTCCTTTGTGCCTCTCTGGGTCTCATCTTTTCTTTTCTTGCTCTGAGTCCTAACCACAGAGCACAGCACCTGAAAGAGCCGCCAGCCTCCCAGCCCTGGTGTACATACCTAACTCTGCACAAAGGGGCACTGTTTCCATCGTGTGAGTCGGAATTGGCAGAACACTCCAGTGCCGTCATGCTAGCCTTGCCCACACGTTTTCAGTTTCATGTGGTTGCAATGGATAAGCTTCCTTCCCGACGCCGATTAAAGTTTCATCCCGTCTCCTTTTGCCCATTGTGTGTGGTCGTGTGTGTGTGGACACATGCCAAGGAAGTCATTCCAGAACCTCCAGGAGAGTGACCAGATGGCCCTGTGAGCTGGAGCCGACAATGACATTGATACAGAAAGCTTGCACTGCAGGTGCCCCGGGAAACACTGGAGGGTCTCCCCTTTGCTAAGGGAATGGGAGGAGAGAGCAAGGAACTGACATTTATTGACTATCATGTACCAGGTCGTCTTGTGATTCTCAAATGTGATCCCATGTGTTTTTCTCTTCTGCCAAAATGCTGAAGTAGGTAGGTACTTCTCTTAATTTGAGTTCTACTTAAAGTTGACCTGAGACCAGGGCGTGGGGGCAGGCATTTAATCGGGCAGAAGTGCCAGGAAGAACATGTGAGGAAGTGGTGCGCTGGTAAATGTGTAACAACCAGCTCTCCAACAAAAACAACCGCCACCTGATTTGTAGCACTGGGTGATCTCCATGGTGTAAATATGCCACCAGGGCCAATTTCAGGTCGCCATGATGACATCACTAAACACAGAGTTCGGAGGAGATACGCCCTTGGCTTTCATAAACCAGTACAAGCTGGCTCCAGCAAATCAGAAGTGAGATAAAGAAGGGATAAAACCAATGAAGGATGCTGTAAGAACAGGTCCCTGCTGTTGACCACAGGCACTCAATCGCATGGGAGTGTTCTGGGAATCCACCCACAGGGACTCTGAAACATTTGTCGGACCCACTCCTCTATTTGTTATGGTCACCCCTGGGCATTAATCCTCCTCCAGTTAGGTGATCGGGCCCTGATCAAGCTGTCATGGTGCCTACAAAGGCCTTCAGGCAGAGAAGGGGGAGCCCAGGTACTTGAGGTGAGAAGATGTCAGAATGCTGGGAATATCCTTTACCTGCAGCTGCTGGTTAACTCAGGTGGGCCAAGGGTACAAGGGATGGGGCAGCACCAGAAACAGCGTCTACAGCAGAAGGAGCCAGCACACTTTTTCTGTAAAGAACCAGATAGTAGATATTTTACTATCTGGCTTTGCACGCCGCATATGTCTCTGTCACATTTTCTTCTTTTTTTGTTTGAGGACACTTTAAAAATATGAAAAACACCCTTAGCTGTGGGCTGAACAAAATTGGGGTAAAGACCATAGATTGCCAACCCTGTCCTTCAGAGTAGCAGTAGCAGGACCTGGGAGTTGTCAGAAATGCAGACTCTCAGGCACCACCCCCCTACTAAAGAACAGCCACATTCTAACAGGGTGCTCACAGTAAAGTTGAAGTACTGTGCTGCTGTATTACTATTTCCATTATCCAGATGAGGAAACCTACCTTTCAGAGAGGTTGAGTCACTTAATAAAGGTCACACAGAGCCAGGACTCAAACCCAGGTCTGACTGATCCCAAGGCCATTTTCTTTATAGGTTTAAGTATAATTGTAAACAAGCCATAAACTAATATTTTCAAATAACCATATTTAAAATAAGCTGGCTTGTTCAGAACAATATCTAAGAGATTTAGCACTGACGCCATTGAGGGAGACTTGGAGGTGGGGAAATGAGTCTTTTTAGCTGTCAGTTTGCAGAAAGACAAGCAAGTATAGAGAGAAGCAAGAAAAGGGTATTCCAAGGTGTGTGAGGACCATCTTCCTTATACGGGACTTCAGGTATCTTAGGAGTATATCAAGTCCCTCAATAGATTGGAACTTCTTCGAGAGCAGGAACAGAGTATTCTGGGAGGTCTGATGACCTCCCAGAGGATCAATAAATTGATTCTACAGTGGAATAGAGAATGAAAGTGCACAGACTCCCACTGCTGGATTGACCTCAGTTACACCCTTTGCCAGGTTAGAGGTCAGTTTTAAGAGGTGCAACCTTGAGACTCATTCTTTACAAGGCACCAGCCTGACTGGTATCCTACCCCATTGTGTAGGACAGTGTCCTTTCTGCTGCAGGCGAGTCTTGGTGTAGAGATACGACCATAATTCAGGTCTTCATGACTTCCAGACAGTCTGATCTGTTCTTTCCATCTAGGTGTTCTATTACATGTGTGTTGGATTTTATGGATTTATTATTTTTAGTTCTCTTCTTTTCCCCATCATTCTACGATTTTAATCTTTTCTGCAGAATGTTTAAAGAAGTTCTTAAGCATGTTTATCTGTTCTTGGTTTTCTGTAGTAACCCAGGAAAGACACTGCTTCTATTGTGTGTGTGTGTGTAACAGCTTTATTGAAATATCTTTGACATATTGTTTTTTTAATGCGATACCAGTAATTTTCATCTCCATTCAGTCTTTATCAGATACTGAATTATGTTTTTTCTTCATGAGTATCTGCCCTCATTTCATAGATATGATGTGCCCTTGAGTCCTGTTCAAAATACTAATAGAAAATTACCTAGTTTTCACATGTTTATTTTTCATAAGAAGACATTTGCTTATTTTTTCGGATTGGTCCTCTCTCCACTGCCACAAGTATTAATTTCTGTTTGCTTGCTTCCTTATTCTTATGGTGAATAGTCTCTCTTTATGAATTATGGGGAGTCAGGTTGGGTTCTTTCAGAGATCATGTTCATTCATGTCTAAATCACTGATACGCAGATGAAGGGGAAAGAGAATGTGATGTGGTAACGTTAGCAGGCTGGGCTCTGATGCTAAGTGCCTGGCTTCAAGTCCCAACTCTGCCACTCCCGACTTGTGTGATTTTGGGTAATTCACTAACAGTTCGAAACCTCAGTTTCTTCTTCTATTAGCTGGGAATAATAATAATACTGGCCTTCTGGGTATGTCATGAAGATTAAATGAACCCAGACACATGGTGCTCAGAAGAGTGCTTAGTACAGGGTAAGCTCTGAGAAAGTGTTAGCCATGATGTTGATGGGGATAGTCGTGGTCATGGTGACGGTGATGATGATGGTGATGATAATGATGATGATGGGGATAGTGGTCCTGGTGATGGTGATGATGATGGTGATGGTGATGATGATGATGATGGGGATAGTGGTCCTGGTGATGGTGATGAGGATGGTGATGGTGATGGTGATGGTGATGATGATGATGATGATGATGATGATGGGGATAGTGGTCATGGTGATGGTGATGAGGATGCTGATGGTGATGATGATGATGATGGGGATAGTGGTCCTGGTGATGGTGATGATGATGGTGATGATGGTGATAGTGATAATAATGATGATGGTGGCGACGACAACAACGAGAATGGTGGTCATGATCGTACTTCATTCTTGCAGACTCTTTGCCTTCCTTTCCAAGTTAATTGTTTCTTTGCACTTGGGTCGAGCCAGTCTTTGAATCTTCTCTTGCATCGTCACATTTTGCCGGAGTTCTTCAAGGTTTCAGGCATACAGATATGGACTCCTTCCTTGGTATAATAATGTGGTAAAGTTATTATTTTTTTCAGAACAAAATCTGCCCGGGTACCCAAGAGAGACCTATTTTTCTTAGGAGGTATTTTAGTCTATGGTCCATAGAAAATAGAGCCTGAGACCATGCTTATCTGACAGTACTTATTGGGGGATGCAATCCCAGGTCACAAGAGTGAGGGGGAAAACTGCAAATTGCTGAACCAGCAGCAGGTTCACAGTGAGACCTAACAGGTTGGTCACACGGGGCACTGCAGAGAGGTGATATTGGATCCTTGGGCCTCAAAGTAGTCCATCAGGAGGACAGTGGACAGGAGTTTGACTGCTGGCTCCTTCACACCCGCGTCTGTCATTTTGTCAGTGATAGCCCCGTGGTGCGTTGACTTACTGTGTTTCTGGGTTGTGTTATCCCATGCAAGTAGCTGCTGAGGAAGTCAAATTCCACCCCCCAAAATGTGCTGCTTCTCCTGGGCCCGGAAATAGTGGGAGGGGCCAGAGCCTCAATGGGTCAGGTCAGTCCTGGACCCCGGAGCAGGTATGATAGAGACGGTGCGAAAGATTTGCTCTTTGTCCAGGGGAGACTGGGGCTGCTGCGTGGTTGATCAGCGGGCCTGGCATGTGGGTGTGGGCCCTTCAGGGATAGAATATGGAGAGGAAGGTTTTATTTTCTCCAGTACAGCGAATGGCCAGCCACCCAGGAAATATCTTTTTATTGGGAGATGTTTTGGCTCAGGTTGCCTGAAGAATGACGTTTAGAATCGTGAAGCTGAGTACATATGGGGAGGCCCATAAACTGGGGCCTACACAGCTTGAATATCTAAGGATGTTAGGAAACAACACATGTTCATTGAACTGCTTTTTAAAAGGCTAGATTCAGGGCCCTTGTCTGTCGAGTGGGGAGTGTGAGCTGAGGGCCAGAGCGGAACTGTACAGAATGTTGGGGGCTCAGGGGAGATGGGACAGCCAACTCCTTAAGAGAAACCTAGGGGAAGACAGAGGGGCTTTCCCAGGAGTCTTATAGAGTTCCGTCTATGCTATAAATGTTCTTTCCCACTTTCCTTGAGACCCTCAGCAACATCTACATTGTCTCCTCGTACATCGCAAAATGGATTTATTTGGGGCAGAGGCATTTGTCAAAGTGCTCAGTCCAACCTCCAAGTAGGCACGGGGCGAGCTGCCATTGCACTGAGGTATCTCCTTTACCTGGTTTTCACCAGGTACCCACTTCTCCCCAGAATCAGTCAGATTCTTGATTTCAAACAACAGAAATGAACTCTGACTCGCTTCAATGAAAAAGGAATCTGGAAGGACTGGAGGGGGACTGGAGGACTGGATATTAGAAAATGGGCAGAAACCAAGGCAGTTCCAATATTTCAGTCAACAGGAAGATGCACAATGGAATTTAACAGGAAACATCTCTCTGGGACACCACCACTCCACTGCCAGGAATGAACCAACCACCCTGTGACTCTCTGCTTCACACCCTGCTGAGCTGGAGTCCAACTAGCTCATCCTGCTTGTCGAGGGAGGGCAGGGAAGAACCATGTCCCAGCTAATGCTACATGGGGGGAGGTGTGTTGCAGATCCTGCCTGTAATTCCACTTGAAGAGACAGGAGAACACAGTCATTAAAGCAGCGAGCCCTGGGATCAGATGTCCTGGATTTGAAGCCAAGTTCTGCCGTTTCCTTGCTAAGTGTACTTGGGAAGGTCGCTTAAACTCTTTCTGTTTCCTTGTCTATGAAATGGGGCTATGTTAATCCTTAGTTTAAAGTATCATTATGAAGATGAACTGGTTAGAGCCCTCACCTGTAGGGCCAGAAGTTTTTTAGCAACTTGTATTTGTTTCTTGTGGCTGCCATACCCAATGACCACAAAAGGGGTGACTTAAAACAACAGAAATTTATTAACTCACTGCCTGGCAGCCAGAAGTTTGAGATCAATGTGCCAGCAGGGCAGCACTCCCTGCGAGGGATTCCGTTTCTTGTCTCTCCCAGCTTCCGGTAGATCCTGCCATTGCTTGGGTTGTGGCCACATCACTCCAGTCTCCTCCCATTTTCACATGACCTCCTCTTCTGTCTTCTTCTCTTCCATCTTTTAAAAACTATTGTCCTTCAATTTAGGGCTCACCCAGAAAATCCAGGATTATCTCATTTTGAGCTCCGCACTGAATTATATCTGCAGGGACCCTTTCTCCAAAGAGAGTCACATACACAGGTTCAGGGTGGACATTTTTCTGGGGGGCCACCATTTAACCCACTATATAAACTCTTTGTTTTTCCCCCCAAATTGAAAATGAGGTTGAAGCCAGGAGACCATTTATTTGTGTGTTGATCATCCCAGTGTGGGCTGGGAGTTGGGGAGGGGAGGTACCTTGTATAACCTGAGTCAGGCACGTGAACCTGTGGTGTCAGTATCATTTTGATGCGAGTCCTGAAGGGTATTTTGGGAGCTCATGTGAGAAAGACCTCAGAAGAATAAACATGATGAAATGACAGATCATTCCCAAAATATACTGTTTCCTGCCTTCAGACCTGCGCTCTCAGCTGTATTAGCAGCTGGTGATTGAAGGCTTTTCACCCTGAGCTAAGATGACTGAAGGACTTGAAGCTGCAACTTCTGAGGTAATCTCACTGGTAAAACTCTGCAATAAACTCTACTTTCGCGCAAAGCCAGCTTTGTGTGCTGGAAGATTATGATTTTCATGGAAGAACCTGAGAGGAGGAAAGGAACAGTTCAGAGGCCCAGATTTGGTTCTGTTTGTACCCTCCTAGCTGATGGCAGAAGAGAGAGAATCTGAGATCATCCAATAAAAGTTCAGGCATAGTAAGATGTGGCTGCCTGAGCTTTGTACCATCAGCGCTCATCGTACCGTGTGAAGTCCAGAATACACCACTGTGATATAAAAATTATTTTGAGCAGAAGGCATTTGAGTTCCTGAATTTTCTTATTGCCTAAAAGCAGATTCTCCCCCAAATACACAAAAGTTGTCATAAATCCCCTCCCCAGGAGCTACCAGAGGAGATTGACTCTTATCACTGGGGATAGAAGTGTCCACACCACCTCGAAAAGACATTGTCACAAAATGATCCTATCTCCCATCTATTCTCCTAGTGGCCCATTTGCCTTTCTGCAGTCTTTTGTTCTCCAGTCAGTGCCCTGCACTGCCTCCTCTTTCCCTATTAAGATGGTATGTAAGCCTCGAATTCTAACCACACCGCCTGGAGTCACATTTTTCTGTGAGTTTCTGTCTGTCCGCGATTAAGTCTGTCTTTTTCCTTGCTAATCTATCTGTTGTCAGTTTAATTTGCAAGCCCCCAAGGACAAAAGCTAAGAGGGTAGAGTAAATGTTTTTCCTCCCTGACACTTTCATACACAGTTCAGCACAGTTCTACCTTCAGCAAATAGGCTTAGTATTTTTTCTCTCTCTTTGTGTGTGTGTGTGTGTGTGTGTGTGTGTGTGTGTTTTCTCTTTAAGAATATTATAAATTCTTCTGGAATAAGGAACCACTTCTCCCACAGGGGCTGTCTTACACACACGTACACACATACTACTCCCCGAACAGACTCTTAGAGAAGGATTTAAGGACAAGTTGTTTCTTTGGGAGATGTTCCCACGAGGGGGAATGGGCAAATGAGACAGGGAAGAAAGGAAACCATCCCGTGCGTTGCTGAGCATCCTATCGCTGTGGCCAACTGGGTCTCAGTCCTGCTGGGGCTTTGAGAAAACTGTGTAGAACACGCCTCAGAGTTAAGCCACGCAAGGGGCGAGGAGCTGGGTATTTTTCCTCCAACTCTAAGTCATCATTAGCTGACGGCTGCTCTTAGGCGTATCAGCTCCTTGGTACAGCCCAAGCTTTGTGCTGGGAGAGAAGTCCCTTAGGCAGAATCACAAGTGCTCACAGAAGACACCACAGGCATGAATGGACGGTAAGAACCAACAGGATGTGGGCGGGCTCAGTGCCTGAGACTGTGGGCTTTACAAAGTTGCAGAGTCCTGGATCCAAAGCCTGATTCAGCTAACTGTGAGATTCTGGCAAGTTCCTTATCTCTCAGAACCTCATTTTCCTCCTTTGTAAATTGAGGGTAATAATTATTTCACAAGGTTTTGATTCAAAATGAAACACTTCTGTGAAATGTTTAGTACGTGCCAGGCATAGGGGAAGCACAGCGCCGACACTGTAGATACCATCTGAATGGACTTTGAAACCCCAGAGAATCTGGCAAAAGACATGAAGTGGTGCACGCATTTTGATACTTCATAGTTTAAATGAGTCCTGGAATATAATTACATACATGCGCATCAGATCGGGGGTGCAAAGAAAAACTCCATTCTGCGTGCTGAATAATTCTGACATCAGATGTGTGGGTTTTTCCTCACACCACCTAATTCTGCAGCATCATCTGGCGTCTTATGGTTCCATTCAATTCGGACACTATCCCCTTGGAGTTGGCATCAAATCCCATAGCTGAAGGGCTGCGTCCCACAAGGCTGTCTTCTGCTCTAATGCCAATTGCAAGGGGTAGGTCCCCAGGGTACCCCTGTTTCCATCCGACTTGGCTTCAAATCAGAGGTTCCACGACCCCTTTCTGACGTTCAGTAAGTTGCTATAATGGCTCAGAGAACTCAAAGAAACACTTATGTTTACCAATTTGTTATAAATAAAGGCGATGATAAAGGATGCAGATGAAGAGGCAGACAGGGCAAGGGCTAGAAGAGTCCAAGCTTCTGTCCCCGTGGAACTGGGGTTGCACCACCCTCTGAGCATGTGGAATGTTCACCAACCCAGAAGCTCTCCAAACACTGTACTTTAGGGATTTTTATGGAGGCTTCATCACGTAGGCATGACCGATTATTAACTTCCATTTCCAGCCTGCTCCCCTCCCCAGAGGATAGGGGATAGAGCTGAAAGTTCCAAGGCTCTAAGCCTGGCTTGGAGTTTCTGGTGACCAGCCCCCATCCGGAAGCTATCCAAGAGCCCATCAAGAATGGCCTTGTGAAAACAAAAGATGCACTCAGGAAACTCCAAGGGATTTAGGAGTGCTGGGTCACGAAGTGGAGTCAGAGATCAAATATCAGAACAAAAGATGGTCGTAGCATCTTTATTGCTTAGGAAATTACAAAGGTTTGAGGAGCTCTGGCCAGGAGCCAGGAATGAAGACCAGAATACGTATATCTTATTGTATCACAGTATCACAGCGTGTGTGTACATAACCCCTTCCCTTTCTGGGTCCTGGTTCACAGCAAGCTAGGACAAAGTGGGGAGGTATTGAGCGATTCAGAGGGATTAAGAGAGCAAGGAGAATGAAAGAGAGGACGACCACAGAGGAGATCATCCTTTGTGGCCATCAAGACAGCCCATTGGCATAGACGGGTGGTTACCGTGGAGACAGAGCCTGCATCATCCTGTGGCCATTCATGGTGTGTTTGGCTACCTAGAAGTCAGACTCCTGAGGACAGGGACTCTACATTCCCAACCTTCTGAGTATTAGAGCCCAAGAGAGGGGCTATATTCGAAAGGCTTCTTAAACAGAGCCAGCCTCAAGCATGGTCTGCCTATCAATCCTAACTTAATTCTGCTTCACCTAAGTTTCTATTGAACAAGGTCTTCAAACATATTATTCTTCCAACCCCAGTCTCCTGTGGGAAATATGATGCTAGCTGTCTTAGCCCAGATTCTCCAGAAAACAGAGCCTGAGGCAAATAATTATATGCTAATGTTTTATTGGGAAGTGCAATCCCAGGGACGCTGGAGAGAGGGGAAGGGGGAATGAGAATGGGAACAAATGACAGCGGATAGGGAAGGTGCGAATCAAGTTGGCACAAAGAGCAACCAGTTGCTCTCTGTCTGGTCACTGTCTTCAGAGAGACCAAGGGAACATCTCAAGTCAGGGTGCTGGTCAAGGGGATGGGAGAAGAATTTATCTTTGAGATCCTGTCTCTCACTCAGCAAAGGGTTGCTCCAGAGGGTGCTCCAACACCCCCATACACACTTCCAGGGGTATTGCATATGTTGGGGTGCAGGAGCATGTCACATCTCAGCAGCAACAGGGATGCTCTGGGGTGAGAGGGGAAAGGAGAGCTGTGTGGTCAAGCGCAAGCACTGTCAGGTCATGCGCCAGTGGGTGGTGACAAAGATGATCTTTGACCAAACTCTAGCCAGGCTCTTCTGAGCGTATTTTTCAAGTAGGCCCTGGCCTTGGGCATGTCCCCGAAAGCCGAAGTTTACCAGGAATCCTGCTAAGTCAATTTAGGTAGAATCCCTCATCCCCTACCACCCACCAGGTGATACGTGGTCACTCTCGCCTGCTCTCAGCAAGAATCCTATTAGGTCAGTTTAGCAAAGAATGTCCCTGCCCTCTAAGTAATTTTCCATCCGATGACATCCTTCACCCTACTCCTTGGCTATAAATCCTCACTTTTTCTTGTTGTACTCAGAGTGGAACCCAACCTCTCTCCCCTACTGCAAAGCCCCGGTGTAGTAGTCTCCCTGAATGAAGTCTTTTTTAGCACCTTTAACAAGTGTCAGAATAATTTTTTTCTTTAACAGTGGTCATACCACAAAGTGATGGTCTGCCCCTGTGAGTTCAAAATCCATACGAGGTGCCCGATATACCATTTCTGTAGGAAAGAATGGACTCTGGATTTTTTTGAGCATTTACTCAGCACTAGACCCTCTTATAAGCTCTTTATACTGTTCATTATTTGGTACCATTTTTTAAGCCATTCTTCAGGATAGGAAATGCGGACACCAGGAGTTCTAATCAACAAAGTCAAGATCACTCAGCTAGTAACTTACAGAGCCTGACTCTGAACCCAGGTACACTAGTTCCCCAGGCTGCTTTCTTACATGTTTCACTTCGACGCAAAACGCCGTTACAATATACAGAAGGGTACGCTGGTTCCATCCCTGTCAGCTGTGGGACCTAGGACGAGGAAGGCCATCCCTGGGGCTCTAGTTTGTTCATCTGTGTGATGCACGTGAGCATTCCCTGGGGTTTTTATGAGAACAAACAGTTTGAAATAAGTCACAGAGTTTCATCTCAGCCCCCAACTCCAAATAAACACATACTCCATTTTATATGTCATTATCATTATTATCAAATAACTTTTAAGTGTTTTAGTTTTACCTGAAACAGTGGTCATTGAATGTAATGCTTTTTTTTTTTTTGGCACAAAGAATCATAAGCTTCTTTCAAGTTTTAATTTTGATCACCTCTACCTCCCCGAAGTGTGCAGTGCCCATAGCTATGGAGTGTTGGCGAGATTAGTGACTGAACATGTAGTGACCTCCATCTCCTTTCTGTGAGATCCAAAGTGAGTGAGCTGACACACCGCAGGGACAGAGGAGAGCTGTTTGGATAATTGCTTATCATCCATGGGGATCAAATAAACCTTTGCAGGAGTCCTCGTCCATATACTGGATTATTATAATGCTTCAGCCAGATCTTTGACTTTCAAAATATCTTATAAATTTGGTTTGAACGCTTGTATTAGGTTTAATATCATCTTATTTTTCTGTTTTATGAATCATGTCAGTTTTTCTCTGGAGCTTGAAAGAGAGGCTGGCTATCCATTAGCAGAAGGGAAAGTCGTTAAATGACTCATCCTGTCACAGGGAGATGCACTATCTCTGTTTTATGTGCTCATTTGGGTGTGGGACATGGAGACACTAATCCCACAGCTGACGCTCAGCCCCGCTCCCTCTTGAAATCCTCCTGAGGCTCTTTCCAGGCTATTCCTTATCAGCATACGCATCACACACCCCTGACTGGTTTTGCATAAATAACCACACATAGTAGTTCATTGATCCACTGAGTAGAAAAAGGAAGGGCTCCCCAAAAGTAAATTGTTCAACTAAATGAAGCTTATCCTCACAAGCAACACATTTGAAATTTTTAATCATATTTGAAAGAAATGTTTCCAGGAAGTATGTGTCCTAGGCAGAAATAATTTGGTAGCAAGTGACAAAAGCCTACTCAGACTAGCTTAAGCAAAACGGAGAATTTATGGAACAGGTACCAGATGTCTCTTGGAATCTAAGGGCAAAAATGATCAAGGTTTCCTAAGGGGCAAATCGTCGCTCAGTCACTGGCCCAACTCGTACTGTCAAGGAACAGGTAGCCACTGATCTCTGATTCTCAATAACAAACTATAATGGACAAGAGTCTGATTACTCACTGAGGAGAGGGGAGCTGGGTTTGGGTACCAGTTCTGCCTCTAACCAACACTGTAAAGTTAAACATTTGCCAGTGGTTCTTAAGCAAGGAGGGGCATAGCTCTCCTCCACCTCACAGTAGTATGAGGAAATAGATTAGGGCGTTATTGATTGTCACAGTGACTTGGAGGAAGGGCACTGCTGGCACTTAGAGAGCAGACATCAGGGGTTCTCCAATGCACACAAGAGTCCCATAATGAACAACTAGTCTCACTTCATACCACTCCCTCCCTCAAGCCACCAAATCCAGGGATACTGAGAAACATGGACTCCCTGTGCATCTTGATTTCATTTTCTCAAAACAAGCTCTGGGGTTCATACAGTTTTTAAATTCTGTGACCTAGCCGTGACTATGAGATGTCTTAGTACAGACAGACCCTTTGGTAATGATTCATGCTGTTAGACAAACATTCAGGTCATCCCCATTGTGGGCACGTAGAAGGGTGGGGTCTTGTGACTGGTGCTGGCCAATGAGCTGTGAGCCAGAAAGCATGTCACTTCCGGCATGAACAATTAGTTGTCAGTGAGCCATCCAGGAAGGTGCTCATTTCCCTTTGCTATGGCAATAGACATTGTAACAGCTGGTGGCTACTCTGTGAGCCTGGGTCCTAGAATGAAGATAGTCATGATGCAGAGTAGAATCTCCTGCCTATCGATGATGGACATGAGTATGAGTGAAAAATAAGTCTTCATTATTTTAAGTCACTGAGATTTGGGGGACTGTTTGTTACCGCAGCAAACCCAGCCAATCCTGACTGATAGAGGCTCTCAGAATTGCTGTGCCAAGAACTGTTCTTAAGGACTTTACAAATATTAACTCATTTAATTCTTACAACAACCTTACCAAGTAGCTCAACCTTATTATCCTCATTTTATAGACAAGGAAAGTGAGTCACAGAAAGGCTGAGCAGCTTGTCCAAGTGACAGGAAGTAACAGAGCTGCAGTTCCAACCCAGGCAGTCTGGCTCCAGAATCCATCTCTTAACTACGGTGCTATACTGCCTCTCATCTCTTATGCAGCAGTTACCCCTACACTAAATCGACTTAAACCAGTGTGCTTCACTTATCTAATTTCTGCTTTCAGTGTTTTTAAAATTATGACTCTTTATTCCTGTTAGTTACCAGTTTTTTGCCATTACCTGCCTGTAGCAATAACCCCTCCTTTTTTCTCTTCTAATATGCTGTTTCTAATCCATTATGGACTAGGAAACCAGATAATTAAGCCTGTTGTGCTTGTTGTAATTGTGGCTAATTGAGACTGGCCACCTTGATAGTCAACCTTGCTCTCTTCCACCCCCACTCACCTTGCTCACTGTCTTGTAGTTGTGTGATTGTTGGCTCTTGTATCTATTTCCCCCGCTAGATAGCATGGTCTTTTTTTTTTTTTTTGCGGTACGCGGGCCTCTCACTGTTGTGGCCTCTCCCGTTGCGGAGCACAGCCTCCGGATGCTCAGGCTTAGCGGCCATGGCTCACGGGCCCAGCCGCTCCGCGGCATGTGGGATCTTCCCGGACCGGGGCACGAACCCGCGTCCCCTGCATCGGCAGGCGGACTCTCAACCACTGTGCCACCAGGGAAGCCCCCCCAGCATGGTCTTTTGAGAGAAGGTAATGAGTTTAATTCACCTTGTGTCTCTCTGTCCCCTTCCCCCAGCACAATGCTTTGCATATGTTAGGTGACTAATAAATATCTGCTAAGACTATTAAGTAATTAGGTTCTGAGTAATGGCCTAAGAGCTTGCCTGTAAGTTAATTAGATGGGCTTTGCTACTAGCCTTTGGGACGTCCGTTTTAGCTGTCTAGAGGCCTTTGGGACTTTCTCAGTGTGTCTTGGATGCTTAAGATTATGGGTCAAAGAGATCAATAAATTCCTTCGTTTAGTCCCTCAGTAGACAGTTATTGAGTTTCTACCATAATATTAAAATACTAGCAGTGTACACTTCCTGAATACTTACCAAGTGTAAGGTAATATTTGAAACACTTTGTAAGCATTCATTCATTTTAGACTCACAACAATCCAACAAGGTAGGTACAATTATCATTGTCCCTAAAGAGACTGAGGCCCTGAGAGCCATTTTCCCAAAGCCTCACGGCTAGCAAGAAGTGGAGTTAGACTAACTAGGTACTGGGGATATAGGTGGACAAGAAAGAGAAGGTGCATGCCCTGATGAGGTTGACATTCTAGTGAGAAAGCCAGATAAAAAGCAAACAAGCATATAAATCCACAAAATAATTGCACGTTGTGATCAGTGTTTTGAAAGAAATAAACAGAGTGCTGAAAGAAAAACTAAAGCAGCATCATAGGAGTGTGATCCAGGAGGGCATCTGTGATGGGGTGTTTAATTCATCTATTACTGCATTAAAACTTACCCCCAAATGGGTGCTTAAAATAATAAACATTTACTTATCATCCCACAGTTTCTTTGGGTCAGGAATTTGGGAGTGGTTTAGTTGGGCGGTTCGGGCTCAGTTTCTCAAGAGGTTTTAGTTGAGATGTTGGGTGGGGTTGCAGTCATCCGAAGGCTTGACTGGGGTTGGCAGAACAGTTTCCAAGATGGTGCAGTTTACCTGACAGAGCTCCACCAGACAAGCAGAGCCAGCAGGGGAGAGATCTATCAGGGAGTGTTGGGGGCTGGTTAGCAGGCTCTCCTCACGTCTGATACCAGAGCCTAAAATCCAGAGAGTAGCAGTCAAGGTGCAAAGACCAAAAGCAGGCTGAAACCCCGCGAGCACAAGCTAGAAACCCACAAGGACAGACTAAAACTTGTCTTCATCCTTGATGATGAGGACTTCCTGCAGAAGCCATGACCTTTTGAGCCACATCTAAACACACACACCGGGCGTAGCCCCTGCATCACATTAACAGGGTGAGTCAGCAGACCAACGACAAACCATGCGTGGTGCACAGTTGCTGCTGCCCGCCTTCTACCCTCCAAGTCTCAGAGAATTTCCCCTGTGGCCGACCCTACCTGGAAACATACAACAAGGGGGATTCTATCGTTCAACCGGGTCAAGTTGACACACTGCAAAGCCATCACACCATCCCACTCACTCCTGTGGCTGTTGGAAGACCACGTTGGTTGTTGACAGGCGACCTTAGTCCCTCATTGCATGGGCCTCTCATTAGGGATGCTTGAGCATCCTCATGTCATGGCCGCTGGCTGCCCCCAGAGTGAGTGATCCAGAGAGAGAATAAGGAGAAAGCTGCAATGTCCTTTATGGTCTAGTCTTATCACACACCGTCACATCTGCTATATTCGGTTTATCACAAGTAGGTCACTGAGTCCAGAGCACATTCAGAAGGAGAAGCATTAGGCTCCACCTGTTGAAGAGAGGAGTATAGAAGAATTTGTGGACATATTTTAAAAGGCAGCAACTCGAAGAGCCAAAGCCGAGTGTTGCAGGCGAGGGTGACAGCAAGAGGCCCTGAGGGGCTTGATGTGTGCGGGACTCTTCCTGAGGGTCAGAGTGGCCAGAGCTTCATGGACAAGCCCTGGGAAAGAGCAGCCTAGCATGAGGCTGGGCCTCCCCATCATGACAGGGAGTTTGCTTTCTATTCTAAGTGCCATAAGGACCCATGGTGAGGTCTCCGGAAGAGCGATATAGCCCTATTTGCACTGTGAAGTGTCGCTGGGTCTACCATGTGGGGCGTGCATTGCAGGGGGCCAGAGTAGAAGCAGGGAGCCTGCAGAAGGCATTGAAACATTTACTTTGTACTCATTCTAGCTCTGCCATCTATTTGATCCATCCACTTAACCTCTCTGTTCCTCATCTGTTAAACAAGGTGACTCTTCCCTGCACACCTCCCAGCATGACTGCAGGACACACAGAGAGAATGCACACTGAGACGCTTTGTCAAGTGCAAGACGCTGCAGATGCAGTCGAGGCACTTTTGCTGGGCTTGCTCTGGCTTAACACCCTTTCCAGAGTTGAAGGATTTTAATTCCAAAAGGACACCGGGGTCAGGAGAAGACTATTTTAGCTTCAATGTAACTGCACAGTTGCTACTTACCATCTTAAGTGAGTTAATACCCACTGTGATGGTTAATTTTATGTTAACTTGACTGGGTGATGGGCGCCCATATTTGATGAAACATTGCTCTGGGAGTGTTGGTGGGGGCGTTTCCGCATGAGATTAGCATTTGAACTGGTAAATTGAGTAAAGCAGATGGACCTCCCCAGGGAGGCCCTCATCCAATCTGTTGAGGGCTTGAGTAGAACAAAAAGGTGGAGGGAGGGAGAATTCTCTTTCCACCTGACTATTTGAGCTGAGACAGCCATCTCTTCCTGGCCTCAAACTGGGACTTATACCATTAATGCTCTTGGCTGTCAGGCCTTCGAACCCAGACAGGAACTACACTACTGAGTTTCCTGTGTCTGTAGCTTGCAGAAGGCAGATTATGGGACTTACTAGCCTTTTAAATCATGTGATCCAATTCTGATTCTCTGGAGAACTCTAATACACCCACCAAAGTATTTAAATGATCAAGAACCATGACGTTGTGTGCAAGGCCTTGAGATCACGGTGATACCCCTGCAGCCATCACTGGTGACTCACTCCATCCTGGAAACATGGCATCAGCTCTCTTAGCTCAGTGCCCTTGAAGCGGAGCCTAAGGTGGGGAGTTTGGAGCCAGTGATACATGGAAGGAGCGCTCTCAGAAGAAACCTGGGAGGGAGGGAAGCAGGATAAGGCAGGCAGTGCGCAGGCAGATGTGGTTTCAGAAGTCGGACCTGCGCATGATCCCGTGGGGAGCCCTGGAGCTTGGACTGTACCACAGATGACACTCCTGCCCAGCAGCAAGCAGGCTCGGTTGGTATATCACACCCGTGCCACACTCGAGTTATCGATTATTATGTAACACGTCACCCCAACACTTAGCGGCTTAAAACAGTCATCTCTTTGCACACCTATGTTCACACAGCATCATTCACCACAGCCAAAAGGTGGAAGCTACCCAAGTGTCCATGGATGGGTGAATGAATAAGCAAAATGTGGTGTATACATACAATGGAATATTTTTCAGCCTTAAAAAGGAAGTTCATCAAAACTTGGATGAATTTGGAAGGCATCATGGTAAGTGAAATAAGGCAGACGTACAAAAAACACGTACTGTGTGATTCCATTTATAGGAGGTACTCTGAGTAGTCAAATTCATAGTGACGGATAGTAGAATCGTAGTTTCTAGGGACTGGGGTGAGGGAAAATGAGGAGTTGTTGTTTAATGGGTATAACGCCTCGGTTTGGCAAGATGAAAAAGGTCCAAAGATTCAATGTGTTGGCTGCGCTGTAACAGCTGGGTGACGGGCACTCTGGCCTGGTAATGCGGACCTGGGGTGGCACCGACAACAGCTGCTACGGGGGCATGACCACCAGCTCTTTGCAGACGGGATCAGCCGTCACATGACCTGCTACAGCAAACTCTCCTTCAGTTATAAAAATGGCATAGCCTTTGAAATGGAAGAACGTTTAAAATTTTTCTTTTAAAACAGCTACACTTTTGATACTGTTTAGACACCCAACCAATAATACTCTCCCTATTAGAGCATTAACAGCGGGTCAGATACTGCCCTAAGGCCTTTTTAGGTATTAACGGATATGACTTCACAACCATGAGAGGTCAGTATGACTATTATCCCCATTTTACAGATGAGGAAACTGAGGTCCAAAGAGGCTAAATAACTTGTCCAAGTTCATATGGCTGATAAGTGGTAGAGGTGAAGTTTGAAGTTCAGCGTCTGGATCCAGATTCGACGCTTTTCGACATATTTCCATACTGCTATCCTGTAATAGAACTGATAAAAAGAAAACAAAATAAAAAGCTTGGTTTTCTACTACATAATCGTTTAGATTTATGATTGAGTTTAAACATAGTTCCAAGAAGTTAAGGACCAAACAGATCTATGACCACCTTCCCGAAGAACTCCATGTACTCGAGCACGACCCCTCAATGAGCATGTCTTCCAGAAGCAAGAATCTGGACAAGCCAAACCCAAGGCCATGCAGAACAAGGCAGAGGTGTTCTGGGAGAGCGCATCCAGTTGAGGCTTCACACTCCAGCTTTAGCAAGCCCTTCAGCTGTAACTAATCGCCAGCAGAGAAGCCATGTAGTGAAGTGGGTATTTTGCAGGCCGATGCTGTCTCCTGGCAGTCAGATGAGGTCAATCAGCTGATTTCCCCAATGAGATATGTTTTCTGTTGAGCTCGTGCTTTCAATTATCCAGATGAAGAAAAGCGCCATTTGGGCGCTCTTATCCAGATCTTGATTTTCTTGCTGATTCCCAGCTCCTGAACACTTCCTCTTCCTTAGCTACTTGGAAACAGAGATTCTGAACTTTCTGCTTAGTGGACTGTGTGCGTGCGTGTGTGTGCGTGTGTGCGCGCGCACATGTGTGGGTGCCTGTTTTGTTAGGGGGAGGGGCAGGCAGGGGTGGGACAGCACTCTGAACAGTCATGAACTACCAGATAAAATGCCCTTGATCTTATAGGTTTGCTTCAAACCATCAAACGGCATCACTTGACAACCCGGCAGCCTCCAGCTGATGGATTTGCAGAAGTACTCAAGGATAATTGGCATTTTAATGGGAAAATGCCATGTTCCCAAGTGTCAGAATAGCTATAAGATATCCCAAGGGCCATTAACACAGTTCTGGGGTAATTAAAGTTGCTCACCCATCAGTCTTGGTCTCAGAACCTCTCCTATGCTTGTTGCAGGGCTTCTGGGGGTGCCCACTTCTCACAAACCACTAAACTGGAACTATAGTGATCAAATATCTCTTCCCATTCCTACATATGCATGTGAAAGACACCTCGGAGCAGCAGTACCTCTGTCATTGCCTTTCTTCTGTCTTATCTTTGGTCCTGGTTGGGCCCAGGTAAGAACTCTGAGAGCCATGTGTGGTAGAAGGGATAATCCTTTTATCTGTAAATGTTCTGCAGTCAACTCACTAAGGTCATATTACAAAAGGGCGGGCTTCCCTGGTGGCGCAATGGTTGGGAGTCCACCTGCCGATGCAGGGGACACGGGTTCGTGCCCCGGTCCGGGAAGATCCCACATGCCGCGGAGTGGCCGGGCCTGTGAGCCATGGCCGCTGAGCCTGCGCGTCTGGAGCCTGTGCTCTGCAACGCGAGAGGCCACAACAGTGAGAGGTCCGCGTAACACAAAAACAACAAAAAAAACAAAACAAGAGTCACCCCAGAATTGGGCAGGGGGAGAAGAATCAGAGAGAGATGGGAAGAGAAAGAAAACCCCAGAGCAGCTGTGCGTTGTGTAGACACCAAGAGATGTGGCTTGATCTGGACCATCTTGCAACTAACCCACCCAAGGGATTACTCCAGCACCAAGGACAGGAGCTGTGGGGTCGCTCTGTTTACTTACTCCTGTGTAACAAGCCACCCCAAAGTGCAATGGCTAAAAAAACAGCCATTTGTTATGTGTCATGAGTTTGAGTTTGTGAGTCAGGAATTCGGGCAGGGCTGTGCTGAGAATTCCTCTGTCCTGTGTGGCTTCGCCTGAGGTCCTTGGTTGTATGCAGCTGGTGGATGGGCTGGGCTATTGACTTGTTGGGATGGCTGGAAGGCTGGGCTCAGCGGGGACTATTGATCAGAGTGCCTGCAAGTCACTCTGCCAGCACAGCGATCTCAGAATAGTCAGACTTCTGTCGTGGTGGCTCGGGTTTCCCAGGGAACGTTCCAAGAGATCCTGGTGGCAGCTGCAAGGTTTCTTATGACTTAGGCCGAGAACTCCCAGAGTGTCCCTTCTGCTGCATTCTGCCAGCCCAGGTTCAAGGGGAGAGGAAAGAGATTCCTCATCTGCTGGAAGTTGAGGCAGACTCTGCAACCATCTTTATCTACCCCGGAGTCGTCTGGCATATGTCTAGCCAGAAGGTATGGTTCAGGACAGGGAAATGAGGGTGGGAGGCCCCTCTCTCAGGGCTTCCGGTACAACTTAGTTATCTGCCCCAGGAGAAAGCCTGTGCTGGCTGCCAGCCCAGCAGAAGGTATTGCCAGAGAAGCCGGGAGAGCCTCAAATAGGAAGAACAGTACCAGTTCAGAAACATTTATCTCTTCTTCCCCAGCCTGCCTCTCAACCCTTAACACGGGAGAGGAGGGAGGCTGAGAGATGCAGGGGAAGGAGCTGAAGGACGGACCACTCCCCTTCCCTCCAAGACCCCAAGGGTCAAAGCCAGGCATTTTCTGGGGGCTGGGAGATGAGAGTTCACTGGGATGGGCGATCAAAACTTGAAACGAGCCTGGACTTTTTTTTTTTTTTGCGGTACGCGGGCCTCTCACTGTTGTGGCCTCTCCCGTTGCGGAGCACAGGCTCCAGAAGCGCAGGCTCAGCGGCCATGGCTCACGGGCCCAGCCACTCCACGGCATGTGGGATCTTCCCGGAGCGGGGCACGAACCTGTGTCCCCTGCATCGGCAGGTGGACTCTCAACCACTGTGCCACCAGGGAAGCCCAGGACTGGACTTTTGAAACCTGAAAACGAGTAGAGGTAGGGAATTTGTTTCATTAAGAGAGATTAGACAGAGCACACTTGAAAGCAGCAGTTGGAGAAGATATAACGGTCATTTGTAACCTTACAGAATGCAGACTGTTCAGTGAACTGGTCATATCTGCCTCATAACACATGGGTGTTAGGCAGCTCACAAGAGAGAGGCATGTACGAGTTGAAGATGCTCCTTTCTGTAGCAAGTGCTGGACTTAGAGCTCTCTCAGATGACCCACCAGAGGGGCCCACCGTCCTTGCTCCGAGATGGAGCCAGGACACGGGGGAGGTGGGAGTTGAGGAAAGCAAGGGCAATGGGCAGGGGAGGGAGAGAAGCCGGCGGGACACCAGAGGAGGGACTCCTGGACACCTGAGGCAGGGTGCCTGAGGGAAGAAAAAAAAGCATCATAATTTACATCATTCCGTGGACGTTGTGTATGTTTTGGTCAGCCGTGAACAGGAATGTTACCTTCCAGGGTGGGATGTTGGTTTCATGCCCGCGAAGGACTCGCTGCTAAGGTGAAACAGGTGCAAAGGTTCCGACTCTGTTTCCGCGAGGCTCAGAGGAGCATCACTCACTTAGGAATAGAAATGAACGCATAAGAGTGAGTATTAAAAATAGCAATCACTGTGTCAGGGTCGCGACAGGACACAGATGGCATTCTTGGTGTGGGTAATTGGAGGAGTGTTTAGTAAAGGAACTATAATATTTACAAAGGAGTGGGCGGGTGTAGGGACATACCCTGCCGTGGATACGCAGCCATGCAGGACTAGGAACACGGGGCTAGGACCACGCTGAAGCCCTGAAGGGACGGGGGAAGGGCAGTTATAGGACCTGGAGGTGGCAGTGGCAGCCTGGCAGGAGCTGTGCTCTTCGATGGATCCTGCCCACCCAAGACAACTCCAGAGAGGGGAAGGGGGGTTGGATTGGTAGCAGCCAACCAGAAGTCAGAGGACAAGGGGGTCAGCTTCCTGGGCCACAGAGCAGCGGGGAGACTTGCAGAGAGTGAATGAGGGCAGAAAGTGGAAAACATGTCTCATCGTGACAAAAAAATATTGAATGTCATCTCAACAGGAGTGGCCAAACAGGCATGCATTTCATTCCAGGCCTGTGCTGAGCATTTCACAGATGTGCACAGATTTAATCCTTATGACTTTTTCAGTACAGCTTCTATGAATAGTGCCCAGAGGGCAGATGAAACCAGGTCTCAGAGACATCGGGTAAACTGTCCAGAGTCACACAGCCAGGAAGTGGTAGCCCTGGACGCAAAGCAGGTATTTGGGCTCCAAAGCCTGTGCCTTTGACTCTGGACTGTACTGCTTCTCCTACATAGGAGTCCTAGGCATAGCAGGGAGTCCTGGGACATAGCAAAGCCTCGGTACTCTTAGAGATCTAACGTTAGCTCCCAAGGGGAGAAGGAGTTGGGAGCCGTTGCCTCTTCCACTGTTGTCAGGACTCCCAAAGGGAGAGACTGGTCAGTCGGTTGCAGGACTGGGATGGATGGGGTGGGAGTACATGCAGGGGGACCATGTTAAAGGGAAACATTTCCACCTCTTGAAAGGTAAAATTATGCTCATACACATAAAGGGAACACAGGTCCAAGATTTTATTTAACTTGTTAAGCAATGGAAAACAAATCAGTTATTTCAACAACCTCAAAGAAGAATGAAAAAAAGCAGACACATATATAGGTAGTCAGAAACGCCAGAATGGGCTTGCTAATAGATGCGATACTGTTGTGTTCCAAAGGTAGGTGGGGATCAATTGCACCTCCCCTGGACAAAATGTATTTGCTTTACAATCAGTTTCCTATGTTGACAAAATAATTAATCAGTCCATCTAAGAAATAAATGGAAAATCGTATTCGAGCCAAACTGAGGATTATAGCCCGGGAATAGACTGTCAGAGAGCTCCGAGAACTGTTCCCCCCATTAGAGGTCACAGCACAATTATGTAAGTTTTTGTGACAGAGGGCTGTACATTAAATGACATATTATTGACAGTTTATCCAGTCTAGCAAGTAGTGGGTCATGGGTAATTGTGGCCTTCTACAAGATCAAGAAGGAATGTTATCTTTTAAGGATTTGTCTTGTTGATGCTTGGAGAATGTTGCTTTTTATGGGTGAGCTGGCATTTCTGCCGGTGGGAAGGTTTTGTTGATGTATAATGCAGATCTACAGTGCACAGTAAAGGGGAGAGAGGAGGCCAAAGGGCAGAGGAAATTTTTATGTTTAATTTTTCCTTGTGTTGCCATAAAATGTGAATTTGATTTCACACAACATACAGAGTTTTGAAGTAGCTCGTGAAAAACACTGCCTGAGTTCCAGGTTTCACACCACCTGTCAGCTAATCTACAGGATGCCTTTCCTCGGTTATCTCCTCCTTTGCTTTACTGTGCCTCTAACTTTGAAAGCTGTCTGAGATCATGGAGCAGGAAATGGAAGCAGAAAGTTCCACAACTCCTGCTATCCAAATCAAAATGCATGGGACCCAGACTGTCCAAGCTAGATCTTAGCTCTCTCAAATGCTCTCAGACAAGGAAGATCCAAGTTTCATGAGACCTGAGGCTTATCAGTGGGTGGTGGAAGGAGGGTCCTTTAAGAAAAAAAAAAATTAGAAAGCTAGGTGTGAACGTTTATATAGAATGTAAAAAGGAGTCTTGGAGCTGCAGACCCCTTCTTCTGAGATCTTATTAGGCAATTTCCCAGGAATGCTTACATGGAAGTGTTTACGTACAGATGCTTACTGGTTACAACCTGGCCTCCACTCCACTCTGAGTTCAGTGGACCAGCATCAAGGGCATCACCCGGGAGCCTGATAGAAATGCAGCATCGCCAGCCTCTCCTTTAGACCCATTGAATCCGAATCTACCTTTCACAAGGTGCACATTAA
The DNA here is from genome assembly GCF_039906515.1 of Pseudorca crassidens. Lineage (NCBI taxonomy): Eukaryota > Metazoa > Chordata > Mammalia > Artiodactyla > Delphinidae > Pseudorca > Pseudorca crassidens. The sequence goes on along the minus strand of NC_090305.1, from coordinate 88,815,474 downwards.
GGGTGGGCTGACACTGACTTAGAGCCCTGTAGCGCCCCATCAACTCCCAGGACCTCACAGGGCCCCGTGAACCCAAGGAGCCCCGGAGGCTGACATTTCCTTAGCTTCTGGGTGAGTCTTCCTCTGCTCCCCGGACCCTTTGACTGGGCCTGCTGCTGGCTAATGCTGCAGTGGCATCTGAGGGACCAAGAAACTGGAGCTCTGGCTGAGGCACTGCCGATATCTACTTGTCCTCCATTAAGGGACCGTGGTACATCCCTTCACAATCAGAAAGGGAGCTGTGGTCCTCAAATAGAGCATGAACGACCATGCATAGGACTTCTGACATCCTCGGGCCTGTGGGGTGAGGGGGTAGTGGATGCTGTCTGGCCCTGTAGCCCGCTGGCCAGCACATGCTCAGCTCTGCAGCTGGAGCCCCTCTGCGAACAAGGCAGCCTGCAGTTCCAGAGAACGAGTGCCCAGCATCTTCCCATCCAGCATCCCTCAGCAGGTGACTGATGAGCGTGGGAGGACAGATGTCCGGCCTGTCACCTCTTCCGTCGGAGTAACTCTGAAGTGTGTGTTCTATACCTGGGTCCAGACTCCCCAGCAGGATCATAGTCTCATTGACCACCATGGTAACTTACTTGAGCGCACACCGTTCCCTGTCTCTCTCCCACTCCCCTAGGAGTGTTTCCTGGGGTTCCTTTCCAGATCAACTACTTATGCTCCAATCCTTGTCTCAGAGTCCACTACTGGGGAAACCCATCATAGCACAGGGGAAGAAAGGGGTTGCAGTGAAGATCCGGCGCTGATTTTCCTTCTGTGAACCATGACAGCATCTGCAAAACCAGACCCGTTGCTGGGGGACAGTTCAGTTGTGTATGGAATAGAAGCTGTGGACAAAACTGGAATGTGGGCCTCCTACCCACTGAGCAGGCAGCGCTGAAAATCACTACTGGGTTAACTCGGGGGTCCTCAACATGGGCATTTTGCACTAGAGAATTCTTTGCGTGGAGTGGGGTGTGTGGGTGTGTGGGTGGGTGTTCTGTGCGTTATGGGATGATTGTAGTGAGCAGAATTCCTGGCCTCTACTCACAGATGCAAGTGACACCACCAGCCCCACCACACCGGTTGTGACAATCAAATATGTCTCCAGACACCGCTGAATGTTCCTGCAAGCAGAAACAAAAATAACCCCAAGTTGAGAACCACTGAGTGAACCAAACCCTTTTTCTTCTGAGCATTGGCAAGCAAAGTCAGGCTCGCTCTTTTCCACCTGCAGTACAACTTAAAGCCTTTTGGTTCGCTTCCGCCCTCTGCCCTCTGCCCTACCTCGCCCCGAGCCCTCATTTCTAAAACCCATTTGTCATCGCTGCCGTTTCGAGGATGGATTTCCAGATGGTCTGCTAATGCTAACTGGGATCGCGTTTCCGGTAAAAAGGCCCAACAAATCAGATCCCTCCTGGTCTCAGGGTTCCAGAGTGCCCTCCAGTGGCAAGAAGCTGCCATTCACTCTGGCTCCCCTCCAAATCCCAGGCCACTTGGAAAGAACTGTGGGAGGGCAGGGTGGGAAAGGCAAGGACTTTCCCTTTGCTGGTTTCTTCTGTGAGAAAACCCACTTTCTTGCGATTTTGTTTTGAAAATTCAGCAGTGTCTTCTCCAGGCTGCTTTGACTTGGAGCGTGTTTTGGGGGGGTGCATCCCTGAAAGATTTATCCTGCGACTTGTGTGTATTCTCGGGCATTGTACTTTCACAGTCTGGTCAGTAAGGGAGGAATGCAGATGGAGTAAATAAGCAATGAGAGCAGGGGTGCGTAAATCAGCCAGGGTGGTTGCGTAGGGCAGCCAGGACCCTGTCAAGCTGTCGGGACCAGCTGGGCTGCAGGGGAGGGCTGGGACCCAGGCAGGGGCTGCTCTGCTCCCTGCAGTACTTATTCCCCGGTCTTCTTGAGGGTGCACATCCCACGGACTCTGTGTTCTGTCTCCAGCCACCAGCTTTAGCACATGGCGGCTGCCAGAAAGAAAGCAGATCCAGTTCTAGAGTTTTCCAGGCCTCCCCAGGACAGAAGCTTTAAGGGCGAAGGGGTGGCGGCATGCCCAGTAGGACAGCCCGTACAATCCAGTTTGTAGAAAGCAGGCAACTGTACACAGAGCAAAGATTGCAAACCAGGGAGCGGGTCAGGTGGAAAGAGGAAGGGCTTGGGCACAGCGTGGAATCCCAGCCTGCCTGTCACTCCCTGCAGGACTGGGTGGGGACCACTCTGTTCTATGTGTTTTAAAACCACTACAGCATGGAGGACTCAGAGAGGACTTTTTTTTTTTAACCTACATGAATTCCCCTTGATGCTAACTCAGTGTGGGCATCCGGCCTTTCCCCTCATCACGTTCCTGTAATTGCACAAGTTCTGCTGAAGGCTCAGGGCAAACCTCGGGCACCCGTGTCGTTCATTGCCGAGCCCCAATGCACTCACAGGTCTGGCCAGTAAAGGTGCGTTGTCATTGTCTGTTGAATGAACGTATACGTCAGGGAGAAGTAAGATTTTAAAATACACGTGGGGAAAGAGGGAATTCGGGATAAGGAAACAGCACAAGGGAACACAGAAGAGTGCATCTGTTTGGAGAACAGGGAGAAGGCTCGTTTTGACTAGAGAAAGGGGCTCAGGTAATGAAATAGCAGGAAGTAATGCTGGAAGGTTGCCAAGGGTATCAAGGGTCAGAGAACAACTGATCTTAATTTCTTAAGTCATTAAACTATTCTCTAGCAGTTGTCCGAAAAGTCTCACCTTCTTTTTCTTAACAGTTATTTTGTGATGTCCCTTTATCGCCCTGAGATGAAATTCACTTTTTAAACATAACCTTACTCATGTAATTTTCAAAAAATAAGTATAACAGCCTAACTCTAATATAAAGGAGAGATTAAGGAAATGCTATTTACAATATCATACATTTCAATACGTAAATGAAGAAGTCAGATGGTTGCACCTTACAGGAAAGTTTGGATGAAAGACAATATTCAGCTGAATATTCAAATTTATAAGGAATCACTGTGGATGCAGCATCTGCAAACATAGACTATTAAGGTGTCTCCTTTGGTGACTCAGATACCTTGAGGGGCCTTGCTGTTGGTGACGTTAATTTTCAAGTGGAGAACAACTTTGGATAAAGGTTCAAGCAAAGCAAAGTACAACTATCTCCTGAGTTACACATTCGTTGCATTCCTAGAAACCTTAATATATGTTAAAACTGTGCAAAACATTTTTTTGCTGGTGTGTAGGTGGAGTTAAGTTATTGACTCATGTATTATCTCCTGCTACGTGACATTATTACCAATACTTAATGGCTGAAAACAGTAATAATCATTTATTATCTCTCATAGTTTCTCAGGGCCAGGAATTCAGACAGGGCATAGAGGGGCCAGCTTGTCTCTCTTCCATATTGTCTGGGGCCTCAGCTGGCAGACTTGAAGGCTGAGGTCTAAAGTCATCTGGAGGCTTGACTGGGACTGCAAGGGCCACTTCCTAGGTGTCTCACCCACAAGGCCGGCAAGCTGGCGCTGGCTGTTGGCAGGAGGCCTCAGTTCCTCCCTGTGCACATTTCCACACACAGGGCTGCTTGAGTGTTATCACAACATGGCAGCTGGCTTCCCCCCAGTGAGTGATCCAAGGGACAGAGGGAAAGACAGAAGCTGTGCTTTTAGTAACCCACCTCAGAAGTCACACAGCATCCCTTCTCCCACATTCTTTTCTGTAGAAGAAAGTCACTGAGTCTGGCCCACATTCAAAGGAAGGGGAATTAGGCTCCGTGCTTTGAAGGGAGGAGTGGCAATACGTTTGCAGATATGTGTTAGAACCACGACAGCTCAGATAACTCAAAACTGGTTTTTCACCCACATGAAGTCCCCTCAAAAATTGTGTGATAGGTAGTGTAACAATCCATTATGTGGAATAATTCTTCATATGATAGGATGTCTGGCACCTCGTCACCCCGCCCCTACTCCAGCAAATGCCAGTAACACTTCTCTATCGCTGTGACAACCAAACACATCCCCTGCATTTCCATAATTCCCTCACCTTGAAAACCACTGTAACGGGTAACGGAGAGCAGCAGAAATTATGGGGCAAGGAAGCCACACAGTCAGACCCTGGCATTATGAGGGTTCTAACATAGTGTGCAGGAAAATCTCCCCATTGCTTTTAAGATATGTGAGTCACACTCTGCCACTCCACCAGCCTCGCTCCTCTGCTGCCCTCCCCTCCCCTTGCCCTCTGCCCTCCACTCACACCAGCTTCCTTTTGGCTCATCAGACATGCTAAGCTCCCTCATGCCTCAGGGCCTTTGCACCTACTGTTCCTCTTCGCTAGAACATTTTTCTCTTCCTTTCTTATACCCACCCCTCTTCACCTCGGTCTCAACGTTTCCTCAAATCCATCTCCCTTTTCCTCTCTAAAGATAGCCGATTCCCCTGGAGGCATGGTTTGCTCAATTTGATTTTAGTTACGGATTTGTGTGATTATGTGTTCCATTTCTGTCTCCCCTGTACAAATGCATACTCAAGGATGGCAGAGGAAGGAGGGGCGGAGGAGGGAAGCAAATGAAATTCTTGCATTAGCCACGGAGCTGGGCAGCCTCAGATAACGTGGAAGAGTGTACGGTTCCTCTTGGGCTCCCTGAATGAACAGCCCCACATATCACCTGTGAAAGGAAAGAGCGGGAAGGGCCCAGTCCCTGTTGAAATATTGGTAAAGATATATATCTGACTGCGCCCATGAACGCATAAAGAGGTATAGTATCTCCCCAGTTCGCAGTGAAAAACCGCAGACGCTAATGGTGATGTTGCTAGGTTGTTCTGCCGAGCGTGATTTTCTGTTTCAGTTACTGCCGTGGTGGTGATTTAGCAGCCAGACCGTCTGAGAGATGCTCATCAGAGGTTAGGTTGTAAGTGCCAGTAGGAAAGAGATGGCCTGGGTTTGTCTGTTTCTGTCTCTTTTTCTGTCTGTCTGTCTCTGTCTCTCTCTGCCTCTCACAGTATAACAGGTGGGTTAGGGAATTCTCTGGTGGTCCACTGGTTAGGACTCTGCGCTTCCACTGCAGGGGGCACGGGTTCGATCCCCTGGTCGGGGAACTAAGATCCCACGTGCCGCGCGGCGCAGCCAGAAACAAAACAAAACAGAAACAGGCGGGTTAGCCTTTATTGTCCACCCAAATAGCCCTTCCAGGTTAGGCTGTGGCCAGACCATCTCTGTAGGTGGCTGGCTGGGGAACCATGCCACTGTGATCTAGGTATGCTGGGCACTCACCACTACTCTAGAGCAGGGCTGAGTTCTCTACAAGGGATCTCGTAATCGCCACCAACATACAGAGAGCATTTACTGTGTTGCAGGTACCCTGGCCCATGGATGTGCTTCTTGCTGGCTTGCCCCTGACCTGATCTCACTGCAGACTCACAGCAGCCTCAGTGAGGCTGCTTTTGTTACTGTCACCCCCATTTTACAGCGGAGTTCACTGAGGTTTTAAATAAGTTGCTTAAGGTCAAGCCGCTATAACACAGTGCAGCAGGGGCTTGACCTAGATTCAATCTGATTGTCCTGCCCGAGCTCTTCACATTGTCCTTCACTGCTGGTTCCTGCCCCACCAGCAGCCAGGGCTCCCACGTCATCCTTTCGTCCCCTTCATTAGTCACTGGCTCTGCCTCTAGTGCCCCTGTAGGCTTTGGGGTGACTCCAAGGAAGGTGTGGAGAGCCCTGGTCAAGCTGGCTGGGGATGAGGTGACATTCTTCCACTCCCTGGAGAGGGCTTCAGGTAAGAATGCAGGTGTGATCTCCATGTCACTGCCTTACCCTTGAGCCTCCTGCAAAAGGCTGCTTCCGGCAGCTGAGGGGTCGGAGAATTCCCATGACCTCCCAAGGGTAGACATTTCCTACAGATCTGCCCAGGAAAGGAGGCCTCATGATAACAGTATCTTCCCTCTGTAGAGACTTCCACCATTAAAGTGCTTTCATTTATATTGTTTACTTACGTAGTGAATGCCCTGAGTCTGGTCTTCACTTCATGGGGCACGAGTGGCAGTTGTGGTGGCAGCAGGGAGGCATTTGCGAGGCTTCCTGAACCCTAGAGCACAGTCTCGGTAATCCCCTTGAAACCTGTAGCCCAGTTGTGCCCGCTGACATCTGCTCCTCCAGCCCTCCCATTCATAGTGTATGCTCCTAATGCCTGTTTTCAATTCTTTTCTGCCTGAGATACCTGGTTCAGTTTCCTGAACCCTGACTGATAAACCCCATTTCTAGTCAAACACCCTCACCCTGTAATTTTCCTTCTCTTTCTGAGGCTGCTTCTGTGTCCTTCCCAACAACGTATACCAAACATTTAAAACATTTTTTAATTTAGTATTTTGGCAGTTTAATTTGACTTTCTTTCCTTTGCAATTAAAGACTCAGGATAAATCACATAGGTTATCTCCTTTAATTCTCCCAGCAAGTTTGGAAGTAGGCGCTATTAGCCCCATTTTGTAAATAAGGAAACCGAGGCTCAGAGAGGTTAAGTGGGGGCCTCCATGGGCTCTATGGTACCTTGTGTGAATTAGAAAAAGGAGCCTCATCTTGGGGGATAGGTTTCAAAATGGCACTCACTCCGCAGGTGAATTACAAAAGGGCCTGCCTTCCTCTGGACTGTTGGAGCCCCAGAGCCAGAGAGCGCAGCTTGGTAAGCAGGACGTGGACCCATTTCAGTCCCCACACACCCTCCAGATCAGGTGTAAACGATAGGACAAAACCTGCGCAAATGTCCATTGCAGCCCTAGTTAAGGGTCTCACCCAAGGTCACACAGTTCTAAGTGGTAGGCTGCTCTCCCTCTTTTTTTTTTTTTTTTTTTTTTTTTTTTTGTGGTACACGGGCCTCTCACTGTTGTGGCCTCTCCCGTTGCAGAGCACAGGCTCCGGACGCACAGGCCCAGCGGCCACGGCCCATGGGCCCACCGCTCCGCGGCATGTGGGATCTTCCCGGACCGGGGCACGAACCCGTGTCCCCTGCATCGGCAGGCGGACTCTTTACCACTGCGCCACCAGGGAAGCCCTCTCCCTCATTTTTTAACAACTGTACTGTGTTGCTGGATGATGCTCTAACTTGTCACTTAGCATTTGTGCTGTTGCTTAATGTTTAATGTCTATGTGTGTGTATTTATGAATATCTCTTCTTAGGGCCTGCTTGCTATATACCTACACTTAGTAACTACTCAGCGCTTACAGAATAAATGAGTGCATGTTCTGTTTCCTTGAATAGATTGTAAACACATGACAGGTAGGGACTATGGTTTATATCACTTTGACACCTCTATGCCTGGCACTAAGCATTTTATATAAACATGAATATAATAAAGATCTCTTGTCAATGATGAGGATGATCGTGTACTGTAAGTGCGAGCTGCATTTGTGCTGTGGTGTCATGAGGTTCACTTGAGAAAGTTCCATGGAGGACGTGGATGCTGACTGAGCTTCGAAGAGTAAGATTTCTGAAGAAAAATGGGAAGGGGAGGCCAAGTTGAAGGCATGGCCTGGACAAGAGTGAGAAAGAAGGATCGGCATGATAGTTTAGGATCAGCCCAAATAAGAGAGCTGATGCGTGTCGGGGGAGTGGTTAGAAATAAAGTGGCCTGAAATTAATCCCAATCCCACTTCCAGCTCCACCATATGCAATTAACCCAGACCTCTGTTTACAGGAGGAATTTGAAGCAAAGGCCACAAAACCAATACATCACAGTTCCCCAGGGACTCCGACCACAACCGATGACACGAACAACCATCAGTGTTCTTCAGCTCTAAGAACTCAGAGAGGCCAATAGCCATGAAAGACATCCTGTAATTAAAACCATCAACCACTATCCATCTAATGTTTCAGGCAGGCTCTGTGGGAGAGTGTGGGGAGGTGGGGAGGGGAAAGTAAGGAGGGAATGCATGATGTATGTTTGTTTGTATGACTGGTTTTACAAACTCTAACCAGCCTCTGGCCATACATTATACCTCTGATACTAACGGCCTTGTCCTTTGTCATATAAATTTGTCATGATATAAATATGGGTGATAAGATTAGATAAACTGGTTAGGCCCCTAACTGCCAAAATAAAAAGCATTTGGAAATCAGTTTAGGTCTTGAAGAAAGCAAATTGCCAAGAAATCCAAGGAGCTCATCTTCCCAGTGAGTAAATTCTGTGGTTTGGTGTCCCAGATTGCATGCTTCAGTGTCACTCATGACTGTCCTCAATTTGCCTGTCTGTGAAATGGAGAAAAAAACCTTACTTTAAATGAGGTCAGTAGTGTACGTCTCCAAAGATAGTTCCTATCTCCAAGTGACGATTCTGGAGTGGCCATAAGGGGCTCTCCTTTTCTCACCTTCCCGTCGTTAGCACTGCCGTCTGGCCGTCTCCTGGCTAAGAACCTGTAAACGGTAGTTAAGATTGGGGAACAGCTAGGGATAAGGACCGAGCTCTGGAAGTAGAAGTCGGGCAGTGCACATCTGTGCTTTGGGAATGTTCTGTGTTCTCTGTTCTGTGGTACTTCTGCCCATCTTCACACTATTTGTCTCAGTCCACCTCTTACCCTTTTCCTGTTCAATTCTGTATCTCAGGGAGGCTGCCACTCGGAAGACAGTGTTTCTCAGGCTCCTGTTTTGGCTGATTTCCACCCGAAAGTTATTTGGAGGTGCTGGTGGGGTAATGGAGAGCAGAAGGAAGGGAAAGCCAGGGTATTTATCGCTACTTTCTGCTCTGGTGACATCTTTTTGCATCTCTCCCCGCTCCCTCCATGGCTTCAGCTCTCACCAGCAGACCTGCCGTGATTCCAACTTCCGTTAGGTGATCCCAGTACCTGGGCCCCATCGATCCCTCTCCGCCTGTTGTCCCTCCAGCCTCTGAGGGCTTCCTGCTCCAGCTCATCTCTGGGGTTGCCTCACTAAGCCCTGATTGCCTTCTCATCCTCTTCCATCTCCTGTGGTTCAAGTCCTCATAGTAAATTGCCTCTGTTGTAAATACCTAGAGTGGAACCCTGACTGGGACAGCCCCAATGGGAAGCTTTTTGTGCAGTGTCTTTTTCTTTTAATTGAAGTATCCTTAATTTACAATATTATGTTAGTTTCAAGTGTACAGCAAAGTGATTCAGGTTTTTTTGGGGTTTTTTGTGTGTGTTTTTTTTGGTGAGAATCATTAATTTTCAGAAGTGATTCAGTTTCATACACACACACACATATACATACACACACACAAATATATACGTACATATATATATACATATACGTGAATATATGCTCTTTTTCAGATTCTTTTCCATTATAGGTTATTACAAGATACTGAGTATAGTTCCCTGTGCTATACAGTAGGTCCTTGTTGTTTGCCTGTTTTATATATAGTAGTATATATCTGTTAATCCCACATTCCCAGTGTATCCCTCCCCACCTTCCCCCTTTGGTAACCATAGTTTGTTTTCTATGTCTGTGAATCTATTTCTGTCTTGTAAATAAGTTCATTTGTATCATTTTCTTTAGATTCCACATATAAGTGATATCATATGATATTTGTCTTTGTCTGACTGACCTCATTCAGTATGATAATTTCTTTGTCCATCCATGTTGCTGCAAATGGCATTATTTCATTCTTTGTTATGGCTGAGTAATATTCCATTGTATATATGTACCACATCTTTATCCATTCACCTATCAATAGACATTTAGGTTGCTTCCATGTCTTGGCTATTATAAATAGTGCTGCTATGAACATTGGGGGTGTGTGTGTATCTTTTCAAATTAGAGTTTTCTCCAGATATATGCCCAGGAGTGGGATTGCAGGAGTGCAGTATGTTTATCAGGACCTTCTGGTTGCAAGGGTAACCAATATGAATCTGTACCACAATTCTCAGGTTAAGAAATGTCACATTTCTTTATGTTTCTCTGATCAACTTAAAACTGGCTCAGTCCCCCACCTGCCTGGTGGGCTGGATGTCCCTTATCAGACATCACTGGGACTCATCCCCATACTGTGTATAAGAATCTCAGGTTCCCCCTGTCTTTAGGGAATGGACAGGGAATGTTCCTTGATTCACCAGGTTCCCTACTGTTACCATCACTTTTTCTGCTTCATGACCCCACTGTTAAGTTCAGGTTCTCCATCACTGATCACACTGCTTTTCTGGGTGGGCGTTTTCACAGAAACGCCCCTCCCAATAGTCTTCTCCACCTATGACAGCCTCGGCCACGTGGGACCCTTGACGATACAATCAAGACTATCATGTCTGGTGTCCAACCTCCCTGGCATCCCCTTCAGAGTAGCAGCCCCTTCTGGGTTGCTGCATAGGACCGCCCCAGCTTGATCAGAGCCACCATCCTTCATCAGTCTCCCTGGGTGAGGCCACGCCTCCTCCTGCTTGACCCCAGGCACGCCACCGGACACACTGTCTAACTCCATCTGCCCTAGGGGCCCAGAACACTGGCCTCAAGCTGGAGGGCTGCAGTGTGGGCAGCGCCCACAGCTATGTTCTGTTTGGCGCTCAGAATGTTTTTAACATGTTTAAAATTTGCAACAGTTTTAAATGGATCCATTTTACATAAAAATCTGAACTTCCGTCTTTTCTTGTAAAATCAGAAAAATCCCGCCACAGTGACCCCACAAAGCCTGATGCCACGAATCACGCAGAGCTGAATAGCCGGTGTCCCTTCAGAGGGGCCCTCTCTTCTGGCTCATTTCTTTCATGGAGTGTGACCTGCCTACCCCCAGGCACCAGATGGGCCAGCTCCAGGTCAGCCCTTCAGAGCAGGGCCTGTACATTCTTTCCTGGTGCAGCGCTCCACGACCCAATCATTGTGTGTGTGTGTGTGTGTGTGTGTGTGTGTGTGTGTGTGTGTGTGTGTGTGTGTGTGTGAGAGAGAGAGAGAGAGAGAGAGAGATTATTACTACAGTTAACTATTTTTTTTTTAAATCAAGATGTCACAACTTCTCAAACTGGTTAGTTGATTATGAAAGTAACAGAAAAGCCAGCTCATACTAGTTTAGGCAGAAAATGTGAATTTATAAGGGTATAGGGGTATCTCTGAGAACTCAGGTGAAAACACACATGGGTCTCAGGAAGGAACCAGCACTGACTGACCTTTAAAAGTCTGGACTGTCTGTCTCTCTACCTCTCATCCCTGCCTCTGCATCTCTGCTTCATTCTTTCCTTCTCTCTCCAGAAGATTCTCTCCTGCTTCACTGTGAAAGGTGCCCTGCTAACAGCTGCCAGGAGTGTACCTTAAAGATCCAGGCACCCCAAGAGAATGACTCTCTTTCACTGGGTCCCACTTCAAAATTCTCAGTGAAGGGACTTTGATGGGCCCAACAAGAGTCAAGCCCCAGAGGCAGACCAATCACTGAGAGCGTGGGAGGGGCCACGCGTTTTCCACGTGTTCCATAGCAGCGCTGAACTAAGGGGGTGTGGCTGCTAAGGGGAGATGGTTGTGAACGGGGCAGACCCTCAGAAGGCGTCCCACCCTCCACCCCACCTCATCCCTCACAGCACTTACGCCAGTGATGAGGCGTACTTGCTTTCGAAGTTTCCGTGGTCTGAGTCTCTGGCACAAAAAAAGGGCACCAAGAGCGAGCCGTGAAAGATTCATTAAATGCCTGCCTCTCTGTGGGGGAAGCGATGCTAAACCTCGTTCGTGCTCATCATTAATTCAGTACCAGGCTGGACTCTTTGGCTCAGAGCTTTCAGCTTAAAACAAATGAGCTTGGATGTACAGTCAGCCCGAGGTTGCCTGCAGGTGATCTATGATGACACCGGCTTCTCTCTGGCACACCTTCCTTTCAAAGGTATTGCCAATTAACAGATTCTACACAGCGCTGACGACCCCTTGGAGGACGTTTGGAGCTCCAGATTTGTAGTTAGCACCTTTCTTTGCTTAATTACAGTGTTATGGATATCTCTACACCCTCTGTTTACTCTGCCTGCTGAGATGCTTGCTGGCAGCCAAGTGCCACCTGCCTGGCTCCAGGGAAGGTTAATGATGAGCCCTTTCATCAGGCAGAGGATAGGCTTTTACCCCCAGGGAGAAGTGGCTGGGCGGAGACGAGCAGGGCAAACACCAGGTGGGAAAATTGATTCTTGGTTCCCTGCCTCTCCAGAGTCAGGTCTTTACCCAGGCGTTTTCTTTCTTTTGTTCTTAGAATGGAAATAGTAGCTCACATGACTGAGCTCTTACTATGTGCTTGTTGCTTTGTTTGGTGGCCAGTCTCCAAGATAGCCCCCCCCCACCCCCACCGTGTCCTTGCTTCCTGGTACCCGTAGCCTGGGGTAGTCCCTTCACATGATGAACCAGAGCTGCCCCATGGGACCAAGAGCATAGCACAGGAGGGACAATATGTGACTGTGGAGGGCAGCTTCTGTCGTGGCCTCTTGGATAGCTTGCTCTGGGGGAGCCAGCCACCATGTTGTGAGGACACTCACGCAGTCCTCTGGAAAGACCCATGTGCAGAGGAACTGAGGGCTTCCACCTACAGCCGGCACCAACTTGCCAGCCATGTGTGTGAGCCTTCTTGGAAATGGATGCTTGAGCCCTGGTCAAGTTTTCAAAAGATCCTAGCTCCCAGATTAAGCCTTCTGAGGCCCCAGACATTGTGAAACAGAGATAAGCTGTCCCAACTGTGATCCATCTGAATTGTCCCCACAAACTGTAGAATAGAATAAATGATCGTTGTAGTTTTAAGTCATTAAGTTTTGGGGTGGTTTGTTATATGGTAACAGACCACTAAAAAGCTCCATTTGTATGCTACAGCATTATTTCATGTCATCACACAATAGCCTAATGGTGGATGTCAGTCATTTCGCAAGTGAAGGAACTGAGGCGTAGGAAGTTTTCTCACTTGCGTAATCCACATTGCTAAATACCAGTTTGGTTGGTGTCCCGTCCATACGCCCTCAGTCCTTGCTATGTCCTTCTGCAAGTACCTGCAACTCTCCATCTGAAAGTTTTCTCTCCACCCCGACATGGGACAGGTCAGAATTGCCAGAAGTTAATGCTTCCATGGGCAGCCCTCATCAGCTACTACACATAGGACGTAGAGAATTAAACCCCCAGCTTCCTTTACCTCATAGGTAGGATCGCCCTTAGTCATGTTTTACAGAGTCTCCCAGATTCCTTAATGGGATGGAGCCTCAGTTGTCCATAGTGGAAATTGATTGGTAATACAGCTTTTATCTGCCACCTTTCTTTCCCTGTTTCACTCCCTACTCTCCAGCAGTAGTCTTGGTCACCTCCCAAATTAACTACTTGCATTCAGATCCTTGTCTCAGGGTCTGCTTCTGGAAGGACCCAGAAGACAGCTAGGAAGTGGCAGTGCCGGCTCCCAAGCTAGCTCTCTGAACCGTGACACCGTTGAGCCTCACACAAGTCAAACTCCTCAGCATCAGAGATTCTAATTTTCCAATGCAAACAGACCCCACACCTAATAAGACTTTGCAGTTATCTGCTGTTTGGGATGAGCCACATTTGTGATCTCTCCATTCATGTAAATTATTGAGAATTCACCAAGTAGATATGAGGCAGGGGTATATTATTCAGTGTTGGTTTGTGTTTTACTCCCTAGTATCAGATAGTCAGGCTTGTCCTTGAACTCTGGCTTCATGTTTCCAGGGCCAAAGGGATGGAGTTAGCCTGGAGAGTAGAGCTGCTGCCTCTGAGTGTCAGCCAGGGATTCTTCCCATCTTAGAGGGTTGTGAGCTGGAGCAGCCCAAAGCCTTGGAGAGTAGTGATGAGCAGTTGCCACATCAGTCAGCTGGAACAGAACTGCCTGGGCTCATTTTTCTCCTTCTCATTTGCTCTTTAGAAAGCATCAGTGCCTTTGGCAGCCTCAGCGGGGTTGACCAGAAAGCCAGAGGCTCTGAAGAAAAAACAAAAACAAAAACACCTGGCTTTGGAAAAAGCTCCAAACATTGCATCTTCCTCTCCCCAGAGCCCTCAGCCCTCAAGCCCCCTGTCCTCCTGCCCACCCGCTTCCCCCAGCTGAGCTCAGGCCTCCCCTCCCTCATTCAGGAACAGTCTCTCAGAGATACCACGTCTCTGCCATGGCTCTCCCTGCCAGTGAGGGGCAGAGGAACACAGTCTTCCTGTCCATCACCTCCTCCTAATGCCACTCCCAGAGCCTCCCCAGGAGTGCCTTTGCCTTTTTCTTAAAAATGGAAAGAAGTGTGTAGAAAGGGTAGTGGCAGTGGAAGATGTATCTGTCTAATTGACCTGTCATCTAAGTTAGCTTCTCCAGTACCATCTTCCACAGGCCCCTAGTGCCTGGAGACACAGTAATAGGTGTTTTACAGTCAAATAAGTTTGAGAAACACTGCACATGAAACCTCTTCTTGAAGGTTAACAATGCACATTAGCATATTAAAGGCTCAGGTATGTCCTGTAGTTAAGAATTTTAAGCCAGTATTTTCCAAAAATGTATAACTGCACATTACTCCCAGTTTTAAAAACTGAAGACCTATTAATATCTGATCAAGCGCCCACGTTCCACGAAATAGCTTAGCAATCATTATCCTAAATCTTACAATTATTGCCTGCAAGAGGATTTTCCTAATCCCCATTCACGCCGGGCTTCTTATGTTTGTGAGATAATAAAACAGACAAGGCTATTCTCCAAGTATCTGCCAACCTTTCCAGATTGCTGAGAAGATTAATGAACATATGAGCGTTAGGTAGAGTCTGAAGTATCACAGATGTCTGTTATTATTACTGCTTGTAAACTCTCGACTGTAGTTTTGTCTATAAGGATTGCTAATAAGGGATCTTCTAACAACTGTGGCAGGTTGAGTACCAGAAAGTAGGCGCTGAGATGCAGGATGTGCCAGATGTCTATTAGGGAGTGGTCTTGGTGTCAATACCTGAGGAAAAGAGAAGGAAACAGGATTGGGCAGAGGGAGAAGTTGGGCTACAGTGCATCCCAGTGACGGTTTAAGCCAACCCCAAAGGGCATGCCAGAGCTGGGCTGGCCATTCAAAGTTGACCTTAGTTGGGGTGAGCAGGGGGAGGACTTTACATTGATCAGTCACTGGATATACCCACATCTGGAAGGTGACTGTGCAACTCCTGCATTGGGCTACCAGCAGTTGTGGGAGTAGATTGTTCGTTCCTGAAGGGAGACCTGGGTAGCACATCATCGTGTCCACTCAGTAACCTTCCATGTGCTTCAAGGAGATTAGTGTTCCATGCCTGAACCCTTTTAGAATTTCAGTTGGCAGTCCCATCACTGACCCTTTATTGATTTGGAGAGTTGATTAATGTCTTGCCTTTTGGAACTGACCTTTCGGTATTGAACAGGCAAATTTGCAGAGAGACTCCGAATCAAACCCTCACCTTGATGTATGCTCATTAGGGAGCGCTAGATCACCCCTGTCAGTGGAGCCATTTCCCTCTCTCAACTGGCTAAGGGCTTCTTGGGGTTTTTCTTCCCTCCAGTGGGAAGAATGCCCCCTTCTTTGTAGGTAGGTGTGCTGGGTACTCTGCAACTTTGTCCACTCTGTTCTGGACCTCCGTGGACTGCTACAATGGGCTCCATTGCCATCTAGCTTCTATTTGGTTCAGCCCATGGGAAGCTCCAGTAGGAGAATGGTGGAGTGGGGGAGCCTAGAGAGGTTGGGGTGCTTCCTCTTCTCAGCTCCCTCTGTCCCTAGCCAAGGGCAGTGCCTCTGTTCCTTTATCCCAGGCCGCATCTCCTATCAGCCTTCTCTCTTGGAGCTACAGCTCTTGTTAGTTCATGTAATTCCTCCTTGCACTCCCTGTTCAGGCCTGGGTATGCGTGAAGGGAAGTAGCCTCCCTCCGCTGTTAGCTGGGATGTGCTTCACTGTTCTTTTCTGGCTTGTCTTAAACCTCCCTTTGTAAATTGTACTTTCACAAAAGTCTCTCTATTCACCCCTATTGAGGTTTTTTTTTTCCCCTGCCAGAACGCTGACTCTCTAAATAATCCCATTAGTGTTTCTTGAACATCCCTACCTGTTGTCCAGCGATGAAGCAGCTTCATCCGGGCTCTCAGAAGACTCCTAAAAGACCGGGAACTAGAGAGGATCTGTATATCCTGGTTCTTGGAGGCAGACACTGAGGTCCCTGAAACTCAGCGCTCCAGACTTTTCTCCACTTTCTCTGTTTTATCTTGAATCATTAGCATTCCCAAACCAAACCCGAGTCTGCTCGCCCACGCGCGGTAAAGTCAATCTACTGACACCAGTTTGTAGTGAAGGAAAGTACAGTGTTTATTGCAGGGCACCAAGCAAGGAGAATGGACAGCTCATGCTCAGAAGACCCGAACTCCCCAGTCCCTTTCAGGGAAGGGGTTCTAAAGGCAGTGTGAGGGAGGGCGCTGCAGGGCGCATGATCAGCTTGTGCAAAATTCTCAGACTGGTTGGCATCAAGGTGAAGTTTCAAGCATCGTCATACTTCTGGTTTCAACCAGTCTAGGGTCTGTATTCTTGTCCTCAGCAGTTTTCGTCTGGTGAGGGTCAACTTCCTGTAAAAACAACTTAGGAATGTGGGTCAGGCCTTTCTCTATATCTTTCTGGGAACTGGGAGCTTGGTGATTCTGCAATGTGGCGGATTTGTAGTCTAAATTGTTACCAGTTTCCCAGCCCAACAGTTATTCTTTGTTTCTACATCTTCACATTTCCTGATGGTTAACTCTTGAGTCAGCCCGGGAGGCCTCGGAGACTAAAGCAAAAGCCTTATACTTCAAAGGACAGGGACACGGGAGCTTGTACATGGTTTCATCAGGACAGTGTTTCTCAACCATTTTAAAAGGCATGATGTCCGTTGATAATCATTACAACTCTGCTTTACATGCATCTCCTTGGCCCTTCCATCACGTCATTCTCAACAGATGTTTGTGGAAAGAACAAATGTCTCTGAGCTCATATCCCTCACTTCCAAAATGAGGGTAATAACCCTCCTAAAAAGTTCCTGAAGTAGGTGTCATCATTAGCACACTTTCAGAAGGGTGGAAATTAAGGCTCAGAGAGGCTGAGTAACTTGCTCAAGGTCACAGAGCTAGGAAGGAGCAAGGTGGGAACAGTCTGGGGTTCTTGATAATTGTACGACTGTCCTTTCCAGAGGAATGCAAGGAAACCAATGTACCCTTGAAAAGTGGGGAATTGAGATTTCCAAGGCCAGAAAGATATAGATTTTTTTTTCTTTTTAACTATCCTCTGAAAATCCACAGCAGAAGTCTGCCCTTAAGTTCCTCTAGGGTCTGGGTAGAAACATTCCCCTTCTCATTTCCATCATGGCCCCAGAAGTCCATTATCATGTGGACCCTTGGCCTGTCATTGCAGTGATTCCGAGGCCAAACCTTACCTCCCTGTAGCTTTGATTTAAATGGTGAGTCCCTGGGCTACTGAGAGGTGACAGAACGTATGTGGCTTGTAATTTGAGCTACCGCACTTATAAAGGGGTACATTTCTAAACCTCTCAGAGTTTCAGTTTCCTTACTATAAAATGGGAAAAAAATTTACTTCACAAGGTGACAGTAGAGTCAACTGAAAAAAACCCCCCCAAAACCCAAATACAGTGTCTGGTGCAGAGGAGCTGCTCCGTGTATATTGAATCCCATCCACCCATCTCCCAGGAGATCCCCACTTCTTCCCAGGGGTCAGCAAACGCATCACCTTCCTGGGTGGGGTACCAGGAGGGAAGCGGTGTCCTGGTGCTGATTTATAACCTGGCTGTGCATGTTGCATTTCATATCAGCTAAGGTGTGGAAGGCAGTTGTGTCAAGCCGTGTTCCCTGGGGCACATTCCAGCAGGTCAGGACACTGTCAGCAGAGCTTCAGGAATCCAAGTGCACAGTTCCACAGCATCCTGTCAAACCTAACAGCCACCATCTGATGTGAATTACCTCCAGAGCCACGAGAACAAAACCATTCACAGGAAGTCATTCTGCAAGGGAGTCAGAAACGGAAATGATAGGGAGGAGAAAAGCCCAGCCTTTGGGGGGATTTAATACAGCGAATGCCAAGCATTTCCTAGTTCACAAGCATTTCCTTGTCAGGCTCTGTGGGTGGAGGTGGAGGGGTCTCAAAATTGTTTAGTTACAAATGATGATATCCTGCGAACATTGGCTGCTTGTAAGGCAATATGAGACCACCAGACTTATGAGGAGGTGGGAAGCAGGCACCTCTCAGGACAGAAGTCTACAGAATCTTAACGTTTGCTGTTAAAGTAACTAAACTTCCAACTTTCTCATCTCTGTTTCTTGGTTCAAAGAGAGAGAAATATTTGAATGGCACGAAGCCAGGCAATGTTCACTCCTGGTCTAGTCAGCGGTGGGCTTGCATAGGTCCACTGTGACCACAGGATCTTCCTTCTCCTGAGACTGAAGGAAGCCAGTTCTCAGAGAAGGATGTAGATGAATTGGCCAGAATTTCAAGAACTGTCTACAACAATAAGCAAATTCTTCAGCCTTTCCCATTTACATCTGGCTCCTTTTCTGTTTCAAGTTTGTGAAGTACTTCACAACTTGCGAGGAGTTTTTTAGAAACTCTTTTAGTTTCCTGACCGTGCCAAGTTCAGTCCTGCCTTAGGGCTTTTGAACATTATGCCCCCTCTGCCTGGGAAGCCCCTTTTAGCCCTTGACCCCCTTTTTGGCCAGGTTTCCCTCTTCATCTTCAGATCTCAATGTCATATCCTCAGTCAAGTCTTCACAGACCCTCCACTAGCTCACCCGCACTCATCAGTGTCACCCTGTGGTGTTATTTTATGCTTTTCCTTCGCGGAGTTCATGGCAAATGGAATGGCCAAGTCATTTGTGGAATTATTTAACGTCTGTCCCTTTGACTAAACCTAACCTCTGCAAGGGCAAGGGTTGAGTCTTCTTATTCACCACTTTATCTCTGCTTTCCATCAAGTTGCCCAGAACAGGTAGGAGCTTGCTATGTGTTTTGGTTGTTGTTCTGTTGAGTTCATTAATCCTCCAGATAACCTTCATCTTTATTATCTTCATCTTCCCCGTAAGGATACAGGCTCAGAGACTGCAAGTGACAAACCTGAAGCCGCACAGCTGGGAGGCTGCAGGGCCAGGCAGGGCAGCTCTTAGACACGGAAGCCTGCACCCTTTCACTACCCGATGCTGCCTCTCGGATAGACCCGCGACACCTCATTTCAAGATCCGAATCCCCACGAGCGGTCAGGATGTCCACACACGCATGTGGCATTTTTGCTCAGGATTCCAAGGCCCTTAGGAGCGAAGGTTCTCAGTCTCAATCTGCTAACCTGCAGACTGGTTCCAGGCACCCTTTTAGCACCCCCTAGGGGGGGTTAAAAGCCCAAAGGGCCAATCCCATTTCCAAGGATTGTACTCGGTAGGGGTGAGTGAGGCTCCAGGTCCTTTTATTTTGACAGGCACCCCCAGGTGATTCTGATGCATAGCTAAGATGCAAAACCAGTGCCCTAGGGAATGTGGTACCTGGCTAATTTTTCCGTTTTTTTTTTTCTTCCTCTATTTTGATGGCCGACCTTTTTATTCAAAGGGAAACTCGTCCTTCTGCAGGAAGACAGCAGGAGGGCATCAATTGTTTGAGTTGCTGGGATGAGAACAGGTTCTTCCTCGCTTGCTTTGGCGGCCTGCTCTTACGGTACCTCAGAACAGGTGGACCTCACAAGGAGACTTATGGGTTCCAGCACCAGCTTGTAAATAAGTCATACGGCACAGCTGGGTCTCTGGCCTCATAAATATTGACCAGCTGTGATTAAACCATCCACTCCGTCACCTTATGTAGTGTGAAAGCCCCTTTATTAGGGTATTAAATAACCACGAGGCCATGCCTGTTCTGTACAACCACGTTCCTCGTGAAGTACAAGGCTCCAGCCAGGTGACATTGAACCAGGCAGGTCAAAGAGAACCATCATTTCCATTAAACATGTTATTCACTGAGCGCTGGCTGCATACCAGCCATTAAGCTAGGTGTTGGTGTACGACGGCGGAAGTGAGATGTTTTAGTCAGAAAATATATTAAAAATAAATGCACCTCTCTAAAAACTACCAGAGGGGCTTCCCTGGTGGCACAGCGGTTGGGGGTCCGCCTGCCGATGCAGGGCACGCGGGTTCGTGCCCTGGTCCGGGAGGATCCCACATGCTGCGGAGCGGCTAGGCCCGTGAGCCACGGCCGCTGAGCCTGCGCGTCCGGAGCCTGTGCTCCGCAACGGGAGAGGCCACAAGAGTGAGAGGCCCGCGTACCGCAAAAAAAACCCAAACGGACAAACAAAAAAAACTATCAGAAATGAAGTCAGAAAAGGGTATGGAAGAGAAGGAACCAGAGCACTGCCAGGATAAGCCTTCACTGGAAGATGCTGGGTGTATTCATTTCCCAGGTGTAGAAATTAGTGAAGACTGCTGAAATGGGAACAAGCAGAGTGTGATCTAGAAAAGGAGTCAGCCCCCATCACTTGCAGAGACTCAAAGATGTGTAGAGGAGAAGGACAGCTTTCTAGTGGAAAAAAGAGAAGCCTTCACACATGTCCTGATTGGAGGCTAGTGGCATAGGCAAGCTATTGATGGGTTCATTAGAAACGGGGCATCCTATGTGATCGGTTAGGGTACGTATTTGACTTTCTCTGGTTTGTTTTTCTAAGTTGGAAGCAGGGGCACAAATTAGGGACGCTGCCACTTATTAATCAGGTCCTGGTCATTTGGGGTCATTTGTTACACGAGTTATTTTTAGCTTCCTGGACTAGTTGCTACAGCTGACAGTCAAACCTTCTGGATTAGTTCCTGTGATGGTAGGTTGGCTTCCTGGACTGGTTGCTTCAGGTTGTGGGTTAGAGTTCTACTTGAATATAATACTCTGGTCATTGTCCTTTTGTATTAAGTCTCTCCTAGGGCCGCCACAACAAAGTACCAAAAACTGGGTGGCTTAAAAGAACAGAAATGTGTACCCTCACAGTTCTGGAGACAAAGATCCACAATCAGCGTGTCCGCAAGAGCCTCTCAGTTAGCTTTGGGTTGTTTCCAGCAATCCTTCGTGCTCCTTGGCTTGCAGCTGTGAGACTCCAGTCTCTGTCCCCATGGTCCCACGGCCATCTCACCTCTGTGCATCTGTGTCTTCACTTGGCATTCTTCTTTGTGTGTGTCTGTCTCTGTGTCTCCTCCTATTCTTAAAGAGACATCAGTCATATTGGATTAAGAAGCCTAGTCTCGTCTGACCTCTTCTTAACTTGATTGTATCTACAAAGACCCTATTTCCAAATGAGGTCCATTTACAAGTATTAGGGGTTAGAACTTGAACATATATTTTTGGGGAAACAATTCAACCCATAATATAAGGAATACAGGAAATAATACAGGGTTGTAAATGCTGTGATGGGAGGTGAGGGAAGACCTTGGGAGCACCATGAAGAAGGGCTTGACCTGAGTTTAAAGAAAACTAATAGGCTTCCTGGAGAAGATGACATCAAAGCAGAGACCCCACGGATGGGTAGACATTAGCTCAGCAAAATGAGTTCCAAGTAGAGGAACAGCATATACACAGACCAGGAGGCAGGAAAGAGCGTGTCATCTTTATGAAATTATAGGTGGTTCAGCCTGGCTGGAGCATAAAGAATGAGAGGATAATGGTGAGAGAGGAGCTTGATGATGGAGAAATGGGACTGTATACATTGCAAGTTTCTTGAACACCAGGGAAGCAAGAGGAGTCCACCAAAGAATCTTTATTTGTAGGAATCTTTTTCTTTAGCTGAAATATCTAAGATTCATCATTTATATGTACAGTGCATACTGCTAAGCTTGGTGATCTAAAAAGAAGGACCTGGGTGGCAAGCTTCTAGAACTGATATAAAATGAGAGGGTGATTGTTCAGTTCATTTTTCTGTACCTACTATACACTGGCCATATAGCAGGAAGCAGAAATCCACATTTCACCTGCCCTGTAGGCTGTTATAATCTAACGTGGGGGAAAGACATCAATCAAATAATTCCTGAAATAAAAGTTTGATTATAGGTTTACATAGGGAAATATCTGTAAGGTAAGATACTAAGGATTTTTCCCTTTAAAAAAATTCACAGTGGTTTAAACACATTAACAGGTTTGTTTTTTTTCTCCCATAAATAAAATCCAGAGGTGCCGGGCATAGTCTCTCTATAGTCATCAGGGACACAGCCCCTTTCTGTCCTTCTGGTCTACAGCCCTCACCATAGCATCTCATGGTCCAAGCTGGCTGCAGAAGCTCCAGCCATCAGGTTCACATTCCAGGAAGGATGAAGAACAAAAGGACATAACCCTTTAAAGAGCTTTCCTTGAAGTATCAAACAACCAAGTTCTGTTTACATATCCTCCATCAGAACCCAGTCACATGGCCACACATCCCGAAAGGCTGGAAAATACAGACTTTTAGTTGGAGTCATTGTCACCCCAAAATAAAATCACAATTCTGGAACCAAGGAAAAAGGCAGAAAGGATATTGGGCGGGCAGCCAGCTGTCTCTACCACATGAGCTATGAAGCGAAGAAACATCGTTCTATGAGAAAGTGATGCTGACGTTGAGAGATGCAGGATTAGGGGGCATTAACCAGGTGAAAGGGGGAGGGAATGTGGGACTCCCCATAAACCAAACAAGGGCTATTGTATTTGGACCACAAATGGGAGGATCAAGTTCTGGGAGCTAGAAAAGGAGAGGTAGGCAGAGGCCTAATGATGTAGGGCCTTGTTAAAGATTTAGGCCTTTATCCTAGCATCCTGGAGCTTCTAAAATGTTTTCAGCTGGGAATGGGGTTGCCCGATCAAATACATGTGTTTTGAGCATGTATGTTGTACATGGTGCCAGGCGCTGGTGATCCAGAAGTGTGGCATCATTGTGCTGGTGGAGTCTAGTTTTACAGGAGGGCAGCCTCATCCTGGGTTAGAACTTAAGATCCATGTACCCAGCTGTGTGCAGGCAAGTATGGGTGTCAGGGAAGGGTTAACAGCAGAAACGACTCTTGAGGGTTAAGTATAGTTTCAGTAGGATAAACGGGAGGCCAAGGGCATTGCAGGCAGAGTTGGGACAAAGGCTGGAAGTGTCCAGTGTGGAGGATCTTCCAATAAGGCTTATTCCCGGAGGCAAGTCAGGAGATGACACTTAAGGCTGGGCAGGGGTCAGATCATCAAAGGCCTTGCGTATCGGCCTAAGGAGCTGACTGCTGGGGGGTCATGGAAACGTGTTCCGTCAGGGGATGACACTACACGAGCTGAGGTCTCGAACATCAGTTCCGGCATCATCAGTTCCGGCATCGGCATGCTGGAACGCAGCAGGCATAATTGCATAGTTTCTTAAAGAGGAAACTCCTTTTTATGCACTTGAACTTCTGTCTGTTGGGATCATGCCTAGTTTTATCACCGTAGGCAGGTACCTACTCTACTCCTCCTGCACCCTGTGAAATAGTAAAATTCAAGTCTGCAGTCCTGTATCTGACTTTCCGAAGTCCAGAAAACTCTGGAAACTGAACTTTTTTTTTTTTTCTTTTTGGTAACTCATTTGAGGGCCAGACTTGAACCTGACGTAAACTTCCTGAGTTGACCTCATCTGGTATGAGGTGATTAATGGTCTGTTTAGCCCACTTGGTGTGAATATTTACGTGTTTCTATGTAGAAATATTAATGGCTTTGATGACAGGTGTTAAATATTAGATGGTATATATGTAATATAGTATTTCTAACATCAAAAAATTCAAAATCCTACCATACAACTGGCACAAGAGTTTTAGATAAGGGATTGTATATAGCCCCTGTGTACAAGCAAGAACACTGCAGGAAAATTTTTTTTTTTTTTTTTTGCGTTACGCAGGCCTCTCACTGTTGGGGCCTCTCCCGTTGCAGAGCACAGGCTCCGGACGTGCAGGCTCAGTGGCCATGGCTCACGGGCCTAGCCGCTCCACGGCATGTGGGATCTTCCTGGACCGGGGCACGAACCCGCGTCCCCTGCATCGGCAGGCGGACTCTCAACCACTGCGCCACCAGGGAAGCCCCACTGCAGGAAAATTTGCTCTAACTAGGGGGCTGCACTTAGAGATTGTTTTAGCAGCTGAAATCTACTAGATGCAGGACACACTGAACTTATGGAACCCATATTTCATTGGGTCATAGAAGCTATAAAATCAATAGGCTCAAAGAGAGTTTTCCTACCTTTATGGGTGATAAATCAATAGGGGTTAATGAGGAAGGCTTGTGGCTACCCAGGACAGATCCATTAATTATATGAAGTTAACGGCATGGCGAACAACTAGCATCTGCTTCCACAAGGCCAATGGCATTATTGTTATTAATAATCATAATTTATATGTATAAATACTTGAGAGTGTATCAAGTGTCTTTGGAAACGCTTTTTCCTTTCATTCTTATAAACCATGATGGATGGCTATATTGGCATTTCCCAGTCTACAGCCAAGGACCACAAGCTCAGAGGAGGTAGGTGACTCGTTCAAGGTCATTCAGGCAACATTTACACACAGGGCCCAGCCTAAGTCCTTGTGATTCTGAAATCTCTGGTCTTAAGTTCAACAAGCAATAACATTCTTAGCTGAAGGGTGACAACCTTAAAAAGAAAATTAGAAATGTCTGTCTTCTCCCAGGGGCCAGCCCAGGAGATGTCATCTCACAAGCTCACTCCAACTCAGTGGTTGTAGGTGAAAGATAACAGTCAGTTGCAGATTTCGAGGCTGATTGTAGATTTCATGAGGACTGTGGATTCGATGAGAGGTGAAAAACACAGGGATCTTTTTTAAAAACACAGATCCCTGGGCTGCATTCCCTAAGGACTCTGGTTTGATAGATCTGGAGCCATGCTTGGGAATCTGTGTTGTTTAAACTTAGTAATGAAAATATCCAAATAGTCAAGAGTAAGGAGGACAGTGACCCTCCCCCCACCACTCCCCACCACCTACAGCATTTTCTCGTGTTTTTGTTTCCTCTCTCGGATGCAAGATCTGCTCCATTCGCCCCTCCAGGCTTCAGAAAGGGTGAATTCAACAGCTGTGTTCACAGGGTTCCCTTGCCCTTTGGCTCCCAGTATGTTCTAGCAGGGACAAGAAAGTCAGAGGACAGCAAGATTGGCCTGTGCATTTTCCTGGCTGCCTCCTGGCAGGTTGACAATGACTGTGTTCCTCTCCTCCAGTTACAGCTCATGGCAGCCAGCACTCTCTCACCCCGTACCTCTGTCTACAGGTCCTTAAGCATTCCTGTCCTTTGCCCCTTCGAGCCAGGAAGTTTTCCTATCATTGCTTGCTCCATCCCTTAGTGATTTCCCTAGACCTTGCCCACATCCTTATCAACAGTAAATGCTCCCCAATGACCTTCCTTGCATGTGCCACTACAGTAAGTCCCCTATATACGAACCTTCAAGTTGCACACTTTCAAAGATGTGAACATGCGTTCCATCAGCGTCAGGCGTGAGTGAAATTGCAGCTCGCCCTCTGTCTCCTATTGCTGACGACCCTTCAGCTCTACCATCTCCCACCTCCTCTCCCTCCTCCAGTCAGAAACTTTTCTTGACTGTTCACTCGATGCCAGCCCCTGTGTGCCAGCTGTTGTACTGTACTACGATAATTTTCAAGGTACTGTAGTGCAAGATTAAAAATGTTTTCTTTATTTTTTGTGTTTGTTTTTTATGTATTATTACGGTACCACGTAGCCAACTGTGTGGCGTGGTTGCCTAGGCTAGCATCGTTGGGTTTACGGACACATTGGATTTACGAACACGCTGTCGGAACAGAACTCGTTCATATGTAGGGGACTTACTGTATTTCCTGTGGAGACCCTGCCTGATAGATACCAACCCCTCTTTTTATTTATGCCTGAATATTCTCAAGCAAATCACTATGCATCTCAAACACCACTGTCATACTCAGCAAAACAATAACTCCCTAATATCATCCACTAGCAGGCATCTGTATATTCTAAACGCCCCATTAGTGTCTCTCATCAGTTAGGTTTGGAAATCACTAGCGTAGCTCACTTTGGAGGGGTCTTTCCAACTCAAATAATCTTCCTCTTGCCTATGCAAAGAATATTCCAGTTTACAGATTTTGAGTCAGTCTCCACCTGGTGGCAGGAAATCTTGCCTGGACTGTGGGCTGGTAAATTAGAACCTGGTCCTCAGTGAGGTGACATTGCCATGGAAACTGCTTTAGAACATCTAGGACGTGGCTTGTGCACCTAGAGGTATCTATACCAATAGATCGGCAGAAAAATCAGTTGGATGCTGAACCAAAGAGTCTACTCAAGTGCGTATCTTCTTTCCTCTGGGGATAGGATGGCCGACCGTAGGACCAAAAAGACACGTGATTATTCTCCCCGAGCCCGGGAGCATGCCCTCTCTCAAGTCTCAAAAGAAATCTCTCCCAATACTTATCGTAGGGAGTCAGATCCCTTTCCTGAGTCTTACCGTAGACCAAACTTGTAATTACGTGTTTTAGTCTTTGAACATTTGATTGACCTTTTCAGGTTTAAGATCAAAAACATCCATGAACCACTCCTTGGGCCCTCTCCCAGAAAGAGGCAAGCTGTGGAATCTGGCCAGTTGGAAAGGCAGCGGGTTGGCAAGATGGGACGTCTGAACCCAGTAGTGCACCTAAGTGCCTGTGCGTGTGCGCAGGTTACTGCCTGTCGCTGGGACAAAGCTGCACCTCTGCCCTTATTCTTGGGACTTCGGTCTCAGTGAGTTTTAAGAAACTGTTTCATCCTCACTGTACTAAATTCCAATCCTGAATGAAGAGCTTGTCCAGCAAAATTCCACACAAACTTAGAGCTGCAGAAGTTGGCTGGGGATCAAAGCACCTGGTTTTCTTAAAGACAGTCACCTGGGGCATCTGACTGGGTATTTGGTGGGTTGGTTCCAGGCACCGATTTCCATGTTGGCTTCTACATGAAAGAACTTTCCACTGAGGCAGATGATTTATATTATTCTAGTTTTCAAAGCAAATCCTTCAGTGACCAGGCTGCTACAGCATAACCTTCAGAGGCGTCACTGGTCACCCAGCTGCCCCACCATGCACTTACCAGTAAAGAGCATCCCGGGATGTACGTAGATACAGATTTTTGCATGTGGGCACTTGAGCAAGGAAATGAGGCGGGACTCGAGCTGTAGAGAGCATTTTGGTGGAAGGAGAAAGGATCACCTATCAATTAAAAGCCCACCTGGCTGTTACCTTCCCCCATCCTTAGTTCTTTTTTTTTTTTTTTTTTCAGTTCTAATATTTTTTTATTGAAGTATAGTTGATTTACAATGCTGTGTTAATTTCTGCTGTACAGCAAAGTGATTCAGTTATGTATATATACACATTCTTTTTTTTCATATTCTTTTCCATTATGGTTTATCGTAGGATATTGAATATAGTTCTCTGTGCTATAGTGTAGAACTTTGTTGGTTATTCGTCCTCTTAGTTCTTCATCAGCAGCTTTGCTTTCTCCCATCACTTCTCCCTGGGCCGCCACTGGTTACTTGAGCTGATGAACAGTAGCTGACTTGGGAGACAGGAAGGCTTTATGCCAAGACCTGCAGTTCTGCGAGAGATCTCGTACTTCAGACCTGTGCACACAGGACCCTTTCCCTTTCATATGCTGTGCAGAAGGACACGTAGCAACAGTTATTTCAGGAGTCCCCCTCCTGCAGAAGCAGGGACTGAGCCAGCTGCCTGCTCCAGGCTGATGGTTAGGGGGAGCTTATACAGTGTGGATTCCAGACGTCGCAGCTAGGGATCCTGGAGCCTGGTGGAGCCTAGGGAATCTGCATTTTTAATAACTCCCTCTCCTGTGACGAGCAGTTGCAGGAAACCAGCTTGAGGCCTTCCGTCCTCACCTGGTGATCTGCCTTCAGTTCAGAAGTGAGGCATGTGTCTGTGACTAGAAGCCTCTGCATTTGCTGAGCAGGTCAAAATGATTTACAAGGAGGAAGTTGGTTTTATACCCTTAGATTGTGCCATTAAGGCATCAGACATCTGGATCAATTAGGAAAAGTGATTGCTTTACTTTAAGGTACCAGAAGGCCCCCATTAAAATGCAAGCTAATGAGCGATTAGTGATGCTAGCAATCCTGAGGATGTAGTCAGAAGCAGGGAGGGGCAGACACTTCACGGCCAGGGATGCTGTCTCTGCTGAGTCGGCGTCTTGGCTCCGCCACTTAACTAGCTGTGAGATGCTCAGGCGAGTTATTTAACTTGGGTTGTTCATCTGTAAAATGGGGATAATGATAACAACCTCACAGGGACGGTGTGAGGATTTTTTTTTTTTGAAAGATGGTGCATGTCAAGCAATTAGCTCTGTCTGTATCCCAGGCAATGACCTGGGTAAATGACACCTGTTCTTCTTGTTGTTGGGTATTGGCAGAGGAGATCAAGGTAACAGAGGATTTATTAATAAATACGTTAGTAGATCCTCCATAGCCCGGCTCCCTACCCACCTGTCAATCCATCCTTCACACAGCCCCCTGAGATGGCTCCCTAAATTCACATCTCGCTCCACCCACCTATAGTTCTATTGCCTTCATATTAAAATCCTACAAGGTCCTACATGCTTTCGTCTCTAATCACCTCTTTAGCTCACCAGAAAGAACCTCTGAAATTTAATATTCCAGTGTCATTTCCAAACCTCTCAACTCCCTCCCACCTTTTTTCCTTCTTCCTTCTTCTGAAGTCCTCACCCCACCCCTCCCCAGCCCTTTTCTCTTCTGGGTTACTCGACCTATTCCTACTCATCCTTAAAAAACGTCCAGAGGTTGCCTTCCTTGACCCTGACCTCGCCGTTCACCCGGGCTGGGAGAGGGCCCTCCGAAGTGCCCCTGGAATTCCTGTCTCTTCGTGTGCTCGCCTTACATTGAAGCTGCTCGTCAATCCCAGCTCTACAGCAGGGGTTCACACTTTCCTGCTCGTTAGAATCACCTGGAATCTCTTTACAGTCCCAGTGCCTTGGCCTCGCCTCGGACTAGTTAAATCGCAGCAGGACTTCTTAAAACTCTCCGGGTGATTCCAGTGTGCAGAGCTGGAATCTGGGCTTGGAAAGCAGAGCTCCAGATCTGAGCACCTTAAAGAGTATGAAAAGTGTGTGCAGAAATGCCAGCCTACGACACTTAGCACGGTGACCCCCTCGCTGTGATCTCCAATAGACATCTCGGTACATATTGGAAGGGGCGTGATCGTAGTCAGGAACTTCCAGAGCTGTGTCACCATCTGGGAGAACAGGCTCTGCAGGGGTGCTGGGAAGGGAGACTCTGAGAGGTTGAGGGGACCATGGAAGGCGTGGAGATCAGAGTGGGAGGCTGCAGTGTGAGGGTGGAGAACAAACTGCGGCCACTGCCGGAGGTCTGCCTGGGGCTGTCCTGGGGGGTGAAAGGCAGGGGAGCATGGGTCCACTTGGCTGTAACCCTATCCAGTCCATTCAGACACACTTGAACCTCGCCAGCCAGGAGTGCTTAAGAAGGAAACATGTCATATGTAACTGGTGGCTCTCACAGGCTTTTAGACTCTGCTTCTGCTCTCCCAGAGAGGGCTTTAGGGTCTTCAAGTCCTGGCGGACGGAGACTGCTCTCAGAGCCCGCTGTCCTGGCCACACCCTCTAGACTTTTCTTCTCCACCGTGGGAGGTGGCAAGTGAGTTCTATGCCCACAAGGACATCCAAGGCCTCCAAGAGCCCTGCCTGATCCATCCTCCTCAAACCGGCTTTCTTCTTGAGGCCTTAATCATTGAATCTTCTTTCTTGGCAAGAAAATCTGAAAATTAACCGAGAAATCAACCTACCTATTTTCCTATTGGCCTATCCCCAAAGAATACGCTATTTTATCCCTCTCCTTCTTTGAAGAGGACAAGCGTGTTTTTGTGACATGTAACCTCAAGTTTCCCTTGTTCCAGGGGCTGGGTTAAAAAGCAAAACAAACAAACAAAAAATCCTTCAGAGGTGGAGAGCTAGGCTGTAGTTGGCAAAGGGCTGGACCAGCTCAGTGGGGAACATCTGAGGGGTGTGGGGAGTTTGGCTTTTCTGAGTTAGGGGAGCTGGGGGTGTAGATTCAGTGAGCTGTGGGCATCTCTGCCTGGTCCCCCACTGGAGCCCTGGGAGGGGCAGGAACCCTGCTGGATGCACTGGGGTCGGGGATGGGGGTGAAGGGCAAATGCTCTCCCCATCCCCCCTGAGCACTTTATTCACAAGTGGTGGCTTTTGAACCTTTTGAATCATCTTAGATTTTCAGTTGGTTGATTTTAAGATAATGGAGAAAAGACTCTGGAGGGGGATGTGGGGTGGGGAAATCTTTAACTCTATTTTGTGCATATCTGTTAGATACTCTGGGGGAGAGATGAAGTGACTACAATTGGCGACCCTTGCTTTACGCTTACAGTGTAGGCGCTTTCCATATACAGTCGTCCCTCGGTGTCTGTGGGCGATTGGTTCCAGGAGCCCCACGGGTACCGAAATCCACAGATGCTCAAGTCCTTTATATAATAAGGTGTAGCATTTGCATATAACCTATGCACATCCTCCCTTTAAATCATCTCTAAATTACTTATAATACCAAATACCATGTAAATGATATCTAAATAATTTCCTGTGCGTGGCAAATTCAAGTTTTGCTTTTTGGAACTGCCGGGAATTTTCTTTTCAAGTATTTTCCATCCACCCTTGGTTGAATCTGTGAATGCAGAACCCATGGATCTGGTGGCTTCACTGTATTAAAGTCATTTCATCCTCACTAGAGGCCTATGAAATCAGTGCTTCTCACTTCTTTTCAAATTTGAGGAAACTGCAGCACAGACAGGTTAAATATGTGTTCAAGGTCGCATAACTAATAAAAGGCAAGTCACCATTTGGTTGTATAATCCTGGAGACTTTTCTTTTCTTTCTTCCTTTTTTTTTTTGGTGGCAGTAGTGGTAGAGCCACGGGGTGGGGAGGGATGCTATTTAGAGCCATTGGTCCAGGTAATATTATCTGGAGAAAGGCTATGGATTGAGGAAAGGAAAGGGTCTGGAGCAAGCCTTAGGGACTCCCCAGTTTAGAAATGAGAATATAGAGGGGGTAGGGGCTGGCCACGGGAACTTGAGGAGGGACAGTCAGTACAGGAGAAGGAAATCCCAGGCAGCATGGTTTTGTGGGTGTGAAGAATAGCATGTGTGTCCAAGAGGAGAGAGTGGCCAGTTGTGTCTGAAGCTTCCAGACTGCCTAGTAAGATGAGGCCTGAGGAGGGGTTGGGTGTCAAGGAGGACACTGTGTCCTTGACAAGAGCAGCTTCAGAGGAGGAGAGGGGACACAGGCCAGTTGGGGCGAGGAGGTGGTGAGAAAATAGTGTCAGGGAGGTGACTCCCTTCCAAAGAAGACCCAGTGACTGGGCTGTGAGGGTTCCACATCGCCTGACATTCTCACCAACCCTCTCCACACAGCAACTTAATTTTTTTCCCATAGAGGCTGTAGAGCATCTTCTTTGGCCCACAAAGAGGGCTGTGTCCCATTGGGTCAGTAACCGTGATACAACTCAAAACAAACAAACAAAAAACCTAAGGAAGTGAAAGCAGGAAGTGAAGTATAAAAAATAATAATAATAAAATGGCAAGAACAGGATTGGCACACAACAAAGATCAATGAAGCCAAGACTGTCTGGGAAAATGTATCTACTGGTGAATGTGAGTCTTCAAGGAATCAATCAGCAGCTCTTGAAAAATTGTATCTCCTGTAAAAGTATCATCGAGCTTTCAGCGCCATAATGCAGGTGCCGATGGCTAGGCACAGAATGGATGGCCCATTAATACTCATTGATGGTTTTATTGATTGTTGTGTCTGGTAAAATTAGCCCCAAAGATCCTCAGTCAATACAGTACAGGGAGGTGATGAAGCCCGTGTATCCAGGGCAGAGGATGGAGGGCCAGGCTTGGTCCTGAGGGTCAGTGGCTCACTGTGTGACCTGGATGTGCCCTTGGACACCTCAGAGGCTCAGTTTCTTTGCCTATAAGATGGGAAGATAATAGTTCAGTGTTTCCCAAAGTGATTTCCAGCAAACTTTAGTTCTTCGGAATGTTAGTGGGTTTTTGTTTTGTTTTGTGTCTTTTGGTTTTTTTTAACGAAAAGTGTTTAAGCTGTCATATTTGGGCAATACTGATTTTAAACAACTTAAGCAAGATTCTCAGAGCCTGTGGTATCTGGGCATTGTGAATGGCTAAGAAGCAGGATACTATAGTATATACTTATTTATTCATTTGATCTACATTATTAAGCACAGAGCCTATGCCAGGCACTGTTCTAGGTGCTGGAGACATAGCAGTGAACAAAAGACCTAAGTCCTTCTGCCAAAGTGTTTGCATCCTAGTGAGGGAACACAGAGATAATCAGTCAATCAACAAAGATAGGTAATATGGTAGATGGTGTTAAATCGTGTACAAAAAACCCCCCCAAAACCCCCCACAGAAGACTAATGGAGTATAGGGGATGGAAGGCAGTACTATCTTATACAGAGAGGAGATAGGACTTCCCTCCTTGATGAGCGGTTGTTTTGAGCAGAGACATGAAGGCAATAAAGGAGGGGAGTATAGCCGATGAGGGAAGAGATGGGGTGGGAAATAGCCAAAGGTCAAGTCCAGCCTCGACATGGGAGCCTTCCCTCTTCATATCTACACAGCCTCTGAGTTTGGGTAACCAGAGGTCAGATGACAAGGCCTAACTGCTTTAGAGGTATGTGGTGTCTTCCAAACTCATCTCATCAGCAGGTAACCACTTTCTCCTCCACCACCTCCCCCTCCCCCCTCCTCCTAATTATTATTATTTGATGTAATTCTCAAGACTGTGTCCCCCCGGAATAGATCATTTGGAAGTACAACACTAATGATATGACATGGGGTGACACGGTGTAATAGTCTAAACTGGCCAAGGGGGAAAAATAAAAAGTATAAATTATAAAATCCTTTTAGAGAAATATCATGTTACTGCTCTTTCAAAAGACCAGATTGTGCTTTATTTAGGAATGAGTTCTCAAAGTCAGAAGATCATGGGCTAGCAGCAGTTGACTGTCTGTGTGATGTTGGGCAATTAGTTGGCTTCTCTGTACCTTGGCTTCCTCATCTGCAAAATAGGAACTAGGATGTTTCCTACCTCCATGGCCAAAGCAGGGATTAATCGATGTAATACAAAGTGCTTAGCGCAGTGCCAGGCATACAGTAAGTGCTCAGAAAATGTTACCTGCTGTGATAATCAATGTTTAGTAACTGAGGGAAGCTCCTGAGTGGTGCTGACCAAAGAACCCCCTTTACGCATGGAAAAGGATGACACAAGAGAACATCGAATGCCGGGATTCCTGAGTACTTTCAAAGGGCTCGGTGCTGTGCTTCACGCCTGTACTGTGTTTTCCACATACTTCGGTTGCCGTTCTGGCTGCCTCCAGAGCATCTGCTCCTCTGCTCTCACAGGGTGTAGCAGCCACATTCCTTGCCATGTTCCACGCCAGTTACTTGTAGGGGTGGGGCTGGTCATCCAATCAGACTGAAGCTCAAGACGCAGCAGGATGGGTAGGAAAAAGGAAGCCATCTTGTTCTCCACACGTGGAATAGAAACCAGGAAGCCCAGGACCTGCACGGTGTCATCTCTCTACAGTGAAGGCAGCCAGCCTGGGCACGAGGCCAACACCCAGAGGAAGACAGAGCCAAGAGAATCCCTGAGAAACGAAGCCCTGCCTTGTCTCCCCACCTACATCTAGATCAGCTCAATCCTGAAATCCCCCCCACTGTGGACTTTGCAGGTCCAGGATCCAATAAATTGCTTTATTTTAAAGCCATGGTAAATTGGATTTGTCTTTGACTTTACAGCCCAAAGCATCTTCACTGATACCTATAACTTATCTCATCAGATCTCCATGGCAACCCTGTTTTAAGATGCTTTTATTCCCGTTTTACAAATGGAGACACACTCAGAGAGGATGGCTGACCTGCTGTTGACTGTTTAGGAACAAAATCTGGTAGAGTAGACTTGGGGTTCAAAGATGTGGGTTCCCATCCTAGGTCCATTGTGTATTGGTTGTTTCCTCATCTGTAAAGTAATATAATTCTTATTTTAAAATCTTTTTTCCCTTGGGTTTCCCTGGTGGCGCAGTGGTTGAGAGTCCACCTGCCGATGCAGGGGACACGGGTTCGTGCCCCGGTCCGGGAAGATCCCACATGCCGCGGAGCGGCTGGGCCCGTGAGCCTATGGCCGCTGAGCCTGCACGTCCGGAGGCTGTGCTCCGCAACGGGAGAGGCCACGGCAGTAAGAGGCCCGCGTACCCAAAAAAAAAAAAAACAAAAAAAAAACAAAAAAATCTTTTTCCCGAGGTTGACATGGGGATCTAAATCCAGTAAGATTCCTTAGGAGGAAACTCTTTGCAACTGTAAAGTGCTGTACAAATGTTTGCTATTCCTATGCCTGTGACCCACAGCTCCGACCTAGAAGTTCAAGGTCTATATTTGGCATGTTTGCTGGCTTATTGGGCCCAGGCTCCAGCTTGTTCTTCGATGCAGGTATTCTGGTTTCCTTTTTTATACTGATAATTTGCTTAACAAATCCTTCCTTCACAACTAGTAAAGATCTGGAGTCAAACCTAGCCCCTGACCCCACGTGTGATAAATGGGAGCTCAGCTGTATGCCCAGTATAGACATTATTTATTAATTGGTCAACCCGTAACACCCACACATGCATGCACACCCCCAGGACTCCAGCAGTCTTGGGCCCAGAGGCCTGTACTATTTCCCAGGGGTTCATTGATAGATTTTCCATGTCCTGTTAGCATCCCAAATGTATATTTTGTATCTTCTGCCTTCAGGGATTAAAAAGAGAAACACATTTCATTGTGCAATTTTCTCTTGTTAGGAATAAGTTTGAGGTAAAAGTCCCTGTAGTTATTTAGGGTAAAGACAGTGAAGACTGTTTATAATTCAGTTCAGAGGGTGAAAATTTGTTCTTTCCATGAATATACTGTAATGATTTGCCTAAATGATTCAGTTAGTTGATTTCCCAAATATATTAATCATGAACAAGAAGAATTGTATTCATCTTTGGACTGTTTATAGTGCTAGAATAAAGTGCTTGTCAAATAAGGCCCTAGGTTGATAAGCACAGTATACAAGAAAAAAAATGAAATAGATTTATTCTTGCCATTTGGGGAATATGTGCTTTATTGTACACACTTTGCTTCTGGCGATGGAGAAAATAATTTATTGGCAAGTCTTTTCCTTTCATTTGCCTTGAATATAAAGATTAACTGATGGTTTAACAATCTTGTTCAGGCTATATTTATGAAGGATAGCATTTCTCACTCAAATAACTCCCAATATTCATTTTAAGTTGTAGCATTATTCATACAGATATGATGGGAAGAACTTCAGTCATAAAAGTTGAGACGTATCTCATATTAACAACTTGAAAAGAATGTGAGCTGGAATTTCTTTTGTATTAATTTACATGGAAGGGGAAAATGACAATAGCCAAGAAGTGAAAAAATGAATTTTAGCAATCAGGTTGACTTAATTTGAGCTCATCAGATGCCTGAGGCAATAAAGGTATGTTTAGAGTGACAGACCGTGGCTGCCTGTGGCCACCCTCCAGGGGAAAACCTGAGCAGTGGGTGTGACATTGAGTAGTTAGCTTGTTTTCTTCACCTTTGATCAAAGGCCCTTAAAATATATTCGTGGTTGGCAGAAATGTCCTTGCAGTCGAAGGTGACCTGTTTATGTGGTCTGCATCAATGTCAACGGCTGGGTTCCAAGGAAGAAGAAATATAATCCAGGTTCAAGGACAACAACCAGTGAGAAATGCCTTCGTCTCTCAAAGAAAACCAAAGCATCTCTCAGTTTTGTTTATGAAATGCTTAGGTAATTTTCCTCTGCTGCTGAAAAAAATACACACCCCACAGCTGGAACCACTTACAACATAGGTTAGATTGGTTTTTTGCAAATTGAACGATTAATTCAGGCAAACAGCCAAAGATTTAATTTAATTTTAAACTGAAAGGGATGGACAGTCATACTGGCTGAATTCCTAGCTTGGCAGACTTTGGGGTCCCGGCAATTAGTTTAGACAATATTGTGACTCCAGCAAGTCCATACTGGGAGGCAGACCAAGTTTTTAAAAAATGTTTTGGTACCACTGGCCTGACTGTCTCCGTTTTTTGTTTTTTTTTAAACATCTTTATTGGAATATAATTGCTTTACAATGGTGTGTTAGTTTCTGCTTTATAACAAAGTGAATCAGCTATACGTATACATATATCTCCATATCCCCTCCCTCTTGCATCTCCCTCCCTATCCCACCGCTGTAGGTGGTCACAAAGCACCGAGCTGATCTCCCTGTGCTATGCGGCTGCTTCCCACTAGCTATCTATTTTACATTTGGTAGTGTATATATGTCCATGCCACTCTCTCACTTCGTCCCAGCTTACCCTTCCCCATCCCCGTGTCCTCAAGTCCATCCTCTACATCTGCGTCTTTATTCCTGTCCTGCCCTTAGGTTCTTCAGAACCTTTTTTTTTTTTTTTTTTAGATTCCATATATATGTGGTAGCATACGGTATTTATTTTTCTCTTTCTGACTTACTTCACTCTGTATGACCAACTCTAGGTCCATCCATCTCACTAAAAATAACTCAATTTCGTTTCTTTTTATGGCTGAGTAATATTCCATTGTATATATGTGCCACATCTTCTTTATCCATTCATCTGTCGATGGACACTTAGGTTGCTTCCATGTCCTGGCTATTGCAAACAGTGCTGCAATGAACATTTTGGTACATGACTCTTTTTGAATTACGGTTTTCTCTGGGTATATGCCTATTAGTGGGATTGCTGGGTCGTATGGTAGTTCTATTTTTAGGAAACTCCATACTGTTCTCCATAGTGGCTGTATCAATTTACATTCCCACCAACAGTGCAAGAGGGTTCCCTTTTCTCCACACCCTCTCCAGCATTTATTGTTTGTAGATTTTTTGATGATGGCCATCCTGGCCGGTGTGAGGTGTTACCTCATTGTAGTTTTGGGGTTTTTGGGGTTTTTTTTTTTTTTTGTGGTACACGGCCTCTCACTGTTGTGGCCTCTCCCGTTGCGGAGCACAGGCTCCGGACACGCAGGCTCAGCGGCCATGGCTCACGGGACCAGCCGCTCCGCGGCATGTGGGATCTTCCCGGACCAGGGCACGAACCCGTGTCCCCTGCATTGGCAGGCAGACTCTCAACCACTGCACCACCAGGGAAGCCCTCATTGTGGTTTTGATTTGCATTTCTCTAATGATTAGTGATGTTGAGTATCCTTTCATTTGTTTCATGGCAATCTGTATATCTTCTTTGGAGAAATGTCTGTTTAGGTCTTCTGCCCATTTTTGGATTGGGTTGTTTGTTTTTTTGATATTGAGCTGCATGAGCTGCTTGTATATTTTAGAGATTAATCCTTTGTTGGTTGCTTCGTTTGCAAATATTTTCTCCCATTCTGAGGGTTGTCCTTTCATCTTGTTTATGGTTTCCTTTGGTGTGCAAAAGCGTTTAAGTTTCATTAGGCCCCATTTGTTTATTTTTGTTTTTACTTCCATTTCTTTAGGAGGTGGGTCAAAAAGCATCTTGCTGTGATTCATGTCATAGAGTGTTCTGCCTATGTTTTCTTCTGAGAGTTTTAGAGTGTCTGGCCTTACCTTTGGGTCTTTAATCGATTTTGAGTTTATTTTTGTGTATGGTGTTAGGAAGTATTCTAATTTCGTTCTTTCACATGTAGCTGTCCCATTTTCCCAGCATCACTTATTGAAGAGGCTGTCTTTTCTCCTTTGTGTATTCTGGCCTGGCCTCCTTTATCGAAGATAAGGTGACCATATGTGCGTGGGTTTACCTCTGGGCTTTCTATCCTGTTCCATTGATCTATATTTCTCTCTTTGTGCCAGTACCATACTGACTTGATTACTGTAGCTTTGTAGTACAGTCTCAAGTCAGGGAACCTGATTCCTCGATCTCTGTTTTTCTTTCTCAAGATTGCTTTGGCTATTCGGGGTCTTTTGTGTTTCCATACAAATTGTGCAGTTTTGTGTTCTAGTTCTGCGAAAAATGCCATTGGTAGTTTCATAGGGATTGCACTGAATCTGTAGATTGCTTTGGGTGATATAGTCATTTTCACAATGTTGAATCTTCCAATCCAAGAACATGGTATATCTCTCCATCTGCTTGTATCATCTTTAATTTCTTTCATCAGTGTCTTACATTTTTCTGCATACAGGTCTTTTGTCTCGTTGGGTAGGTTTATACCTAGGCATTTTATTCTTTTTGTTGCAATGGTAAATGAGAGTGTTTCCTTAATTTCTCTTTCAGATTTTTCATCATTACTGTATAGGAATGCAAGAGATTTCTGTGCATTAATTTTATATCCTGCTACTTTACCGAATTCATTGATTAGCTCTAGTAGTTTTCTGGTAGCATCTTTAGGATTCTCTATGTAGAGTATCATGTCATCTGCAAACAGTGACAGCTTTACTTCTTCTTTTCCGATTTGGATTCCTTTTATTTCTTTTTCTTCTCTGATTGCTGTGGCTAAAACTTCCAAAACTATGTTGAATAATAGTGGTGAGAGTGGGCAATCTTGTCTTGTTCCTGATCTTAGAGGAAATGGTTTCAGTTTTTCACCGTTGAGAATGACGTTGGCTGTGGGTTTGTTACATATGGCCTTTATTATGTTGAGGTAAGTTCCCTCTGTGCCTACTTCCTGGATAGTTTTTATCATAAATCGGTGTTGAATTTTGTCAAAAGCTTTTCCTCCATCTATTGACATTATCATATGGCTTTTATCCTTCAGTTTGTTAATATGGTGTATCACATAGATTCACTTGCATATATTGAAGAATCCTTGCATTCCTGGGATAAAGCCCACTTGATCATGGTGTAGGATCCTTTTAATGTGCTGCTGGTTTCTGTTTGCTAGTATTTTGTTGAGGATTTTTGCATCTAGGTTCATCAGTGAGATTGGCCTGTAGTTTTCTTTTTTTGTGACATCTTTGTCTGGTTTTGGTATCAGGGTAATGGTGGCCTCGTGGAATGAGTTTGGGAGTGTTCCTCCCTCTGCTATATTTTGGAAGAGTTTGAGAAGGATACATGTTAGCTCTTCCCTAAATGTTTGATAGAATTCGCCTGTGAAGCCATTTGGTCCTGGGCTTTTGTTTGTTGGAAGATTTTTAATCCCAGTTTCAATTTCAGTGCTTGTGATTGGTCTGTTTATATTTTCTGTTTCTTCCTGGTTCAGTCTCGGAAGGTTGTGCTTTTCAAAGAATTTGTCCATTTCTTCCAGGTTGTCCATTTTATTGGCATATCATTGCTTGTAGTAATCTCTCATGATCTTTTGTATTTCTGCAGTGTCAGTTGTTACTTCTCCTTTTTCTTTTCTAATTCTGTTGACTTGAGTCTTCTCCCTTTTTTTCTTGATGAGTCTGGCTAAAGGTTTATCAGTTTTGTTTATCTTCTCAAAGAACCAGCTTTTACTTTTATTCATCTTTGCTATCTTTTACTTCATTTCTTTGTCATTTATTTCTGATCTGATCTTTATGATTTCTTTCCTTCTGCTAACTTTGGGGTTTTTTTGTTCTTTCTCTAATTGCTTTAGGTGTGAGGTTAGGTTGTTTATTTGAGATGTTTCTTGTTTTTTGAGGTAGGATTGTATTGCTATAAACTTCCCTCTTAGAACTGCTTCTGCTGCATCCCATAGGTTTTGGGCCGTTGTGTTTTCACTGTCATTTGTTTCTAGGTATTTTTTTGATTGCCTCTTTGATTTCTTTAGTGATCTGTTGGTTATTTAGTAGTGTATTGTTTAGCCTCCTTGTGTTTGTATTTTTTACAGTGTTTTTTTCCGATAATTGATATCTAGTCTCATAGTGTTGTGGTTGGAAAAGATACTTGACACAATTTCAGTTTTCTTAAATTTACCAAAGCTTTATTTGTGACCCAAGATATGATCTCTCCTGGAGAATGTCGCATGAGCACTTGAGAAGAAAGTGCATTCTGTGGTTTTTGGATGGAATATCCTATAAATATCAATTAAGTCCGTCTGGTCTAATGTGTCATTTAAAGCTTGTGTTTCATTATTTATTTTCATTTTGGATGATCTGTCCATTGGTGAAAATGCAGCGTTAAAGTCCCCTACTGTGATTGTGTTACTGTCGATTTCCCCTTTTATGGCTGTTAGCATTTTCCTTATGTATTGAGGTGCTCCTATGTTGAGTGCATAAATATTTACAATTGTTATATCTTCTTCTTGGATTGATCCCTTGATCATTATGTAGTGCCCTTCTTTGTCTCTTGTAATAGTCTTTATTTTAAAGTCTATTTTGTCTGATATGAGAATTGCTACTGCAGCTTTCTTTTGATTTCCATTTGCATGGAATATCTTTTTCCATCCCCTCACTTTCAGTCTGTATGTGTCCCTAGGTCTGAAGTGGGTCTCTTGTAGACAGCATATATAGGGGTCTTGTTTTTGTATCCATTCAGCCAGTCTATGTCTTTTGGTTGGAGCATTTAATCCATTTACATTTAAGGTAATTATCGATATATATGTTCCTATTACCATTTTCTTAATTGTTTTGGGTTTGTTATTGTAAGTCTTTTCCTTCTCTTGTGTTTCCTACCTAGAGAAGTTCCTTTAGCATTTGTTGTAAAGCTGGTTTGGTGGTGCTGAATTCTCTTAGCTTTTACTTGTCTGTAGAGGTTTTAATTTCTCTGTCCAATCTGAATGAGATCCTTGCTGGGTAGAGTAATCTTGGTTGTAGATTTTTCCCTTTCATCACTTTAAATAGGTTCCGCCACTCCCTTGTGGCTTGCAGAGCTTCTGCTGAAAGATCAGCTGTTAACCTTATGGGGATTCCCTTGTATGTTATTTGTTGCTTTTCCCTTGCTGCCTTTAATATTTTTTCTTTGTATTTAATTTTTGATAGTTTGATTAATATGTGTCTTGACATGTTTCTCCTTGGATTTATACCATATGGGACTCTCTGCGTTTCTTGGACTTGATTGACTATTTCCTTTCCCATATTAGGGAAGTTTTCAAATATAATCTCTTCAAATAGATTCTCAGTCCCTTTCTTTTTCTCTTCTTCTTTTAGGACCCCTATAATTCGAATGTTTGTGTGTTTAATGTTGTCCCAGAGGTCTCTGAGACTGTCCTCAATTCTTTTCATTCTTTTTTCTTTATTCTGCTCTGAGGTAATTATTTCCACTTTTTTTTCTTCGAGGTCACTTTTCCGTTCTTCTGCCTCAGTTCTTCTGCTATTGATTCCTTCTAGAGGATTGTTAATTTCATTTATTGTGTTGTTCATCATTGTTTGTTTGCTCTTTAGTTCTTCTAGGTCCTTGTTAGACGTTTCTTGTGTTTTCTCCATTCTATTTCCAAGATTTTGGATCATCTTTACTATTATTACTCTGAGATCTTTTTCAGGTAGACTGCCTATTTCCTCTTCATTTGTTAGGTCTGGTGGGTTTTTACCTTGCTCCTTCATCTGCTGTGTATTTCTGTCTTCTCATTTTGCTTAACTTACTGTGTTTGGGGTCTCCTTTTTGCAGGCTGCAGGTTCGTAGTTCCCGTTGTTTTTGGTGTCTGCCCCCAGTGGGTAAGGTTGGTTCAGTGGGTTGTGTAGGCTTCCTGATGGAGGGGACTGGTGCCTGTGTTCTGGTGGGTGGGGCTGGATCTTGTCTTTCTGGTGGGCAAGACCGTGTCTGGTCGTGTGTTTTGGCGTGTCTTTGAACTTAGTATGATTTTAGGCAGCCTCTCTGCTAACGGGTGGGATTGTGTTCCTGTCTTGTTAGTTGTTTGGCATGGGGTGTCCAGCAGTAGAGTTTGCTGGTTGTTGAGTGGAGCTGGGTCTTAGCGTTCAGACGGAGATCTCTGGGAGAGCACTCGCTGATTGATATTACTGGGGACCTGGAGGTCTCTGATGGTCCAGTGTGCTGAACTCAGCTCTCCCACCTGCGAGGCTCAGGCCTGACACCCGGCCAGAGCACCAAGACCCTTTTGGGAAGTCTGAGGTCTTCTGACAGTGTTCAGTAGGTGTTCTGTAGGAGTTGTTCCACATGTAGATGTGGTTTTGATGTATTTGTGGGCAGGAAGGTGATCTCCACGTCTTATTCCTCTGCCATCCTGAAGGTCCTTCTGGCCTTACTCTCTTTTTATCATTGTTTTCCCGCTTTAAAACAGGGTACTTGAGGGGATAATCACAATCCTATTCCTCTACACAAGTGCTCTGTGAATTTGTAATTGCATTTCACTCCTGCCCCAGGACAAATAAAGTGATCAAAAATTGCCAGTAACCACAGACAGGAATTCTTATGACTTGAGTTATACCTTCTACGGTTTGACCAAGTGTATATGCACAGCCGACTTGGTCAGCTCTTTTCCTGCCTGCACACACCTTGGAGGCAAAGCCGGACTTTTCATGAGCTGTTGGAAGGCCAAGCTAACTAGAAACTTTACCCTGAACCACCCCAAAGATCAAGCTAAGGATGACCCAGATCGTGAAGTCAAACATGTGCTACCATCTTTATCCAGCAGCTCTTTGTAGAGGATGCCACAGTTCCAGGCTGCAGAATGTTCTGAAAGATGCTTTTATCTGATGATGAAGTCTGACTGAACAGTGAGGCAGAGAGCAGAATTATCAAGGAAAAGACAATACAGTTGACCCTTGAACAACATGGTCCGCTTACTTGTGAATTTTTTTCAATAGTAAATACTACAGTAGTACATGGTCCGCGGTTGGTTGAATCCACAGATGAGGCACTGTGGTTATGGAAGGTTGACTGTAAATTATACTTGGATTTTCGACTGTGAAAGGCCAGCGCCCCTAACTGTCTCCTTGTTCAAGGTTCAGCTGTACTATTAAGGCTGCTCTGAGGCTTTCTCTCAGGGGAAAGAACTGAATTGCATAGAATCCAGGGTATTCGAGAACTTTCAGCACTTTACTTCTTAACAGGTCTGGTTGCTTAAAATGGCACTGGGGTTTCACCTTTTGGCTTTGTTTTTTTTCTCTCCCTCCCTCCCTCCCTCCTCCTCCCTTCCTTCCTTTCCCACCTTTCCTCCTTGCTTCCTTTTTTTCCTTCCTTCTTTTTTTCTTTGTAAAATAAATCTTCTCTGATACTGACGTCTGACTATAGTTTTCTCAAAGGAATAGATTCAACATAAATACGTGTTCCTTAATGAATATACTTTTAAGAACTGAAACCTAGGCAATACTGGACTTGGCATAATGCCGTTCTCAGAATTTCCACATCATCTCCTTGCCCAGGCACGTCACATCCAAACTCCCAGCTCCAAATCAGAGACCCTTTCCACGAACTTTCTGCCTTCATTTTGTCACACCGTGATGATGACTCCCTCCTCTGGATATCCATGCCACCTGCAGACAATTCCTTGTACACTGCCTGTTGGCAAGTTTTTACACCAAAACTTTGTTTTATTATACAAGTAATACGGGATAACATCCTTACTGAATAATAATGAAACAGTGCAGAAGCAAACAAACCAGCATGGCCGAAGACCCCTTCACTCCCAGAAGAAACAGCTTACGAGCTCTGGATGTATCTTCCCAAGCTTTCTTCTAGGAGTATATACCCAAATTCATGCATATCTATCTACATATTTATAGATGGGTTGTTTATATGTATGTAAAATCATACTTTTATATATTTTAACAGGCTTCTTGAAATATAATCATGTACCATCCTTTTTTTAAAGAAAAATCTCATGAGGATATTCCACGTCCTAGTCAACATTTGTTACTGTCTATCTTTTTGATTATAGTCATCTTAAGGGGTGTGAAGTGGTATCTCGTTGTGGTTTAGATTTGCATTTTCCTAATGGTCAGTGATATTGAGCTTCCTTTCATGTGCTTATTAGCCATTTACATATTTTCTTTGGATCCTTTGTCCATTTTTACGCTGGGTTGTCTTTTTATTATTGAGTTGTAAGGATTCCTTACATATTCGGGATTCAAGTCTCTTATTAGATAGCAAATATTTTCTTCAGTTTTGTGAATTACCTTTTTATTTACTTGGTGGTGTCCTTTGAAGCACAAAAGTTCTTAATTTTGGTGGAGTCCACTTCATCTTTTTTCTTTTGTCATTTATGCTTTTGCTGTCATATCTAAGGAGGCTTTGCCTAAGGCTAGGTCATGAAGGTTTCCTCCAAAACTTTCTTCTAAGAGTTTTGTAGCTTTGGTGCTTACATTTAGGTCTGTAATCCCTTCATGGTCAATTTTTGTGTATATTATAATGAAAAAGTCCAACTCCATTCTTTCTCATGCAGTTATCTAGTTGTCCCAATACTATTTGTTATTGAGACTTTTCTTTTCCCCTGTGATTATCTTGGCACCTTTGTTAAAAATGAATTGACCGTAAATGTAAGGGTTTATTTTTGGACCCTCTATTCTATTCCATTGGTCTGTATGTCTTTCTTACGCCAGTACCGAACTGTCTTGATTACTGTAACTTTGTAATAAGTTTTGAGATTGGTGAGTGTGCATTCTCCACCTTTACTTTTCTTTTTCAAAGGTGTTTTGTCTATTCTGAGCGCCTTTCATTTCCCATATGAATATTAGGATCAGCTTGTCATTTTCTGCAAAAAAAAAAAAAAAAAAAAAAGACAGGAGCGATTTTGATAAGGATCTACATAAATTTTTTATCACTTGCTTTTCATACAACTTGATGATTTTTTTTAACATATGTATATACCCTGTGACCATCACCCAGATTGAGAT
Organism: Pseudorca crassidens; assembly: GCF_039906515.1. Classification (NCBI taxonomy): domain Eukaryota; kingdom Metazoa; phylum Chordata; class Mammalia; order Artiodactyla; family Delphinidae; genus Pseudorca; species Pseudorca crassidens. Next base: position 88,770,785 of record NC_090305.1, on the reverse strand, counting down.
ATGGAATATCTGCAGTACCTTAGAAGGCTTCCTAATGCCCCTTTCTAATCCCTCCTTTTCTATAAAAGTAGCCACTCTTCTGACATCTGTCACCATTGAGCAATTTGCCCTTTCTTAAACTTCTAATAAATGGAACGATTTAGTATGTACTCTGTAGTGAGTGACTTCTTTCACTTAATTGTTTGGGAGGTTTATCCATGTTGTTTGTCTCCTTAGTTTTTTTCAATTTTATTGCTAAGTAGTACTCTACTGTATTTCATTGTTTATTCATTGCCAGTGGAAAGACAATTGTTCTGTTTACATTGGGGTCTTATAAATCTGCTGTGAACATCCTTGAGCACGTCACTGAGTGGACATAAGCACTCGTTTCTGATAGGCATATATCTAGGAAAGAAATTGCTGGGTCATAGGTAGATGTATGTTTGGCCTTGGAAGATAACGTAAACAGAGTTTCAAAGTGACCGCACCAGTTTACATTCCTACCGGCAGAGTATGGGAGCACCAGTTGCTTACAGCCTTACCAGCACTTGCTATTAATTGGTTGGCATTCTGGGCTGTGGGTGGTGTTATCTCACTGTGCTTACAGTTTGCATTTCCCTGATGACTAAAGATGTTTAGCATTTTTTAATAAGGTTTGGCCATTTCTGTAAACACTTTTGGGAAGTGCCTGTTAAAGTCTTTTGCTAATTGTTCTAAATCGGGTTGTCTTTTCTTTTTGGTTGGTATGAGCCCTTTATATATTCTTGATATGAATCCTTTGTCAGGTCTAAATATTTTAACTATTTTCTCACAGTCTGGGGTTTGCCTTTTGACTCTCTTGATGTTGTTTATTTTAAGGCAATTTTCAAAATTAAGATACAATTCATGTACCGTAAAATTCATGTATTTAAAGTATACAATTCAGTGGTTTTCACCGTATTCACAAAGTTTTGCAACCATCACCACTATTTAATTCCAGAATATTTTCACTACCCCAAGAGGAAATCCCATATCTATTACTCCCTCTTCATCCCTCCCACTAGGCCCTAGCAACCACTGATCTAATTTTGTCTTAATAGATTTGCCTGTACTGGGCATTTCATATAAATGGAATCATACAATATGTGACCTTTTGTGACAGGCTTCTTTTACTTAGCATATGTTTTCAAGGTTCATCCATGTTGTAGCATGTATCAGAATTTCATTCTTTATTTCTTAATTAACTTTTTTTTTGGCTGTGTTGGGTCTTCGTTGCTGCGCGCGGGCTTTCTCTAGTTGTGGCGAGCAAGGGCTAGTCTTCGTTGCGGTGCGCGGGCTTCTCATTGCAGTGGCTTCTCTTGTTGCGGAGCACGGGCTCTAGGCGCACAGGCTTCAGTAGTTGCAGCATGCAGGCTCTAGAGCTCAGGCTCAGTAGTTGTGGTGCACGGGTTTAGTTGCTCCTCGGCATGTGGGACCTTCCCGGACCAGGGCTAGAACCCATGTCCCCTGCGTTGGCAGGCAGATTCTTAACCACTGTGCCACCAGGGAAGTCCCTCATTCATTTTTTTATTGCTGAATAATAGTCCATTGTATGGATATAAAACATTTGTTGATTCACTCATCATTTGATGGACTTGTGGGTTCTTTTAATATTGTATTTTTGATGAACATAAGTTGTTAATTTTAATGAAGTTCAATTTATCAATCTTTTTTTTTTTTAATGGACTGTGCTTAGTGTGATCTATTTAAGAAATCTTTGTCTACTTCAGTGACTTACTATTTAAACACCTTCATTGTCCTGGAAATCTTCCCATGTTGGTATATGGATGGAGGTTTACCTCCTTCTTTCTGCTCACTCCTTGTAGCCACTTCTCCATTGCTGGTTAGTGAGTGATTTTCAGTGTGTTACAATTAAAAGCAATGCTGAAACAAAAATTCTCACCTGCTGACTTTGTGCATGTATGCAAGGATGCCTTAAATTCCTAGAAATAAAACTGCTAGATCAAAAGTTTGTATGGTTTCATTTTCGATGGAGCCCACCAAATTGCCTTCCAAAAAAGTCTTCACCAAATGTATGTGCTCATCAAGAGGTCACATTACCGCCTGACCACCCCTGCACCGCACCCATGGAAAAATTGTCTTCCACGAAACCCATCTCTGGTGCCAAAAAGGCTGGAGACGGCTGATGTAACATATTTATTAATCTGATGGCTCTGGACTGAACATGAAGCCAAGAAGACTAATTGGTGACTTCATGAATCGAGGTTCAGTTGACACTTAGCTTGTAAAGGAAGCTGTTTGTTCATGTAAGACTTAAGAGTTAATTACTGGCTTCAGTTCTTCAAACCAAAGGCGGAATCTGAGTGTTTTCACTCTAAAGTTAGGTCATGAAATCAACACACTTAACTCACATGTGGCTTTAATTCACCAAGCACCTCAGTTCATATAAATGATGAGCCTTCACAGTAAAGAAGGTGCTCGTTCCTTTGCTTGCTAAATACTCTCTCCTTTTCCCTCTCTTCTTCTTATTCCAAAACGTATAATGAACACAACGCGTGCACTCAGCTCAGTGAGGTGCTTACACTCAGCGGACTTCACTGACCCACGGAGGGACAGGCAGGGTCACGGCTCCCGCCAAGCACTCAGGCCAGGGCGCATGCGCAGAAGGGTGACGTCAGCAGCAGCGTTTAATTTCTCTTTTTATGTTTGGCTGAGACCGTGCAGTTGTATTTCTTTTTTTTTAAAATAAATTTGTTTATTTATTTTTCACCGTGTTGGGTTTTCGTTGCCGTGCACGGGCTTTCTCTAGTTGCTTCCAGCGAGGGCTACTCTTCGTTGCGGTGCGCAGGCTTCTCATTCTGGTGGCTTCTCTTGTTGCGGTGCGCGGGCTCTAGGTGTGCAGACTTAAGTAGTTGTGCGCGTGGGCCCAGTAGTTGTGGCGCACGGGCTTAGTTGCTCCGCGGCATGTGGGATCTTCCCGGACCAGGGCTCGAACCTGTGTCCCCTGCATTGGCAGGCGGATTCTTAACCACTGCGCCACCAGGGAAGTCCCCGTGCAGTTGTATTTCTGTGAGTCAGTGTTGCTCTTCCAGATCACTGCTAGAGTTCCGTTAGGGCTCTTTGGGTTGTTGAGAATAGAGACTACTTCTAGTAAAAGTTACCCATTCTAACTTACGGAAACATATTCCAAAGCTAGAAGTGAAATATAGCCATGCCACAGGGCAGCAGAACTATAGGACTGGGTCTAAAGTTTTCAAAATTAAGTTAGGTCGTTCTCTCCCTCCCTCCTTCCCTCCCTCGTGCTCGTTTGTTCTCCCTTTCTCTGTCTCTCTCTGTGTCTCGCTGTCTCTCTCTCTCAGCCTTTCTCCTTCACTCTGAGCCTCTCTTCTATCCTCTTCCTTTCTTCAGCCCATTATAGGTTTTATTCCTGCACTTACACTTACTACTAGAATTCCTAAGATAGTCTGATTGGCCCACTTTCCCCTTCATCACACATCATGACAGCAGCCACCCAGAGTTCCACCACGTCCTTAGAACGGGTAGGCAGGAAAGGTATTGTCATCTCTTCAGCATCATCTCCCTGCCCACCCCACCTTTGCCCCCAGGTAGTGTTCCCTACACTCTCCTCTGGCCTCATAAAGCCATTGTTGTACCTGGTAACCTGGGTGCTAAGTGTTTGCTAACCTGTCTCTCTCCCCTGCCAGTCTTGAACTCTTTACTTTCTCAACTGTCCTATTTCGCTCTCGTCCTTAGAACATCGAGGGGGGTCAAGAAATGCTTGCGCAGGTAGATGAATCTATATTGCTCCTCACCTGAGAAATACTGTGATTGTCTGTGTGTCTTGGTCGGTTCAGGATGCTGTAACAAAATGTCAAGAGACTGGGTGGCTTAAATGGCAAACATTTATTTCTCATAGTTCTGGAGGGTCGGAGGTCCAAGATCAAGTTGCTGGTTGCTGCACTTCCTGGTGAAAGCTCTCTTCATGGTTTGCAGACAGCCACCTTCCTGCTGTGTCCTCACAAGGCAGAGAGAAGGCTCTAGTCTCTTCCTCTTTTTATAAGACCCTAATCCCGTCATGAGGCTCCCACCCTCATGACCTACCTCATAACTCAGTTACCTCCCAAAGCCCCCAGCTCCTAACACTATCACGTTAGGGATCGGGATTTCAGCCTATGAATTTGAGAGGCACACATTCAGCCCATAACAATGTGCTAGACAACATTGTCCTTTTTTTTTTTTTTTTTTTTAATGCTGCTGAAATCAATGCTGTAAAATCGGATTTCCCAGGCTCTGGCTGTACTCCTCCAAAAGCTGAATGAATACAACAGGACGGTACTGGGGGCCAGGTGTTACTCTTGGACAGCCTCATTCCCCACATGTGCCTCTTGCATCCATGGGGCGGCAGCAGCCCAGGAGGCCGGATCTCTGCCAAACCCAGGCACCCAGACGCCTTCACCTGGATGCTCCGCGTGCTGTTCCCAGGATTGCGCCCAGGCGGTCTGCCTGCTCCCAGCATGGAGACACTTCATGCCCGGTCTCTGGCCCCGCCATCGGTTTGCTGTCAGCTTCGCCATTAATTTTAAATTTTATTATCGGCTTTCAGAGCACTAGAGGACCCGAGGCTTTCGTTCACCATCGATTTGCTTGTTCCCGGTCAAGGGAATGAGCTTTACCATCTTCATTCCCTGGCCGGTGACCAGCCCCTCTGTCTTGCACTTGGAGGTATCCTTGGCTTGCTCTAGGTCAAGTCTTCGAGACTGGGCTCGCTTCCCTGGATATCTGTGGTGCAGAGACACCTTGTTCCAAGCCAAATTGAAAGCTCTGTCTGTTCACCATGACTGAGTAACAAGAGCTCACTTGTACTGAGTGCACAGCCTTTGTCAGCTACCATGCTAACCCCTTGACATACCACATCTCATTTCATCTTCCCAAAGTCCTTAGGACATAGGTAATTTATCACCAGTTTACAAACGGGGAAACTGACGCTCATAAGGGCACAGTAACCTAGTGACCATAGAGGTATATTAATAACCTCCTCAAGAGTGCTTGTCAAACCCACTGCCCAGGACGTTATGTGACTGTGCATGAGTAATTGACAGCTCAGGCCATGGGCCTTTCGCCCCACAAGTTCAAGTTCAACACCCAAACTGGTCTATGCCACGACCAGTGAGACAAGTCAGCAATCATTCGCTGGGATATCTCCACAGCGTTAGATCACGCTAAAAGTTTCTAATCATGTTTTCTCATTTCTGTACTTACGTTATCACCAACTGGTACCCAAAGATTCTCAGACGTGCTCCAGCCAGCAGCCCATACTTGCATAGCAGTGCTCCCATGGACCTGGAGCATCTTTTCCTGAGATACTGCCCTGTAGCAATTGTTTCTGTAGCCAAAGGTGGGAAAGGGTGGGCTCAGCCTTGTGTGGAATTCTGGTTTTTTCCTGCCCTACCAGCTCAACTTCCTTTTGCTCCCATCATAGCCCTTGCAGGAGTGAGCTGTGTCTGCAAGCTCACTGCCCTCCTTTGACCGCAGAGGAGATAGCCACCCCGAAACTCTGGGTCATAAACTCTAGATCAGCTCAGCGGTTACTACTTTTTTTTTTTTTTTTCGGTACACGGGCCTCTCACTGTTGTGGCCTCTCCCGTTGCGGAGCACAGGTTCTGGACGCGCAGGCTCAGCGGCCATGTCTCACGGGCCCAGGCGCTCCGCGGCACGTGGGATCCTCCAGGACCGGGACACGAACCCGCGTCCCCTGCATCGGCAGGCGGACCCCCAACCACTGCGCCACCACGGAAGCCCCTAGCTCAGTGGTTCCTACTTTTAAAGGCTCAGGGATGGAGTAGAATCTTTTACAGCCTTTGCCTTCTGATCTGCTCTTCCTCCCCTTCCCTCCTCTCCTCTCCCCTCCCCTCCCTCTTCCCTGTGTTCGCTCTCTTCTTCCCCATTGTGTAGTGGCCTATATTTTTCTCCACGAAACATATGTCTGTCAGTGTGAGATCCCAGGGCAGTTATGGGAGCCAACACACCAGAGCACAATAAATCCTGTGACTGGGTACCTGGGCAGGTGGCACGTGCCAGCAGCCTGGAGCTAAAAACACAGCCAGCTCTTCTCGGGGAGTGGGTTCTTTGCATGGCCTTGCCAGCATCCCTGACAGGCTGGGAGCACCGCTAATAGACCTCTGTGTGAGTGCTAACAGAATAGGAAGGGAGGAAGCCTTTTGAAGGCTAACATTTTTCACAGGGCAGTCATCACAGGGAGCCTGTCCTTCTCCCAGGCGGGAGGCACGCGTTTAATTTATACACCCTGGACGTCACGTTTTGGAGTTCGCATCGGCTCTCAGCGTGCCTTCCGGAGCTCAGAGGGTCAGGTGGGTGCCGCGGCAGTGGGCATAGTCAGGTGGGCCCAGGGCCACTCAGGTGCAGCACAAAGAGGTCCTCAGCAGTCCCTTCCCACCACTCCCCTTTCCTAGTAAGTTAACCTCCTAAACCTGATGTCTAATGGGGATGATAAAAATGACTGCTTCTTAGGGATCTGGTAAGGATTCAAGGAGGTAATCCACATGGAAGAGCCCAGGGCCGAACACCCGGTAAGGACATGATAAATGTTAGCTGTTTTTTTGCTGTCATCATCATTGTCTGTCGTTTACAGATGGGGTCTAGAAAAATTCATGAAAGTCACATGACCAGTAAGAAGTAAAGCCAGGATTTGAACCCGGACATTCTGACTGCCAAGCCTAGACTCTTAGCCACTGTGCTTTACTACTATTTAAAGCATCGACTGTGTTATAGAGTAGTTGATAATGAATCTATGAATCCATCAAGGGCCAGAGTCATGTCTTTTTTTGGTCAAAGTACAATTGAATTTCAATATTGTGTTAGTTTCAGGTGTACATCATAGTGATCCAATATTTTTGCAGATTATGTTCCATTGTAGGTTATTATAAGATGATGGGTATAATTCCCTGTGCTATGCAGTATATCCTTATTGCTTATCTGTTCTCTATATAGTAGGTTGTATCTGTTGATGCCATAGCCCTAATTTGTCCCTTCCCCCTTTCCCTCTTCTCTTTTGATGATCACAAGTTTGTTTTCTATATCTGTGAGTCTGTTTCTGTTTTGCATATACATTCATTTATATTATTTTTTTAGATTTCGTATATAAGTGATATTGACTTATTTCACTAAGCATAGTATTCTCCAGGTCCATCCACGTTGCTGCAAATGGCAGTGTTTCATTCTTTTTTTATGGCTGAGTAATATTCTCTTGTAAAGATACACCACATCTCCTTAATCCAGTTGTCTGTTGATGGGCACTTGGGTTGCTTCCGTGTCTTGGCTATTGTAAATAGTGCTGCTATGAGCATTGGGGTGCATGTATCTTTTCGAATTAGTTTTCATATTTTCCAGATATATACCCAGGAGTGCAATTGATACATCATATGGTAGTTCTGGTTTTAGTTTTTTTTTAAAGAAACCTCCGTACTGTTTTACATAGTAGCTGCACAGGATCATGTCTTTTTCATCTTTGCATCCCCATCGCCTGTCACAGTATCTGGCACATGGGAGGAACTCATAAATACTGATTCAATGAATGACCAAATCAGAAAGAACACAGGTTCTGGAGGAATAAATTGGGTTGATTAAGTCAGGGAAGGATGTGGAAAGGTAGGGAACCATAGAGTGTATTACTTAGTAATGTATTTACTAGTACCAGTAGATGATTGACTCAGAAGCCAACAACATGGTTACCCTAATGCTAAACCAACCTAATTTTGGATCTAAGGACTGCTGTGCTTCCTAGGCTAGGAATTATCTAGCCCTAAGCCTGCCATATCCTTACACAAAGCTGAGGTTGAGTGGTGGGGATAAAGGAAGTAGAGATCGGGGCCAAAATTAGGACGTGTAATTCTAAACCAGGAATTCAGAACTTCCTCAAATTCTAAAACCACTGGCTTTATACTTTTTTTGAATGCCAGCCAGGACCAGCCAGCCAGCAAATGCACATTGATCCTCCTTGAGAAGGATACGTGGTTCAGAGGTGCATCAAGATTTTTCTTTTTTCTTCTGAAGAATGATTGTCTTATGTTTCATTTTAATTGATAATTATAGAAAATTTGGGAAACATAGAGTAGAAGAAATTTTTTGACCAACCCCAGTCCCCAAATTCTAAAATAACTAGTGAACGCATTTGGCTCTATGTCTTTCTGTAAAAGAATCACTTTAACTAGAGTTCACTGAGCAGTTCATGCTTTTTAGTTCCTAAAGATATGGTGAAGCCTTCAGGGTTTCTTTTGGAAGAAAATAAATTCTAGGCTTCTGTAAAAGATATGATGGAGTAATAGGAAAGACCCTCAATAGGAAGTCTGGTAACCTTGAGTCTAGTCTGCCGTCACCTCCACGTGTGACCTCTGCCATGACATTCACCTTGCAGATTTCAGTTTATCCTTGCTTCTCGCACTTCACAGCCATCTTTCCTTCTCAGCAACCTACCCTGCAGACTTTAGGTTCCTGTACGAGACACAGAAAAGCAGCCTCACACAGACTGTTGATCCAGCTCTGCCAGTTGCAAAAGGTCAAATCCCTATAACAAATCCCTGATAATATATATCTTCTAAAGGTTCTGCTTTTCAGAGCAAACCCTGGTTGATAGAGCAGAAAAGGTGACCACCATATGCATAAAGGCTCACCTGCACAAACTTACCACTGAAGGAGTCTTTTATGACTCTTAAGAGCCTAATGTGGGTCTCATGATTATTATCTGCCCTCCTCTCTCCAAGAATATAGACTCCCTAAGGATGGGGTTGTTGAGAAACGCCAAAGCATGGGGTTGTATTGGTTTCTTGGGGCTGTCATAACAAAATACCATAAACCGGGTGGGTTAGAACAACAGAAATCTATCTTCTCTCAGTTCTGGAGGCTGGAAGTCTGAAATCAATGCGTTGGGGGATCCTTCCTTGCCTCTTCTGCTTCTCGTAACCTCAGACATTCCTTAACTTGTAGCAGCATAACTCCAATCTCTGCCTCTGTCTTCACATGGCCTTCTCCCTGTGTTTCTGTGTCTTCACATGGCCGTTTTCCCTATGTGTCTCTCCCTCTTTTTTATAAGGACACCAGTCATATTGGTTTAAGAGCCCACCCCTCTTCAGTATGACGTCTTTTTAACTAATACATGTGCAATGACCCTACATCCAAATAAGATCACATTCTGAGTTACTAGAATAACTTCTCTACTTCAGTGTATCTTTTTGGGAGGACTTAGTTTAGCCCATAGAAATGGTTGTGATGGTTAATTTTTTTTTTTTTTTTCCTTTTGCGGTATGCGGGCCTCTCACTGTTGTGGCCTCTCCCGTTGCAGAGCACAGGCTCCGGACACACAGACTCAGAGGCCGTGGCTCACGGGCCTAGCTGCTCCGTGGCATGTGGGATCTTCCCGGACCGGGGCACAAACCCGTGTCCCCTGCACCGGCAGGCGGACTCTCAACCACTGCGCCACCAGGGAAGCCCCGTGATGGTTAATTTTATGTGTCAACTTGGCTGGGCCACGGTGCCCAGATATTTGGTCAAACATTATTCAGGATGTTTCTTTGAAAGTGGTTTTTGGATGAGATTAACATTTAAATTGATAGACTTTGAATAAAACGGTTTGCCCTCTATAATGTGGGTGAGCCTCGTCCAGTCAATTGAAGGCTTTAATGGAACAAAGATGGGCCTCTCCCAAGCAAGAAGGAATTCTGCCAGCAGACTACTTTTGGACATGAACCACAACTCTTCCATGTATTTCTAGCCTGCTGGACTACCCTGCAGGTGTCACAATTGTACCTCCACAACCACATGGACCAATTCCTTAAAATCAATCTGTCTCTATATGTATACACACATCCTGTTGGTTCTGTTTCTCTGGAGAATCTCGAGAAAGTCAATGGTTAGGAGCATGGATTCTGGAGTCATACTGTTGGAAGTCAAATCTCTTTTTCTCCCCTTTACTGCCTGTATGACCTTGGGCACATTAACTTCTCAGAGCCTCAGTTTCTTCATCTTTAGATTGGGATAGTATTCGAACCTACTTTACAGGGGACTATGGGGATTAAGTGGAGTCCATATATATAAAACACTGAGAAGCATACCTGGCCCATTATAAGCACTGTGCTAAGCATTAGCTGCCCGGTCAGGGCTCTATCTCCAGCATCTAGAAGTAGGAGCACACGTAATAGGAGCTGAATAAATATTTTGTTGACTGACTTGACTCCTTCTAATGCTCTTCATTAAGTTTCAGGCCAAACGTGTTTAGCTCTAAAACTCTTAGATACCTCTAACTCCCTAGTCCTCTTGCACAGTTCCCACCATAAGCAGCTGAACCCAGAGTCCTGGAGTATTATCTGATTTTAGGCACACTTAACAGAGCTACTTTGGCCATCCAAGCTGTGCTCAAATGCCACACCTGGATACGTGCCATATGCTCTCCTCCTCTCTGCTCCCCCCCTCCACTCTCCCCTCTCCCACGAGTAGTTAACACGATATCCAAAATGGCAGCTGTATCCAGCACAAGTGGTGACAGAATAGGTTTAGGTAGATCTTTGCAACTAGAAACATAAACGGGGCAGGTAGACTCCCTCTCCCCAAATACAATTAACTGTGGTCTTTAAACACTCTCAGAAAGCTCCCCCTTGACCAGGGGCTGTGTGGCTCAATTCCACTCCACTAATATTCAACAGTGAAAACTAAACAATAAACTATTACCAAACTTGCTTAATGCCCACCTGAAGGTGAAAAGTTAGCCCTCCTGCCTGTGCTTCTACAGAACATTACCTACAGGGTGTTTCAGAGCTAATGAGAGCTTAAGGGAAAAAAATGGAATTAGGAAGTCGTCATACAATAAGGAGCCCCAGTCCCATAAGTTATCTCCATGGGTGGCTTGCTTAGGAAGCTGCATAGGAGTTTCTAATTAAAGGAATATTAGAAGACTACATCCATAAATTTCAGAGCCAGGCTTAATTTCCTTGTTTGAAAACTGCCAGGGAAGAGAGTGGATTGCAAATACATGAAATATGACAAAATGAGACTTAATGAATTCTAAGTTTATTCACTGAAGTATTTAACTATCCAGGCCATCAAGTGGGGATAATAAATTGGAGTGTGTCATAAGACTGGCCCACTTTAATTCACATTTATAAAACGAGCTATAAATAAAGGGCCTGATTCAGTGCTTAAGTTTTAGAGATCCATTAATGCATAATTCCTGTGTCTCCATGATGCCAATCACTGGAAGGAAATGAAAGAGCCTTCAGGGACCAGGAGGGAGGTAACTGTCCTGACGCTTGGACCAAAGGGCAGAGGACTAGCCCTTGATAATCCAGCATCTCTCATCGGGACACTTACCTCTTCCTTTGTCCCGAAAGTCAAGTTAAAACCTGAGTTAAGCACCTGGGAGGGAAGAGATGGCCCATTTGCCGGGGTCATGAAGGAGAGTTTAATGAAGAAGACACCATTTACAAAGATGAGGACAGGGCTAAAGGAAATGGACGAAGGATGGTGAAGCACCTGGGGCCCGTTTCCCACTGCTAGATATGAAGGAAACTACTAGAACCACTCTGCTGTGGGGTCTCTCAACAACGCACCCTTAGGGAATGTACATGCTTGTGGAGTCGGAGGTCAGTAAACTCAGAAACATGCAATATATTTTCAGATATTGATAAGTGCAGTGACGAAAAATAAAGTAGAAAAGGGGGTATAAACAAGTGGTGGAAAGGTAGGGAGAGACCTCCCGAGGGAGGTAGATGGCGAGAGCTTCTCGGGAGTGGTGACCTGTGATGTGAGACCCAAGTCAGAAGGAGCCAGCCAGGACAGGGCGGAGCATTCCCTGTGCTGAGAACCTGAAGGGGGACCAGCTGGGCATGCTTGAGGGTCAGAGAGAAGCCCTAAGAGGCTGGAATGTGAAGAATGAGGAAGTGAAGAGGGAAACAAAGCCTTGTAGACCCTGAGAGGTGTTGGGTTGTATTCTAGCTTCCCTGAAGCATAATTGGCGGGATTTAAGCAAGGGAGGGCGGTGATCTGATTGACGTTTTAAGTGACACTCTGGCTGCTGTGAAGGGGATACACGAAACTAGAAGTAACAAGACAGGATACAAAGCAACTGGGCTGCCTGGGAAGAGATGAAGGCGGCTTGTACCAGGGCAGTAGGACCAGAGACCAAGAGTGGTGATGGGTGTGAGGTCCATCCCATCCATCCACTCTTAGTGCAGTTAGTGGACAAGGGGCCTCCCTGGCTTGAGAAAGTAACTACCTGAGAATAAAAGTAGTTTAAAAAAGTTGGCGGGGGGCATGGTGTCCTAAAGATTCTGTATGCTGCATTTACTAGTTTTGAAATTGGAAGAAGATAAGTTTAAGACAATTTAAAGCATCCACTGAAGGAATGAACTGGGGTGGCGTAGGGGAGCAGTTGGCTCTAATACATACTGGGGAAGAAGAAAAATATATAGGACTTTGGCAGATCATAGGCTCAACATGTAGTGGGAGGTGGCTTTCCCAATAGTAATGGCATTTTTGGTAGCATGATTAGAAAAATGGTATCTAGAACAAGGAGGGTGATTCTTTGCGCACTTTGAGGGAATGACTGTATCTTATCCGTGCGTTTGTCCTCCATTTGTTGGTGCACACTGCCTGGTACCTAAAAAGCTTGGAAAGTACGATGTTGTGATACGATAAGAAATATATTTTTCCCTTGGTTCTTGACATGGAGCTCCTAAACGCCTTGGAATTTCCTGGTGATAGGAACCTCTTTTTTCTAATGAGCTGACTCTTGGTGGGCTCCCAGGTGGAGGCTGGTCACCAGAAAGACTAAGCCATGATAAGAAGGTTAGTACTTTCAGACCATATACTCCATCTTCCAGGAAATGGAAAGGGGCTAGAGATTGAGTTCATAATCTATCGTGACTACATGATGAAGCCTCCATAAAAATCCCCAAATTAGGGGGCTCAGAGGGCTTCCAGGTTGGCGAACACATTCGCATGCCAAGAAGGTATGCACCACATCTCCATGGGAACAAAACACTCCTCTGATCGAAACCCTTGCAGTCTCACCCAATGTACCTCTTTATCTGGCTGTTCATTTATATCCTTTAAAATAAACCATATAAGTATTTCCCTGAGTTCTGTGAGCCACTATAGCAAATTTTTGAACCTGTGGAGGGGTCATGAGAATCCTTGATTTGTAGCCAGGTCGGACAGTAGTAGCATGGGTGACCTGACAGCCCGCTACCTGCTATTGGTGTCTGAAGCTGGGGGCTGTCTTATGGGGCTGAGCCCTAATCCTGTGGGTTTGGGCTAACTCCGGGTCGTCAGGGTCAGCATTGGATTGAATTACTGGACACCTCATTGGTGTCTACAGAGAACTGGAGAAGTGTTTGGTGCAGAAGACGTGCACATTTGGTGCCAGAAGTGTGGTGAATAGGGAAAAGTTTTCATTTAGAAGAAGGAGAAGGAAATAATTTTTTTTCAAAACCTAATTTTTTTAAAGCCTGTTCTTAGTGGTGAAGTTGAAAGTCTGTGTAGGTGATATTCTAAGAAGTTATCCATAACCGGGACAATAAGGTGATATGGTAATAGAGTCACAAAACTTACAGAGTATTTTGAGAATGGAACATGATCCAAACAACCATCTAAGAAAAGAAGACTCCAAATGTCATGACATTCACAAGTACTTTGTCCACTTTTGGAGAATAAGGGTTTACCAGGCTTGCTCAGAGCCTGGGTAAAATCTCCCTCCGACTGTCCCATGTTCTTCAGAAAAGCATTCTGAATCTTCATTCGATATCCCAGGTGAACTATCTCTGGGAAAGATGTGTCTTTGGTGAGGGGCGCGAAGATTCCAGTTGCTGGAAAAATATATCCCCTCTTTGTAAATTAATTTACGCTGGTTTATTTATCAGTCTCTTGAGGGAACGGTAAGGAGGTCAGACCCCCCCTTCCAAAGCCGATGAGATGAAGTCTTTTGACCTGCAAAACCAAGAATGAAAGTTTGAAATATGGGGGTTCCCCGCCTATGCGGTTCTGTCTGGGCGTCCCTTTGGCTTCCCACATGTGTCAGCCTACCTCCTACAAAGATTACACCTGCCACTTGGTAGTATGTTAATAGCAGACATTAATCATGTTTTATTGCCAGTTCTTAGCAAATTTTTGCCAGTTCTTAGCAAATTTTTGCCAGTTCTTAGCAAATTCTTTACCCGTCAAAAGTGAAAATGCTCTATACTAGTCATTCCCTCTTATCCAAGAGGTTTTAGTTTGTTCCTAATTGCCATGACAAAGTTAGGGTCTTCAGTGGAATTCTGTTACAACTCCTGAACCAAATTACTGTTGGAAGCTGAACTAGATACTTATATTGGTCAGGCCACTTTCTTTTCAGAGACAGACACACAATTTAAACCAGCATAAGCTAAGTGGTTCACACAACTGGAAATTCTAGGGATAGTTATAGCTTCAGGACTGGCTGGATCCAGATGCTCAAATGGTATCATCAGGGCTTTTCCTCTCTCCCCGTTTCTTAAATGGTTCTCATCGTACAGCTGGTGTAGTAAATTTGTTCTGTCGGCTTAGCTAAGCTAGAACTACATTTCCCAGAATTCACTTCTCTGCATAGTTCCTGGTTAGTATGAACCACGTAGACTTTTTATATGAGATTTGGATGTGGAACTAGAGCAGCATTCGTATTTCTTTTTATGCTTGGAAGGCCAGTGCGGGTTATGAGGCGCTGCCATGGCTTGCTCATGCTGTTCCTTACCTGTTCACTCACCTTGTGGGGTTGGGCTTATACAACATCTCCAACCTCTGCTGGATCTTCCTTCACCTTCTGTTCTTACTCCTGGGCCAAGTGCTTGTTTAGCTCGATGAAGGATGCCAGCTTCTCCTCCAGCTTACTTCCATCATTGAAGTGGGTCGCTTGGAGGTGGGGTGAGACCAGTGTGTATTCTAGTCTCACCACATGAATTCCTGCCCATCCTCGCGGAATTCAGTTTATCTTTGCTTCCCCTGCTTCCTGTCCTTCTTCCCTTCTCAACAGCCTGCCCTGCAGACCTCAGCTTCCTGCACTCAACACAGAAAGAACACCCTCTGTAGACTATTTAACCACCCTTACAATGACAAAAGCCCAAATCACTGTAACAGATCCGCCATGATGTGCGTGTTCTACAGGTTCTACTTTTCTGAGCAAACTCTGATGCAGCAGGAAAGGCAGCCACCATATGCATAAAGTCCTCACCCGTACAAATTTATCACTGAACGAATCTATTATGGTATCTCCAACCGGAAGAAAGTTCCAGGGAGGACTCAGAATAGAGACATTTTGACTCATGTATCCATTCCTGTACCTATCATTGTAGTTCGGGCAGGGTGGGAGGTTCAGCAAAGGCTAAGACTCATTCCCACCTTGGTGGCTGAAGAGAAAAGAAGGCAGTAGAACTCACCCAACCCATGTAAAAGGTTATCACTGGGGAAAAAAGAATGCGGTCCTTGGAAGGAGGAGGAAAGAGTGATGGGCAGGCAAAAGCACATGTCCACAACACCCTTCCTGCCTCCTTGTTTAGGGAGGTGCTTCCTTTACTTGGAGAAGAAGAAAGGAGATATAATTAATTGACCAGCCTAGGCACTGTGCCCAGGCACTGAGCTTAGCACTTCCTATATATTGTCTCCTCTTCATCCCCACAATAACTCTGTGAGGAAACCGAAGCTCAGAGATGTACAGCAACCTGCCCGAGGTCTCCCAGCTGAGGAGGAGAAGGGCTAGAACTTGAACTTGGGTCTGTCTGCCTGCGCTCTTACCTTTTCCCGCGTTCTGCCCATACACCCAGAAGTTGCATTGCTTGTAGTGATAAACACATTCTCTCCCTGTTATGTTTGTCTAACCTTGGTGATTTTGTATGAAGTAGCCAGCCAGCTGGAAAAAACAAAAAAACACCAAAGTGCTTCTTCTTCCCTCGCTGCAGAAGTAAACAATGCTGTCTGTGGGAAATAGATGGTTCGCTGCTGTGTAATTCTCAACAGTGCTTGGCAAGACAGTTCATGTGTTAGAAACTTTTAGGGGGGTGGGCAGAGGGAAGAGTCTTCATTTTAACAACCCAGAAAGGTTGGCACATTTTTAGATGCTGGCAAAGAAAGTTGCCGCTACCTGAATGCAGTTGTAGCATCACTGTATTATTAAGTGTTTAAGATACGCAACTTTTTGTGACAATGGAGAAAACTTTCTGGATGGTTAGTTGGTTAGCGATGGTTAGTTCATTAGCGGATTTTGAGATGAACTGGAGAAGAACAGAGGTTTAAGTTCTAACACTGTATTCTGTGGAGTAGAATTGAGTAAGAGCTCAGAGGTAAAGTGGGCAGTCTGTATGTTTGAGGAAAGGTGGAGGGTGGTTTCTGCTTCTCTGAACCACTGAAGGTTCCAGAGGACTCGGTGCTTTCTAGGAACCTTAAGATCCGGTCCCTTTGCGTAACAAAGGGGCAGAGGTGCTTATAACCCAAAGTTCTCTTCTGCATAATCAAGAATATTAGCTGAACACCTCACCTGAAAGATGTTCCGAATTGTTTAATGCGCCGAATAGGTGTCTGACTATACATCTCAGCTGGGATTTGCAACTCTTTCGACCTGAGGAAGTTGAATTGGAAAGGTCCAGACAGAAAGTACTGGAAGGTTAGGAGCACATGTAGCTGGAGAAGCCAGGCAGACCTGGGCTGACGCTTAGTTGCAGCTACTTGAGCAATAAAATGATGCCACGCTCTTACAAGGGTCCTGTAATTTAAAACAAATTCTGCGTGACTGTGGTGTTTTCCTGTCTTGGATCATAACCGTCTCTGGGAACATAAACGCCGAGTTATAGATCAAGCACTCTTTAGCTGGTTCACACACTCACCAAGGTTTCGGAGCCCCTCAACTCCTTTTGTGTTTACTGGAGAGAAATTGTCATTGAGAGCATGCAATCATTTGGGTTTAGGCTAATCTAAAAAAAGAAAGGAGGAGCTGGAGAAATCGCATGTTACAGGTTATTCTTTGACACGCGAAGGCAGAACAGAACAGCAGGTGGGAAACACTGCTCCTAGGTCCTGCGTCCCAAAGGGGTCTTGCCCACGCTGTGATCTTCTCAGTGCCTGTTGGCCCAGGAGCAGACTTGAGGCAACAATCTGAATGCAAGGAGTTGATTTGGGAGATGTTTTCAGGAAACACTGATTGGCGAGCCAAGGAGTAAGCCTGGGAAAGGAAGGAAGCCGATAAAGTGTGTGTTAGCAAGCAAGCACGGGGGTCAGCGGAGCTGAATCCCCCTGGGACACGGGGTGCCCGTGGAGAGCAGCCTGTGTCCCTCCATCACTCACTGGTCGAGGGCTGCTCCCAATAGTCTTTTTGGCACTTCTGGCCTGCTACGGGCCACCTCAAGACCTCGGTGCTAGGAAATCTCTCAAACAAGAAAATGCCAACGGTGGCCATGGGTGGCCTGCAAGGTCCCCTGCGTTGGTCAGGTGTAGGGCCGTGGGTGGCCATGGCAGTGACCGCTGCTGAGACTGCCGTTGGGGGTGGGTGGGGGAGCCTGCATCTCGCTCCCCCACCTCTTCTGTGGCCATCACGCTGGCCCCTCATTCCTGTCTTGGCCGTAGACAGAGGCCGATTCTGCCCGAACCCTACAGAGACCCTCTGAGAAGTTCTCTTTCTGAGCCTCAGCTGGGGACAGACAATTAATTATTCACCAACAACTTAGTTCTGCTGATAACGGTCTCCTTGGCAACCTAAGGCCGAGTGCAACAGAAACAAAATACACTGAAAAAATATATGGGTATGAAGAAACATGTAAAGGCTCTTCCTTACCTTTTCCAAAAAAATGCCTTTAAGTTACATATGGTTTTTGAACAGTAATTAAACATAACAGATTTTCCAGCCCTGTATCAAGAAGTCCATCCATCCCTCGTAGCTCTAGATCCGTCTCAGGGATGCATGTTTCTAGGAGACAGGCACAGATGCTCCCTTCATACTGAGGTGCCTGCTTCTTTTTATAACAGATGATGCACTGCCACGCGATGGCCCCCAAAGAGCCCTGCACTGCTAATGACAAGCCTTGACTACCTTTGGCAACAGTACACACTTGCTGTGTGACCTTGGGCATGTCACTTACCCTCTCTGGGCCTCAGTGGTCTCATCTTTGAAAACCATAAACTGATGCCACGCTCTTACAGGTGTCTCTCTAATCTAAAATAAATTCTGCGTGAGTGTGGTGTTTTTCTGCCTTGGGTGAGACCCTTCTCTGGGAATGTTTACTGGGGGGAAACTGTCATTCTTTCTCCTTCCCCCACCCACACTTCCTTCTGCTGCAGTGCCGTGAAGAGAGCAAGGTTCCAAGCCCAGCTCTTCCCCTCTGCTGGCTGTGTGATCTGGACAAGTCAGCTAACCTCCCAGAACCTCTGTTTCCGCATCTGAAAGATGGGGTGGTCAATTGTACTGACATCTTAGAGTTATTGGAAACATTTAAAGGAGATAATCTTTGTAAAGCTACTCAGAAAATACTGCTTTCAAGAGAAAGAAAAGGATTTTAGTTTCTCGGGATTCTCTCCTTTTTGCCTGTCTCTTCTGTCTCCCCACACCGGCTCTCAGGAGTCGGTCTCCTGGGATTCCAGGAATTGTTAAAATCTCCTCTAGTTATTCTCAAACCTCTAGAGCTCAATTCGAGGATATTATTACAGTTATTTTTTGTTTCTCATTACCAAAGGAAGACAGGCTCGCTATAAAAGGGAGAAAGTGAAATAAACAAAGATAAAAAGGTATAGAGATAAGGAGGTGAAGGGCACATAATCCTACAGCCCAAACACTACCATGGTGAGTAGGCATATTTTTCTGTTTATCATTTTTCAGAGGGATGGCGGTACATGGTTAAGCCCACATAGCATATAGATTTCTGTGTCCTGCCTCTCACCTTTAACCTTATCATGTAGCCATTTTACTCTCTGTCATAAAAACTTCTTGATGATGGTCTATTATGAGGAGGTGTTATAATTTACTTAACCATTGCTCCGTTGTTGGATATTTAAAATGTTTCTGTATTTTCCCCATTAAGAATAGCCCATGGGACTCATCACAGGTCTCCCAGCTTGCTCTCTTTTTTCGGTCCCCTTCAAGCCGTCTGTGGCAACCACGTCACGGGCATTTCTGTGAAGAAATCTCCCCCAAACCCAGCACAGTTGTAGAAGCAAATTTACTGCATCTGCTTCGCTGCTGCCTCTGCTGCGCCCCGCGGCAGGTTCCCTCGGCTCTGGGCAAGCTCTCCTGCCCCTGCAAGTGGACTACTCATAGCTTTTGCTTCTTTCCTGTCCAGCAAGTATTGGCAATGCCCTTCTGGAATTCAGCACAACTGCCTGGGCCAGAGGTGGGCATGTGAGTCAGCCCTGGCCCATCCTGGTACCTCATCCAGCCAGCAAAGGTGATTGGTCCAAGGAGTAGTGGCAGCAACTTGCAGGCCCAGTCAGCATCCTCCCCTGAGATAAACGACGATGCTGTGAGGTAGAGACGACAAGGGGCAGCTGTGTCAGCCGGGAGCAGCGGTGCTGTCTTCCCACTGCGTGGAGGAGGCCTTGTGAAACAGCAGCCTGAGAGAATGCAGAAAGCAGAGGCAGGCAGGGAGAGAGAGGGGACAGGGCGCACCAGCTCTAACTCGTGAGTCCTCCCTGTGGCATGCCTGCCTTAGATGTGGGTGCCTGTCACCGGGTCCCTCCCTGCTGCCCGAGCCAGCGCCATCTCTCTTTGCTGACAGCAGTTTGAGTTAGGGTTCGGCTCCTTACTCAAGGAGTTCTGACTGCTTCACCCCTCAGAGCAGCCCTCCTACAGGCTGTCAGATAGACGCTGTGACATCTTTCAGGAGAGTTCAAACTCAGGTGTCCATAGGACTTGGCAACAGCTGCCCATTCCTCTTTCTGGACTTCCTCAGGAAAAAAAAAAAAAGAGGAAACTACATAAATGAATCAGGAACCCCAGAATTCCCCTGCACCAAACCAAATGTCTCCCCATCAGCACAGGCTCGTGGTGACAGGGTGTTTCAGCCACAGTGGAGAACAGTGCCCCAGACACTAGACAAGACGGGCCCAGAAAACGGGAGCCTGACTTCAGAGAACTCACTGAAATACCGGAGAGAGGAGAGAAGACAGTCAGAAGCAGAGAGTTTCTTTTTCTTCCATACACGCATCCTCATTTCTAAAGTGTGAGTTTCTCAACCCTTTGCTTTTAGACTGCTGGTAACCTTTTTCGTCACTGGATAAGAAGGAAATAAAGGGCTATTTTTGGAGGCATGATACATAGGAAAATTCTCTGAAACTGTTTCTCATCCTCTCCATTCAAAATGAGGCATGTGGCTCGAAAGGTTACTTGGGGTGTGAGAAACTGGCTTTGCAAGAGCTGGGCTGACATCAAGAAATGCTTTACATGTGTGAAAAACTTTTGGGAAATCACTTTTGTTTTTGTTTTGCCAAGTGGATTCATGCAGGAAAAACCGGTTCAAACAGAAATCCCCTCAGCAGGACCTGTCTTATGTCTGGGAAGCGTAGGGGACATTCTAGACATACTCTGCATCAAAGTCCCTGCAGGTGTTGGAACACAGGTCAGCTTTCTTCCCTGCCCCACTGGGCTCTCTGGATGATTCTGAAAAGGCTTATCCACAGTCTGCACACCAGCCATGAAGTGTGAAGGCCTCCAGAGGGTCCCCTTCTTCCCATATGATCCCATCTACCTTCCAGTTTCCACCAAGTTAATCCTTATCTACTGCCTGCAAATACCTAACCTATAAAGATCTCTCATGAACTCTTTTTAAAATGCAAATGTTTTAGGGGAGGAAAAGCATGTTTTGATTAGTCATGAAATCCTTAGAGTCAGGAAACCCAAACCTCATTGAGTCCTGCCTGTGAGGTTTTTCTTATATCACACCCCTTAGTGCCATCTTGCATTGTCCCCAGCTGGCAGAGGGCAAAACTGATGCCCCGTGACGTGAAATGACTTGCCTAAAGTCTCAGAGCTTGGCAAGTGGCCCAGGTGTGATTTGGGTGTAGGACCACCTGACCCCAAAGCTCTTTTCGTTGCACATTGACAGCTGGTCCCTGCAGAAAGGGGGACAGAACTGGCCAGTGTTGCCGTGCGGGATTACAAGGAGGTGGGTTCTAAGTCGAGGGTGATGCCTGGGTTGGGCAGGCCTGGGAAAGGGAGGAGGCCAGGAGGACTGGGCGTGTGTTGAGCCCCACTGAGCAAGGGAGAGATGGAGAGCCAGGCCCCCTGCCTTCGCTCCTTGGCCCTGGGCCACTGTGGGTTGGCCAAGACACAAGCCTGGCTGTTGTACCCAGAGCCGTCACAGCACTGGTACCAGTGGGCGCCCAGTGATGGCCCGCTGCTGTTGGCAAGAGCATAGCTGTGTTTTACGTTTTATTGCTCTTCTCCCATTGGCACGTGCTAGACTCTCTTTTTCTTTTCCCTTAATCAAAGAGAGCTCCTGTTCACGAAACCCTCTGCCTGAGGCACCCTGCTAGCTGGACTGTTGCTTTTTTTGGCTTCCAGGTATTGGCAGGGACCCAAAATGGCATATTTCTGTTTGAGTAGTTAGAAAGACCTACCTCTCATTTGGGATGGGCAGGCTAGTGTCCGCCTCATGATGTTGTGTCGTGAGAGTTATGTGCGGCGCGCACGCCCTGATGCACAGTGTGAACGCTTGCTGGCGTGATGACATTGTCTTGTTGGTAACCAGAAACTGGCATTTTCTCATGGACTTCCGGCTCTTCCCGGTCAGCCGAGTAAGGAACGCCCCTCGCTGCATCATAGTTAAAGTGGTTGCCCTTCCCGACTGGCATCCGGGAATTCTAGGAAGTGTGGCTGCTTATTTATTTGTGTGAGTTGTCGAAACTGAAATGATAGAAGAAATCACACGCGGTATGCGGGCCTCTCGCTGTTTCTTTTTGCGGTACGCGGGCCTCTCACGTTGCGGAGCACAGGCTCCGGACGCGCAGGCTCAGCGGCCGTGGCTCACGGGCCCAACCGCTCCGCGGCATGTGAGATCTTCCCGGACCGGGGCACGAACCCGTGTCCCTTGCATCGGCAGGCGGACTCTCAACCAGTGTGCCACCAGGGAAGCCCCACACAAACTCTTGAAGTCTCAGGGCCACTTCTGCAGGCGTATTCTCAGTCCCTGAGAGCGCTTTTTCTCTCCATTCATTTGACCTCTCCTTCTTTCCTCAACCCACTTTTCCCAGAGGGCTCTGAACTGTGGCATGGAGCATGATGACGGAACTGGCCGTGAACCAGAAATACAACTCACTCATAAATGTTTCACCAGGGGAAGGGGAACAAGTGGAAGCCTCTTCACATCATTCTGGAAACACCACAAACACTCATTCTCAGCTGCAATGCCCAGCAACCGAAAGCTGCCTCTCCCAACCACAGCTCACAACATCTTTTCTTATGGTTTTAATTAGACCACCAATCCATGCGTGTATTCTCCCAGTAAATAAAAGTGAAACTGTCCAGGTAAAGCTAGTTTTTGACCAGCTTTGACCAGTCCTTATAAAAAAAAAAAAAAAACAAAAACAGACCCACACCACCCCTGAGGTTACCACCATTAGTTTTGTCTGCACCTTTTATATGCTTTTCTGTGTCTTTCTATGCATATATGTGGAAACATTGAAAATACGTAGATTGCTGTGTCTATTATTTATCTCTTTACGCAACCAATTACCGCAAACTTAGTTAAAACAACAAGCGTTATTATCTCCCAGTTTCTGGGTCAGGAAGATGGGGAGAAGCTTAGCTGGGTATTTGTGGCTCAGAGTGTCTCATTAAGTCGCAGTCAAGCTTGTTGGAAGTCAGGTTGGGTTTATCTGAGGGCCAGACTTGGACAGCAGACCGACATTCAAGCCCACTCACGTGGTTGTTGGCAGGCGCCATTCCTCTGCTACCAAGGCTTCCTCACGGGGCTGCCTCATGACATGGGTGCTGGATTCCCCCAGGGCGAGAAATCCAAGAGAGAATGAAGCGAGCACCCAAGATGGAAGCCCAGTCTTTTGTAACCTAATCTCAGAAATGCTGTCTCATCACTTCCCCCATAGTCTATTCATTAAGCAAGTCTGTAAATCCAAGGGGAAGAGGTTCTTTTTGAGGGGGAGACACTGTCAGGAGGTGGAGGTCACGGGGGGCCATTTTTGAGGCTGCCCACCACTGTACGCTTCCTTAAAATGTCTCACGTTGTACCTGGATCTATATATGTTGGTACAACATATATCTCAACTCTATTTAAAGGTAGCAGAGTTCATGGCATAGGTCAGTGTTTCTCAACCCTGAATTTTTTTTTTGGAAAACAATACTGATGCACATATTACAGACTCCATACCTGGCAATAAGGATTCTGTTGTTTCTCAGTTGAGAATCACCATAAATCTTCTTAAAAGCTTGCCAGATGTTTTTAGGGTACAGTCAAGGTTGAGAGCTAGTGGTATAGATATACTACAGCTTATGTGTCTTATTATTATAAGACATATTGATGTCTTATAATATTGATGGCCATCTGGGTTTTTTTTTCTCTTTTTCTGCTATTGCAAGGAAGGCCCATTTTTCTTCCCCTTGAAGACAGTGTGGATCAAATCATTCAGCCCACACATGTTTAGTGAGCGCCTCTTATGAGCCCAGTGCTGTTCTAGACAGATCCCTGCCCTCAGGGAGCTCATATTCTATAGGAAGAGACGTTCAATGCACAATAAATTGAATGCATAAATTAACTATAAACCATGTTAGACGGTGATAATCAATGGAAGACAGATAAAGCAAATCATGGTGAGAGAGTCTGAGGGTGTGAGAGCTGGTAAGGGGGCAAGATATAGCACCGAAGAGAGGCCTCTGGGGACTTCTTGCTAGGAAGGCACTTTTGGTTGAATTCTGCCACCCTCACACCCAAGAGAGATATGTGGACATCCTAGTCACCAGTACCTCAGACTTTGACCTTCACAGAGGTCATCTAGTTAAAATGAAATCATTAGGGTGAGGTTTAATCCAATATGACTGGTGTCCTTATAAAAAAGGAGAAATTTGGGCACAGAGACATCACACAGAAGGAAGATCAGATGAAGAGAGACACAGGGAGAAGATGGCTATCTACAAGCCAAGGGATGCCCGAGGCTACCAGAACCTAAGAGACAGATCTGGAACAGATACCTTCCTAGCATCTTCAGAGGGAGCCTGGCCCTACCAACACCTTGATTTCGGACTTCTGGCCTCCAGAGCTGTGAGACAATACATCTGTATTGTTCTCAGCCACCCAGGTTGTTGTACTTTGTTATGGCCGCCCTAAGAAACTGAGGCAAAAGGTGAGAGCTGAGCTAAGCCTCGAGAAGAATCACGCAGATTCACCTGCCCCTAGAATTTATGGGACCCGAGGCAAGGGTGCAGATGGAGGCCTACATACCATACATCCAAATACTTCAAAGTTATAAATGAAGCTTATAATCTATTAACGAAGCAAGGTTTTATCTTTCTACCTTAAAATTTACTTTCATCTTGACCAAAAGACTTTCCAGACTACTCAGAATTCTACAGCTGTAGAAGAGGCCCAGGCCCATGGCTCTGTCTGCTTCTCTTCCTACCACAGCTTACCACAAACAGGTGCCCTTTGTGGCCTAGAGGCTCACATGCCGGCCCGGGTGGATCTGGGGAAGAGGCCTGCACAGGCCCTGGATGTGGGCTTGGAGTCATCCAGCGGTGACCCCAGAGTCCAAGCTCCCTAGAGCATGATCTCCAGGGGTTCCTGCCTCCAAGTGGGCACCATTCCTTACACTGCAGGATCCTCAGTCCATGGCAGAGCTCCCCCGCGTGGTGCAGAAACCAGTACCAGGACATATGAAAGGAGCTGAGAGTAAACACTGAGAAATTTGCATAGCAGTTTGACTTGCTGTGACAGTCAAGTGTTTACAGGCACTGAAATTTGAATTTCATATCTCATATTTTCACACATCACAGATATTCTTTTTTTTTTTTAAGTTTTGGTCCCCAACGATTAAAAAAATGTAAAAACCATTCTTACCTTATGGTCCATAGCGAAACAGCGGCCAGCTGGATTACCCACCTCTGGTGCAGGAGATATAGAGGGGAGGGTTGCTGGAAAAATGTCCTCGAATAGGGGAGAGGAGATGGAACCCAGTGTGCCTATGGAGGGACTGGTTTATGCTGGAGCATGGACTGTTTATCTGCGATAGCAGGAAAAGGAAGCAGAAAAAAATAGGACTTTGGTGACTGAAATATTTTGGTTCGAATCCTCTTTTGAACTTTTAAAGCTGTTTGCTTTCAGAAAAGCACATGCATTCTCCAAGCTGAAATCCTTTCTGTAAAAGAGGTGCATAATATTTATCCCGTAGACTGGGAGACTGAGAAAATATACACTCAATATGTTCATTTTTCTTCTCACTCTTAGCTTCAGTGGTGCAATGATCCGATTCAGTGATTAAATATTTTTTGTTGCTTCTAAATTTTTGAAAGAGAAATGCCTCTTTTACAACAATGGATTTTACTCTTGCTTTGGACCTTACTCTCCCATCTCCCCGTGCACAAACACACAATAATCCTAAGGTCCCTCTTCTTGGGAAAATGCATGTATGTTTGTTCCCCAAGCCATTTCAGGCAACTCACCAATGCCCTCAAAGCCAAGGTTGAGTTCAAACCCCAAGTTAAGGAATCCTGACTTACAAGCTAACCAAGGTTCTGGAAGTCATATTTTTCTTTCAACATTGCCCTTGAGTTTTTTTGGAAGAAAAGAGCTACATGCATGCAAAATGATTATTGTAATCGCACATACTATTACACTGATTGCAAACACCACACCATGGAGTTCTATTCAGAACACTAGAGAAAAGGGCAGAGAAACCCCAAGGAATAAGGGAGAGGGTGGGTGTCACTCAACTCCATGCCCTTCAAAGCCATTCTACTGGGGATCCACTCCCATTTCTAGTCCTCTCTGTGACCCAGCTACACTATCTTCCAGTGAAAAAGAGGAGTAGATAATGCTTCGTGGAAATCCATCAGTTCTTTGATTATATATACCCTTTGGGTGTTACACCATGACTAGAAACTTCAAGTAACAAATTGTGTCTTCTCTACAACCAAGAAAGCTTCCTTTCCATTGGCCCAGCAATATTAGTATCTAGCACCCAAAATGTGATTCTCCTAATCTCCTGCACGGCACTTATAAAACATGCAAATAAATATCAAGACATAAGTCAGAAGAGAAAATATGAGGCGTTTCCTCACACAGACACTGAAAGTGAAGGACAAGTCATATTCTAAAAAATCTTCATTTTCTTTCAAGTATTTATATTAGCAGGGAAGACACTTTGTCAATTCTCATCCTTTCATAAACTGTAAGTTGGAATATTTCTTAATGAAATGTCACCACAGGAGGCCAGCTCAGGTCTTGGCTGGAAGACTTTCCTGGAATATTTTATTTCTCTTGGAATTTACAGTACTGTCTGGTTGAATCTAACATGACTTTCTAACAATTGGAGCATTGTATTAGGTACAGTGAAGCAGAAAATTCACCCTGTTCTGCTTCCCATTCCTCCCTCCTCTGCCCTTGTGAAAATTTCCCAGTGTCTTATCCCACTGAAGCAAAGTGTTCGGGAGAAGACCAATGTCACATCTAATTCAGTCAATAGTCCCATGAAAGGTAGGTCTTTAATACCTAGAATAAATCTTCCATTCATTCAACAAATAGTTTCTTTCAGCAGTAGCTCCAGGGTTTAAAATCTGCATTGTTGACTTATCACAGTTCAGCTTCAAATAACATTATACCACTTCTCATACCGTGTAAAAGTGTCACAACATTATATGTCTGTTTCCCCCTCCTAACCTTTGTGCTATTGTCATACATTCTGCGTACACATGTGTTATAGCATCTGTGCTATTTTGTTCTTTTTGCTGGTCAGTTATGTTTTAAAGAAGTTAGAAATGAAGGCCGAAGGTGTATTTAATGGTATTTATCATTTAAAATGTTCCTGATTTCTTTGTGTAGATTTAGATTTTCATTTGTTATTTTTCTTCTCTTAAAGAACTTCTGTTAATACGTCTTGTGAAGTTCTGCTGGTGATGAATTTTGTTAGCTCTGTTAGTCTGATAATGAGTTTGTTTCTCCAGTTTTGAAGGATATTTTCACTGGACGTAGAATTCTGGTTAGATTGTTTTCTTTCAGTACTTTAAAGATGCCATTCCAATATTTTGGCCCACATTGGGTTTTTTGGGTTTCTTTTTTGACAAGTCAGCCATAATTTGTATGACTGTATTTCCATATATAAATTGTCTTTTTTCTTTGACTGCTTCTAAAATTTTATTTTCATCATTGTTTTACAGCAAATTTCTCATGATACGCCTTAGTGTGTATTTCTTTTTGTTTATCCCACCTGATATTTGTTGAGCTTCTTGAATCTATGAGTTTATATCTTTCATCTAATTTGTAAAGGTTTTGCCTTACATTTCTTAAAATACTTTTTCTGCCCATCTGTCACTATCTTCTCCTTCAGGAACCAAGAAATAAATGTTAGACTTGGTATCATCCTACAGGTCATTAAAGCTCTGTTCAGTTACTTTTTCAGCTTCTTTCTCCATATGCTTCCGTTTTATTAGTTTCTTTGAGTTTCCGGATGTTTTTCTTCCATAGTGTCTCATCTGTTAATGCCATCCAGTGAATTTTTCATGTTGAATACTGTATTTTTCAGTTTTTAGATATTATTTTAGTTCTTTTTTATAGTTTCTATTTCTGTATTAAGACTCACTACCTATTCCCTCATAATGTTTATATTTTCCTTTAATATCCTTGACTGCATTTATAATCGTGGTTTTTAAAAGTCTTGTCTCCTGATTCCATTACCTCTATCTTTTCTAGCCTATTTCGGTTATTGACTGATTTTTCTTCCTTCACATTTTCCTGCTTCTTCATGTGTCTAATAATATTTTATCATGTGCTAGACATTGTGGATGATACAGTGTTGAATGTCTGGATTTTGTGGTCTTCCTTTAAATAACGTTGCATTTTGTCTAGAAGGCAGTTAACTTCCTTAGGGGTCAGCTTGATCCTTTGACTCTTGTTTTTGTTTTTTTTTGCGGTACGCAGGCCTCTCACTGTTGTGGCCTCTCCCGTTGCGGAGCACAGGCTCCGGATGCGCAGGCTCAGCGGCCATGGCTCACGGGCCCAGCCGCTCCGCGGCATGTGGGATCCTCCCGGACCGGGGCACGAACCCGCGTCCCCTTCATCGGCAGACGGACTCTCAACCACTGTGCCACCAGGGAAGCCCCTGACTCTTGTTTTTAATATTTGTTAGGGACGGTCTAGTATATTCTTAATTCTGAATGATAGTAACCCTTCCCCTGATGCATGGTCTTTCTTGTGTGTCAACTGAGTGCCCAGAATTTTCAAAGTGATTTCTCCACTTACACTTAAAAAACTATCTCTCAGTTCTGTTCAAGCTCCAGAATGTCAATTCAACTCATAGGTACGCAGTATTTGTTCTTTGCCTTCTCTCAAGGATGCTTGTCCTGCACACAGGCCACTTGGTATTCACCCAAAGATTCTAGGAGATCCTTGTACAGATTTCTGAAGCTCCTTTGTATTATTTCCATCTCTCTACAACTCTGCCCTGTCAGTTCTGGCCATGTTATCAGCACTAACTCCAATCTGCTTGGTGAAATTGACGTTCTCTGCTTCAGTTTTCCCTCCCTGCACCATGATCTGGAAAGAGTTTCAAAGCAGAAAACCCGGGCAAGTGAAAGGGACCACCTCATGCATTTGAAAGACAGGTTATAATGTAACCAAGTCTCCAACACAACCAAGTTTTGCCATACACATTAGACATATTATTTAAGTATTTATTAACAAGCAGGCCTGAAAGTGTTTATACAAAAATTTTTTGCAAGCTGGATGAGTCGTCAGTCTCTGCCCTTTTAACCTCACCTTTCTTGGAAGGTTCACATGAAGCAGGTGTGATGCTAATCTAGAGATAGCATCAAGAGACCAAGCCTCTGGTATCATCCTAAGTGTACACACTAAAGGGCTCACTGGACTTCATACCGTATTCACCTAAGGACAGACGACTGTCTCTCCAGGCGCTGGCCTAGCCACGTATCTTGCATACCACTGATTGACTTAATGAGAACCCATTTATCGTATCTAATACGTTAATTTAACACTACTAATTTTACCAACGAAAATACACTTCTCATGTTCTTTTTATTAATTATCAAAGACTCTTCCACTTAAGGATTGTCAGTGCCTGGAGTCGGGCCTTTGTGACGTAAAGCAAGCTGAGTGCCCCTGGTGTATAACTTCCTCATTTTGGCAGCAGTCTTCCCTAGCACGTGGCTTAAGCCAACACAGGGTATCGCACTGTCTGTGCTGAAGTGTGGAAACGTCCCATAATCCTGTCCATAACAAAGAGCTGTCATGAGAAAAAACTAAAATCTGTGCCCTCTAGGGTCAGATGCTTTTGGACTGAAGGGGGGGAATGTGAGAATCTGGGAAATCTTCTCTCACAGGGATAATCTGGCTTCAAAGGCTGTTTTTCCCTTCAAAATCTGATTTTTCATATTAGAGACCAGCATTACTGCAGTGCTTCTCTGTCTGTTCTAAGCGGACTAGCACAGAGGTCTCAGGGCTGCATTCCAGGGGAATAAGGCCTCCATGTTCTCTGGGTCAGAGCCTGGTACAAGGCCAGCCCAGATTCAAAAGGTGGGGAAGTCAATTTGATAGGAAGAGCTTCAGAGACTTTTTGGACATGTCTCAGCTACCACAAGATAAGTGCCGTGAAGACCAGGA
Source organism: Pseudorca crassidens (assembly GCF_039906515.1). Classification (NCBI taxonomy): domain Eukaryota; kingdom Metazoa; phylum Chordata; class Mammalia; order Artiodactyla; family Delphinidae; genus Pseudorca; species Pseudorca crassidens. The sequence goes on along the minus strand of NC_090305.1, from coordinate 88,740,993 downwards.
GCAGGGTTTTATGCAAGTGTCGGAGGGATCAGCAGAATCTCATCTGACTGAAGGCTGAGCTCTACCTGCCCACCACCACCCCCAAACTGATACCTGAGGTGAGATCTCAAGAGTGAAGAGGCATTAACTAGGAGGAGGATAGAGTTTAGACAGCAGGACCATTGTGTATAAAGACCTGTGGCAGGTGATACATTCCATCAATGTGAAGAATGCAAGAAAACCTTCATTTGCAAGGGGATGAGTCTGGAAATCTCGTGGAATTGTGAAAGGATAATTCTTTGTCAATAAGTGCGGTGAAAAGAGCACTGAACTCAACCTTCAGGCAACCAGGAGTCCCTTCCGACTGAGGAACTCAGTGGCTGCATCTTCTAATGGGAAAATGGTAGACTAAAAGGGCCACAGAATCATCTAGTGCTAGGTTTCCAAAAAGTTTTCTGAACCCTGTCAATGAAGTAGTCCATTGGTCTAAAATGTTTGGGAAACACCCAGGTAAATGAGTTGATTGCTGGACTTCTTGGAGACTTTAATAAGCTCTTAGGTATTAGGACCAATGTGTGCTGATACATGTTTAACAACAAGTTCTCTGAGGAAAAAAATACAGCCCTGATTTTGAGCATTTGCCAATTTCTGGAGTATAAATACTCCTGCTCTGACTGATGTGACGCTACCACCATGACGTCACTGAATGCATAACTGGCTCACAGAATTCCTGAAAATTTAACCATCAGCTAGCCCAGGCCAGCTCCAGTACACCTCTGTTGGGACTCTTAGAGGCAGAGAGGATGGAGGTTTGCCCAAGACTTCATGGGATACAACACCCTTTTCATGGGATATCCAAAAGGATGAATACTTTGTAGACACATGTTAGGAAATTCTGGTTGGGTTATTTTCTAAGTAGGGAAACTGAGAAGCTAAGTGTCTTGCCCAAGAACTCAGATCCAAACACAAATTAAGCTCTTCTGAGCCTCAGTTCTGTAGCAAAAAGTTTAATATTCTTCCTTCTTTAAAAACTGTTCCAGATTCAAAACTGCCGTTTTCTCACCATGTATCGTGGCAGGTACTCTGTTAAACAATTAACAAGCGTCATCACATCTGACGCTTCCAACACCCTGTGAGATATGTAATTTTATTATCCCCATTTTACAGATGAAAAAACTGGGGTGCAGAGATGTTAGATAACTCTACCAAATGAAGCAAAGACATGGTTTGCTGCGAGATACTTTGCTCCCATTTAGAGACCTTGTTGCCATACTGCTGTATACCCTGGTCAGGTACAATAGAGCAAGAATAAGGCTTGTCATCTTCCTTTTTAACAAGAAAAGTGTCAGTCAGCCCTTCCTTGTTCTGAACCTTAAGCCAAAACTTCTCCATGGGCCAGCTTTAGGTAGCACGGAAGCCAGCAGCCCAGTCACCCCACCGGCATTTACTGATGGGTGATGTTATAAACTCAATGTATGTGTTCCCACAAAATTAATACACTGAAGCCCTAACCCCCCAATGTGATGGTATTTGGGGATAAGACTTTGGGAAGGAATTAGGTATAGATGATGTCATGAGGGTGGGGCTATCATGATGGGATTAGTGCCCTTCTCAGAAAAGACACCAGAAAGTTCACTCGTTCTGTACACACTTGAAGAGGAGGTCACTTAAGCACACGGCAAGCTGATGGCTGAGTACAAGTCAAGAGAAGAAGCCTCGGAATGAAACGTCCCTTACCAGGACCTTGATCCTGGACATCACAGCCTCCGGAAGTATAAGAAATAAATTTCCATTGCTTCAGCCACCCAATCTATGGTATTCTGTTATAGCAGCCTGGGCAGACAAATGCAGGTCAGGTGTTGAGTCTGAGGGCTGGAGGAGGGAGAAAATTAGTTCAGTGGTCATAGAATCCATGACCCCACTTCCCAGGACTCCACTTGGTAGGGGTAGTAATAATAGCTTTCTACCTAAAATCTTTCACATCCATAATGCCATCTGATCCTTAAAGGACTCTGTGAATGTTTTCTGTTTCAGAGAGATCTGACTTTGTCCAAGGTTAGTGAGCACTGAATCATCTTCTGTCCCTGTGTCCTTTCCAGTATATCAAGCTGCTTTATGCTAAACTATAGGATGCAGATTAGGTATGGTTCTCCCTGAAAGCAAATGGGAATGACGTTTGAGAGGCCTGTGCAAGATTTCAGGAGATGTGGTGTGCGTACCTTCAAACGCAAGTTTGAGTAGAAGGAATAACATTTAGTAATACGGCACGCTTGCAGGAGCTGAGAATTAAGGCCAACCTGGCAATTTATACAGTTCACCATTGTAGAGCGCTTCCTGAATGTTGGTCACTATTGAAGAGTTTTACATGTATTAACTCACTTAATCCTCACAATAATAACCCTAAGACATGGATACTATGTTTTGATTTTTGGTCTTTTGTTTTTTGAATTAATTAATTAATTTTATTTTTGCCTGCATTGGGTCTTCGTTGCTGTAGGTGGGCTTTCTGTAGTTGTGGTGAACGGGGGCTACTCTTCGTTGTGGTGCACGGGCTTCTCACTGTGGTGGCTTCTCTTGTTGCGGAGCACGGGCTCTAGGCCTGCGGGCTTCAGTAGCTGTGGCACGCAGGCTCAGTAGTCGTGGCGCACGGGCTTAGTTGCTCCGCGGCATGTGGGATCTTCCCGGACCAGGGCTTGAACCCGTGTCCTCTGCATTGGCAGGTGGATTCTTAACCACTGTGCCACCAGGGAAGTCCAAGACATAGCTACTATTGATATTATTATTATCATGTCATTTTATACCTTAGGAGATAAAGGTATAGCGTAAGAAAGCACAGCTCTGACTTGAGATGTCTCTAGGTATCTGGTGTGTGCGTTTATATAAAAGGTACGGGAGAGCAGTGAGGGATTCCAGATCACAATGTGTCATAGTCTCTTTCGCAGTTTCCCTTAGGATCAGGACCACAGTACTCCTTTGCTGTACATTTACACCAGCCGCCTGATTTCTACTTGAAACCCCCTCCATTCATCACTCTTTCAACTCAGGGTGTTGAAACATTCTGTTAAAATGCAACTCTTACCCGGGAGGGGGAAACACATTAAACCACTCTTTTCAATTTCAACTTTTTTGTGAATTCATCTTCTTGATTGGTTGTTGAGTCTTTGAAAAAGCCCACCCAGGGTGCAGAACTAAAGGATTTCTGTTGCTGTTGCTGTTGCTGTTGTTTGGGGGGAATGGGAAGCGCCAGGCATGAGGCTCTGTCCTGAGGAAGCATGACCGTAACTAATACCATTCACTGAGTGTGAACCGCATGTCACGCGCTGTACTGTGGTTGCTAAAGTTTACAAGAGCCATACTCTTCAAGCCGTACTCTGTCATTATCTCCCATTTTACAGATGGGAAAACTGAGGCTTGGGGAGGTTAACTGGAGACATAGACTCGTAAATGCCGAGGAGAGCCCAGACACAGCATGACGGCTCTGAGCACTCTGGCAAGGTGGAAAACACCAGGAAAGCCCTGACCATTTAGTGTGTGTGTGAGTGTGAATCAGGAGAGGCGGAAGGGAGTTACTGTGAGACGAGGACGTTCAAAGAAGCATAAGCAGACGAGAAATGGAATATTTCCTGCCATCTCAGTAAACAGAGGATGTCACAGTCATCGGCAGTTGCAGCCACCACCAATGGTGAGCTGGTGAGCCCTGAGGGAACTCAGGAAGGAAAGAATACCTGCCATCTAGCAGCCATCAGACTGCAGCCGCTCCCTCCGGTGAGCTCTGAAGAAACTCAGGATGTGAAAACACAGGATACAGGCCCCAGATAGCTGAGGTGCATGTCAAAGGAATGATTTCAGCGAGCCCAGACTCTTGCATCTTCCCATACATAGAAAAGCCCTAAATTCCTTAACTTGAGATTTCTAGTTTTCTTTAATTAACATAGTCTTTTGACGTTCAGATGACTTGCCCTTTGTTGCAAAACTCCTATATATCCTAGCTTCCCCCTCGCCTCCTTGGAGCAGTTCTCTCAGGGTTTCTTGAGATGCTGCCTCCCAGGCTTGAAGTTCTAAAAACTCCTGCCAAATAAAACATAACTCTGAACTTTTAGGTTGTGAATACTTTTTTAGTCGACTCGGAGGTCGACAGGAAGGGGAGGAGCTCTGGCCGCCCTTTCCCTCTGGCTCTGAGTCCACACTCTGTTCCGAGAGGGGCCTGGCAGAGCTGACAGGCATCCACCCCTCTCCTAGTTGGCTGTGCAGCTGCCCTAGAGACCCCCCAACCTCAGTGGAGTCCCCACAGTTCACTCGGATCGGTGTCTCCCAGGAGGCCAGAGCCGGTCTCTGACCCCGCTTCCCACAGTGCTACTGGTCTAGGCCTGTGTCTCTTTCAGTGTCATTACGTCACCTTCCTCCTGAGCATGCAGACAGGTGGAAGGCTGGCAGCAGGCCGGGTGGGGAGAAAGCAACCTCCCTAAACCCTGGCAGGCTTGCAGCCTGGCTCCTTGCCATCTAAGGGGGGCTTTCTCTCCAGCCTCCCCTGGGGTGGCCCCTGGACAAGACAAGAGCCCTCTCTTGATCACCTTCCTTCTCAAAGCAAAGGAAGGATTGAAGTTCTGCCTCTGACGGCTCAGTGATGCTGAGCAAATTGCTCAGAGCCCTTGTGTGAAATGAGGCTGATGAGTATACTTGCCTGGGCAGGTGATTGTGAGGGGTAAGTGAGTTAATCCATAGAAGGGGCTGAGCCCAGGGCCTGGCATATAGTAAATGCCCATCGATGTTCTCTGCTCTTGCCGGGGGTGTTATTATCCATAAAGGAGGAGTAATACCAGTCACAGTGATCTCGGGCTACACGTAGCATTTTAACCACTTTGCTTTTCTTCACACACACACACACTCACAGACACACACACATACTTCAGGTCAGTGGGTGCACAGGCAGAGCCAGCAGGTAGGAGCTCTGTTCAGCTCTGGGCTGTGCTCAGCTCTCTGGGGCAGCCCTGGGCAAGTTCCTCCTCCTCTCTGGGCGCTGGGGAGGACTTGGAATTTATGTGGAAGTCGCTACCGTGAACTGTCAGGGGTCACCACCTGGAGGCCAAATCCAGGTAGCAGACAAGTTCTTGGGGCAGCACTGTGCTTTGAAAAGCAGGTGGTATCATGTCAAAGTCAGGATAGCTGGCTTGTCCCAGACGTTGGGGTGAGTGTGCCGCTAATCTCTGGAAGCCAGGAAGGGCTTTGGAAGGTGTGTGCTACCGCCCAGCCCGGGAGGCTTTTGACTTTGCAAACGTCTGAGCCCATGAATTCTCAAGTCTCTTCCAGCTCTAAAATGCAGCAGCTGAAACCTCAGGTTTGTCTTGCAGGGCTAGAAGGGGGTTAAGTGGCTGCATTTGAAAGGACAGAGCAAGAGATGATGCGATAAAATAAGGGGCTCTGTTTTCAGAGACACTCCTCAGAAAGAACAGGCTTTCACTGTGATCCAGAGGATAAGCGTCTGAGCCTCACATCCATCAGTCCATCTCTCCTCCCCTGGTCCACGCGCTCAGGCCACCGTGGGATGTGTCTGCCACTGCTGCCATCTGCTGGAGTGCCAAGGCTCTGCAGCCTGCCCACCTGAGGAGGGCGTTGAGGGCGTTTGCAAAAACTCCAAGCCCTGAATTACAGCTCTTGTCCCAGTGGACACAGTGGGTTTCACCCCTGCAATGACTAGTATTTACTGAGCACCTGCTAAGGACCTAAACTATGCTTAGTACCTCCATGAGTTGTCTCCCTGAATCCATTCACTAGAAGAAGCCCATGTGAGCAGGAATTTTTGTCTCTTTTCTTCATGCTAGTATCTCCAGTGCCTAGGACAGTGCCTTGAACAGAGTAGGGACTTGGTAAATAGGGGTTGCTTGAGAACAGCTGGAAAGATGGATTCTATCATCACCCCGGTGTTAGGTATGAGGAAGCTGTCGCTCAGAGAGACGAAGACTCAAAGTATTGCAGGTAAACCTGTGAGGGAAGCTGGAAAGATTCTTGACACAGGCAGCTTTTATATTACCCCTGGTGGTTCCGAAGGCGGCAGAGTCAGACAACACATAGGAATGAACACCTCTGGCCGCTAGGGTCCCTTGGAGCTCAGGAAATTCAGGGCTACAAACCATTAGGGAAATAAACCAAGTCAACAAAATGTTGCAAGGGGGCCCTGGGAGTTCAAGGAGAGTGCAGGGCTCTGGCCACGGTAAGAGGCCCATGACACATGATTTGTATGTTTTAAAATATTATTATTATTACTAAACTTAGTTTTTTGAGCAGTTTTAGGTTTACAGAACAATTGAGCAGAAAGTACTGAGAGTTCCCACATAGTCTCTCACACCCCTGCCCCCTCCTCCATTTTCCCCTATTATTAATATCTTGCGTTAGTGTGATACAGTTGTTACCATGGATGGGCCGATATTGACAGGTTATTATTAACCTATCCATAGTTTATTGATAAACCTATCAAAACCTATCAGAAGTCCATAGTTTCCATTAGAGTTCTCTCTTGGTGTCTTGTGTTCTAAGACGTGTATCCAACATTATGGAATCATACAGAATAGTTTTACTGCCCTAAAAAATCCTCTATGCTCTATCTACTCATCCCTCCCCCACCTCCCCCGACTCCCTGAACCCCTGGTAATCACTCATCTTTTTTCTGTCTCATAGTTTTGTCTTTTCCAGAATGTTCTATAGTTGGAATCACAGAGTATGTAGCCTTTTCAGGTTGGCTTCTTTCCTTAGCAGTAAGCATTTAAGGCTCCCCTATGTCTTCTCAACGCTTGAGAGTTCATTACTTTTGTCACTGAATAATATTCTGTTGAATGGATATACCACAATTTGTTTATCCATTCACCTATTGAAGGGCGCTTTGGTTGCTTCAGAGTTTTGGCAATTGTGAATAAAGCTGGTGTAAACATTTGTGTGCATGCTTTTGTGTGGACATAACTTATCAACTTCTTGGGTAAATACCAAGGAATGCAATTGCTAGATCGTGTGGCGAGTTTTGTAAGAAACTACCAAACTTTGCCTTCCAAAGTGGCCATTCCTGTTTTGTACTTTTGAGCATCACTTTCAGTAACAGTCTTGCTGGCCTGGACCCGTTCTCTAGGTTGCCGGCTGAGAGAGAACAGGCCTGCGATTCCTCCCTTCCTGTCTGTATCTAGCTCCCTTGCTGAGGGAATGAAAACAGAGGATCTTCCACTTCCACTGCTGAAAGAATGAAAACAGAGGATCTTTTCTTCCCACCCAAGGTGTGATGCTGAGGCAACTCTGGTCATTTGAAATCCCCAAGTCACCTCCTTGGGGAGGGGGAATGGGCCCACTGCCCTGGAAGGTCAACCTGTACCTTGTGGTTCAAAATTCTTGGCCTCGGCTTGGGCACATGGGCTGGGGAAAGCAGCCACTGTTTTTTGTTTTTTGTTTTTATTTTTTTAAAGAAGATGTTGGGGTAGGAGTTTATTAATTAATTTATTTATTTTGGCTGTGTTGGGTCTTCGTTTCTGTGGGAGGGCTTTCTCTAGTTGTGGCAAGCGGGGGACACTCTTCATCACTGTGTGCGGGCCTCTCACTATCGCGGCCTCTCTTGTTGCGGAGCACAGGCTTCAGACGCGCAGGCTCAGTAGTTGTGGCTCACGGGCCTAGTTGCTCCGCGGCATGTGGGATCTTCCCAGACCAGGGCTCGAACCCGTGTCCCCTGCATTAGCAGGCAGATTCTCAACCACTGCGCCACCAGGGAAGCCCCACAGCCGCTGTTTTGATGTGTGGAGCTGTCAGGTCGTACGCCCTTGAAGCCCTCGTGAAACTGATGCCACTGGGATTAGAACACCCAGCTCCTCTTCACGTCCCACTCTTGTAAAATGGTGACAAGTGAGATAGCACCTTCATCTGCATCATTCCCAAATGGAGGGTACTTCACATGTTCTGGAGATACTGGAACCACATATAAGCAAGTTAGGAGTTTATTTCACTTTTCACTTTTATTCTTTTCTCTTTTTAAAAACGTTATGAAAAATTAGATAGGGCCCTTCACAATGACTTTTCAAAACAAACTTTTTAAAGTTAAGCTAACATCAAACTACAACTACAACTAGAGGAAAGAGAGAGAGACCTTTTTAGTTGTGTTTTTGACTTTATTTCCCAGAATCCCAAACGCCCCGTTTGGTTGCTTTTATGCATTTGCATCTCCTCTCCCTGCCAAAAACAGGCAAACAAACAAAAGTCTTCATGTTCCACCAAAAACTTGCAGGAAGTCATTTCATGGAGGGATCATTTTTTAAGGCTCAGGCTCTTTGGTGACTGTATAGGAAAACTCGAGAGAATCTCATGTGAATGACTTCAATCTAAGAAGAGGGAAAAAAGCTTTAGTTCTGATGGTAGGAGGAGGGTTTATGTGTCTCAATTTACAAGCCTAAGCACTGCAAATGTAAACTCTCGGAAGGAAAATTTTGTCCTAATTACTTAACTGAATCCAGAAACATCTGTTCTGAGTTACTAGAGCAAGTCCAGTTTGCTCTTCATCTGACGTTTTAAAGTAGGCAGAGGTAACTTCGAGACTCGTACCTTTTCTGGTCCAGCCAAGTATTTCTCAGAGATGGGGACGAGGCAGGGTCCAGAATAAACAATGTTGACAAATCCTCCAGATGATTCTTATAGAGACTTAACTTTGAGAATCACTGCTCAAGCCAAAACTTACTTTTCTTTTTTAGGTGGTTTTTTTTTTTTCCTCCTTGTCATCTTTACCTACAAAACAGTACATCTGAATAACTGGCTTCTTCTTATTATGTTGGGTTGGCTCATTGAAAACATTTTAACTCGTTTTCAGAATTTCTTAAAATTTTACTTTTTAAATGAACACAGTAAAACTGACCTTTTGCATAGCTGTACATTTCAGTGAACTTTGACCCTTGTATAGATTCATGTAAACCACAGCTACCATCAGAATACATCCAATACCATCCAATACCAGAATACATCAGAATACCTCTCCTTCAACCCTAATCTCCGGCAACCACAGATCTATTTTCTACCCCCAAGGTTTGGTCTTTCCTGGAAAGTCCCATAAGTGGATTCAAACAGTGTATCACCTTTCGTGACTGGCTCCTTTCACTCAGCCTAATAATACCTTTGAGATTCATCCAAGCTGTCGCCTGTATCCACAGTCCATTTCTTAGTGTTGAGCGTAATTCCATTGTATGGATGGAACCCAGTTTGTTTGTTTGTTCACCCGTTGAAGAACATTTGGATGTTTCCAATTTGGGGCATTAAATCCAGTTTTCCGATGATATTGTTTAGTCTTTTATATTCTTTTTTTCTGTCTACTAGTCTATCAATTACTGAGAGAAGAGTGTTGAATTTTCAAGCTATAATTTTGGATTTATCTGTTTTTAGTTCTCTCAGTTTTTGCTTTATGTGTTTTTAAAACTCTATGTTAGATGTATACACATTTATCATTGTTATTTCTTCTTGTTGTATTAATCTTTTTACCGTATGTAATATCCCTTTTTATCCTTGGTAATTTCCTTTGCTTCGATGTGTACTTTATCTGGCATTTCTGTACCCGCTCAAGGTTGCTTTTCTTTAGTTTTTACACGGTATATCTTTTTCATCTTTTTTACTTTAACCTACTTGTATCACTGTATTTAAGATGAGGTTCATATAAGCAGCATACAGTTGGGTCATGTTTTTTAATCCATTCTGATAATCTCTATCTTTGAAAATTGGTGTGTTTGAATCATGTACATTTTAATGCAGGTTTTGATATGCTTGAATTTAGTCAGCTACTTTATTTGCTTTCTGTTTGTCCCCTCTATTTTCATTCCTGTCTCCCCTCTCCTACCTTTCTGGGGGTTACTTGAGCATATTCTTTAGTGCTCCCATTTTTATTTGCCTACTCTGTTCCTCTGAGATTTTTCAGCTACTTCTCTGTTATTGATTTCTAATTTAACTCCATTGTGGTCTGAGAGCATACTTTGTGTGCATATATTCTGTTTTTGTGTCTAGATCTCTTTATATAGTATTTTTAGCAATTGCTGTAGGGATTACAATTTACGTAATATTTCACTTTTAAATATTTTAGCATTTCAGGTTGAATATTGAAACCTTACCAGTAGATGTACCAGGTTTTTTGGTACATCGACAGTGAAAACTCCAGACAGTGTTCCAATTTTTGCTTTCAACCATCAATCATATTTTAAAAACCTCAGTAGGAGAAGAGTAGCCTATTATATTTACTTAGAAATTTGCCACTTTGGTTTCTCTTTCCTCATACTTGACATTCTGAGTTTCCTTCTGGTATCATTTCCCTCTGCCTGGAGAACATCTTTGGAAATTCTTTTAGAGCAGGTCTGCTGGTAATTCTCTTAATTTTCCTTCACCTGAGAATGTCCTTACTTCAACCCATTCCTGAAGGATATTTTCATTAGACTAGAATTCTGGCTTGACACTGTTTTCTTCCTACACTTTAAGTGTATGGCTATACTTCATATCAGACTTTGTGGTTTCTCATGAGAAATCTGCAGTTTCTTCAGTTGTTGTCCTCCTGTAAATAATGTGTCGATTGTTCCTAGGTGCTTTCAAGATTTTTTTTCTTTTTCTTTAGTTTTCAGCAGTTTTATTATCATGTTATTGGACATGGACTTCTTTAGTTTTTTTTTTTTTTTGCGGTACGCAGGCTTCTCACTGCTGTGGCCTCTCCCGTTGCGGAGCACAGGCTCCGGACGCGCAGGCTCAGCAGCCATGGCTCACGGGCCCAGCCGCTCCGCGGCATGTGGGATCTTCCCGGACCGGGGCACGAACCCGCGTCCCCTACATCTGCAGGCGGACTCTCAACCACTGCGCCACCAGGGAAGCCCTCTTTAGGTTTTTATTATCTGGGACTTGCTAAGCTTCTTGACTCTTCAGGTTTATGCCTTTTGCCAAATTTGGGAGGTTCTCAAATTGTTATCTCTTCAAATATGTTTTCTGTGCTTTTCTCTACCCCTTCTCAAACTCCAAGATAGAAATGTTAAACCTTCTGGTATTGTCTCCCAGATCTTGAAGGATCTTTTACTCTTCCTTTTCTGTGTTGCTCAGGTTGTGTTCTTCCTATTAATCTATCTTCAAGTTCACTGACTCTTTCCTCTTCAAGTTCACTGACTCTTTCCTCTTTCATCTCCATTCTGCTGATGAGCCCATCCAGTGAGTTTTTCATTTTGGTTATTGTATTTTTTTCTGTTCTGAAATGTTTATTTGATTCTTTATATCTTCTTTTCCTTTGCTGAGACTTTCTATTTTTCCATTTATGTCAAGAGGCTTCCAGATTTCTTATTGGAGTATTTCTTTAATAGCTGCTGTAAAGCCTTTGTCAGGTAATTGCAATATCTGTGTTATCTCAGCGTTGGCATCTTTTCCTATGTGAGCTGAGATTTCCCTGGTTCTTCACGTGCTGAATAATTTTGATTTCTATCCTGGACATTTTAAATATTACATTATGAGACTCTGAGTCTTACTGAAATCCTGTGGAGAACATTGATATTTTTGTTTTAGTGGTTAATTAGCCCAAGGTGGGTTCAGTGCTCAATTTCTAACCAGCTTTCTGTGGTCTGTGGTTTCAGGGTCAGTTCAGTTTTCAAATCCTGTGTGGTGCTGTTTAGATCTGTTCCGGATCTTCACCACCCAGGGCCCTGCCAGGAAGTTGGGCATAGTCTATTCGGTACTCAGTTCTAAAGGCTGTGTATGTTGTTTAGAGCCAGCTCCAGGAATGAGTAATTCACAGGTGAGCCCCTGTGGAGAGAAGAGAAGAGAAGAAAGCTAGAGAAACTGGCTTTCCCAAAAGGTGGAGTGTTTACTCCTTGAGTAACTGAAAGTTTCAGTGTCTTTGTTTTGGCTTGTCTGTTTTGGCTTGAAATAACAGTTCTGTTTTAATGTTGTCATGGGTATCTGTTGGGCTCCTCTGGGTAATATCCCTTGTGCTTCTAACCCTGAAGTTCCTTCAGGGAACCACTGCTGACGCATTTCCAGGCTGTACAGTGTGCATATTCTGTATTCCCTGACTGTAGTTGTCACTTCAGGAACGAAAGCCAAGTCCAAGATTTTGCATGGAAATCTTGGGAAAGAGCATGTCTCTTTCTGCTGATGTTAACTACGTGAGGGGGATGTAAATCTGAAGGTGCATCTTCCCATTGCTTTCAAAGAGCTTACTGAATAGTAACAAGAGAAAAGCATAGCTGAACAACGGAGGTAAACAGATTTTTGATAATATTGATACGGGTCCACCACTGCCTGGAGACCTTCTGCTTCTTGTAGGACTTCAGTTACACAAACCCGTTAATTTCTATTTTTCTCAAGCCACTCTGTGTTAGTTTTCTGTCCCTTGCAGCCAAAAGTGTCCTCACTAACGTATAAATGGACCCTTTGTCTATTATACTTTATTGTGGCCTGAATCTTGAGTTGATTATCTTTAATCAACAGCCCTGGCAATTTGTATTGGAGTCATTTGTCAAAACCCATTGGAAGGAATCGTAACTCGCGGGGTGAATTTTATCCATCTGTATCCTCTCCTTGTTACTGTTTTTGTCAGTAGTAACTGTTCTGTGTTTTTAGGGTACCGCTCATTTTGAGTTTTTCCCAGAAGCAGACCCTGGGTAGAGAATTTGAGTACCAATGGCTTATTTCAAAGGTTATCCCAAGAGTATTAGCAAGAGATTGGGGGAATAAAAGTGGGAAAAGAAGGGTGAGTTATTGAGAAGTTTTCCATATAGAGCCCCTTGGGCTCATTCCTGCTGGGGTGTTCTGGTGGACAGGTGTAGAAAGAGCCCCAGAATTACCCAGCCAAGAAGTGAGGAAGTGGGGGACATTCATCCTCCACCTCACAGCCATCATTGCTAAGGGCTGTTTCTATGGTTTTAATTCCCCAGCACTTCTGGCCTGTGCTGCTTGGGAGCTGAGAGCAAGCCTTTAGGGGAAGTTGTAGGTACCTGTAACAGGACATAGTAGGCATGTGCTTGGGAGACCCCAGCAATTCACAGGGACATGGGGGGGGGGCACGGCCAGCATCTGCCACCAGACCTGTGAATATTCTTGTGTTCAATTCCTAGATTTTCAGCTTAGCCTCTTCACACAGAGTAAGAAGGTGTATTGATTGCATGTGTATCGATTCATAAGTAATGACTCTTCGCAAACACAGTAGCTTTAAAACTTATCAAGTTTGGGCTTCCCTCGTGGCGCAGTGGTTGAGAGTCCGCCTGCCGATGCAGGGGATGCGGGTTCGTGCCCCGGTCCGGGAAGATCCCACATGCCGTGGAGCAGCTGGGTCCATGAGCCATGGCCGCTGAGCCTGCGCCTCCGGAGCCTGTGCTCCGCAACGGGAGAGACCACAGCAGTGAGAGGCCCGCGTACCGCAAAAAAAAAAAAAAAAAAAAAAAACTTATCAAGTTTTCTCTGTGTTTGGGAAGATGAGATTGAGGTCGAAAGTGTGATGGTTTCTAGGTGATTTCAGTCATTCTTTCATTCATTCATTCATTCATTCATTCACACAGCAAATGCTTTGGGGGAATGGAAATCAATAAGCAAAAGTCCCCGTCCTTGGAAAGGCCACAAGCTGATGGCAGGCAGGCAGAAGTGTAATCACTGGTGGCTTAAAATGATACTTGCTTTAATAGAGGTGGATATAAACTGTTATTAGTGCACAGGGCTAGAGTCACAAAGAAGACAGTACTTGTGTCTTAAAAGATGAGAAGGAAGGAAGAAAGGGAGAAAGGGTGTTTATTCTCCTTGCTATTACTGTGTAGCAAATTTCCACAAACTTATAGCATAACATAGCAACCATTTTATTATGCTTATGATTTTGTGGGTCAGGAATTTGAAAGGGAGCACAGAGGGGTCAGCTTGTCTCTACACCATAATGTTTGGAACCCAGCTAGGGAGACTCGAAGGCAGAAGGTGACTCTGGGTGGGGTGTGGCATCATCTGAAGGCTCACTCACTTGCTTATCTGACAGTCAGTGCTGACATTTGCAGAGACTTCAGGGAAATTGCTGACTAGTACATCTACACTTGGCCTCTTCATGTGGCTGCTTGGGCTTCCTCACAGCATGGTGGCTGGGTTCCAGGAACAAGTGCTCCAAGGCAAACAGGTAGAAACTGTATTGCCTTTTATGGCCAAGCCTTGGAATTCACCTTCACGGTGATCACAAGCCTGCCCAAACTCAACAGGAGGAAATTTGAACCCATCTGTATCAGTGAGGGGAGTGCCAGAGTCATACTACGAGTAGGAAGGGAGAGATTGTTACAACCAGTCTTAGAAAATAGCATTGACCACAGCATTGAAGGGATAAAATCATTTTGTCCCTCTGGTATTTAGTAATATCTTTCCTGGGCTGCATTATTTTTTGGTAGATAGCCCTTTAAATTACTTGACTGTCAGATTGACCCATAAAGGTATGGTGAGAGAGATATATTATTTGATGCATTTCTCACACCTCTTCTGTCCATACAGTCTTTCTCTCTGGCCCACACTTTGAGAATCAATGCCATAGAACCTGGGCAGAATGGGGGAAGAGGGTGTCAGAATTAGCAGAGCAGATTCTCTTTGGAGGTCAGACAAAGGCAAAGACTGTGAATATTCTTACCTTCATATAAAGTTGATTATAAATATATATGCTAATTTATTTTCTCAGTGGATCTAATTCCTGGGTGTATTAAAAAAAAAAAACCTTGGGTTCACGTAGTGGGTGGCATTATTACCCTCCAAGAGAACATTCTATTTATGCTACTTTTAGAGTAACTATCATAAGACTCAGGGCTGGTTGAGAAAGTCTCTTTTGTCCATTACTTGGATTTTGTCTTTAAAGCTGAATCTTAATACAGATGGTCCCTGACTTACAATGGTTTGACTTAGGATTTTTCAACGTGACGATGGTGTGAAAGTGACGTGCATTTGGTTGAAACCATACTTTGAATTTTGAATTCTGAATTTTGATCTTTCCCTGGGCTAGAGGTATGTGGAACAATACTGTCTGGTGATGCTGGGCAGAGGCGGGGGCCGCAGCTCCCAGTCAGCCACGTGATCAGCAGGGCAAACAACCCAAGTACTTACAACCATGCTGTACCGAGGCAGTCGTTATGTTTTTCACTTTCAGTACCGTGTTCGATAAACTACATGAGATATTCAACCCTGTATTGTAGAACAGGTTTTGTGTTAGAAGGTTTTGCCCACCTGCAGGTTCGTGTGACCCTTCTGAGCACGTTTAAGGTAGACAAGGCTAAGCTATGGTGTTTGGTAAATTAAGTGTATTAAATGCATCTTCGACTTAAGATATTTTCAACTTAGGATGGGTTTATCGAGATGTAATGCCATCATAAGTCAAGGAAGATCTGTTGTTTGCATTTTTAAAGCCATATTTTAAAAATCTTCACAATGGGTATCTCATAATCAGGCTGTGTAGCACATGGAGACATTTTGGCCCTTAGCTGCGTGCAGGAGCTAGGAGGTAGTGTTGCACCGTAGTCTGACAGTTGAGAGACTGAATCCCAAACGTGCACTTACTGTTCTGTGACATGGGGGCAACTTACTCAGCTTCTCGGAGTCTTGGTTTCTTGATCTGTAGATTGGGGATAATGATACCTAGTTCTTAGTATTGGCACCGCTGATAAAATAAGACAATTAAAGTGCCTGATACCTATGAGATAACAAATTGAATATTGGGGAATTCTAAGAGAAATTGAATGGCTTGCTCACTAAGTTGTCTCTGGAATGAGATGGCAGGTCAGTAGCCACATAATCAGTCTTTAGATTTTTATGTCCTTTTCCTGCCTGTAAGGGCTGGAAAAAGGCATAAAACAGCTGAAGCCTTCTTATTACGTGTATGTGTGCACGTGTGTGCGTGTGTTGGAATCTTGGCTGTAAAGAGTATTTCCTTTATCAACCTCTTCCTCCCCCATCACCTCCATTCCCCTCTGTTTCCGTTTCATGAGACTGGAAGCTTCACAGACATTTCCCGATTATTTCTCAGTGACATATATTAATTGAAGAGAAAGCAAAGCCTCGTAGCGGAAAGGCAGCCCGAGTCCAAAGCCCCTACTTGGTGCAGCCTTCCAGCTCCGGAGGAGCCTCACTGCCCTTTCCCTGCAATCTGATTTGGAGCCAGGTCTGTGGTGTCACTCCAGGGCCGGCGATGGAGTTGTCACGAAGGACAGAGCTGGCATCTGCCCTGCCTTGTGATTAAAGACCTCCAGCACCTGGAGGAGGTCCTCCACCATCCCCCCCCGACCATGTTGCCATGAGGCACCAGGTTTACTGGGTGCCCCTGGAAATGGTGAAAGAATCACAATATCACTTGCTTTCTTTCTTTTTTTTTTTTTTTTTATTTGTGGTACGCGGGCCTCTCACTGTTGTGGCCTCTCCCGTTGCGGAGCACAGGCTCAGCGGCCGTGGCTCACGGGCTCAGCCGCTCCACGGCATGTGGGATCTTCCCGGACCGGGGCACGAACCCGTGTCCCCTGCATCGGCAGGCGGACTCCCAACCACTGTGCCACCAGGGAAGCCCCCTTTTTTTTTTAAAGTTAGAAAGCCACAAAGCCACACAGTGAAATCACTGAAAATGTCAACCCAGAGCTGCCCGTTTCGTTTGGGCCTCGTGTAGATGTGTGGTGTTTTTTATCTTAATTATTATATTGATGCCACTCCACCTTTCTAATTAAATCCCTTTCCTCATTATCCTGGTTTGCCACGATTATTGTCTGAATTGAAATGGATTTCACGACAGCTCTGAAAAACCAGAGTTGGCTAAATTTAGCTTTAATTAGGCAGCGTCGTAGCCCGGTGATTATTTCCTCATTTCGTTTGGATTCCACTCACTGGAATGCTAAGCGGGGGTCTGGCGCAGTGTTCGTGCCCTTCGCAGAGAATTCTCTGCCATGTTTCTTGCGATCAGGGTGATTGTTTTGTGCCACAGTTGGTTTCTACAGAGAGAACTTTAATCCTCTTGTATAACTCAGGGTTTACTGGAGTTAGTCAGGCTGTGCTCTACAGCTGTCAGGTACTGGGAGGAAAACCCCAAACACAATGTGAGGGCATCTCCACCTAGTACCGAAGGGTGAGGGGTCACATGGGGGGTCACATGGTGGGGCTTCCCAGTGGTTAGAACAGCAGGCAGTCTCTATGACGCTTAAGGAGAAAAGGGAGGAGGGCGGTGTTGCTGGAGTCCAGGGCCATGTGGTGTGAGCTACAGATATGGTGGGTCTGAGCTGCAGGAGCTGGGACCGTAAAAGGAGGGGCCCCAGAGAGACACAGCTACTGTCCTTGACACCCCCTGAAGCAGAGTGAGAGAAGGATAAATACTTGGGCCTCTTTTACTTCCTGTCCTTTAATCTTCTGTCAGTGCCTCCAATTGGCAGAATCTACCTGGGAACCAGCAGGCAAAGACACCAAGGAGATGGCCTTCTCTGCGATGCAGAGCAGAAATCTGAGAGCCAATAGGCAAAGGACGGGTCCAGGAACCGTCTCTCCCCTAGGATTTGGATGGAGCTGACCTTGACCTTTGGCTCCAGGGGTGGGCATATGACTTAGTCCTGGCCAATGAGTGCTTTCTACCCATGGACTTTACTGATTAGTTCAACAATTCGCTTGTTACCATAGAGAAGATAATGGCTTGGAATGAAGCCAGGATAAAGGAAAGCAGAACAATGAGAATGGAGAAAGATTACCAGCAACCATGTTTGAAGACCTGCATCCAGCCATCACTGTGCCTAGATCTCTCAGTTATGTGAGCCAGTAATGTCCTCCCCTCGCGCGCGCGCGTGTGTGTGTGTGTGTGTGTGTGTGTGTGTATTTCTGTCACTTGCAACCAAATGACTTCTAACACACAACAAGCCTCAGAGAGAACTGGGCTACCAAGACACGACAGTAAGAACTTGTGACCAGTGACTGAGAGGGAAGTCTCAGAGGGAGGCCAGTCATGAGGTGGACACCTTCATATGAGTCAGAATCTCAGAGGTCAATAGAAAGGCCCCCTATCCGGGTTGGACTAGTGGTATCGGTGATCCCTCTGGTCGCTGCTTACCCAAAAGGAATTCTGGACACTCTACTTCTTAGGCAGATCTAGCTCTAATAAATTTCTTACCAATTCCTCAGCTTCTTTTTTTTTTTTTTTTTTTTTTGCGATACGCGGGTCTCTCACTGCTGTGGGCTCTCCCGTTGCGGAGCACAGGCTCCGGCGCGCAGGCTCAGCGGCCATGGCTCACGGGCCCAGCCGCTCCGCGGCATGTGGGATCCTCCCGGACCGGGGCACGAACCCGTGTCCCCTGCATCGGCAGGCGGACTCTCAACCACTGCGCCACCAGGGAAGCCCCCCTCAGCTTCATTTTTGCTCTCCTTTAGCTCTAGGCTGTGACATTTGCCATTTCTTTAACGTTGAGAAATATTTCTTACTCCCATCATTAAAAATTATTCTCCTTATGAAGCCTTCTTATGTGTCAGTTACTCTGCTAGTGAACTTTATATATATCCTACTTAATCTTTACCTCTGAGGACAGTTACTTACGAGGTAAGAATTATTATTCCTATTCCCATTTTTAAAATGTGGAAACTGAGGCTGAGACGGGTTAATCGACTTGCCTAGGATTTGAACCCTAGGCAGATCCTAGATCCCACCATTCTAGCCATTGTGACATGGAGCCCCCCTCTTCCCTGAGGGCCTTTATTCATCCTTCGGGTCTCACCTCAGATCTACCCCCACATTAGGTTCAGTCCCCCTGCTGTGCACTTCCCGAGCTGTGTGTAGTCTCTCCAAATAGTCGTCAACACACTGCGCTGCAGTCACTGGTTTAACTATCTGTGTTGCCCACAAGACTGGGGCCCCCAAAATGTGTAGGTTGTATCTGCCTTGGGGTCCACGCTCTTCTCAATGTCCAGACCCTTTTTTAACTAAAAAAAAGAATGAATTTTGAACCATCGGTGGTTGGTTTTAAGGGATCCTGCCTTTCATTCAGGATTAACCTGAAAATAGAGTGAGAAGTGACTGTTTTCACTTAAGAATCAAGTTGCTGGGCTTTAAGGGGCCAAGGACTGCTTCAGATACAGCTTGATCCAGCCCCAGAGTCTGAGAGGTTCCAAGCCCCATAGTCAGATAAGGAGGGGCTGTTAGGCAAGGGGAGTCTTGCCACACTTCCAAGTCATAACATCATAAACATCCGCCCTGCTTACCCCACAACCAAGATTCCCCCTTGATTTCTCCAGCAGGCTGTGAGCTTTCAGAAGCAAGAATTCTGCATCTCAGCTCTCTTTCCCGGCCCTCAACCTGGTGCCTCGTACTCTGTGGGCCCCTCCTGGATGCTGCTTGGCTAGTCATTGGTGGAATGCTTCCTCCCAAGACTACCTTCATTGCTCTCCTGGGCTGAAGTATGATGGAGTAGGTCCACGCTAAGTCTGCTCCCTGTAGTCTTACTATATACTACCTCCAAACTAAGATGAGGTGGAAGGTGGCAGTGACCTTGGGATTTCAGACAAGTGCCACAGAAGACCAGGGGGACTACTTTCAGCCATGGGACTGCTGACCACTTCTGGAAAGTGGAAGCCATGTGGGTCTCCATGTAGGTCTCTCTTATACCCTACCCTGGGTGAAAACTAGATTCATTGCCACCTAAGGTGCTCATGAACCCCAGCATGAAATCACGAAGTATTTGGAATTAACTTTGCATTTGTATAAGATGGTCCATATGTGGCAGTCACAGCCTTTGGGGCTTTGCCACTTTGCCTTGCCTGATACCAAGCATCTGTGTGGCTGTGTGTTCCATATGGAATGGAGTTCTAAGAGCTGGCAGAGGCAGAGGTTAAACTTTTTTTTTTTTAAGTTAAAAACTGTCAGTTTGGGACTTCCCTGGTGGCGCAGTGGTTAGGAATCCGCCTGCCAATGCAGGGGACACGGGTTCGAGCCCTGGTCCGGGAAGATCCCACGTGCCGCAGAGCAACTAAGCCCGTGCACCACAACTACTGAGCCTGCACTCTAGAGCCCGCGAGCCACAGCTACTGAGCCCGCGTGCCACACCTACTGAATCCCACGTGCCTAGAGCCCGTGCTCCGCAACAAGAGAAGCCACCGCGATGAGAAACCCGCACACCGCAACCAAGAGTAGCTCCCACTCGCCACAACTAGAGAAAGCCCGCGCGTGGCAACTGAAGAGCCAATACAGCCAAAAATAAGTAAATACATAATAAGCTTAACTTAAAAAAAAAAACTGTCACTTTTAAGATGTCAAAATGTTTGCTCTCTAGGGTAGAGATTATCTTGGGAGCAAAGTCAGCCTTTGTTATAGGAGATCCCCTCTGGTGGGCAGTGCTAGTTGAGACTTGTGAGTCAATATCTAAATCTGGGAAGTCACCCACAGGCAGACATTGCAGCCGGTCTGTGTTCTGTTTAGTCCTATAAAGTGAGAGTGTGTCAGAACGGGGTGAGAAAATTTCTTTCTCTGAAAGCTAGACAGAAGCTATCCTACATCTGAAAAATTTACCAGAGCTATTTACATGTTTCATATAGAGATTGTGAGTGTTGACCAAGGAAGATTTCCTTCACATCAGGTTAGAAGAAAGACTAGATCGGGCGTGGTAGAGAGCTCCCCACCGAGTGATGGCTTCACATACAGAGTGAGCAGCCCAGCTGGGGAGCTGGGGCTGGTTCACTGTAATGGTCGGGTCCTGGCCATTTGGGTGGAACCATACTGTACGTTGGGTGAGGTAGTGAGGTGCTGGGCTTCCCTTTAAGCAAATGGATGTTACCGCTGTTGGTCACCCTCGGGACCTCACAGGTTCCCCGGGAACTATACTCAGCTAGGGAAAACTTTTCTCCCCCTTCAGGGAGACGTTGATTCCTTGGTGGGGGACCTCAGTTGATCCCTGACTTATAGATGGTCTCCTGGGAAGCATTTAAGATAAGTTCTTAACCACTTAACTCATCTTCAGAATGAGTTCAGGACTACAGACACTGGAAGTAACTACTCTTGGAGCAGATGTGAGTTCTCCTCTGTGGAGTATTTCTATAATTCCCAAATTTTCAGTGAATTCTTATTAAAAGAGAAAAAATTAGAAGTTACAAGGGTAAATGTTGGCCTCATCCAGGTTTATATCCTTTCATTTCCTGTGTACTTGTCAGCTTACTTAACCTCTCTAAGCCTGTGATTCCTTATTTGTAAAATGGGTAAAAATTGCACCTAACCCATAGTATTATTGCGTACTGGCTGAAAATGTACAGAAGTAAATTAGAATCTTTCTGCTGTTTTGGTGTCTCCATGACTAATTTCCCATATGCAGGCTGGCTATAAACTAAAGAGAATTATCATTATCAAAGCAACATATTTATACTTGGTTTTAAAATGCCTTTCCCCAGAGAAGTTCCAATTAGATGTTGATGGGATAGAGTATTTTCATTTTCTTTCCTTTTTCTTTCTTTAGCAAGGATGTAGAAAAGCATTAGTGCCTGTTAATGAGATGATCATGACAAAGGTGCTGTGAAGGAATGGGGTGAAAATGAATCTATAACAATAACATCACTTTGGTTAAACTTACTTATTATTAAGCATATTGAAAAAGAAAAATGGGTAGTAATTGAATTCAGTTTATAACACTTTAATGGAATCATTTTAATTAAATGGTAAAGAGTGCATATTTTGAAACATGCTGTTTATATATTTGTCTGGGAGGGGAAATTTCATTGCATCGGGAGTGAGAGAAAGATGAACAGAATTCCCCCTCAACCAACAAGGCACTTTCCTGGAAATCTGGTTTTCCTTATCTCATAGGTTCAATCGTTCAGCTACTCTGCTAATTATTTCAACTGGCAGTTTTCAAAGAAATTAACACGAAGAATTCTGCAAAGTGAAATTGAGCATTCGATTATAAAATCTGGTGTGAAGTCATTATGGTGCGTTATTGGGAGAATATGAGCACAGCTTCTAAGTTCATGAGCCGTTAACAAAGCGTAGATTCCAAATACACAGACATATTTCTTGACTAAGCACAATGTTACAGGTGATCTTCCGGCTGCTTTCGATTAAGTGCCTATTACTTTTAATTATATTTAAATCGCCAAGAATTTTTAAGCCGTTTGGAGCTTGGATTCTAGACTCAAACTGCTAAGGTTGAAATTCCAGCACTACCACTCACTAGCTCTCTGACCAGCTTACTTAGGCTCATTGAAGCCTTAGCTCCTTTTCAAGTCTTTAAAATGGGAGTAAGGATACTTATCTCAAGGCCTGAAGTGAGGATTTAGTGAAGTAATATGTAAAGTGCCTAGCACAGTTCTCAAAAATCTTTGGTATTATTTTTTTGTTGTTAATATTGCACTTGCAAATGGTAGAAACCTAACTTAGATAAGTTTTCAAAAATAATAATGATAGCATATATTGGGACTTCTTGTGTGCCACTCACTAGCATAACCACTTCATCTTCATTGTTTTATTTCTTTAAAAGGACCTTCTAAAAATATGTAAGTGAAAAAACCTAGGTTTGGTCTGGTTCCAGGTAAGGCTGGACCCAGGAGCCCAAATGAGGCCCTCAGATGTCTGTCTCTTTCTACCTTTCAATGCTCTCCTCCATGATGGCATCAGTCTCAGACAGATTCTCTCCATGAGAGAGCCAGCAGCTTCTAGCAATTCCAGGCTTTTATTCATTCAGCTCCTCTAGCCCAATCATTCCAGCATAAGTCCCAGATGGCTTTTGATTAGATAGAGTTGGGTCAGTGTCCTTTCCTGACCCAAAACCATAATCAGGAAGATGAACCTTCTGATGAACCTGACCTGGATCACTTGCCCAACCCTTGTTTGGATTGAGGATGGAGTATAGGGATTGAAGGCAGCCCAGTTTGTAATCTTTCTACTTCATTTTCTGAAAAGCAAGGAGAGCATCAGGGATAACAAAAATCAAAACTCATTTACAACATCTTCGGCAATACTAAGAGGCAGAGAAAAACCCAAACCAAGAGGTAGCAAAACTGGTATGAAATCAACACTGGTGCAACAGGAAGGAAGGGAGATTCTGAAACGTGTTATAAGCTGCAAATCCGCCAGATGGTCGAACGCAGAAGAGGGTTGCATCTTGAGTGAGAAGTGCTGTGAGCAGATTTGAGAACAAAGAACAAAAGTAGGGGTTGGAGAAAGGGAAGAGGACGTGTACGCTCAAATCACATCTCTATAAATGGAATGGTGCAAGCATTGTCACCTCAGGATCGATCGTCACCCAGATTGTGCACGTCAGTACATCCCCAGGACTCTTAAGAGATATGGTCTGGGGCAGGGAAGATGCAGGATGAACTTGAGATAGCTTATTCTGACAGAAGGAAAGGAAGCTTTCTAAGGTTAATAGACTTGTATCAAAATGACATAGAAGGTGGTCTGAAAGGGCTCCCAGTGGCCAAAGTTGGGACAATTGGGGCATCAAAAAGAATAATGATTATAGATATAGATAAAATGTGTTTAATATATAAAACTCATGATTTCATAAAGGCACTCAAAAACGAGAAAGCCAGAAAAGCGTAGTATGAGATAGCCATTAAACAACTCCTTACTTTTTAATTGATAATTAAAGGAAAAAACTAAATATTTCTCCTGCCTTTCCAGGAGAAATTGTATGACAGAATAAACAATTAGCCCAATTGATGAAGAGAAGCTGTACTTTACAAAAGAACGCCAGTTAATAAATGCAGAAGGAATGATAGAAGTTGAAAACATAATTTTACAAAACCTAATGAAATTATGGATTTAGGCAAGATTTATATATTAGGTGAGTGGCTAAAAAAATTTAAAAATCTAGTGGCTAAAAATAATAATCATGTATTATTCTTCATTACTCTACGAGTCAGCTTGTTGGTTCTTATGTCTGGAGCAGCTCTACTGGTCTCTGTATTCAGCTGATGGCTCACTTGGGGCCGGTGGGTCTCAGGTGGCCTCACTCATATGTCAGGCAGTTGACAGGGATGGCTGGATGGCTGAGGTCTCCCTCTGTACTGTCTCTCAAGAAGGCCTAGGATGGCTTTATTCACATCTCTGGGACCTCAGCTGGAAGAGCTCTGGTCGCTGTCCGTGGGGTAACTTATCCTGCAGTAGAACAGTCCAAGCTTCTCTACATGGCAGTCTCAAGGGTTCAGCAGCCAAAGGGTGCAACCACTGGTACGCAAACAATCTCCAAGCCTCTGTTTGCATCACGTTTACTAGTATCTGATTGACCCAAGCCCAGACTCAAGCAGTGAAGAAAGAGACTCAATCTCTAGCTAGCAAGTCTGGTAGAACTTTCCACAATGACGGAAGTTTTCCATATCTGCACTGTTCAAAGGGCAGTGCAACTGAGGAACTTAATTTTCAGTTTTAATTAATTGAAGCTAAAGCGTAAATGACTACGTATATGGCTGGAAGCTACCACATTGGACAGTGCAGTTCTAGATACAGAATCCCCTATGGTGTTTTCTAGACAAAATATGAATCCAGCCGTCCTTTAGATCTAACTTGCATTCTTTAGGAGATAGAGGGGTATAGGAGTCGGCTCCATGGTACAACAAGGAAGCAATCAGAGAAATCTAGAAGGGGAGACATTCCACAGGAAAACTGGCCCGATGTCTTCAAAAAGCCAGTGTCATGAAAAGGGGATCCTGACAGACAGAAGAGAAATAAGGGCTGTAGCAGCCAGAGAGCTTTCTTCTTAGGATTCCTGGATAGGACTAAACAGTTGTAAGAATTGTTTTAGCTTAAGTGGGGAAATTTGAATATGGTTTGGCTCTTCCGTGACATAGAGAATGTACTGAAGCGGAAAGGTCAAGATTCGTTGACCAAAAAAGGCTAAGTGTTAGAACAGTATGTAGAATATAATCTCCTCCTGGGAAAGAAAAATACGCATAGATGTGTGTGTATATATAGATACAAATATACATGCAAACATATAAAGGTCCAGAAGCATATGCACAGAAAGGTAAGACGTGGTGATTCTGGGTGACAGGAAGGTGAAGTTTTGTTTGCTTGATTGTCTGTGTTTTGTAATTTTTTATAAATGTAAATGTGCTGCCTCTAAAATAATAAAGGGGGTATTAAAAATACAAGAGAAAGTCGCTACTGAGTGGGAGGTGCCAAAGATAAGCAGCCATTATACTGTGTGTGCGTGTGCGCGTGCGTGTGCATGTGTGTGTTTTCAGGAAACGCTTCATCACGATAAAGTATTGCAAATACTTCCTGCAGACAAGGGAAGATGACAGGGCTCTGCAGCTGCAGAAAGAACTTAGGTAATCTGAAGGATCTGGTAAATGGATCCCTTCCTTCTGACACCACAGCAGCTTCAGCCATCAAGTTGGATTAGACGATCAGCCTCTCCCATTGAGTGGCATGTTCTAGAGTGTTCTAGTTTGAATCATTTATGTAGGCTTCTAGTTATATTGCTCAGTTTCCCTCAGAAATAATGGCCCCAGGGACTGAATGTCGTGTAACAGAGAAAGTGAATAAATTGGTGCTGGCCCTGCCAGGTGTCAAACAAACAGGAATATATTGCAGGAAAAGTGCTCCATCTATAATTAATGACATTTTAAAGTTTTACCAGAAATTGATAATACAGTGCTTGCTTTTATTGAGGTTTTCCCTTTAGTGATGTGTACATATTTTAAAGTAGGTCTACTATGAAATATACATTAAACTCTTCTTAAAAACATAATCGCCGAGTAGAAAAATATCTTTATAAGTGTCTCATTGTCACCCTTTTTGCAATGATTCACTCTCAGTGTTCAGTGTAGAAGTTCCAAGAACATAGTGTTTGTCTCAGAAAGCGTATTTGAGAATACCAAGTAAAAAGCGAATTTGCCAAATTTTTTACAGCTTTTTATATAATTGCCAAAGTCATAATAAAAATCTAGATTGACACTAGTTTGTCTTGGAATTGCATGACTATCTTTTTAAATACACATGTATTAACATTTCTGAGTTATAAGCCCATTGGGTAGATAAATCTTTCTAGCAGTCAACTAAATAATTAAATAGCAAGGCCAGAGCTTTTATTATCCCCCAAATCTGAAGTTGAACATTTATGATGGAACAAATGGATACATTTCTCTTTGGGCCCCATTAGGGAGAAAGGAGAATTTTTAAGCTCCTATTGTGTAGCAACAGCACTTGTTCAAGTGTTAAGTTCTATCAAATAAAATTAAGTGAAATCAAATTCTCTTCTCATCTGTATACTTTATGGCTTTGCTGAAATTCCTTATTCTGAGACACAGTAGGCTGTCACACCTGTCCCATAAATTTCCAAAGCATTAAGTCACTGTCTGACTTCTGTTAGCGCTGCATGCATTTCCCCTTAAATTTGCGAGTAACCACAAGCTTTAACAAGTTCACAGATGGGACTTCCCTTAGGAATCCGCCTGCCAATGCAGGAGCCCTGGTCCGGGAAGATCCCACATGCTGCGGAGCAACTAAGCCCGTGCGCCACAACTACTGAGCCTGAGCTCTAGGGCCCGTGAGCCACAACTACTGATGCCCGCACGCCTAGAGTCAGTGCTCCACAACAAGAGAAGCCACTGCAATGAGCAGCCCGCACAATGCAATGAAGACCCAAAGCAGCGAAAAATAAAGAAAAATAAAGAAATAAATGTAAAAAAAGAAAAGATCTAGCAGTAATTTAAAAAAAAAAACAAGTTCACAGAATCATTTTATTTTCTATAGTCTCCTACTGCCAGCATTGTTATCAAATCCCTGAAAATCTTACTGTTTCATTACATATAATTCGCAAATGACACACAATGTGATGTTTTGATTATAGACAAAGAATGATAATGATTCTGTAGCATTTTGCTCTTTATATTTACACAGAGCCCTCTCGAATTGCTTGTCCGGGGATCCAGCCACAATGTTTGTTGAGCACAGTTGTTTACAAAGTATTTCATCTAAATGAAGAGGATGGAAGCCATCATGGGAGGAGAAATCAAAGCCTTCAGAGCTGGAGAGTGTAAGTTGTGTATATTCATTCTTTTATATGTATTGAGCGCTGGCAGTATGCTAAGCATCATGTTAGGTGTTAAGGATACACAGGTGAGTAGTATAGTCACTCATTAACTTACAGTCAGCGGGGAGAAGCAGAAATTTAAAATGGAATTAATCAGTTAATGCAATTAATCAATAAATTACCTGCAGTCATGAGAAGTGGTATGAAGGAGAAAAACAGGCTAGAAGAATATGTAACAGGGCACTTGACCTGTCAGGGTACAGGGAATGGAGGCTGGGTAAGGGGAAATCAGTTAGAAAGGGCTGAACTAAATGCCATTCCAACTGAGGGAGGAAGAGGAGTTGGAAAGCGAAGAACAGAGAGAAATATTACAGACAAAGGAGGGGAACAGCACGTGCAAAAGCCCTGAGGTGGAAGGGACTTGACAAATTCAAGAACTCATAGAAGGCAAATATGGCTGACTTGGAGAGAACCCAGGGAGAATGGCATGGTATGGCCAGAAGGGGCCAGGGGCCAGCAAGATGGTACAGATGCCACAAAAAGCATCAAGCAGGTTTACGTATCTGGGGTTAAGTTTGGGTAAAAAGGAAAGATTGGGCCAAATCTTTTGGCTTTAATATAACATACAGCAGTGCACCACCTGACCAAAAGAGAGAAATAACCTTCTGTCAGTGGCGTTTGAATGGTAGTACACAGCCAAGATGGGGCCAGGGTGGACTGGAGACAGGGCTGCCAGCACGGAGGATTCACAGAGCTCTGCCCATTGGACTCATGATTGTGGATGTGGTGGGGGGGGGGGGAGGACGTGTGTAGCTGAGACACAGTAGAGGGATAAGAACTCATCGGCTTTGGTGAGAGAATGGATGAGAAGGCTGAAGGAGAAAGAACAGAAAATAAGGCTCATGCTGATGGCATTGATGAACTGCTACCTGGTGGGAGATTGTGGATGAATGCTCCAGCTTTTGGGGTGTGCTCTACACTGCCCCCCCAGAGGTCCCCAGAGGGGATGAGCCACAGTTGCCCGCGTTTCTCACCTGCTTGATGACATACCTTTTATCAGCTTCCTTCCCTCCTCCATCTCACTTCCTGGTTCCCCCACTTCCTGAAACCATCTCCTGGATGAACTACTTCACCTCACATTCTTGTCTCAGGGAACAAAACCTAA
Organism: Pseudorca crassidens; assembly: GCF_039906515.1. NCBI lineage: Eukaryota > Metazoa > Chordata > Mammalia > Artiodactyla > Delphinidae > Pseudorca > Pseudorca crassidens. The sequence goes on along the minus strand of NC_090305.1, from coordinate 88,712,907 downwards.
GACAGTATGAGTGCAGGGCAGAAGGTGAAACACACACACACAAGCACACGCACACAGACACACAGACAGACACTTTGTTTCAAAGCTTCAACAAGGTCAAAATTTGGCATGTAATTTTGGGCACAGTTTCCATGCACGTGATCACTGAATTCCACAAGAGGCTGAGTTTCTTACAGAGAACATGGAAGCTCAGACACTGTCGGGGCTATGGGAAGACAAGCTTAACGTGGTGGGAAGGGTGTTGTTATGAGTAAGAGTGACAAAGTTTGCCTTGGTAGTCTTTAACATAGAAAGTTTTCAGTGTAGCCACTCTGAAATTTGGAAGAGAGTTTACACGTTTGAGAAAACTGTGGACCAGCGGCCCAAGCAGTATATGAAAAACTTCTGGGTTTGTGTAATGTTTTGGTCATTAATTTATATAGTAATATGTTCACATATTACTATATAAATATAGTAATTTATTTAATGTAATAGGTTATTTAATGTAATAATTTATTTAATTAATTAATTTAATTTATTTAATGTAATAGGTTAAAAAAAAGACCACCTCTAGTTAGTATATATTTTATAAGATTCTCTTGAGGATACGTCTAGATGAATTTATTTCCAAAGTTTATTTTTTATAGAAATTAACTAAGCCAGTAAGAAAAATGCTACATAGGATATTGCCTTATACTTGCCCAGCCCATTTTTCTTCCAATATTTCACAACTATTTTCATCACTTTAATCACTTACCAAATATTAGTTAGGAAATGCATTAGTAGTCTTATTGTCTAGATTTGGAATTGACACAGAGAAGAAATGTGACTCATCTCGTTACTAGTTACTAGTTACTTCTACAATTAATGATGAATCCGAGATTACAACCCAGAGCACTTGACTTCCTGTGTTTCTCTAGTTTGAATTTAATTAGAAATTAATGTAATTTAATAGTTTCGTTTCGTGGTTGGATATTTGATGACAGTTTATGAAGGAAATGATCCTGAAGCAATCATTTGGAAATAAGAGGGTGTGTTTTGTTCTTTTTCCCGAAAGCTATTTATATAATATAGTTCAATGGGTTTATGATACAGATTTGTCTTTCTTGTGGTTCACCTGGCCCAGCAATAGGGAAAGGGCTCATTAGATGAAGGACTTAATAACCCCCAAAAGCAACAGGATCAGGGGCTCAGTGGCAGACACCACTCTGAAAAAACTTGGTCAAATGGAGTTCATTCTTCTTATTTTTAAAGGTCTTTTAGATCTAAGTGATTACATCTAAAAACAGAATATTTTGCAGTGTTTTTTTTCTTAAGCAATTATTCTCTCTTCTACTTAAAGATGCTCATTAAGATTGACCTTCAGAGGGTGTATTCCTTTGCTAGGGCTGCTGTTGAACCCAAGTTCGTGTGCCCGATACACAGTAAAGCCAAACGAAACAAAGCATCAGAGTTTGGAGCAGAGAAGGTTTCTTGCAAGGGCCGAGCAAGGAGAATGGGCAGCTCATGCTCCAAAGACCAGAACCCTCCAGTAGCTTTCAGGGAAGGTTTTTTAAAGGCAACATTGGGGTAAGGGCTGAAGGATGCAGGACTTTCTTCTGATTGGTTGGTGGTGAGGTAACAGGGTGATGTTTCAGGATCTCAATCATCAACCTTCTGGTTTCAGCCAGTCTGGGGTCTAAATGCTTGTGCTCAACACGCAGTCACCATCCTCTACGTGGGTGGGGGTCTTGGTTCCTACAGAAAAACTTGAAGTTATGCAACAGATTGTTAGGTATATCCCTTGAGGAGGAATTAGGACTCTGCTTTTTCACTGCACTATTGTTTCTTGACTAGTTTTCCTTTGTTTCTGCATTTCCTCTCTTCCCTAATTATCAGTAGTAACTGCTTGAATCTGCCCTTTGACCTCAAGGCAGGCCTGGGAGACTAAAGCCTTTTTCTACACAAAGGAATGGGGGACACAGAGGGGTTTTTGTACCCGAGAGGACCCCACAGGGGCATGCTCGTTTTCACTGCCATAACAAAATATCACAGACTAAGTGGCTTCAACAAGAGAAATTTATTTCTCACAGTTCTGAAAGCAGGAAGTTCAGGATCAAGGTGAGAGCAGGGTTGCTTTCATTCTGAGGCCTCTCTCTTTGGCTTGTAGATGGCCACCTTCTCGCTATGTCCTCACATGATCTTTTCTTTGTGCATGTGCATCCCTGGTGTCTCTTTGCAAGTCCAAATTTCCTCTTCTTATAAGGATATCAGTCAGATTGCGTTAGGGTCCACCCTAAGGGCCTCATTTTAACTTAATCACCTCTTTGAAGGTTCTGTCTCCAAAAACAGTCGTGTGGATGAGGGCCCATTCATAATGACCTCATTTAATTTTAATTACCTCTTTAAAGGCCCGATCTCCAAATACACTCATATTCTGAGGTGTTGGTCATTGACAATGACTCCTTAACCAAACTTTAGTCAGGCTGCTCTAAGCTCTCAAAGCCCTGACCCTGGGTTTTTTGTTTTTTGGGGTTTTTTTGCGGTACGCGGGCCTCTTACTGCCGTGGCCTCTTCCGTTGCAGAGCACAGGCTCCGGACGCGCAGGCTCAGTGGCCATGGCTCACGGGCCTAGCTGCTCTGCGGCATGTGGGACCTTCCCGGACTTGGGCACGAACCTGTGTCCCCTGCATTGGCAGGCGGACTCTCAACCACTGCGCCACCAGGGAAGCCCGACCCTGGGTTTTGTCCTTGGCCTACTTAGTATAATTTTAGCAAGAATCCTGCTGGGTCAATTTAACAAAAATCTCTCACCCTGGATAGCTGATCAGTTTCCTCATCGCCAACCCTGGCTACCTTAGCACCGGTCCTGTCTTTGGCAAGATTCCTGTTGAGTGGGTCTACCAAAAATCCCCATAGCCTTTTAGTAATCTTCTATCTGCTGACACTCCTCCACACACCCCTGCCCTCACCTCCCTACCCTCTTCCTTGTCTATAAATCTCCACTTGTCCTTGTTGTATTTATTTCGGGGCTGATCTCTTTCCCCCACTGCAAACCCCTCGTTGCATAAAGTTGCCCTCACCTCCTTGAACAAGTATCATGAATCATTTTTTTCTTTAAGAGGATTAGGGTTTCAACATATGAATTGAGGTTGGCGGGGGACCCAGTTCAGCCCATACTAGGGAGGATGAGCGAATGTACGTCTACAGATCTTTCAGAAGTGAGAAGAGAATTCCCTTCTTTCTCAAAGATAGAATTGACCTCTTTGGTCCTTGAATATTTTCTGGTCAGAACCTTTCTGGAGCATGGAGAGGCAAGAACCGACCCGCACTCGGTCATACGGCGCTCAGGAAGACATCCCTTAGCCAAGCTGATGGCTGTGTCGCATCCCTCCAACCCTACTTATTTTGGCACATGCAGTTGGATAGAAGCAGTGTTTGGACGTGTGCTCTTGAACCATCAGACATGGATTTGAATTCTGCCTCTATCAGCTGTAAGATCTTGGACAAGGAACTTTCACTCTCTCAACCTCAGTTTCCCCATCTGTAAAATGAGGGTAGCACAATGGTTTGGGATAAGAATTTAAAAAGACAATGGACGCAAAGTACTCGGCATTTAGTTGGCAGTTAATAAATGTTAACTGTTACCATCATTAAAGATCATCTGAGCCGGTGCCTGAAAATGTTAGCCGAGGAATCCAAAGATGGATGTTTGCCTCTGCTCTACCGACATTCTTTCTAAAACCCTTCCTCATTTCAGGCGGCTTTTCATTTGTCTGAAATCTAAGGGCAAACAGTGGTCTACAGATTCACCTTGAAGCCATGGCCTGTATTTGAGGGGCTCCTACGTGCACAGTCCATCTGACTTTATCTAAAAGAAAACGTATAGCAATAAAACTTAAAGGAAAAGTATTCCTGTTTCTCCTTACTTTACCAAAGATGATAATTACAGTTGATCAGTAGCACCCGCAGAGGTACTCAGCATGGGTTACAGCTCATTTAAAAATGAATAAGGGGCTTCCCTGGTGGTGCAGTGGTTGAGAGTCAGCCTGCCGATGCAGGGGACACGGGTTCGTGCCCCGGTCCGGGAAGATCCCACATGCCGCGGAGCGGCTGGGCCCGTGAGCCGTGGCCGCTGAGCCTGTGCGTCCGGAGCCTGTGCTCCGCAACGGGAGAGGCCACAACAGTGAGAGGCCCGCATACCGCCAAAAAAAACCCACAAAGTGTCCCCTCCAGCAAGGGTGTCCAGGTTTTGTACATAAAACGCAAGATACCCTATTAACTTTGAATTTTAGATTAACAATGAATAATTTTTTAGCATAATTTTATCCCAGATCTTTCGTGGGACATACTTACACTAAAAAAAATTAGTTGGTGTTGCTCTAAAATTCAAATGTAACTGGGTGACCTGCATTTAATCTGGCAGTCCTATCTCAGGAGCTGGGCCTGGCCTGGAGAGCACTTCTGCAACCTCAGGAAGAAGCTCCAAGTTTTATTCCAAGGCAAGAAACTGAGGGGAAAAGGAGAGGCCCCAGATCTTCTTGGGAGGGGGAGAGAACTTGTCGGTCTCCAGGCAAAGGTTGGGGGTTGGTCACGTGGGACTCTGCATCCTGCGCTCTCTGCAAGACACCATCCAAGCAGGACTGCATTCTCGTCTGAGGACTTACTCACAGATCTGGCTAGAAGAAGCCAACTGTCTATATGTTAACGTTTCATGTGCTTGTACATTTAAAATTGATGAGCAGCGAATACTAGTCAAACACAACCTCTCCTTCCGTGGGGTCCATTTGTGATCATCTGAAAAGAAAAATTTTCCTTTCGGGTTACATAACTTTAGACGGGTTGATTTATTCCATAGCTCTTTGCAATCAAATAAAGCTGATGTTTGAATGGAATAAATGTGCTCTGGTTTTCTTTCATATTTTTCCCATTTTTTTTCTGTCTGTACTAATCTTTGATTTTAATTCTGTGTTGTTTTTAGGATAAGAAGTAATAAGCTCCATATAGTTAATGAATGTGTTGTTCTGTTCATTTCTCAGTTAAGTCCTATCTAAATTCTTGTCAGAATAATAGTTGTTATTTTCGTCATGATTTGTATCCGATATATTTTGATTTGGCCTCCATATAATTTGAAGAGTCTGTTGTAAATTGAGGCTATAATGGTATAAACAATGCCATTTCAAAGATGAATTATTAAATGTTATATGGAAAAAATGTTTTGAGTGAATTATCAGTTTATTCCATTTGCCAAATATCAAATTAGGATCATAAACATGATTATGCAGAGAAAAGAATTTTAAGAACTCCTCTCGTGATCCTGATTATCTGACAGATAACAAAGCTACCTCTAGAACACATTTGCAAAGAAAATTACAAATATTATTGGTTGTTAAGCAGGAATAATACTATTCTTTTAATAAAATTTGGGTATGACAAAATAATGTTTTTTTATTGTCCAAGACACTGTGTGAAAGTTCTCCTGGAACATTATGCTAAAGTCATCAAATGGCTACGTGATGCCATTTTAAAACTATCTCAAGTTCTATTTAGATGTTTTAAATTAAAATTAATAAATGTTAAATATTATAAGCATATTGGGTAGCGTTAAAAAAAACAAAATTCAGCCAAGTAAATTTGAAGATCTAATTGGTTTTATTAATGATTCATGAATCAGGTAACATCCCATCTAATAAATGTAAGGATGCTCTAGAGGGGTTGTACAAAATAGAAGGTTTTTATAAGCAGAAGGAGGGTGGGACAAGGAAGCTATTACAAAAGAGAAGGATTGTTTCAGGCCAGGTCACCTTTCAGGGGAAGGGTGAGGGTCCATAATACTGATTACCTCTTCTTCCTTGGGGGGATGGAGAGAGCCCACGTGACAGATTAACTCATTGGTGCTCACCAGAAAATTCCAGACTGGACAATTAAAATTACATTGCTAGGTTTCATTTTTTTAATGGCTGAGTAATATTCCATTACACACACACACACACACACACACACACACGTACACACACACACGTATATACCATATCTTTCTTTTTCTTTTTTTTTTTTTTGCGGTACGCGGGCCTCTCACTGTTGTGACGTCTCCCGTTGCGGAGCACAGGCTCCGGACGCGCAGGCTCAGCAGCCATGGCTCACGGGCCCAGCCGCTCCTCGGCATGTGGGATCTTCCCGGACCGGGGCACGAACCCGTGTCCCCTGTATCGGCAGGCAGACTCTCAACCACTGCGCCACCAGGGAAGCCCATACCATATCTTCTTTATCTGTATGTCTACTGATGGACTGTTAGGTTGCTTTGATACCTTGACTATTGTAAATAACGCTGCAATCGACATTGGAGTGCAAACATCTTTTCAAATTAGTGTTTTCGTTTTCTTCAGGTAAATATCCAGAAGTTAAAATTCTGGATCATATGGCAGTTGTACTTTTAATTTTTTTAGTAACCTTCATTTAAGATTGTATCCCTTTATCCTCCTGTTCTCCATAGTGGCTGCACCAATTTACATTCCCACCAACTTTGCTAAAGGGTTCCCTTTTCTCCACATCCTCACCAACTTGTTATTTGTCCTCTTTGGTGATGGCCATTCTGATGTGTGTGAGGTGGTATCTCATTGTGTTTTTTTCGCTGCATTTGCATTTCACTGACGATTAGTGATGTTGAGCATCTTTGCATGTGTCTGTTGGATATCAGTGTGTCCTCTTTGGAAGAATATCTATTCAGGTCCTCTGCCCATTTTTTCATCAGGTTGTTTTTTTGTTTTGTTTTGTTTTTTTGATATTGAGCTGTATGAGTTCTTTGTATACTTTGGGTGTAAACCCCTTGTCAGATATATCGTTTGCAAATATCTTCTCCCATTCAGTAGGTGACCTTTTCATTTTGTTGATAGTTTCCTTCATGTGCAAAAGATCTTTCCTTTGATGTTTGCGACAATGTGGATAGTTTAAAGGGCACTATGCTGAGTGAAATGAGTCAGACAGAGAAAGACAAATACCATGTGATCTCACTTATATGTGGAATCTAAAAACCAAGCAATCAGGCAAACAAACAAATGAAACAAAACAGACTCATAGATACAGAGAACAGATGGGTGGTTGCCAGATTTGAAGATGGTGAGAAGATGGGTGAAATAAGTGAGGGGATGAAGAGGTACAAACCTCCAGTTATGAAATAAGTAAGTCACAGGGATGTAATATACAGCATAAGGAGTATGGTCAATAATATTGTAATAACTTTATTTTTCATACACACACATTGTATTTTATTTTCACAAGAGATAAATAGACTGACACCAAGCGTTGTAAATGGATGACCACAACAAAAGCAACAATGTTGCAATTACCAAACGCGAAACACACTCATATGATGTCATAATATTGACATTCAGTCCAGGAATCCTCCACTGTAACAGCTCCTTTACTTTGCAGTGAAAATTGATTTGTATATTTTTTCCCTCTCAGTCCTTGTGGGATTTTTTTTTTTATTCAAACAGAAAGTCACAAAAATTATAATCATCCTCATCAGTTCACTCAGTCCCATGTAATTAATTTTCTTTCATCTTGATCTTTTGTTAGCACTTTTATGAGTTCATCAGGTTTCCATTAGAGTTCTGAAAATGCTTATTCATTCAGTCCAGCAATATAGTCAGTTACCAGAAACCTGTACTTGTCAGAGTCTTTTCCATGAATTCCTTGAAGATGAAACCCTTTTATAGGAAAATTTTTGCAAAAGCATCAGAGTACAACCAGAACTGTCTGTAAATAAAAAAACACTTAAAAATGACCACGGTTAAAGATTTGATGAAAGTTCATAATAATGCAATTGACAAGGAAATTTAGTTTTTTTTTTTTTTTTTTTTGCGGTACGCGGGCCTCTCACCGCCGTGGCCTCTCCCGCCACGGAGCACAGGCTCCAGACGCGCAGGCCCAGCGCACATGGCCCACGGGCCCAGCCGCTCCGCGGCACGCGGGATCCTCCCCGACCGGGGCACGAACCCGTGTCCCCCGCATCGGCAGGCGGACTCCCAACCACTGCGCCACCAGGGAAGCCCGAAATTTAGTTATTTTTGAGGTATACGTTTTAAACTAATAACTAGAATTATGACATAACATTATACCAGAACATATAAGATTTTTAGAAATTTCATGTAATGTCTGAAACATTTATTTTAACATATTTCCATACAAATAACCCAAAGAAAGTTTAGTATTAGTTGTTTGTTAGTTTGTTTGTTTGTTTATACTGCAGGTTCTTATTAGTCATCAGTTTTACACACATCAGTGTATACATGTCAGTCCCAATCACCCAATTCAGCACACCACCATCCCCCACCACCACGATTTTCCCCCCTTGGTGTCCATATGTTCTCTACATGTGTGTCTCAACTTCTGCCCTGCAAACCGGTTCATCTGTACTATTTTTCTAGGTTCCACATACATGCATTAATATACAATATTTGCTTTTCTCTTTCTGACGTACTTCACTCTGTATGACAGTCTCTAGGTCCATCCACGTCTCAACAAATGACTCGATTTCATTCCTTTTTATGGCTGAGTAATATTCCATTGTATATATGTACCACCACTTCTTCATCCATTCGTCTGTCGATGGGCATTTAGGTTGCTTCCATGATCTGGCTATTGTAAATAGTGCTGCAATGAACATTGGGGTACCTGTGTCTTTTTGAAATATGGTTTTCTCTGAGTATGTGACCAGTAGTGCGATTGCTGGATCATATGGTAGTTCTATTTTTAGTTTCTTAAGGAACCTCCATACTGTTCTCCATAGTGGCTGTATCAGTTTACATTCCCACCAACAGTGCAAGAGGATTCCCTTTTCTCCACACCCTCTCCAGCATTTGTTGTTTGTAGATTTTCTGATGATGCCCATTCTAGCTGGCGTGAGGTGATACCTCATTGTAGTTTTGATTTGCATTTCTCTAATAATTAGTGATGTTGAGCAGCTTTTCATGTGCTTCTTGGCTGTCTGTATATCTTCTTTGGAGAAATGTCTATTTAGGTCTTCTGCCCATTTTTGGATTGGGTTGTTTGTGTTTTTAATATTGAGCTGCATGAGCTGTTTATATATTTTGGAGATTAATCCTTTGTCCGTTGATTCATTTGCAAATGTTTTCTCCCATTCTGAGGGTTGTCTTTTCTTCTTGTTTATGGTTTCCTTTGCTGTGCAAAAGCTTTTAAGTTTCATTAGGTCCCATTTGTTTATTTTTGTTTTTATTTCCATTACTCTAGGAGGTGGATCAAAAAAGATCTTGCTGTGATTTATGTCAAAGAGTGTTATTCCTATGTTTTCCTCTAAGAGTTTTATAGTATCTGGTCTTAACATTTAGGTCTCGAATCCATTTTGAGTTTGTTTTTGTGTATGGTGTTAGGGAGTGTTCTAATTTCATTCTTTTACATGTAGCTGTCCAGTTTTCCCAGCACCACTTATTGAAGAGACTGTTTTCTCTCCATTTTATATCTTTGCCTCCTTTTTCATAGATTAGTTGACCGTAGGTGCATGGGTTTATCTCTGGGCTTTCTATCTTGTTCCATTGATCTATGTTTCTGTTTTTGTGCCAGTACCATATTGTCTTGATTACTGTAGCTTTGTAGTATAGTCTGAAGTCAGGGAGTCTGATTCAGCTCCGTTTTTTTCCTTCAAGACTGCTTTGGCTATTCGGGGTCTTTTATGTCTCCATACAAATTTTAAGATGATTTGTTCAAGCTCGGTAAAAAATGCCATTGGTAATTTGATAGGGATTGCATTGAATCTGTAGATTGCTTTGGGTAGTATAGTCATTTTCACAATATTGATTCTTCCAGTCCAAGAACATGGTATATCCTGTTGGTATCATCTTTAATTTCTTTCATCAGTGTCTTATAGTTTTCTGCATACAGGTCTTTTGTCTCCCAAGGTAGGTTTATTCCTAGGTATTTTATTTTTTTGTTGCAATGGTAAATGGGAGTGTTTCCATAATTTGTCTTTCAGATTTTTCATCGTTAGTTTATAGGAATGCAAGAGATTTCTGTGCATTAATTTTGTATCCTGCAGCTTTACCAAATTCATTGATTAGCTCTAGTAGTTTTTTGGTGGCATTTTTAGGATCTCCAAGTATAGTATCATGTCATCTGCAAACAGTGACAGTTTTACTTCTTCTTTTCCAATTTGTCTTCCTTTTATTTCTTTTTCTTCTCTGATTGCTGTGGCTAGGACTTCCAAATCTATGTTGAGTAGTAGTGGTGAGAGTGGACATCCTCGTCTCGTTCCTAATCTTAGAGGAAATGCTTTCAGTTTTTCACCATTGAGAATGATGTTTGCTGGGGGTTTGTCATATATGGCCTTTATTATGTTGAGGTAGGTTCCCTCTAGGCCCACTTTCTGGATAGTTTTTCTCATAAATCAGTGTTGAATTTTGTCAAAAGCTTTTTCTGCATCTATTGAGATGATCATATGGTTTTTATTCTTTAATTTGTTAATATGGTGTATCACATTGATTGATTTGCGTATAGTGAAGAATCCTTGCATCCCTGGGATAAATCCCACTTGATCATGGTGTAGGATCCTTTTAATGTGCTGCTGGTTTCTGTTTGCTAGTATTTTGTTGATGATTTTTACATCTACATTCATCAGTGATATTGGTCTGTAATTTTCTTTCTTTGTAGTATCTTTGTCTGGTTTTGGTATCAGGGTGATGGTGGCCTCATAGAATGAGTTTGGGAGTGTTCCTTCCTCTGCAGTTTTTTGGAAGAGTTTGAGAAGGATGGGTGTTAGCTCTTCTCTAAATGTTTGATAGAATTCACCTGTGAAGCCATCTGGTCCTGGACTTTTGTTTGTTGGAAGATTTTTAATCACAGTTTCATTTTCATTACTTGTGATTGGTCTGTTCATACTTTCTGTTTCTTCCTGGTTCAGGCTTGGAAGGTTATACCTTTCTAAGAATTTGTCCATTTCTTCCAGGTCGTCCATTTTATTGGCATAGAGTTGCTTGTAGTAGTCTTTTAGGATGCTTTGTATTTTTGCGGTGTCCGTTGTAACTTCTCCTTTTTCGTTTCTAATTTTATTGATTTGAGGCCTCTCCCTCTTTTCTTGATGAGTTTGGCTAATGGTTTATCAGTTTTGTTTATCTTCTCAAAGAACTAGCTTTTAGTTTTATTGATCTTTGCTATTGTTTTCTTTGTTTCATTTATTTCTGCTCTGATCTTTATGATTTCTTCCCTTCTGCTAACTTTGGGTTTTGTTTGTTCTTCTTTCTCTAGTTCCTTTAGGTGTAAGATTAGATTGTTTACTTGAGATTTTTCTTGTTTCTTGAGGTAGGCTTGTATAGCTATAAACTTCCCTCTTAGAACTGCTTTTGCTGCATCCCATAGGTTTTGCATCATCGTGTTTTCATTGTCATTTGTCTCTAGGTATTTTTTGATTTCCTCTTTGATTTCTTCAGTGATCTCTTGGTTATTTAGTAACGTATTGTTTAGCCTCCATGTGTTTGTATTTTTTACGGTTTTTTTCCCTGTAATTATCTCTAATCTCATAGCGTTGTGGTCAGAAAAGATGCTTGATATGATTTCCATTTTCTTATATTTACTGAGGCTTGATTTGTGACCCAAGATGTGATCTGTCCTGGAGAATGTTCCGTGCACACTTGAGAAGAAAGTGTAGTCTGCTGTTTTTGGATGGAATGTCCTATAAATATCAATTAAATCTATCTGCTGTATTGTGTCATTTAAAGCTTGTGTATCCTTATTAATTTTCTGTCTGGATGATCTGTCCATTGGTGTAACTGAGGTGTTAAAGTCCCCCACTCTTTTTGTGTTACTATCGATTTCCTCTTTTATAGCTGTTAGCAGTTGCCTTATGTATTGAGGTGCTCCTATGTTGGGTGCATGTATATTTATAATTGTTATATCTTCTTCTTGGATTGATCCCTTGATCATTCTGTAGTGTCCTTCCTTGTCTCTTGTAATATTCTTTATTTTAAAGTCTATTTTATCTGATATGAGTATAGCTACTCCAGCTTTCTTTTGATTTCCATCTGCATGGAATATCTTTTTCCATCCCCTCACTTTCAGTCTGTATGTGTCCCTAGGTCTGAAGTGGGTCTCTTGTAGGCAGCATATATGTGGGTCTTGTTTTTGTATCCATTCAGCAAGCCTGTGTCTTTTGATTGGAGCATTTAATCCATTCACGTTTAAGGTAATTATCGATATGTATGTTCCTATGACCATTTTCTTAATTGTTTTGGGTTTGTTTTTGAAGGTCCTTTTCTTCTCTTGTGTTTCCCATTTAGATAAGTTCCTTTAGCATTTGTTGTAGAGTTGGTTTGGTGGTGCTGAATTCTCTTAGCTTTTGCATGTCTGTAAAGCTTTTTATTTCTCCATCGAATCTGAATGAGATCCTTGCAACCAAGAGTAATCTTGGTTGTAGGTTCTTCCCTTTCATCACTTTAAGTATATCATGCCACTCCTTTCTGGCTTGTAGAGTTTCTGCTGAGAAATCAGCTGTTAACCTTATGGGAGTTCCCTTGTATGTTATTTGTCATTTTTCCCTAGCTGCTTTTAATAATTTTTCTTTGTCTTTAATTTTTGCCAGTTTGATTACTATGTGTCTCGGCGTATTTCTCCTTGGGTTTATCCTGTATGGGACTTGCCACGCTGCCTGGAATTGGGTGGCTATTTTTCCTTTCCCATGTTAGGGAAGTTTTCAACTATAATCTCAAATATTTTCTCTGGTCCTTTCTCTTTCTCTTCTCCTTCTGGGACCCCTATAATGCGAATGTTGTTGCGTTTAATGTTGTCCCAGAGGTCTCTTAGGCTATCTTCATTTCTTTTCATTCTTTTTTCTTTATTCTGTTCCTCAGCAGTGAATTCCACCATTCTGTCTTCCAGGTCACTTATCCATTCTTCTGCCTCAGTTATTCTGCTATTGATTCCTTCTAGTGTAGTTTTCATTTCAGTTATTGTATTGTTCATCTCTGTTTGTTTGTTCTTTAATTCTTCTAGGTCTTTGTTAAACATTTCTTGTACCTTCTCCATCTTTGCCTCCATTCTTTTTCCGTGGTCCTGGATCATCTTCACTATCATTATTCTGGATTCTTTTTCTGGAAGGTTGCCTATCTCCACTTCATTTAGTTGTTTTTCTGGGGTTTTATCTTGTTCCTTCATCTGGTATATAGCCTTGTGCCTTTTCATCTTGTCTATCTTTCTGTGAATGTGGTTTTTGTTCCACAGTCTGCAGGATTGTAGTTCTTTTTGCTTCTGCTGTCTGTCCTCTGGTGGATGAGGCTATCTAAGAGGCTTGATGGGAGGGACTGGTGGTGGGTAGAGCTGACTGTTGCTCTGGTGGGCCGAGCTCAGTAAAACTTATTCCACTTGACTGTTGATGGGTGGGGCTGGGTTCCCTCCCTGTTGGTTGTTTGGCCTGAGGCAACCCAACACTGGAGCCTACCTGGGCTCTTTGGTGAGGCTAATGGCAGACTCTGGGAGGGCTCACGCCAAGGCGTACTTCCCAGGACTTCTGCTGCCAGTGTTGTCCCCACGGTGAGCCACAGCCACCCCCCACCTCTGCAGGAGACCCTCCAACACTAGCAGGTAGGTCTGGTTCAGTCTCCCCTGGGGTCGCTGCTCCTTCCCCTGGGTCCTGATGCGCACACTACTTTGTGTGTGCCCCCCAAGAGTGGAGTCTCTGTTTCCCCCAGTGCTGTCGAAGTCCTGCAGTCACTTCCCACTAGCCTTCAAAGTCTGATTCTCTAGGAATTCCTCCTCCCATTGCCGGACCCCCAAGTTGGGAAGCCTGACATGGGGCTCAGAACCTTCACTCCAGTGGGTGGACTTCTGTGGTATAAGTGTTCTCCAGTCTGTGAGTCACCCACCCAACAGTTATGGGATTTGATTTTGCTGTGATTGTGCCCCTCCTACTGTCTCATTGTGGCTTCTCCTTTGTCTTTGGATGTGGGATATCTTTTCTGGTGAGTTCCAGTGTCTTCCTGTCGATGACTGTCCAGCAGCTAGTTGTGATTCTGGTGTTCTCGCAAGAGGGAGTGAGAGCACATACTTCTACTCTGCCATCTTGGTTCCTCCTCGCAACTAAATAATCTGTAATAACTTTTATGGGGACAGATGGTTGCTAGACTTGCCATGGTGATCATTTCATAACATATGCAAATGTCAAGTCATTAAGTGGTACACCTGAAACTAACATAATACTATACATCAACTATATTTCAATAAAATGTAATTATAAAATGAAAAATTAAAATTAAAAAAATTTAAATAAAAAATTACACTCCTGGGGAAGGTGAAAACTGCAGTTAGGTCAGGTATTTAATCTAGGTTTGGTATCATGGGCTTTAGCACAAGTGATGCCATTTTGGGGCCTGTAGTTTAATCTGTAACAGTAGGAACACATGGTATAAGCAGAGTTCATTGGTACTTTACATATATTCTTTCTAATTGTCCTGGCAACGTTGCAAGATAGGTATTACTGTTTCATTTTACACGTGAAGAAACTGAGGCTCAAGGATGTTAAATAAGTTGTTCAAGGGCACGGTGCTAGTAAGGGGCAGAGCTAAGGTTTGAACCGTGATCTGGTTGGCATGAAACCCATGTACTTGCCCTACACGAAATTGTTGTTGGTGGGAGGAACACTGGACCAAGATGATTTGATAATAGAAGATTTATAAAACTTCCTCCTTTCAAAAAAGGAATAAAGGCAATATAACATGATATAAAAACAAAACAGTTAAAAAAGAAAACAGAGCAAAGATAGTTTAGCATATGTTACATTGGAGTGACAAATTACTTTAGATGAGTCTTGAATTTAGCTGTGAGTGTCCTAGCAGCCAGGTAAAAGGAGTTGAATTACATAATGCTTTCTGTCTTAACAAAGGCAGTGAATGAGCTCATTTGCAAAGACAAATTTTTCCCTTCCAAGATTTTTTAAAATTTATTTTATTGAAGTATACTTGATTTACAACGTTAATTTCTACTGTACAGGAAAGCGATTCAGTTATACATATATATACATTCTTTCTCATATTTTTTTCCATTATGGTTTATCACATGATATTGAATATAATTCCCTGTGCGATATAGTAGGACTTTGTTGTTTATCCATTCCATATATAATAGTTTGTATCTACTAATCCCAAACTCCCTTTCCTTCCCTCTCCAGCTCCCAACCCCCTTGGCAACCACAAGTCTGTTCTCTATGTCTGTGAGTCTGCTTCTGTTTTCCCTTTCATGATTTTATGGAGGAATTTGTGACCGGAGTTCTTTACTAAGAGATGCTCAGTAACCTAATGGCTACTGCCTTCCTTAATCTTTGGTTTTATAGAAATCCAATTAGTTTCATGGAAACTTTGAGGTTGAACTGCATTTGAAATTGGAAAATATCATCATTTTAAAAGGTGTTTTATATAGAGAGGATCTGATGGACATGACTGTTGATTATATAGTTCATCTTTATATGCAGTGGGATTAGCATTAAATTGCAGTGTATATGTATAGCTGATTCACTTTGTTATAAAGCAGAAACTAACACACCATTGTAAAGCAATTATACTCCAATGAAGATGTTTAAAAAAACAAATAAATAAATAAATTGCAGTTCATTAAGGACATTTAGGCAAAAGGCTGACATAGTATGATGGAGACAGCGCTATTTGGTGATCTAATACAGAGGTTGGCAAACTTTTCCTCTCAAGGACCAGGTAGTAAATATTTGAAGCTTTGTGAGCTGTATGGTGACTATTACAGCTACTCTGTAGTTGTAGAATGAAAGCATCCATAGACCGTACATGAATAAGTGTGGGTTTACTCCAGTAAAAGTTTATTTACAAAACCTGGCTGCTGTGGCTTATGGACTTTTGTTTGTTGATCACTGCTATAACATAATAAAAGATAGAGCTTTAAGATTTAATTTAGTTTAAGGTTATATACCTTTATCCTTGTGTCTCAAATACTAGAATGTCCAAATAAGCTTTGTGTCACAAATAGTTCAAGGAGGAATTTTACAGCATGAATGCATACTCCCTATTATTGCTTCATTAAAGTTTAATTCTGTGGCCAGACAGCAAGAAGCAGAGCTTATGTTGTGAAGACGTGGGGCTACAGCACACAGCTGGCCAGGCTGTACCCTCCCAACGGCTTTCAGCTATGGGAACTAGGGGCTGTGGAAATCCAGCTGATGCTTCACTGCATCCACCCAGAGGAGGATCCTTTTTCTAATGTGTCTTTTTCCAATTGGTTATCCACCCAGAGGAGGGATGTCTTTTTCTAATTCCTGTAAGGGCATGGTATGTGCTAACAGAGACCTTGTGAAAACCTACAGTCTGACTCACATCCTTCCCGTTTCTGTGGGCTGCCACTTAAAAAGCAATCTTGACATGGCTCTTTATTTTATTTTAAACATCTTTATTGGAGTATAATTGCTTTACAATGGTGTGTTAGTTTTGCTGTATAACGAAGTGAGTCAGCTATACGTATACATATATCCCCATGTCTCCTCCCTCTTGCGTCTCCCTCCCTCCCACCCTCCCAATCCCACCCCTTTAGGTGGTCACAAAGCACCAAGCTGATCTCCCTGTGCTATGCAGCTGCTTCCCACTAGCCATCTGTTTTACATTTGGTAGTGTATATATGTCCATGCCACTCTCTCACTTCGTCCCAGCTTACCCTTCCCCGTCCCCGTGTCCTCAAGTCCATTCTCTGTGTCTGCATCTTTATTCTTGTCCTTCCCCTAGGTTCTTCAGAGCCTTTTTTTTTTTTTTTTTAGATTCCATATATATGCGTTAGCATACGGTATTTGTTTTTCTCTTTCTTCACTCTGTATGACAGTCTCTAGGTCCATCCACCTCACTACAAGGCATGGCTCTTTAATAAGAATTAATTTGAGGCCATAGGGTTTGGCACCGTATCCCAGGAAGAAGATGCTTTAGGCCTGAAAAAGATTAAGGGAAGCTGTTAACAATTGACTGTTCCAACCGGAACATCTGAAGATTGTGTTTACCCTCTCTGATTTTGGTTTTAGTAAGCTGTCATGAACTTTTTAAAGTCCCTCACCCTCTGGAATGTCTAGGGAGATTACATAATTTGTATAATGGGCCATCACTCTTGCGGGGATCCAATGCTGACTTTGGATGACAAATGGTGTGAAGAGTCTTGGATTGTTTAGACTTGTTTTCTGATGAGATTTACCGTTAAACTGGGATCGGATGTGTAATAATTGTGTTTAAAACTTGCTTGTTCTTCATATGACATCAATGAATCCTGTGTTGCAATTGGTGAAGAATGCCAGCAGAGACTTGTTTTGTTTATTTAGTGGGGCTAATTTAATTATTTTTATTATAAAAATAACCTCAGAGAAATTAAAACAACAGTGAAATATGTAAAGGAAAACACCGAAGTCCCTTGTGCTTTCTGGCCTTTATGCAATGCTGAGAAAGAAGTATCCTAAATCAGTGATCAGTGTTGTAAAAAAATGTGTCCTTGTATATTTCCTTCTAATAGTGTTTTGTTCTTTTTTTGTATTTACATTTTTAATCTGAGTGGAAGATAGTTTTGAGTGTGTTGCGAGCTAGGGATTTGACTTTTCCAACGAAGGAGTAACCAGTTTTCAATCAAATATTGACTATTCCATTATAAGCAGACGTGCTTTAGGGGCATATCTCGTTGTGTCATACAGATGATTGAAAAGTTTAACCTCAAGGGTGGAGATTGAATCAAATCTGTAATTTTTACTACTTCATCAAGGACATTCATAAGCCAAACTGACATGTTTGTAACTGAAAGTGCATGAGGGGTGGTGAATACAATGACTTCTCCTGCAGTTCAGCATCCCCGCCTGGATTTGTATCAGGTTATCAGAAGTTACACTCTCCATTGTCTGTATCATTGGTGTAAATGTCAGCACAATAAGTATGGGGAGAAGACGAGTAACGTTTTAGTATTATTATGAAGATAATTTTGACTTTGCGGACCTTCCCGAAACGGTCTCAGGGACCACTGCAATAGCTTATACGTTCCATGAGAATAACAGTTCTGTTCATCTTGCTTGTCATTGCATCCCCTGGACCTAGCACATGGTAACACCTTGATAAATATTTATTAAATGAGTACTTGTTAACCACCTGTATCAGTTAGCTTTTGTTGCAATAATTCTGTGTGGTGGATAAGCACAAAATCTCAGTGACGTTATAACAGTAAGCATTTTCTACTCATACATCTGTGGTTTGGCTAGGGTTCTTCTGATCTCAGCTGGGCTCATCTGGGCAAAGCTGCTTCTCACTGCAGGTCTGTGTGTCAGCTGGCGTGGCCGTGTTCCACCTGTCTCTGACCCTCCTTGGGCTAGTGGGCTAGTCAGGGCCAAGTGCAGAGCATTTGTGTGGCAGAGATGCAAGAGAGAAACCAAAAACACACAAGAGCCCTCAAACCTATTATTTAGACCCATATATTTTTGCCAAAACAAGTCACTTGGCCAAGCCCCAAGTCAAGGGACAAGGAAGTGTTATTGTCCACAGTGAGATCATGGCAAAAATGGGGATGCTGAGGGATAGGGATAAAGAACTGAGGCCAGACTCCTCGTGGGGGAACCCGTTCATCCCACTTTGCTGGGATTTTCCCAGTTTTAGCACCAGAAGTCCCACATCCCAGTAACCCTTCAGTCCCTGGCACACTGGAACACAGCTGTCACACTAACTACTCCCTGGTACACTTTGAGTTGTAATCAGGTTGAGAATTGTATGGTATGGGAGTTGTTCCCATTAAAAAATTTGTTCTCCTTTCTCAAGCACTATACTTTTAGGTGTAAATGTTCAATAGAAAACTTTTGGTTATAATTGGGGGGGTTCGTGGTAGCAAAAATAAATCTTTCACAATTATTTTAACCCTCCTGTAAAGAAGATATACTCCATGTATACGTAATCATCAGGTCACACATTAATATAACGATTTTTTCAGAACACATTTTTAATCTATCTACTAAGAATTCAATTTTAAATATGTACATACTTTACCACTTATATGTGATAAACGATGGTAGCAATCTCTTATATTTTGCAAATATCCTCTAACATTTTCTTGAATTCAGTTCATTTTTATATACTTAATCATAAAACTATAAAAATAAGATGATATTGTTACTGGCACCATGTAATTAGGTAACAACTCATTGGGCAAGAAAGGGCACATTTAAAGGCGTGATGTAAGCAAAGGATATATGGGGGGTATTAACGACCTTGGGTATGCAAACTGAGAGACTGAAACGAATTTATGGGGTTACATTGCATCTTTAGCAGTTAAAAGGCAAGAGGGAAATAATAAATCAGCTGAATTGTTGCAAGAAAATTGAATATTGTGTAGAGAGGTTAACAGAACTACACAGAAATTGAGAGACGTATATGCCTGTTGCTAGAAATGGTAATGAGAATATCGGAAATGAATAGTTCTGCATCGTCCTTGAAATATCATTACCTGTTGTTCAAAAAGCCCTTTCCCATTAGTATTTTTCCTTAGTGAAATACATTTGTTTGCGTCCTTGTTGTCCTTGTTCGGGGAAATTGTCTGAAATATGTCAGAATGTTCTCTAATTCCAGTTGAAAATAACAAGTTTCCAGGAGCTCAAAGAGAGACTTTTAAAAATCACTGGTGCCTAAAAATATGCCCTGTTTAAAATGTAGTTGGAAACCAATGAATCCACTTTTGCTCTCAAAAGAAGATGAATATTTATTAAAAAGATTAACTATCACTACAAAAGGCATCAACGGAAATGTATCAAGAATGAAATAACAATTAAATATACATTGTATTTTGAGAGTATTTTCATTCAGTTTCATTCTTAGCACAAGCGATTAAATATTTAATGCAGGAGAATAAAGACTTGTAACTCCAGCACCACCAAGATCTCTGTGTAACAAAGTGAAGTCAGCTGGCAATGTCCCGTTTTGAGGGGCAACTTGAAGACATCCACTGAAAATATGTGGATGGCTATAGTATTTATCATCACCATAGCCCTAGAAAGTTGACATAACTATCCTCATTTTACAGATAAAGAAATGGGTTCAGGGTGGTTAGCGATTAGTTAATCACTCAGCTGGTAAGTGTCAACATGGGCATTGTTACCATAATCTCCTGGTTCCAAACCCAGTGTTTTTGCATCTGTATCTCAGTGGGCTCTAAAGGGGGCCAAAAATGTACACCTCTTATAGGCTTCTTCTAGTGCCCTTCTGTTATATATTGATATAGCTCTTGTTTCTGTCTGCTCAGTATTCTTCTGATGAGAAACTCCTGTCTTTTCCATGTCATTGTGGTAAGGCTGGCAACTATAGTGCCGCACCCACACACAGACACACTCCCATTACTCTGTTCTTCCTCAAGAAGGATTATACTATCACTATGTCGGGCCACTCGTAATGCTTGTTATTATTCCAGGGGGCGTCATTTCCATGAATTTTCCAAACTGGGATAAGACAGGTTACTTTCTCTCTCTCTCTCTCTCTCTCTCAACAATTCAGCTGTCATCTTCCAACCAGCCCCCCTCACAACTTCCCAACACTGCCACTTAAAGAGAGCCTCTGCATACAAAGAATCAGTCTAACACACAAAGAGAAATAAAGAGGAGAGGAGAATGGAAAAAGAGAAACTCCAGAAGGTTCTGTACAAGCCCCGGATCTGGCCATACTGTACGTTCAGTTGACATGAGTCAAGAAATCTCTTTGAATAAATTTGTTTCAGTTGAGTTTCTACCATTTTCAACTGAAAGTCTCTTGAATACTGTAACTCCCCTTCTGTGGTCCCATGGCCCTCAGACTTTGTTTTTATTGTATGATGTGTGTTCACACATGCGTTGTTCTTCCCCATGAAACTGAGAAGTCTTCCAGGATGGAGACCGTGCCTCATTTGTTTTGTATTCCCAGCCCCTAGCCTCGTGCCTGAACAAAGTGCTTATTCTTGATTAGATTCCAGTCAAACAAATCCACAGGAAGCAGATAAACACCCCAATCTGAATATAGCCAATGACATCTTCAGACACAGAGGAATCCTGAAAAAATGTTCAACCCCACTAGTGTCCAAGAAATGCAACTTAAAACCACAGAAATGTCACAGCCATTAAGATGAGTAAAATGTGTAATTCAGACAATGACAAGTATTGGTGAAGATGTGGGGAAATACAATCATAGGCTCTTCGTGTTGAGTGAAATCTGGTGTAACCATTTGGAGAACAATTGGGCAAAACCTAGTAAGATTCAAAGTATGCCTATGGTTCGATCCTGTATTCCACTTCTCAAGGAACCTTCATGCATGCAAGGAAATGTGTACAAGGGTCCTCACTGCAGCCTTGTCGGAAAAATGGAAAGTCACGTAAAATTCCACCATCAGAGGGATGAGAAGTAAGTTGTAGCTGTTCCTAGAATGGGATTTTCCAGAGCCGTTAAAATGCATGAAATAGATCTCCATCTATCAACCTGGATCCCCCTCAGAAACAAGATGAGGCATGTAAAACCAAACTGCAAGAGGATTTATGGAAAATGATACCATTTACTCAGATGTTAAAAAAACCCAGAGTTCCTACCATTCCCCCTAATTTTCTTTATGTTTAAAATGTTCTGTAATAAAGTTTTAGAAGATACTTTATATTGCTTACTGTCACACAGGATGTAGTGAAAGATTTTAAAAAACCCAAAAAGCAAATCAGAGTATCTGCTTCATTGTACCTCTGAGGAAGGAGGGAGAAGAGTGTAAAAGAAACTTCTATTGAATCTGTAATTTTTATTTCTTTGGGAAAAAATTCATCTGAAGCAAATATAGGAAAACATTAAGAGTTATTACATGGAGGAGGTAGGTAGATATTTTCCTGTATGTTAGAAAAAAATGTTTATAAAGAATGAAGATTAGAAAAATCAAACATTAAAATGCAAAAAATTATTTTAATTAGTAATCAGTGTTCAGTCAGTTCAGTGGTTATTGAGGGATTCTTCACCCCAGCGCCGTTTAGCTGCCCCTGGGGAGGAAATGTCTTTCTGTCTGCAAGCATAATGGTCATGGGAGAGAGAGAGGAAGATATAAAACTCGTCTGACCATTTATGATGAACTGTAACCTTAGTTGTAGTGTAGCAATTGAATACAAAAGAAAAGGGCATGTGAATTTCTGCTCTGCAGATTGTGTGAAAGCCACAAGAGCTTAATTTTTTTTTTTTTTTTTTTTTGCGGTACGCGGGCCTCTCACTGTTGTGGCCTCTCCCGTTGCGGAGCACAGGCTCCGCACGCGCAGGCTCAGCGGTCGTGGCTCACGGGCCCAGCCGCTCCGCGGCATGTGGGATCTTCCCGGACCGGGGCACGAACCCGTGTCTTCTGCATCGGCCGGCGGACTCTGAACCACTGCGCCACCAGGGAAGCCCAAGAGCTTAATTTTTGTTTATTTTTTTAACCTTCACCAGTACCCCTACAAAATCCCATTCACTAGAGCCAGGATTCCATATATACCAGCTGCCTCCTGGGAGACTGACCATCGCTGACCTGATTGGTCTGAGAATGTGAAAGCAGCAGGTTAGTGGGGTTTTACAAAGAAAGGCCTTTCTGAGGGCAGGACAGTACTTACATTTTCCGTGTTAGGGAAGGTAATTCGGTATCTATAAGCACCGACCTTGATGGTCAAAACGCTTCCCGCTTTGTGAGCAATGGATTCGGTGACAATAAGATCTATAACCCGGTGGTCTCCACCTGGGCCAGGCACAGCCAACGTCCCTGACAACGTGCATTTGCTGCCGGAGCCTGGGATCAGGCCCCGCCCCGGAGGAGAGAACAGTCTCCCATCGGTGGAAGGTCAGGATGTCAGAACAGGAGCCTCAGCGCACAGTCCAGAGTCAGAAGAAGGCAAACAGAGGGGATGCTCTTGGAATAATTGGGGGCTGATCATGCCCCTCCCCATCAGGCAGGGGTAGTGAGGGGTACCACCTTTGGGGTGCTTGTCTGTGCCTCTCACCCACCCATATAGCACGGCAGGGTTTGGAGAAACCCATGATAGCTCAATAGAAAGACTGTGACCCTTTCAGCCTACAGAGGTTGCTCAGAAGAGTGTTACTAGGTGCTTTGGGGTAGCTTTCTTTCCTTTTCTGCCAAAGGAAAAGAAGAGAAAGGGAATCTTATGTCCACACAGGGAGAAGCAGCAAATCAGTGGAATGGCGTGGCCACAGCGGGCTGGGTGAATTGGCAGCAGAAAATCACCGTGTTGGCTCCTGGGTTGACGACGACAATAGTCCAGCAAGAGGGGCCTTGAGATCCTTGGAGTGACAAGATCTGAGGCCTGGCTTCGGAAAATGAGCAAGAGAATCAAAGAACCCAGTGAGGCAGAGAGTGTGAGGGTGAGGGCCAGAGGGGTGGCACTGCCAACCAGAGTTCATGGAAGGAGATGCTCTGAATCCAGCCGGAGTGTGAATGCAGGAGACGACCTGACCCTCCGTCTACACTAATTAACTGGCCACTTTTACTTGAGGCTACTGCCATTGGTCACCAAGAACCCCAACTTCCTGTGTCTGGTTCATCATTAAATTAACAGAAGGAAGGGAGCAGTGAACCTTGATTTGTAATTACCTGGACATCTTCCTTGCTGCTTTAATTTTTGTTTCACATAACAACAAAAGGAATCCCAGGGTTCCTGCTCCATCTTGGATAACCAGGATGAGGTCTTTCAGGTCCAATTCTTCAGAGCAGGGCTTCCCTGGTGGCACAGTGGTTGGGAGTCCGCCTGCCGATGCAGGGGACACGGGTTCGTGCCCCGGTCTGGGAAGATCCCACATGCCGCGGAGCGGCTAGGCCCGTGAGCCATGGCCGCTGAGCCTGCGCGTCTGGAGCCTGTGCTCCGCAACGGGAGAGGCCACTGCAGTGAGAGGCCTGCGTACTACGAAGAAAAAAAAACAATTCTTCAGAGCAAAGCCTCCTCCAAGCAAACAAACTTTTAACTCACTAACAGTGACTGCCTCCTGAGGTTTAGTATCAGCTTCTTGTGTCTTTACCCTGTCCCATCAAAAAGCACTTTCCAAGAAAAGATGCTGAGGAGAAGAAAAGGAGAAGAGGGAAGAAATCTCCTCCAGTCGCGTCTTTACACAGACAGAGGCAGCTGCACTAGACAGCAAGGTGGTGATGCCCGTGGCTCTCATGAGCAAAGTGTCGCTAGAATAGGGACTTTCAAATGTCTTTGATAGCGACCACAGTGAGAAAAACATTCAATGCTGAGATCAGTTCACATGCACGTGTGCACGTACACACCTATATTTATGAAACAATAATTATTATTACTATAAATCTGATGTTTTCCATTCTATTATGTTTAATTTTAAAAATGCCAATCTTGATCTCTAACTTTACTTCATAACCCAGTGGATCACAGACCACAGTTTAAAAACCTTTGGTCTAGACCCAAGTCCTTGAACTAGAATGTCATGTGCACTTCTGCAGCCGCTCAGATAAGAGTGAAACAGTCACTGTCCGTCGACACTTTCCTGCTTCATAAATACAAGCATAGTTTGAGGAACAAATATGATATAAATATGAATGTATTTCTAAGACCTTTTATTTCCAGGAGAGAGATGTTACACTGCACATTATGAGATATTTTCGTAGAATAATTAAAAATAATTATGCTACCAGGTTAAACGTTAAATGTATGGCATATCCCTTCAACATATGAGCAGTTTCCAAGGCCTGCACTGTTGTAAACATGTTACTGGATGCCTTTCACTCCATGCTAAGTGAGTTTACTGAATGCATGATTCCTTTCTCTCTGTCTCATGCACACACACACATGCACAGGCACACGCACACGCGCACACACACGCGCACACACATCTTGTCTACCCCAGCTCTCAGAACTCAGGCACTACATTGCAATAGTACTTGCTATGATACTTTGTAAATTAAATGCCAATCCCTGTAACAGTGAATTACCTACTGAAAAAGGGGTGATACCTACTGATAAAAATGCTCTAGAGTTGGGGAGCTTTTGACAAGCTTACAAATTTCACATCAGATCTTGCAGACAAAACCCGGTGCCTTTGAAAGGCTGCAGCCTGGCTTGAGCGGGCTTTCTCTCAAGGGTCCTCCTGATTCTAGAACCACATCATTTGCGTATGCTGGCTCAGCCCATCCTTATTTGGATGTCTGAAGGAAGGAGGACAGACGTTGTGATTCTCAACGTGCAATTGTGGAAACTGGGCCGCAAAGGAGTTAGTCAATCTGGGTGAAACATCCTGTTTTCCATTTCCAGTTGCAGGAAGGAATCTAGCCTCGCTGCTGTATGTGCAGTGACATTGATTGCATCATGGTTTGGACTGGAAATAAGGTGGGGTCAATCTGGAGGGAAATGGTTGAAGAAACATTTGTGCCTATACTATCTATACTATAAAATATTATGCAGCTATTTTAAATCTAAACAGTGGCTTAGGTCTAAAGTTACAAAAAACAGTTGAAGAAAAATTTGTTTAATATAATCCCATTTTTTAATTTAAAAAGAAAGTACAATGTATTGGGGTAAAATTACTTGCAGGTGTTCACAGGAGGCTGGTGGAAAAATAAAGACAGATATATACGAAATGGTTAATATTAGTTATTTGAAGAGGGGTGGGCTATAGGGTGGTCAAGGAGATGTAGGGGTGAATAATTGTTTTGTTGTATAATTTCATTTCTTTCAAAGAGCACTATTTTTAGAATTTGAAAAATCTGACAAAGAATATTTAAAACAATGAAAGAAAATTACCTTTCTTCTAGTTCTATTTTAGGTAAAGTGACCTTCCCAAGGTCACCTAGGTTGAAAGGGGCAGCCTGAGGACTAGAGCACATGTTTTTTAATCCAATGCTGTACCCTCAATGCTCCAGCTGTATCTCGGAAATCAAGTGTGTGTAAAAGTTTAATCAAGGGTGTGTAACACTTTATCCCCTTCAAACTAGTGTTGGGGGACTTCCCTAGTGGCGCAGTGGTTAAGAATCCGCCTGCCAATGCAGGGGACATGGGTTCAAGCCCTGGTCCGTGAGGATCCCACACGCCGCAGAGCAGCTAAGCCCGTGCGCCACAACTACTGAGCCCATATGCCACAACTACTGAAGCCCGCGGGCCTAGAGCCTGTGCTCCACAACAAGAGAAGCCACCACGATGAGAAGCCCGTGCACTGCAACGAAGAGTAGCTTCCACTCGCCGCAACTAGAGAAGCCCTCACGCAGCTACAAAGACCCAATGCAGCCAATAAATTAATTAATTAATTAAATTAAACAAACAAACAAAAACTAGTGTTGGGTGAATACACGGAATAAAGCACAGAATAATGCCCTATAAGAAAAACGGCCCAAATTGTTGTTGTTACCACACAGTGTTTAATGCAATGTAAGCATGCGAGTCAGGTATCACAGTAGCTCTTGAAGAAATGTAATGCTGACGGTATTTGGCAATAAAATAATAATCACTGTGTGTATCTCTGATGAAATGAGATTTAATCCATTTGAGCTCCTAATTGTCTGCCACACTACATTAAAGATGGATACAACCGTTGTCTCCACTGCTCAGAAATATGAAATTCAAAGCAATATGCGCAATGTCTTGGAATCAGCTGGCTTAATGAAGCAGCAAATTAGACCTTTCTATCTCTTTATTTAACATCCAGTTCCATGAATTTATCAGAGTTCATTACAGACGTGCAAAATTTAAAGAAATGCCGTGAAATTCATTTATGATTAGAACTAATGACTTTGAAAAAGGCTTCTCACGTTTTAGAGAGCCATTATTTATTATTGAATTTATATGGCTTTGGGTAATAAATGTGCAATCTTCTCACTCCTGTTATTTATAGTTTGGATTTTATAATACAGCCACACACACAAAAATCTCATGTAAAGAAATCAACTTTTTCCCCCAAACACAGCAGTGACAATTCAGAAGAGCAACGGCAAGGCCTTCTTGTTGACCTGTTCGTGGTTTTCATTTCTGCGGGGAGGGATTGCCCCTAGGGTACATTTGGCAACGTCTGGAGACATTTTTGCTCGTCACAGCTCGGGGAAGGCGCTACTTGCATCTAGTGGATGGAGACCAGGGATGCTGCTGAACATCCCATAATGCACAGACAGCCCCACAGCAAAGACTTGCCCAGGCCCAAATGTCAGTAGTGCCAAGACTGAGAAATCCTAACCTGTATCAGTGTGTTTCATTAAGTAATACCCCATTTAATCCAATGTTTTCTTAAAAGAGATCACTTTCCATCTTGTCCCGTAGATTGAGAGCAAGACCAATGGAAAGCATGAATCTGGCTCACATGACTTTTTCCCCTAATAGGTATAGTAATAATGACTTTAACATCTGTAATAAAGATGATAGAGTTGAAGGCTAAGATGGGACCCTTGAATATAGATTAGAGAAATTAATTTGCACAAGCATTTATATTATTTTCAAGCAGATATCTTTTCCATTTTAAATCAAAAGCATCTGATTTTCTAATAGGTTTTCAAGAGGTTAGCAGTTTGGTTCAAAGTGTTTAAAAGAAATCTGCTTGGGATTCTGATTTAGATAAGAAGAGTCTATTTCCAGAGTAAAAAATGACGGCAAATAGCAGAAAGATCAAAGGGTCTGATTCACTGTAACGTGCATTTGCCTAGGACATTATTTATGGTCAGGTTCAAGGTAGAGATTCCACACTTTTGATAGAGATAGTTTTGATTTCAATATTGCTGAATTTCTTTTTTAATATTAGACTTACCTCTTGTTTTAATCTGTCTCTCATATGCATGCATGGGGAAATCTGGTTAATTGAATGTAACTTGGTACTTTTATAATCCCTATGGTAACAATCATCAAAGTTTTTATGGGTCTTATTTATTTAAAGGAAAATCTAATCATTATGAAGTGACCCAAAGAAGAAGAATGAAACTGAAATTCTTCTCATCCAAAGAAAATGACAAGTAAATACCAAAAAAAACAAGAAGATTAGAATCTCAATTTGCTAAACTTCTTGAGAACTAGGGTGTTCTGAAGGAAACATGGTTTAATATCTAACGTATTCACTCTACTTAATGACATCAAATAATAAATGAACATATAATTGAAGCATTCATAATTTAAGGATTGTGTAATGCAGTATTTCTTATGGTGAGAGGACAGGTTTAGTGGTTATGTGTTTATTGTCATTTATTTTTAGGAAAACAAATATTACTAGCATAGCAAATGCATGATTTCACTAATATTACTGCTCTCAGAAATAATGAAGTAGTTCTGGGTGTTAGGCCCAACTAGATTTAAAGACAAATATTGGGACTTCCCTGATGGCACAGTGGTTAAGAATCCGCCCGCCAATGCAGGGGACACGGGTTCGAGCCCTGGTCCGGGAAGATCCCACATGCCACAGAACAGCGAAGCCCGCAAGCCACAACTACTGAAGCCCGGGCGCCTAGAGCCCGTGTTCCGCAACAAGAGAAGACACGACAATGAGAAGCCCGCGCACCACAACGAAGAGTAGCCCCAGCTCCCCGCATCTAGAGAAAGCCCATATGCAGCAACAAAGACCCAATGCAGCCAATAAATAAATAAATTTGTTTTTTAAAAAAAGACATATTGAGTAAATAACAGTACAGATGGTACTCAGATGTGGTAAAAATTGCGATGGGTATGCAGATGAATGTAATCCTGGGGCAGTATTTCAAAGTCATCATTCTGAATATTTATTGTATCACATTTTGGGTGGACAGAGGAATGGGGTGGAGGCATAATGACCTCAGCATACGTCATTACATTGGCTTTTATAATTAACACTTAATGTTGACTGGGCCCTTGTGATCAAGCCCCGTAACGTTTATATAGTGCTTACTACATGCCACGATGTTACTTGTTTGTTTGTTTGTTTTAATTCATTTAATCCACGTAACAATTCCATCAATTCAGTTACAGCTAGTACATGGTAGAACTGAGATTTGCACCCAGGTGCCTGCCTCTAAAGTCTGTACTCTTTATATATATGCAATACTGCGTCTCTCGTGACCAAAACAAGTGCCACGCGCTGTGTCAAGGGCTTTCACGTATTATCTCATTTAATCCTCACTATTTTCTTCTGCCAAGCCCCATTATCATATTGGATACATGAGGCTGGTGGGGAGAGCCAACTCTTTTCTTACTAAGTTGTGCAGATGGATGAATTTCCAGTTACCTGCGATTCTTAAGTCAGTGAAAACCAAAGTGGGGAGTATACAAGACAAGCCACTGTGATGTGAGAAGGAAAATAAAAGGTAGAATTTCATTAACATTTATTTGTTATATCACTCGTTTAAAGTTCATTCTTTGTGATGGTTATAATGTCTTCATCCATCAATGCAATAGCGTGCAGCGTCATTTATAAATAGATATACATATATTAGGAATGCTTGGGCAAAAATTTTATAGTGATGAGTAAATATTTTTCAGTAATTCCAGATTTTCTCTGTACCTGGGCCATTCCCTTGGCACACACAAGTCCACTTGGAAACTTACACGGTCTCCTTAAAGCCTCTATGTATGTATGAGTTCACTTACTCTGCACATTTAAATTCATTTACTCAGCACATTGTCACTAATTTCTGGGGATTATCTCAGGCATGAAAGAATATGTCATTTTAAGCTTTCATCCACAAGACAAAACCAAGCAAAATAGCTAATCAATTCAGAGAAAATATCCCATTGCCTAAAGGAATCCAAGAGGGTAGATGAATGAGCCATTTGGGTATCTGTTGAACAAATATTCATATAGACTTGTGCTAGATATGGCAGGTGCCACACCCATGTGGCTCTGTTCTCATGTGGCTGACAGTCTAGCCCAGCCATTAAGAGCTCAAATTCCTGGCTCTTTGACCTTGGGCAGGTTACACAGCCTCTCTCTGTTCAGGCATTCTCATTTGTACAATGGATATTATAACAGTACCCACCTCAGAGGATTGTGGTGAATGAGTAACTAAATTAATATACTTAAAATACTTACCAAAGTGACATCCACAAGGCACCATATTCTCATTACTGGGTGTGGTGGCCCATTTTATGTGTCAACTTGGCTAAGCCCTGGTGCCCAGATTATTTGGTCCAACATTATTCTAGGTGTGAAGGTGTTTTTGATGAAATTAACATTTAAATCAATAAACCTTGATTTATTGATTTTACTCAATAGACCTTGAGTAAAGCAGGTTATTCACAGTGTGGATGAGTGTCACCCAATCATTTAAAAGCCTCAGTAGAGAAAGACTGACCTCCCCCCGGGAGGAGGAATTCTGCCAGCGGATTGCCTTTGGTCTCTAACTGCAGCTCTTCCCTGGATCTCCAGCCTGCCATTCTACCCCACCGATTCTGGATTTGCCAGCTTCCGCCATCATGTAAGCCAATTCCTTAAGATCAATCTCACAATCAACATACATACACAATATATACATACATATACATACAACATATACATACATTCCGTTGGCTCTGTTTCTCTGGAGACCCTGGCTACTACACCATGGGATAATGTTAGCTACCATTTATTAAGCCCTTCCTACATATTATTCAACACTTCAGATATGATCTCACTTAATTCTTCATAAAAGCCGTATGACCCCCATTCTACAAACAAGAAAACAGCCTAAGAAGAGGGAAGTGTCTTGCCCAAGGTCATCCCAGCGAATCTGTGACTGAGGCAGAATTCGTTGCCCTCCCCAACTCCTCTCCTCAAGTAAATGCCATCAGAGTTTAATTTAGGATTAAAAGGTTAGGACAGCTGGTTCTGGGTGGAGTGATTTGTCTTCAGCCTGCCCACAAGGCTGGGTGACAGGAATAATTACATGGCTGTTTTAGAATACTTTTGAAGCTATTGAGAGGCACTAAATGCCCAATAATAAATGCAAAATGAATTTTGCCCGTCACTAATTGTAATTCTTGCCAGAATTGAACTGCGGAAGTGCTTTAGCGAAGGCATTCACGATACCATAGAAGCCAAGTAGACCTCAAAGAACATGGAGACCATCAAATCCCCTTATTACGAGGGCTGCCTAGCAGAGGGGAGGAATGTTAGCATCTTAAGTGAAATGACACAAGGTTTTAAGAAGACCAACTGTGGTTTTCGAGGGGAAGAAATACCTTGTTTGAGTTAGACAGGGGATTGGGTATTTGATAATGAACTTTCAACACCTCCCCTCCACATCAGTGGAGCACATTATGGATTTAGCAAGTCCAATCAGGCCTCTCCAGTAAGTAACTCTGATTATTGAATGAAGCTTATCAGAGGGTTCACCAAGGACATTTAAACCAGTGCTAGTACCATCAGGCAAAACCAAATTAGCTGGCATTCACAAACAATTTCCTTTTATGTGCAAAGCTGTTTCTAAAAAGAAACTTCAGAGTTCAAAAGATCTGTGAGGGAATATTTTTACAATCTGTTCCACTGGGTAACAGATTGAATTTAGCCTCAGCTGGTGATTTTGGTCTCCTTAATTATTGGCAATAACACTTTAAATTGATATGGTGCTTTTAACTTTGCAGAAGATGGTCAGGTTCATTTATCAACTGATCTACTGTGTTGTCCTGTGCTATAATTTTCAACTGATAGTCCAAGACTGCAGGCTAACACATTATAAAAAAGGCCATGCTAAGAAGTGTTGTTAGTGTCTTTTTATTTCTAAGCATAATTTAGGTGATGATAACATGATCTAAAGAAAATGTTGGAGGACTTCTCTGGTGGTCCAGTGTTTAAGAGTCTGTGCTCCCAATGTAGGGGACCTGGGTTTAATCCCTGGTCAGGGAACTAGATCCCACATGTCACAACTAAAAGATCCCACATGCCACAACTGAGACACAGCGTAGCCAAATAAATAAATAAATAGATAGATATTTAAAAAAAAATGTTGCTATCTGGTACAACTTATCTAGTCCCCAGTGACATAAAATATGAAAGTAAATGAATATAGTATACTTGATAATGTAATAAAATTTTTTTTTAATTTCACAGCACTTTCTAAGTATAAAAATGAAAACCAAAGCCAACTAGGAATGACTGAGGTACTTTCTTTGCTGTACATTTCTGTCTGTGAGTCTAAAGAATTGAGAACTTACTGTACCGCTTCCCTAAAATACTAGGACAGGATTAACAGCAAGGGACTTCAAATTGTCTTTTGAAAGGTTCAGGCTGTGCCTGGCTATAGAAGCATCTTTGGTTTATAAAAAATATTCATATACTCACCATAATAAGAAAGTGGTAGTTATGTCTGCAAACCCTTCAACTATAAAACTTGCTAAATGGTGTTTAAAACCGCAGGAGAGCCTTTGTCTATGTATCTTGTATTACTGTTTTGAATTGTATGAGATAAGATTATACGGCATAGTTCTAAATTATGTGGCAAAAGAAGGCAAAAATTCTTAAAATATATGAGGCTCTGAACTTATATTTAGATATTTCACTATATAAAAAGACAAGTTTGCAAAATAAAATTAGTGGAGATGTGCTTATGCAATTTTTGAAGGTAAATCAAGGAACTAAGGCTATGTGATGTGGATTTCCTATCAGGAATAAGATATGAAGATAAATTAGTCCATGAAAGGTACCTGTATACATAAAATATGTACTGGATTATATCCTTTCATGTTTGAAGAGAAAAAGGCAATATCAAATAACTATAAATGACATATGGCTACGTCAGAATCAATTTTTTTTTTTTTTTTTTTTTTTTTTTTGCGGTACGCGGGCCTCTCACTGTTGTGGCCTCTCCCGTTGCGGAGCACAGGCTCCGGACGCGCAGGCCCAGCGGCCATGGTTCACAGGACCAGCCGCTCCGCGGTGTGTGAGATCTTCCCGGACCGGGGCACGAACCTGCGGCCCCTGCATCGGCAGGCGGCCTGTCAACCACTGCGCCACCAGGGAAGCCCAGAATCAATTTTTATAGTACAAAATTTTATACCAAAATTGCAAAAACTTCTCTCTGTCTATAATTACTGGCTTTGTATAGTCCACTTAGCAAGAGAAAGCATCTCTGAGAAAGGGGTATAGATCAAGCAGAAGGTTGGCTACTGAGTTATCTGTGGTCACATAGATAATATTGGATGGATTTGTCAGGAGAGTTTATATTTTCTAAGAACATTTCCATTATGTAGGAGTCATTGACCCTAAGATACTTACTCTTTCATAATAGTAAACATGTCTTCATGAGTAGATTTTATTATTTATTTTAACATATCAGCTTCCCCTCTGTGTGAGTGAATTACAGTTTCCTGCCCTATTGAAGCCAAGCGTGGTCCTGTGGCTTGCCTTATCCAAGAAAATGCTAGTGAAAATGATGGCTGTTACTTCTGAGCAGAATCTCTGAGTCATCATGTACTTTCCCCATTGCTCTTTTCTTTCTGCCCTCATAGAAGCTGCATTTTAGAAATGTCTTCCTGTAGCTTAGGTTACAGAGTGACAAGCCAGAACCAGATGTGATCATCTCTGCCATCTGAAGGGACTGTTTATCCATTAATATTTAATGTAGTTATCCACACGATTTCATTTAGTTACGGCATCTTATTATTTTTTCTGTTTTCCCCTCTGCCTTCTGTTCCTCTTTTTCTCTTTCATGCCTTCTTTCTGGTTATGTTGTGGAAGCTCTTGGTTCTCTCATATTCTTACAAAGAGTGTTGATGATTTTGTTTTAGCAGGCGGTGAACTTGGACAGACTCAGACTCTGAACTCTGTGTTGCCGGTGAAGGACAGAAGCTCAGATTTCAGTTTTCTGCTCTTAGCCGTCCTCCAAGCTATTCTGAGTCTGCCCCATGCATACATTGTTCAGAGCTCAGAGACTTGGGCAAAGTTAATGCAGAGAATTTGAGGCTCCTTTGCTCTGGCTCTCTCTTTTCTGGGATTCCCTCCTCACTCTCCAGCACCAGAACCTTTGGTTCTTCAGGCCAGAAAGACAGCAGATTTTCTAGTGAAGTTAAATTTAGCCCACCTGTGCTGTGACTGCAGCCTGTTGTCGGATGAAGCCATAAAAAGGGGAGACTCGTGCTCTGATGGTGCCTCTTCCAAATTTTGACTCCTTTCGAAATCTGCCTGCTTTGGTCACTCTCCACGTAGTTGCTTTTTCATGTATCTTGTTCAGGCTTCAGCCTTGTTATCTGTGGGAAGAGCGGTCAATCAGGAACCTACTCTGCCATCCTGGAGACAGAATTCTCTAAAGCCTGTTCTGAGATAGGTGTATAATGAGAATTAGCTTTTCTGATTGAAAGCCATTGAGATTTGAGGGTATATTTGTTCTTCAACATAAGGTACCCTGAACAGACTAATTAGCCAGCTAGGGCAATCTGGAATATTACCAGCCATTTCACACTTGTAAAATCTATTCAAGGACAAATGAATTTCCCCAAATCATTCTGACTTTATGAGTTCTGCTTTTTACTTATACTGTAAAGATATTTTAAGTGGAACTCTTTCCTTCTTAATTTCCTGTGTAGTCATGAAGAATAATGTCCATAATATTTGAAAGACATTCTTTATCCCACTTCTCCGCACTCCATCCTTATCACTGTAATCACAGGGTTTGGAAACCAGGATTCAATCTCTAAATTGAATGCATATCTACCACACCGAGTCACTGGTAGAACTGGGCCTGATAAAATTATGAAATATTTCATTTAAAATGATTGTATAATTAATTGATTTCTGCTAAAACATCTAACATAAAGAAAGCAGTAGAAAGCAGAGATAAAAGCAAATTAGGCAAAGGAAAGTGCTTTTCTTGGGAGTGCCATTTAAGTGTTTACCTCCCCTAAAAATGATTTGGTAGAAAGTAGGTCTTTCTTCCTACAATGAAGCCAAACATGTCTTTGGCATAGATGTTGTATATTATATATGATAGTACCTTCAGTAAAAATGCAAGCTTCTGATATACACGCTTCAAAGTTAGACATACTTCTCTCTCTTACTTGATTAAAATCATGAAGAAAAAATATATGTACCCATACATACACACAAACGCACACATACATTTATTTTTTTTTCCCTAAGCTGATTACTTTGCAGTGTAGGATCTAATTGGTAATAAAATTTCTTCATAAAAGTCTATAGGAGAGCTGTAGATTAGAAAAGTCTTTTTGAAGTGCGTCACAGTCTCTGAGCACTGTCGATTTCCATTTAAATTACAAGTCTGGGAGGTGTCTTATACTCATCCTCACAACTTGCTTCTTATTTGAACCCTCATCTATAATTATTTCGTAAGTAGTCTGGACTCATGTCCCTACAGCTCAATGTACTATTTCTATTTTATTTTCCTTTACGTATTTTCATCAGATTCTTTCAACCCTTTATTCAACCAATATTTTTTGATGGCAACTTTGTGCCAAGATCTGAAAACGCGGGAACGAACAAGACAAAGTTTCAGCCTTCTTGGTGCGTCCATTCTGGAGGGGAGACAGAGGACAAATAAGCCCACAAATTACATCATTTCAAGTTTGCACAAGATCCTGTAAAGAAACGTAAAGCAGAGTAAAACCCACTGGAACTCTCCTTTGCCCTATAATTTCTTTATCTTTGCCTCATCACTAATCACAGTGACTTTCTGAATTGTAAGTAACCCCTGCACAAGAGATTGGTGGTTTACCCACAGGTTGCTTCTACACACCCCAAAGCAAACCTGCTCCATGGACATGGCTCTCCACAGGGACACCAAAAACCTTGTTTTTAAATCCATTGAACACTTCATGCTCATTTTCTGAGTTGACTGCTCTGCAGCCTCTGACACTGTTCCGCCTTTCCTTAGAAAGCTCTCCTGCCCTGGGGACGTCTCTGATCACGCTTCCTCAGCTTTCTTTGCAGACTCCTCTCGTCTGGCCGTCCAGTCATTATACACTGGCTCCACATTTAGATTCTCCCATGGGGCAGGCACTGTGTTCTCCCCTGTGAAAGTGCTTGTCACGCAGCATGGGGATTGCTGTTTGTCTGTCTTTCCCACTAGACAGGAAGTTATTCACTCTTGTATCTCCAGCACCGGGCACATGGCTGACACATAAGGGTCCAATAAATATTTGATGAGTGATTGAGTAAATGAATACATGTTTTCCAAAAGGGATGATTTTATGAAACAGGGTACACCAGCAATAAAATTGTGCTAGTGTTCAAATATTTCCTAAGAAAGATTTAGTATATATATATATATATATACATATATATATATATATATATATTTTTTTTTTTTTTAAAACGGAGGCATGTTCCATTCTGGTTTTTTCCTCTTCATTGTGAACCTTCATAGCAGTAAATACTATATAGTTTAATGGTTAGGTTTTATGGCTCGGCATAATTTTGGCTCCAGAGCCAGACTGTCTGTGTTTAAATCCCAGCTCTCCCATTGACCCGTTTTGGAGTGTTGTGTGTGTGTGTAACTTTGACATGTGCCTGGACATTGGTTTCCTCATCTGAAAAACGAGGTTAATAATACTTTCTACCTCATAAGATTGTTAAGAAGAATAAATAAGTAGAATAATTAAAGGTATTGGTACAAGGTTTGACACACAGTGGTGAGTAATCGTTGCCACTGTTACCATTATTATTTGAAGAAGGCATTTTTAGTATCACCTCCTAAATAATTTTGTAGTCCATTAGGTAGGATGTTTCTGGCTTCAGGGTAGCAAGAAGTCCATCCTAAATGACTTAAACAATAAGGAAATATATTATTTGACATTAGAGGAAGGGGTGGAACCATCAGTAGTTCAAAGATACCGGGACAGACGGCATGTGATTGGCTCAAATGGCTCAGGATTCACTCTCAGAGCCTAGTCTTGGGTTACATTCCCCTAAGTCAGGGGATGTGTAGGATGGTGAATACTTGACCAGAATGTGGCTTCTGTTAGGAAGAAACATAAGAGGGAATAGAGGCTAATTGGACAACCATCTATGTTTACCACATGTCCTACTGCTATCAGAAAATACAGAGATGCCCTATTATCAAGAGAATTAATTCTAACATGTTGCATTGTGCTTAGAAATTAAGTTTCCAGATGTAAAAAAAAAAAGTGAAAGTATATATATATACGTAACTATAATTTCTTGAGAGATTATTTTGCGCCAGACCCTATGTTAAGTTCTTTACATTCACGGTTTCTTTCAACCTTCACCAACACCCTCACTCATTTAATCAGCAAATATTGAACACTAGCTGTAATCGAGGCACTGTCTAGTCACTGGGGATATAGTAATGGTCAAAAAAGACCAAGACCTGGCCTTCAAATGCCCCACAGTGTATAAACCGGAAAGTGCAACCAAAAAGGATTGAGTGAATTGCCCTGAATCACAGAGCTTGAATGTGGCAGAGCTGGGATTTGAATGTAGGGAGTTCAATTCCAAAGCCAGGAATGGCTTGTGGCAGGAAAATATTTACTTGGCCCTAAGGGGAAATAATATAAATGTGAGGTAAGAGATTAACTGAAATTCAGACACAGTACTTAGCCAGTGCTGGGCTCCCTTCTTTTAAGCCTGTGCTTCTGAGGGAGGGCTTTCTGTGGCTTCAAGGAGATTTGGTTCAGGAGCCAGGCAACATGGCCTGAAGCAGCATCACCGCGGACAAGTACCCAGAACGATGAAGGGCAGCCAGCAGGCCAGGGGCGAGTCCACCCACACCAGGGCTTATGTACGTGAGCAGACTCCATGAGCCCTGAGGCCCTGAGAGCTCTGCACAGGAAATGAAGGCGCCCCGTAGGGATTCATCCTTCTTCCCTGACCCCCAGCTCTGACGTGTAGTAACTTCAGTCATCCTTCCCTGGAGCTTTGCTCTGTGATACGAGTACAGCCAGCCTGCTTACAAAAAGGAGAGTTTTGTGGCCTCTTGGTAGGGTGAGACTTCCAGACTTCTGAGTGGGAACTTAAACTAATGGAAGAATGTTACACATTTTAAAAACTTCGTCTTTCTCATAGTATATTGATCCATGCCCTCAAATTTAAGTAAGAATTGTGATAACCAACTTTGGTCATTATTTTAAATTTGTTTCACTCCACGGAATCAAACCTCCACAGAGATGAGTTACTAATTGTTACTGACTCATATGAACTTGACTGAATTCAAATGTGCCTTTTCTCTAGGACTGGTGGCTTGATCAAGTTTAATGCTGTATTTTTTTAACCAGTCCTGCAGAGGTTGTCAAGTACCCACTGTATGTCAGGCACTGTTCTAGGTGCCAGGTGAATAAAAACAACATGGTTTGTTCCCCAGAAGGGGACTCTGAGACCAAAAGTCTTGTGGAAATGACTTCTTAAGGCAGTGTTCCCAGGAGAGAGGGGTGAAGAAGGGAGGGGTGTGTGGGACTAGAGCAATCAAAGGAAGGAGGCAAGCCAGGTGGTACTCTCAGGCAAAGCCCCAGCCTCAACCTGCCCCTGCACGGTGCTCTGGAGTATAAAGGACACCTCTGAGTTTTTCCTGACTCAAGGTAAGGGAGCTAGGCTTTCATAGTCCTGTGTTACCAGGTCATTGGCCCCAGGTCACCCCACGGGGAAGGAAATACTCTGGCACTCCTGGCTCCCTGCACAGGTAGAAGAAATCCCTTCCAGGAGCCTGAGAGCAGCTTCACCGTTCACAGCAAAGGGCGGAGAGCACAGAAACGGTACAAGTGATGCCAGGGTGGGTGGGCAGAGCCTCAGCAAGGCGGCTACCTTCTCCTTACAAAGTGTATCATCGAGTAGGGGGCAGAGACAGACCGAGAGCAAGAAACCAGATAAAAATTGTTGTCAAACGTGATAAGTGCTGCATAGGAAATGAACAGAGTGCTATATTAGAGACTGACGGATGAGTACGTAGTTGGGCTGGTCACCAGAGGCAGACATTCTCAACCTGTAGGCAGTCTTTACCCTTGGCACTCCCCGCCCCTCCCCTGGGCTGTTGGCGGAGAAGCCATCCTGCCACCAGGCGGGGACATGCATGAGGACCGCAGTGCTAAGGGTAACTGAGTGGAACGGAGGAGGAAGCCCCCATCGCGGATGGCATCATGGATCCAGCCCACCAGCCCTGGACAGCCATCTTCTTTTAAGTGAGGAGAACAAGACCCCCATTGGTGAAGCCAGAGGAAGCTGGATTTTTCTTTTATGTGCAGCTGAATTTAGTCCTAAGCAGCTTTCAAGCCTTGGCGGAGAGTTGACCTCAGGAAGGTGAAGTTCAATTTCACAGGAAGGAAGAAACAGAGAATAAGTACAAAAGGGGGTCAAAAGTCTTCTCAAACAGATACAGGGCTCCTATGACGCTTGGACACGGCGCCAACAAAATAAGTAAAAGAACAGGGTTTGTTATCTTTGCGGAAGTCTTTACCTGCAGTAATGGGTTCATTTAAATCAGGGTTTCTCAACCTCGGCATTATTCACATTTGGGGCTGGATCATTCTTTGCTGCGGGGGCTGTCTTGTGTGTTGTAGGACTTTTTTTTATATGTATATAAATTTATTTATTTATTTTTGGCTGCGGTGGGTCTTCGTTGCTGCGTGCGGGCTTTCTCTAGCTGCAGCGAGCGGGGGCTACTCTTCGTTGCGGGGCACGCGCTTCTCATGGCGGTGGCTTCTCTTGTTGCGGAGCACGGGCTGTAGGCTCACGGGCTTCAGTAGTTGTGGCTTGCGGGCTCTAGAGCGCAGGCTCAGTAGTTGTGGTGCACGGGCTTAGTTGCTCCTCGGCATGTGGGATCTTCCCGGACCAGGGCTCAAACCCGTGTCCCCTGCATTGGCAGGTGCATTCTCAACCACTGCGCCACCACAGGAAGTCCTTACAACAGGAAGTCTTACAACAGGAAATCCTGTTGTAAGACGTTTACCAGCATCCCTGACCTCTACCAACTAGAGGCCAGGTGTACCCTCTCCCCCAAGTTCTGACAACAAAAATATCTCCAGACATTGCTAAATATCTCCTGTGGGGCAAAATCGACCCCGGATGCAAAGCACTGGTGATATGACCTTTTTCATTCAAAAAGCCATTTTTAAATCTATAAGTTTTACCTTAATTATCTACCAAGTTTATAATTAATGATAAATTATATCCAAACTACAAGAGAGTGGTGAAGAAAATGATCTTCTTTTGGTCCTGTAGACCGACCTTCTTTTAAGTAAACATTGAAAACAAAATCTGCAATTACATACACACACGCACACACACACACATACATACGTACATACATATCAATATATACATACATATGTACACTATACAGATATACACACATGTATATATACACACTCACGTATATGTGTACATATATATGTACAAATCACAGAAGAAACTCGCTCTAAGGGTACTTTAGGTAAGTCATTTCTCCCTGTATATCTCAGTTTCCACATCTACAAATGGAGAAACTTATGTAAGATAAGTCATGTAAGATATCTTACGTAGTAAGCTTGTGCAAAATAGCTCAGAAGTATTTTTCTCTTTTAAAATTAGAAGTATTCCATGATTCACTGAAAAAATTTCTAAGTTACCCTGGACCTTAACCAGTGATTCAGTTTACAAAAGTGGGATTTGCTTGCAAATTTTAGGTAAATATGTCTATAGAATGAAGCATACTGTTTTTCTTTCCAAAAGTCTTGTT
This sequence comes from Pseudorca crassidens, assembly GCF_039906515.1. Lineage (NCBI taxonomy): Eukaryota > Metazoa > Chordata > Mammalia > Artiodactyla > Delphinidae > Pseudorca > Pseudorca crassidens. The sequence continues at coordinate 88,672,416 of NC_090305.1, read as the reverse complement.
GAGGAATATAATTATTTTAAGGTAGAAGAATCGTCGTTGATGTATGTATTTTAAAATTCTACAAAGTGATTGTGCCATCATTGATTCAAGGTCAGGCTGGACATCGTTAGCCTCTGGAAGCATTCATGATCAGGTTCTTTGCATTCTTTTGCAACTGGCCACAGTCAAAGGGAATATGTCAAGAAAAGGTCAGCGCATGCTGAGGTGAATCCATTTGCAGAGAAGAAAGAAATGGAAGGGGCTATTTCCATGGCTTCTAAGAGAAACAAAGAGAGAAATGTGAAAAATGAAAACTAGTTTGCAGTGGCAAACAAAATGAACTAGTCTATAAATATTTCATAATTTTAGCCCCATAAAGCCTCATTGTTTGGTGGTTATCTTTATTATGAGTAATCATGGTTTGCTTTGTGTTTGTTTCTAGCTTTTTCTGCTGATCTCTGTACCATCCGTCTCTGAAATAGCACCCACCAATTTCTTTTTCATTTACCTCATTCTGGTATACAGAGAATATATGTAGTCATCAAGTAGGAAGTTAGAGACATACTATCCAATTTAAACGTATAAAGTACATTTTTAGAGTCAAAGAGTATGGTCTATAAAAATGAAAAGCCAAAGGTAAGGACTTCGGTAATGTCTTCCTTTAGAAACAGAATAATTTTGGAGATAGCGTCTGTTTTCCCAAGCGGTCGAGAAGGTTCTCACGGGAGCAGTTACGTTGCTTCCTGTGTCTTGGGAAGGTGTGTATAGCTCATCAGTAGCTGAGATGTGTACAAAGTATCCCTCTTGGCTCAGAAGTGGGGCACCCATCTCTTGCCTTTACCTGTGCATATCCATCCTCTCTTCCTTTGTTACGATCACCTTTATCTTCCTTAGGAGAACCACCTGTTTCTCACCTTAAGTTCAAGTGGTCTGGTGGGACTACCCTCACATGTGTATCATCATCACCCCACCACCCCCATATCACAACCCTGTCCAACAGTGCAGTCCGTCCCTGTGGCTATAGTGATGGGTTCAGAGATGAACACCTAACCCAAAATGGTCCACCGAGACTCAATCCTGGGATCTCTGTTGGAATTATTGGAGAGGAAGGTTTAGCCCCTGCTTTCGGTAAATGAGAAACAGAGACTGTGTCAGCCTGGAGCTGCAGGGGCTACCTCATTCAAGAGAGCCCGACAGAGGAGACCAACTCAACCCAAAACATGATGAAGACCAGCCTGGACCCACCCCTGGTCCTTCCACTTTCTAGAGTACATAAAATCTTTCTCTTTGCGTAAGCCAGCATGAATGGGGTTTCATTAGTACTTGCAACTTAAAGCTTCCTGAGGAATTCAGAAGTCAAGTTCTGTAGAACCTGGAACAGAATAAGGACCCAGAGATGCTTGTGAAATGAAGCGGAAGAAGAGCTCGTGTTTGTTTAGGGATCTGTACATCACTGGCAGAACTACAAAACACAAGCTAGGAAGTGGTTAACAAAAAAATCAGGGTGTGTATTTGGGGAGGGACACACAGGGGCTTCAGAAGCACGTGCGGTGTTCAAATGTTGAAGCTGAACGATGGCCACACAGGCCCTTGGTTTATTAGTATTTTTTAAGGTACATATATATTTTATACTTTTATGTTTAGATTCTATGTTTCCATTTTTCTGAAGTTAAGAAACTTGCACAAAGCCACAGGGCTTACAAGTGGGGTTATATTACTCCTTAGCTCACAGGGTTGGGAGGATTAAATGAGACAAAGCAAGTAAGGCTTTAGAATCACGCGTGACACATGAGAAGCGCTCGAGATGTTAGATGTTGGTCTAATAATAACTGTTTGGGGATGTTGGGAGGATTATAGAAGGTAATACGTACTAAACACTTAGCACAATTTCTGGCATCTAGTAAGTGCTTATTTTAATATTTGCTATTATCACTTTTATCAGAGCTGGTTCATATCTTTTCCTGACAGACATATCTTCCATAGAAGTGGGTCATCTATGGTATTTGTGGGCTGTGTATCTTCCTCCTACCATCAGGCTCTCGTAGCTTAAGACATTTTGCTCAAAAAGGATATGGGTAGAGATATTGGTACGTTTTTTGAATTCTTGTCCAGATTTATGTTTCAAACATCTTCACAGCAGTGTAGAAAAATTTTAATTTGTGTCTGTATCATACAATGCAGTAGTCACTAGCCACGTGTGGCTATTTAAGTTAAATTGAAAATTTCATTCCTCAGTTGCACCAGCCACATTTCAAGTGCTCTGTAAGCATATGTGACTGGTCGTACTGTCCTGGACTGCATGGATATGGAATATTTCCATCACTGGGGAAAGCTCTATTGGACTGCACAGTGCTGTATCGGGAGTGATTAAAACCAGAACTGGAAAAGCCCCAAACCCTCCATTTGCAGAACTGGGAGGGGAGGCATTTTGGGGGGAAGGCTTCCTGGCTGTCTCCCAAAAGAGGTCGCAAGTTGACCTCACCTTGATTCAGTGATGATCGTCCAAGGTCTCCCTGAACCTTGCAGACTCAGAGCCTGACCTATCCGCACCTCCAGAGAGAGAGCAGGGCACTTGTGATAACCAGGTCTCCTTGGTGTGGGTTATGAAGTTAGAAGGCCAATCTGTTGATGTAGGATATAAACCCTCAGTGCCCAAGGACCAGCGCTCAGGCCCTCTGGCTCCCAGAGCCTCTCCTCCCCTGTTTAAGCAGAGGGCTGCAGGGATCCAGAGTGAGCAGGGCAGTGGCTTGTGTGGTCTGAATGTGCTCTTGGCCAAGCTTAAGGGAGACCTGCCTGTCACTGGAGACAGGCAGGCACATTCTCTGGCCGGGCGCCCTCAGGAGTGATGATGGTCAACATTGCTGAACTGTACTCTGGGGCTGTTCCTTTTCTTTTTTCCTTCCTTCCTTCCTTCCTTCCTTCCTTCCTTCCTTCCTTCCTTCCTTCCTTCCTTCCTTCCTTCCTTCCTCCCTCCCTCCCTCCCTTTCTTTCTTTCTTTTTTCTTTTAACACCTTGTTTTGAAATAATTTTAGACTCAGAAGACATTGCAAAAATAATGCAAAGGGTTCCCTACTACCCTTCACCCACTTCCCCCAACAATAGCGTCTTAAATAATCAGAGTCCATTGTCAAGACCAGGACACTGAGGCTGGCATATTACCCTTTTCTTCTGATAATAGCAAATGTTTTATTGGATCCTTACAGTGCATCAGGCATACTGTTTATTTCTCGTAACCACGCTCTACTGCGAGTATTATTATTATTAGCTTCATTTTATTGATAAGAGGACTGAAGCTCTGAGAACTTCACTATCTTTCCCAAGCCTAGTCAGGTCGGAAATGGTAGAGCTGGGACTGGACTTCATCAAGTCTGACTGCAGAGCAAACACTCTTTAAATACAAAGCAATGTTGAAAAACTTTAGCAAGCAGGCCTTAAAGGTCAGACCGGAAGCCTTTTTACCTTTCACAGCCTACATCTCTGAGTCGATTCAGTATCTGTTAAATCTGCCCTGCCTCAGGAGGGGAAAAGGGGAGCTGTTGACTAGAGCCCCCAAATTTTGACAGCACATTACTAAACCCAAAGTTTGCCCCGACTTTTAATAAATGTATGATGATATTTAATAAAAGTAAATAGTAGCATTCAAAATATAAAGTGTACTGCAGGGAGTTGTACATGTCAGACTCTGACTTAACAAGGTCATCAGTTGATATACCATGACTCATTATAATTGGGACATACATTCAAAAGTTAAAAAAAAAAACAGTAGAGGCCTAACACTAGAGGAAAACAGAAAAATTACAAACAAATTTAGTAAATAGGTAGATAAAAATACGGAAGGATATGCAATGGTAATAGCTGACATTTGCAAAGACTCATATATGCCAGGCACTGTGCTAGGCACATAGATATTTAGATAAGTCACTTCCTGTTTTTCTTACTCTATGACATTAGCATCATTATCATTTTTGTAATATAATAGCTAACAAACAAAGATTGGGGACGTACTGTATGCCACGCAATCTGCTAAACACTTTACATGGTCTCACTTCATACTTTCAGTTCTTCTTGTTATTACCTGCCAGTCATTTCCTACCTATTAGGTAGGTATAAGGATGCCTATAGCTTACATTTATTGAACTCTTACAGTGATGCAGTTGATGGATCACATGTACTCCTTATTTCATTTAATTCTCATAGCAAGTCTCTGAGGAGGGAGCCATCATTATCCCCATTTTACAGATGAGGAAGCTGAGGCTCAGAGCCATGAAGTAAAAGAGAGCAGGTGAAGGAGCCCTACATTCAGATGTAGACGTGTCTCTCAAGTGGTCAGGGGCTACACGCCACATGCTTTCAGATTTTAGAAGAGACAGTTAAATGTTGACTGCCGTCCTTTGTAAGGGAGACCATGCACAGCTTTGACCCTGAAGAGTGAATAAGTAGCAAGACAGGAGAGGGACCACCCTGCGGGAGTGAAGGCGGAAGCAGGGATGCTGAGGGATGCTCCTGGCTTGTGTGACTCCAGGAAAGAAACCTGCTTGCTTAGAATTCAAAGGTGAGACTACTGAACAGGAAGGCTGGGTTCAAATCACAGGGAATCTTCCATGCTTTTCAGAGGAGTGTGGACTTAAAGAGATGAGCTCTTCTTTTCGGAAACAGTTTAGGGCTTTGAACATGGTAGTGGTGAAACTGTGGCTCCACAAAGAACCATCTGGTAGCAACATGCAGTGGTTGCTGGTTCTCACTGCACTTTTCTCCCTGTAGGCATATAGCAGGGTCTCTGGTGAATAAAATTCCCTCTGCTTTCCCTTCACAGTTCCCACTGCCCTCTCTGCATATAAAAGAAAGGAAATCAGGAAGAATTTCATCTGACAGGATTCTGATCAAAACTTGACTGTTCCACTAGAAAAAAAAATTGAAATCTACTCTTTTACACAAACAGTGTATCGGAGATCAATGTACAAATCAGACTGGCCATTAATTAATTTAAATAACAGCTGGAAGCACTTGGTGCTGGGATAAAATTTGGGGTTTTTCATCAGCTTTGAGGACTGTGAGCCCCTCAGACAAGGCGGGGTTCTGGAGCCCCACCCACTATACAAGGAAAATACTTTGAATCACCCATAACTCCTCTGACCACACTCCCTGTCTGCTCCTCCCTCCATCTCCACCTGTTATGAGGGCGGTCTGTTAAACAGCCCAACCCAGGAGAAAATGGGGGGGAGATTGCTGTAATGAGATCATAAAGGCGCCATTACTATGGATCATTGGCTATGGCTTGGAAATACTTTTGTTATGGTGAATTGCATCTATCAACTCAAAAACATTTTAGAAGTAAACAAATGAGTTACCAATTTACCGCGTAGGATTCTCCAGGTGAGAGTTTATCCCACCAAAACTAATTTTCCAACAAACACCCTCCCCCCACCAGCCTATGCTATCCTTTTTGCAAATTCATGGACCAAATGTTGATGATACTTATGTATACATTTAGCAAACCCAAACTCTGCCAAAGTGGGTGAAAGGCAAATGACACCAGTGGATAGAGAACCAGGGTGCTTTAACATGAATGCACAATTTGCTGGCCATCTCTCTTACTGTAGGAACGATAGTACCAACGACTGCCATGACTCAACATACAGGGCAGGAATATCTACAACATAGTCTCCTGTATTTGGAAAATATGTTTATAACTGGTTTGTAGATGGGTACCCATACCTCATGTGTAGTCAAAAAACAAAATAAAACAAAACAAAGCACCATGAACTAGGAAGCAAGAGAAGCATGCCCTACTCCTAGCTCTGTCTCCTTTTTCCTATGAGATGAAATCTTTTGGATTCTCAGTTTTCTCGTCTGTAAAGCAAGTTAGATGAATCAGAGTATCTGAACATTCCTTGTATTTGATTGATGAGCTCATCTAAGACTGTCTACATATTCAAAACACTTATTCTAAAGTTAGTGGATTTTTTGTTAAGGCTGGCATGTGGTCAAGATAGGGGATTTAGATTTGCCTAAAATTTTGTCTCTGATGTGTGGGAAAGGGCTCTACCCCACCTGTTTTGGAAATGCTCTGTTGCACCTTGTTGGGCTGGTGTCTTCTTGCAAGACTTCTCAGGGCCTTCAATGTGTTGGTATGAATTGTGGACCCTTAAGAAGTGTCCAAAATCATTTGATCATAAAGCTCTGTATTTTTCTAAGAAGGAACACTCACAGGCAAATGCTGTGTTAGAGCCCTGAACCTCCAACCTTAAGCTCACTCTGCTGATCTTTCTGCCTAAAAATACAAGCAGGATGCCTTTGATAGGCTACCTGTGAGACCAGAGGTACCAGTCTTGTCTTAGAACTCTGACAAATGAAACTGCAGAGAAGAAATGTTGATTGCCTCTTTCCTTTATAAAAAAAATAATAATAGCTCTTCTGAATCTGTTTTTTAGGGAACTCTCTGGAAAAATTCCCCCTAAACACAAAGTCCAGAATTGTACCTATTTTCTGCCATTTTGTTTTTAAGTCTTGATCTCTTAGTTGAGAAAGAAGAAGTCTTAAGATGAGTTTGAGGAAAATTCATAGCATAGTGATTGCTTCTTCTGGTTATTGGTACCTAAATTTTTTATGGCAATATTTAAGTAAAGCACATAAATGGGAAGGGAAGCTATAATATTGAAGTTTCGGGCATCAAACCAACTTGGGTTGAAACCCAGCTCTACTACTTAGAAGTTACTGTGATTCTGTGTAACATAATTATTGTCTCCTAATCTCACTTCCCTTGTCTGTAAAATGGGGATTGTGATAGCTGCCCCATAGGGTAACTGCGGCTATTATAGAAGATGTATTGAGAATTACTGAGTGCCATCCATATGCAAAGCATAGAGAGAGCTGGCTTTACGTTTAGGAATGAAGACTCTGTTAAACCGGTTTTTGCCTAACATTCCTCTACCTAAGATTGGTTCAGGATGGCAGAGTAGAAGGACGTGTGCTCCCTCTTGCAAGAGCACCGGAATCACAACTAACTGCTGAACAATCATCGACAGGAAGACACTGGAACTCACCAGAAAAGAAACTCCACATCCAAAGACAAAGGAGAAGCCACAATGAGATTGTAGGAGGGGCGCAATCACAATAAAATCAAATCCTGTAACTGCTAGGTGGGTAACTCACAAACTGAAGAACACTTATACCACAGAAGTCCACCCACTGGAGTGAAGGTTCTGAGCTCCACGTCAGGCTTCCCAACCTGGGGGTCCGGCAACGGGAGGAGGAATTCCCAGAGAATCAGACTTTGAAGGCTAGTGGGATTTGACTGCAGGACTTCGACAGGACTGGGGGAAACAGAGACTCCCCTCTTGGGGGGCACACACAAAGTAGTGTGTGCATCAGGACCCGGGGGGAGGAGCAGTGACCCCATAGGAGACTGAACCAGACCTACCTGCTGGTGTTGGAGGGTCTCCTGCAGAGGCAGGGAGTGGCTGTGGCTCACCGCGGGGATAGGGACACTGGCAGCAGAAGTTCTGGGAAGTACGCCTTGGCGTGAGCCCCCCTGGAGTCCACCATTAGCCCCACCAAGATCCTCTAGGGCCCAGTGCTGGGTCGCCTCAGGCCAAATAACCAACAGGGAGAGAACCCAGCCCCACCCATCAGCAGACAACTGGATTAAAGTTTTACTGCGCTCTGCCCACCAGAGCAACACCCAGCTCTACCCACCACCAGTCCCTCCCATCAGGGAGCTTGCACAAGCCTCTTAGATAGCCTCATCTAGCAGAGGACAGACAGCAGAAATAAGAAGAACTACAGTCCTTCACCCTGTGGAATGAAAACCACATTCACAGAAAGATAGACAAAATGAAAAGGCAGAGGACTATGTACCAGATGAAGGAACAAGATAAAACCCCAGGAAAGCAATGAAATGAAGTGGAGATAGGCAACCTTCCAGAAAAAGAATTCAGAATAAGGGTAGTGAAGATGATCCAGGACCCTGGAAAAAAGAATGGAGGCAAAGATCAAGAATATGCAAGAAATGTTTCACAAAGACCTAGAAAAATTAAAGAACAAACACCTAGAAGAATTAAAGAACAAACTAACAGAGATGAACAATCCCATAACTGAAATGAAAAATACACTAGATGGAATCAATAGCAGAATAACTGAGGCAGAAGAACGGATAAATGACCTGGAAGACAGAATGGTAGAAATCACTGCCACAGAACAGAGTAAAGAAAAAAGAATGAAAAGAAATGAAGGCAGCCTAAGAGACTTCTGGGACAACATTAAATGCAACAACATTCACATTATCGAAGTCCCAGAAGGAGACGAGAGAGAGAAAGGACCCCAAAAAATATTTGAAGAGATTATAGTTGAAAACTTCCCTAATATGGGAAAGGAAATAGCCACCCAAGTCCAGGAAGCACAGAGAGTCCCAGGCAGGATAAACCCAAGGAGAAACATTCCGAAACACATAGTAATCAAATTGACAAAAATTAAAGACAAAGAAAAATTATTAAAAGCAACAAGGGAAAAATAACAAATAACACACAAGGGAACTCCCATAAGGTTAACAGCTGATTTCTCAGCAGAAACTCTACAAGCCAGAAGGGAGTGGCATGATATATTTAAAGCAATGAAAGGGCAGAATCTACAACAAAGATTACTCTACACAGCAAGGATCTCATTCAGATTTGATGGAAAAATCAAAAGCTTTGAAGACAAGCAAAAGCTAAGAGAATCCAGCACCACCAAACCAGCTCTACAACAAATGCTAAAGGAACTTCTCTAAGTGGGAAACACAAGAGAAGAAAAGGACCTACAAATAAAACCCCAAAACAGTTAAGAAAATGGTAATAGGAACATACGTATCGATAATTACCTTAAATGTGAATGGATTAAATGTCCAACTAAAAGACACAGGCTTGCTGAATGGATACAAAAATAAGACCCATATATATGCTGTCTACAAGAGGCCCACTTCAGACCTAGGGGCACATACAGACTGAAAGTGAGGAGATGGAAAAAGATATTCCATGCAAATGGAAATCAAAAGAAAGCTGGAGTAGCAATATTCATATCAGATAAAATAGACTTTAAAATAAAGAATACTACAAGAGACAAGGAAGGACACTACATAATGATCAAGAGATCAGTTCAAGAATAAGATGTAACAATTATAAATATATATGCAGCCAACATAGGTGTACCTCAATACATAAGGCAAAAGCTAACAGCTATAAAAGAGGAAATCAGCAGTAACACAATAATAGTGGGGGACATCTCACTTACACCAGTGGACAGATCATCCAGACAGAAAATTAATAAGGAAATACAAGCTTTAAATGACACAATAAATAGATAGATTTAATTGATATTTATAGGACATTCCATCCAAACCCAGCAGATTACACTTTCTTTTCAAGTGCACACAGAACATTCTCCAGGATAGATCACATCTTGGGTCACAAATCAATTTTGTGACCCTCGGTAAATTTAAGAAAATTGGAATCATATCAAGGATCTTTTCTGACCACAATGTTATGAGATTAGAAATAAATTACAGGGGAAAAAATGTAAAAAACACAAACACATGGAGGCTAAACAATACGTTACTAAATAACCAAGAGATCACTGAAGAAATCAAAGAGGAAATCAAAAAATATCTAGAGACAAATGACAACAAAAACACAATGATCCAAAACCTATGGGATGCAGCAAAAGCAGTTCTAAGAGGGAAGTTTATAGCTATACAAGCCTACCTCAAGAAACAAGAAAAATCTCAAATAAACAATGTAACCTTACACCTAAAGGAACTAGAGAACGAAGAACAAACAAAATGCAAAGTTAGTAGAAGGAAAGAAATCATAAAGATCAGAGCAGAAATAAATGAAACAGAAACAAAGAAAACAATAGCAAAGATCAATAAAACTAAAAGCTGGTTCTTTGAGAAGATAAATGAAATTGATAAAACTTTAGCCAGACTCATCAAGAAAAAGAGGGAGAGGACTCAAATCAATAAAATTAGAAATGAAAAAGGAGAAGTTACAATGGACACCGCAGAAATACAAAGCATCCTAAGAGACTACTACCAGCAACTCTGTGCCAATAAAATGGACAACCTGGAAGAAATGGACAAATTCTTAGAAAGGTATAACCTTCCAAGACTGAACCAGGAAGAAAGAGAAAATATGAACAGACCAATGACAGGCACTGAAACTGAAACTGTGATTAAAAATCTTCCAACAAACAAAAGTCCAGGACCAGATGGCTTCACAGGTGAATTCTGTCAAACATTTAGAGAGGAGCTAACACCCATCCTTCTCAAAACTGTCAAAAAATTGCAGAGGAAGGAACACTCCCAAACTCATTCTATGAGGTCACCATCACCCTGATACCAAAACCAGACAAAGATACTACAAAAAAAGAAAATTACAGACCAATATCACTGATGAATACAGATGCAAAAATCCTCAATAAAATACTAGGAAACAGAATCCAACAGCACATTAAAAGGATCATACACCATGATCAAGTGGAATTTATCCCAGGGATGCAAGCGTTCTTCAATATACACAAATCAATTGATGTGAAACACCATATTAACAAACTGAAGAATAAATACCATATGATCATCTCAATAGATACAGAAAAATCTTTTGACAACATTCAACGCCAATTTATGATAAAAACTCTCTAGAAAGTGGGCCTAGAGGGAACCTACCTCAACATAATAAAGGCCATATATGACAAACCCCCAGCAAACATCATTCTCAATGGTGAAAAAATGAAAGCATTTCCTCTAAGATCAGGAACAAGACAAGGGTGTCCGCTCTTGCCACTATTATTCGACATAGTTTTGGAAGTCCTGGCCACGGCAATAAGAGAAGAAAAAGAAATAAAAGGAATACAAATTGGAAAAGAAGAAGTAAAACTGTCACTGTTTGCAGATGACATGATACTATACATAGATAATCCTAAAGATGCTACCAGAAAACTACTAGAGCTAATCAATGAATTTGGCAAAGTTGCAGGATATAAAATTAATGCACAGAAATCTCTGGCATTCCTATACACTAATGATGAAAGATCAGAAAGAGAAATTAAGGAAACAGTTCCATTCACCACTGCAAGAAAAGAATAAAATATCCAGGAAGAAACCTACCTAAGGAGGTAAAAGACCTGTACTCAGAAAACTATAAGACACTGATGAAAGAAATCAAAGATGACACAAACAGATGGAGAGATATACCATGTTCTTGGATTGGAAGAATCAGTATTGTGAAAATGACTACACTACCTAAAGAAATCTACAAATTCAGTGCAATCCCTATCAAATTACCAATGCCATTTTTTACAGAATGAGAACAAAAAATCTTAAAATTTGTATGCAGACATAAAAGACCCTGAATAGCCAAACAATCTTGAGAGAAAGTGGAGCTGGAGGAATCAGACTCCCCGACTTCAGACTATTCTACAAAACTACAGTAATCAAGACAATATGGTACTCACAGAAAAACAGAAATATAGATCAATGGAACAGGTTAGAAAGCCCAGAGATAAACCCACACACCTGTCATCAACTAATCTATGACAAAGGAGACAAGGATATACAATGGAGAAAAGACAGTCTCTTTAATAAGTGGTGCTGGGAGAACTGGACAGTTACATGTAAAAGAATGAAATTAGAATACTCCCTAACACCATACACAAAAATAAACTCAAAATGGATTAAAGACCTAAATGTAAGACGAGACACTATAAAACTCTTAGAGGAAAGCATAGGAAGAACACTCTTTGACATAAGTCACAGCAAGATCTTTTTTGACCCACCTTCTAGTGAAATAGAAATAAAAACAAAAATAAATAAATGAGACCTAATGAAAGTTAAAAGGTTTTGCCTAGCAAAGGAAACTATAAACAAGACAAAAAGACAACCCTCAGAATGGGAGAAAATATTTGCAAACGAATCAACAGACAAAGGATTAATCTCCAAAATATATAAACAGCTCATGCAGCTCAATATTAAAAAAACAAACAACCTAATCAAATAATGGCCAGAAGACCTAAATAGACATTTCTCCAAAGAAGACATACAGGTGGCCAAGAAGCACATGAAAAGCTGCTCAACATCACTAATTATTAGAGAAATGCAAATCAGAACTACAATGAGGTATCACCTCACACCAGCTAGAATGGACATCATCAGAAAATCTACAAACAGCAAATGCTGGAGAGGGTGTGGAGAAAAGGGAACCCTCTTGCACTGTTGGTGGGAATGTAAATTGATACAGCCACTACGCAGGACAGTATGGAGGTTCCTTAAAAAACTAAAAATATAATTACCATATGATCCAGCAATCCCACTACTGGGCATATACCCAGAGAAAACCATAATTCAAAAAGACACATGCACCCCCAATGTTCAATGCAGCACTATTTACAATAGCCAGGTCATAGAAGCAACCTAAATGCCCATCAACAGCTGAATGCATAAAGAAGATGTGGTACATATATACAATGGAATATTACTCAGCGATAAAAAGGAAGGAAATTGGGTCATTTGTTGAGACGTGGATGGATCTAGAGACTGTCATACAGAGTGAAGTAAGTTAGAAAGAGAAAAACAAATACCATATATTAACGCATGTATGTGGAACCTAAAAAATGGTACAGATGAACTAGTTTGCAGGGCAGAAGTTGAGACACAGATGTAGAGAAAAAAACCTATGGACACCAAGGAGGGAAGCGGGGGTATAAATTAGGAGATTGGGATTGACATGTATACACCAATATGTATAAAATAGATAAGTAATAAGAAACTGCTGTATAAAAACTAAAATTCAAAAAAAAATTCCTCTACCCAGATGCCTTATTATTTCACATCCTTTCTGTCAGAAGAAAAATAAATATGATTCACATTTAGGGGAGAAAAACAAATTGCTAAATGAAATTTAGTGTGGGATAATGAATAAATGTTGATCTAGAATAATAAAGAAGTAACGACCTAGCCCTGTCTTTTATCTTTAAAAAAACTCTTTACTATATGAGACTTTCTCTTTCACTCTGGAAAGTTACCAAATACGCTACAGATGTGCGTAACGATCCCTCCCTTTTGATGAAATACATGATATATAAGCTTTAGCCTTAGGCCCCTCTTCAAGCTAAAAACGAATTTTAAAGACATTCGGCATTATAATGAATAAAACCTAAATCTTTTAGAAGCAAATGATCATCCTGACCCCTCATATTATTTCAAATGTATTTTATACTAATTGTTTTAAGAAAACTCTTTCTCCTGGATTAATATTTCAACTATTTAAAAATAGGTAAACTTTATTGTACATTATCACTTGAATAGACCAAATAATTTTAGTGCCTCCGTAGACAATTGGCTTTCCAATTGAAGCATAGTGATTTAAAAATAAAGAGAAATCATCAGCATTGAAATAGATTAAAATAGATGTCTACTTAGAATTGTAAAAGCAATTCCATTTTTCTTATGTCACATTTAAAGCATGGTTATTATTTTTAAAAGATATTTCAGACGGATATTATGGGTTTATTAACAAGAAAAGCCACCGTGTAATAGCACAATGATAAAGGATGAAGGGTGAAAAAACAAGCAGAATACCTATTTTACTTTTTTTGAATACATCTCAATGAAAATCATTTACACAAAGAAAAATGGGGCCGAGCTATTAAATTATCAGGCCCACCTATTATGCTGTGATAATTAGAAGTCATACGAAGATGATACACAAAAAAAGTAAGTTGTCAAGCAAGTTGGAATCACTTTTAAAAGTAGAACTTCACGTACAAGAGTAATGAAAGAGCTCTTCGTTTATATACGTGAGAAAAGGTTTCAGGCTCCCAGTTCAAGATGGCAGACCAAACACACATTTATTGCCCTTCTACCTCAAATTCTACCGACAAATATATATTGAGCACCTACTTTGTAACAGGCAACTAAGATGAAATTACATCTAACAAGGTGAACATGGCAGGTGTCCATCAGGAAGGTAGCACTTGGGGAAAATTCCCAAACTCAGGAAGCAGATGAATTAAACTGAAAAAACAGAGAGATCATCAAAAGTACAGCCCATAACAAGCCCAGGAAAATATGGTGGTAATGAATTTGCCCTAAAATAAAAGAAAAAGAAATAAATTTGCCCTGAAGATCAGTAGAGAAACTCCAGACTCCTCTTCTTTATCACCTAAAGCAGGAGTCAGCAGAATCTATAAAGGACCAGATAATAAATGTTTTTAGCTTTGTGGGCCATACAATCTTCCTCTCAAAAGCACTCCACTCTTCCCTTGTAGTCTAAAAGCAGTCACAGACAACACAAAATCGTGGTGTAGCTGTGTTCCAATAAAACATTATTTACAAAAACAGGTAGTAGATCACAGTTTGCCAACCCCTGGCTATATTGTATGAAGTGGACAAATAAAAAATAATTTCAAGGGAATATATCTGGCCAGAATTTTATCTCCAGCCCAGCCTCTTCTCTGCACCCCAGGCCTGTCTGGCTGCCCTTCCCCACATCCAGGTAATTTCCTGCACCCCAGCGTACCTGTTGTTGATCAGGTATTCAAGATGAATCCTGGTGATGAATCTTGACCTTTCCTTTTCCACTGTTTATCTCGATCAATAGTAGGCTCTGCCTGTTCACTGCTTGAGTGAATCAGTTCACTTCTCTCCCTCTTTACTGCCAGTAACAGTAGCAGAAGCCCCTTGGACCACTGCAGTAGCCTCCCATCAGACGCATCTTCATCCACCCATCCATTCATCCGTCCATCCATCTACCCGCCCACCCACCCATCCATCCATCCATCCAATCTCTTCTCCACATTTTCAGTAATTTGTTCACCAAATGTTTATCGAGTGCCTGCCATGTGCCAGCCACTCTTCCAGGCACTGGACTTAAATTGGTGAACAAAAGATATTTTTTTTAAATCCCCAATTTTGTGGAGCTTCTATTCCGGTAATGTGTGAGGCGGTGGAGCAAGACAGTAAATATAATATATAAGTAAATAACAGCACCAGAAGGTGCTAAGTGCTAGAGGAGAAAGCAAAATGTGAAAAGGAGTAGAGTGAGGGGCATCTGGAGAGCTGGGGCAGTTGCACGTTTATCAGGGTGGTTGGGAGAAGCCTCTGAGGTCAGGGGGGAGGGAGGGAGGGGTTCAGTCATGTTCCTATCATTGTGGGGAAGAGCAGTCCTGACAAAGAGAGGTTTCAGAGCAAAGTTCGCAGTGTGGGGGCCTGCCTGTGTGTTTTGGAGCCTCCAGGAGGCTGGTATGGCTGGAGTGGAAGAGCTGAGGCAGCTGGAGGGATGATAGGGTGTAGAGGGCAAGGGTGAAAGGGTGAGGCCAGGGGGCCAGTAAGGAGGCGATGCTAGTCATCCAGGCTGGAGATGATGATGGCTCCAAACAAGAAGGGTGGCCCTGGGCTTCCCTGGTGGCGCAGTGGTTGAGAGTCCGCCTGCCGATGCAGGGGACACGGGTTCGTGCCCCGGTCCGGGAAGATCCCACATGTCGCGGAGCGGCTGGGCCTGTGAGCCATGGCCGCTGAGCCTGCGTGTCAGGAGAGGCCACAACAGTGAGAGGCCCGCGTACCGCCAAAAAGAAAAAAGGAAGAAGGGTGGCCCTGACAAAAGGAAAAGTGGTCGGATTCCAGATGGATTGGACAGGGGTTGTGGGAGAAAGAGAAGGTCAACGGTGGCCCCAAGGTCATCCTCAGAAGGTTGGAGTTGCCTTCACCCAAAGAGCTTCGGGGTAGGGGCACGAGGAGTTTGGTGCTGGAAAAGAGTCTCCTTTCCAAAAGCTACTTGCGTCACGCCTGGTCCATCCTTAGGTTTTCTCTCTTCCCCAGCCATATTCAGACTAAGATCCTCAGCGTGGCCTACAAAAGGCTGTGTATTGGGTCCCTACCACTGCTCTGGCTTCACATTTGTACCAGACTTCCCTTTAGACTCGTTCTTTGGGCAACACTGGCCTCTCTTCAGCTCCTTGAACACGGATGCTCTTTCCAGTCTCCAGTAAGCAATTCCCCAGCCTGGAATGATGCCAGCCACCGCGCATTCCCGCTGCCCGCGTTTATCTCAGTTAAATCCTGTTCAAGCTTCAGATCTCAGCTTTGACACCATTAGCTTAAGGAAACCTCCAGGTCTCCCCATATGCTCTCTCCTAGTGCTCTACATGTTTCCTGTAATTACATAATTGTATGATTATTTGATTCATGTCCTTCTTCCCACTAGACTATAAAATCCCAGGGCGCTGGATTCACATGCTTTGCTCACCACTGTACCTCCAGTGCCTTACACAATATCTGCGTATCCTAAGTACTCAGTAGATGTCTGTTGAATAAATGAATTTCAGTTTACCACCCGCCTAAAAGAAAATAGTTTTTACGTTTACTTTTTTTCAGAGGCTTTGTATAATTCTAGTATAGGGAATACTGAACTGGAAAAAACACAAAGGAAATAATACATTATCATTTATAATAATTACTAGTATCCTTCAAAGTTCATTATGCTTATTACCAAGTCCAAAGTTGTACTGCTCGCCGCACAACAGGTCAGTAAATCAAGAGATGCGTTGTTAGGGCAAGGAATAGTGACTTTATTCAGAAAGCCAGCACACCGGGAACATGGTGGACTTGTATCCCGAAGAACCCTCTTGCCTGAGTTAGAATTCAGGCTTCTTTTATACTAAAAGGGGAGGGAGTAAAGTCAAACATTTCCTGGTCCTGGTCAGCCTCTGGGAGGGGATGTGTTAATTTCTTCCTCCCTGCAGTCATTCGTGGGTGGGCCTGGTCAGGATGTTCCCTGAGAGCTAAACAAAGGTATTTCAGCTTACTGCTCATTACCTGGAAGGCAGGGTTCCCAGATATGGGCCGTCATGGATAATTGAAGCTTATAGGCAACATCCCTTTAGTGATTAACTTGTCATAGAATTCAAAGGTTCTTCCCTATTACGTGCTCATTAAGGAGTCCAAGCCATGAAGGATTCCTTTCCTGTAAAATATGGTGCTGCCCACCAGACTTCTGGTTCTCCTCAGAAACCAGAGTGTATTACAGACTTGCATTGTCTGTCACCTTGAAGACAGACTAAGTCCTTGGACTTCTCCTTGTCCATTAAAACGTGAGCAGAAGTGATAGGTGTCAATTCCAGGCAGAGGCATTTGAGAGCTGGTGTGCAACCCTCCAGCTCCATGCACCTGGATTAGTTTCCTGTGGCTGCCATGAGAACTTACCACCACTGGGGGGCTTAAAACAACAAAAACTTAATCTCTCACGGTTTGGGAGGCTAAAAGTCCAAAATCAAGGTGTCGACAAGGCCGTGCTTCTTCTGCTTCTTCAGAAGGCTCTAGGGAAGAAGCTTTCCTTGCCTCTTCCACGTTCTGGTGGCTGTTGGCAATCCCTGGGGCTCCTTGCCTTGTAGATGCATCGCTCCAGTCTCTGCCTCCATCTTCACTTGGCCTTCTGTCTGTGTATCTTTGTGTCCAAGTATCCCTCTTGTTTCTCTTATAAAGACACCAGTCATTGGATTTAGGCCCACCCTAATTCGGTAGGACCTCGTCTTAAATTGATTACATCTGCAAAGACCCTACTTCCAAATAGGGTCATATTTACAGGTACCGTGGAGTAAGAACTTGAAAACAGCTTTCGGTGGGGACATAATTTAACCCATGACACCACCCTACGCTGGCAATCATGAAGCACACCTTGAGATGGAGGCTTGGTCAGCCTGAGTCCCAGAGTGACTGTAACCAGAGGTTTGTATCTCCTAGTTTGCCTCATTTCAGTCACATGTCCCCCGAGTAGAGTGGCAGGCTGAATCAACTGCCCCAGGTAAAGCATGTATCCTTCTAGCTTTTTGATGAGTAAATTTAATTGACTCATGTAAATTAAATGTGTCCACACTGTATATCTCTTTCTTGTAACCCGTCTCCAGACTGTCGTCCATAGGATATACTCTCAGTGGTCACCAGTTCCCGAGGGCCTGCCAAATGCCTGTGTGCCAAGAGGAGTGTGTGCTAAATTAGACGCAAGGATCCTTAGCCCAGCGAGTGTATCATCTAGTCTGGGGCGAGATAGAGAAGACTATCAGTGTTGGCTGACATTATCAGAGGACACCCAAGGAAGAGACTTAGTAAGAGGCAGTGCTTAACAGGGCTCCCGGTATGTTTTAAGGACTGTGCTAAGCACTTTAAGGTATTATCATCTTTAAACCCCATGGAGGTTGTATACCTTGAGGTTGGTATTTTTTTATCCATTTTATAACTAAGAAAACAGAGGCTTTAAAAGAGTTAAGCAACTTGTCCACTCGTCACTGAGAATTCCAGTCCAGGTCAGTCTGATTCACAAACCTGGCATCTGTGGACTTTCCTGTACTGCCCCTTCAATTCAGCTGAGCCTTGATGGTCTGCTAGAACACGGGAGGCTACACTCCGAACTACACACAGTTGGCTTCTCCTTCTATAGTTATCCCACGGCTGCATTGACATGTGGTACAATTAACAGTAAGGAAGAGAACAGAATAGTTAAACTACTCATCAATTTCTAGTTCGGTAATGGCCTTCCTAGCTGATATTTATGAACTAATTAAACTCAGCCTTTCATCTTTCTAAGATGGAACTACCTTTCAGACTTCGATTTTCTAACTTGGCCATGGATGCAAAGATCTGTCCTATCAGAGGCCTTCATTTCTCCTCTAAAGCATTAAAACAATTAAAAGAAACAGCAGGATCAAAAGAATCAATATGAAACCAAACCAACCCTATTGTTAAGTGTTTCCAACCTTGTTTCAAAACAGCCTTATGAGGATTGTTTTCCAAACAGCAGTGTATGAAGACATCTACTTTTGAAAACTGATTTTCCTATGAATACGTATCTCGTTTTCTATGCTTGGAGAAGCAGGGAATACCCAAGCTGGCGTTCAGTAGTAACAAATATGAAATAGACCATTAAAAAAAAGTTGTAGGAATGTTAAAATCCTTGTTGACTGGTTTTTACCTTTACCCGGCAGCATTCCAATGCTAGCGTTGGCATGGAGACTGGAAAAGGAAACTTTCCACCAATCTGTCACTTGCTACTGTTCCCACTTATTTTACCGTGGATCCAATTTTAACAATTTTTTAAAACATAAAAAAAAAGTTTGATGCTTTTTTGCTTTCTCTTTCAAGACGTTTCTCAAGCATAAAAACACGCATGAAAAAGCTTTCTAAAATCAGTCAAAGATCTAGTTTTCCAAATACTCAGCTGTTTTCATTAGGATAATTGCCTGGTTTTTTTTGTTTTGTTTTCCCACGTTTAGTCTGAATGCTTTGCCATGGGGGAGCCCCACAGTCTGAAAGTAACTTTGTCCCCACTCTCCTCACTGCATTTATTACAGAGGCTGGAAGACGCATCTGCTTTTCAACAGTTTGTGGTCCTTTTGAGACCAGGGAAAGCTGAGGTTTCAGGAAGAAAGTTGGGCTTCCCAAAACTTCGGTGGCAGCAAGTTTGGTATGGTCACACCTAGGATTTCTTGAAATCAATTTCGTTGAGGAAGAACAGTCTGAGATTCTTGGAGCTAGGCTCGAGGTCACAGGTGGAAGGCAAATCTGTCACTGGTCCTCTCGTAGGTGGCCTAGAACCCAGTAGGCACTCAAGTCATGTTGACACAAATGAACGAATCCCAGTACCGCCGTATCGCATCTTACAAAGACTGAAGGGTGATTATCTTGGGCTAGGAAGTAAAAGAGAGAGCTGCCTACCCAGAGCTTAAGGGGCCTCGGGCTGGCATCCGAAGCCTGGCGATCTCATTCCGCTTTGGCATCATTCTGAATTGCTCTGCCTGAAGCTGGCGCGATGTTAAAGAGAGAAAATGCATGCGAGGAAAATCAGAGAGCAGAGGGTCGGGAACAGATGTGAGCAGAAAGGAACAGCATTTGAAATGAAAGAAAGAAATTGGACTCCCACAGCTGGAAGCACAGACCCCCTCAGTGTCGTCAGGGATGTGGGATAATTTTGCCCTCCCTTTGTTCTCCCCCCCCCCCACCCCCGTCTTCCAAGTTCCCAGGGCGTTTGTTTGATGTCTTTTTCTGTTCGATTATTGGACCCTAAGGACGGACCCAGGGTCAGTAGGTGACATACAAAAATGAACGAATTGAGCGGTTCTTATCACCTCCCTTGCTCCCCCCCCCTGTGTCCACAGCGCCTAGCACGTAGTAGGCGCTCCTTAAACATCTGGAGAGCAAATGAGCTGCAAGTTTGCGGCGCTGAGCACGTGGGACTGGGGAAACCAGGACAGCAGAGGAGGGTGTCCCCGACCACAAAAGCCATGCGGGCGCGTGCGGAAGGCTGCGGCGGGCGCTGCCTGCGTGGCGCCCGGGGCGGGGGCGCGGGGGCCCGCGGCAGCACGTGCGCGGTGAGGACGCGGGCCGGGCCGGGCCGGGCCGGGTGGGCGCGGGAGGTGTGCCCGCGCCGTGGCCCCCGCGCGTGCGGCTGCCCGGGTGGCGGTGTGAGTCACTGCGGAGCTTGTGTTTATAGCCGCCGGCAGGCTCGCGTGAGACGCCGGCCCGCCAGCCAGCCGCTCCGCGATCCAACCCGCGCGCCCCCAACGGCCCCCCAACCGCCGCCCAGGCCCGAGGGCGCCATGAGTAGCCCGCGCTGCGCCCCGCTGCTGCTCCTGCTGCTGCTGCCGCCGCTGCTGCTCAAGCCCCCCGCGGGGGACGCCGCCGTCATCACCGGGGTAAGCGGCCCCCGGTGCACCTGTCCGCCCGGGTCGCGCGCGCCCTAGAGGCACCGGGTGGGGGGCGGGGTGGCGACCGCAACGGGGAGGCGGGGGCCACCGGGAGGGTCATCCCGGGTGGGGACTCCTGCTCCAGTCGCCCTTTGGCGCACTTGGAAAAGTGCCCTGCTCCCAAAGCCGCGGACGGCCGGGACATCGGGCGCTCCCTGTAAGAAAAAGTGACCACAGTCTCACCTCATCACCTTCATCACCACCTTCTCCCGCTTGCTTCCCCCTCTCTCCTCGTGTTTGGTCTGTTTTTCTCTTAAGCTGAAAGAAGTTTCCTTTCGCGGTTTTCTCAAGCACTTTCCCTAGACGTTCCAGCCTCTATCCTTAAAATTTTAGTGTCCTGAAATGCAGAGGGGCAAGACCAGTACCCCCAAATCCCGGGAGCCTGAATTCTGTAGTCAAGGAGTTTGCTCCCCGAGGCATCCTCCGCAAAAACCCTTGGAAATAACTTGGTCTGAGGACATACGTGCACTTTGAAAAGCAATGTGGACGCTGCCTTCTGGGTTCCAGGTTTTTTGGTTTGTTTGTTTTTGTTTTTCCAGCGTCCCGAGGTTCTCCCTGTAGAAGTTTTCCACTTCCAGTTATTGGTAAAGCACCTCCAGCGCTCTGGCTTAATTCTGGAGTAGGTTGCCATGTAGATGTTGCAGTTTAGAGAGATGTCTTCATCATTTGTACAAGCAGGAACTAGTTCAGGTCTCTTCTGCGTCCACCAACAGTTTTCTTTGTGTGGATCCGAAGGATGAGTTTACAGCACAAGATAAAAATGTCTAGTCTACGTCAACAATGCAAAATCGCTACGATTTCCTGATTGTTAAATGCTTTACTCTTCTAAGTCTTAACTTATTTTACACCTCCATTAAATTATTTCAGATAGCTAAGTGCACACAATAGGGTTTAAATAAAACTTCTGTGTTTGAAATGATGATACGTAGATAATGAAATAACATTTAAATTTAAGGGAAATGTCATCGTCTTGAGAAAATTAAGCTCTATTGTCTCCATGTTGGTTAATAGGCTTATAGCACATTGAAAGTCCTCATACTAGAACAGTATGTGGTTACAGCCAATAGATATTTGGGTGACAGCCAAGAGATGCTTAATTATAAGCATTGTGATATTTATTAGAATAGTTTGTAGAGATTTTTACAAATGTATTTGAATAGCTTTGTCAGTCCCTGTGGTTGAAAAAGAGTTTTTACAGGTCTTTCGAATACATGAGAATTGAAACCTGATGAGTTTTTTTCCCCCCTCTTCCCCTGCTGGCTCATTTTAAATTTCTCCTAATCCTCTGAGTCCCAGATTCCTTTGTGATATAAGTATCTTTTTGTTCCATTCACAAGACAACACTATTTGAACAGATCAGCAGTGGGTTAAATATGAAGGGCATTAGGAAACAGCTGTCTAATTAAAAATATATAAACCTATGCAATTCTTTGTATGTCTGAGAACTGAAGCTTTTTGTGTTACAAAATGAAATTTTATCACATTGAATGTTTATCTGTTAAGGTTTAGACTGGGCTTATTATATAATTATGTGTGCTGTTTTTCTTGTTGTTTTAAATCAGTGCTACCAAAAAAAAAAAGAATTTAAAAAATTTCTCTAAAACAACATGGCAATAAAGAAATGTAGTTATGTTTCCATGACAGGAACCATCTGGAGTCAAATAAAAAACTCAATAACTTATCTAGATATGTCATCTCTAGGCTGTTAAACGTCCAAGTGATTGGTTGAATTTTAAGAGATTTTGGCTGAATTTTGATTGTCTTATTAAAAGAGCTAGTGGGGCTTCAGAATTCCTGCTCTTGAGCATCTGTTGAAGTAAAATATTGCCTGAAACCTCCACCTTAAATATTTACTTTTGGGGGGGGTAGTATATGTAGTTATTTTTAGATTGATTTATATGGCCACATAAATTTGTTAAGGCAGTATTGGAAAAGATCGAGTATTGAACGTCTCATTTATGGAACGTAAAATGGCTACATATGTGTGATTTCTGGCATTCAAATAAAAATTGGAAAAGTGGGAATGTTTATATATTTTCCTATAAATGTTCAAATACCCCAAGATGAAAATTGTAGTTTAAATACAGATATTTGTTTTAAATAGCTCGAGAAAAAATTCTTATGGAGGAAAGAAAACCAACTCTAAAGCAAGATAGCTGATCACTTTTAACGAAAAAATAGTGAATAAGAGTGTGCCCATATATTTCCATTTTGAGAAGTTATAGCTGTCCCCAAAACCAAGAACTCTGAAGAAGTGTTTTAGTTGTTTCCATGAAATCTACATTTAAAATTTGTGTCTAAATTATACACTTTTTAGCTTCTTACGTATATAGTACAGGTTGCTTTTACCTTATCACTAGCAAAACATTACTGCACACCATTCAGACAAAGCATCCTATTTATGGTTGGTTTAGGAGAGAAGAATAGTTCTTCAGATCTATTTTCATGCAAATAAGTTTAGACTTCATTATTTACTTCTACTTAGTCAAGTATGGAAATTCTTCCATAGTTAATTCTTTGATTATATGTATTTACAAGTTTTTATATCAGGAACAACAGTCTTGAGTAATCACTGTTGATAATTGCATCTGTCGCTTGCATTTCTAAATCTGATGGATCTTATAGGATAGTTCAGGTAATTTTGTAATGTACACATATGTATATCCGAAGCCAATAATTTCCTTTTTGCAGGTTACTCACCCAGAAAAGAGTAATATAAGGCAAAAAGTCTTGGTCTGTCCATTCTCAACCTGTGAGATTTCTTTCTTTCGAAAGGAAGTGGTGAAAATCAAGTCAGTGGTGTGAGAAACATCAAATCTCGTGAACCAAAATGCAAATATTTGAAAGAGAAAATGAGTAGTATTTCAAAAATCGACATCAGTGCCTTTATGGGTCTGGAGTATTTCATGCCAGATTTAGAGACCATTTAAATCCCTTTTTAAAATTGGGCCCAATGTATTCTGCAGTTAATAGTTATAAAATCTTGTGATTCGATTTATGGAGTTCCTAATGGCCATGTATGGTAAAAGACTAATATAGACACGTTCTTCAAATTCAGAGCCGGTTCATCCATAAAGCGCAAGAAAAAAAGAGCTCATTTTGTTTTTTAAAAATCTTGTGGTTTAAGATTTTCATAATGTGTGGGCCATTATTTAGGTGATTTTTTTTTTTTTTTTTTAACCCAAGTGGGAAAATCACTTCTGGTCAGATTTTGTTGTAAATATCTTCAAGCAAATGAAGATAACACTTCTTTTTTTATATGTAAGATTCTTAAAATCATAGCGGTTGGATATTAAAAGGGCATTTTTTTTTTTGCTGCTAATTTTAGATCCCCTTAGCCTGAGTCATTCCTGTTATCTGTATTTATGTGTTTGCTTATTACATTTCAGGCCTGCGACAAGGACCCCCAGTGTGGTGGAGGCATGTGCTGTGCTGTTAGTATCTGGGTTAAGAGCATACGGATTTGCACACCGATGGGCAAAGTGGGAGACAGCTGCCATCCGCTGACTCGTAAAGTTAGTATATATATTTGTGTTCTTGGTGCTTCTCTTACATTGCAGTAACTCAACTCTGAGCAAGGCCTGTGTGACATGAAACCCAGGGTAACGTGCTAGAAGTTGGGAATCAGAAGCTGAAGTGGAAAACCACTTCCTCACTCCTTTCCCTTTCCATTTGAGAGAATTGTATCCTTTACCATCCTTATTCTATTAATCATTTACATATCATGCTTCTCGTGGCATTAGAAGCATTTCATGAAAATAATTTCAAACACTTAAATTTGCTTAAAAAACTTTAGGAGATATATATATGTATCTATATATATAGATATATAGATATATATATAGTTTATGCTTCTTTGCAGAAATCAGAGTATGCACGCTCTTGAAAAGATGTTTAACATCAGACCTGCCGAAAAGGCAGAAGTAAATAAGTTTGTGTTTTGGTTTTTGCAGAAAATCATCCATGATGCAGTCACTCTTGTATCTTCACTTGAAAGTCCTCTATTTTGACTCTCTCCACAGGATGCCTTGTTCACAACTGTGGAGGTTCATGATATTTAACGTGCCAGTTTATTATCTAACAGCTCAATATCACAATGCCCTGAACACCACTTTTGAAAAGTGATTGCCAAGAAGTGGCAGGACCAATGGCAGGACTGGACAGGGCTTTAGAGGTTGTGTCCCCAGGGGTTGCAGGCTCTCTTGACTGCAGGGGTCGGGCAGCTGTACGAGACATCTGGAAGGGGGTGGGTGGCAGGCAGGAGAGAGCAGAGAAGTTTGTGGAGCCTGGAGAATCATTGCCCTTCAGATTCAAAACGTTTGAAATACAGTATGAGTACAGCCAGATACCCCAGGGATGCCAGGTTGCAGGTGCCTTGCTCTTCTAGTGGTACGTCTTCATTTACCCAACAGTTACGTGGGGTGCAGGGGCAGGGGTGTGTGCTGAAGGACAAGTCCCAGGCCTGGTGGCTCGTTGGCGGCGAGTTCAGTCGCCTGCAGTGTTCTCTCTACACGTGGTATCCTCTCGTCTTAAAATAGGTTGAATGTTTTCAAAGCAAGCTAGATTCCACCTTCTGCTTCTTTTTTTTTTCCCCCCCCCCCACATGCGGCTTAGGGTTTAAAACTGTAGTAGTGCCAAACATCTTTCCCGTCCTCCAGAGTTACAGATAACAGCTAATATTTTGACTCTCTTGGAATGAAATAAGGAAGGATGTATATTGGCTTGGGTTTCGCTCTGTGCGCTGTAGTGGGGCCCCTGGTTGATTGGACCCATCTGAAGACGGCATTGGGCTCTCCTGTGGTTTCCTTGAGAAATACTTCCTGTTGTGTTTAGACCTTTCCTCCCTGTGAGCGGGTCTTGTCGTTTGTAAGCATGATATGCACCTTTTATTCTTGGCCATTTTGAGACAGGAAATGTTTTAAACCATTAGTTGTTTGGCTCTGTGCCAGACTCCACCCCTCCACACCCCAGGTGGGGAGGGATGGTGAAGCCCCAGCCGCCTTTGACCTTGATCTCAGTTTTTATCATCTGCCTTATCCAACGAGAGTCATCTTTTGTCCATTGGAGTCGCTGTTGCTGAAAAGTTGACTCTTAACTCACCCTCCTTTAAGACTTACGTTGTCTTCGTACAGTGTTAGTATAACCTCACGTGTGCCCCAGGTACGAGAATCTTGGGGCCAGTTTGCTAAAGCGAGTGAAGAGTGACACATTCTGGGCGACTATTTTTGTATGAATCACAGTACTAGTTGCTGCTCGTTGGATGCAGTGGTGTACCAGACACTGGATACTAAGTGTTGTGGATGTGTTTCTCACGGTAATATTCACAGGAAGCCTGCGAAGAAAGATTTACTTTTGTCCTATTTTCCATGCAACAACGTTCGGCCGCAGAGGGGCTCAGTGAGTGGCTGAGGTCCCAAGGTGATAGGTCAGAGGGCAGGCTGTGGATTTCACTTCTGTCTGATGCTCCATTGTCTGTGTGGTCTTAACCACTATATTCTTCTACTTCCGTGAAAGCTGCCGTCGTGTTTAATTTGAACATGTTTTTCAGTGCAGTTAACCCGAACTGGTTTGTGTGGGGAAGATGCTCACTGAGATGAGGGACAGTGGTCCAGAGTTGGCCCCTGTCTCATCCTGTAGTTCCGATGAGTTTTCCAAACCTGAGATATTTTGACAAGAGAACCAGATTCTGCCTCCCCGGGTTCGTCTAGTTTCTAGTTGAGGTTTAGTGCAAGGTCAGTTCTGAAAGGAAACAAAGTCGTTCTCCTGCCGTAAACCCAGGGACATCTCTGTGCTGTGTTTTTATCACACCTAATAACGAAGTCTGTAATAACCGAGTAGGGTTTTCCTAATAGAATTAAGTGATAAAAGAACTGAAGTACTGAAAAAATAAGATTTTAATGTCAGATCTGAACTTACCCCCTTCTCAGATGCCCACTTGAAATGTGTTTCTAGACCTCGATGTTACAGCTTTTCATATTGGTTATTTTTCTGTCTTGAAAACACATTTTCATAGGTCATTTCAATGACCGAGTTCTAGTCCCAGAGTTGTTACTTGTCTTGGGCGAAATTTATCCCGGTGAAAATCTAGTTCTTCCAGAGTATCTTTCAATTATATTCTATTCAAAACAACTCAAGAACAAACATTTTTTAATAAACATATCCTGGTGAAACTCCACTCTGAAGTTTTAGAGCTCATTAGTAGATGGTAAAAACGTAGATAGAAAATTCTTTTTAATGCGATGTGTTTATTACTTTTACCTCCCTGTTTTCTTTTTCTTTGGTTAAAAAATAAAGTGGATTAACTCTGACTGTGGTCCCAGGTATTGGTACTTTAAAAACACGGGCTGTGAATAGGTGAGGACTACACCTACTCAAATTTTAAACTTTCCATTCTGGTTTGGTCTTGACATTAGCCACAGATGTTTGTTTATTTTGATAAAGTGAACAGTATTTGATGAATGAAACTGAGACCTTTAAGTAGAAACTGGTGGCCCCTGAGTTCATTTTACTGTTTTGTTTCTCAGATGTATCAATTAACTTGTAGAGTCTACAGTCACTGCTAGGCTACGGTTTTGTAACTGTAAAGTTTTTAACTTCACATTTGATAATTCAAAAATAGAATAAAATATGTCTACTTAAAAAGAATAGGATGCCTGTTTTCTAAACACATTTTTAGGCAAATAATAGTTTTAACATGTATTGATTTTTAACAATTAAGAATGCATTACTAAATCGTATGTCTACTGGGAATACTTTGCTGTTTAAGAAACATTCGTTTCTATTAATACCCACACTTCTAGAGTTTATAAAGATTAGCCATGTCCATCCCATTCTGATTACCCATTGGCTTTGGAAGTTTAGAATTATGTGACTAGTACTTTTATTCTTATTGCTTATTATTTTATCAAAAAAGTTTAACAACTATGTTTCCTTCAAACAATTAATCTTGTTTTTAAATTTCATTCCATTTTTTATGTTAACATTTTTAGCCCTCGTTTTGATTTTCTATTTTTATTTTTGAGCTGCACTTTAAACCTTGACTAATACATTTTCTTTTCCTGAAGCAAAAAATTTCTGATTAAAACCTGGGTCTTGTTCATGTTAAAAAAAAAAAAAAGGAAGAATTAAAAAGTTATTAGCTATTTCTATTTCAGAACCAACTTATGGTGAAACATTATAATTTCCGAATAGAGTATAAATTTTTTTTTAATACTGACTAAAATATAACTAATATAAGTGCAAACTTTAGCGAAAGATGGGTGGAAGAAACAAAGTATGCTCATTTGCTGTCACAGATGTCAAGAGCCACTGTCTGCATTTGCTCTCTCAGGACAGCTTCATGCCCGTGATTACAGGTTCAGATTGGCAGAGAGACTCACAGGACATGAATATGCTTTAGGTTAATACGGGGTTTCTCAACCTGGGCTCTTTTGACATTTTAGACTGGATGACTCTTTGTTGTAGGAGCCGCCCTGTGCATTGTAGGATGTTTATTAGCAGCAGCTCTGGCCTCTACCCCCCTAGATGACAGTAGCACCCCGTCCCAGTTGTGCCCACCAAAAGTGCTTCCAGACATTGCCACGTGTTCCCTGGGCAGGGAGGACGGGGGTGTTGGCGGCGGCTGGAATCACTCCGGTTGAGCACACCTGTCTAATACTTCATTTACTTAGCCTTACAGGACACAACGTAGGAAGTACAGCATCTTCGCCTCCTTGGGAACTCATCAGCTCCCTGAGCGCACAGCTTCTTTTGCCCGCTCGTCCACACAGGTGCTGTGGCTGCCATACGTGATTGCCAGGGTGTGTGTGTGTCGGGGGTGTCCTCTTGACTCATAGAAACTACCACTCATCTCTTGCAAATCTTTTATGATCCCCCTAGTTCCAGAGGCTCAAGGCTCCCCCAACTCAAGTGCAGTTTCACCCAACCAGTGAGGCTGACCCACCATCCCCTGCTTTTCTTTACTTTCTCTGGGGACACACTGCAGTGGGAGGCCCAGGTCCATGTCAGGTCGGCCTCCATCAACCCAGGCCCCAGGTTAACCCTCTACTCACAGGATGGGAGCAGATAACGTACTGCATGA
Source organism: Pseudorca crassidens (assembly GCF_039906515.1). NCBI lineage: Eukaryota > Metazoa > Chordata > Mammalia > Artiodactyla > Delphinidae > Pseudorca > Pseudorca crassidens. The sequence continues at coordinate 88,643,597 of NC_090305.1, read as the reverse complement.
TTTAGGGTTATGTGAGTATATACCTACTCCAAAAAAATTAGAAGAAACAATTTAGAACTTTACCAAGTTAAGATACGGTGGCACTCTGCATAGCTATTAAAACCAGAAGCTGTGGGACTTGTCATTTTTATTTTATGCACTGTTATACCATTTGAATTTTTTTAAGCTGTGTACTTCTATTGAAAAAGTTGTAGCAAGCCTGATTTTATTAAGATTAAAATTATAATAGGGCCAGTACTCTTTATGTCACGTGACTAGGCTTTTCTGCACGTGTCCCATTATGTTTCCTTCTTTTACACAATTGACTCTGTTTCGAGAGACAGCACGAATAATACTTCTGTTTCGTATCAGGACTGCTTTCTCTTTAAAAGTGCTGCGAATGTATTGGGAATCATGCCTTCTCAAGAGTGCTGAAGGTTCTGCCTCGGTAACTTCTAGAATTTGCTGGTTGGAAACCTAGACTAATAGAAACATTGGCTTGAGTGTATAGTTGATTGTAAAGTAAACCATCAAGTTGGTACTGAGTGACGAGCTCCTTGGCTCTCTTTGTACATCTGAAGATGCATCTTCCATGAACACTTTCTCATGCATGTGTGACTGTCAGACACCTATTAGGTTTGTCATACAGTGAATGTAGAAGTAGCTGTGAATGGACCAGTCAAGAAACGGGCAAGTTATCTGTGGGGTGTATCGTGTCGGAAGTCGTGGTCTGTGTGGTTAAGAGCTCATAGATGGAGGAGGAAACTGCTACAGGCTGGTCCAGTGAAGAAGGGCTCAGAGGAAGGAGGGAGAAACACAGACTGGATCTTGAAAAAGCATAAAAATAAGAAAAGGGCATTCAGGTATAAAGGGACCTGCAGGACAATCTAATCATTATGTTAAGTTCAGTTGGAGCAGATCTAGGTTGACGCTTCCACAATCTTGGTGCTCTCAGTAAGAAAAAGAATAACACAAAGATATTTTTGAAGGTTTCACAAAAGCACACGACCTAGTGAGCACGTTGCCAGGGCCCCTCCTAGACCCTGGAGGGACCCTACGTAAGCGAGAGCCTTTGGCTTCCGAGTTTGGTGGCATTGATCAGTGCCAGGCAGGGGGTCTCGGGGTGAAGGGGGAGCTCCAGGACCTGAGAAGGTCACCCCTTTACCTTCAGGGAGGTCACAGCTTGTGGTGGGCACAGGAGTTAGGACACACTCGAGAAAATATTTGTTAAATGCCTGTGTACCAAGCAGAGTGCTGTGTCCTCAGAGACAAGAGTCCCTTTCTTCCCAGAGCCTGGAGTCTGGGCCTGGTGGTATCTGGAAGAAGATGGAGCTGGGTTTGACTGTGACACGTTCCTTTTCTAGCTGGCTGACCTCAGTCAGGTGCGTTAATTCACCTCAAGAGGAGGCCACTTGGCTTGTGTCAAAGCGAGGCAGAAATCTGGCTCCCGCTTTGGTGTGACATTCATACATGATGCCCTGATGTGGCCCGGCCCGTGGCAGGCCGCCAGCGTTAATTTCTTTTTTCTGCTACTTTTGCTGAGGACGACCTACGTGACAAGCCAAAGAGTGACCATGGTGTCGAGATGCACAGAGCACCACACTGAAACCAAGAGGACACTTCTTCTGAGTACCTGAAACTATCTTACTGGGTATCTGTCATTAAAATTTAAGTTCCATGAAGGGCAGAGGCCTTTCCTGTTTGGTTCGTCACTGTATCTGCAGCACCTAAAGTAGGGTCTGATATGTTGGTGACACTCAGTAAATGCCTGTTGAATGAATGAATAAAAGACACATGCTTGGCGTTCTCCACGGATACAGTTTGACACCCTTATTACAATTAGAGCTCACTCGTTCCAGGCTCCTTGGATATCGCTGTCTGTGTTCATTTTTCTCAACCTCAGCACCGTTGACATTTTTTTGGCATTTTTTTATACCAGATAATTCTTTGCTGCGGATACTGTCCCCTGAGTTATGGGATGTTTAGCAACATCCTTGGCCTGTAGCCACTGGGGGCCGGTAGTGCTGCCCCCTCCCCTCATTTGTGACACACAAAAATGTCTCTGGACATTACCAGATGTCCCCTGGGGGGCTGGGGGCAGAATCACCCCAAATTGAGAACCATTGGTTCGTGTAGTCGTTTGGGGCTCGGTGAAAGGAATCTCTCAGATCTCAGGGTCACGAAAGGATCATAAAGGTCATGAGTTATGGCATCTCATACCATCCACTTGTAATTGTCCAGGCCATTCCTGCTGCCTCCACCTCCTCTGACATAGTCTCGGGGGCAACACATGAGCCAGCTATCCGTGGGCCTTTCGACACACACAGTGACAGAACCATTCTAGCACGCGTCTGCATGGAGCCGATGGCCAAGGTGCCCCCGAGTAGACGCTGTCGTTAGAGCCTTGAAAATAATGCTCTTGCAAAAAGACAGCGGAACTGGAATGGCTCTGCCTGTCCACCTCATACCTCCCCTGCCGTCCTACTGCTTCCCTTTCTTCCCTGTGTATTTATGATCTCAACCATCTCCCTGGCCCTTCCAGAACCATTTTGGAAATGGAAGGCAGGAAAGAAGAAAGAGGAAGAGAAGAAAAAGGAAAAAGGAGGTAAGAAGAACACGAGCATGGGAGCACCCAAAGATAACGCCCAGAGTAATCAGCCTTGACCGTTGTTGGACACCCATAGAATTGGGTCCATCCAATCAGTGCACCCTAACAATAAGGTTAGAATGGTTCTGCCACTGTCTGCAGACAGCCTTCTGTTTGATGTATAAAGAAATGATTCAGAGGGCATCTGGAAGATGCATCTCAGTTTTCTCCTAAGGACAGATTACTGGTGTGGGGCGGCCTCTTTTGGTGGAAAGAATAGGAAATACGCTAGAATGATACCGAAGAGTTGGGAGGCGGGAAGGATGCATTTCCGTGCCTTGCGGAAACTGTAGAAGGATCCCGGAGGCGTGAGTGTGTAAGAGCTGGCCTCTCTCGTATTACCCTGGATCGGGTAATTTGTCATCCCATTTCATTGAATATCCATTGCCTCCAGGCCTGGGGTTAAACTTTCTCCCTATCACTTGCAAAGCACGCAGGTTCTCAAGAGAGCACCACCCCTACAGGGGGAAGAATGGTTTTTGCTCTTTGCCTCTAGAAAGCATACGTGTTTTGAGGGTCCTCCACTTGCCGTGGCACAGAGAACCACCACCCCAGTTGCTGGTTGACCCTCCTCAACCCGGCTTCACCCAAGACATGATGAGCAGGGCTCTTAGAAATAGCAATTGAACAGCTCTTGGAATGAAGCTGACCTTTCACTGCTGGTTCTCCCTAAGCCCAGGTTTGCTTTATTGTATTTCTGCAAATCGAGCTTGCCTCCTTCCCTAATTTTACTCTTATTATCCCCTTGCCCCACCCAGAATTTTGACTTCGTCTCACATCTTTTTTTTTTGGTGGTGGGGGGGAGGAATGGTTTCTGGGGGGGGGGGTTTATAGATTTTTTTTTTGGGGGGGGGCCGCGCTGTGCGGCTTGCGGAATCTCAGTTCCCTGAGCGGGGATTGAACCCAGGCCACAGCAGTGAAAGCACCAAATCCTAACCACTAGACCACCAGGGAACTCCCTCACATATTTGCACAAATGTATGAATTTATATATTTCTCATTATCAGTGAATTTTTATTTGCTCACTGTATACATGTGGTTGTGCCCATAATGTTATGTTCTTCTCAAGGAGCTGCAGTCACAGGACGCTCTAAAAAGAATTAAAATGAGAACAAGTAGAAGGCAGTGTAGCTTGCTGGTTAAAAGCTTGGTCCCTCAGCTCCCCCTGCCAGCCAAGCTTCAAGTTCTGGATATGTGACCTTGGGCAAGCTCCTAATCTCTCTGTGCCTCAGTCTCTTGTCTGTAAAATGGGTAAATTAAAGTATTTGCCATCTTCACAGAGTGGTCGTAAGGATGGAAAAGGATAATACATAAAAAAAAATGCTGAGCCTGTTGTTTGATGAATAGTTAATACTCAGTAAACACTAGCTATTATTATTCAACGAGATTTCTCAACAAAGTTTTTGTTTTTTTAACATTTCCTGCTCTGACTCAGTTTTCTTTTTTATTTTAGGTTCCATTTTTTGGACGGAGAATGCATCACACGTGTCCATGCCTGCCCGGCTTAGCCTGTTCACGGACTTCGTTTAACCGATATACTTGTTTAGCCCGAAAGTAACCACTTTAGAGGAGAAACTTTAAATGTGAACAGCCACACGATGTCCGTAAAGTCTGTTTACCTGTGATTGTGCCAAACAATTAATATGCCAGAAAGAAATGCTATTGCTTCCTCAACTTTCCAAGTAACGTTTTCCTCTTTGATTTTTTTTTTTTTTTTTTTTTTTTTTGCGGTACGCGGGCCTCTCACTGTTGCGGCCTCTCCCGTTGTGGAGCACAGGCTCCGGACGCACAGGCTCAGCGGCCATGGCTCACGGGCCCAGCTGCTCCGCGGCATGTGGGATCCTCCCGGACCGGGGCACGAACCCGTGTCCCCTGCATCGGCAGGCGGACTCTCAACCATTGCGCCACCAGGGAAGCCCTTCTCTTTGATTTTTAAGTGATGTGTTACTTTTCTTTTTTTTTTTAATCGAAAGCGGATTTATGTTTTGAATAGAAATGTAAAGTGCAAGGCATTATGGAGCCAGTTTTCATTCATTTCCCTGTTTGTGTTTTGGTTTGGCTTTTTTTTAATGCCAATAACTTGTCCATTTTCACAGAAGTGTGGAGAATAGGAATTTGATATTTTGGTACAGAAACTTTCTTTTTCTTAAAACACCCCCTGCCCCACTGTGTGTGCACACATGCACGCATACGCGCGCGCGCACACACACACACACACACACACACACACCTTGGTCTCTTTCCCTCACTCCTCAGTGAGTTTTAAGACTCTCATTTTATTGTTTGGCATTTCCCTCTGAGCCTCTAGCATTTTAAAGTGGGGATCCACATCCTTGAGCTTCCTGGCAGAATCACTGATGAGAATCAAGCTTTTTGCCTGATACTTAAACAGTGAAAAGAATGTGTAGTTGAACTAGACCCCCCAAACTTCTCTTATATGGAGTGGAGGCAGGGGTGCTTCTGAACTTTAACTGAACCTGCTTATGCAAGTGGGTTTCAGGTCTGCAGTTTGACTAGTATGAGGACAAAAAGAATGGAAGTCAAATTAATTTAGTCCAGATTCCTAGATTTGGGATTTTTTTAAAAGACTTTTCCAGTATAATATTACATTTATTTCTTTTCCTTTTTATAAAGTTGCTTTTTTTTTTTTTTAACGAAAGTCTCCTAGTTAGAGATGTTCTAGAAAATGTCACTTGAAGAGGAAGTATTGATTTTAATCTGGTATAACACTAGTTATCATTTTTAAATCGGTATTAAGTTGTCATTTAAACTTTATTTGTAACCCAAAGGTCTGTTGTAATGGATTGCCTGACATCCCGTCATTTGTACCTGTATCAATATTGCTGTGTAAAAATTCTGTATCAGAATAATGATGGTACTATATATCATTTGATTTATTTTTAATATCATATGCTTATTTTTGTCACAGCTGTCAGTTCGTATTACAAGCGGATTTCTATATAGCCCACGTTCTAAAATGGGTAAAGACTCCGAAGTCGGTAATATAGCACTAACAGTGTGTAAGTTTTCATTTTATGTACTGGAAGGTTCTGTTTGCATGAGTTTTAAGGTAGTATAAAAATAATGTGTTAAATCAGTGAGGTTTTGGAGCATGAAGGAAAATTATGACATGCAAAACTGACTGTGATCAGGAATGGACTCACAGGACTTCACTGTCTTGATTCAGCAAATAGTAACAGGGTGTCGATCATGGGTGGTTAGGCAGGGTGCTAGGTGCTGGCTGTACAGCGATGCCAGTGTAGCCTGGCCTTGAAAAACCCACCAAGTGTTGTAAATGGATTCAACGTTGCAAATAAACAACTTCTGGAATGTGTTTAACTGACTAAAGTGGCTGTGCTAACCCACTAACAGTTGCAAAAAAAAATTGTCCATTTTGTAATTATTTATTCATCCAGGACTTACAAATGCACATTATGTGTAACTTTACCTCTGGAGTAACGTGTCCCATAAGTGTATGGGATTTTGCTGTACTAAGTACCATACTTGGTCCTAGAAGGATTAATTTTGGTTCAGTTTAGTTTGGGTTCAAGAAACATTCCTTAGTCAGTTTGTTGGATAAGAAAGATAGACTTCAAGTGGAATTATGGGTAATTTTGCTCAATGCTCTTTTTCTATAACGTTCAACATGTCCTTTTTCATAAGTGGTGAAAATTTGATTGGGTCCATCGTCCGTTTCCCCCCAGGTTAAAAGACTTATAACTTTTATAAAATTTTGCTTTTATATATATCAACTTAATATTTTAAATCGCTACCTAAAAACTTAGACTGCATGTACACAGCCAAGAGAACCAATGTGAAGCTTGTGTAGAAAACTTAGAACTGTACCTACTGACTCACTACGATCCAAAGAAACACAGAACTTTGTCATTTGTTACCTCTCTCCATCGTTATTATTTTTACTGAGGAGTGTACCCTTCTATCTGGTTATTATTTTTTAACTTGTTACCAAAGTTAGCACCTATCAAACCATTGTTTCAAAAACCTTGTGATCATGCTTCATGGAGAGCCTTTAAAATAATTCTGTGCAAAGCACACAAAGTCTTGGGCTATAAAGATGGTGGTGCTGTTTCTTCCAGTCCCTGGGACAGTCTCTCACTGAAGCTGGAACTTCGTAGGCCAGAATTTCTAAAAGTAAGGTAAAGTGAGAATTTATGCAAGAAAACTTAAGTCAGCTATCTAGTCTGATATAAATATTGTGAATGGATTCCATCCTGTCTAAGGTAGAAATAGACCTTATGCCAGCAGCTACTGACCAAACTCAAATGGACCTTTGGATTTCTTGGCAAACATTGATTTTGATAAAAACTGTCATGTCTGACTTGAGCCTTTTTTTAAGAGCAGCATTTTTTTTAACTGTAGAAAAGTGTGTGCCAAAACTGTGCCCTTACAAACCCGGTTATCTATCTGAAAACCTTCATCCTTCCCAGCATATCCCTGTGTCTTTTGTTTTACCAAACCAGACCAGTGATAGGTGAAACACATAAACAGACTTTACTCAGCATTGGTTCTGTTATCAGAAATCTCACCCGACTCTTTTCTCACTTCATTTTTCACAAGATTATAAAGTCAGGCACCATTTTAATGGTTTTCACAAGTGGTGTTTTCTCACATGACTGGGAACAGGCCTGTTCCCTAGAGACAGTACTGAGGCTGGCATGAGTGTGTGTGGTTCATTCTTCAAAGCAAACAAGCAAAACAGTAACTTCTTATGGAAATTTTTAAACATCAACAAATCTAAACCAAATTGTATGAGGAAGCCTCTATCTCCATCATGCAGCTTTTTATCAATAATTATCTCCATGCCAGTCTTGTTTCACCTCTACCCACCTCCCGCCCCACCCTCAAACCTTCACCTCTCCTGTCTTGTCTCGAATCAAATCAGTTTCATCCCTTCTCCATAGGGTCCACTGTGAGATGGACAGGCACAGCCTTGTGTGTTGGTAGTAACATCAATCCTTCTTTTACGATGGCTCTCTGCTTAGATGTTGCCAAGGCCCTTTCACTGATCAGCCTGTCCTCCTAAACATTTCCTCTTAAGATATATTTTTGAAATCTCAAGTTGGAGTTCAAAATGGAGGAGCAAAATATTTTCAGACCCAGGATGTGCATATATGAATGAATATTTACTCTTGTATAAAATTTTAAAAGAAAATATTTGCTGCTCAAAGTAAGAAATTTTCACAGTAATATTGCTAACTATGTATTGTGATTGGGTTCGGGGAGTTAAATGTTGTCTGCTATCGTTAGTCCGTTGGACAACTGATGTTAAATATTCCCTGTTAATTCTCCTGGATTCGGTTAGGGAGGGGGAAAATCCCAGAGTGGAAATTATGGCTGGTAGACTCCAATTGTCTTCCACAATTCATCCATCCATTCTCAAATTCTCTCTCTCCCCCCGCCCCTCCCCCGTCCCTCTCTTTTCTCTCTTTCCTCCCTCCCCCCTCCTCCCTCCTTTCTCCCTTCTTTCTCTCCCTCCCCTTGCCCCTCCCCCAAGAGGTTTTACCTGGGTACCGGGTCACTCATCTGGACATCTAGAGACTGCATTTACCAGCAACCCTTAGTCAGATGTGACTTAGCAATGGAGCGTGGGCAGAAGTGATATGCCTCACTGCCTTAAAAGTAAATTGCACTCCCCTTCCTCTCCAGCAGGGAGATGCAGCAGTGAATCTGGCTCCTTTGGACCCAGAGAGTGAAGGTAGGGCTAACCCACCAGTGGGTCACTGAACGACTTCCTGAAGCAGTCACCCAGCAGCCCAGAGAAGCAGTTCAGCCACTCCGATTCGAGGGCTCTGTTCAAACACTTCCGCTTCTCCCCTAATCAATATGAACGGCATCATTTTTTCAGAAGTGCATCATTTGGTTAATACCTCTTTCTGTGATCTTAAAAAGTTTGTTCTGGTGTTCTTGCACAGTGAGTGGTTGCCCTGCAGAAGGTGGACTCAACCCCCAACCCCCCAAATTGGTTTGGATATTGGGACAGATGCTGCCACACACACTGGAAAGACGTGACAACATTGATGACTCACGTCGTGGGATTTTCTGGTGAGAACAGAGCAGGTGCACGTCAGCCCAAAGTGGCAACAGCGAGGCAGTTCGGTTCGTTTTAGCTTTTATTATGGTCAGGAGGCAGGGCTGGGTGAGAATTCCTACCTGCTGGGGTGGGGAAGAACGGAGAGGAGAGTGTGAGGCTGGAGTGTGGTCAGTGCTTAAACATCCAGAATGGAGTTTTCATGTTTATTGCAATCCTGAAAAAATATCATAATGAGAAACTGATAGCCAAATGGAAGAAGAATCTTCAAATCAGAAATGGTTAAATTCACATTCTTTGGTCACAAGAGCATTCCTGTTCCATACACTAGGAAAATGTGTAAATGTATTTTTTTTTAATTTATTTTGGCTGCGTTGGGTCTTTGTTGCTGCGCGTGGGCTTTCTCTAGTTGTGGAGATCGGCGGCTACTCTTCGTTGCGGTGCGCGGTGCAGTGGCTTCTCTTGTTGCGGAGCACGGGCTCCAGGCACGTGGGCTTCAGTAGTTGTGCCGCACGGGCTCAGTAGGTGTGGCATGAGGGCTCAGTAACTGTGGCTCGCGGGCTCTAGAGCGCAGGCTCAGTAGCTGTGGCGCACGGGCTTAATTGCTCCGCGGCATGCGGGATCTTCCCGGACCAGGGATCAAACCTGTGTCCCCTGCCTTGGCAGGCGGATTCCCAACCACTGCACTACCAGGGAAGCCCCTAAATGTATTTCTTGATGCTACTGTTTCAAACTCAAATATGTCATCTACCCACGGATTAAGAAATTTGGGAGACAGAGTCACTGAGGCTCATTACAACCGCACATTTTCTATGACGTTTAAATGAATTTTAATCTCACCAAGAGGTACTAGAAAAAAAAGAATAAACTTCAAAAGACAGACTTTCAGTGAACGAAGCTGTTTTTCCAGCTAGCAAAAAGTAAAGTAACATGCCGTTAGCAGAAGACTAATCACGCCTTTGTATAATTGTGTTCCTTTTAATAGAAGCAGGTATTAAATATATATCTAAAGGTGTTGAATTCTAATATCTTTATAAAACTTATAAAGTAACTTACAAATTAAAAAAAAATCTTCTGTCAGACCACATGTCACCCTACTCATAAAGGATTAGAACAATTATGCAAATCAAATTCTAGAAATAGCTTTGGTATCCCATAATTCCTCAAGATAGATATGCAAATGAACTGGATCGTGACTGTGGGTTAAAAGAATTACACACCATACGGTTAAACTCTTTAGTATGTCACTCTCCAGAATGAATACCTGTGACAGGGGTTCTTTCCTATCTGTTCTTCCTTTTTTTTTTTTTTTAACATGTTCTCTTTTTCTTCTGCTAAGCACATTGCAATGCAAATTGGTCAGGACTCAGGGACTATGGGGGAAAATATAACGGGGTGGGGGGGGAATAAATATGTTAAATGAAAAAGGCGAGGGCAAGTTTCATCCCCTCATGCATTTTAAATTTTATGATCTCTAGAGAATATTTTAATAAGGCATGTATTAAGTCAGCGTTGCAACTTTAATAATTTTTCAAAGCCTTTCAAACTTACAGCACATCTACGTATCTTCAAGAAAGTGAAACCATTTATTGCGCCCTCCAGGTTCCAACACAGGTTCTAACCGAAAAACAGTGTGTGCTTCTCAGATATCACATCCTGGCAGAAAGCAAGATTTTCATCCCAGAAAGCTACGCAGACTGGCATAACTCAGGTAATAAAAATATCTCGAGTGATGTTTTTAAATATACACTTTCCTACCAGTTTACATCTTCTCTACCCAGAATAGGCTGGCCACTTAAAACTTAATTTGTAAATGACTAAATTATTCCTCCTAGAAGCTAAGTGGTAAAATAGCTTTAATTTACTTGTCTCCTTAATGTTACTGAGAAATAAGACAGTTGCATTTATGCCTTGACGTTGCAGCTTAAAACATTTGTGCATGTTTTCTCTGTGTAATTTGAAGTGACTTTGAGTCTTCAGGCTTTCAGATATAAATTTCAAGCTGTTTATTTATCTTAAATGCCTGCAACCAGTATATAGGGTGAATCGAATACTTACTAAGACTTTTCTTCTCCTTTTCCCTTGAGCAAAAGCTCGAAATACCTTTTTCTCTAGGGTGAGCCTACTACTCCTCCTTCCTTTGGAAAGAGAGGAGAGTGGTCTCCTGGAGAGCTACCTGTTTGATTTCTGTTCGGTTCTGACATTTCTAATCTGACTTGCTGGCTCTCCCTGCAAAAAGATTTTAGGTAACAAACTTTCTCCATTCAAACGACCACATCCCTTACTGGCACTTGAGCTTTCGCATAGAGTTGGAACAGAAAACTTTGAAGAGAGAATTATGTGGTTTTATTTCCCTTAGAAACACTTATTTTGAAAATGGACCCCAGAGTGAGGAGAATGTGGGAATCAGAAAGATGGGGAAGGTGGAAACTGGACAATTTTTTGTTCCGTCTTCTGGTTTTTCCTGCTTTCCTCAGTAGGGCAACCAGAGAGAGTCTGCCTAAGGGCCCTTTCTGGCCAATCAGCTGTGAGGTCTGTTCTCCTCATTATCCCGAGCTCTTTTTCTCGATCCCTCTTCTGGCGTATCTCATGTTCTGCCTTGATTTATGGTTTGGGGCACATTGGCCAGGTTTCTCCAATTACCTTGCTAACTCATCAGCAAGAGAACTGGACCTTTCTTATCCTCTGTGTTCCCCTGCACTTCCCAACACAGAAACTGGCTTCTTATTCACTTAAATACCTTTGTGACCACCTAGAGGGGTGGGATAGGGAGGGTGGGAGGGAGGGAGACGCAAGAGGGAAGAGATATGGGAACATATGTATATGTATAACTGATTCACTTTGTTATAAAGCAGAAACTAACACACCACTGTAAAGCAATTATACTCCAATAAAGATGTTAAAAAAAAAAAAAAGAAAAGAAAAACAAAAAGAATCCTGGCTGCTTCAGTCATTCTTGTAAAACAATAAAATTAAACTTATTAAAAAAAAAATACCTGTGGATTAGATGGATTCATTCAGGTGGTTTTCCAGATATCTATAACTAAATTTGTCATACTAAAAGCTTAAAAATACACTGATCATGGTAACAGTTTTTATAAAGTGCAATTAAATAGAACCAGCCTTGTAATAGTTATTTTTAAAAATCTTCTCGATTTATTTCAATCTAAGAAATCAAGTCAAATCTATTTTATTATTTTTTTCCAGAGCCAGGTTAATCTGACAGTTAACAGACGGCTGAATGATCTGATAACTGGAAATGTGAATTGAATTAAATAAGCCTAATTTAAAAAAATTTGTGACTACAGTTCCAGCATATCAGGCATATCTGTCAAGGGAGTGGAGAGGATGGAATTGTTTTAACTATTGTTGCAGTTAATTGTTGCTTCAAATAACAGGCTTTCTGAATATCAGTGCCTGAAGCAATAGCAGTTTTTATTTCAAGACCAGAAATCTAAAATCTAGAGATATGAGGTTGCATGTTTGGGTAAGTAGATCAACAATGTTAAAACAGATGTCTGCTCTTTTTATCTTTCTGGTCTGCTATTTTCACCATGTTGACAGTATCTCTTCTCATGGTTGCAAGATGGCTGCTGTGGCTCCAAGCATTACAGCCTCATCAAAAATATCCCAAAAGGAAGGAAAAGGGAGGGGAAGAGGGCTCTGTTCTTAGGCTGAGGTAGATCCCAAAAGTCTTGTCCAAGTTGGAGAAAAAGCCTAAAGAACCCCGTGGACTCAGATCAAGTTTGCTTTTAATTTTGTTTACTCGAGAAACAGCTAATAAACAATGCAAAGGATAATGATATGGGTCTAGAATATGGATGGGTGGAGACAGTTTCCCATTACCTCCTTTGTCCCTCACAGAGGCGGTCTTGAAGTCCAGTGGTCTTGGAGGGTCACACAGAGTGGCCCGTCTACCAGGTGAATGGAGAACAGTGTTTTGAGTCCACTGCATTTTACAACCTCAGCCATCTCAGTTCACGGACAACTTGAAATGCCAGTAAGCCTGCTACTCAGCCCACCGTGGCACTCAGATCTAATGACTGTGTTTGGAGACTTGGAAATTTTTCAGGACCTGCATGGGGACAATCTCCCCTTCTCTGTAGAGGTTAGTTCACCCTTTATGTCTAAGAGTTCAGCCTGTATGTTTGAAAGCTTAACAGCGGTTGAGTTGGGAAAAGAGGAAGTAAGGACTTTGGACGCAAGAAACAACGCAGAAAAGGCATGTTGGTGTGACCCAGTATGGTCTGTTCAGGGCACTGCCAGTGACTTGCAGTGGCTGGAGCACAGAGCCTGAGTAGGGAGTGGGAGGATGTGAGACCAGCACGGGAGCCAGGAGCCCAGGTGTGCACCGTGCGAGCCCAGCAGAGGGGTGACTGGGCCAAGAAGGCCTTCCAGAAGTCTTGGATCTGAGTCCAGCACAAACCTGATATTCGGCTAAGACCCAGGGGTACAGCTGTACAGGTTAGTTATGCCCGTGTCATCCCAGTTATTACATATTGTGAATGTTGCCTCTGCTCTAGAGGAGGTGGTGAGGGAGTCCCCAGGCAGAGGAGGGGGACGGGCTTTCCAGGGAGAGCTTATACAAAGGTAACCAGAGGAGGGAGAGGTGGAAATATAAGGGGAAGATGAGGCCAGGGTGGTGGAGGGGCCGGACCATAAAAGGCCTTCTGTGGCAAACCAGAATTTTGCACTTGTATGGGTCATGGAAAGACAGTGAAGGGTAGAACCAATCTTGCCAACCCAATGATCCATCCTGACTCAGCCCCAGGACCTGGGACCCTGGTACCTCTTAGGGGCAGGGCGTTTGAAACTGTAGATGGCTGATGGCGAGCCCAAAGCCTTGGCAGAAATGATTGTGTTGTATTTTCTTTCTTTCAAAAAGAGGGAGAAAGAAAGGAAGAAAGAGAGAGGGAAGGAAGAAAATAGAGGAGGAAAGGAGGGAGAGAAGGAATAAGAGAGGGAGGAAGGGAAGAAAGAAGAGGAAAAAGGGAAGAAAGGAAAAGGAAAGAAAAAAGGAAAGGTAGAAACCAATATGGCAGGACTGACAAGGTCTGGCAAGGCTGAATGGTGCGTATGGAGGTTATTCTTCATCATCATGGTTATTGACTTGTGATTCGCCTCCCCACTTTGAGATATTTCAATTTGTAAAAAATGAACATGGTCAGGTGGAAATCTAAAAGTAGATATAAGTCTTTCTGCAAAGCGATTTGACATATGGTGTCAAAAGACCTAAAGATGCTCATTTTTGACCCAATAATTCCATGCCAGGACATGCACAGATTTATAGACAAGCAATCTATTTTCTTTTGCTTCAAGTATAGACATAACCCATTAATTTCACCTGGGGAGGAGTGGCGGAGGAGTTATGCTAAATTAACTTGTCAATGACAGAAAATGAGCTATTTTAATGGAAGTTTTCCCCAAATACATTGTTCCTGTCCTGGTACAAGAAGTAGAGTATTCTGAAATACAAGTAACCTTCTCTTGATGATTCTTTATTAATATAATTAACAATCAAAGTACAGGCTAATAAATTCAGTGATGAAAGTAGCTGTTGAGGTGCAAGGGGAGTTTTGCTCCTGCACAGTATTCCTTTGGACAGCTAGTTCCTCTGCATCTCTTGGTTCTTCTTTTTCCTTTACAGTTGGCCGTCATTTCTCATTACTTGTCACTTGAATTCTCATTAGAAATCTCCCATCCAGTCAGAACAAAGCAAAACAAAATATAGGAGTTAGCCCTGACAGCCTAGTTCCTATGCCATGGCAGGTGCTACAAATTCTGACCATCACATAGGCTTAGTGACTTCTGTTTTTTGAACCTGGATCACTTGTGGCTGGTGGGGGGATGTTGGATGAGGAGAGATTTACTTCCTTGGCTTGTCTTTAGATAAGCTAAGATTTCTGATGAGTGGCCCTTGGATAATTAATGTCTACCCGGTCGTATGATCTGGGGAGAAACAGGCTGATAGTTACTCATACTTTCCAAATAGGAGACTGTCTGCATAGACTGATTGACATTTACGGACAAAATAAAATAATGCTGACCATTCTCCTGCAATAAATTGGCCACACCCTCTTATTATGACTTATCCATCTTGGACTGAATATTTAATAGTTTATATTATGCGCAACTCAAATTTCAATATATTTACTGTACCCACGTTAATTATTATTTTATCAAAGTGGTTACTTTGCTTACATTCATGTTTTCTATGTTCATAAAAAAGTTTTGAAGCAGTATATATATATACTGCTTCTTCCCTTGAAGAGAAGATCTGCAGATTTTTTATCTTGCATTTTAAGTTAACAAGCCTCCAAATGTCTTAGAAATTATGGTCAGCGAAACAGCATGCACTAAAAGGATAATAAAAACATGAGTACCTTACTTAGACGCATATTACCACCTGTCACAGTCTCAAACAACAACAGGAACAAAAACCCACTCCAGAATGAAAATACTGGTATATTTATATAATGCAAAGAGAAATACAGATATAAATCCTCAAAACGGAAGATACGTTAATAAAAATGTAGCATTATAAGCGAAAAAATACAGTACTTGCAGAATTTAGTCTTTCAACTTAAGGTTACAACGTGTCTAACAAAGAAATAGTACTTAAAATTATAGTTCTCATTATTAATTTAAAATAACCATCAGGAGAACAGCACAGCTTAACCTAGCAAACATTTTAAGGAAATGCTTTGTCTCATAGAAGAGTATCATTATATTCCATCCATTTATACCATGAACAAGAGAATAACAATTTTCAAAGTGGCAATTAGTTTCATAAGACAGAATAAAACTGGGCTCTTCAAAGCACAAACTGTTCCCCTAAAATTATTTTAATTTTTATTGGCAAAAAATACCTAAACAGTTTTGATTTAGCACTCTGCTTGTCTCTGAGCCCTCCCAATCCGTGAACCACAATCAGTACATACAAAAACATGCAATACTGTATTTTCTCCACACCATTACTAACCAAAACACTTTTTACTCTTTTGAAAGGTACAGTTTTACAGAAATGTTTCCACTCAAGATTGGTATGATACAAAGAGCAGTTGTCGCTGACGGGCATTTCCTAGTAGTATAAAGCAAGGTAGGAAACAAATCTTGTGTTGTTACTGATTAAAAATGACTGCCTTGCTACTCGTTCCCATTTCTGCTCTTTAACTTCAATATCAATACTGAACAAAATTCTCAACGCCTTCAAAGAACCACAGCAGTCCAACTGACCCCACCGATGGCAATTCAGAGGGAACTTGAGACAACTTTCCCTCTTTCTCCTGCTGCCAACAGAAGACCCTCAAGAAATCAAACTTGTGAAGTCCCCCTGGGTTCCTCTACCTCAATGCAAAATGTAATGCCACTTGAGGTTGTCAAAAATAGCTTCTGTAGAAAACTGGCCATGGTCTTTAGGAAAGGTTGCATGAAAAAAATTAGTTTAGCCTTTATTGAAAAAAAAAAAAAAGAGTAACTCATGGAATAAAAGACATCAGTGCCAGTACAAAGACTCCAGGGCCTGCTGTCAGGATGAAAATATATTTAGGAGAACAATCGCAAGGAGCTGGGGTGGGGCTGGGACTTCGAAACCCTCCCCCCAAAAGGAGTCTGTACAATCCTAGTGATGATGCACTTCGAGAGCCGTTTTGAAGGCAGCTCAGAAAATTAAAAAGGGGGCAGAAGGGGGAGAAAAGACGTCACTGTCCAAGCCAAAGGGAGAAGCCGGGTTGCGGTGCAGGTGAAGGGAGAGCCACTTATAAACCGATGCCTTTCAAGTCGCAGGGGAGGGTGGCCTGGGTGGCCTGGGGGCTCTGGCAACAGGGGAACTGGGCTCGGAAGCAGTCCCTGAGCTCTCTGTTGAAGAGGAAGCACACGACGGGGTTGATGCCGGCCTGCGCGAAGGTCAGCCACACGGAGGCCGTCAGGTAGGCCTGGGGGACAGCGCCGGGCCGCACCAAGATCCGCATGTAACTGGCCACGACGTAGGGCCCCCAGAGGAACAGGAAGAGCAGCGTGATGGCATAGAACATCTTGCACAGCCTCTTCTCTGTCTTGAACTCCTCGAGCACGAGGAGGCGGCGCGCGCCACGGCCGGGCCCGGCCGGCCGGATGCCCACGAGCGCGGGCGGCGTGGGCCCGCGGCCGAAGCCCGCCGTCCAGTTGGCGGCCGCCTGGCCGGTGGCACCGGGGCCGTGGAAGGTCCAGTCGTGGCTGACGGCGGGCACGAGGCGCGCGGGCCGCATCTTGCGGCGATCGTGGATGAAGAAGAGCAGGCGGAGGTAGACGAGGTGCGTGGCGCCCACCACCACGGCCAGCAGCAGCAGGAAGCCCAGCGCGCCGGGGGCGCCGTCGGGCCGCTGCTCCAGGGCGCACGGCGCGTCCTCCTCGTCGCCGCCGCCGCCGCCGTCCAGCACGGGCGGGAAGGCCGCGGCCAGCGCCAGCGCCCAGGCGGCGCACACCAGCATGGCGGCGCACGGCCAGCCGGCCAGGCGCTCGGCGTAGAAGCGGTGGTGCGCTATGGCCAGGTAGCGGGTGACGCCCACGCCGAGCAGCAGGAAGGCGGCGTGGAAGCAGAAGAGCGCGGCCAGGAAGGCGAGCAGCTTGCAGCCCAGCGCACCCGGCGGCGCCCCCGCGGCGGCCGCTGCCCGCCGCGCCGCTAGCATGACGGCCGGGAGGCAGGCGAGCGCGCGCAGCCCGTCGGCCAGGCACAGGTCGAGCAGCAGGTAGTACGGGGCGCGGTGCAGGCTGCGCTCCCGCACGATCAGCAGCGCGAACAGCACGTTGCCCGCGAGGCTAACGCACAGCAGCAGGCTGAGCGTGGCCAGCTTGAGGCCCAGGGCGGCCGCCTCGCCGCCGCCGCCGCCGCCGCCGCCGCCGCCCGGCTCGCTCGCGTTCGCCATCGCGGCCTCCCCGGGCCGGGCGCCGCGCTCCGCTCCGGGGCCGACCCCGGCCTCGCCGCTCCGCAGGCCTGCCGGCCGGAACTCAACCAAGCGCGCGGGTCTCCGGCGAGCTCCCGGGCCGGCGGGGCTCAGCCCGCGCCCGGGTAACCCCTCCTCGGCTCCCCGAGCTGCCGCCGCGTCGCCGCCATCTCAGGAATGGTGCGCGCAGGAGGCGACGGCCACTCCCTGCGCCTCGGGCGCCGCGGGCTTCACTGCGGACCGGGCCGCGCCACCGCCCGCAGCCCCTGCATCCTCCTCCTCCTCCTCTTCCTCCGCCGCCGCCGCCGCCGCTGCGCCTCTGGGCTCTGCCCCCCGCCGGGCCAGCCGCCGCCGCCGCCGCCGCTGCCGCCGCCGCCGAGCCCCCTCCCCTCCGCCGGAGCGCGCCGCGTGGCCGCCGCCGCCAACCCCGCCGAGGCTTCCCGCGCCGCCCGGGCCGGGCTGGGCTGGGGGCGCCGCCGCAGCAGCTGCGGGGCCGGGAGGCGGCCGGGAGGGAGGCAGGGCCCAGGACGCGAGGTGGCGGCAGGTCGCGTTTGGCCCCAGGTAACGGGGGTCCGGCGGCGGTGCCCGGCGCCCGCCCTGGGGTCACTGAGGTGGCCGTGCGCGGGGGGGAGGTTGCCTGGGATGGCAGAGTCGGGAGGCCTCGGGGCGTGGGGGCGGGGTGTGGGACCGGAGGATCTGGGATGAGCCCTCTGCCCGCAAGCTCATAGTAATTCACAGTCATCGTCGTGATCACAGCCTTGTAACCTCTAGTATTCAGGTCAGCACTGATGTGGGCGGCAGTGTTCTGGGGAGCTTTACGCCCTCAGCGGTCACAGAAATACAAAGTTGGTTCTATGCTTAAACCCGCTTTATATCTGAGGAAGCAGAGGCTTGGAGGTCAAGGGAGTTGAGAGCCGGTAAGTGGTAGAGCTGAGATTCAAATTTCACTCGGTCTGATTTCCACGGCTGGACTCACCAGCGACCCTGAAGCATACCCTGCTCTCTGCCCCATTCGTGGTCCCAGTGAAGGCATACGTCAGGGAAAAGAAATTAAGCATTTTCCCTTGATTTGGAAGGTGAATCCCATGCCACCTTCCTCCCAGGGTGTCAGTCTTCTGGGAAGCCCGAAAGGGCAGCCCCTGTTCTGATCCTCAGCTGCACCAGATTCTCTCCAGGCTTTGCGTA
Source organism: Pseudorca crassidens (assembly GCF_039906515.1). Taxonomy (NCBI): domain Eukaryota; kingdom Metazoa; phylum Chordata; class Mammalia; order Artiodactyla; family Delphinidae; genus Pseudorca; species Pseudorca crassidens. The sequence goes on along the minus strand of NC_090305.1, from coordinate 88,624,816 downwards.
GGCCGTTCCCTCTGCCTGGACCAGCCCCTCAACGGGCTCCCCATCCTCTGGGCCACTCTTCTGACCAGTCTAGCTTACTCTGTACCATTGCCCATTCATTTCCTTCTTAGCACTGAATATTTGGTATTATGTATTTTTATTGCTTTTGAAGATCCTGTCGGTTCAGCTGATCTCTAAGCTCCAGGAAGGCAAGCGACTGTGTCTGGTTTTTCCTAACCCTGTATCCCCATGCCTAGGATGGAGAAGCCAGAATTTAAAAATATGTTCTTTCTCAGGTACACTCATGTTTTGCTTTGTTTTATGCAGAATATTATTTATTGGCATGGCAGGCACTGTGATGGGCATTTTTAGGATGACACAAGATCACAGAAAGCCTTGTCAGACTGAGGAGTCTAAACTTTAGTCTATAGGCAGTCAGGAGCCCTTGGAGGTTTTTGAGGAAAGTGCTGTGATTAGAAAACGACTGATGTGCGTCAGGAAGATTATTTTGACAGTAGTGTTTAAGAGGAATGACAGAGCAGAGTCTGGAAGGCTAGTCCAGAGCCTTAGCCTTTAACGTGCCCAGAAATCACTGGGGATCCTGATTCAGTAGGTCTGGATGGGGCTGGAGATGATGCCTTTCTAGTAATTTCTTAGGTGACACTAATGCTTCTGGTCTACAGACCACACTTGGACTAGCAAGGACCTTGAGGGTATTTGGACATTTTGTAAAAATCTAAGTGATGGCCAATGAGGGCCTTAGGACCCCTAAGTGGCCAGGGACAAGTGGCTGACCAGGCAAGTCTACAGATATTTGTTGACAGAAAAGAGAACTAGATTTTGGAGAGTGTTTTGGTCAGGAATTGCATTTTGATAATGGTAGCTCAAAAATGTACATGAGTTTCTTTTCTTCATAAAACAAGAAGTCTGGAGGTTAATGGCGTGGAATTATTGGCTGTAAGTCTGAGTCTCTGAAAATCTTTTAGCCCTTTCCTCGTGATCAGTAGGCTGCTGACACCCCAGCCATTCCCTCGGCATTCCAGGCAGAAAGAAGGAAAAGAAAAGAAGAGCAAAAGCGTCCTTGCCATCTAAGTGGGCCTCCTCTGAAGAGTTTTCTAGAAGGCCTACATGATAACAGACACGTATTCATTGGGTACCACTATCAGCAAAGGATATTGGGGAGTGATTTCTTACTTTGATATTTTAGAGCCAGGCACATAGCCACAGACAGTGAGTTCCAGCCTTGATGTGGACCTTAGCACTTGGGCTGCTTCTGCCCAGAGGAAGGGATGCCTTCTTTTAACTCACACAGAGATACCAACTCTGGTTCCTTTATGACACTGTTAAGGGCAGCCTGTGTTCGCTGAGCACTTGCTATGTGCCAGGCGGTGTGCTGAATACTTGACATGTGTTATCTCGTTTCATCATTCTAAGGGCCTTATGGGGTGGGTACTGTTATAATTTCCATTTTGCAGATGAGGCAGAGAGGTTAATTTGTTCAGGCTTTCACCAAAAGTAAGTGTGAGAGCTGGGATTGCAAGGCAGAAAGTCTGACTCTAGAGCCCACGCTCACAACCACCATACGTATTACGCCTTCACCATAACTGCAAAAAAAGGTGCTACCTTTGTAAAAACAAAGAACCAAACACTACTGATGTTCACAGAATTAAAGCCGCTTCAAAGAGGGGAGAGATTTTCGAAAGCATCTCATCCAGTGCTTTCATTCTGTGAACTCATACATGGCTGAGTGGGCAGTAGAATCTAGGTCTTCTCACTCCTAGGTCAGTACCGTTACCAGTTAGATGAAATCTTCATATTATTTGTTCTAATGATCACTTGACATTTCGCTTAACCTCTTGGAATCTCAAATATTCCCGTTTACAAAAGGAGAAATTGGACCAAATGATTTCAGAGGGTCCTCACCTCTGAGGTTCACTTTGTATATGAGAAAATGAAAGGTAAATGGTTATACAGTCCCGAATGGGGAGAGATTTATTCTGCATAAAAAGACCCATAAGGAGAGACATTAGTTCCTTATGATTTAGGTTTCTCTAAGGTTTCTACTTCTCTCCATGACTCAGTACGCTTCTCTTTGGGATTTGGTTTAGTCATCTTCTCAGGATCAAATAGCAGAAGCAGCAATAGAAAATATATAAATCACGGCTCTCACAGCAGTTATATGCCTGTTTCTTTCATTGTCACCATTTGTTCAGAAGATTAATACTTAAGGAAAAACTATTAACATTTCATTGCCAGAATCAACTTATTTTCCCTTTATTTTTTCTAGGGAGCTTCACTGAAGAATTTAAAATAGTTTCTTAGGCACCAATTTGAGTGCTAGCATCTCAAAGCATAACAGCTCGGTGGGATTCTTCCCTCTAAGAAAAATTGCTTCCTTTTGCACATAGATAGAAAAGTTGGGGTTTCCACCCCAAATTAGTTCTGTTACTTCTTTGCTGCACATGTAGGTGATGTAAATGGTAATGGAAGTCTGCTGTTTGGAAGACTGGTTGACAGACCTTGACAGATTCAATCAAGGCCATGGTCCCCATCATCACGGGAGACAGTTTGGCTGATGTCTCCTGTCCAGCCTCAGGCTTCTGGCTAGTCATCTGCCAATGGGCATGTTGAGCATCAAGTTAGAGGGGGTTGGTTTGACTTAGTCTCATCCCAACTCTTAGAAAACAAAATTTATGTCCAATGGATGCTGAGTTATCAAAGGATATTACTTAGATTGGCCTCTCCATGGGAGGGAGTCGTAACTTCAGGACTGCAAATGGACTTGAAGTTAAATATATCTCAGTTCATATCCGAGTCCCATCAATTACTAACATGTATCCTTAGCCAAGTCCTTTACCTCCTCTGAAATTCTGAGCCTCAAAGGCCTTTTGCGAGGAAGATTCCATTAAATTCGATCCATTTACAAAAAAAGAGTGTAACGCAAGGTGTGCGCCCAGGTGGTGTGTAATAAATGGTAAATACATTTTTTGCTCTTACTAGACTATAAATGCCTTGGCTAACCATGGCTTGATTGACTTTTATATTCTCAACCTAGCCTAGGAGGATGCCATACACACACACAGACACACACACGGACACACACACACACACACACACATATATGTGTATATGTCTCAATATTTGTGTGGCAGGTGTGAATGTCAATCTATAAAATCAAGAGTGCCAGAAATATAACTGCTTCGTAGAAACTTAATTTCTGACTGAGTTGCCATTTTGCATTGATGGTGAAGAAAAACATGTAAACTTGGTGCTTCTGGGGTTTCATCATGGACCTTTGCTTCTTTGGGATGTGCCGTAATTCCAGGCTAGTGCCCAGATGGCCCGGCACACAGTCATTCAGGGTAGTGTGTGTGTGTGTATGGGAGGTCAGTAATGTTTGGTCAGTTGTAGCCATGTTTTTTCTGTCCTTATAAGCCATTGTGGTTTGGTGATTCTTAGCTGTCTCATGCCAGACTTGGGGTGTGAGAATAGGGGCTGAGAATATATATCGTATTAGGTGTCTCTCAGCTGTATGTCTGGGAAACCCAGTGCAGATCCCCTCTCTCAGTACCCTCTCGCTCCTCCCTTCTGCCTTCGTCTCTGGGGACTCCCTGTCTGCTCCAGCATTGGGGAATACTGTGCTTTCTGTTCTTCTGGATAGTGTAATTGGTCAGTTCTCCTGGGAATCGGTGGTCCCAGAATTTAGGTGTTTGGGAGAACAAAAGTCAGGAAGCTACCTTCCGTAAACCTCTCCTTGGCGAGGAAGCCTGGACCCTGCTATCTGCTTCAGTGTGGGGAAGGAAAGGGAAAAACAGGAAGAAAAATGATCAGGTCATATCTCAAAATATTGTCCTTGCTGCATATGTTTGTTGAATGAATGACTGAATATGTCATTCATTCATTTTATGTCATTCATTCATTTTAGTGAAAACTCTTTTAACAGTTTTCTCCATGTGCAAAAAAATGAAGTTGGACCCTTACCTCACAAATACAATGTACAAAAATTAACTCAAAATGTATCCTAGACATAAATGTAAGGGCTAAAACTGTAAAACTTAGAAGAAAACATAGGAGTGAATTTTCATAACTTTAGATTAGGCAATAGTTTCTTAGATATGACACCAAAAGGATGAGCAAAAAATGGAAAAGATAGATAAATTGGATTTTATTAATTTTTTAAAGTTTGCACTTCAAAGAACACCTTCAAGAAAGTGAAAAGACAACCTACAGAATGCGAGAAGGTATTTTCAAGTTATATGTCTGATGAGGGAATTGTGTCTAGAATATATAAAGAATGCCTATGAATCAACAGTAAAAAGCCAAACAGTCCAGTTTAAAATTGGGCAAAGGATTTGAATAGGCATTTCTTCAAAAAGATATACAAATGGCCAATAAATACATGGGAAGATGCTTACCATCGTTAATCATTAAAAAGATGCAAATCAAAGCCATAGTGAGATACCACTTCACACCTAGTGGGATGGCTGTTATCAAAAAAATAGCAAGTGTTGACAATGATGTGGAGAAATTAGAACCTCATACAATGCTGGTGTATAAATATAAAACGATGCAGCTGTTTTGGAAAATAGTTAGGAAATTTGTCATAAGTTAAACATAGAGTTACCTATGACCCAGCAGTGTATACCACTCCTAGGTATATACCCAAGAGAAATAAAAACATGTCCACATAAAATTTAGACACAGGTGTTTATAGCAGCATTTCTCATACTAGCCAAGGGGGGAGTAATCCAATTGTCAGTGGATGAGTGGATAAACAAAATGTGAATTCTCCACGTAGTAGAATATTACACACTCATAAAAGGGAATGAAGTACTGACATATGCTGCAACATGGACGAACCTTGAAAACATGCTAAGTGAAAGAAGTCAAATGCAAAAGACCATGTATTGTACACTTGCATTTCTATAAAATGGCCAGAGTTGGCACATCTGTGGAGACAGAAAGCACATTGGTAGTTGCCAGGGACTTGAGGTAGAGGGGATTGAAGAGTGACTGCAAATGAGTATTGGAGCATTTGTTTTGGGGGTGATGAAGTTGTTCTAAAATTAGGTAGTGATAGTTGCACAACTCTGGATGTCCTAAGCAAGTAACATAATTGTGAAAAAAACCCCATATTTCATATTAAAGTCAGGTCACCTCTGTAACCTTAGGAAGTATCCTTATCAAAAGAGTGCTGCCGGCCTAGAATGTGACATGGACTCCTCATTGCTTCCTGAGTGAATGTAAGCCTTTAAGGTGTGAACTCTCGGGCCCTTCCCTGGGGTTGGTCACAGAAATCAGTATGTCTTGCCATAAGGTTATGTGTACAAGGGTTGTGTCTTTGGTTTGCTTCCGTATTTACATGCCTTGATGCCGAAATGAACTTGGGAGGAGGGATTAAGAAACTCTTATTCAGTCACTAGCTTTACAGTACAGTGTCTACCCATTGGGAAAGATGTTTTTTTTTTTTTAGATCCATTAGTGCGCCAAGGTGTTTTGCATACACGGTCTAGTTTACTTCTACAAAACCCTGTACCCCCATTTTACAGATGAGGAACCTTGAGTCTTATGTTAATTACAGCAGTTAATTACATAGTCTATAGTGGTAAAGCAAGGTTAAAGTCTGGTCTACCTGGCCTGAAAGCCTGAATTCTTAATAAGTACACGTACAGGGCTGCGTTGACTAATACATAATTGAGGGGAAAAAAAACCTATCAACATCTTATAAATAAATACTAAACTGAAGGTTGTATTACTTGGTACAGAATTGAGAAAAACCATTATGCTATAGGCGGTATTTTAATTGTTTGAAAATGAACACTTCTAACATTTAGAAGAAACAAAAATATACACTTGTCACCACTTAAAATCTCATTTTTGATATTTTGGTAGTATATTTTTTTCAAAGAGTTATAGCCATGGCTGCAAGTGAGAAAAAAGCCTTTGATGTGTCCCCTCTCTTTTCTATTATATGATGTTTAATAGCCGCTTCAACTCCCTCTAGGGTTAAATCATGTTGTGATCCTAAATTTTGCTTTCGAAAGGTGGAATGCAACTATCAGGACAAGGGTGCTACTGTGAGTGCCAAAGATGATAGGATCAAACCTGTTGCTTAAACGTCCTCTTCCTGTGTGTGGAATCATGATATAATTAGTAGATATCAGAGCTACTACTTCTATAATCCTCTCCTCCCCCTCCTCTCTTATTTACTCAAAAATCAAATCGTGCATTGATTGTTGTTATTTTCTATTTAGAGAATTATAGAGACTATAATTTTTAAGATACAGATTTTTGGAGTACATCCTTATCTAATGGTCTAAGTTATGGTACTGAGGCCCATCAGACACACCTTTAGGGATGTACCTACTCTTCCTTGATTTTCTGTTTTACCAGTTATCCAATAACTTTCTTGTAATGAAAAATGAATGTTTAACTCTTTAAAATACCCACCCTCTATACACATTCGCATCCACACACATAAATTCTTCCTCCGCCCGCCCCAAGCTTTGCACTGGGTTTTGATTTAGATGAAGTATAGAATCTTTCACTGGCCAGAATTCTTACCACTGTTAGGGAGAGTATCTGCAAAAATAAAAGGAGCTTACCTCGGAGACAAGGCAGACCGATTTTGATGGTGAAACAAGCCACATAAAAGGTATGACTTTGGCACAATTCTCCTTAGACTTCCGTGTGATTTTAGGAAGGTCTGATTTCAGTGTCACAGACATTATGAGTTAACAGCTGCATTTCTCAGAGCCACCCCACCCCCTGCTGCCACCCTTCTGCCACTCTCCTAACAGGCATAGAACTCTAATGAATACAAGTTAGTTAGAGTCAACTTGGCATCAGTGAGCTGTGGAATTGTAAAATTCCATCCTGTGTAGTGTAGTTCACAGCTGAATCATACATGATAACTACATTTTGTGAATTGTACACCTTTTTTGTTTTCCTTAGAGCTAATGATTGTGGTTTTTCCTCCCTGTAAAGTGATGTGTGCCTGTAACCCACTCAATTTTTTTTTTTTTTTGCGGTAGGCGGGCCTCTCATTGTTGTGGCCTCTCCTGTTGCAGAGCAACAGGCTCCGGATGCGCAGGCTGAGCGGCCATGGCTCACGGGCGCAGCCGCTCCGCGGCATGTGGGATCTTACCGGACCGGGGCACGAACCCGTGTCCCCTGCATCGGCAGGCGGACTCTCAACCACTGCGCCACCAGGGAAACCCCCACTCAAACTTTTTGACAGAACCATATAGTTTCACTCACTACAGCCAAACTCATCATCCAATCAGGTGGTTGTATTTTTGTCCTTGGAGACATCTCTCCTGGAACCTTCATTCTCTTCAATCTGATCTGAACAGCCGTCTGCACGACTGTTGCCCTGGCACTTCCCTTCAACGTCATGTTTGTCTCTTCACTACCTTCCTATGTCAGAGCTCCTGTTTCCTGTAGCCCACATCTTTTTCTTCTTCTTTCCTTCTCTTTCTTTCTTTTTTCATTTCTTTATTTATAAATTTATTTATTTTTTGGCTGTGTTGCGTCTTTGTTGCTGTGTGAGGGCTTTCTCCATTTGCGGCGAGCGGGGGCCACTCTTCATCGCGGCGCGCGGGCCTCTCACTGTCGTGGCCTCTCTTGTTGCGGAGCACAGGCTCCAGACGCACAGGCTCAGTAGCTGTGGCTCACGGGCCCAGCTGCTCCGTGGCATGTGGGATCCTCCCAGACCAGGGCTTGAACCCGTGTCCCCCGCATTGGCAGGCAGATTCTCAACCACTGCACCACCAGGGAAGCCCTTTTTTCATTTATTTTTATGTGGTGTATATATCTCAGTAAGATTTTACATATCTGAAACCGCACTTTTTTTACCTTCATACTTGATTGATAGTTTGGCTGGGAATAGAGTTCTCCTAGGTTGGAAATAATGGCTAATGATGTTGAGCATCTTCTCATGTGCTTATCTGCCATCTCTGTATCTTCTTTGCCGATAAATCTGTTCAATTTTTTGCCCTTTTTTCATGATACCATTTGTATATATTTTTATTATTGAGTTTTGAAAGTTTTAAGAATATATTCTGGAGTCAAGTTCTTTTTCAGATATATGATTCACAAATATTTTCTCTTGGTCTGTGGCTTCTCTTTTTATTCTTTTAATAGTGTCTTTTGACAAGCACAAGATTTTGATTTTCACCAAGTCCAGTTTATCATTTTGAATTATTTTATGAATCTGATTTTGCTGTCATATCTAAGACATCTTTGCCTAAGTCAGGGTCACAAAGATTTTCTTCTAGAGGTTTCATTTTCTTAAAATTTTATGTTTCATATTAAGCTAAGTCTTATAAACGGTATGAGGTATGGGAGGTATGGATTGAAGTTCTTTTTTTTTTTGCATATGGATAGCCAATTGTTCCATCCCTCTCTTGAAAAACTACTATTGTTCACACAATTGCCTTTGCATTTTTGTCAAAAATCAATTGTTCATATATATGTGTGTTTGTTTCTGGACTCGCTATTCTGTTCAGTTTATCTACATCTATTTTGAGGGCAATACTACACTGTATTGATTTTTGTGGCTTTTCAATAAGCTTTTAAAATCAGGGAGTGTTATTTCTCCAAATTTGTTCTTCTTTTTCAGAATGTTTTGGCTATTCTGAGTTATTAGCATTTATATATAGATCTTAGAATCAGTTTGTCAAATTCTACAAAAAAGCCTGTTGGGATTTTAATTGGGATTGTGTATAGATCAATTTGGGGAGAATTGAAATCTTAACAATACTCCATCTTCCTATACATGATCAAGGTATATTTCTCCATTTATTTAGGTCTTTAATTTCTTTCAGCAATATTTTGTAGTTATCAGTGTACAGTTTTTACACATCTTTCATCACATTTATCCATAAGTATTTCATATTTTTGATACTATTATAAATGGTATTTTTTAAAACTTCCATTTCTCATTCTTCAATCCTAGTATATAAACATATTATTGAGTTTTGTATTGATCTTGTATCCTGAGATTTTATTAAACTCACTTATTAATTCTAGTAGCTTTTTGGGGTAAATTCCATGAGGTTTTGTACATAGATGATTGTGTTGTCTGTGAATAAGGACAGTTTTACTTTTTCTTTTCCAATGCTTTTTATTTCTTTTTCTTGCCTTATTGCACTGGCAATAAGTACAATGTTAAATAGAAGTGATGAGAATGGACCTCATTAGTCTCTTCCCCCATATTAGAGGAAAAGCATTCAGTTTTTCACCATTAAGCATGATATTAGCTGTGGGTTTTTGTAGATACCTGTAGATGAGGAAGTTCCCTTCTATCTGTACTTCCCTGAGAGTTTTTTTTTTTTAATCAGGAATGAATGTTGGATTGGCAAATGCTTTTTCTGCATCTTTTGAGATGATTTACTATTTCACTTTGTTAAATGACGAATTATATTAATTGACTCCCAAGTGTTAAACCAATGTGCATTCCTGTGAGAACCTCTAGTTAGTCATGATGTATTATGCTTTTTATGTTTTCTTATATTCTACTTGCTAAGATTTTGTTTGAGATTTTTGCATCTATATTCATGAAGGTTATTGGTTTCTAATTTTCTCCTCTTGTACTGGTTTGTCTGTTTTTTGCTTCAGAGTGGGGCTGGCCTAATAGAATGAGTTGGAAAGTATTCTCTCCTTTCCAGTTTTTTTTTGTGTGTGTGTGTTTGTAGTTTGTGTAGAAAAAGAATTTATGTAGTTGGTATTATTTTTTCCTTAAATATTTGGTAGAATTCACGAGTGAAGCCATTTGAGCCTTGAATTTCCTTTGTGGGAAGGTATTTAACTACGTATTACATTTCTTTTATAGATATATGGCTATTCAAGTTAGTATCTATTTCTTGAGTAAACTTTGGTAGTTTGTGTCTTTCAAGGAATTTTTCCATCTCCAGTGTTAATTCATTTTCAGAGACTTATTAATCAGCCCTTTGTTTTCTTTAGAATTCCCTTGCTATCTGTAGAGTCTGCTTGATATCATCTATCTCATTCCTGATTTTGGTAGTTTGTTTCTTCTCAATTTTTTCCTGAACAGTCTAACTAGAGGTTTGTCAATTTTTTTTAATCTCAAAGAACTATATTTTGGTTTCATTAATTTTCTCTGTTGTTTTTCTGTTTTCCACTTTATTGGTTTCTACTCTGATCTTTATTATTTCCTTTCTTTTACTTAATTTGAGTCCAGTTTTCTCTTTCCAGTTTCTTAACATGAAGCTGAGTTCATTGATTTGAGACCACTATTCTAAGTATTCTTATTATAAAATTTTCCCTCAGTACTATTTTAGCAGCCTCCCACAAATTTGATGTATGTGTTTTCATACTTATTCATTTGAAAATACTTTCTAATTTCCCTTTTCATTGCTTTTTTGAACCATGGGTTATATAGACGTGTGTTATTAACCTATATATATTTGGAGATTCCCAGGGATATTGCTGTTATTAATTTTTAATTTAATTCCATTGTATCAGAGAACATACGCATGTGACTTGAATTCTATTAAATTTATTGTGATTTGTTTTATGGCCCAGAATATGGTCTGTCTTACTTAAATGCTCCTTGTGTACTTGAAAAGAATGTGTATTGTGTGGTTGTTAAATAGAATGTTCTATAAATGTCCGGCCAAGTCAGTCGATAATGTTGTTGAAATATTTTATACTCTTAGTGATTTTCCGTGTACTTGTTCTATCAGTTATTGAGAGAGGGGTGTTGAAATCTCAGACTATAATTATGGATTTTCATATTTCTCTTAGCACTTCTAACGGTTTTTTCTTCATGTATTTTAGAGTTCTGTTATCATCAGGAGCAACATGTTTAGAATTGCTGTGTCCTCTTGATGAAGTAACTCCTTTATATTATTAATTGACCTGGTAATATTCTTTGCTCTGAAATTTAATTAGTGTGATAATAATATAGCCACTCCAGTTTTCTTTTGATTAGAAGTGGCACAGTATATCTTTTATCTACTCTTATTTTTTTATTTAAAAAATTATTTCATGGTAGGATATGCTCATAAAATCAAGCTAAGGATCAATGTAATGTCTAATTTTGCTTAACAGGCTATGCCTGGGATTTCAGGATGTCTGCTTGTATGTGTGTGTTTACGTGTGTACATGCGTGTATGGTTTCGAATGAATTCTTGAAGTTCTTTTATTTTCTTAACAGTTTTTCTCATATAGTCTTGGTTCATGGGAGGTGCTCAGTAAATACTTGTTAAATTGAAAGTTTTTGTGTATTACCTGCAGAAAGAAAAATAGACTTTCTATCCTTTTTACTTTTAACCTTCTTCTGTCCTGTTGCCTTTCTGCTCTTTTTGTTGTTGTTGTTAAGTTTTGTTTTATGTCCAGGATGTAATCTATATTAGTGAACATTCTAGAGCATTTGAAAAAAATGTGTATTCTGCTAAAGTGCGGCCTATCTCAGTGAGGTATTGTTGACTGATTTTGTTGTTCATTTCTTCTTTACCCGTGCTGATGTTCTGTCTCATAGTTCTATCAATTGCTGAGAGTGGAGTGTTTAAGTCTTCAACTATAATTGTGGATGGTCTTTCTCCTGTCTGCTCCTTCAGGGTCTGCTTTGTGTATTTTGAGGCTCTTTTGTTTGGTGCACACGTATTTGGAGTCATTATGTCTTCCTGGTGGGTTGATCCTTTCATCCTTAGGTAACGTCGTTTGTCTCTAGTAAACTTTGCTCTGAAATCTATTTTATCTGATGTTAGGAGAGCCGCTCTTACTTCTTTGTTTTAGATTCATATTTACATGGTATATCTTTTTCCATCCTTCGCCTTTCCATTTAACCATGTTGTATTTGAAGTGAGTTTTTGTATATAGGATATTGTAGGATCACGGGGGTTTTGCTCGTGTCATTGTTTGTTTGTTGGATCCACTCTGCCTGGTGAAGGTAGAAGCCTAAGCTCCCCTCCTGGCCTTGCTGGCTTGGGTAGAGGTAGGGTCACAGTCTTTCCCATGGTGTTTGGTTGGTGTAGAGTAGTTCTTGTCTAAAAGTTTTTATCTTGCTTGGCTACTCCTTTCCGTGTCCTTTGGTTAGGGAGAAAGGCTTTTGTTGGGGCTTTTCTTGTCTGTACCCATTGTCATTTCCAGGTTGTCAGCCTTTCCAGCTCCAAATCTGGGATATACGTGGCCAAAAAAAAAAAAGAAGAAGAAAAAAAATCCCAAGGAACTCACCATCATGTCATTCCTTGGGTCCCAAGGTCCCTAGCTGGTGTGCCACCCTCTTTAAACCTTCTGTTTGTTTCGTATATAATGTTTAGGAGTTTTCACTGTACTCTGTGAGAAAAACTGAGGAAAGCATTTCTACTCCATCTCGCTGGAAGCATATTTCTTCTCCATTGTCTCTGAAAAGATGTGTTACTGGACACAGAATTCTAAGATGACATTTTTTAAATTTCAGCACTTTGAAGAGATTGCTCCACTATCCTCTTGCTTGTATTATTTCCCATGAAAACTCTTCTCTAATCCTTATTTTTGTTTCTCTGTTCATAGCGTATCTTTTTCCTGGTATCGAACAATTGGATTATGCTCTGCTTTGGTGTGATTTTCTTCATGTTTTTGGTGTTTGGAGTTCATTGAGATTCTTGGATCTGTTGGTTTATATCTCTTAAACAGTCCCTCTCTGGAAGCAGATGGTTCGACCAAATTTACAGCCAGTGCTAAAACAGCTGTTAGTTTGTAGTTGAACTCTGATGTTTACTAGTCCTGTATTGTTTATTTAATAAGCATCTATAGTCTTTGTACACTTTTTCCACAGTGTTCTGTTTTTAGCATTTGGGAGCATAATTCGAATCCTTCCCTAAGTCAAAGGCCGAGCTCATTTTTCATATGACAGAGAGACGTCTTCAGGGAGGGGAAACTTGTCCTCAAGAGAAGAGTTTGTACATGTTAGGAGCACAGGCTTGGAACCAGACTGACTTGGGTTTCAACTCTGTACGTCTTGCTGTGTAATTGTGGGAATGTTCTTTAACCATTTTGAGCCTCCAGTGTGTAAAACGGGGATGATAATTGTATCTGCCTCATAGGGTTGATATGTGGAATAGCTGAGATAAGTAAATGTGGAACATAGTTAAGCAGTCGTGAAATTGTAGCTATTATTGCTGTTGGTATATTTTTTTTAAGTAGTCTGTATTTTTTAGTGCAGCTTTAGGTTGACAGTAAAATTGAGCAGAAGGTACAGAGACTTCCGTTACTCCTATTACCCCTACATATGCACTTCCTCCCCTACTGTCAAAATCCCACCCAGAGAGGTTCATTTGTTACAATCCATGAACCTACCTTGACACATCATTGTCATCCAAAGTCTGTCGTTTACATTAGGATTCAGTCTTGGTGCTGTACATTCACTGGGTTTGGGCAAATGTATAAGGACATGTATCTGCTATTAGAGTACCGTACAGAGTAGTTTCACTGCCCTAAAATTCCTCTTTTCTTTGTCTATTCCTCCCTCCCTCCCCGCTAACTCCTGGCAAATACTGATCCTTTTACCGTCTCCATGTTTTTCCGTTTTCCAGAGTGTCATATAGTCGGAATCATATAGTACGTAGCCTTTTCAGATTGACTTCTGTCACTTAGTAATATGCACTTAAGCTTCCTCATGTCTTTTCATGGCTTGATAGTTCATTTCTTTTTATCCTTGAATAATATTCCAGTTAATCCTTGTGCCATAGTTTATTTATCCAGTCGCCTGCTGAAGGACATCTTGGGTGCTTCCAGGTTTTGGCAATTATGAATCAAGTTGCTATAAACATTTATCTGCAGATTTTTGTGTGAACATATTTTCAACTACAGTACTTTGGCTAAATATCAAATAATACGATGGCTGGATCGTATGGTAAGAGTATGTTTAGGTTTGTAAGAAATCGCCACTGTCTTCCAAAATGGCTGTACCATTTGCATTACCACCAGCCATGAAAGAGAGTTCCTGTTGCTCCAAGTCTTCATCAGCATTTGGTGTTGTCAGTGTTTTGGATTTTGGCCATTCTAATCAGTGTGTACTCACATCTTGTTGTTTTGATTCGTAATTCCCTAATGACACGTGATGTTGAGCATATTTTCATATGCTCATTTGCCATCTGTATATCTTCTTTGGTAAGTTGTCTGTTCAGGTCTTTGCCCATTTTTAAATCAGGTTGTTCATTTTCTTATTGTTGAGTTTTAAGAGTTCTTTGTATATTTTGGAACTGTTGGCATTTTAATTTGAATGATCATTGTCTTAAGTGCTTGGACAAAGGCTTTGTTGAGACCTCAGCATTGCAGGCTGCAAAACCTGAAAAATCTTTTTTTTCATCTTTTGGAAGGAGGTAGAGAAATTATCTTCACCTGAAAAATATTACAGGATGTTCCCAAAGGAACATCTTGATCAAAAAGAATTTCCAGCTACCTCTTAGATGTATTGTGACTTCATGGGCCTTCCATGCTGTGAATCTTTCCCCACAAAATTAGCTTGTACCATGTGTTTCTTGATGATTGCCTTAGTAAGTAGTGGGAAATGACTGCTCATCACAGCCTTGCCTTTCTTCTGTGTCTTTCTTACATGCATGTCAGTTAACAAGGGCCTGTGCTGTAATCAGCAGCAGTGACAGTACACCTGTTAACAAATCACCCCAACTTCCAGAGAACTGGCCTAGATCATTGTGTAAAACATAGTCACTAATGCTATAGAAGAAAAATATGTCCTATTGTTAATGAAGGTGGTATTATATTGTCTGATTTCCATCCTTCACCCCTTCACTGTGCGTCAGTAGATTTATATCATGGGATTCATTTTCATTTTATGCCTTTTATTTAGGCCCCAGTTCTTTTGCAAGTAGTTTTAATTCTCCCTTTTATGAGAGTGAGGCTCTGTGTCTTTGTAGTTCTATATAAAATAAAGGGAGTGATTGTTTTTAAGGCAGATTTGAAAGAAATATAATGGATTTCAGCTACAACAATTTCTCCCCATTTAGAGGAGATGAACACCTAGTTAGATGAAGAACGTCATTCCTAGTATAATTTGAATACATCCTGTTTCCATGACAACTTGTACTTACCAGCTTGCCTGCAAGAGAAGTGTTTACACTGGGGTTCCATTTCTTTTAATTTCAATAATTTCATTCCAGTTTGGGGCTATTTTTTTTTTTTTTTGACATGGGCTGCTTCTGAGGGAAAGAAACCTAAAGACCATTTTGGAGGTAACTTCACCTTCAGAATAAAAGGAGGGGATGCACAGGGCAAATGTTAATGAGCATGGGAAATGAAGATATTTTTGCAGGTCATACTCATTTTCTCCTATCTTCCAGTTAAATTAAATCAACAGAGATGATGCAACAACTTATTAAGATGCTATTTGATTGGACAGAGAATGATTCAGTTATTCATTTCCATCTGGACATTATACTCATTAGGCTTGTTTCCTTACTGCTAATGTATGTCTTGCCTTTATGGACGGTTTGTGCCCTCTTACTGCTAAATTTCGATTCTTGCGAAGAGTATGGTCTAATTAATGGTTTTCCCTCAGAATGAAAGATAGGAGATTATTTGCATCATTGACTATGCTTTTGCAACATATGAAAGAAATGATACTGTATTTTCTTGACAAGATTATGTTTCATACAATATAAAAGATGACCCTTGGGTATTTAGGAATGATAGAGAATCAACTCAAAGTTAGGATAATTCAGAGTTTAGTTCTGAGGGATCTAGAAGGTTTTGAAAGGACAAAAATGATTCTTAATTATCTCCAAGATCATTGTCAACATAGTAAATATTTATGACACATGCAAGGTGATCTGTGGGCTACCATGTTGCTCATAACTCCCACTAGGGACCACATTTTGTAACACACTTTGTGTAAGTAATATGTGCATATCCTTCACTTGCCAGAAAAAGACACCATCTTACCATAAAAACCAAGAAACTGTTAAAGAAATACCGTAACGTGCAAATTAACATTATCTACAGAATATGTAACAAATGAAAATCAACAGGAAAGAAGTAAAAAACTGACAATATCTTTCTTTATTGGGAGCATGCAGTTCCTGCTGATGGTAAGAGATTGACCGTGTAAGGTTTCATTGGCCTAAAATGCTGTTTGAAAGCATCTTCGTGATTCCTAATGTAGCACTTTGCACACAGTAGTTATTGTTCTAAGAATTTTATGTGATTACAGGTTTTGGGGGTTTTTTAGAAAACAAGTAATGTGGTTTCATTTCAAAAATTGCTTATTTTCCTTTTCTAATCGCCCATCAGTTGATAATAGCTTCTCAAATTTTAGACTACTCAGCTCTTAAGAAATACATGACTTATAAAACATTTCATGAATGTTTTAATCACACAGGGATTCATCATCCCGATATTTATTGAGTATACGCTACACGAGCCATCTGTTCTGTGGAGACCACAAAGGTAGGCTTCCCACCCTCAAGGAACTTAGGCTAATATGGAAAATAAGGTACAGGTGGTCATTGCGTAACATGGCTCATCACTTCCTAATAGTTTGCTGAGGAAGTTGATATTTTCTATATCAGGATTTCTTAAGCCATAGAATGATGTGATTATTTAAGTTTAAACATAAAGCTATAGAAAGCACGATGCCCTTCCTCAGAATACTGGCTTGCAGAATGCTCCCCTTAGTGATATCTGAGCCATAATTGACAGCTCAAAACGAAATCTTATCCGTAAAGCAGTGAGCTTCTTAGCCATGAAGAAGTGACCAGCTGGTTGCTGGTCACTCTACCAGCAATACACTCCCACTATGCCAGCAATTTTCAGCCGCTCTGGGGACTGGAGGCCTCCATGATGGACGTGGCAAGCCACGTGCAACAGCCCGTGCTCCGTGGACGTGCCCCTAGCAAGACCAACCGCCCCGGTTTGCCGAGGACCAAGGAGGGGTTTTCCAGGACTTTCCGTGCCCCAGTCCCAGGCAAACCAGGACAGTCGGTTGCTCTACACATTCTTCTCTAACTCTCCAGAGTGCAAAGGAGAACACCTGTGTTCAAACAAGCACAGGAAGTGTGCGGCTCTCCCCGCCAGGAACGGGCATCAGGAAACAGTGCCCAGCACTCGCGGGGCACTTTAAGGGCTCACGCAGACCCTCGCCTCCAGGCAGCACCGCGAGGCAGGGACTAGCGGGGCACTCACTGTTCAAGTGAGAAAAAAGGAGATGCAGAGAGCTTGACTCAGTTTTCCAAAATCACCCAGCTGTTAAGTGTGGGCAGCTCACCTTGCCTCTCTACTGTGCATCTTTTCCTCTCCTTTAAAAACTTCCAAAGACCATGTGGAAGCCTGCTGGCCTTCCTCTTCGGGTCCCGTTTCTCATCTGAGTCATCCTCACCTCTCTGGCTGATTGATGGGCCTGGGGGAGCATTAATGACTAGTCTTCGATAAGGAGTCCGTGGTTTGCAGAGTATATTTATTGCAGGGAGGAGAGGGCACATAGTGGACACAAACCTTGGTAACAAATTAAATGCCCAACAGTAGGAGTTGCTTTTTAGGAAAACTAATGTGCTATCCCCAGAGAGGATACACTGACCGGGGAGAAAGTCTAGAAACTGGGAGATGAATGCACAGACTGTTCCTTTCAAGCAGTAGCTGTTGTATACCCAGTTCATATACTGAACAGCTCCTGGTGATGTGTCATATATATGGCCGGCCGTGGGCACACAGCAGAGCAGAACAGGGGCCTGGCCCTCTGGGACCGGCTGTTCTGGTGTGGGATGCGCTAGGTCAGTGCGGCTGGGACACATGCTGGGAAGGAAAGGATCAGGGGTGGAGGCGACTTGCTGTAGAGGGGAGGCTGGGGAAGAGGCTGCCCGGGAGGCCTGCATGGGAGAAGGGACAGCTGTGCAGAACGGAGGGGCTGGAGGTTCAGGAGAGGAACCAACAGGGGCCGATGCCTCAACGCTGCCACGGACTTGGAAAGGCAGGAAGGATCCAGAAGGTGGTGAGCCCTGGTGCCCACCGGAAGGAGTCTGAGCTTTCTCCCAAGAGCTGTAAGAAGCCAGTGGAAAACTTCAGACATGCTCAAACGGGCGTTTGGGGACAATTGCTCAGGCTGCTGTCCCACAGCGGGTGGGAGGGAGGCTGGTGCCGGAAGCAGGGAGACTAATGTGCTTGGCTGGACCTCAGCAGGTGAGGCCCGGGGGCGGGTGCCACCCCTGGGAATAAAGAGGAAGAGCAGTGCAAGGGCAGGAAGACAGGACAAGGACTCTGGGGCTGATGGGTGGGCAGGGAGGTGGAAGGTGGGACAACCGAACCTCAGTGCCACAATTTCCAAGCCCAGTGACTGGGAGGACCGCCGTCTCCTCATCACAAGGACTTTAATAAGTGCTCTTTCCCTTAGCCCTCTCTCTTCCACTTGCAACCCTGAACCAGACCTTCAGGGGTCTTTTAGATTCTGTAACATTGCTTGAGCTTTTTCGATGTACAGCTTGCAGGGTGCCTTAGACATGTTTTCTCATGCATGCCTCAAAGCAGCAACAAGAGGGAGCTCTTGTTATTACCTCTTTGTTCCACAGGAGAAATCTGGAGCTCAGCAAGGTGAATAAAACTTCCCCAGGTCACACAGCTTACCTGGGGCAAGGTCTTGGTGAAGGCAGGATTCAGTCTCACTAAAGCAATCACTCTCACACCACACTACAGTCTCCTCTTACACCCCCAGTGTCCCAGAGGCGTTTCTAGTCTCCCCCACTCCTCCTAGCCTTGCCCTGGGACGGACCAACCGCAGCCCTTGCCTTTGCTGGAAGTGTCTGTCACAGTCTGTGCCCCTGGCCTGTGCCTCCAGGCCCAGTATCTGGGGAGACAGGTCTGCCATCTAGTGGCCACTGCCTTCCTTTTTCCTCCGAGCTTTTAAAAGAAAGGAAAACGTCGGGAGTTTCCACGTACAAGACAGGCCTGCATATTTATAGCATCACACCCTGTAAACAGGAAACTTTTCAGTCTTAGAGAAGGAGCCCAGTAACATAAACATAGCATATTGCCAATGAGTTTCTCCACCCATTCAACAAACAAATAGATATATGTATTGTGTGTGTGTGTGTGTGTGTGTATATCAAATATTCATTCCACTGCAAAGTGTGCTTCCTGAAATAGGGATTTCTTTTGTCTGTATTGCTCGCTAATGAATCTCAAGACCCTAGAACAGTGGCATTTACATAGCAGACATGCCACAAATATTTACTGAAAGTGGAATAAATGACTGCTTAATATTTACTGCATCTTTACTGTATACCAGGCGCTTGATGTGTACGTTTTCTCATTTAATCCTAATGACATCTCGAGAGGCAGGGACTATCAGGGTACCCATTTCTTAGATGTGGAGACAGAGGTGCAGAGGGATAAGAAGCTTTCCAGGTTTGGGGAGAACTGGCTTTTGACTCAGATGTTCTGACTTTAGAGACCCTGTGTTTCATACTGTGCGGAGTGCCCCTTGTGTGCCAGGCCTCGTGTGCAGAATTGCCACCGTTTAGACGAGCAGTAGAAATACCTCCTGGGGACCACTTGCCATTCCCCTGCCACGTTTTGTCTTTACTGAGTGAAGCTTCCCTTTCCACAGTGCTGTGACAGCAGTAAACAGAGTGAATTCAGGAAAGGCTGGCTATCCAACGAGTCCCTGTCACTAGCTAGCTCTGTGGCTGTGTCACCTTGTACAGTGGCCCTGAACCTCAGTCAAAGGAGGAGACTGAGTTCGGATCCCTGCCTTCCCTTCCAGCTCCAACATTCAACTGTTCCTGTGACTCCCAGGGAGCCGGATGTGAGTGGAAGACAGAGGACCACTTGTTACTAGGCAACCAGTACCCACCTCACCCATGTTGCCATGGTGATGATGAAAGTCTGGCCGATGGGATTACCAGCTCCTGTTAATTGCATATGAAAGCTGAAGGTCTCCGTCTCTTTCTTGCTTGCTCTCTCCATCTTACTTTCTTGTTCTAGGAACTGTGGAGAGATCTCCTCTCCTCCATCTGCAATGTCCCTGAGGCAGCCATAGTGCAATGGAAAGCAACTAGAAATGGAGACTGGCTGTGCCTCTGAGCAGCTGTGTGACCTTGGGCAGGTTACTCGGCTTCTCTGGGCCTCTATTTACCCATTTGGAAAATGAAGGTGTTGGAGTAGTGGTCCCTGTCTAAGGCTCTTTCCGGCTCTCAAATCCTTTTTGATGCCTAGGGAGCATGTCAGGGGAGCAGACCACACTGTTACTAGGCAACCAGCAGGCACCCTGCCCAAGTTGCCTTGGTGACTGGATGCTGGAAGGGAGGGGAGTAGCTGCTGCAGCTCACTGCTTAATTATTTATGAGTGCCTCAAGTCTTTTTTGTTGCTTTCATTGCTAGGGGCTGTGGGGTCACCTTCTCTTCCTCCCTCCTGCCGCCCCAAGCTGTCTGAGTTGCGTGTTACGCAGTGGGAGAGCACATTGGCCTGGATCTCAAGCTACCCACGTTCTAGTCCTGCCTGTGTTATTTCCTAGAGCTGTGGCCTCGGGTAAGTCACCTCACCTCTCTGGGCCTCAGTTTCTCCATTTGTAATATGATGGGTGTGCGTAGGTAATCTCCAAGTTCCCTTTCTACCCTGAAATTATTGGAATTCCTGCTGCCCAGTTGCAAAGTGGGAAAGATGAGGGGAATTTTCCTCATTTATTATCTTCTAAGGGTGATTCTGAAGAGTGATAACAAGAGTTAAGTCTCTTACACATTTCAGACAGGAAGGGAACGAAAGTAATGCCCATTGTTCCCTCCTTGCTTCTCACCTTAGTCATGTTGCCTGACTTCTTTTATTAATCTTAAGGTGATTTAAATTTTATATTTTTTGTATATCACCTGCTTCCAAAATAGATTTGAGGGGTTCACGGTATAAGATGCACACGTGCAACTGGATCATTAACATAAAATAGGAATATATTAACATAAAAATAGGGATGCTTTTTCATTGGTTAATATTGATGTTGTGATGGAACAGCAGCTGTAATTTCGAGCATCCTGGAAGCCAAAGCAAAAAGAGAGGGAGGTACATAATTGATATTCAATGAAGACAAATTGCGTGACTGTTCCTAGTTCTAAATTCTGAAAGTAATTTATCAGGTGGTGCATACTGTCTTTTAGAAACTGCAGATAAAACTTTTAAAATATTCCTTTCTTGCTGAGAGTATTGTCACAGAACATAAGGGAGAAGCTAAACTTGAGAGTTTGACTAGTTCTAATCAATAGAAAGCAAAAACTCCCTTTCTACCAATGCCTTAGAATTTTACATAAAGATTAAAGATGTCACTAAGTAAATATAAAATTTCAGAATCAGCCATTATTTATAAATCAATTATATATAAATGCATGTAACCATTTGCATGGTAATTTAGCAATGTAATTTAGCAATTTTAGACACAGGCAAAAATTCTTCTTCTCCAAACTTATTCTGAAATAAACTTGTGCAGTTGAGGAAAGACATTAAATATAAAAATGCTTATGGTAGCATTATTTATCAAAGAAAATGACTGCAAACCAAATAAATCTTGAGGGCTGGTGAATTAAATTACATTACTTCTTTAGAATGGATTACTTTGCAGTCCTTAAAAAGAAGTAGATTTATATGTTTTGATATGAAAGTCTTCAAATGTATAATGTCAGTTAAGATAAGGAGGTGCGGCAGTGGTATAAAATGCTTCTATTTCTTTATAAAAGATATAGGTAGTAGGTATACAATTTATATTTGTAGATATATGCCTTTACAGGCATACTTGCATTTTTCCGGAAGGAAACTGTTAACAGTGGTTTCCTCTGGGCAAGAAGACTGATAGCCTTGGGAGGGAAGGAGACTTACTATTCATTTTCTTATTTTTACTATGTGGACCTGTTAGTTTTCCAGCTAGAGAGGCAGTAGAGACTGGCAGTTACAAGCCTAGACTCTGGAGCCTGAATACGTATGTTCCAATCCTGGCTCTCTCACTAACTGGGTGACCTTGGGGTTAATTTAACTTCTCCACTTCTCATCTATTAAATGTGCTAATAATAGTATCTTCCTCATTGGATTTTGTGAGGATTAAATGAGTTAATAAGGATAAAGTGCTCAGAATAGCTTAAACACTGCCATATATGCATTTTCTGGAAAAAATAAAAGGAGAAATTAACCAACCCCAAAAATGCATCTAACCGAAAGCGCCCCTTGTATCTCAGAGGTGCAAGGGCTTTTAAACATGTCACTGCTTGCAGCATCATACGTCGTATAAAAATTATGTTCGAAGCAGGGATAGCAAAGCAGCGGTTTTGTTTTCATGGTGGTCATTTTAGCAGAACTTGAATACCTTTTTGGGAAGGCACCTACCCTGGGACTCATAACAGGTGTTTACAATGCCTGTGAAACCCCCGAACCCATCTAGTTTTGTAGCTCCTCTTCTAGTCCATCCCAGCGTTGCTCAGGTTATGAGCGGAATGTATGCTAGGCCACGGAGAAAATCTTTGAGGAGACAGAACTCTACATCCACAGCTGGTAAAGGCCAGAGAGGCACTATCCAGAAATTCAAGCTTAAGGAGGGTGTCCATGTCCACGCCAGTTATGACATGTGTGTTCACATGCCCTCATGCGTCTCCTTTTCTTTTGAAAGAGAGAATGATAGACACTTGCCAAGGGGCGGTGCTAGGAGGCTCAGGAATCTTAATGGCCATAGGGGCTTCCTCCGCGGAGGGCTGGGTTCCTGATGCTCAGTTTCCTCCTCCTTCCTTGTGGGTGCTTTGGGGCAAGTGTGGAGACCTTGGGCTGATTTGGGGCACCCTCATTTAAAGTTGGTCACACTCTGGGCACCTGGTGGCCCCTTCAAATCAGCTGAGTTAGGAAACATGCAAAACTGACCTGTAACAACTTCATCCCCCGGTCAGTGGTCCTGGTTCTGTCTGTCTGACCCTTTCTTTCTGCACTCTTGGGCACTCCAGTCTCTATTCATTTGGCCAGCGGTTCCCCGGGCATCTGTCTCTCACATCCAACTGTGCTTCCATCTGCCCTTCCATCCCTCCACCCCTCCTCCTACCATCTGCCAGCTTTCCCACCCATCCTTCAGACTGCTGGTATGTCTGTCCACCCCTCCTCCCCTCCCACCATGTGGGTCTGAGACTCCATCCACTGGACCATCCATCCCTCCATCCCTCCATCTTTCTGTAGCCCACCCATACGTCTTGCTCACCGCCTGTCTGGCTGCAGAACCCACCGCTTGACCCTTCCTCTGTTCCTCCCACCCCTGTAGCCTGGAATCCGTCCCCGCCGCTGCTCTGCCCTCCCCCAGACCCGCGAGTCCGTCAGTCCCCGCACGCCGGGTCGGTGCCTGCGCCGAATCGGCCCCCCACTCGCGTGGGCAGTGCTTTTGTTCGGCGGCCCCGGGCGGCCCGGCGGCACGGCTCCAAGGCCGGGCGGGCGAAGGGCCGGGCCAGGGCGGGGCGCGCGCGGGGCGGGGCGGGGCGGCCGCGGCGGGGCGGGCGGGGGCCTGGGTGACTCAGCCGCTGCTCGCCCCGCGGTCCGTGCGTCCGCCGGTCTCGCAGGCGGGGCGGAGAAAATGGCGTTGCCCCCGGCCGCCGCGCCCCCCTCCGGGGCCCGGGCACCGCCGGGGCCCCGCGCCGCCGCCGCCGCCGCCGCCACCGCCACCGCCACCGCGCCGCCGCTGGGCCTGCAGCAGCTCTCGGAGCTGCGGCCCGAGCCGGGTGGGATCCCGCTGCACTCGCCCTGGACCTTCTGGCTCGACAGGTGAGTGGGTCGCGGGGCTCGCCACCGCCGCCGTGCGCCCGCCGGGCCTGCGCCGCCGCTTTGTCTCGGGGCCCACATCCCCCGCCCCGCGCCGGGTGAGCTCGGGCGGCCCGGCCCCCAGCCCCGGGCCCCGGGCGCCGGCCCCGCCGCGCGAGCTCGCGCAGAGCCGGCTCGGAAGCCGAGGGTTTTGGGCCGACGCGAGCGGCTGTCGGGAGGCCTCGCCTCACGGCCGGGAGAGAAAACACGCAGTCGCCAAAGTTTCGGCAGCACTTTTCCTCTTTCTTTCCTTCCGTAGAAGAAACGCCGGCGGGCGGGTATCCTGGCTGGGCAGTGGGAGATGCTGGGCCTGGCGGGGGTGATCGGTCCTCGCTGTAAAGTGAAGCGAGTGATGCTGTCCTGGTCACCCCCACGGGGCTCTTGGGGAACTCGGGACACGACCCTCGCCGTGACAGCGCTCGGGAAAGTCGACCAGCCCCCTGGGAACTGTGCGGAGGTGGTATTACTGTGGCACAGCGGGCGCCTACCCCCGTCCACCGATGCAGCCTTTGAATTCTTTCTCATCCACTGGGCGGCTGTTTCTTGAGCACTTACTGTGGACCCACACGCCTGCTAGGCGCTGGGGATTCAGTGGTGAGCCATGCCTCACCTTGTTGGTAAAGTGGGGCCAATTATAGCTTTCTCAGGGGACAGCTCAGGTACCTTCTCAGAAATGCCTACATGACTGCCGCATCTAAGTTAGCAGCCCTCCTCCCTCCCTTCACTCATGTCCTCCCTGTTTTTCTTCATAAAGTTCATAATGCTACTGAGTTGTGCTGTGTAGGAAACTGTTTATTTTTCCATCTGTCTCAATCCCTCAACATTTCCCTCTCTGTTACGGGCCAGTGAGCAGGAACTTGTGTTTGGCACCTAGTAGGAGTGCAAGAAATTTTTGACAGATGAATAAATGGATGAATTGCAAAGTCCCTTCGTAGTATCTGTCACCCAGCCGGTGCCCAAGGATGACACTTCAAGGTTGTCCCAAGAGCTTATGGA
This sequence comes from Pseudorca crassidens, assembly GCF_039906515.1. Taxonomy (NCBI): domain Eukaryota; kingdom Metazoa; phylum Chordata; class Mammalia; order Artiodactyla; family Delphinidae; genus Pseudorca; species Pseudorca crassidens. The sequence goes on along the minus strand of NC_090305.1, from coordinate 88,600,086 downwards.
ACTTTTGATGACACTGTAACTCAATGGTTAATTGTTAGGGAGGCATGGCTGTGTCCGTTTGCTGTGAAATTTACTCAGTAGACGCAAATCTGTTTTTTGTTTGTTTGTTTTGGGGTGTTTTTTTTTGGTTTTTTGTGTTTTTTTTTTTTTTTTTTTTGCCTTACACGGGCTTCTCACTGTTGTGGCCTCTGCCGTTGCGGAGCACAGGCTCCGGACGCACAGGCTCAGCGGCCCTGGCGCACGGGCCCAGCCGCTCCGCGGCATGTGGGATCCTCCCGGACCGGGGCACGAACCTGTGTCCCCTGCATCGGCAGGCAGACCCTCAACCACTGCGCCACCAGGGAAGCCCGCAAATCTGGTTTATAACAGCCTTGCGTAAAATACCTGCAAGAACTTTAAAAAGTGATACTCGTCTTTTCTTAGGGAGACAAGCTCATTCCTTTCTTCCTGTTGGAATTAGCACCCATCTACAAGAACTGACACTTGGAGTCATTGTCTTTTCTGGGGGCACAGAGAAGTTGGGGGTGGGTAAGATACAGTGAGTCTGTTGGGTTTTTTTTATTTTTAATATTTTCACTTTCGTTATGAGATGCTAAGAGCGTTTTACTGTCAAAACAAGAATGGTTTTGGCAAATTGTAGCAGAATGAAATCATGTGTGTCTTTGTTTTCAAAGGTGTGTTGTAATTGCTATTACCTGGTATCTGTTTTCAAGGTGTTAAATCTGGACCTCTGGACCATTGGATACTGGTGGGCTGCTGGAAACAGTATCAACAGAATGTGTTTATAAACAGGTCAAAAATTAGTCTCCTTACAGGCACAACATTTTTAAGAATGGTCTAAGATACTAATACTATATAGCAACACAACTTTTAAAGAATATCTGGTATCTTTTTTTTTGGAAGCATAGTTGATGTACAATATTATGTAAGTTACACAGTGTACAATATAGTGATTCATAATTTTTAAAGGTTATACTCCATTTATAGTTATTATAAAATCTTGACTCTATTCCCTGTGTTGTAAATATATCTTAACACAACTTTTAAAGAATATCTAATATCTTTTAAGTTAAAACCACGGTAACTCCAGTGAAGACAGACTATAGCCTTCCTACTGTGTGTTTGCACATTTTTGTTCTCTGAAAGCCAGTAATCAAATGAAACATGTTACTGCTACCATGTCCAAATCTTCAACAGAAGTGGCTGTATTAATTTAGAAATAATATTTAGCTCCAGCATTGCACGTATGAATTCATTTTGCCTGATCCGTCATCCCATAGCTGCTATTGAACTTTCTCCACTTCTCTGGAGATGCAGGGTGCCCCTCTTTCCCTCGGAGTTGTGAGCACATTGTGTTCTAGAGGTTCCCCTGTATCTTTTTTCCCCCCCAGAGAAACAAGATTGTAGAGAGGGTGGTAAGGCTCTCAGGAGAGCCCTCCAAGGGCAGCCTTCACCTCAGGTAGCTGCTGTCTGCCGCCGATGACGTCAGTCTTGAGAACCACACCATCCAAAGGTCTCCTGCTACTTGAAAGTCTTTGGCACCTGCCTCTTGGCCTGTCCTACCTTCCAGCCTACTCTGTGACGGTGAACAAATGTTCTAGCCTCACTAGGCCTCACTTGCATGGTTTGTGAAATGGGAATAAATAATCATAGGATATTCTTAGGGCTACATGAGCGCTATGAATGTAAAATACCAACAAGTGTCCTAGCATAGAATACGTGTAAATGCTAACTACTAAAATTATTATCCAGTGCTCCCTAATTACCACCCGTTCGCCCATCAGTGGTTCCCCAGAGCAACTTGTCTGAATTCAGTGTGAGGAAGCCAGCATCCTAATTTATTTCCATCATGGATGAATTTGAGAGTCCCCCCAGTAGAGTTATTTGCAGTTTCAGTAGTAAACTCCAGTAAGTCTTTATTTGTTGTTTTGTTTTTTAATTAGACTTTATGGCTAAGGATTCAAACATTTGGGGGATAATTTTGGCGGGGGGTGTAGGAGGAAGAGTTTTCCTCCCTTTTCTGGCTCTGTAAAACTCGGACCTGTCTTGATTCTTGGAGGCCACTCTTGTTTGTGTGCCTCTGACTGCTTTGTTTTCATCTCATGATGACCCTCCCCTGTCCTCTTAAGTTTTATCCATGGGCTCAGTGCTCAGGCCTCTTCTCTTGTTCCCAGCCACACCAGTGATCTCATCCAGTCACAAGGCTTTCAGCTGCGTCTGTACACTGGTGATTCCCAAAACCTTGCACTCACGCATCCAGCTCCTCCTCTCCGTCTCCATGTGGATGTCTAATACACATCCTTACTCAACACGTGCCAAACCACTTCCTCGGCTGCCCTCCCCACCTTGTCTCCTTCGTCTGTGTCATCTCAGACCAGAGCAGTTTACAGCCACCCCATCCTTCCAGTTGTTCATCGCCCCCCCCCCAAATCTTGGAGTCATCTGTGATTCTCTTCCTCTTCCTCCTTACCTCCCCCCCTTTTCTATCCCCTTCCCCATCCTTCTTCCTCCTGGTACATCCGTTAACAACAAATGCTATTGATTCTACGCTCAAAATGCATCTAGCATCCAATGTATTCTCACCACCTGCATCCCAGACCCTGGACCACACCACATCTGTCACCTGGATGAAGGCAAGAGCATCCTAACTGCTCTCCCTGCTTCTGCTCTTGCCCCATACAGTTCATTCCCATCACAGCAGCCAGAGCGGTCCCTTGAAATACCACAGTTCAAACATGTCACTTCTCTGCTCCCGGGTCCTCTGCGAGCAAAAGCCAGAGTGCTTATCGTGGCCCGTGAGACTCTGCAGCATGTCCTGCCCCCGCCTGGTACACCTTTCTCCTGCTGTCTCTCTGTCACTCTCCCTACTGCACATGCCCTTCTGGCTTGCTGGACCCCTTGCTCTTTCTCCATCATCCTAAGCATGGGCCTTTGCCACTGGGGGTCCTTCCTCCTGGGATGCTCTTCCCTCAGTCATCTGCTAGGTCTGCGCTTCCCTTACTTCCAGTCTCTGCTTGAATGTCATCGTCTCAGCGAGACCTTCCCTGACCATTGATAGAAAATGACCCGCATCTCCTGACACATTCCCCGAGGCCCTGCTCCTGCTTTGTTGTCTCTGTAGGGTTAGCACTGTTCGTCTGTCTTCTCTCACCAGAATGTACACTTCCCAGGGTTCTTTTCCCCGCCACTCTGTCCTCAGCTCCTAGATCAGAGCCTAGGACAGCTCAGCCCACACTAAATATTTAGGGGGCTCTTGAATTCTACCCACAGTGACTTTCCCTTCTGTGGCGGCTGATTTTACTCTAATTATCAGTTGCAAATCTGCATCCTAGCCCTGACCCCTCTCCTGAGTTCTGGACACACATCACCTACCCTGTTACGGTCAACACCACCACCATCCTACCTGGAGTCCCCTTCTGTCTCACGTACCCTTCCCCGTCCAGCTCTGTACTTGACGTTGCTCCAAGGCTAAGCCGTCCCGTCCTCTCCGTGTCCCTCCCTCTGCACATCCTGGGCCCCTCCAGCTCCTGTCACACTCTCTAGCGTCCTGCTCCCAAGCTTCTCTCTCCCCAGGCCTCCCCGACCTGGGCTCACAGCTTAGCCTTCTACACTACGCCTGGTCTCGTCGTTCCGAAACTCCCCTGCCCCTCTCCTCTGCCACGGCAGTGCATTCTTTTGACTCTGTCTCTCACCACCTAAGGGTGCCTCTGTTGTGGGGTTGTGTGCTCCAGCCAGGTGGAATTGTGGGTCTGCACCCCTACCTTTACCAGCAGCTCTGACTGACTTTTGTGGTAGAAACTTCTGTATTGCTCTTTTTAATCTGAAACCCCCCTCCTTTTCAGCTTCATCACCTGGGTCTCCCCAGCTCCATTATGCCGCTCAGTTGGCCCATTCTCTCTGGTAGCAGCAGCAGATGCCTGGCCCTTCTGTTGGACAAACCATGGACTTGCCAGCCGCTGAGATTTGTCTCGTGAAGTTCCTTCTGCTCGGGTTGCCCTCCTCCCCTTCGTCTACCTGAAAAGCTGCCACACATCCTTCGAGGCCTTCTTGAGTTGCCACGTCTATAACTGTCCTTCAAAGCGCTTGGCCCAGGCATGATTAAGCCCACCTCCTTTGTGGTCCTACCGCGTCTTTATAGCCTGTATTTGTATTAAGGATCGTTAATTCCTCCTCCCTCGCTCATGACCACGAGACACGTAACTGCCTCGTGTCTGCTCCCAGAGTGCGCCTTGGTGTGCAGAGGAGGTACCTAGTGAGTGTTTGTGCTCTCGTGTTTTGAATCGCAAAGGTGGGCCCTCACTACATCGCCCACCGACCCCACCCCATCAGGACTTAGCTCCGCCCAGTCAGCGTTAAAAAATACAGGCTCCTGTCCCTGCCCCAGACCTGCTCCATCAGATCTCTGGGGTACAATGTGCATTTGTAACAAATGCCTCAGGTGCCAAAACTTCTCAGTTACTGCTCTGCTTGTTGGTGAGATTAACGGAACATATTAGTTGCCAGTCACTGTTGTAGGTGCTGAGAGTGCAAAGATGACAACATGGGCCTGGGCCTCCCAGGAGGTTACACACCATCTGCTTCAGTGGCATCAGTGAAGAGTTCAGCCAGGTACTGAATTCTAGAGGGACCCGCCTTCCAGGGTGGAGTACGTTCAAGTGTGTTCCAATGGTGTCTCCATAAGAACGCGTCTCATGGAGGCGGGGTGGGACCAGGCTTGACAAAGAGGATCCGCAAGTCATCCTTGTTCATCTCAGAGCGACCTGCTGGGTCTAGGTGAGGGCAGAGGGCTGCATGGAAGGCCGTAGGTGACAGGGAGAAAGTGGCTGGAGTTTCGACTTTTCCTATCCTTTTTCCCCATTCTTGCCTTTCTGAACCCACAAGCTCTCTTAATGGCCAGGATTTTATTTTTTGTAAGAGGCAAAGGGGTTCTGGCTACTTCAGGCAGGGAAAGGCCCTGACCTAGGGGATCACAGCCTGTCCAACTGTGGGTCAGTAGCTGCCTCCTACAGACAGGCCTAAAGGTCCTAAACGTCCTCACTCAGAAAGCTTCCTAGTCCTTACCTGGCACTAGCTTCTCGAAAATACATTTTCCTGCTTTCAGGATTACAGAGGCCATTTCCTTATTTCCAAACCTAAGACAGCTGGCAAGACTTCAGTGACCTGGCCCTTCTTAGTTCCGTTGTCAGCTCTGGAACACTGTTAACACTTCTCTTTCACCCAGCCTCCGTGTACTAAAGGATTAATTAGATATCGAGATGAAAAGAGTCCCAGTTGCTACCGGCAAGGAGCTCACAGGCCAGGAGTGACAATAGACAAGAGAAGGGAAAAAATTCAAAATCAAATAAACCTGCAAAAATAAAGCATTTAGACAGTTTCAATAGATGCACTATTAAACGTTATGAATAGGCCCTGGCCCGTTTTTGCAGGTGAGCCTTTCTCAAACAGGAAGCTGGTGTAGCCACAAGCCGCAGATCTATTTAGAAGTGATTAAAATGAAATCATCTTTAATGGAGTGACTGATATACAAGGCACCACCTTCGTCCAGTATCTGGGCTTGTGCAGATTTTCTCTGTGGCAGCTGAGCCTGATGTTAGTAAATTCAAGAAGACGACGGGCTTTTAGGAGACATATCCCTGGCTTTAAAATTTTCCCCGTTTAGGATATTCTCTTGGCTGAAATGAACTGATCTCTCATATAAGGTGAAGTCATCATTCGTTTTTTCACCAAACGTTTATTGTGTGCATGTGCCCTGGACATGTCTATCCATAACTTGGCTATCCTGTAACATATGTAACGTTTTAAACATTTTTTTTTTCACTTTAACCTATTAGTGTTCACAGCTGTTTACTTCAGTGCACCGGGCACTAGACTGGAGCTGTACATAATTACCCACAGAATCCTCACAGTACTGAAGTAGGCCGCACCAGCAACATTTTACACATGGGACAGCTGAGGCGCGGACAGGTAACTTGCCTGAGGTCACACAGCTAACATAGAACAGAAACGGGATTTGGAGTAAGGACTGTGTGACCCCAAAAAGCACTGGCATCCCTCACCCCAGTGAACACTGCTTCCCCGTGCATATGAACAGTGAATGGGACACAGTTCTCCCGTATTTCATATCCTCAAATATGGGAGCTGGGCAGGACTTGAGAGGTCATCTGGACCTGCCATTGAATTTCTCAAATAAGGAAACTAGGGGCCAGTGTCACAGGAGGTAATTAAGCCAAATTGGCAGAGAAAAAGAGAGCCCCGCCTAAAACCCATGTTCAAGTGCCTTTATAGGATTGTCCTTCACATTTAATGATAACCCCGTCTTAATCATCTCTTTGGGTGATGAAAAAAATGCATCTGTGAAAATGATGATTTTTTTTACATTTTTCTGATGATGCTGTCTATATTCCATTAGCTCTTATTTCCCATTTCTTATGGTGATTTGCTTTACATGATATAAATCAACAAACCTCAAACTTTAATGTATAGACAAATCACCTGGGATTCAGCAGGTGTCAGGCGCGGCCTGGAGACTCTGCAGCTCTAACAAGCTCCCAGGTAATGCTGCTGGTTGGTGGAATATAAGTGGCAGGGATGTGGGCAGGGTTTGGGGAAACCTTTTCAGCTTCTTTCCTTTGTAGGAAGCATCTCCAGAAATCCAGGTCCCTGGTAAGTGTTGCTGTGGTCTGCTAAGGAATGGTTAAGATAATTTCTGAGGTACCGACAAAGGCGTCTGTCCCCAGGAATTTTATTCCTGAGCTTAGCCTGCAGCACCCAGGTGAGGTTTAATGGAGAAGGCACGTTTGGACTGCTGGGAAGTCAGGGTTGAGGGTTGCAAGGTGCAGGCGAGCTGAGAATGTATTTGGGGCCGCGTTGTGTCCGCAGCACCAAGCAGGGTAGGGCGTCCTGCTGGAAGTGGTTAGTTCAGGCTCCTGACAAAGAGCCAGGCTGCCAGGGACCCTTGGTTCAAGTACCAACTCTCCTGTTAGCCAACTGTGAGCCTTTGGGCAAGTCGCCACCCTGAGACTTAGTTTGCTTATCTGCAGAGTGGGGTTGCAACCGTTATTTACCTCACGGTGTTTGATTAACGATGCGTGCATGTAGCACACGCTGTGTGATCTTTTCACCTACTGGGAGCACAGTAAGTATCTCTTGAATAAGAGAGAGGATAAAAATGCTTTGAAGCGTCTCAGACTCAAATTGAGCTAAATGAGTTCTGTCTTGGCAAGATTCTCAGGAACCTGCTTTAATGAATAGATAAAGATGATTTGTAAACAACACATTGAATTATTGCATGCAAATGGTGGTTGCGTGCCTGGAAACCGTTTAAGTTGAATAGTTGGTCCAACTTACTGAACTTCCTGCCTTCTCGTAATTCCCCAAATGAAAAGGGATTTTAACCAGTTTTGCATAGAGAATCTTAAGATGCATTTGCTCTAATTCCGTGATTAAGTTGAAGACACACAGGGGCACTATAAAGCTGGACTTGGGGATTTTGTAACATTAAGAGTTCCCCTGACATCTTACACTAATCATCTACTTGGCAGACCTCGGAGGATCCCTCCCCACTCCTGCCTTAACCATAACAGCTTCTGGATTCGCCAGGTCCAAGTGGAAGCAGCTCCTGGAAGCTGTGGCCTTAAGCCCAGAGAGACTGGCGCCGGATGGGCTTTCTTTCCTGAGGATGGACCCAGGGGTTTCTCAGCTCTGTGTCACTCTCACAGACTCCTTGGGATTTTTGCCCTCGGTCCCACAGATTAGAAAATGTGCTCGGTGTCTCTTAGTTGTGATGGCTTCCCCCTCTGTTCCTCTTGTGCTCTTGCTGCTGCCGCTGGTGACGACAGCCACTGTTGCTTGTTAGATGCCAGTTGGTGTGTAAATACTTTATGCGCCTTAGCTCTTGCAGTCTAAGTAGGGATAGAGACCATTCTCAGAAAGGGGAAGCGAGGGTCAGGAGAGTCAGGCTTGTCACACAGCGGGTGGCTGGCAGAGCTGGAACTCAGTTCTGTCGATTTCAAAGACCATCCTCTCAAGCCCTCTGCTCTCCTGCCTTCCTGCCACAGCCCAGCTTGGCTTTTGTTTGGTAAATTATCTTCCTCTCATGTCCAGCCTCAGAAAATGATGACCTGTAAATGCGTTCGTCCCGAATTGTGTTCCTTGTATCACGTTTTGGGGTATCGTTATTGCCAAGGGTTCTGGTGGCGCCTAACCCTGTCCCGCGTCTCTGCTTCTCCCCCCCAGCCCCTGCCCGCCCCCAGGCAGTGTGGGTCAATGGGTGGTGGTGGTGGAGGAGAGAGTGAGTGGCAAGGGCAGCGGGTGGGCCCAAGGGTGGAGTAGATAACCTGAGAAGGGCTGAGAGGGGGATTTGGCGGAAGATGTGCTACCTGTGACCACCCATGCTCACAGTGACTGCTTGGTGTTTTACTGAGAAGCGTCCTCATCCAAGAGGAAGATCGTGGGCATCAGAGCCAGAGAGACCAAGGAAAGAACCCAGATCTGCTCCTCAAAAACACGCTCACTGAGTTTGGTTCCTAGTCTGTAAATGGAGATAATGATACCAACCTGGCAAGCTTGCTGTAAGGATTAGAGATCTATATGCAAACCCCTCTCATATAGTACGTGCTCAGTAGAAGGAAGCCATTACTATATTACTATCATTAAATCAGAGGGGAAACTCCTAGTGGAACAATTCAAACTCCTCAACCTGATCCACCAGGAGGCGTTTCTTGTTCCACTGCTGTGTTCCCAGCTCCAGCTGTGTCCTGTGAGAGGGTGACATAGTATTCAAAGAATGTGAAAGTAGGTCCTGATTCCTTGGTTCTGTGATTGTCCACAGCTTTGGCCGTATAGCCTTCCAGGAGTGGACACATTCAATGTTATATTACTCGTATATTCCTCCCTCAACTTTCTCTCACACTTCCTGCCTCCCAGGCCAACAAAGAGGAACCTAAACATTGTTTCTTTGCCTTCAGGAATCTGGGAAATTCAGAGAGGCAGGGGTGCCAGTTCTAGAGCATACGCTTCATGAGGACAAGGGCTTCGTCTCGAATGAACACTGCTGTCTCCTCGTCAGCTAAAAGAGGTGTGCGATGGATCTTTGGTGGTTAAATAGACGATAGGTCTTCTTAGGCTGTTTGTTGCACGTATACGGCAGGGTGTCTCAGCATGGACTCTTGCCATTTTGGACCTGATCACCCTCTGTTGCGGGTGCTATCCTGTCCAGCCCTGGCTTCTGCCCACTCGATGCCAGCAGCACCCCTCAAGTGGTGATAACCAGAAATGTCTCTGGATATTGCCAGATGTCTTCTCCTCAGAGGCCCCATCACCTCTACCTAGATGAGCACCCTTGGTCTGCAGAGAGAGGTTTGGTTAGGGTTCCGTTGAGAGGTTTGGGTGTGTAACATGAAGGAAGTCAAAAGATTTTTTTTTAAAGATGTGAGAATGTACTGTATGTATGATACCAGTAAAAAAAAAAAAAAAAAAAAAAAAGTCTCTTTCATTGAAATCCACTACACACACTTCCCTCCCAGTTGCTGCAAGTATCTGTTAGAGGAACAGGGAAGAGAGGGTTGCCGGCCACCTGCTTCCCGGGGCTGCAGCTTTGCCAGCAGCTGCCCACACTGCTACTTTAAGAAACAGTAACTGTAGATGGTACAGTTCGCTGTTGAATCAGCAAGTCCAGTACAGACTGACCTGTTTACAAGGCAGATCACTTACGAATCTCGGCTTGTTTTCCCTTTTAAAATCGATTTTGTGGATATGGCCCAGTTCTGTTTGCTAAGGATGGCTGAGGTTCAGGCACGAGGTATAGGCTTTTTAGTGTTTTCTAGTGACTGTCTGGATCACATTTGGCTTGCAGGAGAATGGCTTTCCTTGCGCTGGCCAAGCCAGCCAACGATTCACTACTGTCAGAAGTTCCGACAGTATTTTTCTTATTTTGACACCTGGATATACATAAAACTGTCCAGCATCTGGAAGGAACCTTGAAAATTAGAGAATCCAACCTCCTTCATTAAGAAATGAGGCAACTCATGGCACAGGGAGATCACCTTGGTGCTTTGCGACCACCTAGAGGAGTGGGCTAAGGAGGGTGGGAGGGAGGGAGATGCAAGAGGGAGGAGATATGGGGATATATGTATATGTATAGCTGATTTACTTTGTTATGCAGCAGAAACTAACACAACACTGTAAAGCAATTATACTCCAATAAAGATGTTAAAAAAAAAAAGAAATTAGGCAAGTCATTTTCCATAGAAGCTGACACATTTCCTTTCAAACACCAATACATCAGCATCCTAAGATGTTAAGCAGAATAGAACTATTGTTGAGCGTGATCCTGTTGGTTTTAGTGAGGACCTTCTCTGCCTTGATCTGATGGAAAGACTATTCGAAGAACATAACGTGGACACAATCTTGTATTAAAAGTAGGATTCAGCAAAAACGGCCGCCTTGATGAGAACACACCAAGAGTCAATTATAAAACTCCATTAAAAAATGTAAGTGTGTAGGGGCTTCCCTGGTGGCGCAGTGGTTAAGAATCCGCCTGCCAACGCAAGGGACATGGGTTCGAGCCCTGGTCCGGGAAGATCCCACGTGCCGCAGAGCAACTAAGCCCGTGCGTCACAACTACTGAGCCTGCGCTCTAGAGCCAGCAAGCCACAACTACTGAAGCCTGTGCGCCTAGAGCCTGCGCTGTGCAACAAGAGAAGCCACCGCAATGAGAAGCCCACACACTGCAATGAAGAGTAACTCCCTGCTCGCCGCAACTAGAGAAAGCCTGCGTGCAGCAACAAAGACCCAACGCAGCCAAAAATAAATGAATAAATAAATAAATTTATTTTTTTTAAAAAGTGTGTATATGGCTTGACTGGACAGTTTAGCAGTGAGGCGTAAAGAGCAGGAAGTCTCAGGTCACCTGTCTGCAAATCAGGTTTTTGTGTCCTGAGGCCACACCTTATCAAACCTCTTTAGGCACTGGGCTGCTTGGCTGTAAAATGGTAAGAAGTAATAATGACATCTGAATACGCAGGCTTGCGAGGATTCAGTGCTGTGATGAAGGTGACTTGCTGAGCACACAAGCAAGAATTCAGTCGATGCACGTCAGCCCCTGGCAATGTTGTCCTACGAAGCGCTGCCTCCTTGTTTCATGCTAGAACCCTTCTTGGACTCTGGAGACTACAGAGGTTTCTTCAGAAACCTAGAGCAGTGAAACTGAACAGACCTAAATGACTTTGTATAATTGTCTGCTGCACTAGAATATGAGTAAAAGACCAGAAAGTGGAGACAGAGGCATTTAAAAAGAGGCATATAAAGCAAAGGTTTATCAGTGATATTTTTTTCTGGGTGAAATAGTGGTATTCTCATGTTTTATTTGCTTAAATTGACATGTTGTATGAGGTGAACACAAATTATACTCATGCTAAACCGTCGTAAATTGAATGGTAGCCTTAAAAATTAGTAAAAATTCGGGCTTCCATGGTGGCACAGTGGTTGAGAGTCCGCCTGCCGGTGCGGGGGACGTGAGTTTGTGCCCCGGTCTGGGGGGATCCCACATGCCGCGGACCGGCTGGGCCCGTGAGCCATGGCCGCTGAGCCTGTGCGTCCGGAGCCTGTGCTCCGCAACGGGAGAGGCCACAACAGTGAGAGGCCCGCGTACCGCAAAAAAAACAATTAGTAAAAATTCAAAATACACAGTTTTAAAAATGAAAAAGTGCAACGGACATTTCCTACCTTTGGATCCTTATACCACCCTGTCCCCCAACCCCATTAGGGAAAGAACCCTGTCTGTATTCTGCTGTATGCTTTGGGCAGCCAGCGGTATATCTTCTGGGCATATTTGGTGGAGAGTCAGCTAACCTCTTCAAAGGAAGAAAAGTCGGTATTAGAATAAATGCCAGTAGATTTTCATATAAAGGCAATAGACTGTTCATGTGAAAACCTACTCAGAAAAGGTTAAGGTTTGGGGTTTTTTTGTTTAGTTTTTTTCCCCAATCCTTTTGTAATTTAAACCCCCCAGACAGCATAAAACCTGTATCAAATAGCAAATTAGTATTTATGTAAGTCAATACTGTAGTTCCCGGGGCAGTCCAGAGAGAGCGACGGATGCATCGTGGGTCAGACGCCACCGTCGCAGGTGCTGACCCAGCGCCTCGCTCTTCATCACGTTCTGCAACGTAGCTACTTGAGGCTTCGGGTCTGGCGGCAGAATGCGGTCCTGGTGGTTATTGTGGGTTTGCGTTTGTCAGACAACGTCCGGCACACTCATAATAACTAGAAAAGAGTTGTAAACCTGGTGCTTTGGGGAAGATTGATTTATCAGACTCCACCTGCTCGACAGGGTCCCTTGTTTGCCTCCACACTAGTCCGTAATTATGCCTCCTTGTGACCTCCAGGCTAGGGAGCGGTGTTCAGAAATGGGTTTTTTATATCAGGTTCAACACCCAGGTCCATAATTCCGGGACTGTAGTCTGCAGAGCTCTGCCCCTGGTGTCTGACGCTTGCCCCACACCTGGGCCTAGCCCTCTGCGCTGCCATCCCCTCCACCTCTGAGCTGGCTCAGTTTTGTGCACATCTCTTGCCAGGAAGCTCACCATCTTGAGGTTCCCTGGGGACTGTGTCTCGGAGGGTCAGTGGCTGGTAGAGAGCATTCCTTTTACAGATTCCAGGCCCTGGTGGGTCAGCTGTGAGCTGGTGCTTGCCGCTCACCGCCAGCCTCTTAGTCCTTACAGCCAGACGTGGGGCTGTCAAGCATTACTTGAGTTTTTCAACCTGAGGCCTGAGGTAGCTGGACCCCAACCTTCCTGAGCAAGACCTGCTAATTCAGTATAGGGAGAAAGGAAGGGTAGCAAGGATGGGGAGGCCTCACTTCTGCAGATTGAAGACACCACGTCCTGTTACCCCCAAACCCAGGACATGGTGCTGGGTGAAGCCATTCTCAGTGGATGGCGCTTCTGGTGAATGAGCTGGTAGTATGTTGCCATCTAGTGGAACATATGGCAAACTAAAGATTAATATACTCTGACCGCAGAGTTCAGCAGAGCTAATTAAATCAGCCCGAGAAAATAACTGAAAGTATTTTCTCAAGGCAGGTGATTTGGAAACACGTGCAGATTCAAGTGAGGCGAAGGGTGACTTTTAGTAATCATGTTTTCTTAAAGTTGGCAAAAGGTCACCCAAGAGCTCTTGAATATTTACCACCAAGGAAGTAACAAATTTTTCAGACATATAACCAGGTCAAGACCCTGCATTGTCATTGTCATCTATACAACATGCCCAGTTTCCTATCCAGGGTCCTAGGCCCAAAAGGCTTGGCTATCACATGGTTATTTTTATATTTTTTAAAATGTGATTTTAAGGTTTCCAGTGTCTTTCTTACATTTCCAGTTTTCCTGTTTAACTTCCACAGGATAAATATGCTTATTTTTAGGAGACGCGAGCACCTGACTTGACAAAGTAGGAGTTTCCCGTTTTAAATTCTAACTAGCATCCCAGCAGTGTCCGCTTCTGTGGTTTCAGACCTGACTTGTGTGAAGACCTGCAGACTTACATTACACTGTGAAATGTTTCACGAACACTGAAACATTTTCCTTGTTTCTTTGCTCTTTTGCTTCTGTTTGCTTAGATCCCTCCCTGGTGCCACAGCAGCTGAGTGCGCGTCAAATCTGAAGAAAATCTACACAGTACAAACGGTACAGGTAAGATCAAGAAACCTGCTGTTCGTGGGACGGTTAATCATCCAACCTGAGACCTGTGCTGTGCTGGCAGCGCCCACCCGGGGCTGTGCCCTGACCTCAGCTCACATGCCCACTCTGGCAGAGCAGCCCTCAGCCACATCTACCCCAAAGGCCAGCTGAGCACATGCCCGAGTGGCCTGCTCTTCTCTTGGTGACGTGTGGAACCTTATCGTCTCCCAGACCCTCGTGACTCTGGTGTGGTTTTGACGATATCACTGTGTGTCCTCATTTAAGCACCAGCTTGGCCGCTCCCTCTCTGGGCTCTGTTTGCCATCGGTGAGAAGCCCTGGTACCACCTGCAAGCTTACTGAAAGTCACAGGGCAGGATAGTGTTGAGCCTGAAAGTGGAAGGTCTCGGACCCATGTCCTGCTCCACGTTCTCGGACCCATGTCCTGCTCCACGTTCAAATTCCATCATCCTAAGCTGGGCAGGGATCAGCCCTTTAATTTGTGTAAGACTGGTGTGATGGTAGCACCTGCCTCCATGGGTGGGTCTGAGGACCGAACGAGATGATGTCTTTATCAGGCTTAGCAGGAGACCTGATACATGGTAGGTTGTCAGCAAATGTAAGCTCTTAGATCTCTTAGTTCTTTCTCTACCCAACTCTTAGGATGAACGTTAAAAAAACAAAACAAAACAAAACAAAACCTGGTTTATTTAGTTGATCACGTTACTGTTTTCTTCCAAAGCAAATTCTATCAAGTTTCTCCCCCTCCATTGTTGTACACTCGATAAGCCTGTTAAGGCTGCTTCATACTTGCATTGACTATGTGTCCTGAATTTTCCAGAAGGGCCAGTTTTAAATTGTGTGTTCTGCCCTTGAGTCTTTTAATGTGTTAGAAATTCCAACAGATCGGTGTCTCTTCAGCAGCCTCTCACTTGCACAGGAGTTGCGCAGAGATCTTCTTTCAGACACTTCTCCCAGTATCTGGTTCAGGAAATTTAGTACTCATGGTTATGCAGCCCCAGGAATCTGATTGTAAAGTGCCTCGTGTGACCACAGAGCGCCCTAAGCCGGGTGTAAAGACGCGGTCCCTACCACAGGCTGTCTCTGAACTATTTGAGAAAATGACCTAAGCGTGTGGAGAGCAGAATAACAGTGCTGTTGTAAATAAGCAGTCAGTGCCAAGTACAAGCAGTGTCACAAGACAGCACGTGGGCCACCGTCCAGAGGGACAGATGCTCTCAGAATCCAGGAATGGGTCCCCTTCACTTCTCCCCGTGGTGACATTATGGACCTTTTTACCTCTTCCCAGCATTGCTGTGTAAACCTCAGAGCACTTGATTCTAAAGCCTGTCCTCATGTAGAAGTTCTTAGAGCCCACTGATTTTTTTTTTTTTTTTTTGAGGTCCTCATTAGACTTTTCCCATGCTATTGTGACATTGGATCCACATCACAAATGTGCCTGGGTTTCCAGGAAGACGTTGGTAAAGTTACACCGAGGGATTAGTTTGTTTCCCTGCCCCTGTGTGATGACAACAGAGCATTGGTTGAGCCTTGGTATCTGGCAGCAAGTGACATAGGGTCTTCAGGGACCAATTTAAAGTACCCAGGCCGGCACATACTAGGAAATGCCTTCTTAAAAACTTCATTGGGATATAATTTTTTCAGTAAATGCAGGTCTCCTTAAGTGTAGAAGTTTGATAAATTTTGACAAAGATACACAAACGTGTAACTATCACCCGATCAAGATTTTAAAATTCCATCCTGTCAGGAAGGTTTTCTTCATGCCCTTTTCCTACCAGTCCCTTACCGGAAGCAACCACTATTCACATTTCTGTCACCATGCATTGGCTTTGTCTTTTATTGAACCTCATATAAATGGAGTACTGTATTGTGCCTGGTTCCTTTCACTCCATAAATACTGAAGGATCAAATGCATGAATGAGAAATTAATAAATGAACCACTTTTCTGTCACAGCAGACTGCTCACATAATGATCTGTTAAGCTGTAACCACACATTCTCAATGGCGGCAAAAATTGATTCTTGGTGTGGCCAAAAAGAATCATGCTGTTTTTATGTAGAAAGCACAGATAGGCATACGGTACGTAAATGGATATATAGTCTCTTGGTGGTATTAAAGTTTCACAAGAAAGTGAGTAGGAAAAGGGCTCCTTCAACATAGGGGGGTGATAATGAAACACTGCCCCAAGGGGTCAGGAAGTTCTGTCGTATCTCCGATGAGTCTGTCCTCCTCCGTTTCTTCATCTGTAAAACAGATAGTAGCAGTTCCTCCTCCCTAGGGTTGAGCGAGGGTTAAATGAGATTGCATAGTCCTTAGTAGTGCTTGGTACTTAGTAAGCCCTCAGCTGTTGGCAGCTTTTACAGAAGGTTGCATTCCACACTTCAGCTTCATCGGTTGACCGGGGAGGATGTGGGCCTGGGTGTAGGGTGGTCACACCGCCTGGGTTGGTATCTCACATCTGCTACTTAGTAGCTCAGGCAAGTTGCTTAACTTCTCTGTTCTGTTTGCTCATCTCTAAGATGGGAGTAATTGTGATACCAACTGCATTGTGAGGTTGTGAGAGTGAAATGGCACAAGGACGTAAAAAGCACCCAGTAAGTGCTGGAGAATAATAATGAATGCGTCTGCCGTTACTTGCCTACTTCTACTGGAACATCTTCTTGTACATTTCCTCAATCATGGTTTAAATCACAAAACTGTGTACCACTACTTCTAGATGATTTATTTCAAGCAGTTATTCCCCAGATTATACCACTGTGAATACCTCTACTTAGGAAAATGTATTTAACTTGTCGATGAGTTTGGGGATTTCAGGCTGTGTCCTTAATACCTGTGAATAGTCCTTAGTATTTGAGAACTAGCCTGGGTGCTGATTTTGAAGTCATTTGAGGATATGCCTTTGCCCCACTGTCTTTTCATTTTGTGGCTATATGTGGATTCTTGAACTCTCGCTCCGTCAGCACTAAAAAATTACGTCCCTGATCGTGTCTGTTTTTCCCTCATCTGTGTTTAGATGCAGTGTAGTTATCATGTGGTATTAATGATTGTTTTCCATAAGGACATATTGAATAATATGTCTTTTTGTACTTTGAGGCCCTCAGCAAATCAGAGATGCTGATGGGGGTGGCAGAGGAATTGTTATCCCCATTTATTAGCTGGAGGGGCTGAGGCTGGGAGGTAAGTGGCCCGAAAAGTGGCAGAAACAGCCAATCGCTCTGTGCTCTGGGACCGGAACTCCCTCCTTTTCTAGGTCCATCCTCTTGCTTTTGGTCCACCCTGACTGAGGAGTGAGGGAGGCCTGTGTCTCCAGCCAGCCCACTGACCCCTGCTGAGGACAGTCTCATCACAGCCACCAGTAATGCCCTCTGGTTGGAGTTAAATTTGTTCCCTACTTACCTGCCTTTCTTGGAAAATTCCATGTTTCATCTAGATGTGTTTTCCAGGCACTTACTGATTCCTTTTACTCTTTTGTAAACATTTCAAAGTTTTCCACATTTCTTCTGTGTTTTTATGTCCTAAATGCATGCAGCGCGGAATAGAACACAGCTTCTGACCAAGCCTGATTTTACCTGTGGCAGAAGGGAGTTACCGGCCAGGTAACGATTTGCAGGGGATCCTCCCTTGCTACCACAAGACCAAAATTCCAGCCCTGAAAACTCATTCCTGTGTAGCATTCTAACCCACCTCAGGTATCACGTTCAAGGTTTTGCCACACTGTGTCCTGTTGTTCTATGTC
This sequence comes from Pseudorca crassidens, assembly GCF_039906515.1. Lineage (NCBI taxonomy): Eukaryota > Metazoa > Chordata > Mammalia > Artiodactyla > Delphinidae > Pseudorca > Pseudorca crassidens. The sequence goes on along the minus strand of NC_090305.1, from coordinate 88,582,654 downwards.
CTATGCAGTGGTCCCATAAATTGACCGACTTTTTACTTAAATTTACGGAAAGCAGAAGCTTCATATTTCTTCTGTAAATGGATATCCAGCATCATTTATCATAAACAGAAGGTCTTCAGAGAAATATAGATACAATCTCTTAAAATGAAGAGAATCTTCCTTCTATACCTGTGTATGGCCGGTGATATCAAGGCATCATCCCTTATCAGAAGGTTGTGGAGCTCCTGTGCTCTTGCAGGTCATTAAGGTAGGGCAGCAGATTGCTTTGCAAATCATTGGGAAAGGAGGGCTGTCCCTTTTGGGAGGAGAGGTTTTATAGGTCAGGACCGATAATGGAGAATGATAGAAAGATTGATTCAAAGTCGTCACTGCCCTGGACCACAGCAGGGCAGCCCACGGTGGGTGGCATCCTGCAATAGAATGACCTGCAGTGAACCATTTGGGTGAAGGGACAGGGTCCAGGGAAGAAAGAGAGAAACTCCCTCCTGAAAAAAGAGAGGGAAAGCCCTGCAGGCAGGTCTACTTCATAGTTCTGTTTAGTGAAGGTTAGTATCGAGAAGAACAGGATTATGTAGCTGTCATTTAATTTATTCATGGGGTACGTGATGGGATCATCATCATAGTCACAGCCCAGTTGTGCAGAAACAGAACTGAAGTCCAAGTACCTGGATCCTGTCTGCTGGCATGTTGGCAGTGGAAGCCGCTGTGCAGGTGGGGTGGGAGATTAAATCTTGTAAAGTGAAAGTGATTCAGTCACTTCAGATGTAAAACTTGGTCTCTCAAGGGGGATCAGAATATGCCACCCCAAAAACGGCACTTGAGCTTAAGAATTACTTTGAACTGAAGGCAGTTGAAAAACAGCAGAGCCAGGAGGAGCTCTCTGACCTCCTCTATCTGCCTGAAGTCAGGGCATAAATTACCCTTTTAAAGGTGACATAAATTTACATTTGTAAAGGTATCCCTTTTTCTTACCCCTTGAGTCTGCATAACAAACCTACTAAGCAAATACTAAGCTGTATTTCCTCAGCACAGTCACACCATATACCACCTCTAGGGGCCCCAGACCCTCTTTCCTTTGTCTGGTCACTCTCCACAATTTATCATCCTTTGTTAAAATGGTGTATAAGCTTCTGAGTCCAATCACGTCTTTGGGTTTTCACCAAAGTGAAAGCCCTGTGCACTGAAAAATATTAACATCAATAAACATATACCTATGGGCCTTACCCAGGAAGCCGAATACACACTGCTCTGCTGTTTCCCCCAGCTTTTCTCCTGTTCTCTCAATGTGTGAACCCCACTTAGCTCCCTGACTCAGACTTTGTTTTTCATTCATTGACTTAACCTGCGTGGTGAGAAATTGCCCACTCCCCTGTCAGTCCTCCAAACTTTGGTTCTCACTTTACGACCTTTGGAATGCAAAGCAAAACCCATTTCTCTCTCCACTACCTGGCTCTCCCAGGTCAGAAACACTTTGCTTTCAGCCTGTTGTATCTGCTGTGAATTTAAAAACGTCCATTAAGCTCTTCAGTTGCCTTTCTTCTGGGCTCTGCCCTTCCCATAAACCATTGATTTACTTGGTGGGATGCAAGCCCCAGCCAATTAGAAATACCTAAGGAATGAAAATGTTTGTTTAAAATTTCAAAAATACTTTCAAAGATTTATATGCTGTGACCTGCGGAAGAAATGCTGGATTTGTTGGGTTTTTTGGAGGTGTATTTGCTGCATGTTTTTCTTTTCTTTCTTTCTTTCTTTTTTCTTTTTTTTTTTTTAACACCATGTTGTCTGTCACCACATGGCATCTTTTCTTCTCAAGTATTTTCAAGTATATTCTCTTTTTTTTTTTCCTTCAAAGCATTTAGTAAAAAATGAGGAAATTTGCCAGTTTTCCTGGTAATGATTGATTATCTATTTGGCAAAGGACTGTTGGGAGGAGCATAATTGCTTCAGTCAGGACTAGTAGGTTGGGGATTTGTTAAGTGGACACCATTGTCTAGTGAATCTAAGCACACCTGGGACTCACCACAGCGCCCTGCCCTCCTTGGTGTCCACACATGTTGACTGAATAAGTGATGCCTGACTTCCCTCCCTCTCCTCGGGTTGTCATTAAGGCTTTTGAAAAAAACACTTCATTATTATTAATAAACATTGTGCTTAGCTTTACTGCAATCTACTCTTTGCAGACCACTTAGAATTAATTATAAGTCTAAGGGCTTTTGAAATCTATTTGCAAGGTTCTATCTGTAGTAAAATTTAGATGATTTAACAAACATAAAAGTATGTTACAGAGAATACGACCAAGAATTATCAAGTTTCCAGTGAAACAGCACTTTCGCTTCCACAGGGGAGGAAGAAGGTCTAAGGAGCTGTGTGATGCCGGGTTCCTTCCTTCAGCTCTTTTGCCATCATACATGCTTGAGGAGTATTCTACACACTGCGTGAGGTTTGCAATATGGAAACAGACCGACTTAGTGCCTCGGACTTTAATGGGGGTCTTTTCCATGAGGTCACCGCATATTTCACTCTCATTTTGTGTTCATGCAGAAACGTGCAGATATGCACTTGAATGAGTACATTAGGTCAGGGTGAAGTCTCTCACTGTATCTTCTTGGGCTGTAATCTCCTCCTCTCACATTTGCCAAGACTAACAAAATCAGTTGTCTGTGTTTTCAAGAGAAGCTTCTAAAGCCACACGCTGTAGCACGATCCTTAGTGTGATGTTCTCACCTTTGGAACGGGAGAAGCATTTTGTTGTGTTTTCCAAGGTGCTTCAAACACTGGGTGAAAAGTTAGGATTTGAGAACTTTGGCAAGGGTGTGAGGGCAGGTGCTCTGGCCTTTTAGGAGACTTGAAGTTTGCTGGCATCAGAGTTCTCTTGGTGGAAGCAGGGATGTATATTCTAGCATAAGTGTGTCCATAAATTCTGCACAGGTCATTGCCACATCATTGCAGAAGTCCTAGGCTAGAGCTAAGGCAGTGGCATAGTCAGTGTGATGAAGGGCACGTGCTGGTGGGAAAACATCTTCAACAGGTGCACCTCACTCTGTGACCTCGTCCATGACCTCGTGACCTGGTCCATGGCTTCTAGGACTGGAGAAAGATGTGCCTAAAATATGTAGTAATATCTGCAGAGGAAATAGCTTAGTGGTTAAGGGTACAGGGTTTGGAATCCAACTGCCTGGCCTCAGATTCCAACTCTGCCTATTCACACCCATACCACAGGCTATAACTGAAATATTGGAGTAATCTTATTATTTGCACTGATAGCAAACCATTTATAAGGCGGGTATCTCCACAAAGACAGATGTCTGAGCATCTACTGTTACTACAGAGCTATTTTCAGTTACTTCCTACATTAGCACCGTTTTAGTATAAGGGACCCCAGGTATTCTTTTTGTTTGTTTATTTTTTTTTTCCTAGCATTTAAAAAATTATTTTCTCCTCATATCCTTTTTTTAAATAACTTTTATTGGAGTATAGTTGATTTACAAAGTGTTAGTTTCAGGTGTACAGCAAAGTGAATCAGTTATACATATATCCACTTTTGTTTTTTATATCCACTTTTTTTTTTTTTAAGATTCTTTTCCCATGTAGGCCATTACAGAGTATTGAGTAGAGTTCCCCGTACTATGTGGCAGGTTCTTATAAGGTATTCTTAATAAATCTATTGTCAGGTGGTTTTTGGTTTTTTTTTCTGCCTTCAGTTTCATCTTATTGCTGTTGCTGGCCTTGCAGTTAATTTGGCTCCAGTTTTTATGCAACGTGGGCTCAAACAACCCATAAGGATTCTCATTCGACATCGATAAAATTTCATTCCACCTATGCCGCTCTGTTCATGATGCCCTTGGATTCATGTTTCTAATTGTCCTATTGCTTGTTCTGTTCTCCTCAGATCTACTAGGAGACCCAGACAACCACCCTTGACTTACTTCACCACACAGAGTGATATTTTTCATTTGTATAGTAATTCTGTGCATAGAGTTGGTAGCGTAGAGATTCCTGGTACCGTTCCAAACAAGCTGGGAAGGGTTTTCTTCTTTGTAAAAACTCACTTCTTGTCCTAATCCTCGTGGTCATAGCACACAGTGATGCTTGGGAGGATTAGTCTGTGTGCCTCAGTTTCCTTATCTATAAAACAAGAATAATAATTGTACCTCTTAGTTAGGTTGTCATTAAGATAAATTACATAAACACGTAAAAGTCAGAGACCAGGGCTTCCCTGGTGGCGCGATGGTTGAGAGTCCGCCTGCCGATGCAGGGGACGCGGGTTCGTGCCCCGGTCTGGGAAGATCCCACATGCCGCGGAGCGGCTGGGCCCGTGAGCCACGGCTGCTGAGTCTGTGCGTCCGGAGCCTGTGCTCCGCAATGGGTCACAACAGTGAGAGGCCCGCGTACCACAAAAAAAAAAAAAAAAAGTCAGAGACCAAATCCTGGCCCTATTACTGTTGCTGCTGTTACTCTCATTGTTACTATTACTCTACTATTTTTATGTAATCTGTTTCTGACTACCAGCCACCCTGTGTCTTAGTTCCAGCTGTTGTAACAGAATACCATAGACTGGGTGGCTTCAGCAACAAACATTGATGTCTCACAGTTCTGCAGGCTGCAAGTTCAAGATCAGGGGTGCCAGAATGGTCAAGTCCTGGTGAAGGCAGTCTTCCTGGGCTTATAGGCAGATAGGCGTCTTCTCATTATATCCACACATGGTGGACAGAGAGGGCTAACTCTCTTCCTTTTCTTATTGGGACACTAATCCCATCACTGGGCGGGGGGGTTCCATCCTTATGGCCTAATTATGCCCGAAGACCCCACCTCCTAATTCCATCCTATTGGGGGCTTGGGTTTCACTATATGAGTTTGGAGAACACACAATCATGGAATTCCTAACACTGTGCATCTTGGGCAACTTGTGGCTTTGGCAGCTGAGCTATTTCCTTTTCCTCCTGGGAGAGGAAAGGAAGGGGGACAGAGCACATGAGGTGATTCCTCTTTGCCTCCTCTATACCCCATCCCCCAATCCAAAGTGTAACAGATTCTTTCTAGGCTTAGAAAGAAGACAGAGTCAGTGTCATGAGGAAATATGGTTCAGTACACGTATTCAGCACTACAGGTTTTTATTAGATGCCATATACCTGTCAGAAAAATCATTAGCAAGATCCTTACCCTGTTTTATGTGGAGACACATTGCATAGGAATGTTTGCTAAACCATAGCTTCCTGAAGCATACAACTTAGCCTGACTTCAGAAAAGAACATTCTTTAATGTTATGTTACATTTTCTAGCAGAAAATTAGGAAGAATACTAAGAAAAATCTAGTTTGAATGGGTAGGACTTAATGAGATCTGATTTTTTTTTCTTTAATGCATGAATTTTATAAGCTTTAATGCATTAATTTTATAAGCACAGTAAGTCAATACTGGGTGTATTAAACAAAGTGTTTTTCTTTTAAAGATATTCTGGAGTGTGTACAATAATATTCCTCCTGTGACTAGCCTGCCTTTGAGATGTAGTTATCATTTAATGAGAGGAGAGAGGCGACCACTTTGGTAAGTGTCTTCTGTATAGTTTGAGGTTAAGGTGGGAGGGAAATGGTTGTGAACTTAATAAAATAACTTCATGCCAAATTGGAATGCCAAAGTAATTTTCTCCTGGTGGTGTTGCAAAGTCATTTTAGCCATGATTTAATTTTGAAATAGACCCCTTCCCTCGACCCCTTTCCCCTTGTGCTCCAGAGTGATGAGCAGGTGTCTCAGCATCCGCCCACAGAGGACCCTATTGCAGTCTCACAATACATAGGTCCTCATTAGCTCGCTGAAGGTGCCGTGCAGGTCTTTGTATCGGGGTGTGGCATCATTTAGGTTTGTTCTTTCACTTGTTCAATAATGACCTGGACAGTGGAGTGAAAAAGCTTATAGGCTGGAGGGGAGATGAGGGAACAGATGTGGTACCCACATCTATTATATGAACAAAGATCATATAACCTCAGACATACCTCATGTGGACCACATAGAAAGTGTATGATACTGATCACGGCCCAGGGTTGAGGGGAAGGTGTCTTTCTTCTTTAATAGCTGGAGTAGTGTTGAGGGTGGAGGACAGTAAGCCAGTTTGCCTAGGCTGGAGTCCCAACTAGTAGTAAATCCTTGCATCATGTCCCTCAACTGATCTAAGCCATTTACTCATTAATAAAATGGGAATATATCTTAGCTCTTTGGTAGCAAATGGCAGAAACGTAAACTGAGCCAAAAAAAAAACAACAAAACGGAATCTTTTGGCTTCTGTAACTAAACAGTCTACCGGTAGGGCTGATTTCAGGCAGATCTGGGTGCTCAATTCTTCTTAGGAATCTGACACTCTCCGTCAGACTTGCTTTGCTTTTCTCTGCCTTGGCTTAATTTTCAGGCAGGTTTTCCCATTTGTGACAAAATGGCTTTTATAAGCTCCAGTCTTAAGCCCTACAAGTTTGTCAGTGTCAGCATTCACCAGCTCCAGTAACATGCCAGGGCAGGCTCTCATCGGCCCAGCGTGGGTTGCCTTTCCATCCCTGGCCAATCATAAAGACTACGAAGTCATAAGTGTCTGGGTCATAAGCCCACCTTTAAAGCTAGGATATGGAATCAGCCATATCAGAAAGGGTCTGGCATAAGAGTAGGGGACAAGTAGCTCCTTAAAGGGAAATTGGGGTGCTCTTGCCAGAAGAGGGAGCAGTTACTACACAGGGAGACAGCAGATGTCCTCTACCGGGGCTGAGTCCCCTATTAGGCTTATGACACAAGACTGAAATGCGAATCAGATGAGGCGATGTCAAGAGCATGACATTGAAATGTAAAGGCCTTCTCACATGTGAAGCACTTGTATTAGTTTGTCCACCCCAGGGGGTCTAGGGAACCTCTCCTCACCAGCTCCTTGAGGATGAGAACCTGGTATCCCATCACCTTCCCTACCCTTTTGGCCACTGAATCCCACCTTCTTCCCTCCCCATCTCCATCCCCTTCCTTTTTCTTTCATCTGCTTCTGTTTCTAGTAAAACGAACCGGGGAGAGTTTATTGCAGAATGCTCCGTTGTTTATTGTTTTTAATGTCATCCATTGTTGAACTAGATGTATGTAGAGCTACTTAATCCATGAGTGTAACTGTGAACATTGGTCTTTGATCCAGGGAAGAGGAGAGTAATGCAAAGGGTGGCGTATGGAAGATGAAAGTTCCCAAGGACAGCACGGTAGGTTCGCTCTCATCCTTTTCTAGAAGCTAAGTTCGGGGTTGTTGACAGCTTATGATGAACCTCTTGTGCGTTCTAGACAGTCCGCCTGGTAGACTCAGAATGGGACTGGGGGTGAGAAGTTCTATTCTGACCTTGGGGGTTTTCTGCCTCACACTGTCACCTTGAAAATGCATTGTGAGTCTCTGTAGAAATGGTGTAAGAGTGTGACTGTATCATATAGTTCTGAACAGCTACATGCCTATAAACTTTACAGAAAAGCTGATTAGGGCTGTCATGTCCTCCACAGCCATGACCGACATGTGGAAGTGGGTCTACGTAGTGAGAAGCAGGATCCTTCCCAGCAAAGGCTCGTCGCTTCCCCACTGGGGCGACAAGCACTTCTGAGAATGACCCTGGCACAGAGAGTGGGGACGTGTGGGAGGCCTTGCATCTCACCGCCCTTTGGGGTTTCATGCGAGGCCGTGTCCAGTCTCCCTCTGGGGCTGATGAAACCCTGGTTAATGGCAGCACAGCCTGCTCGGCCGTTGGTTGGCAGTGGTCAAGCCTCAGAAACCTGGGTTTCCCGGGAGTGGGCTCTAATTCATTGTACCGACTGAAAAGAGCATTCAAATCTATTCTTAAGCCGCCTTCGAAAATGGATGAAAGGACACATGCTCCCCAGTCTCACCTTTTCATGGTTTCTTTCACGTGGACGAGCTCAAAGGATTGAAACATCTCCAGGGACCCATAGGCTTGACCTTGCATTGTTTCCCGATAAGCACACACCGAAAGATATGACCCAACTTGTTTGTTAAAGGTGCAAACTATCGTTAAGATGCATAGCTACGAGATTTGGCTAGTATTTGGCATACATAATTTTTAAAACGTCAGGGGAGCAAACAAAAAAACAAGCAAGGCCTGTGAAGCTCTTCCTGCCCGCCTGAAAGGAGAGAAAGTTGTTTTGAATTTCCATAAGGACACCTTTTCCTTGCCATGTTCTTTATTTACTTGCAGTAGACATTGACTTCTGGTAGAAACAATCATGACGTCAGCATTGGATGAAAGGTAGCTGAAAGACAAGTTTGTCCTCCCTCCTTGTCAGCTCACTTGACCACATTCAGTCGCAAATAATAACGCTTTCACATCTGCACAAGTGCCCTCATCCCAAGCAGCTCAGCCCTCTCTTTGTTGCTGACCGGTGGGAATCCGGTGGGTCAGCCTCCTCTGAATTCACAACAGGAGAGGGAACATCCCCTCCCCCTAACTTCCTCTCAACACCCTCATCTTTGTTCCTAATAGCGTAAGAGACTGCAGATGAGACAGATAAAAAACAGAAGCGATGGTTTGTAGGTGGGAGACAGGTAGACCAGACGGAGGGTCTAGGAAAGAGAAAAGAAAACCCTCCTTGAGAGTGAAAAGCCATGATGGTTGACTGCTGTGGTCTTGGTTAAAAATTCAGTGAGGCTGCTTTCAGCTCATTAGAACATGATAATACGTACTCTCATTATAGTTAATACATTAGTGGGCGCCTGGTCCAGAGCAAACACGCAGCTGTTTATGGAATGGATCTTAAATCTCCAGTGCTGTTGTTGCAATCACAGCGCTGAGCCCGTCGAACGCAACATTTGTTGACTAATTTCATGGTCACAACAGCCCTGGGAGGTCGGTCCTATTATTATTCCCTGTTCACTGAAGGAAACTGTTGCTCAGAGAGGCTAATAAGCCTGCCCAGGGTACAGCTCTAAGCCGGCTGTCAGGAATCAAACCTGGTTCTGGTGGAGTTCAGGGCCTGTGAACCAAGACAAGGAAGAGATACGGAACCAAGAACTTTTTGAGGAAGAGGAACTGGAAAGAACTTGGAGACCTCCAGTTACCTGTGCGTGGATGCTGACTGTTGATTGGATGGCATTAGGGGGTCTTCAGCAGAAGAGGCTCCAGGTTTTCTCATAGGGAAGAGGTGGACTAGAGCGTGCACTGATTCTTCCAGGGAAATGCACATGTGCGCGCACACGCACACGCACGCACACCACAGTTCAGTCACTTAGCAGAAACAAAATGCCTTCAAGTGAATGGAGATCTGCAAGTCTCTGGTAGTCAGTAAACCAGAAATTTCCTTAAGTGTTCTTCACTTGTGTAACCTTGGAAGTACCTTATAAACTGCTGGAAAAGCAGGAAAGGGTTTTGAAGAGAAGGATGGTCCTAATAGCATTCACTTATAACCAGCTGATACATTTTGAATCAGTGAGAGGCAAAGAAATTGGAAAAGTGTAGGTCGTTTGAGTGCATTTTCCCCACGTTGCTCTCAACTTCATCAGAGGTGGCACTAGAGATTAGCTCTGTAGCTTCGGACCCCACAGTTTTGTGGACACAGAGTTTGTGACTTGGGATCCCTTGTATCTCTCTGTGCAAAGCGATGTGTAAAACAGTACAAACATACGCCACCACGTGGGTGTTTACGCCTGTGATTCAGCGATGCCTGCGGGCTCCAGATACGGGCGTGGAAAGGGCGTGAGAGGTTAAAGAAACTGTGACTTGGGTAGCTCCTGAAGATAATTGTTTAAAAATGTATATGTGTTCCTTTTCTTTGGTTTTCTTTTGCTTTGCTTTTTGTTCTTTTCCCACACCAGTCCACAGTCTGGAAAGAGTTGTTGTTAGCGACTATCGGGGAACAGTTCACAGACTGTGCCGTCGCAGGTAATGAGACCCTCAGCTCTGGCGTCCCCGCTCGCGCGTGCTTGGCTTCTGCTTGTTCCTTGCTGAGCCTTGTTTCTGTGTGTTTGCCTTTTTTACGTATTTTGGAGTTGCTTCTTTTGTAACTATGAAGTTACTTAGCTTTTTCCCATGTGCTCGTGGCGTTTTCATGTTACATGTGTATGTGCATATGTATACTTACATATGTGTATATTACGTGGATATACATATGTGTATACGCCTATATATTTTTTTGCACTTATAGCTCATCTTCATAGTGTCCGTGACCATCTGTCTAAAATAAATAGGCAGAAAAAAAGGAAAACTGTTTTTTTTTAATTGAAGGGTAATTGACATACAGCCTTATACATGTTCCAGAAGAAAATGAAATTTGACATTGGGCTCCTAACACCACTGGTGGTGGGCTTCCTTCACCAGTTCCAGTTCTTCCAGAAGAGCCCAGTGGCTTAGTTGTCACCTGAAGTTTGTAGTTAGGTCGGCACAGTCCTTTCTGCCCCTCTCAGTTACTCGCCCCTTCCTCCTGTCCCTCTCTTGGTCCCTTCTACGCAGAGTGAGAGATAAAGGGGAGGTGGGGATGAATCGCCATTAGCGTCTGTGATCTGACAGCTGGGGCTGAAATGTAAAGTCTTCAGGACTTGACTTTGAAGACTTCACTTGAAGACTCACTCAGTTTTCAAATACTGAGTGCGTTTCTGAGAGCCCTGTGAATACATTTTTATTTTGCTTTTTTTGTTTGTTTGTTTAATTAAAGTATAGCTGATGTACAAAACCCATACGTTACAGGTACACAACATAAAGAGTCACAATTTTCAAAGATTACACTCCATCTGTAGTCATTACGAAATATTGACTCTGTTCCCCAGGCTGCGCGACACATCCCCGTAGCTTATTTTATACCTAATAGTTGGTACCTGTTAATCCCTTAGCCCATTTTTATTTTGCTTTGTTTTTGTCGTGAAACCACTGAGAGAGGAAAATTGAATTGCTCGTTTAAAGTTTTGTTTTTTCTTCTTGGGTAGTTCCTTCTGAATGCTTCTGAGGTAACATTTAGAATCACATTTTTCCTGTTCAGCTTTCATTTTTTTTTAACTCTTTGGTATTGACTGATTTGCCCTCAGGCGTCTTAACTGGTTCTGTCTTTGGGAACCCTTATAGGCCTAGCCGGTGCCAAGCAGGTTTCAGATTTACCTCACTAACAGTTTCAATCATTCTCCTTTTGTTTTCCTTAATTCTTACACGTCTTTTTATTCACTGAAGACAGAACCTGGGTTAAGATGAAATTATCTTAAAAGTACAGATCCCTTCCGTTTAAATAGGGGGTAGGTAGCAACTTTACAATATGTAGTCAAAAATGCATCTTCGGTATAATTATAAACAAGTAAATCCCCGGGAGAGGAAGTTTTCTGTATGAATTATTCCTGTTTCCAGAACCAGGGAAAATAGTCTAAGTAATAATAAATAGGCAGGATTGAGCAAAGAAGACCTATTGTTCCGTGCTTGACTTTGGAACGAGAGCACCATTAAGTATTAACTGTTCGCTCTTAATTAACCCAGCTCCACCACTACAGCAGGTCAGCTCATCTCTCTGGTCCTCACTTCCCCCATCTTCAAACAGTGGCTCCTCCTAGCTCTGACGTCTTGTGCTGCCAGTACCCTAAAATCATCAGCGTTTTTGCCGGTTGATCCTGCTTATGAATATTACATGTTTGCTGATGGATCTCCTTTTGCATACGGGCTGCAGCCTTTTTACCATGCCCTTTCTGAAAGTGCTGTGCTAGGAGGTTACACGTAGGAACCAAAAGCCAGACGAGACTGAAATATTGACAGTTCAGCATTTTCAGCACCCGTAAAGCTACAGTACCCTCTGCCCAATAGTGTAGAAATGGGCAAAACAAAAAGACTGGAAAATGCTGCTCTTTTCCTGAAAGGCTGAGCTAGTGTCTTCACGACTGTTCTTGAAAGTGGTGAATGCCAAAGCTTCCCTCTTCACTTGATGATTTTTTGTTCACATAGAATTTAACATTGAGCTCTAGCAAATATACTTTGAAGATAAATGAGAAAACAAGAAACACGTACATAAGACACATTTCTTGAGGGGATAATAAGTTTCTGTGGGTAGCCGTGATCAGGTACTGTTTACTCTTTTGGAAATTTTTGTTTAAATGTGACATGTATACAGAAAAGGACACAAACTCTTATGTGTGTACCTTAATATTCTCAAAGTAAACAGATCCCTGTAACTGGCACCCAGATCAAGGAACAGAATGTTACTGGCCTCCAGAATCTCTCCACACCCTCCCTTCCCCCAGAGGTGGCCACAAGCCCAACTTCTGACACCTTCGACTGATTTTGTCTGCTTCCAAACACTTCTATACGTGGAATTATTTAGTGTCACGTCATACACATTTAGCCAGAGTCAAGTTTATTTACAAAGGAAAGAAGGGAGAGAGGGAAAAAGGGAATGAAGGAGAGAAGGGAAGGATGGAGGAAAGAAAGGAATTATTTTACTGAAGATGAACTCCTTTAGTAATTGGACAGGTCCTCATTTAAATTGTATCTCCATGCTGGACCGTTTTAACCTCCAGAAGACACACGGGAAAACTGATAGCAGAGATATTGAGATGCACAGATTTACAGTAAATAAGGAAAATTAGGCAAAACATATTAACTAAAGCAAAATTTCCTAACTTTGATAATGCTCATCTTTCACATTTCACTCGTTGATGCTGAGTGTGCAAGGGCAGAGGGGTGACCCTACTTCAGTAATATGCTGCAAACATGTATACCAGGAGTCAAGTCTTTACTCCTGTCATTTTGCTGCAAATGACTGTACACAAAGTGGCCCCAGAGGACAGTCCACAGTCCTACTTATCCAGCCACCATTCTCGAATGCCTGCAGAGCAGCCCCCAATCCAGAATTTAGTTAAGAAAAAAAAAAAAGACCTACATTAATCAAAGTAGATAAACGCTTTCCTGCCCATTTGCCGAAGTGCCCTAAGGACATGGCCACACTTAGAAGATACTTACTTTATACACAGAGCTAACAGATGGTCATTGATTCTCTAGCCTACAGTTAAAATGCCCAAACCAGGAGGGGGGTGGCTAGGGAGAAACAGGCAAGAGCAGGGATGATTAATAGGAAAGGAGCAGACAAGCAAAACCGCAGAAGCAGAATGAGCAACTCGGAACACACAGTCTGGGTCCAGTTAGTGTTGGGGCCTGGAGCACTAACCACCCCGAGATCTCTGAATGGTTGGCGGGAAGTCGGGAGAAATACTTGCTGTTCTTCACAAAGACAGCCAAGCATCGAGGAAAAGGTTCTTGTGAGTTCAGTTGGCTTTCGGGGGGCCGATCATTATGCAACTTGAAGAAGCCTTATCAAAACAGAGTAAGAAATAGTCCAAAGCTTCGGTAACATGTTAAGAAGGGTAACTCACTTGTCTGGAAAATTTGTTTGGCCGGGACACTCTGTTTACCTAAGTCGCCGGATAAATGTGATGTGACTGCTGCAGCTTTTGCCCACTAACTTGCTTTTTGTCCAACGATCCCCCTTAGAAACAGTATTTATCACGGGTTCTCTCGTGCCACCTTGTCTTGATCATCTTCTCTACAACTTACAGATAAAATGATAAGTGCTAAAAAACCGGCTCCCAGCGGACTTGAAATTATCACTCATTTCTTTCTTCCCCCTTCCTTCCGCTCAGATGACGAAGTAATAGGAGTTAGTGTCAGTGTCCGGGACCGGGAAGACGTCGTCCAAGTCTGGAATGTAAATGCCGCCGTAGTGGGGGAAGCCACCGTTTTAGAAAAGATCTATGAACTCCTGCCCCACATATCTTTTAAAGCCGTATTTTATAAACGTAAGTGCTTCATTTCCAGTTACTACTTTCTAGCTTATTCTATCATACTTTTAAAGACAGAAACCGTGTTGCCAATGAGGTGCAGGGAGAATCGCTTGAAATTCTATAATCCAATAAGTAATTCAATAAAATACATTTTAAGGGTGTTTTAAAAAAACTGTAGCCTCAGAAATTGAAGTGAGATTTCAGTTGTCGCCTAAACACACGGATCAGAAAAGGAGATACTTACTGTTTTTATTTCAAAAATTCAAACCTGATCTCAAACTTGTCATTCTCAGAAAAAATTACCTTCTATTCGAAGCAACAGTAACAAAAAAAGTTATTATATGAGCTGGCAGGTAGATTTTCAATCATCCCTTCATAAACAGGGATTTATAATGTATAACATCTGTATCCGTGGAGGAACTCGTTCTGCGCACAGGCAAGATTGAATGTTCTACTGAAATGCTAATACGTCCTCATTACGGATGACTGTGACACAGAAGAGAATGCACGCATAGTGGTGAAATGTTAACAGTATGAATAGGTGTGTGGACCCATTGTTTCCATCATGATTCATGTTCATTGCTTTTGTGTGCTCTTTTGAAAAAGTCATCTTTTTCATAATGAAAACAGCTTAGTGCTATTAAACCAATGTTTGGTAGATCAAACTGCGGGTTACAGTTTTAACAGTGAGTTAGAGCAAAGCATTGACAGCCCTACACGTATATGGTGAATTTCCTATTCCCCAGACTGTTCCAAGAGTCAGTAACCCAATTTTTTTAAACCACGGTATTTCATTGACTCTAAGATGCTCTTGATGATAAGTATTATTTTAGTATTTTACTAAGAAAGAAACATACAAGGCTCCTAATTGACCCATGGCACGTTCTTGATTCCGGGGTCTTCATATGTGCAGTGGGGAGGCGGAGTGGGGAGTGCATCTTAGCATTGGTGAAATATACTCTGTTACCGTTTCACTTTTCCCAACCCCTCGTCAAAAAGGAGAAGAAAAAAAGTCAGATTTTGCTTTGTGATTGTCTTACTGTGATATGAAGACTAAGCCTCCCTCTAGGCACTCATATAGTCACAGGCCCAGTGCTTTAGATTTTAAGCAGTGGGACAGATCTGCTGCTGCAGATACTCAGGAGATGCTTAGCGTCTGAATTTTAAATGAAAGTTTCAGTAAAAGAGACAGAGGATGGCACTGCAGAAGGCGCTTATTGATTGTGCCGTGCGGAAGTCGCACATTTGTAGATGCAGTTTTGCCTCCATAGGGAGCATTAATTGTATTTTCAGCCCAGATATTCATTGAAAGTTCACCGAGGGTCTTTTTTTTTTGTACTCCACGAGACTCACTCCAGCAGAAACTCTCCAAAAGGAAGTATGTTTCGCCGCCATTTATGAACGGGGCGAACAACGTTCTTTACCTCCTTAGGACCTTCTCCACATTTGACTCCAAAGAGTAGAGAAGCGATTTGGAATGGTCAAGTCAGGCAGTCTGGACTTTTGTCCCACTTCAACACTGTGACCTCGAGCAAGTCGCGGTGTCTCCTCCTTCCACTTCCCCATCTGACTATTGAGAAGGTTGGTCTTAAATGATCTCCAAGGTCCCTTCTGCTTCAAAATTCTAACACGTAGGGTAGCAGCAGGCTCAACACATGATAGGAGTGTTTAGGCCACAGAGATAATCGGGCCATTGAGTGGTTAGGCTAGTTTTTAGGCCAGTGGCAATAATGAGGTAAGACTAAGCAAGGATGAGTCATCACTTCGTTGTTGTGATGGCTGGGGTTGGGGGAGGGTGGGGGGAGAAAAAAGCCAGACAGAGGAGGGGACATTGCAGCTCCCCAGATCAGGCGCCCTTTAGGGCGTCTACGTTTATGTGGAGGCCACGGTGACATTCGTGAGTCAGGCAGAACTGGCTGCGGGTCTTAGTAGAAATGCATATTTTAAGGGCATAAATTGACATTTAAAAATTCAAAGATTATTCAAATAAAAATTGGAATTGGAAAAAACAAGCAATTGTCTTTATTTTAAATAAAGCAGGCAGTCCTTTACTCAGTAGGGTTATACACCACGTGCTGCAGAATTGATTTGGAAAAATGAGGTTTTGGGCAGAAATGTTACTCACAGCTTGATAAAGAACAGGCAGGGTGTTAGGTAGGTAGGTGAAGAACAGGCAGGGTGTTAGGTAGGTAGGTGAAGAACAGGCAGGGTGTTAGGTAGGTAGGTGAAGAACAGGCAGGGTGGTAGGTAGGTAGGTGAAGAACAGGTAGGGTGGTAGGTAGGTAGGTGAAGAACAGGCAGGGTGTTAGGTAGGTAGGTGAAGAACAGGTAGGGTGGTAGGGTGAACTAGGTCAGAAATGGCCAACTCCACGCTCTTCCTCAGTCTTGTTACAGGAACCACGTGACGGGAGATTTTCCCGCATAGAAAGAGCCCTGATGAATTTGGGCAGGGCCTCCAGGCGGGTGGCTGAGGGTCAGGCTGTTGATAAGTTATCTGTGGGTTAGATACAGTTTGGTTACTTGACTGAGAAACTTAAATGAATGGAGACCCCCTCCCCCCGCCAAATTCTGTTGGGCTCTTCGGAGCAGCTGAATGACAAATGTCTTCTGATGTGAGAATTGTTTAGAGCAGAGTTTGGCAAACTACACTGTCCAGCCAAATCTGCCCCCTTCCCACCTGTTTTTGTATGGGCTGCAGCTAAGAATGGCTTTCACATTTTTCAATGGTTGGAAAAAAATCAAAAGAAGAACTACGTTTTGTAACATATGAACATTGTATGAAATCCAAATTCCAGTATTTATATATAAAGCGTATTGGTACCTAGCAATGCCTGTTTGGGTATATCTCATCTGTGGCTGCTTTAACGTAACAAGGGTAGGGTTAATAGTTGAGACAGAGACCCTGTGACCCACAGAGCCTAAGATGTTTATCCTCTGCCCCTTTCCAGAAAAAAGTTTGCTGACTCCTGGCTTTGACCTTCTCTATATTCCCTTTCAACCAAGGCTAACCCAAGGCCCACAGAACTTTTCCCTGTTCCCCAGAACTCTCCCGATTCTGAATGTTCTGTTCCCATCTCCATGACCCATCAGGACTGCACTGTCTTAACTATGACTGCCCCGAACTGTCCCTCCCACTGAGAAGTAATAAAAATCCATGGACAGTGCCTCTCTCTTGATTTACCTTTTGGGGTCCAGCATCGCTAAGAGGTCTGTGCCCCACCCCCCACTTGACCCAGTAGCAATGCTATACTTCATTGAAGAGCAGGCCATGTTTTGTTTGATGTCTGTCCTAAAAATCTTTCTTAAAAAGAAAAAAAAAAACATACAAAGTGAAATATTTATTAAGTTCTACATGTGAGAAATGTTCAATTAAGTCAGCTTGGAGTCCTGGCCACCCTTGGGAATTGGGCCAACCTGCGGTAACCCCGGGAGCTGCAAAGTGTGCTTCTCTCAATGTTTTATCCAAGTGAAGAGCAGGTTTGGGTGAATAACCATGATGATCCTAAAGGGCAAATGGTCCTGTTCCCCGCCTCACCCCTACCACACACTAGTCTGAAGAATTTAGTCCATCTTAAAAATACAGACTTAGGAGGGGCTTAGGAGGTGAGATGGGCCAGACCATGTCTGCCCTCCTAGGACATCCTTCCTAGGGGGGAGGGGGGATGGACAAAGCATGGGGGATCCTGAGTGGCCTTTGGCTTTTTCAGCCCCAAGTCAGTAACTTTTCCATTTGAGAGAAGAGGATCTGCCCTTGCTTCATGATGATGGTTTAACCAAGTCCAGGAAGTGGATTTTCAAACTGGGCCTTTCGCCTTGGAGGAAATATTTTATATTTCACAGGTCTCCCAATTCCTACCTCCACTTTATAAAAATTTAAGTCTTTGGAAAATATTTTTCACAGCATCATTTTTTTATTCTGAAGTTCCTAATTTTAATTAGTCATTTTGCAAGCCAGACAGTAGGGCTGGAAAAAAAGAAGAAAGAAAAAAAAAAAAAAAACGTGATTGGGAAAAATAAAAGACCCATCCATTTAATGAAACTTCATTTCCCACAGAGGGTGTTTAAAGGTAGGGGAGGACCTAAGAGAATTGCTGTCCTCCTGGTGGTGTTCTCAGTTCTGTTTTACTTTTGTTTTGTTTTATTTTTGAAGATAAGCTTGTGAATGGCCCTGTCTTGGTTCTGTGAGGCCCCTCCCCAGCACTGCATTCTGCGGGGCGCATTTCCCTACAGAATTTGCTGGCCGCCCAGTGTATCCTCTTCATCAGCTTGCTGGGATTACTCATCCTCTCCGGCACAGCAAGAAGGAACAGGCAGCATGCCCATTGCTTGTTTATTCCTTGTTTTAATTTTCATTATTACGTTTCTCAGGAAATGCACGCCTTAGCTAACAGTTACTGGCACACAAAGGTATTTGAGTTCTTGCCAACATTTGGGGAAACTGAATGAGATGCCTTAGAGGAGGGTTGCCCCATCCTTTGCTTAAAGTTTTCTTTCCTTTTTTTCTTTTTTGTTTTTTTCTGTCCTTTAGCCCATGAAGAGCATCATGCTTTTGAAGGTGGACGTGGAAAACACTAATTGCACTCTGTAAAGAATTCTTTGTCCTTTGCTGATTGGTTTTGGAAACGGTCTTAACAGGAGGGAGAGTGAAGAGAAGACTTGCCGAAGCCCGATGCTGGTCCATTTAGAGTGGGTTTCTGCCCTTGCAGATTGAGCAATTAGGATTCAAAGTGGCAGGTGGGGTGGAGGGAGATTGTGTGGGTTTTTACCGTCACATTACTTGCTTTTTTTTTTTGCTTTCTGAATTCTCTGTTCTTTTCACTCCATTTTTTTTTTTTTTTGCCCTTTTAAACTCCTCATTCAGTCTAATTATTGTTTTCTATACTCCCCTTTCATTGAGGCACAAGAAATTGGTTTCCCTTTAAGTAGCTCTGCTGTACCTAGTTAATGAGAATATGCATAATCGTGACAATACTGCTTTTGAAAACCACACTGTCCTCGGAGGAATACTAGCTGGGTGAAACCTGTCTTTTGATTATTTGTTGTGACACATTCCTACATACTGTGCACTGGGCATTGTTTTTTCTGTCCCAGGGAAAAGAAAAACCTTACTTAATCTGATTTTTCACTGAGAGCACACACATCTTTTATTTTTCCTTTTTAAGAATTTTTTTTTTTCCGAGATGAAAGGAAAGGAATAGTTGGGTTGCCAAACATGAAAACTATAACCACAGTTGAGTATCAGGATATAAATCAAACTGTAGATCTTTGGACCCTCGGTGGAAATACTTTCCAACCAGAATTTCAATTTGGCCTTTTCAAAGGGAGGCGCTTGGAGTGGTAGCAAGGGGTTTGTCTCAATAGGAAACCTTACAATTTCTGATCTAAAGAGGAGGTGATATTTTAAGTGTTTGAATTAAGCTGCTTCTAAATTTTGGGTGTGTGTACCCACTTAGGGCTTTCCAAATGAATTCAGACACATTTTGTTAAATGATCCCCTTTTACCGTTCACATTGTGTGTCGTTTCCAATAATCAATCATTCTCCGGTGTGGGCAGCTTTCCCCCTGCCTTTTTCATTTAGGAGCAGAAGTTAAATCTCATTTCCAGGATGAATGTGAACATTCACAAAGTTGAACTCTGAATGCATTCTGTTCACATTAATTTTTAGAATTGTTGAGATACATCGTATTACGTTACCAAATAAATACCGGTTTTAGTAGAAGGAAATGACCACCCTCTGGAACACTCAGAATGTTCTGATTTCCCTCCGTCGACTCTGCCAAGCCTCCTACTGCGTCTACCTGAAAAAGGCAGGGCCATTTGGAGACGCTTCCTCCTGCTGGCTTTTCTTTCTGGACTCAGGGGAGCTAAGGCATGCTTATACTTTTCACAAAAGGGCGGTGCATCCCAACTTCATTGCACCCAGGACTTTTAATTCCCCTTGCAGTACTGACCAGCAGAGAGAGGTGGGGCTCCTTGCAGCCCACAACCTGTGTTTGTAAATAAAATCCTCCATTCAAACATTTTAAAGGATTTGAAACAATATCTTTTTACAAAAGTCGTGCCCTTCACTTGCATCACTAACCACATCAACCATAGTAACAATGATCATGGCTTTTCTTTTTTTTTTTTAATGCTTTGTTTCTAAACTTGAGTTTCTCCAGTGATTTCAAAATGAGGTATAAGGATATCAGACCCATTTTTCAAAAGCCTGGAACTTTTATTTTTTTAAACATTGTACTAACATCCAACTTGTTTTTAAATTATTGATCAAGGATTTAAAAAAAATATTCTGGGCATGAATTTAAATTCTTTTTTATAATATAAGTACTTTTCTGATAGAGTAGAACAAAGGATATAATTGACTTATCTTCATTATAATTGTCATATATATTTCCACAAGTAAATGGATGTTGAAGTATTTTTATTTTTGAACTTTATTTAAAGCATTGTGATGACATGTTCAACTTTTGCATGTATGTAGCTTTTGAAGTAAAAAAATAAAAGGAATAGGCATGTTAGGCTCCCATTAATGTTTTCTAGTTTCTATTGTTTATGATCACGAAACATGGTTTAACACACAAAGTAGGTTTTTTTGTCCCAGAGAACTTGTGCCACTCTTTCTGACCCTGTGGAAAATACCAGCTGTGAGAAGGGTTTAATTTGCCCAAGTTAAAAACCTATCATCTAAATTACCCTAAGAGAGGATTTTGTCAGATTTTGCTTTGGAAATTGTTTTAATTGACTATTTAGTTCTTAAGAGACAGTGTATGAACTAAGCTGATGTAATCAGTTTAAAAACCTCTCATTACCTTTTTGGATTAAAGAAGCTAATACTCTGGCGATACAAGGAAATGTTTTGTGGGGCACGTGACTTTAGTGTTAGGGTGGCGTCCCCCCCTCGGCCATTGCTGGGTAAAGGGGGTACTTGCAGTAGAATCCGGGTGTCTTTCAGTGAAGTCTTTGCACGTGTAGCCTGGACTCTCTGCATAGAGCCATCCAGAAGCCAGAGAGCTTGCTCTCTGGTCTTTGTCATTCCTATTAAATAAGGACAGATGGTACTCATTGAAAGTAACTTGTCTGTATTTCGGTTCTCTTTTGTAAGCGCTTTCTGAATGCCAGCTCACTCCGTTTTAATATTCCTCCCACCCACAATGTTTCTGCATTTCTGAAGTGAGGGTGTAGTTTACATAGGACACGTCCATTTAATATGACGTGCCTGTTAAATTGAGGGATACAGTTGATGGAGAAAAAACATGGAAAGGAAAACACAATTCTGGTAAACTTTGAGTTTAACTTGACTCTGACCTTCTCCACTTTCTTGAATTTAGCCGATGTCTAGATCATACATATAGTCACAAGGCTTTGTACTTGAAAGAAATTTTGAACATAATTGGGCCCACTAGACATAGTGTATAATCTGCCCACAGAGAGATTGTCCTTTGTGAAAGGACAGGGGACTAGCCAGCGTGATAGAGCTGGGCATTGAAGTCTGCAGGCTACACCGCAGTCCAGGCTTCCTTAAACAGGGAACACTCCAAGTCTGTCCCCCTAACGCCAAAACATGTCACCCCGATCACGCACTAAATATCTGATCCAACCTGGCCATCGATACACCGATACATAATCAGATACCCTTGTTATAAGCAGCTCTCGTTCTCTGCCTGTCACACTCAGCGACCGAAGCAGTGTCACAGTGTGTGTTAGAAAGTAACCTTATTATCCCAGGAGGCGCGCATTCTGCTACACGATGCCCACCTCTGAGAGGATCCCAACTTTTGTATTTACACAAAGCTGACAACGTTTGGAGCGACCACATGGTGGCGCTGCTTGCCCGCCAGCGGTTCTGCCTCAGCAGCATCGTGTATCCAGCTCTGTTTGTATAATCGTTTTAAGGTTCCACTGCCTGTTGCTCTTTGTGGTTTTATAAAAATTTGATGAGGTACTACCAGTAGAAGTTTAGCTCTCCTACACCTAGTAAAAATGTGTCAAAGACAGAGCACTCCGGATGTGCTTTAAAAAAAAATCTCAAATCTTAGGCTCTCATTGAGCCTATAAGCAGTTAGGAAGAGAAGGAATGAAATAAACTAACATATAGGAAATACCAGAAATATTTCATCAAAGTGGGCAAATCTTGTGCCCAAAGGGAGAAGTAAAGTTAGAGTTTGATTCTTTTTTCTTTTTAAATATGAAAGTCCCCTTTAAAAATGTAAGTCTGCTGTTCACCTTTCCTAGATTGATGTTTCTGTCACGTTTCGCTCGTTACAAATGCAAGTAGAGGACTGCCTGTAGACAGTTTATTTCTTAAAAGAGGATATTCAGACCGATGACAAGTTACTTAAGAGTTTGGTGAGTCACGATGGTCAATGCCTGGAGAACTAACTGCTGCAACAGCAGAGAGGGGTCAGAAGGTGAGCAGGAAAAGGATAGGAATGGAAGTGCAGTGAAAGCCCCCTTGGGGTCTCTTCTCCTATGCAGCAGTTAGAGTGGGCTTTTCCTCTCCATCTCCCATGAGGACAAAAGCCCAGATAGATGCCTCACACATCTGATGATACTGTTCTGTTTTTGTTTTCTGCTTTTACATATGCATCGAAATCTAACAGCACTTCTTATTTAGGTTAACCCATTCAGGCTCCGAGTCACTGTCTTATCGATCTGGCTGATACAACTCTACTCCTAAAACTCACAGACTCTTAGAATTTTAGAGTGGAAGGGACCTTTGAGATCATCTACCAGGGCTTCTCATCCCTTAGCATGCAGAGGAATTTACTGGGGTGCTTCCTTTCTCGACCCCGAACCTAGAGTTTCTGATTCAGATACCTGCCTTTTTAGCAAGCGCCCCAGGGGTTCTAATGTGGATGGTCTTCAGACCCTCACTTTGCAAACCCCTGATTATATCCAACCCCTTGATGTTTCAAATGGGGAGAGCCTCACAGCCACCGCCGCACCCCCCACCCCACCCCACCCCACCCCCGCAAGCTCTCTCAGGTGACCTGATTTGTGTGTACAATACCAACAACCTTCTGAAGGCTGGAGAAAGCCGTTATTACTTAGACTTGAGAAGGTGATGTTCGTAAATAAGAACTTTATGGCTAGGACCACAAGCAGTAATAGGTAGCCCGCCTCCGGAAGTCCATAATATAAAACCTTTAGTACAGAATGGTGGCTTTTCTCTTTTCTAGATACCATTTCAGCCTGTTAAGAGAAAAGAAATTAATGTTCAGAAAAAGTAGGTACCCCATATGTGCAGTAACTCCTTTTCCATAATGTCTTATGGCATCTGGGGTTCAGCATCATTGAACGAGATTAAATGAACGTTACAGAGCTATAAAATTGCATGTAAAATAACTCAAAAGTGTTCAAATGACTATCAGAGTAGTCTGGGAGTGAATTTCCACTCAAATTAATTGTCACTCCTAGATGTGGCTTAGCAAAGCTGTTACTAAATTGGAAGGATCCTTTGATACGTGGAAGTATCCAAAAAAATCAAAGTATTCCCTAAACCACGTGAATGATAAGCAAAAGTCATTGTGAAGTCAGTATTATTTTGTTCATCGTTGCTACTAAAATTGAGAGTCCCATTGTATATGTGTGTGTTGAATGTACCTTACTAGAATATCCAATACAACAGCCTTTTGGATATTCTATGCTCTTGTGTCCTTCGGAAATCGCAAGGTTGAAGAAACCTGTCTTAAATGGCTTTGTTTTGGTTGCTGCCTGAGAAAAGTGATCAACTCACTTAATGTAACGCACAATCTCTTTATGACAGTTTCAACTTAGGTTGAAGTGAGAGAATTTTTCTGAAACTTTTATCTGGGAACAAGTGTTTGAGATTTATTAACCTGGCAACTTTGCATGAGAGAAACAAACGAAGTAAATAGTAGCATTTCTGAGTTCTCTATAGAACTTTTTTTTTTTTTTTACAAACAAGCGACTTTTGATGAAGGTTTAGGAGGTGAAAATTTTAATTTTAGCAGTTTACATAAGTGATGAATGGGGAATATTAAAGGACTTCGAGCATTTTAATTAAGTTACAGTGTTTCTAGTTTCAGTTAGAGCTGTTAGCTTCGTGAGTATACATTAAATCACCACCCCCCCAAAGAAAAATTTCTCAGCCCTCAATCAGGTAATGTGGCTGACAGCCACTGTATGGTTTTTCAAAAAGTCTTAACTATCTTCTCAGTAATTGGGTAATAACAAGTCACCATCCGTTTGCATGTCCCCCCACCGAGATTTCAGTTTCATTGACATTGTTACACAAAAGGATTTCTGAGCTTAAACTAGTGGGCACACTTGACCTTGGCACCGCCAGTACCCTTTGTCCCAAATGTAAAATCTTATCACTGGCATTCACAGTTATTCATTCTTTTGAACCGTGTTACCTGTGTAACTTGAAGCCGGTTTATTTGCCTGATGTTTTGGATCTGCCTGTGCCCCCTCCTCCCCGTGGTATACCATCTGTGCCCTGTGCGTTGGGGGCCCTTTCACATATGGCTACAAGCTGGTGTAATGCCCTTCCTTTTGATCTGGCTTCATCTCGTGATTTGCTCAGTATTTTTAAGGTCAGACTGAAAAGTTTTCTGTTCTAGTTATTTTTGATTTTATATTGTGTGTTGTGTTTGATGTTCAGATACATGTGAAAGTTGCTTCTCTAAGTCAGTAATTTTTATTCCAGCCTTTGGCAGCCATCAGGTAAGACTAGACTGTACTTTTCTTACTTGAAAAAACAGTGATTTATGTGTTTAGTGCACATGTTTGGACTTTTCATGCAAAAGTTCTTGCCGTTTTCTGATTCGGGACTGTATTGCTGTGAATTGGTGCTCCTTCCTTTTCTTAAGTTAGAACTTCGTGGGGTTTGTTTAGGTGTTCATTAATCTGTAGAGCTTTATGTCGAGATCTTTCCTAATCTGTTGCCGTGGATTCTCACGCTGTAACTGGGTTCTATAGTATAGAAATGTCGTTCTACTCCCTCAGGTTTAGAATTTCATGCAATGTTAGAAACCACACTGCTTCATCTTAATAAGGTTCCAGGTATGTATATGTGTGGTGATTGTCAAACCCTGTTTATTCCGGCACCTACTGAAACTTTCTGTCCACCTGTTTGGATGCGTGTGAAGCTCCTAGCATGGTGTCTGACACCTAGTAGGTTGCCATGTGTCCTCCGGCAGGAAGCAGCTATTTCTGTTTCTTCTACTCCCGTCTTTTTTTTTTTTTTTTTTTTTTTTTGCGGTACGCGGGCCTCTCACTGTCATGGCCTCTCCCGTTGCGGAGCACAGGCTCCGGACGCGCAGGCTCAGTAGCCATGGCTTACGGGCCCAGCCGCTCCACGGCATGTGGGATCTCCCCGGACCGAGGCACGAACCCGTGTCCCCCGCATCAGCAGGCAGACTCTCAACTACTGCGCCACCAGGGAAGCCCTCTTCTGCTCCCTTCTTGAATGTATTTGGTGATAGGGCTCACGTTGGTGTCTTAGAAAACACATTTTATTTTCATTCTTTTTCTTTACCCGTTACTAAGAATGGTTTCATTTTAGAGTAAGCCAATCATGCTTGTTTCTCTTTTGTCCCCCAATTTGCCCGTAAGATTCAGTTGCCCCTTAGGTAGCCACATAAAGTCGATTTACTCTTGCTTTCTAGCTAACATATGCCTTTAAAAACAAGCAAAATGCCAGCACTCTTATTTCTCCCATTCATCTGTAGACTCTTCCTAACTCTCCCTGTAAAAGCAAGCAGTTCAGGATTGTGTATATGATGCTCAATTAATTTTAACACAGTGAATTAAATGAAATTAATTAATTAAATGAGGAGCAGGGCATAACAGTGTGAAGGCTCTAAGATTTCCTAATATCTCCTCCACCCATTTGAGTCTGATGACTGCAGCCGTGTATTCGGTGTGTCCTTTATCACCTAGAGGTTATCCGTGCGCTTTTGGAATGTGTTCTTGGTGGTTTTATAAGCATAGGCTCTGCCTCCCCACCTCAAATCCAGTTTTTTCGAGGCCAACCGGTGACTCTTTTAGTGTAGTAACCGCTGTTAGAGAACTTTTCACTGCTTTCACTAATGAATGTATTTTTTAAAACTCTCTGGAATTCTACAGGAAGTTAGGTCTTTTGTTATAAAAAGAAAACAGTAGCACTTACAAGGCTCAGCAAGCCTTAAAATGTGTATCATTGAAATATGTATCTATTTCCCATCATCTGGCTCGGCCATGGTGCTGACTAGCGTATTTCTTGCCAGAGAAAATAAGTTTAAATCATAAGCATATTTAACTAGCGAGCATAAATCATAAGCCTTTCCAGTCATAAGCACGCTGAACTCTGGTACCGTTTGTACAGATGGTATGGTTAGTGCGTGTGCTCCACCCAGCCTCAAAGATGTGGACATGTTTTTACTCCCCGATTTCCTCTTTCACTGGGGAAACTTAAATCATTTGTTTTCGGTGCACATAGAATTCTGGAGAGCACAGACCTAGAGGAGGTTTCAGGTCCTAGGAAAGTTTTGGGTTTTGTGACTTACTGGAGAATGAAGGAAGTGAAGGTTCAATACTAAAGCAATAATGCCCCCTTTTAAGGCAAACATAATTGGTGTTTTGTGAAGATAGTCAAGTTCTGAAGGGCAGGACTTTGATTTTCAGAGTGTATCTTTAAAAAAAAAAATCACGGACTCAGAAATAAAATTTTAACAGAAGTCCCTTGGCTTTCAAAGAGTGTTCCCCAGGTGGCTGGTTCTACAGAAATACTTCGGGATACTGCAAACAAAGCTCCTATTGTAAAATATATTTTTAAAAGTCTAGTAAAACGATAGCACATCCATACTGACGTGCGTTGCGTGGCAAAACGTTAACATTTTGGAAGCCAGTAAGCGTAATTTACGTGCTCATTGATTTTGTTTTATG
Source organism: Pseudorca crassidens (assembly GCF_039906515.1). NCBI lineage: Eukaryota > Metazoa > Chordata > Mammalia > Artiodactyla > Delphinidae > Pseudorca > Pseudorca crassidens. Next base: position 88,556,007 of record NC_090305.1, on the reverse strand, counting down.
AAACAACACTTTTAAGACCTTTTTATTATAAAATAAAACCAAGATATAGAAAAACCACCCAACACAAACGTGTAGCTTAGTGAATTGTTACACGGGGAAGATTCTTAGAACAGCACCCAGGTCGAGGACTGGTGCCCACTACCCCAGGAGCTGTGCCCACTACCCCAGGAGCCCCGTTCATGAGTCCCCTCCTGGTCACAGCCCCACCTTCCCCATTAAAATAACCTTTATCCTAACTTAACAGTAAGCACTTCCTTGCATTTCCTTTTGGTTTTATCACTCGAGTGATAAACCTCACTTTTATCTTTTTCTGTAGAAGCTCCTCTACTTACGAAAGTTGAGGTCAGAAAAATCATTTATGAGCCCTTTCAATGATAAGTGCAGAGTGACCGTCTATAAACAGTTGCTATCCCCCCAAGTCAACAACTGGACAGGCTCTGATGTGCTTCTGCTGGGGGTTGCTGCTCTGGTCACAGCTATATTATTAACAGTAATAGCTAATGTGTATGGAGTTCCATGCCCTCTAAGCACGTGGAATAATTAATGTACTTCTCTCCAAAGCTCTAGGAGGTAGATCCTCTCATTGTTGTCCCCACTTTCTGTGTGTGCAAACTGAGGTTCAGAGAGGTGGAATAACGTGTCCGAGGTCACACAGTCAGTCTGTCTCAGAGCCAAGTTATATCCAAGGTAATGGCTCCAGCCCGTTCTCCCAATGCTATGCTGCCTTGATGGAAGTTGAAGATTCCGAAGCACAAGGATTTTGAGATTCCATATAAGAGTTTACTTCTAAAGGAGAGGATCTACAGCTTTAAGAAACAGATGGAAAAATTGCTGTCCTAGATCACCTTTTTTCCTTTTACAGATGAAAAAATGACCCAGAGAATATAAAGAATCTGTCTAAAGTCACACAAACAGTTGGTGGCAAAGTTACAGACAGATCCCCAAACCTTCCAGCTGTTAAAATCAATGATCTTTCCTTCATTCCATACCTTATGTGGAAAAAAAGACATTTTCTATTCTGCTTTTTTGCATCATTTCCACAGGGCAGAGTTGACTTGAAACCAGTTTATAACTAGGCCGCACCACCCACTTGCTTATTTTCTCAAGGTTTTAACTGGGAATTAAAAAATTTGTATTTGAAGTTTGCTTCCCCGCGGCACTGACTGAGTGCCCAGTCTGTGGATGCACGTGCCTCACTTCTTCTCCAAAGAATGTACAAGAATAACACATTTGACTGTTGTGGATGGCAGGTGAAAAAGAATTACTGGTATAGTGTAGGCCCTTCAGCACATTCACGGCCAATTCTGGATTATCCCAGCACAGATGGATTGTGCAAAATCCCTCTTCTGCTTCTTACTGGTGACCTTTAACTATTTGTGTTTGCAAATGCTTCTACCAGAGATTGCAAAGGAGAAGAGCGGAGAAGATGGAATTTGATTCCATGACCAGAAGGTTAGGCATCCTGGTAAAAGGTTGGGAGGTTTTGGTGGCAGACTGTGGGATGCTGTCTGGGTTGAACCTCTCTGGGATGCCCGACTTGGCCTTGCGTGCAAACCTTCAGAAGGGAGGCAAACTGGGCCTCATGCACGGAGCTTAGTTTGAAATTTGTGTTACTGCGTGGAAATCCTGTTCGCTTGTGCCTTGAGCAAATCACCCATCTTCTCTGAGCCCTGGTTTCCTCATCTTTAGAAGGGAAGAAGGTGGAGCTGCTTCAAGGCAAACAGCATACGTAGGCACCTAGCTCGGTACTTTGCTCATGCAAAGCGTTAGTAAATGGTACTTCCACTGGTTGACTGTATCCGTGAGGTAGGTCCGGTAAAGAGAATGAGCCGATCCAGTGAAACTCTGGCACTTTCCTCGTGAGGGATTGGCCCAGCTTCAGCTGTTTGAAGTCCTGCAAGTTGTTGGTGGCAACACTGGCCAAACCCGCTAGTCTCCTAACTGCTTGTTTACCGGTCTTTCCGCCTCATCACACCATATTGGGGAAAACAAAGCTACCTGCTTCACCTGTGCTCTATGTACCTGGCTTCTGAGTCCATTTGCCACAAACCAGTTTAAAACCTGAATGAACCTTTCAGTTAATTATTTTTTAAGGACATGACTGCCATCATTACTCAGGAATATGTATTAAGAAGGAAGTTTGGGGGCTTCCCTGGTGGCGCAGTGGTTGAGAGTCCGCCTGCTGATGCAGGGGACACGGGTTCGTGCCCCGGTCCGGGAAGATCCCACATGCCGCGGAGCGGCTGGGCCCGTGAGCCATGGCCGCTGAGCCTGCGCGTCCGGAGCCTGTGCTCCGCCACGGGAGAGGCCACAGCAGTGAGAGGCCCGCGTACCGCAAAAAAAAAAAAAAAAAAAAAAAAAAAAGGAAGTTTGGTAGATGAAAATATTTCCAGGCCGAGCAAATTAGTATTGAAGCATGAGTCCCGTGTTGTGCAACATGGATTGCAGGCACGTAAACATGACACTGGACGAAGACTGTAGCAGGCTCCCAAGAATTGCCTGAGTTATAGGCATATTCTTTGAATCCTGGGTACCTTAAAGGAACGTTGATAGGCATTAATATAGCTGAGATAAGGATTATATGGGATACTGACTCATTCAGCAAGTATGTATTGAATCTTAGTTAAAGTAAGTATTGCATCCTAGTTAAGATGTGCCGGGCACTGGCACATATAAACAAGACATCATCCCTTCTTCGTGTAGCTTACGATTCAGGGGATTGGTAAATACCATAGAACTTCTGAACTACTCCACGGTAAGAAAGACAGGAAGTAGATCTTAAACATCTCTGAGTTCCAAATGCCTACACATACTGCAGTCTCAATGCAGGTTTGAATGAAGGAATGTTTGCATGTTACCCTAAGCAGAGGTGGTTTTTTTAATCAAAATATCCTTAGATTTCTAAAGCTGAGTGTTTTCACTAATCTCAGTATTGTTTTAGAATTGTCTGGTAATAGTTTTGACAATGAATTCAGTAACCACAAAGGCTGTTTATAATTTGTTGGTGCTTTTCAAACATCTTTCAAAGGCAAGCGAGCCCCTGACTTTTGCTCAGTAATTCACTCTGTCTTTCTGTCTCTACCTGAGGGGTAACCGTCATAAAACGGCCTGTGCACCAACATGTTAAGTATGGGCATTCTTACACTGTGGAATGTCTAAAGATTGCTTACCCTGTCATTTTTAAAAGCCCTGTAATTCCTTATAAAGCATATATAGCATCTGAACAAGAAATATGACACTAAGTCTAGGATTAAATAATATCTTGGGGCTGCTACCTTATGCATTTTCAGCAGTTTGGGAACTCCACTAAGTGCAGGTTAACAAGACCAGAGCATCATAAATGAGCATCTGTCCCATGACCCAGCTGGAGACCCCTCCGATTATTCATTCCAGAAGCACGTGCTGACACCGAGTTCAGCCCTCTCAGCTCTCCCACTCTTAGTGGTCTTTTAAGATTGGCAGGAGGTCAAATCCTTCCAGCCCCACGCTTTGTGGCATGGCTAAATGTTCTCTGGGTGTTGCATTGTAGCCCTGATGACTCAATTTTCAAAATTAAAGTAAACAAAAGGAGACCCTGGCCAGGGAGCAATCCAACCCTGAACGTTTATGTGGAAAAGGCTGTGTGTGTGTGTGTGTTTTAAGTGTTTTAAATGAGAACAGGCAGCTCTGCGGAGAAGAACGTGTTCGATTGGGCACCACTGCTGTTTTGCCCGCTGACCCGGGCTTTCCGCAAGCCCAAGTTCATCCTTCCACTTCAAAGGCCTGGCTCTGAGCGGATCACACATTTTCCTTGATGACAAATTAATCAAACTTGATTTCTTGTAGGAGATGGATACAAAAGAACGACAACTCCCCAAGGCCCGAAAGTCAATAAAGCCCTTCTGGCTCTGATTAGAGTAACAAAAGGATATCTGAGAGGCATCTTCCTCCTGCTGGAGGCTGTGGGACGGGGCTGAAAGCAAGCCGGGCTTGTAAAGGAGAAAGGCCTTATTAAAACACGTTTCAGCTGCGACTGAGTGCATGGCGAGCCCTCCTGACAGAGAAAATTACTTCTTAGTAGATGCTCACCTTTACTCAAGAGCAAAGTTTCCGCTTAGAAGGACTGAGAGGAAGTAGTATATTATGAATCTGAAATGTTTATAGATCTCTCCTTTTATGTTTCTGCTGTGAAGATGAAGTTAGAAAAAAAGAAAAAGAAAAATCGCTCTGTGATATCTGGCAAGCGTTAGAGATAGCCCTGAGTTTGGATAAGGAAATTGACTTCTACCTGGCTAAAAAGGGAATTCCCCGAGTGCAGGGGATTTACCTGTGAAGGCAGGCCTAGCACAAGGTGAAGGAATGGGCTTCCAAATGCAATTGCTGTGGGTCTGCGCCGACAGCGCACTCAAAGGAGAGAGTGAGAGAAGCCTTCTGCTAAATCGGGGAGCACAGGATTGCAGCGCAGAACCCTCTTAGCAGCTCTGTCATCTGCCGGTTCTGTGGGGCATCCGAGGACAGTTTGCATCCTTGTGATGGCTCTGCCTTCTAAATTGAGAAGAATTGCTGGTGCATGAAATATGGTCCCCTAACTGTCCTGGGCCAGCTTTACGCTTTTCCCAAAACGCCTTCACAAAAGGAATGGTTCATACCTTGAGATCACAATTTTGGAAAGAAGTCCCGGAAGGTTTTTTTCTTCCCCTTTAATAATGTAGGCAAAACACGCACGACTACACACTGTGGGGTCTGCTTCCGTAATTTTGTAGGGTCCGCTTGCCCAGAGCCCCTCCCGCCCCCCGACGACTGGTGGCTGGTAAACGTGGGTGGAGGGAAGTGGGGTCACAGGGGTCCATCTCTCACGGCTGACACTTGGTTTGAAGATCCCTCCTCCAAGTATCTTTCTGACCCTGACAGGTAGGTTTCAAAACGTCTGTGGCATTCCAGGACCCTTAATAATTTAAAGCTGTCGTTTAGATTCCAGCAACGGGCAAACTATACTGAGGGTTCTGCCGCCCCCCGTGAGCTGGAGCCGTCCTCAGCCCTGCTCTCTGACATGCAGGCTCCAAGCTGCCAAACCCTCCGCCCCCACCCCTCCCTGCTCACCCCTTTCTGGTGCTCTGGGGGTGAGCCCAGGCCCCCTCCCCCATCGAGCCTGTTCCGAGCTTTCCCGCTTGAGCGGAGCCCTCCTCTCTCGGAATCTAGGAGACACCTGAGCCTCTTTAACTCCGCACACACCGCCCCCCGCCGCCCCCCCCCCCCGCCCCCCGTGGCCCTCGGTTCATCCTGGTGTGCGTGTTCGTTTGTCAGGCGTTCCCGGGCCTTGCCACACTCCACCTCACCTGGGTCACAGGAAGGATGAACGCCCCCATCATTGGGTGGGAAGAGTAAATGAGAAAATTATGCATGAAGGCCCACTACCAACTGTTAAGCGTTGTTCTTGTGTAGGTTTTGCTGTTAATGCCTCATGGTACTGCAGTGTTTTGGTCAAGGTAGGCCTGGGTTTTTTGTTTTGTTTGGGGGTTTTATTTTGTTTTGGTTTTTAGGTATTTGGCTAATTGTTTTAAAATCACATTCTAAAGTAGAGTCCAGAAACCCTTTATTTTTATGAAAATTCATGTTTTTAGGATAAAAGTAGTACATGCTCATTTAAGCAAACGCGAACAATAATAATAGTAGCTGGCCGCCTCCCCATCACCTTTTTTATTCCTGAATGATTAGTAGGAAGTAACAGTGTTTATGAATATTTGAAGATATGCAAGAAAATTGGGCTGCTTCAGGCCAGGGTTGGGGCGAGGGGAGAATGCAGGTGTAAAGAAAGTAAGGGATACTGAGTAGGAAAAAGGAGGGGCCAAAGGAATGCGGTGAGCCTGGTGAAGAGGCACCGCCTTACCTCAGGTGGTACAAGAAAGAAAGTTATTAGTAACACCTGTCTCTTCCCCGTGTTTAAGAACGTCATTAAAGGAAGCCTAGCTCCACCTCTTAACTCCGTTCCCGGAGGGGAGGTTTGAAGGCAGAGAGAACCTGCGAGAGCCCCCTTGCACTTTCAAGGGTTTGGAAGGCCCCCGAATTAGGAATTAAGTCGTCACTCCCACTGATCGACAAATACGCATCATCTTGACACCAGGAGGCAGAAATTTTGGGCCCTGCAGAAACTTCCGTGGAGGTTTGTGGTCTTTAATTCTTTTTCTTGTCAGTGTTGTATCTCGTCTTTAAGAATGGCTTGTGCCCCTTGCGTTTATGTTGCTGAATTCTAGTCCCCATGACATGAGTTGTGCGCTGTAAATGGTTTCTGCTGGACGGTTGGTTAGAGTTGGAGAGTGTGTCAGATTCTAAGAGGATGAAAATGGGAGTTACTTTGGTCTTCTTGTTTGGTTTGCCTCAGTGGGTTGTTACGTCTCTTTGCCCGTATGGAGCCCCTAGACAGATCAGCCCTGGAATGCCATTCAGGTGAGGTGGCAGAGGCTGCAGTGGTGTGAGGACTTTGCCAGGACGGCATGTTTGTGTGTGTCTTTGTGCCTTGGGAGCTGAGAAGATGCCTTCTGCCTGTGGAAAGGCATCAGTGACTCCTGGTTATAACATACCCTTGTTCTGACAAAGCTCAGTAGCCATTTCACATATCCGTTTCATTTTGTATATTTCATTTTTTTTTACAAAATTTTAAATCTTGTCTTGGAGACAGAAACACCTAATGAGTTCCTAGATTGAGCTGTTGGAGGACCAAATGTGTTTACCTGGGACAGAACACAGGTTTTGAAAGCAATTTGCGTTCAGAGTCTGTTACAGTGACTGGCTTCTTTATCTCCAGTTCTTAGGGATACTTTCTTCATTGAATGAAGTTCAAAATAGATCAAAAGTATCTTTTTTGTTTGTTTGTTTGTTTGTTTTTGCGGTGCGCGGGCCTCTCACTGTCGCGGCCTCTCCCGTTGCGGAGCACAGGCTCCGGACGCGCAGGCTCAGCGGCCATGGCTCACGGGCCCAGCCGCTCTGCGGCATGTGGGATCTTCCCGGACCGGGGCACGAACCCGTGTCCCCTGCATCAGTAGGCGGACTCTCAACCGCTGCGCCACCAGGGAGGCCCAAAAGTATCTATTTTTATAAAGCTGCAGAAATTCTAAGGTTAATTTTTAGCCGAATAGGTAAACAAAGCACTCAGCTCATCAGATGGTTTCCAATTCACTACCCGTGTGTAACCCGCCAGCGTCAACCTTGATAAACTAACCAGTGTGGTTTTCCTGAGATCCTTGCGAGATTCCTCCCAATTAGCTAGAGGGAGTCATCAAGAGACAACGAAGACCAGCTGTGCCTTGGAAACTCGTGGTGAGGGTTCGTTCTAGAGAGATTCCACTGTGGTGGAAGGTGAGCCCAGGAAAGTCATCTCTCTCCATCGGTTAGGTGGTAAGGTGTGGTCTCCTGCGCCCAGTAGGACTCAGGCAGGTTGGAGACCCTCTCCCAGGGTTGCCATTGCAGATTTCCAAGATCCAGTACGTTAGGTCCTCCGGGGTTGTCGGTTACATAATCCCACCTCTGTGAGCTCAAGCACAATGAGGAACCTTTCTCAGCTGCACCTGCCAGACACAGGTGTGGACCTTGTTGGAAGGAAGATAAGCTGCCGTTTACCTTTGGATATGAATGGGCTTCCTGAATCCATGCTGGTCATCCTTTGATGATTCAAGAGTAGTCACTGACCTGAATCAGGGTCCCATCTAGTGACACTCCCTTCTTTCAGATGAGGGTGCTGAAACTTAGAGCAGAACCGTCCCTTGTCCAAGGTCACAGAGCTAGTGAGCCTCAGAGCGGGATCTGGACCTCACTCCCCATATTCCACACACAGTTTCCTTTTCTCTAGGTGACTATAATTTTGTAGTTGTTTAAATCACACATCCCTGTTCTCTATTCTGCCTTTATTTTCTGAATTCTGTCCATTCCAAGCCTGAAGTTTTTCACTGAGGAAAATACATGTTTTAAAAGTAAGAATTAGGGGGCTTCCCTGGTGGCGCAGTGGTTGGGAGTCCGCCTGCCGATGCAGGGGACGCGGGTTCGTGCCCCGGTCCGGGAAAATCCCACGTGCCGCGGAGTGGCTGGGCCCGTGAGCCATGGCCGCTGAGCCTGCGCGTCCGGAGCCTGTGCTCTGCAACGGGAGAGGCCACAGCAGTGAGAGGCCCGCGTACCACCAAAAAAAAAAAAAGTAAGAATTAAGCAAAACACCAAATTAACTTCAGTAGTTTAAAACATTAGGGTACAATGAGAGAGGGTCACCATAATCACCATTGCATTAGGGCTACTGGATTCCAAGTGACAGGAAAACCAAGCGAGACTGTCTTAAAGAAAAAAAAAAATTATGAATGACATAACTGAAAAGTTGTGGAGGAATGGCTTTAGGCAGAGTCTGATCCGGAGACCTGTTGTCTTGGTTCTTAGTTTTCTTTTGTCTTCATCTTCCAGGTCTAAACCTATATCCCCCCAGTTTTAAGTGCAAAAATACAGATTTTTTTTTCTCCTTCTCTCTCCGGAGTCCTAGTAAGTTCCAAGGTTGTGTACCATTGACTCTAACTAGTTCTCATTCTTATTCCTGAGACAGTGACTGTGGACAGGGCACAGCCATGCGGTGACAGGGCAGGCTTAAGTCACATACCCATCCCTAATGCAGGAGTGAAGTCATGGTGGTGGTCCGCGGACAAGGGGGTATTGATACTGGGTGACAGAACTGGCGCACAGCAGGTGTTCAAAGGATCTTTGGAATGTAAAACAACCAGGGGTGAGCCCTAGGCCAGCCGATGGGGCACCTCCCAGGTGAAGACCTGGTTGGTCCTGAGGCTTTGCTGCCCGGTGGATGAGGGGGTTTCGTGCTGACCTGTAGCTGTGGTCATCACCCCAGGTCTAGGCCGCTTGCCTTGCACGGGCTCCTATAGATGCCCAAGGAGAGTGAGCTGGATACGGAGTGAGTGCCCTCAGCCCCGTACCATCCCACCGTTGGAACAAACCCCGGGGCCCTGCCTGCACAGACTCTTAACAGTCCATGTCTAGTTTTATAGGCCAGGTTATTTTGTAATAAATTCTTGTTTTCAAAGGATGAGCTGCTGCCTGATTCAAAAAGCAGATTTTAATCCACCAAAGAACTTTCCTGAAAGTCAAGATTTACTTTCTGTGCTAAAGCGTTAGAGCTGCTCAAAGTAAAAATGTCTCTGACTCTATGTTAAGGGAATTTGGCTTTGGTAGGAGAATCAAAAATGTCAAAGAAACAGAAATTTGGAAATAACACGATGGTTGATAGGACCCACCCTCTGCCGGCTGCCCCCTCCCCCTTCTCAAGTTGAAGAGCCTACTGTTCTTCCCATGGGGGTGGCAGTTTTCAGGGACGGTCTTGCCAAAGGTGAGGTAGGGAATATAATTCTTTCTACTCAGGTTGGGTTTTGACTCTTCACAGGCTAGAAACACTTCCTTGCTGTAAATGCTGGAGGTGAGCGAAAGGATTAGACCCCAGCTGCAAACGCATGCCGTATGTCTTAGAAATGAATCTGGGCAACTGTGCTCGTCAGCTCGGCTTGCACGCCTGCTTCCCTCTCTTTCTGCCGCCAAATTTCCTCTCGTGGAGTTGGTCTCTCTCTTACTGGAGTATTTCCCATGTGTTTGCTAAAGGGAAGTCACCACCAAGACATCTGCAAAGTCTCCAGGCTTTGAAGTACCCACAGGAAACTCGGCAAAGAGAAACCCAGAGTTACTTTGAGTCTCCCGGGTGGGTGGACCTACTGTTTGTTTGGTTTTGGTTTGGTTTGAGAGCAGCTGGGGGTGAAGCCCAAATCCAGGGCGCTGGCATCAGCGGAAATTAAAGTGTCTTCATTCTTCTCCTACCTGAGACAGGAGCTTTAAAGAAAACTTTTTTTTTTTTAATTCAAAGCAATGAAAAATAAAAGCACGCATAGAAAGTGTTTGTTTAGTTTCCCCTTGTTCGAATGACAATTCAGACCCGCGTGTGCTTTGAAAGTCTGTGTTTTGAATTCATAACCGTTGCAATGTATGTAGCGTGTAAGAGTTGACAAAGGCGTTTGTGTACATTAGCTCAGGTCACCTTTGTAACAAATCAAGGTGGTTAGCGTATTACCATTATTTTGGTGATGAGTTGACTGAGAGGAAGATGGAAAGACTTGCCTGGCATCACTTTGCCAGTGAGTGGCAGCCCGCGGTCCCTCTGATTGCAGAGGGAGCGCTGTCCAGCTGAGAGACTCTTACTCTAATTACTGGGGGAAAGTGGCCTGACACTGAGCTGTTCTCCCCTCCACATCGCCCTCAAATTGTGGAGTCATCTCTTCTTTCTTTGGGGGTGGAGGCCAGTCTTCATGGCTCCCCAGATAAAATTAAAGAAATTAAACAATAATCACAGTATGATTAATAACATTTCTCGAGCTCTGTGCCCAAATCTGCTGTCAGTTACATCTGTGAATTGGTTGGGCCTCACAGGAACCTTCCGTATACGGTGAGGTCAGGTGACCTGCCTGCCTGAGGTCAGTTGGCTCGAGGTGGTAAGCCAGGATTCAAATGCAGGCGGTCCCCCAGCAGGCTCCTCCTCTTAACCCCGTCTCTGTATAACCCTGTGTTATACAGTGCCAGGCCCTTTGTCTGCACTATCTCATTGACTCATCACCATCCCCATTTTATAGATGACGAAACAGAGCTTCAGTGCGATTAAGTGACCCGCCCAGGTCCTGAGACTTAGGAAGAATTGGAGTCAAGGGCTGAGCCAGGCTGTTAATCCCCAAAGCCGATCTCAGAGCCTCTGCTCCATTCCCGGCCCCAAAAGAATACCATTGACACTGCAACACGTAAAACATGACAAGAGCCCACCGCGGGGGTAGACGCCAGAGGCTGTGCTACCCAGTACAGCAAGAGGGTCCCAGCTTAGAGCCCCGCCCCAAGCAGACGGTGTGTCAGCGAGGCAGCAGACAGACAGGGATGCTGAGGCCCAAGGAGGCTCATTCACTTGCACAAAGACACTTCCACGTGTCTTACGGGGGGCTGCCACCAGGATCTGAATACAAGCTGGGTGCTGAGGGCCCTGGTCTAGGCAGTGGTGACTTTGACAACGTTGAACTTGAGAGCACTGTCCCGGAGAATGGGGTTCGGGAGCCCGGCTTCCATTTCTGCCCTGTCCCCCTTACCCCCGCCCCTTCAGCCTCCCTCCATGTCGCCCCTCTCCTCCAGAAATGTAGAGAAACTACCACCCACCTTCTTCCCAGGAATTTTGCAAAGAGTAACTGGATCGTTTCAGAATAGTTCTTTGAGCGGCATGTAGGAAAGTTGCCATCCAGAAGAAGAAAGTAAAATAATAATTCTTCTATTTAAATGTATTTAAGGAAATCTCCCTGGGGGCAGTGGAGAGGAGAGCGACTTATACTTGTGGAAAATTCACAAGTTGGTGAAATGGCCGCGTCCCTGAGAGGCCGCTGGGTCGCTGGTGGAGTGACAGGGTCGTGGCACCGGATCTGAAGTCCCGGCACGAAGGGGTGGAAGCTTCTGAGCCAGAACTACCCAGGCTTCTGTACAAAAATAACTTGCCTGCCCATCTCAAAGGCCCACAGGGACGGCGCTTTGCGTGACCCCAGACTGGTTAGTGCCAAGTGCTCACCCAGCTTTTTTCAAAAACTACATTCCCTTGTCATCCGCAAAAGGGGGCTTCAGCGTCTGCCCTGTAATTAATTCCTGCCCACTTACCACACGGATCGCTGGGGCTTCTCCCCACCTGCTCGTAGAACCTGTGTTTGTCTTTAGTGGTAAGCCTGGCAGATAATGAGGTTTTGATGCCACCGAGCTGTTGTGGCAAGTTTATTCTGGGCTCTGCAGAGCCCTTGGCTGCTGCCATCTGGTCTGTTCAGATGTTGCCCTCTCTCCATTCGGAGGGCCTGGGTTTGGTGGGCAAGCTGTTCTCTTTACAGTCGACGTGGCTTTGATCTTGGAGACTGGCTTTCCCACTCAAACACCTGGTCGTGCTTAGGCTCTGCACAAGTCCACGCTCCTGCACAGCGTTCCTCTTCTCCTGATACACAGATGGCCACCGTGCTGTGTGCAGCCGCAGGGACGGCCTGCTCAGCCTCCCACAGCAGAGGTTTTTCCCCTCCAGTTGATGCAGACAAGATAACCTCGTAGGCAAACACTTGGGTACTTTCCCATCTCTTACAGCTCCATTCCCTGCTCCACGCCACTCCTGTACCCACTCCTCTCCACCCAGTGTGAGCAGAGACTGGACCCCCTAGAGCAGGGCTTCTCGAAGTGTCTGGGCATCTGATCAGAATAGTGATTCTGATCCGTGAACCGGGGGTGGGCCTCAGACTCTGACGGGCTCCCAGGTGATGTCCATGCTGTTGGTCCGTGAATCCCATGTTGAGCAGCAGAGTCTTCCATTACTTCTGGAATAATCTCCACTCTGGCCTCCCCCCACCCCCCCCCGTAATGTTCCTATCTCTCCTCTCCTTTCTCTTAATAAAACTTCACTGCCTTAAGTGCTATTCCTGTAGAAGCACCCTCCTGTCCCCAGGTGACTATTTCATACTCAAGTGATAACAGCTGATAGATAAGCAGGCTGTAGAATCAGAAGCCTGTATCTTGAGAGCAGGGTATAGATTTACGCTGTGATGACTCTATGCAAATCACATGTGCAGTTGGTGAGCCGTTAACTGTTTTTCATGTATCCTGACAGTATTCTATCTCAATAAGAATTTTTAAAAAATCACTTCATTGACAGTATAAAATTAGGTATTTTAATCTTTTTAATGCATTTTCTCCCTCCATCCTCAAAAACGCAGAGAAGCACAGAAGAACAACTCAGCCAGTCACTCAGAGTACCCAAATATAAGAGTAGCATCGCATCACTCCTGGTTGAAAAGGCTAGCTGTGTGCTTGTTACACTCGGTTCCCCAGCTAAGATCAGTCTGTTCCATTCAGGCTGGAGAAAAGCAGTTTCCATATAAGAAGTCTGATAATATAATTAAAACATTGTCATTACAACTGGATTCAGGCTTCCCTTTTATCAAATCCTCAAGGATGACATTCAAAATGAGCATGGACATTTGAAATCTAGCTGAAGCAATGGCTTTCTCTAGGAGGGAAGCTCTTTTATACCATCTTTAAAGGGGCTCTTAGGATTCTTCAGTTGATACATCGTGGTCAACAGATGTGGAGCTGAGAGTTCAAGTCACCTAGATGCGTATCCTCGTTCCTTGGTTTTCCCCATGTTACTGAACCTTGTTTAGCCTAGCTTTCCGCATCGGTATAATAGGCACAGCTATCGTTATCGTTGATGGGTGGCTTGTCATGTGATAGGTTCTCTAGACTCCACCCTTTTCCCTAGGACAGCCCTGGAAAGCTATCTAATGACTGATGGGCACGGATACCCACCAATGAGAGCAAACCAGCCTGTATCACTGGAGAGGCCCTAGTGGCTCTGCTGTGCCCGTGTGTCTCTTTAGTTCCTGGATTGCAGGGTGGCCCACAGTGGATGGGGAGGTTCCCTGTGGGGGGCTGGTGCAGCCAGGACAGTGGGAGGGTTTGGGCTCTGGGATTTGAAGGCGCTGCTCTGGATGGTCTGGTATGAAAGGATGTCAGTATCTAACTGGTCCGTCCCCACTTTGCCAATGAGAATCCTGAGGATTAGATGAGGCAAGTTGCCCAAGACAACACAGCCAGTGAGTGGTGGGCCAGGGGAGTGTCACTCTGGCTCCCATGGCCTTACCCACTGAGCAGCCTTCCTCGATAGGACATGAAATAAGGCACGTGAAAGTGTCTGCTACAGTCTCCGGCATGTGGTTGGTGGGTACTCAGTAAATCTTAGTGTCCCGTGCCCTTTGTCTGCACTCGATTCCTGCCCGGTTCTCCGTGGAATCCAGTGCTGTCCTCCTGTTTGGGGCTGGCTGGGGTCGGTAGATGTGGCTTCCACCTTTGACCTCTCCGTTACCCAGCAGGGCCTGGTCGGTGCTGTGACGCACGGTTTCCAGCTCTGCCAGGTGCACCACTGTGCACGGGAGTTTGCTCGCTACAGGTTGGTGAAGTATTCCAGGGCAGGATGTTTACATCCCCTGGAGGAATGGGCACAGAACCAAGTCAGCCCTTGCTTGGCAACCCCTGGCTGTTCTTTGCAGCCTAAGGCGCCCTGCCAAACCAGCTTAGGAGAGGCAAACATAACAAGTGCTGATGCGCTTGTATTTTATAGAGAACATAATAAAAGTTTTCAGGATGATTTATTGTCCTAAACAAGAAAATACAATGGACGCCATCCATTATTCAACATGCTAATGATAACCTTTACTCTCTTGTCGAGGATGATCTAAGGTAGCGTTTGGTGGAAGTACAAAGAATACGCAGGGAACGCACACACACACACACACAATCCCACGACATTCCATGCTGTGACAGTTGGAAAATTAATTGTGGAACGAAGGGATTTAAAACCAAGTGGAAAGGTAGGTTTCCACGTTTGCAACTTTGCGAGTGTCATTAAAATAAAATTAAAGGGGTTTCTTTAATTTTATGTGATTGACTTGGAAATGTCCCCCACGCAAAGTGAGTTTTGAGACCTCATTGAAAGCTTTCTTGTGATGTTGTTTTTTGCTTTCTTGTAATTTTTATGAAGTATATTTCTTGCAACTGACATTATTCCAGCCACGTGGTGAAGAGGGCCCAGAAGTAGATCATTGCTCAAGATCGTCATTCATGGACCAGTTAACACTTAGGCGTCGGGGGTCGGGGAGATGACTTGGCGTACTGTTGTTCCCTTTTAAGGGGAGAAACTGACTTCTTTTTCCCCTGAGAATGACAGTTGACTGGAAAATAGAAAAGTTTGTTTTGGTTCCATGCGAGTTTGATAGAGTTGGCAGAAGCTTGCGTTGCTGACGCAGGAGGACTTTTTCCCAAGTCAAGAGGAAATGGTAATCAAAGTTATTTCCCCCGTGTTTAGTGATGCTCTGTATGTTTCAGTGGATATCAATAAAAGGTAAATCAGTACAGACAGGTGCTTTAGAATCACACCATAACTCAAGTATTGATACCACCAGAGAGAAGGACATTTCTCAATTTCTCTCCTTGAAGCTTTTTCACTAGTTTGTGGACCAAAATAGTCTTCTAATGGAGAGGAGAGCCTGGAGAGATTTGAGAGCTGAGCCTAGGCTGCCTGTTCCTGTCTTTCAGGAGACTGTTAAAGACATTTAAAAAAATAAACAAAAGCAAAAGCTTTTGCTGATTCCCTTAAATGGTTTTTTGGCTATGAAAATGGAAGCATCCCTAAAAAATCTTAATGTCCTTAGCAATTCTCCAAAAATTTCCTCCATCATGATTTTCAGATTTATGAGTAATAATAGAAGGCAGCATTTCTCAATTCTGAATCAGAGCAGAACAGGCTGTGTTGGGAGCAGTCAGGACTTGGGCTCCAGAGTAGGTTGGATGGGTGACCTAGGCAAGGTGGTTAACCTCAGCCAGGTTATAATTCCACTGTTGTAACGTCCAAAAGATTGTTGGTCATTATAAGGTTGAAATAAAGCAATGTAGGTAAAGTATTTAGTATGGTACCTAACACAAAGGAATCCTTCAAGAAATTATTGCCCTTCCACTTCCCTCCCTCAAAAGGAAAAAAGATTGCTTAAATATATGTCGAAGTCAAAAAATAAAATTGAGAATTTAAGGAAACTTCCCCAAATAAGACATAGTCATATACTTAGTATTAACAAAAGAGAGTCTGTTTTTATTCTTTCATCCCTTTAGTAAATGTTGATTGAATGCCTGTCATGTGTAGGTGCTAGGAACAATTTCCTTCTACTCAGAAGCTGGTGAAACCCAGCTACGCAAGCAGTCAAGTCAAATTTTAAAGGTTTTTCCAGGAGGTAAAAGTGACTAGGGGCGATGCTACTAAAACCAACTGGATATAAAGTTGAACCACCGGGTCTCATTCTAGAGTTTTCCAAAAGATAGCTCTTAAACTATGTTCTTCTTCATTGAGGGGCTTCTAAAAGTCTTTAGGCTTCTCTCCACCACTGCCTACTTGCGATATCATGTTTAGGATTATTCTGAAGGATTCTGAGACTTTCCACAACTATGTCTATTTCAAGTCTTTTCTCAGAAGATGGAACTCCACAGAAGGCAGTTCACGTGATTTTTAGTCCGAATCTATAAATAATTGGTGTATCCATTTTAGCCCCCCAAACTCCCATCTGGTTCTCTGTTCACATGAGACACTAGGCCAACAACTTGGAAGGGTAATAATATCTCGCGATGCGTGGACGTCGTAGGATAATTGCAATGATAGTAGATGCTCCTCGCTTCTGATTTTTTGAGGACTGGAACTTGGGCTTTCCCAAGGTAATTAGCACAAGATCAGCAGGCTGGATGGGGGAAATAAATCACTTGGAGGAAGGCATTTATTCCATCTTCCCTGTTCACTTGTCCTGCGTGCTTGCAGTCATCGAGACTCCTGGTTCAGGATCAGAAGGCCTGACCTGGTCCCTGCTCCTATGCAGACTTCTTCTAATTCCTGCATGTGAGAGAGGCAGAAGACCGCAGCTTGTTTGGGGGATCCCAGATGGAGTTTGCAGGATGGAGATAAGAAAATGCATCTCTTTTGACTGGTAAACTGAGAAATTTAAATTGGAACAGCAATGAAAAAACCATACATGTTGGGGGGTGGGGTCGGGGTGAGGCAACCCATGATGTTGCTTTTGCATCTGTAAAGAGTCGTTTTGTAGCGTCATCTGCACTTTAAGAATTCCTAATGGGTACAGGCAGTTTAGACTCTGAGCTCAGTGTGTTGGAGTCTCTGATCATGTTCTTCTGATTGGGGGGCGGGGGGAGGGCGGGAAGGGGAAACAATAAGAGTCACACAAACACACACTCAACAAAAGATGGGGAAAATGTGAGCACCAGGCGTATCCCTGCTGATTTGGGGATGACAGTTGAAGAGAGAAGAACATTTCAAGTGCAGGGAGTGAAGCAAGAATAGCCCCCCCTGCCAGGAGAGGGCAGAAGGGTCAGCAAAGGTAAGTTTATGAGCCAAAGAGAGTTGGGGGAGGGGAGGGGGTGGAAGGGGGGATGGGGTTAGAGAATCAGGGGAGCGGAAACCCAGCACACGAAACCCGCCATGATGTGTTGGAGATGTTTAATTTGAAACTGTGATCCCTACAATTACTGAAAATGGAGAAGTTAAAAAGGAAAGCAGTTCCACTGTGACAGGGCAGGAAGAACCCGAGACACATTGGACGTTTGAATGCCTTTAATAAAAAAAAAAAAAATGCCTTTTTGACAAAGGTCTCCTTTTAGATCTGGTGAAATGCATATTAATTTTGCCTCCTTCCTCATGAATCACTGAGTGCTCTGTATGGAGAGTTAAGAAGCATCCAGAGATGGAGAACTGCCTGGCGCCAGCAGCTCAGACTTTTCCTCTGGATCCTATAGGAATGATGAGCAAATGAGTGAGGCGGTCTGGGAGGGAGATGGGATGTGAACAAAGGATTCTGGAGTGTGAGACTTGGAGGTGGATCACTGTGTTAGGTCTTAGACTTCTTGTCATTAAAGAGGATAGGACATGACTTCAGTAAAACCCTCTCTACCACCCCAGATCTCCCCCATCCCCATCCCATTCCATGAACCCACCTGGAATGGGAGAGCCCCCTCTCCTCCCACCAAACCAACCTGGAACTGAAACCGTCTTTTCCCTTGTGCCCTCCTGAGAGTGACTGGCCGTGGAAGCCACAGAACTGCCAACTTCTGGTGAAGGCGTTCAGTTCAGGTCCATTCACGATGTACATTCACTTTGTGGGTGGAAAGAAACCTGGAGAAGACAGAGGAAACACAGCTTAAAGCCTCCAGAAGCTGGCAGGCAGACTTCCAGAAGGAGGCTCCTCCCAGGAATCTTCTCCTCGAATTAAACCTGGGTCTGAAACACATTTGCAAATGATCAGGCTTAAAAGTGGGATTGGGTTTCCTTGTGTCTTGCTGATAGGGGCCCAGAGACTTCTGTGGGTTGTTGTTTTTTTTTTTTTTTGAAGATGAGAGGGAAGAAATAAGGCACCATGAGAATGCAGAGCTGAAAATTCTGGGCAGCAAATCACTAACTTAGACCAGCCTCTTCCTCTGATAAATGCTTCCCAAATACATCATGGCCTTCATGGAAAAAACTGCTTCCTAATGTCAGATTATGCAGTAATAGTCGCTGAATGAGAACATAAATGCGTTTAAAAGAAATTCATCAGTGGGCTCTAAGGCTCGTGTGGTTGCTCGCTTATTCTCTGCAGTGTTCAGCATTAGCAGACGCAATGAAACAGCTTTTTATTTACAGACCTCCGTTTATGATACATTTACCTGGTGTGATTAATTAAAGATGATTTTTCACCCCATATCTTTCTTTAAAACGCTGAAGAGGCAGTCCAGAGTTTTTCCATCCATAAATGGTGGTCATAAACTACCATAAGATGGCACTGTAACATAAATTATGGGAAGAGTCAGCTATATGGTGTAAGGACTGAAAGAATGAAAAGTCGAGCGCCAGATTTGCAGGTGAGCAGACGGGAATTATTCCCAAAGAGCTGCATTAACTAGGAAACGTGCTAAAAGCATGTTATACTCACACTGGATTTTAATCAGGGAGACGCTGTCCAGGAATTCAATGCAGACAAGCCCTTTTACATTTTCAGAGAAAATGAATTCCAATACAACGTGCAAGAAAAGATTTCAAAAATACTAAGAGAAATCAGGCTGCAATTGCGGGTACAAAAAAAAAAATGGGAAGGTGTTTTCCACTCTGGGTTCTGTCTCAGGAATATAATAACTGAGGTCAGAATGAAAAGATTGTTGAACCATTTTCCCATTCTTCTGACTTCCCTGTCATCCCGGGAGGGGGAGAGAGGCAATCTTAGAAAAATGGCCAACCCCACAGGGCCTGGCTGTGGTGTCTGAACGTCGGTGCCAGCACATTTATCCCCTCGGTTTTGTTGTTTTGTGTTTTTTGGTTCTGTTTTTTTAACAAAGCAAGCATTGCCTTTTACAGATGAGCACTGGGGAGTATAAGTATTTTGGGATACTGATGCAGTAGGCATCGTTGGTTGCTTTTTTTTTTTTTTTTTTTGCCATGCTCTGTTCGAGAGGGGCTCAGTCAGTGCTGCCTTTGCCAAAGTGGCCCTGGTCTAGTGGCCCTGGTTTAGTGGCAATCCCTTAGAGATTATAGACGAAAGGGGCAGAAACGTCATCCAGATTCCTTTGTAGGGGCTCCATAGCTTCAGGTGCAGTGGAAAACAGCAGTCTCACCAGTGTGTTCTCTGGCTTCATAGAAAAGCTCTTTAAAAAAAAAAAAAAAAATCAGTTTCTTGGAGATCTTAAGCTATTGTGATACCAAGTGGGTACTCTCTTTGGCTTGGCATAAAAGCAGGTACGTGCTCTTCTCTGCTTAGCAAGCAGGTATCCAGGCCCTGTTCAATACCGTACACTCGGGAGAGGTGCTGGATGCTGCTGGAGCCATGAGATGGCTTTTGGAAGCACTTAGCCTCCCTGCAAACAGCGGACTACGCTTGGCTAAGAAGAGGTCACTGGGGAGCCTGGCTTTATGTAGAACATCAGGCTCCTTTTCTTAATGATTTTTAACCCCCATCACTCCAGTAGAAGAAAACAGGGGGAATGCCAGGCAACTGACAATACTGGTCAAAGACCAATCAGAGATGCGTCGCGGGGGATGTTGTAGCCTAGAAAGCCCACGCCTGGTAACGTGGCCTCGGAAGCCCACAGAGCCCAACTTCTAGCTGATGCAAAAACCGATGGGTTTTCTCTCTGGTGGGTTAAGCCTCCATTTGGGGGAAGACAGTCTTGGCTGGTCTCTGGCAAGTAAGCCCCATGCCAGAGAGTCTATGGCACACACGTGGAGTCATCACCCATCTCACTCTGTTGAGTAGACTTGACCATTGCAACCTCTCAGCTCCCGTTGTAAAATCACTGTGGCATTAAGATGTCTGTTTCTCAGAGAACATTAAGTGGAGGTCTGTCTGGGGGTGGAGCAAAGGGAAAAGACTTGCTTCTTAATACACCGGTGTCCTCTGCTTCTGTTGGCAGAAACCTGTTGTGAAATCTCATACCTGCTTTGTTCCTCTGATTACCTGCTTGCTTAAGAATACTGAACTGCCCCTCCCAACTCTTGCTAATTGTCTTCATAAATGTTATTTTGAAAATACTGTTTTAGACACCCCCGGGACATTTTTTTCTCAAATGGACAAAGTTGTATCTTTGTTCATAGGTGTGTGAAAGTTGATACTTAAGGATCCCAGTCCCTTTCCTGAGACTCTTAGTGCCAGAATATAGGATCGGGGGGATTTTATAAAGGCACGATGGTGCATGGACCATGCGTCATGTACCCTGTAACTGGTACTTTAATATTTCTGCAGTGAAATGTGTGAATGTTCAGGTTAATGGTCCAAGTAACGTCTATAGAGATCCAGTATCAGGTCAGGTCTTGCCAACATTGAGTTAATTAGAAAAATAAACAAAACTCTGAATTTCTGAATTATGAATAAGGGAATGTTTTTATATTGTATAAGTGTTTATATTTTAGAAGAAATATGGTGTTGAAGTTACATTCAAAATCTGTGGATTATGTAGAAAGGCAGACTTGGAGGTCTGGCTCTGAAGTTGCCTCTAATCATAATTTCTTATATATCCATCACTTTCTACTTTTTATTTCTTACTGACTAATTAGAACCTCCAGCCACGAGGTTGCAAACTCGTGTGTTTAAGGAGACCAGAAAGATCCTGTGAACTGGGTGGTGGACAACAGGGAATGCTGAGGATCAGGGCAAAGGAGAAACCCGCAGTGTCCAGAGGAGGCGCCCACAACCAGGCAGTTCCTGATGTCTGCTGCCACATGGGAGAATATCCCAGGTCATGTCCTCATCAAGATAAATCAGAAAAAAAATTATTTGAAATACTCTCAACTTTGAAATCTTAGTAAATAATTCAATTTTTTAAACATTCCGTGCAAAGCATATCACCTGTGATGTTTTCATTAGCACTCAAAACCATTTATATACCAAAAGAAGAAAAAAACACCAAAGCCCCCCCATACACACACACACACACACACACACACACACACACACCCCCCACCCCACCTTATCATCCTCACCTTCCCCCAAGCAGATTCTCCCTGCTTTCTTGTGGTCGCTGTCATTTCCACTCTGGCTTTGATGGCCTCCCTAGTCAACCTTGACACCCATGGCCGTGTATTTAAACTGTGCGTTGGATATAATAGAAAGACCCCCTTTAGCCTAGACCTTGCATTATTCCTGTTATCCCACTAATGAGATGTGGAGGGCCTCAGTCCTAGGATGCCCGTATGCACCCCTGTTTTCTCCTTTCCTACACTTGCCTGTCTCTCCAAAGAGCCACACAGATTATGCCTCTGTGTATTGGCCCGTCTCCTCATTCACGTTTTTTAAATTGAAGTATAATTGACATGTAATATTATATTAGTTTTAGGTGTACAACACGATTCGATGTTTGGGCATATTGCAAAATGATCACTACAGTAAGTCTAGTTACCATCTGTCGCCATACATAGTTATAAAATATTTTTTTCTTATGATCACTTTTAAGATACACTCTCTTAACATTTCAGATATGCAATACGGTATTATTAACTATAGTCACTATGCTGTACATTACACCCCCATGATTTATTTATTTTGTAACTGGAAATTTATACCTTTTGACTCCCTTTCCCCGTTTGGCTCAGTCCTGATCCCCTGCTACTGGCAACCACCAGTCGGTTCTCTGTATCTATAAGCTTGTTTTTCTTTTTCTCCTTTTTCTAATTCGAGATATGAGTGAGATCATATGGTATTTGTCTTTCTCTGTCTCACTTATTTCACTTAGCATAATGCCCTCAAAGTCCATCCATGTTGCTGAAAATGGCAAGATTTCTTCCTTTTTATGGCTGAGTAACATTGCATTGTATATATGTACCACATCTATATCTATATCTACATTGTATATGTACCACATCTCCTTTATTCACCTGTTGATGGAGACTTGTGCTGTTTCCATCTCTTGGCTATCATAAGTAACGCTGCAGTAAACACTGAGGTGCATGTATCTTTTCAAATTAAAGTTTTTATTTTCTTCAGCTGAGAATCCAGAAGTGGAATTGCTGGATCCTTTGGTAGTCTATTTTTAATTTTTGGAGGAAACTCCCTACTATTTTCCATAGTGGCTGCACCAATTTACATTTCCACCAACACGGCACAAGGGTGCCTTTTCTCCACATCCTTGACAACGCTTGTTATCTCTTGTCTTTTTGAGAGTAGGCATTCTAACAGGTGTGAGATGGTATCTCCTTGCAGTTTTAATTTGTTTTTCCCTGATGATTAGTGATGTTGAGATCGTTTCATGAAGCTGTTGGCCATCTGTACGTCCTCTTTGGGAAAATGTCTACTTATATCTTCCTGTTTTTTAATCGAGTTGTTTTTTTTGCTATTGAGTTGTATTAGTTCTTTATATGTGTTGGATATTAGCCCCTTAACAGGTAAATGATTTGCATATATTGTCTCCATTCAGTAGGTTGTCTTTTCATTTCGTTGGTGGTTTCCTTTGCTGTGCAGAATCCTCATCCACTTTCAATCTGACCCAACAGAGATAAACCAGTTCCCTAATTAACAAATCCTATGGGCTTTTCCTCTGTTTTCTTTGTTTGTTTGTTTGTTGAGTTAAAGAGAAAACTATGATACAGTTTAAAATTGTATAGTTGATATACAGTGTTGTGTGAGTTTCAGGTGTACAGCAAAGTGAATCAATTATGCACTTACATATACCCACTCTTTTTGAGATTCTTTTCCTACATAGGCCATTACAGAGTCTTGAGTAGAGTTCTCTGTGCTCTACAGTAGGTCCTTATTAGTTATCTATTTTATATATACGAGTGTGTATATGTCAATCCCAATCTCCCAATTTATCCCCTGCCCCCCCCCTGCACTTAGCTTTTCCTGTGTTTTCTTGAACTAACTTGAATCGTTTACACCTTTTGAAAGTCCCTCTTCCCTGTTGTCTGTGTCATTACATGCCTTGGGTTTCCTCCTTTTTTCTCCGTCTTTTCACTCACCATACTCCGGCTTCGTCCTACCAGGTTCTGGCTTCAGCTTCCTTCCTCCCTGTACTCACAGCCACTTTATTCTTTGGACATAACGACCATCTTGGCCATTACACAATCTAGACTTGTAGGTGTGGCTTCTCTCTTCAGAGACAAGACCTCAGCTTCCAGTTGGATATTCCACAGGCTACTCACACTCATCCTCTCCAGAATGGAGCCTCGCACATTCCTGTCTAATCCTGATCCGCTTCCTCGTCTCCATTCTCCTGTTCGTGAATTAAAATCAGTCATCTGTGACCTAACACACTTCCCATCCCAACAGTCAGTGAAACCAGTAGGGTCCATCTCCCTTGTGGTTCTTTTTCATCCTCACTGTCAGAGCCTTTCTTACTCTTATTACTACTGTCCCTATTCTCGGGGTCTTAACCCACCAGCCTGTCCTGTGAAATTGGAGAGTATAGTTCCTAAATCCCAACAACCACCATGTTTTCACCCGATTGTCCAATGGCTCCTCCACATTAAGTCGATTCTCATTTCTAAGCTGTTAAGACTATCAGTAACCCTAATCTACCTGATTTTCAGTCTGATTGACCATGAGTCCCATTTATACCCCGTATAAATTTGATAAACCTGACTACATTTTGAAACGTTCTCTTTCCTCTGGAAGGAAATGTGCGCTTCCTTATCTAAATTGAAGGCTTGCTCGCTGCCCAGAGACTCAGGTGCAGTTGCTGTAGTTTGACCAGTTCATACATTGTGCCACATAATGAAAATTGTTTGACCATCTTCACTTAGACTTCCTTCAACATCTTGTGGCTTATATGTACTCCCAGTGGTAAAATAGAAGAAGAGGAGTTCGCGGCCCCTGAATATATTTAAAGCCCTTTTTATTGCACTGACTATTTCCTGAGCAAGTGCTAAATGGCTGTGCAACTTGGCCAAATAAAAATAACCTGTATGGCTGAGAGTCAACAGATTAGTAATAGAGTATGACATACACTGAGGCATGGCAGCAGGAAAAGTCAAGTTTAAATTTCCTGCTAATGATGGTCATCATCAGCATCTAATAGGGCCATGATAACTAACTTAAAAATAGTTTAAAATAGGACACATTATTATTATTATTATTTGCGGCTCGCGGGCGTCTCACTGTTGCGGCCTCTCCCGTTGCGGAGCACAGGCTCCAGACGTGGCTCACGGGCCCAGCCGCTCTGCGGCATGTGGGATCCTCCCGGACTGGGGCACGCACCCGTGTCCCCTGCATCGGCAGGCAGACTTTCAACCACTGCGCCACCAGGGAAGCCCTAGTATGGTCATTTTTTTTCCCCATCTTGAATCCAAATTCAGGTGCCGTTGCGGAGCGCGGGCTCAGCGGCCATGGCTCACGGGCCCAGCCGCTCCGCGGCATGTGGGATCTTCCCGGACCGGGGCACGAACCTGCGTCCCCTGCATCGTCAGGCGGACTCTCAACCACTGCGCCACCAGGGAAGCCCGAGGACACATTATTGAAATAGGGTTTTACATTAAATATACGGTTCATTCAAAAACCCCAAGGCGAGTGAACTTTTATTTCTTTCGGGAAAGATTTCTGGCTCTAGGTTTTGCAATGGAATTTGTTAGAAAATGCTCTTGGTGCATTGCGAGAGACATGCTAGCTTTTTTCATTGGCTCTCACTAGAAATGCAAGTCCTTTATTTTGTCAACGCTCAGGCACAGGAATTTAAGCATTTCTTTGGTTCTTAAATCTCTTCATGATACAATAACAATGAAAATGCTTTGTTTCTGTCATCCCTGAGGACAGATGAAGGCTCATGTACCCCAAGGAAGTTTTATGTCTGGCGGAGCGTAGTGACACCACATAGCACTAGGTTAAGAAAGCTTTTGTGGAATCCATCCTGAGTATCTTGTTCTACTCCAAAGAGAGGTTGTGGAGAAATACTTCTTCCTTTCTCCTCTGAGCTCATCAGGAAGGTCCAAACCCAATGATAAAATTGGGCGGAGGAGGTAAATTCATCTTTGCCCATACAACTGGAGTTGGATAACCAGCCTTCTAAACTGGATAGGTTCTCTTTTTTTTTCAAAGTGGGCAAACGTATCCTAGCTTTCAAAGTTCAGATTCCAACTCAAGGAATTGGAAATTCTCATATGCCCTCCAGAAGCTAATTGGTTTCTTCACATATTTCTAATGCCATATTCAGATACTTTAGCATCCACCAAAACAACCACTGTAAATTGAGAAGGTATGATGACTGAGAGAAAACACCAATGTGTTTTCACTTCCCAGTGAAACACTGACACTGGGGTCTGTGAACGCTTGCCTGTCTTGTACTGCTCTGCGTTGAGTTTCGCAGCCTGGATTACGCTAACATTTCAATTTAACTTCAGGGCTGTAGCCATGGCACCAGTGGATGACTAAGCATGGTTAATTATACAGGTGATGGAAGTAAGTGTCAAGAGAATGTAATCAACAGCTGAGGCTTTTGAAATCTTCCCATACCAAGTTTATATCCTCAAATTTCTGCACTTCCGGCAGTGTGGCTGGAGAAGATGATTCCAACATTATTATGTAACGATAAATCCCAGGACCTCCACACCCCGAGGATGTATGACACGCCTTGACATGCCCAAGGGTTGCTGCACCCTAAGGAACAGCAGCTCTTAAATGCCTGCACGTGACTGAGATTATCAAGATCCGGCGCTTGAAGATTATTCTATGTAGAAGACATTTGTTGGCTGAAGATAAATTGCTCTCTGAATCCCATCTTGGTAGCCAAAATTTTACCTTTTTCCACGACCACATTTTTCTTCAAACATCACCAGGGTAATGTGAATAGAGGTTGGAGGTTTTGAAACACACTTCAAATGCCTGGTTTTAGACAGGACCTCTGCTGCTTTTCAAGCTCATTGATCCTTGCTGTGACGCACCACATCTGGTCGTGTCTCTCCCAGTCTGTTTATGTAACATAGCGTGGTGTCAAGTGGTACTGGGTTCTGGCACGGTCATCAGCCAAAGAGATCAGAAAATCAAATGTTATTTCTGAAAACTGCAGGAGCAGTGCCAATGTATTTTTAAATTTGTTCAGACTCTTTTTTCTCCCCAAGAAATAGAGGTGTTGATTTTAAAGGCTTGTACTTTTAAAATTTCTTGTTCAAAGAATCGTTGTGCCCACAAACTGGAGGGCAAAGCG
Organism: Pseudorca crassidens; assembly: GCF_039906515.1. Classification (NCBI taxonomy): domain Eukaryota; kingdom Metazoa; phylum Chordata; class Mammalia; order Artiodactyla; family Delphinidae; genus Pseudorca; species Pseudorca crassidens. Next base: position 88,529,751 of record NC_090305.1, on the reverse strand, counting down.
TTTAGTTGCTCAAGTGAGCAAATATTTATTGAATGGTTACTTTATGCCAGGCACTCTGTCTGGCACCATATTCATTTTCTGAGCTGCACAGGAGTGAGAGAAACTAAGTCAGACATTTAGCTCAATAAATGGCAATTGTGCGCTGACTACTCCATATGCTGATGGCTCCCCAATTTATGACTCGAGCTCTCCTTTCTCCCTTCCACCCCAGAATCAGTGTGTCTGACTACCTTCCAGTATCTTCAGCGGCATGTCCAGTAGGCATCTTACACTTACGTGTCCACTAAAGACAGGAGGTAGAACAGAGATGACCAGGGCCTGGGGGGAGGAGAAATGGGGAGTTAGTGTTGAACGGGTACAGAGTTTGTGTTTGGAATGATGGGAAAGTTTGGGAACTGGACAGTGGTGATGGCCACAGCATTGTGAATGTACTTCATACGACTAAATTGAACGCTTAAAGATGAGTGCAGTGGTAAATGTTATGTTTGTATATTTTGCTGCAATAAGAACAGTACACATCCAACGCTAACCTCAGTTTCCACTCCCCACACCTGTTCTTCCTGCCATCATCTTTATCGCGGAAAATGACACCTCTGCTCATTTTTAGGATCATGTTAAAAACTTGGTGTCATCACCATTGATTTTCTTTTTCTCACATCCAACATTGGCTCCATTCTTTTCTTGTTGTTGTTGATTTATTATTTGTATTGACAAGGTTTATAGGAACAAATTAAATATTTAAAATCAAATGCCAGTTATTAAGTCTCATTTAGTTGTTTATTCCATTAATTTGTATTAAGTATACCTTTCTCTAATGTCTTAATAACTTTATCAAGAAACAAGTCAGGGCTTCCCTGGTGGCACAGTGGTTCAGAATCTGCCTACCAATGCAAGGAACACAGGTTCGATCCCTGGTCCAGGAAGATCCCACAGGCCGCGGAGCAGCTAAGCCCGTGAGCCACAACTACTGAGCCTGAGCTCTAGAGCCTGTGAGCCACAACTACTGAGCCCACGTGCCACAACTACTGAAGCCTGCGCCCCTAGAGCCCGTGTTCCGCAACAAGAGAAAGCCACGACAATGAGAAGCCCGCGCACCGCAACGAAGGGTAGTCCCCGCTCACCACAACCAGAGAAAGCCCGCACGCAGCAACGAAGACCCAACACAGCCAAAAATAAATAAATAAATAAAAAAGAAAAGAAACAAGTCAAACCTGTGAAAACACCTGTTTACAGTCAACCTATATCATTTTTATATATTTCTGTTCTATGATGCAAAGATATTTTAAACACTCAACGGTTTATCAAAGGCCTTATTCTTGCATAAGCAGCATGTTTTATTTTAAAATTAAGAGATTATCTAATAAACTCATTAAGACAGTTAATTTAAAAGACATAGTCTCGTTCAGTAGCGGTCCACATGTTGATCACCTAGAATCCTGCATTGGCTCCATTCTTAAAACCAGGTCGGCGGCTCTACCTTCAAAATACATCTAGCATCCACTTCTCATGATCCCCACCTCAATTGCTTGATCCACATCATCTTTTGCCTGGACCTCAGTGGCCTCTTAACTAGTCTCTTTCATTCTTGCCCTTCTTTAGTTCATTCTCCACACATAACTAGAGTGATTCTTTTCACATATATGTTCAATCATGCTGTTCTTCTGCCCACTCGCACCATTGCTTTCCCATCATAGCACAGTCAAACTCAGAGTCTTTCTGGCCCCAAAAGGACCCACATGGTCTAGACTCTGGCTCCCTTGCTGAACTCATCTCCTGTCACTGTGCCCCTCACTTTGTTCCAGCCACGCTGGCCTCCTTGGTGTTCCTGGAACATGTGAAGCACATCCCTGCCTCAGGGTCCCTAACTAGATGTTCCCTCTGCCTACAGTATGCTTCTCCAGCTAGCACCAGTATCAGCTCAAATGTCACCTCCTCGGCGATTTTCCGGGCCATCGTCTAAAATAGCATCACCTCCTACACCATTTTCTCTCACTTTGCCCTGCTTTGTTTATCTATGTGTCCTGTTGATTTTCTTTTCCTCTTCCACCAGGATATAAGTTCCATGAGGGCAGGAATTTTTTTTCTGACCTTAATTCCTCCTCTCTCCTTAGGTGCAAAATGGACCTGAGATTCAGGTCTGCCAAACAAATGCGTTTTGTTTACTGCCTTATCCCCAGTAGCCTGGGACTTGTGGTTTTTCAGTAAATATTATATAATCTGCAGGGCACATACCTATTTTTTCCTGTCATTCTTTGTACATTAGTTGGGCTATTACAGAGAATTGAGTTATCAAATAAATTCCCGCTTGGGAATGAATTACGTTTTCACTCTTGCTATGTTAAAACCTTTAACTTCCGGGCAAAGGAATTTTAGGGCGTGAAGTTTCTAAAATGTAACATTAAAAAAAAATAGTAAATTTTAGGCAATTTGATGAAGATTTGGGAGAACACAAGAGCAGCTCAGGGCAAATAAATGTATTCCAAAACACATGGTTGAGTCGATGGTGTTCCTCTCAGTTCTTTGGATTAGGAGATTCAGAGATGTTTCAACAAAAGGGAGATTCTGTCTTACTTTCTCGCTTCAAAGTCCAAGGCACAGACCTGAGGTATGGCTGCATGCAGGTGATGGAAAGAACTTTTCTTTCTTCTGTCTGTTTCTCAGCAGCTCTGCCTCCTCTGGCGTTGGCTTTATTCTCAGGCAGCGCTAGGATTCTTTCATCCTTGTGGCTGGTACTCCCAAGGGAAAGAGGGCTTCTTCATATCATGAGTCCAGCAGAAGCCCCAGGACTCAGATGAGACCATTCAGTGGCCAACCTTGAACCCATATTGTATCCAGGGAGATGGAAGGCGTTCGTTTGGCAGACCTGAATCACAGGCCCATTTTGCACCTAAGAAGTGAGGAGGAATTAAGGTCAGCACAGTTAAGCCACGTAGACCAAGCATCAGGAAGGGCTTATTCAAAGGGGCAGCAAAAGAAGGTGAAGTGGGTGCATAAGGGCAAAAACATCTGCTGTTCACTAGATCAAGAGAAGAAAAAAGATACTTGGCTCTGTGATGTCATACACTGCTCTTTTTCTTTCTTAACAATTTTTTTAAAATTTATTTTTAAATTTATTTCTTTTTGGCTGCATTGGGTCTTCGTTGCTGCGTGCGGGCTTTCTCTAGTTGCGGCGAGTGGGGGCTACTCTTCATTGTGGTGCGTGGGTTTCTCATTGCGGTGGCTTCTGTTACTGCGGAGCTCGGGCTCTAGGTGCGCAGGCTTCACTAGTTGTGGCTTGCGGGCTCTAGAGCGCAGGCTCAGTAGTTGTGGCGCACGGGCTTAGTTGCTCTGCGGCATGTGGGATCTTCCCAGACCAGTGCTCAAACCCGTGTCCCCTGCATTGGCAGGCGAATTCTCAACCACTGCGCCACCAGGGAAGCCCATACACTGCTCTTTGATTTAAATATTTTCGGTTGGTCTTCGCAAATGGTAGTGGGTTTTAAGTTGATTGTGAATGGATTCATACGGAGTGTAAAACATGAGAGGGCTGTCCTTAGGACAGAAGAGGTCGCATGTGTCTGTCACCCTATGAGGAACTTGAGCACGGAAGCTAGGGGAATTGGGACAGTTGAGCCAATCCTTTGAACCTGTATTGACTCAAACAATATTTCTCCTGAAATGAGGAAATTTCTGTTTAACTGAAAAAGTTACTGAATAATGCAGAGTGTATAATAACGTATTTGGTGGTTGTCTGCATCCCTTGAACTAGTTTAACCCACATGACACTCAGCTTCCATTCACTTTTTCTATTTCCTTTTGCCCAAGCTCTAGCAACTGGATTTCTCAGCCCTGCCAGTGAGCCAAGCCCCCAGTCCATTGGAGACTGTGGGCTACAATGGTGGGAGCAATTGCTTTGGTCTCAGGAAGATGTAATTTTCAGTCCTAATTATGCCACTCCCTCTACTGATGTTCTTGGGCAAGTTACTTAATCTCCTTGAGCCTTAATTTTCTCATCTGCGAAGTGGGTATGATACTTTGATAATTGTTGTGTATTGTGAATCTTGAAAAATCTGGGGAAAGACTTATTATAGCTCCAAGCTCATAAAGGCACTCGGTGAATGATGTCTGTGGAATAAATGAATGCTCCATGTCAGTGGCTTTGCCTAACCTTAGGTCCTAAGCTTTCAGCACTGATCTGTGTCCCTGTAATTAAATCTTCTGGGTCTAGCCATGTCATGAATGGTCCAAACATGCCACTTAGAATGCACGGTGATTTGGTGGGCAATACAAACCAACTCTGGTGCAGTTAAGCGAAAAGGGAATTTATTTGTGGGTTAGGGGTAATCTCAGAGAACTGAAGGGAAAGCGGGACCTGAAAAGCACAGGGTCAGGTCTAGGATAGAGGTAGCAGCCCTTCTAAGGCACCATGGTCAGGATGAATCAGCTCCAAAAGCTTCTATTCCTGCATGATTCCATTCATATTCCCGGGAGAGCATGATTCGTCTAGAGGAGACGCACAACCAGGCTTGACTAATCAGGACACAGCTGTTGTAGAAAACATCACGTTAATATATTACACATCATATGCTTTGTTCCTTTGTTTGTCCTTCAACTATTTGTTGAGCATCTAACCTGTGCCCTGGGCTAGGATTTGAGATGGATAAAACCAGTGCCTGCCCTTGTGTAGTTCATAGTCCAACAATGACTGAATAGATAGGATCTTTTGGTCCTAGAGTTTAAGGTAGTCTCCTTTGTCCCACCAAAACAACGTGCAGAAGGGAATAGTGGTTCTCCAAAGGGAAACTGAGACCTACGAGCAGAAGAAGGAGAATGGCTGTTGGCAGGAAAAAGCAAGAGCTGTTCCACTACACCTCATTAGTATAATTACTCCAATTTTCAGAGCCTTCGTTTCCTCATCTGTAAAATGGGCAGAATAATGATACCCACCTCACAGGATTATTTTAAAGATTAAATGGGTTAACATATGTAAGGTTCTGAGAGTAACACCTAGAACATAAAATGTGGTCTGTAAATGTTAACCCCATCACCGTTGTTATCATCCCTGCCTATCCCTCGTTACATGCCGTTTTCATAACGCAGCCTGGAGAAGTGGGAAGTGCCTGGCTGTGCCCCAACCCCCCCCCCCCCCCAAACAATAGGACTTTTTTGAATAGTAATAAAAAAGAAGAGGGAGAAATTTGTCAGATTCTCCTTCCACGGTCACGTAGCCACTGCCTTCTCCGGTTTCCCCTTTGACTGGGGATCTGCAGCCTGTACGTGTCGATTTAAAGTGAACTCTCTAAAACGGTAACTTGTGCAGGCGCCTCAGGCCGTGCAGACAGAGCCCTTCTCTGCAGAAGGTTCCAGGCCGGTGGCTTCTTTCCAGCCCCAACCCTGCACATACTCATAACCCAAAACCGACTGAAAGTGATTGAAATGCGAGTTTTTGTTGAGCTGCGATGCTAAATCCAGGATCGGGAGCATATGGCCCGCTCCATATTTGTTTTCTGCGTATCTGATGTTAGCAATTTAGAACATCACTGGGACGCTCCCTAGAGGATTTCAGTTCTGTAAATGAAACAATTATTTTGGCAGTTTGGGAAAGATATATTCATAACTTTCATGGTATTTAAAGGGGAAATACACCTTCCCCGAGTCCCTTTTTCCCTTGCCAGATACGAAGAATGAAATCAGAGTGCAGAGGGAATAGATGGCATAAAAAGAAAAATTGACAGTCAGTGTGCTGTATTCACAATTGGCTTTCTAGGATTGACAGCGAGACAGGAAGTAAAAGGGTTTCTCCAAATCTGGGCACAGGGAAGTTGCAGAGAACACCATGCCTGGGGCATTATGTTCATTCATTCCATCATCAGCTGTCTTACAAGCACCTCCTATGTGCTCTCGGTAAAGTCTTAGGTTAAAATGCCCAGTGCTTGCCCTTGGTAGCTGTTGACAGTCTATAGTACTTTGGTTGCAAGTAACAGAAAGCAACTTACAACAAGCTTAAGTGAAAAAGAGAAAATTATTGTAATGATGCAGGGGTGTCTTGTGGAACCCAAGTCAGGGAACTCCTAGAGGTATCAATAGGACCTGGACCCAGGAATTAAAAGCTGCAGGACCCAGGCAGTCTGTGTCCTGTCTGTGTCCCTCATTTTGCATACTTGCTCAATTTTTCTCTGCCTCCTGGTCTTTCATTTGTCTCCATGCACATAGCAGAAGACGGCTATCCGACAGCTTTTGAGTTTTCAGATCTGTCCACATTTGAGAGATCATCCCAGAAGGAAGAGAATCTCTATCTCAAAGCGAAATGTCTGGAATGGAAGCTGATTGGCTCAGTTTGGTGAGGTGTTTACTCCACGTCCAGTGAGCTATGGTCAGTGGGTGGAGTTATAGACAACCTGTCACTCAAAGTGTGGCCCCTACATCAGCAACGTTGGTGTCATCACAACACTGCGTTAGTGATGTGGACCCTTGGACTACCTCGGACCTGTCACATCTCCCCGTTTGCAGGATCCCCAGATCGTTGGTGTGCACCCTGAGCTTTGAGAAGCTTCGGCATCTAACGTACGGTGGCTGCCCACGGTCACTCTGTGTAGGGGGAGGGCAGGTAGGACGGTTGCTGTGCGCTGAGCAGACAGCCCAGATTATTTCTACAAGAGTAACGTAAAAATGCTCAGCTCTGGAGGCTACTTCCTGAAACATTAGCTCTTAAGCATAGCTGTAGAGGAGAGTGACTTAGGCATTTATCCTGATATAAATGAAATGTCCCATGTCTATGTGATCGTTCTAAATAATTGCTTGATTGTCTCTTCTCTCCTCTGGAGCTGTGGCAGCCTTCTCAGAGGCCTTTTCTGATCTCAGATGAAGTCTGGACTGTTCACGCTCCCCAAGCTGGCCGTGGGGTTGGTCAGTGAACACGGGTAGCTCTGTAACTGTGGTTGATCATGATCTTGTAGGAAATGCCCTCGGACACGAGCCACGAAGACCTGGATTCCTGGCCTGGAATTGCCGCAATGGGTAGCAGGGCAGGGGAGAAGCGCAAGCTTTTACTTTGAGTCTTAGCGTGCTAACGTAGAAGAAGACCACGCCCGTCTTCTTGAGACTCTCTCTTTCCCCGACACCACTTGCACTCCAGCACAACCCCTCTGTCACGGATCCGTGAGTGGCAGGCTTGCGGCCAGCATTTTAGTCTCAGCTTCTCACGACCTGAGTTGTGTCTAGGACCGTAGACGTCATCTTGTAGTTTTTTCCTGTCCCTAGGGCGCCCAGTAGGTGCTCACCGCATGCTTGAGAACACTCAGAGCATCGCGTCTTGAATGAAAATGGATACTGACAAGGGTCCCTTTGCTGTGTATTTGCAAAGCCGTCTACTTACGCTCAACCAGGCTCGCCAGCTGCTTTCGCTGGAGGTCTGCGGCAAGCATTGGGTGCTGAGCCCTCTGAGCTCAGGACAGGGGAGGAGAATCGAGGCAACAGGTCTAACTTCCCTCCCTATTTATATCCCAACTTTATGTTCATTCCAGAATTGTTTGCACACCTTAAAACAGAATACATTAGAACCATAGTACATGTGTGTATACAAGTATATAAACATGGGGATTGCACGTTCAGAATTTTTTTTTTCTGATAAGGATGTTGGGTTAGAAAGTCTTGAGACCCCTAGTTTAGGGCTATCGTTGAAAAAAAATTTAAAGGCAGCATAAAACTTGCTTTACTTAAACCCATATGTAGTTTGCCACATGCCAGACGCCGTTCTGCGTGCACTACAAATATTAATGTATTTAGGCTTCATAACCAGTCCACGAGAGTAGGTGCTGTTCAGATGTCATTTGTGAAGCCCAGAGAGGCTAGGTCAACCAGCAAGAAAGTGGAAGCTGGGAAACACACCCAGCTGCCTGGCTCCAGAGTTCAGACTCTCACACGCTAATTAGGCTGTTCCTTGAAACAGACTCTGAGGTAGAACCAAACGCACAAAACAAGTAAACAGAGTGGAGAGAAGCTTCTCGGCCTTCCCCTCAACCCTTTCCTTCCTCCTCTCCGCAAACCTTTTCCCCATTTCCCTGAGGTGCAAAGTTCCCCCAGGGAGCAGTTTGGGAACCTAAGCCAACCTGTTCATTTTATGAATTGGGACTCACCGCTCTGATGGTCACGTGGTGCTGCGTTTTACCCTAGGTCAGCCAGCTTCTGAATGGCCAAACTGGGAGAATCTCACTTCGAGTTCAGGGGTCTTTCTGCCTCCCCAAATGACACACGTAGGGGCTGTTAAGTCAACCTTTCTCCAGAGTTCGTATCTTCAGGAAAAGCGCCCTTCCCACCACCTCCTTTTTAGAAAAGCACATTTAGAATGCATGGGTATCCTTGCTGGGTTATAGTTCTTCCTTTCTTTATCCTTGTTGAGTGTTGCATGATTTACCTTCCCGGTAATTCTTTTTTGCTCAATTCATTGATTTCACCAAGTTTCAGATTCGAGCTTACTTCAGGCAGCTCCATTTTGAAGAGGCCAGAGTGGGCTGTAACGAGACGCAGTTGTGAGGCTGAGGGTCCTCTCGGGCTGAGCTGGCCTCTCGTAGCTACTCCTGCTGACCTGGCGGGGCTGGGAACGCCACAGCGCGCACCGGATCCTAGTCGCCCACGTGGAGGGAGCAGTTGGACCTGGTTGCGCACACTGTGACAGCCCACTTAAAAGAATTATTTGTGATTTGCGCTTGGCTATCAATGGAGACTGAGAGCATTGATCCCAACTGATTGCCGAGGACCAAAATAAAGTGAGAGGGTAATTGACTGCCGTGTCCCCCATCGATCGACTGCCGCAGTTCATCACCACTGAAATTATTTTCAAGTACTTTGGTTTGTCATTCCTAATAAATATAGAAATTGAGTAATCAAAATGACTTACATTCACATCGAACCAAAGCTTTTAAGGAAGTGTCTATGTTTAAGTGAGTCCATATTCTATGCTGGTTTTCCAGTCAGGCCCCCAGGGTCCATCCTGACAGCGCCGGGATAAAGCCGGGCTTTAGAAAAAAGTCAAGCGTCATGTCTCAGAAGCAGGGATCCCAGTCACCGGCACTTTTCCAGTGACGTCATGTAATCGTGGCCCCTGAGATTTTAAGGAAGTGCTCTCTTATGTAGTCACAGGGTCCATCTTATCCTGGACAAAGCAGAAAAAAACGCTTTCCCCAAGGCAGCGAGACTTCTTATTTATTTCACTCCCCTGGCACTGTTCATAAAAGCACAACGGTTGTTTTCACATTTACAGCAAAGTTAGCAGTCATGTTATGAAAGTAATCATTAGCCTTGTTCGTATAGGTTCTATGACGTTTGCCCCTACAGTACCTTAGAATCATATTGCGTTGTTTTTTTTTTTTAAAGATTGCTTTAAAGGAAGATCCGGCACCCTGTGAAGCAGGTGTCTTAAGGGTAGGACTGAGAGGCTAGTGTTTGCTTTGGGAACCGAGGTTCTGTAGCACAGCCCCGTCCAATAGAGATACAGCCATAGACGTTACTGGAAAATACCATGAGATGTAAAATCTTGCAATAAAAACTGCAGGACTTAGAGAGAAAGTGGGGAAAGTGGGGTGAGGGGCATAACACTAAAAAGTTTGTCAGTGACACATTAAAAAAAAAAAACGTAGTAAAAACAGCCCAGTTTTGCATACGTTCACTGATTAAGATTGCATGAGTACTAAACTACATATTGCATTTTACCTTGGAAAAGACCTGGCATTTGCTTGGGAAAGTAGCGTCCACAAGCAGTGGGTGGCTGCCTGTGAGTTATGGTAAGTGGTGGAAGGAGGGTTATCTAAAATTGGATGGAAAGTTGTAGTACCAGATGTGGGTGCGTGTGATGTGTAATCCATGTGGTGAACTGAAGTAGCTGGGAGATGTTTGAGGTCTGTGCCTGTGTGAGCGTTTTGTGTGTTCCCAAGCCACGCAGTTCAGCTGGGGGCAGTTTTCTGAATTCACCTCGTGTTCCTTGCGGACATAAGTAGACGCCTTATTTGTGTTATGCTAAAATCACTTCTCAACATATCAGTCGCGTTGGAACAAATTCACATTTTCCACATAAGTGTAACTTACTTTGTGTAAGTTATATACAGAAGAACGATACATATATAATATATACTTATATTGTGTGTAAATATATGTACTGTGTATGTAACAATATAACTACTAGAACCGACTCTATAATAGGAGACACAAATGTGAGCCATATATGATTTAAAATTTCCTTTTAGCTACATTTTAAAAAGTAAAAAGTAACAGGTGAAATTAATTTTAATAAGATTTTATTTAACCCAGTATACTCAGCATAGCGTTATTTCAGTGTGTAATCAACATAAAAAAACTAATGAGATACATTGTATTCTTTTTTATACTAAATCTTGGAAGTTGTGTTTGCCTTTTGCACTTACAAGCACATCTCGATTCAGACTAGTCCCATTTCAAGGGCTCCGTAACCACATATGGCTCGTGGCTACCATATTGGACGGTGAAAGTATAGAGTATAAAAGTATTGGACAGCGAGGCTGTAGAGAATGAAATGAATCTGCAGTGGAAAGTGGAAACGCCTTGTAGGGTGTAGGAGCTCCGTCTTTTTAAAAAAAGTTTATTGAAGTAGAGTTGATTTACAATGTTGTGTGCTGATTTCTACTGTACAGCAAAGTGACTCAGTTATACATATATACACATTCTTTTTCATATTCTTTTCCGTTGTGGTTCATCACAGGATATTAAATATAGTTCCGTGTGCTGTACAGTGGGACCTTGTTTATAGGATCTCCCTCTTTCTGTTGACCAAAGCTGAAGATAAGGCCCGTACTCCAGAACTTTAAAATATGTATATATATATATATATATATATATATATTTTTTTTTTTTTAAGAGGAACTAAGACTGTGTTTAGAAAACAGATCTCTGTGCCTAACCCACATTACAAATCCACTTCATTTATGCCTCACTTTTGAGAATAGTCATTTAAGTGTCAAAGCACAGTCTTAGATGGTCATACAGACGTCACTTGCCTTTGTGATTTTCTCCAGGCCAAAAGCCAGCTCTATAGATCTGTTGCGAATGCTTAATTAACATGTTTGGCCTATAGTAAATACTCAATAAATGTTTCCTGAGTTCAGTTTAACTCATCTGTCAAGTTGTCATCTGCGGTAGAGTGGAAGTCCTTGAATGGCAATGTTGAAGGACTAGAAACATTAGATTAGAATTTTTTTCATTTTGGCTTATGTCTCTCATCACCCATTCATTCATTCACTCACTCATTCACTAAGCATTGATGGACCACTTAAGCCTCATCTCTCACCACGTCCATTCTCATACTCTGTGCCTTGACCAGACTGAGTTTTTCAGTTCCCCAAGTACACCATGCTCTTTCCCCCTTAGCCTTCTGTATCTGGGTAATTCCTACTCCCCCACTCAGGCCTCAGCCTATGCATTTTTTCCTGACCCTGTCTAGGTCTGAGTTCCCAATCTCTCTGCTGCACCAGTGGTACCCTCCACCATCAAGGCCCTGTGCCATCATGACTGCTGACTTTTCCGGCTCTGGATTAGCTTATGAGCTCTGCAAGGGCATAGATGATATTTGTTGCGCTTGCCCACAGCTTGCACACCTTTAAGGGGAGAGTCGGAGACCCTGAAGATATTACGGACAAGCCATGATGGGACTCAGAATGAACCCTGCACGGAAGGCAAGGTCAGCTTACAAGAACCTCTGGGCTTCCACGCTTCCAAAATAATCCTCATACAGCAGTCAGAGGGAATTTTGTGTAACACCCTCTCTGAAATCCTTTCAGTGGTCCTTAGAATAAAATCCAAAGTCCTAATGGCCACGCAGAAGGCCTTCCGTGGTCTGGCCCTGGCTCACCCCTCCCCCTTTATTGTATATACACTCTTCTTGGTCCCTTGTCCTTCACCTCCTCTGACCTCCTTCCCTGTCCTCGGATGGGCAAGCTCCCTCCTCCCTCCAGGCCACTGCCTGTGCTGTTCCCTCTGCCTGCAGAACCTTCCTCCACCCACACATCTTCACGTATTGGGCTTATTCTCCGGGTTCCAGCTCCCGTGTCGCTTCCTTCCCTGCCCACTTTAAAGAATATGGCTTTCCTCAATTTCTCTATCTCATCATCCCGATTTCTTTCTTTCATAAAACTCCTCTCTGCAGGTGATGATGTTGATGTATTTGTCTCGCTTCTTGTCCCTCTTCCCCGTTGGAGCTTAAGCTCTTGAAGGCTGGGCCCTCAGTGTCTTGTTCACAGCTGTATCCCTGGCAGCTGGTGTATTAGGTTCCTGGTAATACTTTTGAATGAATGAATAAGGTTGTATTGGGTGGGCGCGGGCGGGGAGCGTCATTGAAACGTGTAAAAGAGGGGGTGTAAGATCTAGCTTAGGATCGGGAGGCATTTTGCCTCAGTCTGGCTACCCCCAAGAACAGACCCTCATGCGAGGATTCCTGTACAAATAGTTTCCTTGGGAGGTGATACTGAGAAACACTGGCAAGGTAGTGGAAAAGTGAGTAAGGCTAGGGCCGTCAGCCAGTTATCAAGGGCGTTGCCATTGCGGTAACTGGAGCTTCTGCTGGGCGACTGTGGAAGTCAGAACCCAACACGTGCCTCTGTGTGATGCCTGGAGAGGGTGCCGCCATTGGGTGAGGGCTGTACCTTGTGGGGAGTTAATTCTCTGGGGCACTTCTGGTCCATGGGTTAGAGCGGGCTTCAGCTCCCACAGCCAGCCCGTGGGCCGCGGGAAGCCCGTAGGGTGCGCCACACCAGATAAGACCCAAGGAAATAAGAGCTGGACACCACCAGCACCTACTGCACGTGTTGATCAGAGAGACCCAGCCCACAAAAGGGGAACATCTGGATGGCAGATATCAGTCAGGCTTGGGGAATTTGAGCAGGCGTCACCTACAGGATATCCAGGTGATGGCCACTGGGCACCTGCAAACATGGGTGCAGAAGCTCGGGGAGAGGTTGTGGCTGCATAGTGTCTGACGGTTGCTGGCTGGTGAGGGCATGCTCAAGCCATGGGCTCGGACGAGGTGACCCTTTACTGAGCCACGTGACAATATTTGCCGTCGTTGATCATTTCATTTGTCTCGAAGTGATCTTTTCGTGCGTCCTTCATGACCTTGCCGTGCTCTTCTTTCCCTCCTGCCTTTCTAGCATCTGACAGATATTTATGGAGTGGATGGAAAGAGGGATGAGGAGAGGTAGGGGGAAGAAGCTGCCCCAGAGGCTGAGCGGAAGCGATTCAAGATGTAGGTGAGAGTGAAGGAAGCAGTTGTGGGAGCTACAAGCCAAGGAGGGAAATGATGGATTCAAGTCCCTCACGTGCATCCTTGAAATCAACAATTTGGATTCTGAGGTTTCTCTTCAGCCAATAAACACATATTTTCTGTTGTATTTCAAAATTTAAAGGCCTTGCAGAGTAGAAGGGATGTGTCTTCCTCTTGGGCAGGAGCCAGGGAATGCAGGATGGGTACCATCACGGATCAGCTCTGTTGTTAGCTATTGCCAAGTAACAGGTAATAACAAAATGTTGGTGGCATTTAAAGAAGGGCATCTGTTTAGCTCCCATGTCTGCAGAGTGGCTGGGGATTAGGTGACCGAGGCTGGAGCTGGCTGGGTGGGTCCTCTCCTCCTCTTGGGTCCTTGGGCGACTAGGCTGGGCAGAGAAGCACAAGAGAACATGTCCAGTCTCACAAGTGCTTTTTGAGCCTTTGGTCGTGTCATACCTGTTAATATTCTCTTGGCCAAAGCAAGTCACGGAGCCAAACCCAAGATCAGGATGTCCCTACTCTATCCATGGAACTGACGGGGGATAGGAAGAGTGTTCCTGAGTGATACTCTGATCTACCACATAAGAGGGGGCAGAGAAAAAAAGAAATCAAGGGAGCGCACATCTGACTTCTTTCCTGGGCTATGCAGCATGATTTTTCTTCCACTCTTGAATTTTCCAAGCCCTAGTAAGGATGCTGTTGATTTGCTCGTGGTCACTGGTGTGAGTGGATTAGACGGATCTGGGTCCAAGGCTTGGCTGCTCAGAAGAATCCAGATAGGGGTTTCAGACAATGAGGGGAAGACCCACCTCACAGGGGACGTTAGCTTTGAACTCCAGTCTTTTCATGCCAGCGTCAGGGGTGTAATTTGAGAGGCCTTGCAACTTCTGCCTATCTCGCCCTCCACATGGCTGAAGAGTTGACAGAGAAGGAATCAGGAGAAATAGGGAGAATCAGTGACTTATTTAGAACAGTTGTATCTCGTCTTTTATCACTAACATTCACAATGCTGTATCTTCTGAATCTTAAGTTTGTTAATCGGCATGAGGAAAGGAGATAAAGACACATTGATGCAATTACAGGGGGTGAGCCAGTAATTATCATCAAAGAGGACAATTGAAAACACATTTTATTTAAGTATTTATCTTAGAGAATTGCGGTTTGCGAGTTTACAGTGCTCCTAGTGAGCGCAGCGGTTTGGGAGACAGTGACCTCTCCTTTCTGGTTCTTTTGATGCCTGTCAGAGCCTGGAAGTTTTCTTCCTGGAATCCATCTTCCCCAGCAGTGCCAGGCACATGGTAATGACTTGATACGTTTTCATGGAGTGAATAAACTGTAAAATTGGAACAGAACAGTCCATGGAGATACGAAGGATATGAATGAAATGACATTTAAAAGAATCTTGAGTCTTAAAGGTAAAAAATCCTGGATTCTTCCCGCTTTGAATGGGATTTAAATTCAAGAGTATGCGGTTTTGTACAATGTAGGGATTGTAAACACACCCAAATTACATAAATAAGCTTTTTCTTACCCCCGGCAACCTCAGGTACAGAATTTTGTGGGCTGTTCCAAATAGGATATGTTCTATGCAGAAAGGGTTTTGTTCTTTGCATTATATATTTTTTATTGACAGTTGAGATGATGCAGGGCTGATTCCTATGTTAAGAGAGTGTCAACTACTTGGTTAATTGCATTTATGCCCAGGATTCTTTATCTGTTCATAGCAACTGAGTATTTGTGTGTTACGTGTATATTTCCCTTGTGGGCTTTTATATTTATGTGAAACTGCTAATGTGTTGTTCGCTAGATCATGAGCAATGGGCTTCTGACAGCTCTGTTCATTAGTCAGCGTGGGGGGGAAAAATAAAAGAAAACACATTGATACAGAAACAGAGTGTGAGCCAGCAATTACCATCAGAGAGCACAATTGAAGCCACATTTTATTTAAATATTTATCTTGTGAATTGATTCATACAAAACAAGAAGCCGTTTTTTTAATTTATGAATGACTTCACCACCGAAATTTGAAGAGCAAGCTCGCTGTCTGAGTTGGGTTTGATGCAGTCCGTGGCTTAGAGCACAGAGAGTTAAATAACACCAAATTATTCATCGTGGTGTATCATTAAGATTGCTATGTGTGAATGTGTAGAAAGATGATAACACCGTGCAGCTGTTCACTTCGGAATCCCAACTTTGCCTAGTAAGAAGGAAAAAAAAAGCTGATAGATCCACCTTTCTATTGCACACATAGGAAGGAGATCTACAGACCATCTGGGTTTAACCACTTTTTGCTATTTAAAGAGGTCCTGCCTTAAAAGAGTGCAGTGTAGGTGTGGCATGACTTCATTCCAGGGACTGGTTGGAATATTCATTTTGCTAAGTATACCCAGATGTGTTAAAACCTGGACACTGACTCACAGGAACCAAACTCACAAGAGACTGATGTATAAAACCAGAATACAATTCGTTTTTAATACTCTCTGTAGCTACAAAAAGCATCACATGCTTATGCTCAGTGAGCTCTGTATTGTCTCCCCGGGGGCAGAGCTTCATGGAAAGCCATATTAGGATTAGAAGGTTGCTTCATTGAGCATGGTCATAGGAAGGAAAATTAGTCTTGTGACTTTAGAGGATAGTGTGTTGAGACCATCTTAGAGACAAATGATTAGAAATCAGACTTCAGTTGGCTTAAGCAGAGGCAGATCTTATTTGCTCAGGGGATGAGGAAGTGAAAGGGCCATTTAGTGCATGGTTGGGCTGTCAGCTCTCTGCTGGTAAGGAGATGTGTCTCTTCTAATGGCTTGTCCCTTGTCCTGTGCTCAGTGAGGATTTGTTGAATATCCAGAGAACAAGTTCTTGAGCCAAGACACTTTCTCCCCAGACAGTTCTGGAAAGTAACTGCTAAATTTTGTTTCTCCGTAGAAATGCTGTAGAGTTTTCCCAATCTTCTTGATCCTAAGAATCATTTTACTATCCATTCCCAGCCCTTTCTCCTGGAGAGTCGATGCAGCAGTTTTGGTAGGAGCTAATAATGTGTGTTTTTAACCAAAGGTGCAAGCGTTCCTATGTTTAGGAGGGGAGAGCTACTGGTGTAGATAGACACTGATCAAATTTTAACGTGCATAAGAATGACATGGGGATCTTGTTAAAATACAGGTTCAGATGCGGTAAGTCTGAGATGGGGCCCAGATTCTGCGTTTTTTTGTTTTGTTTTGTTTGCGGTACGCGGGCCTCTCACTGCTGTAGTCTCTCCCGTTGCGGAGCACAGGCTCCGGACGCGCAGGCTCAGTGGCCATGGCTCACGGGCCCAGCCGTTCCGCGGGAAGCGGGATCCTCCGGGAACGCGGCAGGAACCCGCGTCCCCTGCATCGGCAGGCGGACTCTCAACCACTGCGCCACCAGGGAAGCCCAGATTATGCGTTTTTAAGAGGCTCCGGGGTGATGTTGATGCTGCTGGTCTGGGGGTGACACACTAGGAATCACTGATCTGCAGGCTGGTGGTCCTCAACTTGTCAGTTTTATACACCAGAGGACATTAGGCAATGTTTGGAGGCTTTTTTAAAAAAAAATTTTATTGGAATACAGTTGATTTACAATGTTGTGTTAGTTTGAGGTGTAGAGCAAACTGAACCAGTTATACATATACATATATCCACTGTTTTTTTCTTTTTTCAGCTTCTTTTCTCATATAGGCCATTACAGAGTATTGAGTAGAGTTCCCTGTGCTCTACAGCAGGTCCTTATTAGTTATCTATTTTATATATAGTAGCGTGGATATGTCCATCCCAATCTCCCAAATTATCCCTCCCCCCAACCCCTGGTAACCATAAGTTTGTTTTCTACATTCGTGACTTTACTTCTGTTTTGTAAATAAATTCATTTGTACCCTTTTTTTAGATTCCACATATGAGTGATATATGATATTTGTCTTTCCCTGTCTGACATACTTCACTCAGTATGACAGTCTCTAGGTCCATCCATGTTGCTGCAAATGGCATTATTTTGTTCTTCTTTATGGCTGAGTAATACTCCATCGTATATATGTACCACATCTTCTTTATCCATTCCTCTGTCAGTGGACATTTAGGTTGCTTCCATGCCCTGGCTATTGCAAATAGTGCTGCAATGAACATTGGGGTGCATGTATCTTTTTGAATTATGGTTTTTTCTGGGTTGGAGGCTTTTTTGATGACCACAACTGAGGGAGGCATACTACTGGCACCGAGTAGGTGGGGACCAACAGTGCTGTTAAAGATCCTACTGTGTGCAGCATAGCCCCAACACATAGACTTATCCAGCCCTGAAGGCAGCATGACTGCCGTTGAGGAAGCCTGCTGAGGAGTGTCTCGTCTGTGTAGCACATGCTGGACTTGATTAGGTGCAAGCTTTATGTTCTGCCTCCACAGTCTCATCTGGTCCCCCCAGGGTCCCACTCATGATTCCTTCTTTTGATTTTAACTATTGTTGAAGCACTTTAACCACATACTAGCCATAAAAACAATAGCCAAGGCAATCACGCCTTGAGACCTTTTCTCTGCCAAGAGCTGTTCCAGGCACATCACGCACTGAGGGTAAGGTACAGTTGACCCTTGAACAACAGGGGTTTGAGCTGCATGGGTCCAGTTGTATGCAGATTTTTTTCGATAAAGATGTACTACAGCACTACACGATCCAAGCTGGTTGAATCCCTTGATGGGGAACTGCAGATACAGAGGGTCAACTGTAAAGTTACACGTGGACTTTCAACTGCTGGGTGGGTTGGCGCCTCTATTCCCCCGCATTGTTCAAGGGTCAACTGTAGTTATTGTCGTTATCCCCATTTTCTGGATGTGAAGTCTGAGGCTCCGAGAGGTTCAGCAGCTTTCTTGGGTCATTTCTGCAGCTGACCCAAGCTGTTAAAAAATAAAAAATCACAATAATTGTAAAATCATTGATTTTCAAATAAATAGCACGTGAATGTAGTACAAAAGTCAAAAAGCACAAAAGACCATGCAGTGAAAAATAAATCTTTGCTCCTCACCTTGCTTGTAGCCATCACTTCTCTTTCCCAGAGGCCACGTTTGTTCTCAGATTCTTGGGTATTCCTTCAGATAGAGTGTCTGTATTAAAAGATAGACAGACAGACAGATGGGTAATTTCCACAAAATGATAGGCTACTGTATTAGTTTTCTAGGGCTGCCGTAACAAAGCACTGCAAACTGGCTGACTTGAAACACAGAATTTATTCTCTCACAGTCCGGAGACGGGAAATCCAAAATCCAGTTGTTGGTAGGATATGTTCTTTCTGGAGGTTCTGAGGGAGAATCTATTCCATGCCTCTCTTCTAACTTCCGTGGCTGCATCACTCCAATCTTTGCTTCCATCTTTGCATGGCCTTCTGTGTCTGTACCCAAATTTCTCTCTTCTTATAAGGACACCAGTCATTGGATTTGAGCCCACCCTAATCCAGTAGGACCTCATCTTTTTGTTTTTTTTTTGAATTTTATTTTATTTATTTTTTATATAGCAGGTTCTTATTAGTTATCTATTTTATACATATTAGTGTATACATGTCAATCAGAATCTCCCAGGACCTCATCTTCTGCAAATAAGGTCACATTCCAAGGTACCAGGGATAAAGACTTCAGTATATCTTTGGGGGGAACACACTTCAACCCACAACAGCCACCAAACTTTGCTTTGTATCTTACTTTTTTCACGTAGTATGTCTTGGGTATTGGTCCATGTCTGTAGCTAGAGCATTGCCCTTTTGGTGGCTGTATAAGATTACAGTGTGTGGATACACCGAAATCTTTAATCCGTCCTCTGTCAGTGGATGTTTAGGTGTAACAAACCTTCTGCCATTTTGTTGTCACTTCTATTTCTTCCTTTTTATTTTTAGAGAATAATTAAGCAACATGGGAAACTAAATTACTCCTCATATATCCATATGTCTAGATTTCTGAGAGTCAGGAATGACCGATAAAAACCTGTTGTAGAAAATCCAGAAATCTCTTTTCTCTCCCAGCTTGGAGGAGCACAATTTCACACACTCGTGCTGAGTGATGACTTTTATGGTCCTCAACCTTGGCTGGATGTGAGCACCACTTGGGGTGCTGCTAAAAAATACAGATGATGGGGCTTTACCCCAAACCATCTCCCAAGGAGGTATGGCCCTGGGAGACTTATTTTTAAGAAACGAACCCAGTGATTCTAGTAGGTAATTCAGATTGAGAGCCCCCAGACTATGTGCCTTGAATTGTGTCAAGTGCCGGGAAGATGGCGATAAATAGAGTTCAGTCCTTGCCCTCAAGGAGCCCATGGTTTCTTAAGGAAAACAGAACCTTGAGCAGATTATTATGATCTAAATCAACACAAGGGGCCATCAACACAGCCCAGGTGTAGAGGTTGGACGGAATGCGAGGCAGGGAGGTGATGCCTTCGCTGAAAGTTGTAAGGTGAGTAGTAATGAGCTGAGCGAAAACGTAGGAGAAGGGCGATCTAGGCAGAAGGCGCAGAGTGAGCAAAGGCACAGAGCAGAACAGCATGTGAAGCGTTGGGAGAACCTCCAATCTGTGGGCATCGTTGCAACGTGGTGAAGGAGGTGGGAAGGGAGGATGTGAGCGTAGGGAAGGCCGCCAATGTTACATCACAGTGGACTTCTGTATCCCTCCTGGTCCCCTCAAGGCTAAAATGCAGTAGCAAGTTGATACATGCTTGGACCCCAAAGGCCCCTCAGGCAAACTTGCTCCCCCAGCAAGGCAAACGTAGAAGTCTGAAGAGGCTGATAAAGTGTCTGTCAGTGGTACGTCTGGCAGCCTGAGCGCTGCGACCAAGATGGTGACAGAGGAGAAGCCCAGAGCCAGTCAACATTAGTGCAGAAACGACGGAGAAGAGCAAAGGAGTGAACGTGGGAACAGCATCCCTTACAATCCCATCCTTGTATTTTAAGAAAACTGAGGATGCAGAACTTGGGAAGAGGCTGGGGGAAGGTGAGAAGAAATGGGAACCGTGGCTCTATGGAGCCTAGCCATCTGGAGCCGAATCTGCCTCATCAAACAATCCCTAATTGTTTTTAATAAGGTGCATAAGTTATGTTTAGCGTCCTTTGCTCTGCGCAGCCTCCCTGTTGAGACTGTTTTTTATTTTTTTCATGAAACAGTAAGGCCAATATAATTAAAAAGCAGTGAATGTATTCACCTCCCAGTGACTGGGGCAGGTAATTCCGAGCTCCTTCATGGAGGAAGCGTGGTTGTTTTTCTTCTTCGTGTTGCAATTTTAATAAAGAAGGAGATGGCAGAGGAAGACGAGCGCTGGTGAAGTTCCAGTCTTCGTTTGTCCTTCCATTTACGGAAAAGAAACGTTGCAGACGCGAAGAGGGCAAGGACAGAAACACGTATCTCTCTGGCTCACTGTACATCCCCACACCCGACACAGCCCCTGGTACTTAGAGGACACTTGGTAAATAATCGTTGACTGACCATCCGCAAGAGAAGGAAGGACAGAAATATTCTTGAATTACCAACTCGGCAGCAGGAACCATAGAAAGATGGTCACGATTGTCCCGTTGAACTTTCTCCTGTAGAGTTGGGAACCTTTTTTAAAATGACCGAGATCGGCAAGTGCGGAATAAAAAGAGGAGCGTTGGGTGTCCTGGGACAGCGTACTCAGGGTCGGCATCATGGTGTAAAGGAAGTGAAGAGATGATACAAAAAATTTTAAATAGTAATTTTCAGGGAGAAACAAGGGAGCAATATAGCATACCAAGATGGAAGACTGACATTTCCAGACCTAGGAAGAGATGGAAAACAAATGAGCACCTGGAATATAACCCTCAGGACTAGGAGGACCGGTGACGTGGGGAGGTCGAGCGGGAATCATCTTGCACAGGATGTGGGATCGCAGACATTTTCCTTTGGCTGCTGTTTCCAGAACACATGCTACTTGTCATGTAACGAGCGAAATGCTTCGCATGTGCTGGAATGTTTACACCTCCTGGGCACCCTGTGAGCTGTGTTCTAGAAACCCCAGTTTACCAATGAGGTAACAGATTTTGGAGGCTGAGAAACTGGCCCAAGATCCCACAACAGTGGCAAAGCCAGGCTCTAAACCCACGCTGCGTTGGCGCCAAAGCCTGGCCCCTGATCTCTGCACTTTATTTACATCCCATTTTCCCCACACTTCTCAGTTCATCTTCAGACTCCGGCAAGATGGTTCCTTATAACTGACTCTGTGCCTTCTTCTCATGATTTCCATACTGGCAGTATAAAAACAGATCTGACTTTTAATAAAACAATAGCAGAATATCCATACATGATCGTATTCATTCAACAGCTTTTTAGCGCTACAGGGAAATAACGATGAATGGGATGTGGTCCCTCGAGAGACTTAACGTTTAGCGGCTGGACCAAGGACTTGGCACAGAGAACCAAGTCGCCTGTGACTGTGCTGGTAATGATAGCATGTTCTCGAACACTTGCTGAGGGCCTGCATGCTGCGTCACACTTTCCCTGTGCAGAGAGGCGTGTAGGCAACAAGCCGCAGGAGTTCAGGTGAGGGAGCCGTGGCGTTAAGCCGGCGGCATCACTGAAGACTTGATGGAAGGGGCGACATTGAGCAGAGGCTGGAAGACTGGTCAGGACAGAGGGCAGATGGACGGGCCACGAGGGGACTGGTGGGGGGATTCTGAGGGGGGTGCAGGACACCAACAGGGAGGGGTTGGGGAAAGGTTGACCAAGGTGAGTCACACCGGGTTACTGCAAGCTTGAAACGTCAGGCTAAGGAGATTGGGATTTAATAGATGACAAGAAGCTGTGGAAATCTTTAGCCGTCTTTTTTAGGAACCCAAAGAAAAGGATGTTTGGATGCGCAGGGAATTTGGGGAACGGCAAATTGTCGATGATCAGAGGACCCGTGTCTTCTACACCCGCTGGGACCGCTTCAGTTAACAGGGATAAGAGCTTACTCCAAACTGCCTTAAACGTAAAGGGATTAACTGGTTACAATAAGTCAAGAGTCCAGAATAAGGCTGGTGGCTTAAGACAGAGCCAGATTGGAAACTCAAGCCAGCCCGTGGGGTCTGGGTCACGCTCCGTCTCGTGGCTTCTCTCTCTCCTCTGTAGGTTTCTTAGGTGGCTCCCCCGGCCCAGCCCAAGCCCTGTCCTCTCAGCAGTATTCGTTACAGGAGTCGATTTCTTTCAACAAAAACGCTGTCCTCCTGGAATCCAGCCTCTCGGCCCAGGCAGCTTCATTTGCCCATCTTGGAACCAATCTCTGAGGCGGCAGAGTCGCACGGCTCTGCTGAGCTAACCCTGAATCCCACACCTGGGGTTGGGGGTGGAGTCAAGTCCACCTGCACCTCGAGGATGGAGAGTAGGAAGGAGGGGTTCCTTAGGAAGCAGAAAACCAGGGTGCTGTTACCAGAAGGAGGAGGAACGTTGGCCTGGCCGACGAAAACATCACATGTCCATGACAACAGCTGTGAGGAAGCAGGCAGAAGAAGGACCCTTGGGAACGTATGGTGATGGGGCAGTTCTCTAAGGCTCAAGGAGCAGAAGCACCCTCCAGGATCCCATATGGGCTGCTTGCTGTACTCTGGTGGCTGGGCCCACAATGGGATTAGCAGTTGCTAAGAGGAGGCCTCAGGAGGAGGGAACGCGGAGCTGGGGAAGCGGAAAGTGGATTGCAGGAAGTAGGAGTTGTGGTTTCTCCCTGGGTTTAGGAGCTGAGAGCCAGAGGAAGCAGTTGATGTATTCACTTCTGTAGTGTTAGGCCTGCAGTTGCCAAATCAGGGTGAAATTTGCATGCCTGGGTTTCCATGCAGAATGTTTTCTCATGCAAATAGAGTTGCGGCAAACACACATCTGCCCAACTTATGAATAAATCCTGTATTTCAGCCAGTTTGCTGCTGAGGGCCAGGAACACCCAGGCCTTCTTTTGACAGGGGCACTGATGGGAGGAGGCCGGGGCTTCTTTGCTTGACCCAAGTTATCCTTGAGGGCCAGGACTTGAAGGGAAAGGGGGTGGCCTTCTTGATCACAGATGGATCCCGAAAGTAGTCTAGAAGTCATCCACATAGGCTCTGGGACGACGCACAGCTCTTCAGAGGGTCTGGTCTAAAGTGCATCTCCCTAGAGATGCATCCCTAGCCTGACCCTGGCCGCTTATAGATGCATCTGGGGAGTTTTCCTTAAAAACCAATCCTGGGGGTGCTGGGAAGGGAAGGATTGGGAGTTTGGGATTAGCAGATGCAAACTACTATATATAGGATGGGTAAACAATAAGGTTCTACTGTATGGCACAGGGAACTATATTCAATATCCTGTGATGAACCATAATGGGAAAGAATATGGAAAAGAATATATATGTGTATAACTGAATCACTTTGCTCTATAGCAGAAATTAACACAACATTGTTAAATCAACTATAATTAAAAACAAAAACAGTACCAAAACCTAGGCTGCTATTAAATCGAGTACTTTGGTTAGACAGTCCCCCTGTCTTGGGTCTCAATTTCCTGATCTATATAAGTGATGTGCCTGGGCCACTTAATTCCTCTTGGTACTGTCTGTGTGTAAATACCCTGAAATTTGAATTTCTAAAACGTAGCCAGCCCATCTGGAGGATCCCAAGAAGTCATGGAATCATCACTTCAACATCAAATATGCAGATCTTCCTCGACTTCTGGTGGGGTTATGTCCCAATAAACCCATCACAAATTGAAAATACTGTGAGTTGAAAATGCATTTAAGGGGCTCACCTGGTGGCACAGTGGTTAAGAATCCGCCTGCCAGTGCAGGGGACATGGGTTTGAGCCCTGGTCCGGGAAGATCCCACATGCCACGGGGCAACTAAGACCGTGCGCCACAACTACTGAGACTGCGCTCTAGAGCCCGCGAACCACAGCTACTGAAGCCCACGCACATAGACCCCGTGCTCAACAACAAAGAGAAGCCACCACAATGAGAAGCCCGCGCAGTGCAACAAAGAGTAGCCCCTGCTCACCGCAACTAGAGAAAGCCCGCGCACAGCAACGAAGAGCCAACACAGCCAAAAAAGAATAAAAAAATAAAAAAATCTATTTAATAATAAAAAAAAAAAATGCATTTAATACTCTTCACCTACCGAACATCACAGCTTAGCCTAGCCTCCCTTAAATGTGCTCAGAACACTTACGCTAGCCTACCGTTGGACAAAAGCATCTAACACAAAGCTATTTTATAATAAATTGTTGAATATCATGTAATTTATTGTCTACTGTATCAAAAGTGAAAAACAGAATGGTTGTATGGGTACAGATGGATCATATCAGTTGTTTACCCTAGTGACCAGGAGCTGCGGCCCCCGCCTCTGCCCAGCATCACAAGAGAATATTGCTAGCCTGGAAAAAAGATCAGAATTCAGAATTCTAAGTTTCTACTGAATCAAGTATCACTTCTGCACCGTCGGAGTGAAACATCGTTAAGTGCAACCATCGTAAGTCGGGACAGTCTGTAATCCAAATTCATACCTGGAGTCAGAAGTTCTCACCTGGCAGTGATTTTGCTCCCAGGGGACACTTGACAACTCTGGAGACTTTTTCGGTTACCACGGATGCAGTGCTAGGGGTGTCTAGAGGGCAGAGGCCAGGGATGCTACGTGCAACATATAGTATTGTATATCCCCCTAAACAAAGCATGAGCCGCTATGCTTTTTTGTACCGTCGAGGCTGAGAACCTTTGCCTTTGGGAGTTCAAGTTTGTCTTCACGGTCAAACCCCAACCCCTGTGTCATGTTATCATCAATCTGATTCTCTAAGGTTCACACCTACTTGGTTCAGCTGAGAAGCTGCTAGAAGCTGTTTTTCATGATGCTTTTGAACTAGCTACATATTTTCTGGTTTTGCATTTTGACTTTCCCTTAATATATGAACCACTTTCTATACTGTGACACATGGTTACCAAAGCATTTCCCCCCCTTCCCTCTTGTGTTTCTTCACGCCACACCAGTTTGAAGTGGGGGCGACAGGGACATCTGTTTGGGCCTGAGCCTCTGGAGGAGGTCCTAAAAATGTCTCGAGAAGAACTGAGTTGGAGACCAAAGAGGCTGCTATGTGTGAAGGCCCTGGGCAGCCCTCTCAGCTCCAGAAAGATATGCTAAAAGAAGCGTTAAGCACTCCCATCTTGTGTTTATACTATTCCTATTTCGTAAAGCGAAAAAAAAAAAAAAAATTAAGAGGAGCTTACCAGCCTTTAGGAATTGGAGACTTTTTGTAATTTTTCAGAGCCAGTTGGCCAACCAGAGGGCTTTGGCATTTACGAGATGAACACAATGTACATGTGAAATGATGGTGTTTGAGGTACGAAACTATTTATTTCATTCAAGTCTTTCCCATTTTCCCCAGTTGATGAACTGTTCACGCATGACTTATCTTGAGTTTGGTTTGACAAAGTCTGCGTGTTGCTGGAAAAGGAAGGAAGGAGAAAACTAATCAATAATACAGCAGGCTCAATCTACAAATGACCCATCTCCCAGCCTGTGATTTTTAGGAGGATTGTGTCTATAAAAAGAGTTGGTGATATGACGACTTTGGTTGAAATGCACTTTAGAGAGATTACATAAAGAGATTTTCCGTAATGGATAAATAGAAGTACCTTGAAATTTCAGTCTCGTGACTATTCAAGAAAAAAGATTTTCTAACAAGAAATATGCATGCTAAATCAAGCTCTCTATGGAGAGCTTGTTAGATAAATAAAATAACTGTAAAATTTTGAAGAACTCTAGAAGGAATATAGTTGCTATAAGCCATTTTGAAATCAAGGCACACATGTGAGAATTCGTTTCATAGTTTTTAGGGTAATGTACAGTCTCTGCATGAAAAGGTACCTTAATGTAACTTCAGTTTGCTGTCCTGGAGGAAGAAAGGAGGGAGTTTGGCCAGAAGCATCAAATCCCCTAGATGCTGAGGTGGTTCTAGGTGAGTGAGGGATGATTCTCACTTGTTCATTTCCTTGAAACAAATAACCAACCAAGACGTCTCTGCTCTCCTCCCTGACAAAACACAAAGACAGCAATCCCAGTGAGCCTATCTCAGGAAGCACTGGCTCTTTATCAGTGGGTTTCTTTCTACACATGCTCTTGACCAACATTTTCTGATAAAACCCCAGTTTTGAAAGTGTCTTGTCCAACAACCACATGATTTCTAAGTCAAATGTTTTATGTGACGTCTGTCCTGATCAGTTTACATAAGCAAATGACTTGTCCCAGACTGGTGACGATATTTGCTTAAGTATTCGAGAGGGCGTTCTCCAGAAGAAAGCTAATAGGAAATGGAATTTTTTCTTTTAAAAAGAAATGAGAAAAAAAATGAAAGAAGTGAAAGAAATGAAGTAGATGGATAATTGCAGCTTGGCCAGTCGGCAGGCAAGCGGCATCAATTAAAGTGCTGGGTGTGTAAGCGGTGTAGGAAGGTGCTTAAGACATCAGAGACAGGAAATAGTTGGAAGGTATTGAAGTTGACGTTTATGATCAGATTGGCCTGGATTCAAGCTCCCACTTAGGCAAATATCACAACCTCCCAGAACTGCAGTTTCCTCATCTGCAGAATCTGGTGAACCTCGTTAGGGTTACAGGGAAATGCATGTAAAGCCCTTATCACGTGCTTGGCGTATTGTACGTGCTCAAGGAATGGGGGCTACTCCTGTTGCTGCAGTTATTTTTAATATCTACATAATCCTGCTACCTGTGGTATCATGCATTATGATTTTTAATAGTGTTTGTGACAGGAAGAAGAAAGCCCTTTCCTAAATACATCCACATGCTAATCCTGAAACTTGTGTGCAGAAAGGACTTTGCAGGTGTGATTAAGGCTTGGGATTAGGGAGATGATCCTGGATTATCCCCGTGGGCCCAGTGTAATCACATGGGTCCTTACCAGCAGCGAATCTTTCCTAGGTGAGATGAGAGAGAGGTGTGATGATAGGGAAAGGGTCAAAAATTCGAGCTTGATGGCTTTGAAGGTGGAGGAAGGCGGTCACGGCCACGAGCCACGGAATGCAGGTGGCCTCTAGAAGCAAGGAGAGGGGTTCCGTCTAGAGCCTCCAAGTGTTGACACCACAATTTTAGCCTAAAAAAAGCTGTGTTGGACCTGTAACCTACAGAACTGTAAGTTTTTCAGTTCATCTTGTTTTAAGCCACCAAGTTTGTGGAATTTGTTACAGCACCAATGACAGACTAATACTCTGAAACTAATCTTTTAGTAATACTACTTTTTTTTCTTATTTATTACTAAAATGCCTAGAGTTCAATGGAAAAGATGACTTTTGTACTCTTCAGAGATGAAAGGGCAACCTAACCCTAGACACAATTTCCAAATATAGTTAATATAATCCAGCATCCTTAAGAACTCCAGAAAGAGATAATTTTTATTGATTTATTACATTATCATGTAAAATTACAAAATAACATCAGAAATGTAGAGAGACTAATATACCCATCACCTAAATTTGACAGTGTTAACTTTTAACCACATTTGTGCTTTTCTTTCCCTTTGTTTATTTGTTCCCTTTTAAAATTTTTGGTTAAAGTGTTTAAAAATAATTTACAGTCATTATCACGCCGTAACCCTAAATATTTCATTATGTATCTCTACAAGTGATATAACTGCAATATTATTATCAAAGCTAACAGAATTAATAATTATATTAAAATTATTAATAATAATTCTCTTATATTATCTGCTACCCAGTTCATATTTACATTTTTCAAATGTCCCCAGAAGTTGTTTTATAGCTGATGTGTTCAAACCGCAGTCTAGTCAAGAGCTGTGCATTGTATTAAGTCACTATGTCTCCTGATTCTTTTAGTCCAGAACATTGACCCACTGAATCCCACCCCACAGCTTTATTTCATTGCATTGACTGTTGAAGAACGTCAGTCTTCTTGCAGATGGCCTCACAGTCAAGATTTGTCTAACTGAATTCTACTTGGTGATAATTTTTTAAGAAACAGTGCAAAGGAAAAATACTACACTGGAACTTCAGATTTTTTCTGACTCTGTATTATTTTTTATCCCTTCAACCATATACTCATTCATGAAAACAAATCAACCAACATTTACTCTGCCCCTTTCTGCCCAAACACTCACTCTGCCCATTTCCTGAGCACTTACATTGAAGAGACTCACTCCCCAGCCCCTAAAATAAGTAACTGAGTCTTAAAGGAAGGAATTTTCCATGTTTCTCCTAATCCGTCCTTTGAAACATGAAGAGTCCCAGAATCGTGTTCCTTATCAAAGAATATCTAAGAAAGAAAATGTGTTGGGCAGCAAAGTTTGGAATATACATGATAGTGTTACTATTACCACCATTAGGACTACTGGCCTCATCATTATAGAGCTTCTGTGAGGTGCCAGATACTTGACATATATTACTTTCAAACCTCAACATAAAACCTGCAGAATAGGTATCATTATTTACTTAATAATATTGCCATCTTATAGATGATGCAACAGCTGCGCATAAGTCAAGTACTCAGCCTAATGCCTCCCAGCTAGTGGTGGCAGAGGTGGGATTCTAGCATAGGTGTTTCTGCGTCAGATGCTTGGAGTACCTTCCCAAAACCACAATTCTGCTGTTTCTTGGTTTCCTTAGTATTCAAATTGAGTATTCTGTTTTTGATGGCAAAATAATCAATTTTGTGGTTTGTATGTGGTACAGACAGGCCAGCGAAAGTTGTTTCAGGCCCTTCTTTCTTCGTTGATTTAAAGGTGGCCAACTGATCTGTTGGAAAAGACCAGAGATCCTGGGAGGGTCCATCAATTTCAAGACCCTAAAGCAAGGGATCAGCAAACTTTTTCTGTAAAGGACCAGGTAGCAAATTTTTTAGACATTGTGGGCCATATGATTTCAAACGTGCTAAACTCATCTCTGCTGTTATTAGCATAAAAGCAGCAGGAGACAGTACACACATGAGTGAGAGTGGTTATGTTCCAATAAAGCTTTATTTACAAAAATGGGCAGGGGCTGGATTTAGCCCGAGGACTCTTGTTTGTCGAGTCCTGCCTTAAAGCAGAGATAGCAAAGTGGTTGCGATAAGTCAAACTTGGCCAAAGATGCCTATGATCAACTTGCATCATGTTCAGCTTTTCAAAAAGTTCAATGTCAGCATTTAAAAATCAGGATATTGCATGCAATAAGCTAGATGATTCTGACTCTGTTGAGAAAGTGCAAGTCCTGGTGTTTAGGCCCTCAATCCCGTAATGAGATGGAGTTGGGCAGCTGCTCCCTTGAAATGGTCATGGTCTGTCCAGCATGCCACAGTCCTCAGTCTTCTCTGTTGTCTTCCCGATGCAGAGTGTTTGTTGTCCTTGATCTTCTTGAGGCTGGTCCTCTTTTCTCGTTGCTCTCATCTGCCGAGTTTCTCTGGACACCTCCATTTTCAACCACCACTGCAATGGGAAAAGATAAAGAAAGGTGTTGATCGATGGCGAGAGGGTGTTTTCATAACAGTCTTGGAAAGTAAAGGCAGAATGATAAAACCTGGCTGTAATTTTTGCTTGATTTTTAAAAAAAGTACAATGACTTGTCCATTATTGGACAGTAAAAGATAATTTACAACTAGCATAGCTTCCACTAGAAGACGCAAATGATTTAGCCATTTGACACCAAAATGATGGGAACAGGACTGGCTCTAGGCAGAAGTGTAGAGTGTGTCCGAGTGGTTTTGCGTTGCCTCCAGCCAGCCTCTTCCTCATGTTCCCTCCTTCTCTCTTTAATGGGTTAGTGTCCTTACTGCTTAATCATCGTCCACCCACCTTGGGTGTAACTGTTTTTCTTTAATGATCTTTCTCTAAATTTAAATGACACCATTAAAGAAAGATTTTTTACTGGAAGGGATCTAATAATATCATTCATACTAAGAGAGACAAGACTTAAATCATTTCCTGTTGCCTCCATCCAAGGATATTAACATTTTAATTCAGAGGAGAAACTTGAAATTTATTGGGTGTATAGTTGTGGAATTTGGGGATTGGACAGAGGTTAAGGACCCTTTGGCCAGGGTGAGGGTGCCTTTCAAATATGTGAAACCCTACTGGTAGCCACCCATTCCTAAAGTTGGCCCGAAGTGTTACTTGAGCCAGAACCTGGACCTATCTTGGACCAGTGTAGATTAATTACAGTGCATGTGAACTTGGGTCTTTGTCAGGG
This sequence comes from Pseudorca crassidens, assembly GCF_039906515.1. Taxonomy (NCBI): domain Eukaryota; kingdom Metazoa; phylum Chordata; class Mammalia; order Artiodactyla; family Delphinidae; genus Pseudorca; species Pseudorca crassidens. The sequence goes on along the minus strand of NC_090305.1, from coordinate 88,499,321 downwards.
TTTCCCTCGACCAGCGGGGATGGTAAAGCTTTGGTTTTCTGATCTGTAGTGTGTGGGGGGGCGGGGTTTGGGTTAGATATAGTAGTATGGATTGGGGGTACTTGGTGCCGCTCACCTCCTATCATTTACCAGGTTCCCTTGCAAATCCCACCAGCTTTTGTCAGAGACCTGAAGGCAGTCAGTACCAATCCATCAGAGTCGGCAATTGTGGTGCAGCCAATATTACACTCCCGTGAGATAAACGCAGAGGTCCCTATCTGCTCTCACATTCCATGAGTTCAAGGACCATATGTGGGTCATGTTGAATATTCAGTAGGCAAAACACGTATTCAGTGAACATGTGTCTCCTTCTGGAGACTAGAGAAGTTTAAGCAGCGCTTTCCCCTGAACGCACAGGAGGGATCTCTCGTCTCATGCAGGCTCTCACTAGAATGAAGTGGTCACGTCATATAGATGGGGTTATGCTCGCACGGTAGGCACCTTTAAGACAGGCTCTTTCTGACATCACAGCCCAACACTCTTGAAAATTGGGCAGAAACAGCCCCAAAGAGCTGGTTTGTATTTGGGGTTCTTTTTAAGGCTAATGTGAATTGTTTGGGACAGCAGTTGCCGTGAGATAGCAGAAAGGCAAAATCTTCAGGTGTACTAAGTCTTTGGTGCTTAGAGCCCCATCAGCTGTGGATTTCAGGGTGAATGAATTGAGGGGATGGGGGGGCGTGGTCAGTGATAGAGCCGAAGTCAGTGAGTCACAACTGAGCTGAAATCCGACACCCTGGAGCCTCCATTCTTGTGTTACTCGTCCAGATGTTTCTCCTCCGGGTCAGGGAATGGTTCTGCACAAACAGCCTTTTCAGATATCGGAAGCGCTACTGGGTCCTCCTGAGAGCATTGTAAGCTAGACATTCCCAGCTCTGTTCAGATTTCTCATATAATGCATTTGTGATAATTGTTAGATAATGTCATGTATTTGCTCAAAACCCTGCAGAAGCTTCCATGTCACTCAGAGTGAAGCCAAAGGCTTTTCCAATAGCCCACGACGATGTGCTATGTGATCTGGCCGTCACCTGCCTTACCTTGGCTGCCCTCTTTATCTTTTTAAATTTTTATTTATTTTTTTATTTTTACTTTTTATTTTTAAAATTAATTTATTGTTTTATTACTATTACTTTTTAAATTGAAGTATAGTTGCTGTACAATATTATATAAGTTACAGGTGTGCAACATAGTGATTCTCAATTTTTAAAGGTTATACTCCATTTATAGTTATTATAAAATATTGGCTGTATTCCCCATGTTGTACAATATATCCTTGTAGCTTATTTTATACCTAATAGTTGGTACCCTTATTCTCTTAACCCTTTATTGCCCCTCCCCCCTTCCCTCTCCCCACTGGTAAGCACGAATTTGTGCTCCCCACTGGTAACCACGAATTTGTGAGTCTGGTTCTTTTCTGTTGGATTCACTAGTTTATTGTATTTTTCTTGTTCCTTCTGCTCCAGCTGTACTCGTCTCTTGGCTGTACCTCTAACACAGCAGGCCAGCCTCAGGGCCTTTGTACTTGCTGTTCCCTCTGCCTAGGACGTTCCTCCCCAGGTATTATCATGGCTTGTTCCCTTGACTACTTCAGTGAGGCCTTCCTTGGCCACTGCAGCCAAATATATTATGTTCCCCTCCCAGTGTATTTTTTTCTCTTTATTACTTTGTATCATAATATAGATTTTTCCTTTGTCTTCTTCATTCTCTGGCTCTCCTACTACAATATAAGCTTCATTACTGCAGGGATTTTTTTTTTTTTTTGGATGACTCACTGCTCTATTTCTGGCAGCTGGAACAGTGACTGACACATAATAGGAGGCCAATAAGTATTTTTAGAATGAATGAATGATTTAGAATCCCTTCAGTATCTTTCTCACGGATTTTTATTAACTTTTTTTTTAAGTTGCAAGCAACAGAAACCTTAATTCATACCAGTTTTAGACAAAAGTAGGAATTCATGGGCTTCTGTAACCCAGCCGTGATAAAGGCCTTGATCTTTCTAGTACTGTGGATGGGCGTTCTCCGTGGAGCATGGAGTATGTTTGCCAGTAACTCTGAGCTTACACCCCTAGAGTTTTTATCCAGAGGGAAGGAAGAGCCCATATTCCAGCCAGAAAGCAGTGGCAGGGAGACTTCTATAGATGGCTCAGCCAGAACCACTTGCATCCTTGGAGCAGTCCCTTTGGCCAGTGAAACCTGAAATAAGATGATGAGCCCAGTGTGGGCCTCGGGCTTCCGCTTACAGGCTGGATGTGAGGACTGGTTAACAGAAGGCTGGAAGCAAGGAATAGCGTACCTGTGATAACTGGGGAACTGTGAGCTGGGCATCCATTGGTGCTGGCCAGCGCCACTCTCTTCATAACTTGCTCTAACTTGTGCACCTCCCTCCTAAAACAACTCAACATAGCCTTACGGCGATGGGCTAAAGGGTGCCTTCTCTGTATGCACGGTCTCCAAAGCGTGGTGTACACATCCTACAGGATATACGGTAGAAACCATTGAGGTGTAGAAAGAAAGTATTAGAACTTACTCATATTTAATCTCTGTAAAATATTCATTTTTATGTATGGTTTAATGTCAAATCAGCAGAGTTGTACATATACTTGTACATTAGTAAAGTGGTTAAAGTTCGTATGTATGTATACACACATCTATAATTTATAAGTAAGTAAAAACTCCACACATCCGGACAGGCTCAAAACATTTTACTGTTGGGTGAACATAATCACAAAACTCTGGCCACTGTTCAGTATGATACAATTTTAAAAAATGGAGCCTGAGATCACAATATCTCCTTAAAGGCTGCAGTTTACTACTTGAAAAGCTCCATCTTAAAAAATTAGGTCATTTTGTCTCCAAATATTTTTTAAGTCTTGCCAAATCCCTGCAGCAATACGTTGTCCGAACACCTGACGACAGGTGTGGGGACAGGAGTGGATCGCTTCCTTTCGGTTCTTGCACGATTTTTCTCCAAGTGTGAGTGACAACATCAGAAACAAAGTCTTTCCGGATTACACAGCGTATCTCTGATACTTGAAGAAATGTTTGTAAAGAAGGCAAATTAATAATGTAGTGAAAGAAACATTGTGGGTGAGAAGAAGAACTGATTAAAAAGAAGAAAGGGCAACTAATGAAGGCCCAAAGCAGAAAGCCAGAAATTATTCCAGACGGACAGCAAATGTGGTTAGAGAATGAACCCATGTTCAAGTCAGGAGTATCTTCTGAATTATTGAAATCCGGATGACTCTCATATTCTATTAAAGAGGAAAAATGGTATTAGAATAAATATTAAAAGGAGTCAAGATCTCGGAGGCATTAATCTTGCCTGAATATTATTAGCATCCTTCAAAATGTACGTATCCGTCCATCCTTTTCCACAAACTGTTTTATTAACCCCCCACCCTACCTGTACTTTGTGCAGAGTAAACACCAATAAGTATTCTTAACAAACCGGTAATAAAAAATACACACACACACACACACACACACACACACACTCATGACTGAAGCTGTTTCTATAGCACAGCAGGACCATGGAGTGAAAAGTGAAAGTTAAACTGATATTTTATTAAGTTTATTCTAATTTTATTTCAACCAATGTGATTTCAGCCCTTCTAAGTGCCAGGCCAACATTTGGCATTGGAAATAGGCGAGACCTAGTTCTTGTCTTCAAACAGCTGACTGTGGGAAACAGGCTGGAACATAACAGCGCCACAAGATGCTGAATTTTCCCCCAGAAAAAAAATAGAAAAAGAGCCAGGGGACTAGGGGGAGGGGCTGGGGGCAGTGAAAAAAATCTGCCTGGGAGCATCAGGGAAGATGACAGTTGAATAAGAGGATGTAAAGGATGTTTTCGAATGAAAAAGGAAAGCTAAGAGGAGGGAACAGCAGGAGAAAAGGCAGGGAAGTGAGGAAGGGCAAGTCTAACTGGTGGAGATGTGAAGAGGTCACCGTAGGAGGAAAATGGGAGCAGAGTTTGGACTGTATCGTGGAGACGATGGCAAATCGTTAGAGGATTTTATTTTTTTAAGTAAAAGATTGACATGCACAGATCTAGTGACAATTCAGTGGACAAATTGAAATTGGGAGCGGGGAAACCATTTAGGAAGCTGCAAAAATAATCCAGACCACATCTCTTAAAGTATAGAACTGCGGAAGTCATAGTGGATTTAGCAAGGAGAGAACCTCAAAAGACATTTCTGATTTTAAAATCAACAGAACTCGATGCTTCTATGCTGAGATGGTAGGAAAGAACAGGGACTCAAAGTTGGCTATCAATTTGCATTATATAAATCATTACAGAAGGGAGGGATGGAGGAATGGGCTGTCTATTGCTTTTGTTTTCCTTTGACAGTAGGCGTAGCTGTTAAGAGTTTTCCTTTGACAGTAGGCGTAGCTGTTAAGAACGTGATGGGTTTCATTTATTTTTTTTCTAATTATCATTTCAATAGTCATAAACCATACATTTGACTTCTGGGGGTTTATATCATTCCATGAGTTTTAACACATGTAGACATTCCTGTAACCACCTTCACCACAATCAGGATACAGACAGTTCCACCACCCCCAACAATCTCCTGTATTTTCTCTCTGTAGTCAAACGTTCCCCCTGACTCCTAACCCTTGGTAACTAGTGACCTGTTCACCATCCTTGTGATTTTGCCTTTTCCAAAATGTCACGTAAAATAATCATATATTATGTAACCTTTTGAGGTTGGCTTCTTTCAGCATAATGCCTTTAAGGTTCACCCCAATCACGTGCATCAATAGTTTGTTTTTATTGTGGCGCAGTAGTGTATGGGATGGACGTACCACAGGTAGTTTGGCCATTCACTTTTGAAGGACATTTGAATTGTTTCACTTTTAGGGAATTGTGAATAGAGCTGTCATGCATATTTATTTTTCCTCTCAGCTGAGATGTAGTTTTTCTCATTATTTTAAAAAGTTGAGGGCTTCCCTGGTGGCGCAGTGGTTGAGAGTCCGCCTGCCGATGCGGGGGACGCGGGTTCGTGCCCCGGTCCGGGAGGATCCCACATGCCGCGGAGCGGCTGGGCCCCTGAGCCATGGCCGCTGAGCCTGCGCATCCAGAGTCTGTGCTCCGCAACGGGAGAGGCCACAGCAGTGAGAGGGCTGCGTACCACAAAAAAAAAAAGAAAAAAAAAAAAAAGTTGAGGTAAAATATGCATATAATAAAATTTTACCGTTTTTAATAAAATAAAATTTCACTAAGTGTACAGTTCAGTGACATTAAATTGTAAACATTTTTGCACAGGTCTTTATGTGAACATAAGTTTTCATTTATCTAGGGTAAATAAACAGGAGTGAAATCACTGGGTCATTTGAGTAAGTGTATCTTCAAATTTATAAGAAACTGCTGAACTGTTTTCCACAGTGGCTGTACCGTTTTGCATTCCCACCATCAATGCATGAGAGTTCCAGTTGCTCCATGTTCTTGCCAGCAGTTGGTACTGTTTTTTTCCCCATTCTAATAGGTGTGTAGTGATATCTCATTGTGGTTTTAATTTGCATTTCTCTAATTGCCAGTGATGTTGAGCATCTATTCATGGTCTTATTTTTGCCATCCAAACATCTTCTTTGTGAAGTACCTGTTCAAATCTTTTGTTCACTTTAAGATTGCATTTTAAAATTTAAAATTTGTGTTCCTTCTGTTGATTTTTCAGAGACGTTATATATTTTGTCTACTAGTCTTTCATTGGCTATATGGTTTCCAAATATTTTTTCCCAGGTAGTAGCTTTACTTTTCATGTATCTTGCATAGCAGAAGTTTTAAATTTTGGTCAAGGACAATTTATCAATTTTTCTTAGATGGCTTGGGTTTTTGGTGTCATAGCTAAGAATGCTACCTAACACAAGGCCTCAAAGATTCTCTCCTCTGTTTTTCTAAATTTATAATTTTACATTTAGACTTATGATCCATTTAAAATTAATTTTTGTATAAGGTGTGAGGTTTAAGTTGAGTTTTTTTTTCTTTTTCCACATATATACATCTGTTTCTTCCAACATCAGTTGTTGAAAAGACTATCTTTTCTCCAGTGAATTACCTTTGTCAAAAATGAATTGGAAAAAAATGAACTATGTCTATTTCTGGATTATATTCTCTTCTGCTGATCAGTGTCTGTATCCCCCTGCCAATACAAAACTGTCTCAAATGTTGTAGTATTGTAATAAGTCTTAAAACTAGTAGTGAGTCTTCCAACTTCATTCTATTTTTCAAAATTGCTTTTGCTATTTAAGTCTTTTGCCTTTTTATGTAAATTTTAGAATCACCTGTCTATTAAAAAAAATCCTGCTGGGATTTTGATTGGAATTGTATTACATTTATAGATCAATTTGTGGAGAATTGACATATTGACAATATTTAGTATTTCAATTCATCAACATGGTATGTCTCTTTACTTACATTTTCTGTGATTTCTTTGATCAGAATTTTGGGGTTATCACATATATATCCTATACATGTTTTACTAGATTTACAACTGAGTATTTTTGAATAATTGTAAAATGGGATTAAAATTTTTGGATTCCAGTTGTTCATTAACAGTTTATAGAAATACAATTGATTTTTGTACGTTGACCTTGAATCCTGTGATCATACCAAACTCACTTATTCTAAGAGGGTTTTTTTGTTTGTTGTTAATTTCTTGGGATTTTCTATGATCATATCATCTGTGAATATGCACAGCTTTATTTCTTACCTTCTGATCTGGATGTCTTTTATTTCTACTTCTTGCTTTATTTCAGTATTTAGCACTTCTAATATGGTGTTGAACAGGAGTGGTAAAACATCTTCATCTTGTTCCCATTCTTAGGGGGAAAACATTCAGTCTGTTACCAGACTAAATATATCCTTTATCAGGTTGATGAAGTTCCATTCTATTACTAATTTGTTGTCATTGTTATTTTATCATGAATAAATACTGAATTCTATCAAATATTCCTGCATCAATTATATAATCATGTAGGTTTCTTCTGTAGACCTTTGTTATGCTAAATTACATTGATTGTTGTTTGACTCTTAAACAGGCTTATATTCTTGAGATAAACCCATTTGGTTGCAATATAGAATTCTTATTATGCATTGCTGAATTTGATTTGTGAATATTTTGTTGAGAATTTTGCAGCTATATTCCTGAGAGATATTGGTCTGTAATTTTCTTACGTGTACTGTCTTTTTTTGGTTTTGGTATTAGAGTAATGATGGCCTCATATAACGGGTTGGGAAGTATTTTTGGAAAAGATGCTCTTCTGTTTTTTGGAAAAGATTGTTTAGAATTAGTTTCATTTCATCTGTAAATGTTTGGTAGAATTTGTTATTGAAACAATCTGACTGGAAGAGATTTTTGTCTGTTTGCTTGTTTGTTTTTTTTCAGGGAAGAGAGATTTTTAATCATGAATTCAATTTCTAAAAGTAAATAAGATGACTCAGTTTATTTCTACCTTCTTGGGTAAATTTTGATAGTTTGTTGCTTTTAAGAAATTGGTCCACTACTTCTAAGTTTTTGAATTTATGTGCATACAGTTGTTCATAGTTTTCCTTATTATCATTTAAATATCTGTGGGGTCTGTAGTGACATCTCTTCTATTCTTGATGTTGGTAATTTGTGTCTTTTTTCTGATTTTTTTTTTTTTTTTTAAATCAGTCTGGCCAGTGGTTTATCAATTTTACTGATCTTTTCAAAGAACCTGCTTTTTGTTTCATTGATTTTTTTCTATTATTTTTGTTTTTAATTTATTAATTATTGCATTTATTTCTTCTGCTTGATTTGGGATTATTTGCTCTTATTTTTGTTGTTTCTTAAATTGGAGGCTTCAATTATTGATTTGAGGCCTTTCTTTCCAAAAAGCATTTCATGCTGTAAATTTCCAGCTAAAGCACTGCTTTAGCTGTATCCTTCACATTTTGATGTGTTGCACTTTATTTTTATTCGATTCAAAATATTTTCTAATTGCCCTTGGGACACAGTTACAGTAACTTTTAATGTCTTTGCCTGATGATCCAAACATTATCAGTTGTTGTATCAGTTCTGGGTTGGTTTTGATTGACTTTTCTCCTCATTATGGATCATATTTTCCTACTTCTTTACATACCTGGTAATTTCTGATAGGATACCAGTCATTTTGAATTTTTTTGTTTTGTTTTTTGTTTTTTCGCGGTTCGCGGGCCTCTCACTGTTGTGGCCTCTCCTGTTGCGGAGCCCAGGCTCCGGACGCGCAGGCTCAGCGGCCATGGCTCACGGGCGCAGCCGCTCCGCAGCATGTGGGATCTTCCCACACCGGGGCACGAACCTGTGTCCCCTGCATCAGCAGGCGGGCTCTCAACCACTGCGCCACCAGGGGAGCCCGACATTTTGAATTTTACCTTGTTGGGTGCTGGATATTTTTGTATTCCTATAAACATTCTTGTGCTTTGTTCTGAAACAGGTATAACTTAATTGGAAACAATTTATCCTTTATGGGTCTTGCTTTTAATCTTTGTTGGGTGGGAACAGATCAGCATTTAGTTCGGGCTACTTGTTCCCCCATTCTCGAGGAAAGACTCTTCTGAGTAGTCCACTTGACGCCCTGTGAATTATGAGGTTTTCCACTCTGGCTAACAGGAATCGCCCATTATTTCTGCTGGGTTGTGAGCTCTAGGAATTGTTCCTTCTAATCCTTTTGAGTGGTTCTCTCCCCCAGGTTTTGGGTAATTTCTTCATATGCCTGTAAGATCAGTTCTCAGCTGAATAATCCTTCTCTGGAGTACGCTCTCCGTATAGCTCTCTCCTCTAGTACCTTAACTACCTTCACCTTCCTGGACTTCCACCTCTGTGCCCTCAACTCAGGGAGTCTGCCAGGCTCTGCCTCAGTTCCCCCTTCCTCCATCAGTGGGCTGGTATATTTCTGCAGAGATTAAGCTGGGGTGATGATAGGGCTTATCATTATTCTCTGGGTGATGATGACATACAGGTTATTGCCCTGTAGGTGTTTGAAGAAGTGTCGGAAGAGGTCATTTGTGTACAGGAGAACAAGGATCTGCTAGGTTAGCTCGCCAGTAAGGGATTTGTAGCTTCAGAGCATGATGAAAGCACATGAGTGGATGAAAACTGTGCGTCACATTCCAAGAACCTCAGTAAAACTGGGAGAGTAATATCATCATTGTCATCATCTTTACCACTACTACCTTATAGAGCTCTTTCTCTGAGATGCAGATGAGAGCTTCCTATGCGTTATTGCATTTAAGCCTGGTGGTGGCCATGAAGAAGCTTCTGTCAGATCCCCAACCTAGGGAAGCGTAATTGAATAACCGTCTCATCTCCTGCCCTCTGGTCCACTGTGTGTGCTGCACTTCCCACAGACTTTTCCCAACCAGTGACCCAGTGCAGCAGGAACACTGATACAGGCCCGTTGCTATGAGACACAAATGACTTTGGATCCAGGGCTTTTCATTGACCTTGCTGAAACTTCCTTAGAACTGTACCATCATCTAAGACTTTCCCTACTCCAGGTCCCTTCTTTCCCTTTTGCCCCCCACAGTGTCAGTCAGACCTGTCTTGTAGTCTGACAGCTCTTTTGGTCTCCTTTAGCCCCTCAGTTTCCCTCACACGTGGTTTCCCCAGTCAGTCACTGGTACCATCTTGGCCTCTGCTTCTCAGGGGATCCGAACTAGCACATTCCTTAAATAACTCTAGGAGGGAAGGATACTCTTGGTTATAGACTAAATTGTGTGCCCCTAAAATTCCTATACTGAAGTCCTAATCCCCAATTTGACTGTATTTGAAGATATGGCCCTTTCGGGAGGTAATTAAGGTAAAATGAGGTCATAAGGGTGGGGCCCTAGTCTTATAGGGCTGGTGTCCTTATACGAAGAGGAAGAGAAAGCAGAGATCCTCCTCTCACCGCATGTAGTGGAAAGACCATGTGAGGATACAGTGAGTAGGTGGCCACCTGCAAGTCAGAAAGAGAGTCTCACCAGAAACCAACCCTGCTGGCACCTTGATCTTGGACTTTTGGCCTCCAAAACTGTGAGAAAACAAATGTCTTTTGCTTCAACCACCCAGTATGTGGTATTACTCCAAGCAGCCTAATGTACTATCGTTGCATCCAGTCTACAGATGTGGAAACTAAAGATTGGGGAGGGAGGAAGTAACCTCCCTGAGGTCACACAAGTCATCATTGGCTGACCCAGTATTAGATCCCAGGGCAGTGTGACTATGAATGCAGCCTGTCATAACCAAGCTGTCCTGTCACTCCCTGGGCCTGGGAGGATGGGAGATGGCTTCCTTGTGGGTGGAGACTCCAAACAAGGATGAATTATTGAGGAAGGCTTGGGAAGAGGTGGAAGGGAATTTGGAGAATTCTAACTCTGGCTGTGAAAGATATGGGACTTGAGGGAGGAGCAGCCTTTACTTACAAGTGAAGCCATTTCTCTAGGTTAAGATGGGAGGAGCATTTGGAGGGAAAGGAAGGAGTATGGATACCCAGGTGATTTTTCTTCCTTAGCTCTTCCTCATGGGAGAGTCATAGTCTTTGAACGGAAAAAAAATATTTTGCAATTAAGAACATTTCCAGAGTGGGAGGTTGAGGTTAGCAGATGTAAGCTATTATATGTGGAATGGATAAACATCAAGGTCCTACTGTATAGCGCAGAGAAGTATGTTCAGTATCCTTTGATAAACCATAATGGAAAAGAATATTAAAAAAAATATATGTATAACTGAATCACATTGCTGTATAGCAGAAATTAATACAACACTGTAAATCAATTAGACTTCAATTTTAAAAAAAAAGAAAAAAATGAACATTCCTAGAGATAAGAATTTGGTTCTATCCACATACACCATTAGCAGTCAACATGTGAGGCCAAGGACAGCCCAACAGAAGTCAGTTACCACGTGTGGCTGCGCACATCAAATTGTAGCAAGGAGCTCGCAAAGGACAGGGGAGTGTGAGCCCACAGAGGGAAGTGTGGGAAAAACCCTCTTAGGGAAATTCTAAAACTGCTTAGCGAGAGAGCCAGTGTTGAGGAAATTCCAGCTGTTGGTGAGTAGACATAATATCTGAGCAATTACTGACTTTGACTTTGCATCACAATGTTTTGGTGCTTGTAGACACAGCTAAGATGTGGCGATTGTAAATAATGTAGTATATGTTGTCATTTCTTGCCGAGTTGCCTTAAGCTCGACGTTAGCAAAATTCACCTGAAGTAGAGTTTTCAGTACTTATTTGCTTTTGTGTTACAGAGATGGATTATTTTGCTTGTAAGATGATTTGATTAAAAAAAATTAGCTTGTTTCATGAGAAAAAATTATGTGTTAGATATTGTTTTATGTCCATATGTCTCAGAATCTTTTAGGCAGATAGAAATGTGATCCTTCAGCATTAGTTTTCCACTCCTGTAATAAAAACTACACCAGTTCATCCATCAGTGATACAGGTAGTTTAGGAAGAAATTACATTCCTTTGACTAAAGGAGTCCAAATGTTGTTTTATTTAAATATCTAACTTCCTGGAAAACTTGATGTGGGTGGTGTGCGTGTGCGTGCGCGCGCATGTATGTTGCTGTTGTTAGTAAACAGGAAGGCTTTGAAACAACACACTTCAAGGATTTAAATCCAGGTTTTCTTGTACTTTCTTTCTGAGTGGGTTTTATTTTGTTAATTTTTTTCCCTCTTCTTTAAAGAGTCCTAAATTAATTACCCCACTGTTTTTTTTATAACGGTATTCTGAAGTGGTACCCCACAGAAATAATGTTATGACAATGGAATTTCAGTTTTTTGGTTGACCGCTTGCAGAGAGGTTTTATTTGGACAGTAATGCAGGACATTGGCTTTTTTTTTTTTTTTTTAACACAGAGTATAGCTTTTCTTTCTCTCCTTTTTTTTTTTTTTAAAGAAATTACTTGTGGGAAAATAGTTCAGAGTATCTTCTTAATGATTTAACTCTTGAATTTTTGTTTATTTCCCACCCCATCCTTCAACTCTTTGTAACTAAAAACGAACTTCAATTCCTCATCTTGGTTACAGTGGTTTAGATATTTGTTGGTATATGACTTTGTTTAGTAAAGTTTGTGTGATTCCTCTTCTTTTTTTTCCCCCAGTGATCTCAGTTTGCTAAACATTGCATACTTTTAAAAAAATGTAGTAGGTTATTATTTGGCCTCTCTAAAGTGTGTAGTCATTGCTGTTTTTTACTTCAGTCACTCAGAGTATTTTATGAAATCAGTCCAACTCCCAAAGTTGTTTATTCTTGGCTTTGCCTCTGGGTGGAGGTGTGCTGTGATTTTCATGAACTTTGATGTTTTCTGTCTTATGTAGGCTAGGACCTGAGAGTTTTCAGCAGTTTCCCTGCAACCAGGGAAAACTGTGTATTCAATAAGGCCCTTGCCATAGGCTACTTAGTCCTCAGTTCTCTTTGATGTACACAGCTCTGCAGATGGGCCTTGGCCAAGAATTAAGGCTGTTCATGGCAGGGGAGGGGTAGAAAACATAGCAACATAGGTGACTGACTCTTGGGAAGATCTTAAATAATATCATCTAGTCCCAAGATATCAAATATGTGGCATGAATACCCCTACTCTTCCCTCCCACTTCCATAACAGACATCAATAATCGATCATGGCTCTCTTTCTGTTGAGTCATCCATGGCCACATGGTCTTTCAACATGGTATCCCAGGACTTCTGCTAAAATGCCAATGGAGTTGGCATATGAGATGGAATCTCTATCAGCAGGTCATAATATACCTTTATAAACACCTGGCAACACGGGGAAGTTCCAAGCAAGGCTGAAGAGCATTGGAGTTTAAGGACAAAGGCTCGAGAGTGAAATGATGTGAGCCACAGCACTTGCTGGCTGTGTGATTTGGGGCAAAGTTCTTCTTCATCCTCATGAGCCTGTTGCCTTGCCAATAGTGTGGATGATAATAGAGGCTACATCATAGAACTTTTGGTAAGGTTAAACCAAAATAGTTCCCATGAAGCATTTAGCACTGGGTTGGCAGCAGTGCTCAATAAATGTGAACTGTCATCACCATTACCATTCTTAGGGACTGTGACTTGTTTATGATTATAGAGCTAGTTAGGACTAGGCAGGGTTTCTCAACTTCAGCATTACTGATATTTAAATGGCCAGATACTTATTTGTTATAGCGGCTATCCTGTGCATTGCAGGATAATGTTCAGCATCCCTGACCTTTACCCACTAGATGCCAGTAACCCCGCCCCCTAAATTGTGACAGATGTCTCTAGACATTGACAGATGTCCCTTGGGGGCAAAACTGTCCTGGTTAAGAACCACTGGACTAGACGTAAGTTCACCTATAGACTTTGTGTGTGTGAGTGTGTGTATATATTTTGTCCAGTTTTATTGACATGATTGACATACAACATTGTGTAAGTTTAAGGTATACAATATAATGATTTTATGTATGCATATATTGCAAAATGATTACCATATAAAGATTAGCTAACGCACTTATCACTTCACATAGTTACAATTTGTGTGTGTGTGTGTGGTGACAGCTTTCAAAATCTACTCTCTTCCTTACTTTAAAATATACAATACTGTATTGTTAACTGTGGTCACCCTGCTGCGTATTACCTCCCTAGAACTTACTCATCTTATAACTGGAAGTTTGTACACTTCGACCACCTTCACCCATTTCTCCCACCCCTGGAAACCACCCATCTGTTCTCTGTTTCTATGAGTTTGGTTTTCTTTTCGATCCCACATATAAGTGAGATGATAGTGTTTATCTTTCTTTGTTTGACTTCGTTCACTTAGCATAATGCCCTCAAGATTCATCCATGTTGTCACTAATAGCAGGATTTCTTTCCTTTTTTAGGTTGAATAATATTCCACTGTGTGTGTCTGCCTGTGTGTCTGTGTGTGTGTATACTATATTTTCTTTACTCATTCCTCTGTTGATGGACACTAAAGTTGTTTCTATGTCTTGGCTATTGTAAATAATGCTGCAATGAACATATGGGTGCAGATATCTCTCAGAGATAGTGATTCTGTTTCCTTTGGATGTATACCCAGAAGTGGAATTGCTGGATTTTATAGTAGTTCTTTTAATTTTTTGAGGAAACTCCATACTGTTTTCCATAGGGGCTATAGTTGTGTGTTTTTTTTTTTTTTTGATGTTAATATATTTGTGCCTGAATCCATTGTCAGCGGTGCTAATTCTGTTGGTTTTGACACTAAGCTCGAGGGACTCTTTTTTTTTTATTTTTACCAGTGGCTTTGACATCTTTGGCTTCGTATCAGGCTACAACTTTTTCTATTTATCAACCTGGGCACAGTTTTGAATAATAGATTAATTAGCTCCAAGTTTTAATTATGTTTTTTGCAATAGAATTTAAAGTAATATCAAGGAAAATGTTGACAAGATACTTTGCAGTGATAACAGCTATATTCTAAATTATATAATGATAATAGTATGGGTATAATTAATTTGAGTACCTACTATGTGTTAGATTGTAGGCTATGAACTTAATGTTCCTCCTGTCATTTAATTGTTACGATGCACAAGGCAAGCATTATTATTGCCATTTTACAGATGATGGAACAGAGGCACAGACTACTTTACCCAAGGTCCCAAAGCTCCTAAGTGGCAGAATATGTCCGTGCTAGGCTTCTTGTCTACAGTACACACAAAAACACACATGCTAGAGAAAGATCTGGAAGGATATATACCCAGGTGTTTACCTTGATTATTTATAGATGATAGGATTATGGGTGTTTGTTACTTCATACTTCGTGTTTTCCAAATTTTCTGCTTTGAGCATTCATTATTTCTTTTAAGAAGAAGAAAAAGTTATAATTATGCAGTCCTGTGACTTTTATAAAACAAGCGATTATGTTTACAGCAGTTTAGCTCCTATGTATTTGATCTTCGTTATGACTGATTGAAGAGCAGCAGGAATTACATTTGAAGTTTTCATGTTGGATACCAGAATAGCAACACACAGCCCCTTAATGTCACACATAGCTGTTTAGAAGTGGAGGCTTTACATATTTGTAAGCTGCTCTTCCCGTTTCAGGTTGTTCTGTAAGTAATCATATGGAATTTAAAATAAACATATTACATGTTATAGATCCAAAAGAATGTTGTCCTTTAAGATTTCCAACCCTAGGAAATTACACGCTGCTTCAAAGATGCTACCAGTGAAACCTCTTCACTTGAATTTCACTTTTGATTATCGCCCTTAAAGCTACTTTCTGAACCAGACAAGAAAACCAGGCTTCATTATTTCAGCAAAAAGCCAGGAATTACCTGCTTGATTGCCCCCCAAGGCATGGTCTGAATTTCTGTTAGGTCATTTTCAAAAATCAAACACAGCCACATGGATAAAATTTACCGTAAGAGGCAATGTTTTAACCAATGTCTTGTTTTCTCATGGAAATTCCAAAAAGGGAAATCCAAATGGGGTTTGATGAATGGAATCATTGTTGGAATAAGTGCAGATCCTCACGGTGACTACTTTCACGTGTGCTGCATTCATTTGAAGCATAAATTGAGGCGTGTGTGTGTGTTCATTTGCATTATTTTATAGTTCTCCATCATGGATTTCAGTCCTGAATAGGATATTTGCCTGGCTTTATTCACGATGGCATACGTTTCCAATTTTAAATAACTTTCAAAGATTCCCGTGTGTCTGCTCTTAGAATTGAGAGGTCTTGGTGATTCTGGGATCTGGGGGAAACTAAGTCTAAAAGAACACATGTAAACATGTATGTCGAGCTAGGAGACCTAAAGGTCACCAGAGGCCCAGGGTTTTACTTTGTTAGGTCTGACATGTAGGATTGGGCACTGGTGGAATCCCAGGTGGGTGGAGATCCCAAGGGTGGGTGGCTCCCCCTCAAGGGACTCCCTCCCAGCTCTCTCCGGGGCGTCTGTGAGCTCTGGGTCAGCACATCCTCATTCTTGTCTTTGGAGTTCCTGTAAAGGGAAAATTCATTTCTATCTGAATCTCTCATTTCTGAGTTGGGTGTCATCTTTATTTTACAGTGGAGAAAGGAAAGGCCAAAAGAGCTGGGGTCTTCCGATGACAGGGTGATCTTGTCACTTGATCATTGATTCGTTTGGTCATTCATTCATTCAAATATTTAAGTGCCCACTCGATGCCACTGAGGAATTTGTAGTGCGCAAAACAGATGTCTGTCTTCATGGAGCTCATTTCTAAGGAGGGAGACAGATAGTACATGAGTAAATACATCAAGGAACAAGTCAGAATTGTACATAATAATTTTGGGAGGAGGGAGAGGGTTCTCTCTGGAAGAGGTCAGGGAAGGTTTCTCTGAGGAGGTGACATTTCAACTGAGACCCAAAGGCTAGAAAGATCTAGCCGTGCAAAGAGCTTGAGGAAGGAGATCATGCCAGGCAGGTTGAAGGCTCTAGCTCCTACCGCATCATAAAAGGCGTGGAATAATTGACCCATCAATACATAAAATGGGCATAAAGTAATACTATCCTAAATAAAGCAATCCTGACATAGGTGAATTTCAGAGAGAAGAATTTGTAAGGACATGAGACGGGATGGAGATCTCAACTATGTTTTCTTTCGTGATAAACCAGAAAAGTTAGTTTTAACATGGACACTTCCCTAAGAGCTGTTTTAATTTTTAAAAATATATCATTGTGCTCATCATGAGATAGAACTGTGCGAGAAGCCAGGGTCTTCCACTTTAAGATTCTCTTTGCCCTAGAAAAGTCTGGCTTTATTGGATCCTGGAGCAGAGCATTTTTGAGTGTGTGTGTGTGTGTGTGTGTGTGTGTGTGTGTGTGTGTTTGCTCTGCTCACATGATTTCTTTTCCCCAGAAGGAGACCAAACTGTTTATAGGGAGCAGAGCAACAAACAAACAACTGGGTACTATACTTCCAAACATTCAGAGACATGTGACTTTCCAGCCAGCACAGAGGTCCAGCAGGCACACAGCAGGCCAGCCATGCCTGATTCTTACGGAGCACACACGTTTCTGCTTCCTTGGGGATGACAGTATAAATTGTACAGACCATTATCATCTCTTCTGCAGAACTCGAACTTCTGAATACTGACCCAGAAAATGCACAGTGTGTTCCCCTGGAGCATAAGATGCATGCTTCCCCGGCACCTGCTGGAGGGATGAAAGATTTCATTGGCCTCTTCTACCTTCTGCTGTTCTGTGTCCTAAGACAAGCATCCAGAGGAGGCTATTTTCTGTTGCCTGGAGGAGGAACTGGCTGTGCTGTGCCAATTGGAGTCTTGTAGATACGCCAGAATCACAATCTTCCCTCCGCCATTTCTCCCCGGGCCCCAAACTCTTTCCAGTGCAATGCTACAGCTTACGTGGAACTAAGGGATGAGTTCTCACTCTCTCATTCATTCTCTCTCTCTCTCTCTCTCTCTCCCCGCCCCAAAACAAAAATTTCGGTGTCATTTGGTTTTTTGACTCTTTTCAGGACATGTATCCTTCTTCTAAGCTAAGCTGGGACCCCAGATACATATATAGAGTGGCCTGATCTTTCCACTGTTGGTAAATCAACCTTCAGGTTCCTTTGTGGTAGGTTCTTAATGACCATCTTACCATTATTATTCGTTGATTTCTCTATTTTTACCCCCTGCTTCAAAACCTACAGTTTTATTTGGCGTTTTCTTATGGTTTAAATAATAACTCTAACAGAAGACATCCTCTTTGCTGACTCGGTCAGTTTATATTGGTAGCTACCACTTTTAGTTTCTTCTAAAAAAATGTTCAATTGAAAAATTATACATCATTCATGGAGAAAGTCACTGGAATGTAAGTTCCACGAGGGCAAGCATTCTCAGCTTTTGTTTACTCCTCTTCCCCAATGTTTCATGTAGTGCCTGGTACACAGTATAGCAAGCAGTGAATATCTGTTGTGTGACTGACTGAATGAAATTGACATCAGGCTTATGTGTGTGACGGAGGGGCCCTGGCAGATGCCCACTTCTGCTTCTCATAAGAAGGTTCCTCCAAAGTCAGAATGAATCCTTAGAGCCACGTTAGATGTAAAACTATCAGGATGCCAAGGTTAGCCAAAGTCTGGGAAATGAATACTTGTTTTTCCAAACTGTTCAATGAATCTAGTAATCATTCAGACATATTGACCATTAAAACCACAAGCTGGGCTACATGAGTTCAGGAGCCCTGGAGACAGTGGATGAATTAGTACTGGGAAGGAGGACTTAGTGACAGGCACTGGCCCCTCCACATAATAAAATGGTTCATTCCGTAGCTTCCTACACATGAGATGCAAATGCCCCTGGACTTCCCAGAAGGTGAATTTTAATTAGAACATCCAGATGAAGCTTCTGCCTAATTTAAACCCCACGCATCATCTTATGAGACGCGGTAACCTGGAGTTCTGATTCTATCTGTTGTCGCTTCCTTTACTACGTTTTGTTTTTAGACTGAGAGCTAGGAGGCTGACCACACATCTGACATTGTTTATGGAGTCGTGGACTCTATTAATTAAAGTCCGCTTAATCACGATGGGACGAGGTTTGCTGCCAACAGCTTTGTCAGAAACTGGAAGGAGGTCGGTGGTGACTTAGCATGGCCGTGGAGCGTACCCGGAGCTCTCTCTGAGTTACGAACAGCCTCCTCTTGAGCCCCCTCTGTTTTGAAAAGAAAATGATTTGGTTACTCAGTTACCCAGAGAAGTAAGACTGATGTCTGCTTTTCCTTGTGGGGGAAGTTCTCGGATAAATAGCCGTGGCAAGGAGAGGAATGTTGGTGACCCAGAGGGAGTCCTGCCTTCTGCCCTGAGGGTACCTGGAGTAGCGATTCTCATCCCAGGGCGGGCAGTTTTGCCTCCCAGGGGGACATTGGGCCAAGTCTGGGGACATTTTGGGCTGTCTTGACTGGGGAGTGATGGGTTCCACTGGCATCTAGTAGGCAGAGGCCCGGGATACTGCTAAACTTCCTACAATGCATAGGACAGTTCCCTGCCCCAAAAGTCAATCGCGCCCAGGTTGAGAAACCCCGCTCATTTTCATGAGAATGTCCCTGCCTGGGGAGGCGATTCTTCTGTTGTTGCTTTCCTATTCTGACTTGAAAAAATGATGGCCATTTTTTAGTGAATTGAAGGCAGACCTGATTTCAGCCGTGGGTGGATTAGGCAGCCTAAGCGGAATGATTTGAAAGACACTGAGAAAATCCGGACTTCAAATGTTCCTCCACGTGAGAGCTCCAAGACCTAGAATTCCTTCAGTTGAAACCTGGAGAGGCCCCCCACAGAAGTCAGGATTCCTGGGTCTTGAAGCGAGCTCTGCTGACCTCCAAACGCTTTGTTGAGCCTTTACTACACTGTGCCCAGCCCAGGGCTAAGTGCTGTGCACCTATTCTTTTTTCTTTTTTTTAACATCTTTATTGGAGTATAATTGCCTTACAACGTTGTGTTAGTTGCTGCTTTATAACAAAGTGAATCAGCTGTATGTATACATATATCCCCATATCTCCTCCCTCTTGCGTCTCCCTCCCACCCTAGGTGGACACAAAGCACCGAGCTGATCTTCCTGTGCTATGCGGCTGCTTCCCACTAGCCATCTGTTTTACATTTGATAGTGTATATCTGTCCATGCCACTCTCTCACTTCGTCCCAGCTTACCCTTCCCCCTCCCCGTGTCCTCAAGTCCATTCTCTACGTCTGCGTCTTTATTCCTGTCCTGCCCCTAGGTCCTAGAGTCTGTCATACAAAGTGAAGCGCGTGTTCTCTTGTTCCACCCTCAGCAACCCTTTAAGATGTGTGCCATTCCTACTGCTCAGGAGTGCATGTCGGTTGCTCCGGAACCTGCGCAAAGTGACAGGCTGGTAGGCGTGGTGCTGGGATTTTACAACCAGCTATGCCTGATGCCCAGGTCTTTGCCAGGAAGCAAGACCTTACCTTCCTGAGCTCTGAGGCATCTCAGCTGACCATTCTATGACTGTTTTCACCTGTGGAAGTTAAATTCCATGACTTTTAGGAATCTTTTTAAGGCTATATGTCCTAATTTGTTCCTTTGTTTTATATCTTGCCCTCTTTAAATGTTCCCTTTTAAAATGGAAACAGTCCCAGGATAGGTAACCATTGGAAATCCCCATGGAGGGATTCGAAACCTCCCTGCATATCATTAATCAGGTGGTGAGCTTCTAAAAAAGCCTGTCTCCACAGTCCCTCACCAACACTCTGCTTTAGCAGGTTTGAAGTGGGCTCCAGGAACCCTTGTATTAACCTCCCCCCCCCAATCCTTGTATTAATCACCCCCAGCTGATTCTGATGCACGAGGTCTAAAGATCACAGTGAAGAAGAGTATTTTAGCCCCTTTTGGGGAATTAGCTTAATCAACTGCTTTCCTTTAAGATAAGGACGCTGGCCACAGTGGAAGTTCAGTGTTATAAGTGAATTGTGGTCCCCAGATGCCTTAGGCTGGCAGGACTGGCTGTGACTCCTGTCTTCAGACTCATCCCAGGTCAAGGGTTCCCAAACATAGCTGCTTAGAGTCACCTGGGAAGCTCTTAAAACTCCCCATGCCAAAATCGTACTCTAGGTCAATTAAATCCCAATGTCTGGGACTGGGAACCGGCCTCAGTATTTTTTTTTTTTCTTTTTTCTTTTTTAAGCTCTCCAGATAATTTCCATGCACTGCAGTTTGAGAACCACTGTTGTGGGTGTTACAGATTCCACACCTTTGCTGCTGCTGAATTTTTACCTGTAAGGCAATTCCGCTCTCCCGGCTCCATATATAGAAATCTCAACTATCTAGTGAGACACATGGGTAACCCACTCTTTTCTCTGTTGTCTTTCCAGATGCCCCCTGCTCACTCCTCTGCTTTTTAAGCTAGGTTTTTTTTTTTTTTTGCGGTACGCGGGCATCTCACTGTTGTGGCCTCTCCCGTTGTGGAGCACAGGCTCCGGACGTGCAGGCTCAGCGGCCATGGCTCACGGGCCCAGCCGCTCCACGGCATGTGGGATCTTCCCGGACCGGGGCACGAACCTGTGTCCCCTGCATCGGCAGGCGGACTCTCAACCACTGCGCTGCCAGGGAAGCCCTAAGCTACTTTTATGGTATTTATCTTACCACCTTGTTTGTATTTACTACGTGTCTTCCATGAGCTAGATGGCATCTTCCTTAAGGAAGGGGCCCTAATGTATGTCGCTCTGGGCTGATGGGAGCAGAAAGAGTAGGAGAGGGTGGGTGCAGAGGAGACAAGACACCGCCAATTGAACTTTCTGCCCTGGCTTTCTTCATGACAGCAGAGGGAGAGTAATAACAATGGTTATAGTAGGTCACCGTGGCACTAGACTCCTTGAATAAAATATCCTAGTAAAACGTTTGAACTCAGTTTTCTGGGGAGGAACAAAGAATCCTTCTAAATATAGCACCTTCTAAATAATGACGTTTGACTATTTGATATTTTGAATTGTGACTTCTGCTGACAAATGGAGGAACAATTCAGAATGCAAACCAGCTTTCCTCACCAGGATGTTTGGAGTGACTAGTTAATGCTTGGGAAGGAATTTAAGAATACGTAAAAGCACTCTCCGAGTTTCCCTTCATCTCTGTTGGTTGTTTCCACCCTGCTCACTTAAGAAACAAACCCTGGACTTCCCTCGTGGCGCAGTGGTTAAGAATCCGCCTGCCAGTGCAGGGGACACGGGTTCGAGCCCTGGTCTGGGAAGATCCCACATGCCACGGAGCAACTAAGCCCACGTGCTGCAACTATTGAGCCTGCGCTCTAGAGCCCGCGAGCCACAACTGCTGAGCCCACACACCACAACTACTGAAGCCTGCGCGCCTAGAGCCCATGCTCTGCAACAAGAGAAGCCACCGCAATGAGAAGTCCGTGCACCGCAACCAAGAGTAGCCCCTGCTCGCCACAGCTAGAGAAAGCCCACACACAGCAATGAAGACCCAACGCAGCCAAAAATAAATAAATAAAAATAAAATAAAATTTAAAAAGTACTTTCCTTTAAAAAAAAAAGGAAAGAAACAAATCCTATCATCCTGAACTGACCTGGTGGCTCAGTTTTCCCAAAGATGGGAGTCACATAGGAGCTGCCTGTGGCCTTGATGTTCCCTGAGGCTGTACTTTGATTGGCTCACCTAGAATTTTAAAACTGATGACTATTTGGGGAAAGATCTGGATTTTTTTTTTGCCTCTCTTGAAAATTCAAAAGCTCTTTCTGTCCTGAGCTTGCTTTCTGGGGGACAGCGATCGGGCTCTGCCCCTTTCAGTTGAGACCTGTGTGCTCAAACTGCCACAGTCCCCAAGCCTCCATAATGACACACAACCCACTTCAATAATTTAAGTTGCCTGGTTGAGTTCTCTAGGTTGTGGTATTAGCATCACCTGTTAAAACGTAAAACACTAATTGCTGGGCCCCACCCATCTTCTGTAGAGAAGAGTTGTCACTTCCCCCTATATTTATATGTGTAGATGTATATCTGTCTACACACATGTATATGTGAATATATATATGTACACATGTGTGTGTGTAAATGTGTGTGTATATATGTCAGTATGGACTCACGCATATTTAAATACATGAATTATAACCCAATACTATTGTTATTTCTTTGGGTTATAATCCAATACTATTGTGATTTCTTTTCTTGCTCACGATGTCCCAACTTTGGGCATTGGGGAGCTCTTTCAGATTGGCTCCTGTGCCTTTTCAATGAGTCTGTTTTCCCCCACATCTGGGTTTTTTTAAGCACTTCATATAGCAATTTCTGGAGCTCTTTCAGATTGGCTCCTGTGCCTTTTCAATGAGTCTGTTTTCCCCCCCATCTGGGTTTTTTTAAGCACTTCATATAGCAATTTCTGGCACAAGATACTCCAGGCTTATCTTGTTTTTTCCCTCCCCACCCCTAGCATTAACTAGTTCTGCAAAGATTTCTGATTTGTGTTATTGGAGAAAGGTATTTAGAAACCAAGATCTGAGTACCAGGTGTGCTCATTGCTACTGGGGTATCACTACTTCTAGCCTTTCTCAATGGAGAGAGCTGGGAAATATACGTATCTATACTAACTCAGGCATACAAACATATGGATTTATTTCTGTATTTATCTGTAAATATATGTGTTTATATTTTTATAATAATAAATTTATATTTTTATATAAATATATCCTCCATTATTATTACTCTCCCTCTGCTGTCATGAAGAAAACCAGGGCAGAAAGTTCAATTGGGGGTGTCTTGTCTCTTCTGCACCCACCCTCTCCTACTCTTTCTGCTCCCATCAGCCCAGAGCCACATACATTAGAGCCCCTGTCCATATAGAAACCTTCAACTCCAATCCATTACCATAGGATTCATACTAACCTTGCAGATATCAGATTTTAAATCTTTTTAAGGCTTTTTAATTTTAACAGTGGCTCATGAACATCCTTGGTGGGGGGAAGAGTAAGCTTCGCTTGATAGCTATTTTATAGATACTACTAAAAAACAAACAAACAAATCCCAAGTTTAGCATAACAGAAATGTCAGCATATCCCCGTGTTTAGTATCCTGCAGTCCCTTCAGAAAATCTTCTCTAGTTTGGAACTCACAGCCGCCCTGTTCCTGAAGGTGGGTAGACCTGTCTCATTTCCCTTCTCATACAAACACAGTTTGTCTCCAGCCCTACAGAACAATGCCTGTTGTAACACTGAGCTGGCACTTGTGGATTCTAAATATAAGCCAAGACACTTCTCAGAGATTATAATCAGAACTTTGCTTTACATGTGAAATCTTATTTTGAATTCAGGTACAATTACTCAGAGACTGAATTATACTGCCTTAGGATAGTATAAAAACAATAGTTTTAATTATTTTGGGGGGAAGGGGGTTACAAAAGTAACGTTTTCTTAGGAAGGTGAGGTGTCTACAGTCTTTGAGAACGTCACAGATACAGATTAACCATCAGCTGTGAGGTTTGCCTATGGTTCCTTCATGTTTATTCATGAAGCAACCGTACTTGGATGAGGTCTCCCTTCCTCTCATTATACTTAATGTAAATCTAGTGGTGCTTGGATGTATTTTTAAAAAACTGTAGAGAACTGGAAAGAGAATCCAACCAGGATGGCTCATGGGCCATTCGAGGTGTGGCCCCCTCAGTGGTTTGGAAGACATTCTGGGTTTTGAACAGCAGCACTTATAATTAGGGAGGTGTCATCCTTTGCATAAAAAAGAAAACAAAACCAAGAAAGCAAAGCCCTTCTACTAACAAGGTTTAGTCACAGCATGTGTTCAGCCTTCCCCAAACCTGTCTTGGCATTTGTTTCTGGCCTGGTGGGGAATATGTTCCATCTTTCTCTGAGCACTCATAAAACAATACAAAAGTAAACAATTGGAGGGCAATTAACAGTCTCTTTGGGGTAACGGAAGAAGTCACCCTGCTATTCATGTCAAAGGAATTAATCATGGTTTACATAGGTGATTTAGTGGCTTAACTTTGCAAGTGGTTGAAACACAAGAACCCAACAAAGTTTATAAAAGACGCCAGCTTGGAGAACCAGGTATGGAGGACAGCTTGCAGGACTATCTGTCAGGTAGTTGAAGGCATTAAAGGTTACTGAGATGGTGCCTGTTGCATAAGAGGCCACGCGCACTTCAGATCTGTGTATCTCAAATTTGAGTGTGTGTGAGACACAGCTTGGAAGTTTTGTTAAAATGCAGCTGTTGGTTCCGTAGGTCTAGGGCGTGGGCTGTGATTCTGCCTTTTAAACACCCTGTCAGGTGTGGCGCCTATGCTTCAGGCCAGCACATCTCACGTTGCATAGCAAGGCTGTAGATTGTTCTTGTACCTGTGGCAGGTAGTATCGAGCTGCGCATACGCCCTTTAAGTACCTCCAAATTACGAACATGTTGCACTCTGAATGTTCAGGGGTTTAGGGACCAGAATAGCTTGTTGGAGTGGAGGTACTTGGCCAAATACTTTATTGTGCATATCAACAACCTCTTTCACAGGCACCAAGTTAGAAAAACATAAAACCATGTGCAGGCCATGTTTATTTACATTTATAGAGCTGTGCCCTTAAAAGAAAACAGGAAATGCAATCCCTGTAACTAAGGCCCCCCCGCCCCCCGTGGTTAAAACATCAGAAAGTGCATTATTGTCTCTAGTTTTAATGCTGAGCCTCTGAACAAGTTTTGGCGTTGGGGAAACCCTTTGAGAGCTGGGCTCTTTTACCATTCCCTGACTAGCTTTTCAGGCCTCTCAGTTATCAAATGTGGTTTGTCTCAGAGTCCTTGATAATACTGTATACAGCTGTCCCTCAGTATACGAGGGGATTGGTTCCGGGACCTCCCTCGGATACCACAATTTGCGGATGCTCAAGTCCCTTAGAGTACATCCCGCGTATCTGCTGGTTCTGCATCTGCGGATTCAACCCACCAAATAGCCTAAACAGCGGGTTGAATCCATGGAGGCAGAACCAGTGGTTACCGAGCGCTGACCATACTTTACAACAGGGGAGCCTCTGTTGTTTTCTGGTGTGGGCATATCGTCACATCACAACACAGAGGACACGCTTCTCTTGCCACTTACTGTGAAACACGTGATTTTCATTAGCCATTTTTGTCTTCTAGGAAGGAGACTTAGGAATAGAAGCTTTCATTTAGAGAATTCTGACCACTTTTACTAACCTCTCCCTTCCCCCCACTCTCCTCTTCTCCCCCTCTCTCCTGCTAACCCTTTCCTCCTTTCTTCACTGTCTTTATCCACACCTGGATGTCTGCCACACCTGGGGGAGAGGAGAGGGTGAGTAGGGGGCGGACCTTGATCTTTACCCTCTGTGGCATCAGCTTCTCTCCTGTCTATAAAGGGATATGTGGGTTGGCTGTTTCTGAGACACTAGGCAGGCCGAATAATTCCTGAGGAGGGGTGGTACATCACTTTGGTGAAGTGGAGAGTGTGAGATGGAAATACATAATGGTGCTGAGTCAGGACACCTGAATTCTAATCCTTGTCTAGCCACTAACTAATTATTTGGCCTTGGAGGACAATTTAACCTCCCTGGGCCTCAGCTTGCTAATCTGCAATTTGATATACATACTTGGTTTTGCCTGTTTCTCAGTGTAGGAGTCTTGCCACTGGGATGGCATTAGATAACATTGAATGACATATTGAGAACTAGACTCCCTTTGCAATCATTTTCTATCCTTCTGGTTGTTCAAACAACAACAACAAAAACAACACAGAGAAAACAATTTTCTGTTGACATACACGTCATTAACACTTTTCAGGACTTGCCCCTCTTTCTAAAAAAGTTTTTCATTTTAGTTTTTCAGCCACTCTTTCTTTCTAACAAAGAGAAATCAGTAACTTTGTTTTTACTGTGATTGTTTTTAATTTATGGAAGGTGATATGATTTCCCATTTAATGTAGTAACAGAAAAATAAAAGTGGGTGCTTTACAGGAAAATATTTAGTACAATTACCATGATAACTGTACTGCAGTGAGTGCAGTATATTAATTTTTCAAGAACTATTATGTTACGTAGATATGGTGAAAATTAGGAAGATGGTAACTGTAGTTAAAGAAACACTGAATTAAGCGATTTTAAAGTTTCTGTTTAAACTTATGAGAGATTCAGGTATCTCATTAAGTGGCAAATGTCCACTCCACTTTCTGTCCCCCCAAGATGTGCATATGTTCATTGACACAGTATTTGCAGAACAAAGTTGGTGTTACATATAATTAATAGTATGTGACAGGGCACTCAAATGTTCTGATACCTTTGGGGCAATTTTGGCCGCAGTTCACTATAGTTCGCTAATTTTGAATTTAAAGTTTTTTCCTATTACTTAAACTATAACGAAATGGGGACAAGCACCTTTGCCTTGGTGTAATTAAAAATGAAATTATGTCAGGAGCATGTGTTTAAAAAAGGGACTTCTATTTGTTTTACCACCAAAAGGTGGCGTCCTACCCCCATGCCCTTTATTTAAAAACCCTTCTTGCTTTAATTTAACAAAAAGAAACTTCCAGTTGATTACTGATAAAGAAATGAAAATGTGCTCCCTATGAATGTAACATGACAGTGTTGAAAATGAACTATATGTTAAACTGTAGTTAAGTTTCCCTCTAATGTAAACCAAGTGGACATGGAATTCTTTAATAAGGCGGCACATTAGACAGTATTATATACAAAATTGGGTACAATATATCATGGGATTTACAACCAGGATTTCCTTTTGTCTGCAAAACTTGTTGCCAATCTGATTTTGGTCCCCCCGCTTTCAAGTGACTGTAGAATTTAAGGCAGTTAAAATGCAGAATAAGATCAGTGGCAATCTAAGGATCTTTTTAGTGTGGCAATACTAATAATTTTTTTAAAACTCACTGTTCGATCTGAAAAGCCAGATCAAAGCATGAATTGTTCTTTACAGACGATGCATAAATTTGTCACGTTGAAATAAATTGCTATTCCCCTGAGTTATAATTCTGCAACCCGACATATACCATAACATGTTATATCTGGCTTAAACATTGTAGAAATGAAAAACAACCACCCCCTGGCACCCCATAGACTGGCTACTTTGTAGATTTCAATTTAATTCCATGTGAATTCAGCATATGGAATTGCCAGCGATGTCAAAGGGTTGTTGGGAGTATTAACTGAGTTGCCATAAAGCTTCTACATCATTGTCTAGTTCATGGTAAGCATTCAATAAATATTAGATGTTATTACTGACAGCTGTAGCCAGTGAGCTTCTCAGGGGCAGGAATTTTCTTTCTTTCTGCATCCCTCAGTGCCTACTGTATGGTCTAGAACATAGTAGGTGTGTCATGTCTTAATTAACCTCTTGAATCAAAGACAACACAACCCTAGCCTCTAGGAAGCTAGGAGGTGCTACAGGAAGTAAAATGCATTTTCTTTATGTGGATCCTAGTCTCAATGATCTGATGGATGCTTTTGCCTGGATAGCCTGGAATCTTACACAGCGTGCATTTACATGAATTCTACTATGTTGTAATTACCTTAGCGCAGTCTCCCTGTCTCTGGCTTTATTCAGTAGCATGAGTGAATTTTTTTTTTTTTTACTTGCAAAACAGAATTTTAAAGTGGTCGTCTTATGCTATTATTGAACTTGAGATTTAGAATTCTTCTGTAAATGAATGTTTAAAAATATTTGTATAAAGACATGATCCAGAAGAATTTATAATAACTTTTCCAGGATATTGATTATCTACAACTGCTCTGGTCTCAAGACCAAGGGGACAGTACTAGTGTCCCCCTCCCATCGCCACCCCCTTCCGTTGTTGTCTCCTTCTCTCCAAGTACTTCGTAGGAATCCACAGGAGTGGCTTTCAATATATTCTCATAAAGAGTTGCCCTGGTACACCACCTAGCCGGTAACTGGAAATGCTGGGAGGTTGAGGTGATGGGTCTGAAAAAAAATTATTTCTGTTCACAACTACAAGCCCTAGAGCCCTATATCTTTCTAAGTCACACCTTGGAAACAGAAAGCCTTCTTCCTCCTCTATTTGTATTGATAATAGTGAAAGAAATGCGTGTGTCTCTTGTTTTATACATGTATATGTATATTCCAAAACATTTCATTCAGGCTCCTAATTCACTCCTTCAAATTTCTAAATTCCACCGAACTTCAAAGCAGCAAAAAGAAAAAAAAAAGTCACCTTTTCAAAGAATTGGACAAAGCTTTTTGCATGTGACTGATCTCTGGGAGAGCAGGTAATTTGTGTTAAACAACTGATTGACATGCTAGCCCCCTGGGCGTTTTCCTAAGAGAAACCATGGCAAGAACACAGCTCCCGACGCAGCCACTTTCGCCTAAAGTGGATCTAACTACACATTCCTGCAGTGACTCTGACAAGGAAGTGGGGGGAAGCGTCCCACATTACACTCTCCTGATTCAGAAATACAGGGGGAAAAAAAAAACCCTCACTGGCGGGTTTCTATTTCTTGCAAACGGGTTTGTCCTTCTGTTGAACTTTCACCTCCCGAACTCGCCTTCTTTCATTGGACAAAGTGCAGAAAGAAAGAGGAGAGACCGAGGGAGGACGGGAGAGAAGGAGAAAGGGGGTTGAAAACACCACCCTACCTCCCCCTCCTTCAACTGTCACTGATGGCAAAACACTTTCACTTTTAACTGGAGGAAACTCACATGCTTGTCTTTCCTCTCCCCTTCCTTCTGTATTTTTAGCTCAGAAACCAAGCAAATAGCCATCGCATTCCCATCTTCGTCCCTAGTTGTTAACACTCTCTCTCTCGTTTCTTTCCGGTGTCTGAATGGGCGCCCCTTTCCCCATCTTCTGAGGAATCCCCCTCCCCCATGCCCCTCATTTTCCAGGTCTTTCTTGCCTGATCCCTCTTCTGCCAGGGACTGCTCTGGCGTTGCCTTCCTCTCTCTGGTCTGCGGGACTCTGCCTCCTTCTCCTCGTCCCCATCTAGCCTGGACACCCCTCACTCCCACCTCCCTGTTCCCCTTGCCCCCAATCCTCGCCCCACCCCCTTGGCAACTGCGATTTTTTTTTTTCTTTTTTTTTTTTTTTTTTGCTGCGAGCCTTGTTGTTTACCCAGCAGGTGGATGTGACGTCAGGGACGCACAACAGCAAAAAATAACAACATCTCCCTCCGCGACGTGTTGGCCTCTCGCGCGCCTTATTTATTTATTTGTTCCGGGAGGCCGGGGGAGGGGGGTGGGTGCCAGCGCCCGAGTGGCTCGGGGAAGGGGGGCGAGCCGGTTCGCGCTCCGGGGGTGGCTTAGGGGTGCGTAAGATGGAGAAGGGGCCCCGGCCGCAGCCCAGGGGGCGGGCGGGGTAGCGCCCCCGGCCCGACGTCGTCCGCGCCTCTGCCGCCGCCGCTGGCGCTGGCTGGGCTCCGGAAAGCTAGTCCGGAGCGGAGGAATCTATTGTTATTTATTGTGTGGCGGTTGCATGCTGTACTCGCGGCGGCCCGGCCCTCGCCCGGGAGTGCGTGTGTGTGCGCGCGTGTGTGCGCGAGTGAGTGTGTGCGCGGGGGTGCGCGCGCGGGCGGGAGTGGGCGCGCGCGGGGAAAGGCCCGAAAACACCTTAGTTTGCACCGAGAGACCATTTGCAGCGGGTGAGTTTGTATTTTTCCATTTCTGCTCCACTTTTTCCCAAGCCGCCTCCTGCCTTGTTTCCGACCACTTTAAACAACAACACCACCAAAAAAAAAAAAAAAAAAAAAAAAGAAAAAGAAAGAAAAAAGGAAAAAAAAAACTTCTTCCCATCTCCCGGCTCCACGTGCATCTCCCCCAGCCCTCCCCAGAGGCAGCCTCTCTCT
Organism: Pseudorca crassidens; assembly: GCF_039906515.1. Lineage (NCBI taxonomy): Eukaryota > Metazoa > Chordata > Mammalia > Artiodactyla > Delphinidae > Pseudorca > Pseudorca crassidens. Next base: position 88,469,039 of record NC_090305.1, on the reverse strand, counting down.
CCCCCGGGTCGGGGCCCGGGCTCCCGGGTGGCTGGGGGCTGCGGGCTGGCGCGGGGGGCGGTGGAGGGGACTCCGGCGGCGCCCGCACTCTTGGGTGCATTTCCATAAGTCAAATGGATGGGGGGGGGGCTACGGCGGCTGCAGCGGCGAGGAGGCGATCTCTCCTTCACCTCGGCCCCTTCACGCGTCGCTCTGCGCTCTCCACGGTTGCAGCGGGGAGAGGAATCGAGAATCCCAGGCCGCCTGGCGCAACTTTCGGTGTCCGGCGTCGGGGTGCCTGCCCAGAAGCCGGGCGGGCGCGGGGCCCGGGGTCGGGTCCGCGGCGGGAGGGGGTGCGCGCCGGGTTCCTCTGGAGCCCAAAGTTTGGACTTGGAGCAAACTTTTTCCTTTCGTTCTCCACGAGTGTTTTCCCCCTCGGTGCCCCGGAGCTGCTCCGCGGGCCTCAGCGGAATGACTGAGAACGTCTGCGCGCTAGGCCCCGCGGCTGGGGACGTCTCCGGTGCCACGCACGCCGTGCCCCGAACTCGGCGGCGGGGGCACTCCTCTGCCGCACCCCGGAGCCCAGAAAACTCACACACACACCCGCGCACCTCCAGCTAGACACGTACCCCCTCGCGCGCTCGGCCCGGCGAACCCAGCCTCCCCGCGAGGGATCCGAGGCCGCCGCGGCCAGCTCGGCGGGTGGGAGTGGGAGCAGGGTGCGCTGCGGGGAGTCGCCGCGCCCGGATTCCTCTCCGCTGCACCACACGCACTTTCTGGGTGTACGCCCCTCTTAAGCCTGGGGAACAGGGGGGATTTCCCAAGTCCTGATATGTCCTGAGACGTGCGCGAGTCGCCGAGACCCTTCGGCCCTGTCCCGGCGGCCGACCGCTCTCCGTTCCTCTGCTGCGCGCCGCCTTCCTCCCGGGCTCCCCGCGCTCCATTCCTGCCCCGCAGAGAGGATTCAGCTGAGGCAGCCGGCGAGCCGCCGGGTGTGCGCTTCGGGTGGGGACCGCGGTGGCGGCGCCGGGAGCCGGAGGAGTTTGCCAGTTGCCGCGGGGTCGCGGTCATTCGCTGCCTCCGCCTCCCCTCGCCTCCGCCTCCCGCCCCCCTCCTCCCCAGATACGGCCGCGCTCGGAAACTTTGATTCCTTCTTCTTTTTGGCCCTCGGCTAGTCCCCCTCCCCACCTGTTGTGAGCTCCGCCTTGGTCCCCGGAGACTGGCGGTGACACACGCGGGCGCCGGGGAGCTTCGCGCCCAGAAACAAAGTCTCAGGCCCCCCTCCCAAGTGTTTGCTTCGAAATCGCTGCCTGCAACCCGCCCCCCCCCGCCCCCGATTGCGGCGCAGCTCCCGCCCCCTGTGAGAATAAGGACTAAACAAACAGTTGTAACTCCAAACCTTGCGCTTGCGATCGTATCCCTATTCCACCCCCTCCCCCTTTCCTCCCCCCCTCCTTTTTTGTTGTTGCAACTTTGTAAGATCCCGGGGAAGGTGCTGAGACTTAGGCTCAGGCCGATTTCCCGGTCTCGGGATCCTTGCAGGGAATCCCTGGGCCACATCCTCTCTTCCCTCCACGCGCGCTCGTGGGTCTTTCGAGCCCGCCGCCCTCTCGGTCTTGGCCCCCCAGGCTACTCATTTATCCCGCCCCACTCAGTTCCCCCCAACCTGCACCGGGAAGATTTGCTGAGGGTCGCCCCGGTTTCTTGTCGACCGCAGAATCCGAAAGTTTGCAAGAAGAGGATAGCGCGCGGCGAGCAAGCGGGCCAAGGGGCAGCAGCTGCGGCGCCGGGGACCATGGTGCTGCCGGCGCCTCCTCCGCGGGCGTGAAGGCGGCACTCCCACTCCCTCCCCGGACTCCGCGGGTAAGTCGAGGCGGCCGCGGGCGGGGGCGCGAGGGCCGGTGACACTCTAGAGCTTCGGGCTGTACCCGGGGGTCTCTGCGCCCAAAGCCCCAGCATGGGCGGCGCGAGCGCAGCGATCTGGCGCCGGAGCCAGGAAATGTGCCCATCCTTAAGCCGGTAGGTGCTTTGAAATACTGGACTTTCTCCTTTTTTCCTCTTTTCTTTCCGAAATCCGAAAATCTGGAGATCAAAGTTTAGCATGGAGTGTAAAGTGCTCTGATAAAATATGATGACATCCCTCGCTCCCCTTCTCACCCCCCCCCTTTTAACTGTTAATTATTTCCAAGTCATTGTGTCCAAATACCCTTGCCGGGCTGATTACAAAGTGTATTGATTTAGTCTGGGCTCATCCTACACGTTCGTCTTAATTCCTTTTCCTTGTGCTAGACCAGAAAACCCGAAATGAAACTTATTTTCTTCCTCTGAGCCCCGCCCCCTCCCCCCCCAGCCCTCATCTGTGAGGCTTGGGCAGAATAATGGAATTAATCTAAACATTTCATTTGGTTGTATTTGAGCTTTTCCAGCCCATTTATGAGGGGCTGGTGTTGCTCTCATGTCCGGTCACAGGTATTTTCCAAGTTCGGGTTTCCCTTTTTGTTACTACTCTTTGGACAGGAATGTTGGAGGGCCATTCTCTATTCCCCCTGAAAGGAGTGTACACATTGGAACCGTCTACACTTTACCTTTGGTCGTCCGTAGGCTTCAGGATTAGGGCTGGCACAATAGCTGAGTTGAGAAAACCTGAGGGATAGTTAAGAGATTTTTTCTCCTGCTGAAAATACATTGAAGAGTATTTCCAAATTTTTTACCTTTCATCTCCCTTCCCCTCGGTTTTTCCACAGTGAGAATCAATTTAGGGAGAGATGTCTTAACTAGAATTTGAAGAGAAATGGTAAGAGTTCAGGTGTTTTCTACCAAGGGTTATCCTGTATAATTGAGACACAGGAGTTCCTATTATTTTTGGTTCCAGAGAGAAATCTATTGAATCTTTTTGAGAATTCCACTAGAGTTTTGATTCGCAAAGTGAAAATACCCATCTCTTTAAGGCCAGGAAAAGAAAATTGGGCTCACAGTTTTCAGAGATCAGGAATGAGTCTTTTCCATCTCTGACTTCTCTGCTTGAAAGGTCTCATAATTAAAGAGTATTAAAAATATTAAAAGGAACTCAACTAGTTACCATTCAAACGGTGTTAGCTAAAATCTCACTGCAAAGGGGGGGAAAAAGGTTTAACATCTTGTCACTGGCTGCACCCCACTTCACCCCCCCTTAGTCTTTGGATTAGTCATTGTATGAGAGGGAGAAAAAAAATCAGTTTTTTTTTGTTTTTTTTTTTTGGAAAAGTAAACAGCCTCCAACTGCTGAACCTTGACAACCCAAATTAAGGAAGCAGGAGAGATCAAACAGAACTGCTGCTGGGTGGTTGTCAGGAGCTCTACACGGAGAACCCTGGACTATTCGATCAAGCAGCAAAGCTATATATTCACTAATGCAGAAATGGACCATTGCAAATGCTGATCTTTGTGGTGCAAGCAGAGGCTTGCTTGGAAGGAAATATTCAGCCCCTCTCCAGGCAGCATTTGAGTTCCTTATAGATGCTGAGTAGCTAAACAAGTTATTTTTATAATGCAGACTTATTTGTGAAGAGAATGTACCCAAAAGGGCGTTAAAAGGATAGTAAGTCTTCTAGAGGTTGTCTTGCTACCCAGAACTGTGCAGTGGAATTCTTTTTTACCAACATTAGACTCCTACACTAGAGTTAGATAACGTTTTCTCACATCAAGTTTAGAAGATCTGCCTTGTCAGGGAAGCCAAGGTTTTGTATGTGAGGGTTGAAATCTGATGTGAAGCTCAAAAAAAAAAAAAAAAAAAAAAAAATCAAAAAAAAAAATTCCCTGGTGATGAAGTTTTGTGTCAGCCCACTCTTGGAATTTAAAAAGGCGAGAGGGAGCATTCTCCAGATTAGACATAACCTCTTTTTTTAGATTGACATTCAGCATGACCACGTTGCTACTTCTATTCAGGTTCTCTGTAACTTGTCCTTGCTTGTTGTCTAGGAAAATTTAACTGCTTTGCATTTTTAAAGGGAGTAGTAACAGTAATTACTTTAGCATTTTGTTTTCACAGGTTTATCAGAGTATAATGAAAGAAGCATCAGCTTTTCAAATTAACTGACTCAAATTAAGGGGGTTGTATTGCTGGAGACCTGTGAAAGATTTTGTGTTTATATTTAAATGCTGGAGTATAAACTGTGTAACACTTTTTTTTTTAAGCTATAAACTATCCCCAAATTAAATGTCATTTCAAATTAAGTAGAACAAAGTAGGAAAAAGGACAACTAAACACAGAGAAGAATAAAAATAATTGTCATTGAAGGATTGCATTTGTAACGAACAAATGTCAATCACATAGTAAGCACTTTGTGTTTTTCTAAGTCAGAGTTTCATAACCAGAGTGCCCAACATGTTTCAAAGTCTGTAGCTTTTATTGGATATACCTTTTATTGTATCATTAAACAATGTGAGTTAAACATACACATGGATGCTATTAGGCAATTTTCTGCAATATGTAATGTTTTTTAAAAAGCTGTAAATACTTTCTAGTTAAATCATTTGTACCAACAATAACAAAAGTTAACTGGGTTAATGTTGAGCCTGGGCATGGTTTTCTGTTACTAAGTTTTTCCTTGCTTCCTTGCTTCTCTTAAGACTCTAGCCCCGGCCTTTGCATTCGGAGGCTCTACTGAAGGATAGGTCTGTTCTCAGCAGTTGTTTAAATTAACAGAGGAATTGTGATATTTCCTCAACAAATATATTTATACCCCCCACGTCCAATGCCAACATAAAGGAAGAGAAGCGAGTATAGAGCCGATGTGACAACTTATTTTGAACCCAGCATCCTCTCTGCAGCCAATCTTATTGTGCTGTTGATTTGGTTTTCAGGTTTTACTTAAGATGCAAACTCACTTTTGAAATGTTATCTTGTAAAGAGTCTGCATCCCGCAAACGTGTGTGTGTTCAATTTAGGTGTTATAAAGTACCGATTACTTTTCGGTGGGGATGCCAAGAATATTTACAGGTTATTGCAAGGATTCTGTCTTTTAAAAATAATCTTAGGTACCCGTTAATAAAATTTAAATAGATTGCAGGCTGTCAGAAAATAGTATAAATTTTGTTTATGATTCAGTTACTTTAAGGTACTTACATTAAAGAAACTCATTTAACCCCTGACTGAAGAGCATTAAGTGGGGAGGCAAGCCCTCCAAAGAGCTCCTACTGCCCTTTGCTCTCCCGATAATCTTAAATTACTACAATTTAATTGCAGCTTCAAGGCACCGAGCAGGAGCTGGTTCTCTGTGGCTGAAAAGGGGTTTCCAGAGCATAGCTAGATTTGCACAGGTGGTCTTTTTGTTTCTCAAATAAATTTTTTTGCTTAGGGCTTTTTCTTTTCCTTTCTTATCCTGTTAGGTGTCATACTCCTTTTACAGAATTCCGTCATAGTAAATGTCATTTTTGCTAAGCCAGCAATATTGTTCTTTTTTTTTTAAGTATGTTTTTTGGACCTAGAGTATGTAAAGGTCTCCAGCAAGTAGGGGTTTGTCTTCTAAAGAAAATAACCTTAAGAGAGTCATCTGCTGAATAGACAGGTGAACTTTATACACCAGCCAACGTGGACTTTTACTGTTTGTAGGGGATTTTTTTTTTTTTCTTTAGTTGATGGTAGTAATCCCACCAGGTGATCAAACACTGAGTTTGTAAATCAAGCCAGCGAGCCAAGTGAGTTGGGCTGGTGTGATTGCTAAACGATCTTTCCTGTGCCTCGTTACACTGGTCTGTGAGTCACTGTGCCACACGTGTGCCATCCGAGGAACCATCTTAAACTGATCTTTAAAAATCTTTCTCTTCCTTGGTGCTTAGCTGAATTAAGGTTAGAGGTTCCGAAGCTAGAACGTCAGCGGGCCGCGAGATGAGACACATTCCTGAAACAGGGAAACCTGGCCAAATATGGGGTGTCTTATACATGACACTTGTTTTTTTTTTCCCCCCTGGGACCCACATAGTTTATTTTGATGTGCATGTGACGATGTGGTTAATGGAAATTAAGCAGATTTGGCTTGCGCTGCCAACCTAAAAATAAATGTTGTGAGGAACGTTTGATTTCAAGAAGTGCTTTGGTTTTGCATCCCATAGATAATGTTCTTGCGATCATGGCTGCCAAGGCTGGCATTCTGGAAAGGGGAAGTACAGTGGGGTAAAGCGCATGGCAGTCAGGGAAGACAATTTGACAGTGTCCTTTGTTTCTTTAGTATATTACCTTTATTAATTACAGTCAGCTGGGGCTAAGGCATTTTTCAGGCCTTATTTAGAAGTCAGCTCCCATTCACAAGAAGGTTGTGCCAGAAGCTGCATCCTTTTCCTCGTACTGTTTTACCCAGTCGTGAAAATCTCTTGACCGAATTAGCTTGAGGATGTCTCTGCGAGACTTGCGTTTCTTTTTGAAATCCCCCGACACCAGTTTTTAATTCATGCCCTGCCTTGTGTACAACAGGTGTTTGGTAGTGATTTTATGGGATCGAAAGTGAGAAAAACATTTCCTCCCTAGCCAGCCACTGGGAGAACTGGCTGCCTGAAAGAAAGAATCTGGAACTTGAACATGCATATAGATGGGTTTTTCCGTATGACCCGCCCCAAGCTGTTTGCTTTTAAGCAAGTGGGGGAGGGGCTCCATCTTGTGCCTTGGTATTTACCGTTAAAGTTGTAGTAATTTAAGACTATTGGAAGAGTGCAAAGGGCAGTGGAAGCTTTTTAGTGGTCTTGACGCTTGAAGCTGCTCACGTGTGGGGTTAAATTAGTTTCTTCAATCTGAGTACTTAAAGTAACTAAATCGTAAACAAAATTTATATTAGATCCTGACAACTAATAATCTATTTAAATTACATTAGAATATCTGGACAAAAATTTAATTAAAGACAGAAGTACTGTCAAGCCCTGTAAATATCTTGACAGGTCTATTCAATTGGAACCGATATCACGAAATATTTACATATGTCTGGTGTGTTCAGGAACATCTCGGCAGGGCCTGTGCAAAGCTAATTGCACTTTCTTTCCAAATCACATTTTCAATAAAATAGGTTCTTTTTTTTTTTTTTTTTAAATGAAGGAGCATGAACACATGCAAAATCGTGTTCAAGTGTTCTGTTTACTATTTAGTTGTCTCTACTCAGGACCCCTCTCAGATGGGTTTATTTCCTCTAACTGCTGCTAATTCAGACACAAAGCTAAAATGGAGGAATCACTGATCAGAACGCTCCTGTCCTTCTGTGTTATTTCAACAGTTTGAAAATGTCTGGGGCTAGCATGTTAGAGGACAATTTGCTCAGGGGAGAAAAATGGACCTGAACCTGGCATTATTGGGTCCCTGTTTGTATTAAATAGAAGATACTCACTTAGGATGGGACAGAGATGTTTTCCTGAAATTTATTTTTGGATACAGACTCACTTATTAGTAGTAATGCACGTGGACATTCACAGTTTGCCAGATTCTCTGGTTTTAGCTAATTCTGTGATCAGCTTTATTGGCTGGGACACTGAATAACAGTTCTAGCATCAACTCAAAAGCAGAATTTCCGAGGTTTCCTTTTCTCCCTCCTGGCTCTGCAGTTGAATCATAATGTGACTTTTCTTGCTTCTGGTTCCTTGTCTTCGAATTAGGGGGAGTGTTGAAGGTATGTTCTTCGAGCTTAAAGATCTAAGGGCACCGGGGCTGTGCAGTTACTCAGACTTTTAAAGACGTCCTTGGTGCTCTCAGGACAGTGACTGCAGCTCCTGGGGGGAGGGAGTGATGTGAGTTCGGCATGAGTTTCTCCTGTCCCAGAGCCTCTCCCCTGAGTTGGTGATGCCCCATCAGAGGAGCTGGAGGCTTCCTCTCCCGGGGACAGGTAAGCACAGAGGTGGAGGCGGATACTCCTATGCAAAGTGGAAGAGGGTTATTGTTGGTCCGAGTTCAACATGTTTCAAACCGAGTTCCCATGCTCACCTGCTTCCAGGTCATTGTGTGTCTGTGCGTGTGTACATGTTAGGGGGGATTTATTAAAACACAGATGGTTCGATCAGAACTTCTGCAGACAGACGTGCGAATGTGCATTGTTCACAAATCTCCCCTGGGGTAATTCTGATGCCCACTACACAGAGACCCTTGGACCAAGTGATTTCTGCTCCTAAAGCTTGTGGAACTGAAATATTGATCTTCACTTGGATTTTACCGACTAATTTTTTTGTTTTATCTTGAGACCTGTGTTCTTTTTAATGTGTTTGGATTTCTATTAAGAATCAAAGCTGGTGGTTTTTAAGTATGCACGAGGATTGGAATCACAGCAGAGCTGTCATTCCAAACACAGACATAGTCGCAGTGTGCCTGGGTGTACAATATTGGGGCAGGGGGCGGGCAGCCTTTGCATTTCTGAATAGCTCCCCGTGTGATTCTGATGCCCCCCGAAGTGGGAGAACTGGACTCCTCAAAGATCAGCATTGGAGGAATCTTATAACTCTTCTTAAGGGTTTAACTTTACTGTTTGGACTTCATGAAACCTAAGAAAGGAATATGGGTTCCCTTTCCAGAGGCAAGCACCAAAAGAAACATTAGATACTTAGAGAAATAGAGGCAGAACAAGAGCCTCACAGTTCAGGTGAGTGGTAGAAACAACGTGGCACATCGGTTGTTCTCACCAAGTACCAGACATGTCTTTTCAAATTATGCCTCTCTTGCCTCCATGTTTCCAGTGGGCATTGTCATGTTGTAGCTACCAATTAGTGTCAGATGGCTTGCTGGAATTTTTTCTTCTCCAAGTATTTCGTCTTAATTTAAAAATCTGAACTGTTTACCCATTAGATTAACCCTGCTGGCATAAGTACGTTGATTTTCCTAGGCATCTTGGGAAATTCTCTCTCATTGTATGTGATGGGGCCTGCAGGAATATTGATGGAAGTAGCCTCGCCAAGGATGCCACACAAATAAAGCAAGCAGAATCCTAAGACAAATGCATCCTCCAAGATTATGAGAGATAAAATGCTAAGGAGGCTTGTTCAACTATTCAGGGCTTCCGCTAAAGATCTCTCCACTACGGTCAAAAGAGTTATTTAAATGAAAGTTGTGTAGATGTTTTTCGTCTGTATTAGTGATGTACCTTTTGAAGTTACCCAGCAATAAAGCGTTGGTCCAGAATGCCCTCACCTAAACTAAAACATAAAAACTTGCCACTTGACTTCGGGTGTGGCTTCATTTTAATAGATACCCAAAAAGTGGGCATTGTTTCTGTCTCGAGCTTCACAGTTGCTTGGGCTCTGGGTTTGGGTGGCATTTGGAATATCCCTGTAACACAAAGTTCTTTTATTTCTGTTCAGACGCTGAAGGGCTTAAAAAACAATCTCTGATGGGCCAAGTTTTAAAACTAGAGTGTCTCTAACTTTGCATGGAGGGTTTCTATAAAAGATGAAAAACGGGACTGGTTGAAAAAGTAGAAAGTGCATTGTCGAGGCTGCATGGTCTTTACTACAACTGTCAGCAGTGGATGAAATCTACAACGTGATGTTAAATCACTCTGCCTTGTTTGTTGAAAAGATGTTAATCATTTCATTAAGAAAGATTCAGTAATTAACTGATATATCATTAGGGTATCAATGACAGACCCTTTCTAGTGACGTAGTACAGAAATTTTCTAATAGAAAGTTTGCTGCATTTAATTATTTGGAAGAAAGTTAGTTGAACCTTGAGAGGCGGGGGTTGGGTGGGACCTCTTTAGAGAATATCGCTGTCCACATCCAACTGTCAATAATTTTGGAGAAGATAGTCTATTACAGTGGAAAATGGTTCAATCTCGGGTTTTCTCTTAGGGGCTCCGTCAGGCGTGTTGTTGCAGACCCGCTGTTTTGCATGCCTTCTCTGGGCTTAGGGAAGGGTTCAGTCACTTAAGTGTGTTCATCTTATTTTCTAAATAATGGCTTTTGTTGCAGTATGATGGCCTGTTGACAGTAAACGCGCCGTCCTAACTTGGGTAAGCTTACAACAAATTCTTATACTTGTAGGAGCAAGTTATCCTCACTGCTCACTGGGGATGCTTCTCCCTTTTGTCTCACTGTCCTTAAGGCAACAGCAGCACAAGGTTTAAATATTGTGGGATGGGGATGTTGTTGTGGATAGGGTGTGTGTGTGCGGGGGAGGAATCAACTCCCCATCTGGCAAAACATTTACCTTAGACCCCTTTGTCCCCAGATCATACATAAGATATGTTTCTAGCTTATTCTTCCGGTGCGTGTAGATGTGTTTCTAGCTTATTCTTCCGGTGCGTGTATTTGCGTCAACTCAGAATTAAAAAGATACTTAAGGAGAGATGTCGTTTCTGTGTTTGTTTTTGTTTATTTCAATTAGGAAGCAGGACAGTAGCTTTTACTAGCTACAGAAATCATCTCTGTGTCAGAGAGGACTTTTCCCTGGCAGAATACTGAGGTGGGAAACTTCTTCAAGGTAGCTGTGAGACTTTTGAAAATGGTGCAAATGGATTTTATATGGGGGTTTTGGTATTGTAACAAGTGCCCCAGTTGTTGAATAAAATGCGATGCCTTGGCCTCAAGCGCTTCGATCTGTGAGTTGAGAGAGACTTTGGAGGAAAGAAACCCGGCAGATACTTACAAAGCAATTTCTCTTAAAACTATGGCTTACAGCTTTTGATTTTTGTTACGAAATGTGTAAGACACCAAAAAATTGTAATTCAGAGAATAATTCAGTGGGCCCCCATGTACCTGCTGCTCAGCTTCAGAAAGAATGTATTTCTGATCCAGGTTGCAGAGGCTCCGGCATGTCTTAGCCCAGTCCTTCTACCCTGGAGGTGACCTCTGCTCTCAGTTGGCTCTTTTCCACCCCATGGCTTTCATTATACTTTTAATACATAGGATTGTATTCCCCCAAATACAGGGTCTTCTTCTGCATGTTCAAGATGTGTTTTGATGGTATCCCCCTGTATGTGTCCTTTAGTAACTTGATTTTTTTTGTTCAGTACCATTAGTAAAATTCATTCATATGAATACATGTGGCTGTATATTCATTTTTCCGTGTGAACCTTTTAAAGTGCTGAATATTAATTCAAGACAAGCTCTTCACGCTTGAATTTAAAACCCAGCAGCGTTCTGCAGTCCTGTACGTTGAAAATGCAGGATGGATGTGAAACTGTCAGTCCTGGCCACGTCTTCATAATATGCTCGTTTACCCGTGTTTTCTTGTTTGTTTGTTTGTTTGTTTTGTTTTGTGGGGGGGAGGGAAAAACTTTAAAGTCAAACATTTACCAGGGAATTTGCTTTCAAAAAAATAATAAATCAAGTGGCTGATCTCTTACATTGAAGGAGGAAAAAAACAAAACAAAACAGACGAGGCATTCATTTGAAGGATCCTAGCCATTTTCTCATTCTAATTTTAAAGACTTGGTTTACAACTTCACGGTTACATATGCAGGGTAGCAAGTTAAAAAGCGATGTTTAATTAACAGGCACTTTATACTTCTGTATTCTTGTTATGATATAAGCACCTTGTTCTTCAGAGTAGAAAGTGATTTCTGCGTATTTTCAAGGACTGGCATCTTTATGGTAAGAAAGCCACATAAATAAAGATATGCTCAGATGAAAATCGGAACATGTTTTTAAAATAGTGTGTGTCTCCTTTCAGCTCTGTTATCAAACTTGCTGCCTAAGCCGGAGCTGGTGCTCTGTCATTATGCTAATGACCAAAAGAATCGATGATGCGGAACTAGATGAAATCAGGGGTATAATCGGAGAGAGTTATCAGGTTTTTTTGTCATTAAATTTAGTGATAAATAATACACTGTTCATTTTGAGCAGAGAGAACATATTTAATTCTGATGTGTACAGAGTATCGATTTAGTTAGGCTTATGGCTGAGTAAAACGATCATCTTTTGTAATTTCAGAGGAAAGATGAAAGGCATTTGTGTCAGCCTGGCTGGCTGACTCGGGCCATAGAATTGTTTACCTTGACCAGCCAGGGAAGGGTGGGAAAACTTTTTTTCCTCCTCCTCCTAGGCAACTTGGATATTTGTACTGACATTTTATTAGGAATATCAGGTACTCAGTAAATAGCATAAATGACTGGGGAGGTTAAACAAAATGAGTGTAAAGGTAGATAGTGTTTCCCTCAAGAATGGAGAAAAATATAACAAAGGGGAAATGTTTGGACAACGCTCTCTTTAAAAGACGGGTGTGTGTTAAACAGGGCCCATTAGAGTCAGTGTTGCCCATTAAACAATGGCTTTAATTTAAAACTTTTTTTGAGTTTCTCATAACAAATAAAGTTATACTTGGTAACGGTTTATTTAAGGAGAAGTCATCCTTGTAACTTAGCATCTTTTTTTCCAGGTTCCTGAAACCTTGGGGGAAAACACTGGCGCTGCCTCCTTTGTTGCAAAGGGGTTTCTAATGCACTTCTCCCTAAAAGACATGCTTCCGTGGGTAGAGTCAGCAGTCCTTTTACTACTGTACAGCAGTACCAAGTGATAAGAGAGAAAAGAGTAATTAGCTATGTTTTATAGGACGTAAAGAAAGGGTGATGGAAGTCTATAAAAGAAGAAAATCAGATCAAAGGCCACCGTGATGTTATTTTTTGAAAACGCAGTGTAAAAACGGTTCTCTTGATAGCAGAGACCCCCATCCCGGCTTGGCCAGCTGTGTTCTGCCATTTTCCTTTCCACAGTCCTGTCCATCCTTGGTTGGGTCTTACCAGCCATACCATCTGCCATTCCAGCGGCGGCCTTTTCGGTGGGAAAGCCGGCCAATTGGGTCAACTTTTGTGACCTGGCGTGTGTCCACTGGGAGCTCAGATCAGGTCAGGCTCATTTTTAGGTGTGTCCGAAGCCCAGATTTCAACTTAGTGCAAGGCTGTGGAATTTATTTCCCAAAGTGCTGCCCAAACTCTGTTCTTTTTTTCTTCAGCTGCCTCCTTGGGCTGAGATGATTGCTTAATGCTCTTAATTATGCTGGATCCCTCTGTATTTTCAAACACCTGTGCGTAATTCAGATCACGGGTGGTCACAGAGCCTGGCTCACTGGACAGCTTCGCCTTCGGAATGGGGAAATCCCAAGGAACCTGACCACGGACCGTGTGTCAGGGGGCTGAGTAGCGGCTTAAAAGGATGGAATGTTTCCCTTGAACTTCCACTGTGCCACGTGAAAGATCCTTAGTTGCTGGGTTGGGGCGAGTCTTAGAATGAATACCTCAGAAACAATGTTTTAAAAAATCAACTCTCATTCATTGCTGGTGGGAATGCAAAATAGTAAGTCACTTTAGAACTAGACCGTTTGGTGGTTTCTTATAAAACCAAGCTTACTCTTCCCAGGAGATCCAGCAATCCTGGATCCTTAGTGTTTATTCAGAGCAGTTAGAATCTTAACGTCCACTCAGAAACCTGCACGTGAATATTTATACCAGCTTTGTTCGTAATTGCCCAAACTTGGAAGCAGCCAAGGTGTCCTTCAGTACGTGAATGGATAAATACTAAGGTACATCCAGACAATGGAATGTTATTCAGCACTAAAAAGAAATGAGCAGTTAAGCCACAAAAAGACATGGAGGGCCCTTAAATGCATATTACTAAGTGAAATAAGCCAATCTGAAAGGGCTATATACTGTGTGATCCAAATTACATGATACTCCGGAAAAGGCAAAGCTGTGGAGATAACGCAGAGATCAGTGGTTGCAGGGTGGGGGGAGGGAGAGACGAATAGGCAGAGCTCAGAGGATTTTTAGGGTAGTGAAAATACTCTGTATGATACCATGATAGCGGATGCATGTCATTATACATCTGTCCAAACTCACAGAATGTGCAACACCACGAGTGCAATTGCACCCTAGACTACAGTCTAGTGTAGACATCACTTTGATATGCACTGGGAAACTGAAAAATTTATGTGATTTGCTTTATCGTGATACTCGCTTTACTTTGGTGGTCTGGAACTGATCCTGAGCTGTCTCTGAGGAGTACCTGTACTTGGTCTTCCCGTGTATGCATTTATATTTTCTTCCTCTGCAAAGAAACCCCATTTGAGGACAGTGCCATCAGGACCAACCTGTGTCTCTGATGTTTGTAACATATATGAGACCCAGGGGTACCTACAGGCCTCTGGAGCTGTAAGATGTTTCTCTGGATATACGTGTTATACCTGTGTGTGTATACACTTGCGTGTGTACGTGTTTGGGAGGTGTATATTGTGAACGGAATAAGATAAGGTTGAGGATCTGGAATTGAGTTTTAGTGAGTGGTTCAGATTTTCTCAATCCTTCAAGGTTAGAAGTGCATGGGTCCCATCACTTCTCCATGAAACCCACTAGTGACGTCTTTCCTTTTCCATGGGCTCTGATGGTCGTACTGAGTACACTTTGGTTCGCAGGTTGGAGCATGGATTAGCTGTGAGGTGAAGACACGCTTGCTGTATGTATTAAATACCAACTTTTGAGAATCTGTGACAACCAAGCCAGGTTACCTAGAATGTAAATAGCCTATGAAACACGCTATCTGTAAAAAAGTAGAAGTAAGATCCAAGTCTCGTGGAACTTTTGAAAATTCAAACATCAAACTAAAAGTGAGAGTGGACCAGCTATGGGATCTGTGGGCCCGGTGCAAAATTAAAATGGGGGGGTTCCTTGTGAAATACTGTGAAATATTAAGAATTTCAAGATGGTGGCAGCAAAACATTAAACCAAGTTGGGGCCCTTCAGAGCACGGGGCCCTGTGTGACTGCACGGGTCACACCCCCATGAAGCTGGTCCTGCTTGGGATTCATACACTGTCTTGAAGGGCTTTGCTTTTTTGTACCAAGGTTTCCTCTCCTGCAAGACAGGAGGACAGGGCTGGGACAGACATGGCAGGCTGAGCCCCTCCTATGCTGCTTACTCAGCAATCTTGGCTTTCTCTCTATTACTGAACCCAGATTGGGTTGCAAATCCCTGTGAAAGCACATTCCTCTTCCTGGGTTGTAAGATCCGTTGAGTGCAAAATATTGGTCATCCTGTGCACGAGGTGTTCTCTGCAGGCATTTTGCAAGGTCCTGTGAGGGAAGCCAGTCCTGTTCATGCTGTCCTTTTCCTTCTTTGTCTTTTTCTTCTCTAGCCCTTCTCCCAGGGTCTTGATCCTTTGACTGTACCTTTGCTCCCTGTCACCTTCATTGCTTTTCGTTGTCACCTGCCCTTGACTTCATCCTGGGAGAGGTCTGCTGGACCTAAAATCTGAAGGCAGCCTCAGAAAAGAGTTTTTGCTCTTGTTAATTTTTTAAAAAAATTTATTTATTTTTGGCTGCGTTGGGTCATTGTTGCTGTGCGCGGGCTTTCTCTAGTTGCGGTGAACGGGGTCTACTCTTCGTTGCGGTGCGCGGGCTTCTCATTGCGGTGGCTTCTCTTGTTGTGGAGCACGGGCTCTAGAGGCACAGGCTTCAGTAGTTGTGGCACGTGGGCTCAGTAGTTGTGGCACGTGGGCTTAAGTAGTTGTGGCATGCGGGCTTCAGTAGTTGTAGCTCGTGGGCTCTAGAGCGCAGGCTCAGTAGTTGTGGTGCACGGGCTTAGTTGCTCCACGGCATGCGGGATCTTCCCGGACCAGGGCTCGAACCCGTGTGCCCTGCATTGGCAGGCGGATTCTTAACCACTGCGCCACCAGGGAAGCCCTAAAGTGTTAATTATTAAACAAGCAGATTCTGTCTGGAGGTGCATGGGTTGATCGCCTTCAGGAACCGCAGTGAACCAGGCCCTATGTCATGGAGATGTGATTGGCTCAAGCCACACAAAATGCAAAATTCGTTTTGTGGCCTGTTGTACTTTTGCTTCGGACGGTCAGGACACCCTTACTGATGAAGATTAAATGCACTTCTCTTAACGTGGTTCAACAGGGTTTGAAAAAAAGAAGGTTTTTTTTTTTTTTTTTTTTTCTGCCGTACCAAGTTGTAGAATTTCAGCATAACGGGATGACTCTGGACTGTTTTACCTTGGGCCAAGTGGTTTTTGTTCTCTGCTGAAATTCGCAGGGATCCTCTGCCCCTCGGTAGCTTCCGTGTCCTGAGCGAGGGACTGAGTCTTTGGGACTCAGTGTATGTTAGTGGCAGTGGCGGTGCTGGGGCTTGGACCCACAGGAGGCATTAATCAGCAGATGTATGCAGAGCACTTAACAGAGCTGTTGGCTTGTCATAAACACTTGGATTTTTGGTGATGGTTTATTATTAATAAGAGTGATTCCTGTTATCTCAATTGGTGGTTTTTTAGAACCTGGTCTTGGCAGTTCACTCCCTCCTTTAAAAGGTATGATAACAAAAGTTGGGAAGATTTAAAAACTTGCCCTCCCACGCTTTCTTGCTTCCCTCCAACATTCCCCACGTCTCTCTCCCCACCGGCCTCTGCTGTCCTTCCCTCTTCTGTCGGGCACAATAGCTCTTCCTGACACAACAGCACGCGATGGTTTGAGAAGGCTGTGAATGCTGGGAGGATGTTGTTTGAGCTGACACGGGGGCCGTTTCTGGGAGCCCAGGGAGAAGGCCTGCACGTGCTTTTCTGGGGAGGGGTATGATGAGTTTGTTAGGAGCCCCCAGGGGGCCAGGCTGGGGGAGGGACTCTCCACGTCTCTGTGGCCTTCTTAGGAAGCCAAAGGTTGCCGGAAGCAGGGTGGCACCAGTGTCTGTACGCCACCTTCGAGAGGTTGCTCTTTGACTCTACTTATGTTTTGTAAATAAGTTCATTTGTACCCTTTTCTTTTTAGATTGCACATATAAGCGATATCATATGATATTTGTCTTTTCTGAGTCACAGATGTAGAAAACAAACTTATGGTTACCAGGGGATAAGGAGGGGAGGGATACATAGGGAGATTGGGATTGACATATACACACTATTATATATAAAATAGGTAACTAATAAGGACCTGCTGTATAGCACAGGGGTCCTACTCAGTACTCTGTAATGGCTTATATGGGAAAAGAATCTTAAAAAATAAAAAAGACTGGATATATGTATCTATATAACTGATTCACTTTGCTGTATACCTGAAACATTATACACAACATTATAAATCAACTGTACTCCAATAAAAATTAAAAAAAAAGAAAAGGCTGCTCTTTTAGAAGCATTTGAGGGCCTAGGGTTTTTTTTTTTTTTTTTTTCCAATAGAGAAGAACATCAGCTTCCCCACCTGCAGATCTGGTAGGGAAGGAGGAAAGGAAGGGAGAATAAGTTCCTGTGAGTGATTCCCTGTCTGGCTTTTGCCCCCCTGACAGTCCGAGGCCGTGGACATCAGAGCCTTCCTATCTGTCTATTTCCCAGATCACCTGTTGAATTTTCTCAGCACCCTTAATTTTCACACTAAACGGACTGGAAATGATACATTAGTTGGGTCAAACGTTAGACTACACAAGGGTCTTATAGTCAGGTTTGGGATTTGAATGTGTTTACGTAGTCTGTCTGTTTTATTTTTCCCGGGCACGATGTCTGGTGTTTAGTTCCTAGGGGAACAGCAGAACTGCTCAGGACAGCTCACCACGTGCACACCAGTTATTAACTTGTAATCCACGCACCCTTTTCGATGTCTCTATTTCTCCACCTCTGCCAGGGTGGCTGGAGCGTGAGCTAGCTGTGCGCTTAGCAGGTTGGGAAGGGGGGCCCGCACATTTGCCAACTGATTCCCCACGGTGGTCGTGAACCATGTTAACAGAGCTATTTCCTGTTGGTTCAGCCACACCTGTATGCAGACGGGCTTGGTCAGAACTTTTAACCGCCTCCATCGTGGTGGATGAGGGACGTGCGTGTTTGTGTATTTCTTAGTGACTGTGTAACGTACACTGGAGAAGTAAGTTATTTCACTGAACATCATGGAATTAACACATGGATTCCTCCACTTACTCATTCACGCGTTCACTCGTTGATTTGCATATTCCTCACTTGTTGTTTCATTGACCCGACATTACTACTGGGCGAGAAAGCATCACTTCCTGATCCCCTGTCTCCCCAGCTTGCTTGTACACATTCTCAGTTAGACGTTCTAACACAGCATCATTTAGACTCCCGAAGGTCATTATTCACAGAGGTCTTTGGCAACAAGCTTATGGGATTCATCTAGTTCCACCTTTTATTTACGAAATATATGGCCGCCCAGAAGCCAATGAGTCATCTATACACATAGTTACCATTCCCATAACAAATAGGGCTTTCGGTCCCATTTTCGCTATGAACACTCCACTAGGTAGTATACCAAGTATAAGCAGCCGCCTTTTCTTTCTAGCCTGAGCGCTTAATTAAAACCTGACAGATTGATTTTTCCATTAGGCCAGAAGGCAGGTGTCGTCTTGAACAATTCTTGATTTGAATTTCTTATTGAGTCTGTTTAGCTTCTTGTGGGCACACAACTCCCCCTGCCCGCCCCAAATATATGTATTTGGTGGGGACTGTTTTACACAGTGAGTTTTACACAATGAATTGGTAAAAAAACAGAAGAAAATATCTTACTAGTAAGTTCCTGTTAAAAAGGTGCTGATAGGGAATTGCTTTAATGACTGCTGTATTCTTGGCCTCTCCAGGGAATGCTGCCTGTGGAGTGATGTTGAATGGCAGTCTGAAGTCCAGGAAGCTGTCATTTCTTATCCTGTTTTTACCCCTAATGCTCCATCAGGGACAGAGTGACAAAGACATTGATGTGTCCACAACCCCTCACATCTTGGTGGATGATTTGATTTCTTTCCTTGCCTGTTTTCAGCGTTCGTCCTCCCAAAATGGCACGGAACTAACTGTCCAAAAGGATTGTTGGTCTGTTCCCTGAAATGTAAATCCCCACTTATAGATGTGAAAAAACAAAACAGAAGAAAAACACCTCTGCAAAAGCCATTTAACTCTAGTGATAAAGAGTTTCATTAATTCTAAGGACACTGACAAGGCATGTGGCTGTAGTTAAGGGTATATCCAAATCCCCATCAATGCCGTATGGGTGTCGGTCATACTGTGGCTTAGTGGTTAAGGGCAGGGACTCTGGAGTTTAGCAGACTTGGGTTTAAAGAGGCTTTTTAACACTTGTTGGGTGACTTAAAGCCTACTGACCTTTCTAAGTTGCCTTCATCTTTCATAAATATGTGTGTGTGTATAAGAGGGTGTAATAATAGAAATTACCTCATCCATTTGTTCTGTGGATTAATGGGAAAATCCACGTAGCATGTGATGCATGGTGCCTGGTAAGTGTAGGAAGGAGCTGTGCGCACGTTAGTTCTTATGATTGTGATTATTCTACCTATTGGTTAAAAGTCACATTAAATAGCTAAGGTGGATACAAGATGCGGAACTCTGCAAAGGTCACAAAAACCCGAAGGAGGCGTACTTCACCCACATGGAGTGAGTCTGAACCTCAGGTTAATCACCTTGTTGGTGTGTTTTGGAGTTTGTGTTGATTGCCTTGGTTTGATCGCTTGGCTTTTGAATAAGCTCCTAAAATATGGTTTTGTCTGGTGTTTTTCTTTGCTTCCGAAATCGGTGCAGGTGCAGAAAACAGGAAGCGAAACCTTAAGCGGCCCAAGGGAGCCTCATTCAAATCGTGCCAGGCAGGTATAATATACAAGTGTTATCACCTTACTGATAATCTGGCATGCTGTGAGTATTCCACGTGCCACGGGGATTACGGGGAGTGAAGTCATACGGCAGTTTGGCACCAACTTGCCCGGCTCCTTAGGAAGGGTGAGAGAGAGGAAAGCCCTCATTCTCGGAGATGGTGTTGAACACAGCTTCACTCGTCCAGAGGCGCAGGCTTGCTGTTGCCATTTTGTCTGTTGGCACGTCACGTTATCTTTGAGGCTGTACCTCTTGAGAGCAGGGAAGGTATCTTTCATAAATGAACTGGCACCATGTCTCTGTAGTTTAAAAGTCTACTCTGAGTTTGAGACTACATTGCATATTGCTTCATGTTCTGACATATAGAAAAATTTGAAAGTTGAAGACCCATGGCTAGAATACAAAGCTTTCCAAACGTTTAAGTATTTGGGTAGCCCAATGGTTATATCTAAAGCAAGTGTTGTCTTTAAGGTTTAATTGGGTTCTTTGTCCTGGAGGGTTTAGGGAGAGACCGTGGCTGCCTTGCCTGTGTGTCCGGGAAGGTCTCTCTCACTTTGTCTTTGGCCAGATGATCATCTTTGCATGTAGTGAGCCCTTGCACATGCATGGAATTGTATAAAATTTACCCAGCATGGCCCGCTGTTCTGGGGGAGCTACTCCACATGTATTTCTTTGTTGAACTCAGAGGCGGGTCGCCAGGTACTATGTGTCAGATGCCCATCCATTTCCTGCTTTTGGCAAGAGGGCATCTCAAATCATTTCTCTAGTTCCATGGAACAGCTGGAGCCTTTAGAGCTCTGCCCCCGTCCTCCACTTGGCCACAACTTTGTTTCTTCCTGTTTAGCTTGATTCTTCACAGCCACGGTTTGGCTACAGTCATACACACACACACACACACACACACACTCCCTCCCTCCCTCCCTCCCTCCCTCCCTGCCTCCCTCCCTCCCTCCCTCCCTCCCTCTCTGGTCTGTTCCCACCTTTTCTCGCAAGGCCAGCCTGTCTGCTTCATTCACTTCCCCAGCGTCACTCTGCTCACATCCCATATTTTCCAGCCACAGTTCTTCTCTTCCCTTTGCTCCTAAAGGAAGGGATGGGATTGGGGCTGGGGCAGGGGGACTACTTGGTTGGGAGGGAAGTACCAATAAAAGGAGAATTAAAGATAAAGGAGTGTGTTCTGGAGGGCCACATCACATATCTGTGGGGCCCCAAGTCATTGTTCAACTTCCTGTTTGAGGAAGACCCAACTCCACCAACAGAAAGAAACAAATTATTCCCATACTGACGTGCGTCGTCTCTGAACCAGGCAGAACCAGATCGAGTCTCAGTGTGGTCTCTTAGTGTTTGGTGATCTTGGGTAGGTTTCTTACCCTCAGTTTGCACTTCTGTAAAATGGTTCGATGGTGATTATATGAACCAATTAGGGATGTTGTGATGATAATTCACATTACACCAATGTCTAGCACATCCTAAACCTTCAACAAAAGAAAGATAATACGAGCCCCTATTATTCTAATGCCGGGAGGCAGCAGTTTCATTGTGCCTAGTCGAGAATCTAATAACCCAACATGTAATACAGTGGATACAGTGGATACTGTATCAGGCTGGTTCACATCCCCAGACTGGCACTTATCAGCCATGTGACCTTGGACAAGTTATTAACATTTCTGTGGTTCATTTTTTTACCCACAAAATGGGATGATAGTACCTACCACATAAAGCTAGTGGTGAGACTTAGATAAGTTAATGCATGTAATTCTCCTGGAACAGGGCAGAGAGTCTAGAAGATGGTGAGCCCTCAGTAAATCATAGGAGCTACGGTGGTTGCCTTGATTATGCCCGTATTGATTATTACTACTCCTTCCCTATCCAAGCAGAAACAACCATTGAGAGGACTCACGTAGAACTCTTTCAAATCCTTCCATCTCTTGACAGCCTGGGGGCAGACACCCAAAACTGAGACTTGGTTGGAGAGTCTTGGTTTTAAACCCAAACTCCTATCATCAGGCCTGAACATTTGGCCCTTTTTCCTTTTTGCCTCGGATGGAGACACATGGAAATAGTTTGTAGCAGTTGGGTATAGGGCGTTGGCTTTGCAAGTGGAGGATGAAAAGAACTTGCTTGCTACTTGCCGTAATTTATTTGCATTTTCATTCTTTCTTTCTCCACCCTCCAGGAGGAAGAAAAAGTGAAACTGATGTGGGAATACATCTTTGTAATTTCCTAAGTTACAGGGGTAGTGAATGAAAATACTTCACAAGGTACACACTGGTGCTTGGTGATGATGACTTTCATGGAATAGAATACGATTTGCCTCGAGTGTGTCTGGGACCACAAGTAAGGGGCTAGTCAGCAAATGCCAGAGCATGCAAAATGCTTAGTGTGTGCAGGTACAGTGGTAATGCTTTTTTTTTGTTTTTTGCGGTATGCGGGCCTCTCACTGTTGTGGCCTCTCCCCTTGCGGAGCACAGGCTCCGGATGCGCAGGCTCAGCAGCCATGGCTCACGGGCCCAGCCGCTCCGCGGCATGTGGGATCCTCCCGGACCGGGGCACGAACCCGTGTCCCCTGCATCGGCAGGCAGACTCTCAACCACTGCGCCACCAGGGGAACCCAGTAATGCTTTTATATGTGAGTTCATTCTATCCTCACAACAACCTTACCAGGAGGGTGTTTTATAGATAAGAAAATTGAGTTACAGAGAGTTTGAGAGCTTGCCCAGAGTCACATAGCTAGATATTTCCTATTTTGCCTACAATACTGTAGCAGGTCCTGTGGCAAGGACCTTGGTTACCATCTGATTCAACTGACTCTTTTGTTTGGTAAAAAGTTTGAGATATAATTCATAAATTCACCAGTTTACGGTGTACTGACTTGTGGTTTTTAGTATATTCACACAGTTATATAACCATTACCACAATCAACTTTTCACCTCCTACAAAAGAAATCCCATACCCTTTAGCATTCATAACCCCTCCCCCCATTTCCTCCTCACCCCCTCAGCACGGGGCAACAACTAATCTATTTTTTATTTCTATAGGTTTAGATATTCTGGACATTTCGTGTAGATAGACTCATACAATATGTGACCTTTTGTGTCTGGCTTCTTTCACTTAGCACAGTGTTTCTTAAGGTTTATCTGTGTTGTAGCATAATCAGTAAGTCATTCTTTTTCATGGCAGAACAATATCCCACTGTGTAGCTATACCATTCATCCTTTTTTTTTTTTTTTACATCTTTATTGGAGTATAATTGCTTTACAATGGTGTGCTAGTTTCTGCTTTATAACAAAGTGAATCAGTTATACATATACATATGTTTCCATATCTCTTCCCTCTTGCGTCTCCCTCCCTCCCACCCTCGCTATCCCACCCCTCCAGGCGGTCACAAAGCACCGAGCTGATCTCCCTGTGCTATGCGGCTGCTTCCCACTAGCTATCTACCTTACGTTTGGTAGTGTATATATGTCCGTGCCTCTCTCTTGCTTTGTCACAGCTTACCCTTTCCGCTCCCCATATCCTCAAGTGCATTCTGTAGTAGGTCTGTGTCTTTATTCCTGTCTTACCCCTAGGTTCTTCATGACATTTTTTTTCCCTTAAATTACATATATATATGTCAGCATACGGTATTTGTCTTTCTCCTTCTGACTTACTTCACTCTGTATGACAGACTCTAGGTCTATCCACCTCATTACAAATACCTCAATTTCGTTTCTTTTTATGGCTGAGTAATATTCCATTGTATATATGTGCCACATCTTCTTTATCCATTCATCCGATGATGGGCACTTAGGTTGTTTCCATCTCTGGGCTATTGTAAATAGAGCTGCAATGAATATTTTGGTACATGACTCTTTTTGAATTATGGTTTTCTCAGGGTATATGCCCAGTAGTGGGATTGCTGGGTCATATGGTAGTTCTATTTGTAGTTTTTAAGGAACCTCCATACTGTTCTCCATAGTGGCTGTACAAATTTACATTCCCACCAACAGTGCAAGAGGGTTCGCTTTTCTCCACACCCTCTCCAGCATTTATTGTTTGTAGATTTTTTGAGGATGGCCATTCTGACTGGTGTGAGATGATATCTCATTGTAGTTTTGATTTGCATTTCTCTAATGATTAGTTATGTTGAGCATCCTTTCATGTGTTTGTTGGCAATCTGTATATCTTCTTTGGAGAAATGTCTGTTTAGGTCTTCTGCCCATTTTTGGATTGGGTTGTTTGTTTTCTTGTTATTGAGCTGCATGAGCTGTTTATAAATTTTGGAGATTAATCCTTTGTCAGTTACTTCATTTGCAAATATTTTCTCCCATTCTGAGGGTTGTCTTTTGGTCTTGTTTATGGTTTCCTTTGCTGTGCAAAAGCTTTGAAGTTTCATTAGGTCCCATTTGTTTATTTTTGTTTTTATTTCCATTTCTCTAGGAAGTAGGTCAAAAAGGATCTTGCTGTGATTTATGTCATAGAGTGTTCTGCCTGTGTTTTCCTCTAAGAGTTTGATAGTTTCTGGCCTTACGTTTAGGTCTTTAATC
This sequence comes from Pseudorca crassidens, assembly GCF_039906515.1. Taxonomy (NCBI): domain Eukaryota; kingdom Metazoa; phylum Chordata; class Mammalia; order Artiodactyla; family Delphinidae; genus Pseudorca; species Pseudorca crassidens. The sequence continues at coordinate 88,445,017 of NC_090305.1, read as the reverse complement.
CATTTTGAGCTTATTTTTGTGTATGGTGTTAGGGAGTGATCTAATCTCATACTTTTACATGTACCTGTCCAGTTTTCCCAGCACCACTTATTGAAGAGGCTGTCCTTTCTCCACTGTGCATTCCTGCCTCCTTTGTCAAAGATAAGGTGACCATATGTGCGTGGGTTTCTCTCTGGGCTTTCTATCCTGTTCCGTTGATCTATCTTTTTGTTTTTGTGCCAGTACCATACTGTAGCTTCGTAGTATAGTCTGAAGTCAGGGAGCCTGATTCCTCCAGCTACGTTTTTCGTTCTCAAGATTGCTTTGTCTATTCGGGGTCTTTTGTGTTTCCATACAAATTGTGAAATTTTTTGTTCTAGTTCTGTGAAAAATGCCAGTGGTAGTTTCATAGGGATTGCATTGAATCTGTAGATTGCTTTGGGTAGTAGAGTCATTTTCACAGTGTTGATTCTTCCAATCCAAGAACATGGTATATCTCTCCATCTATTTATATCATCTTTAATTTCTTTCATCAGTGTCTTATAATTTTCTGCATACAGGTCTTTTGTCTCCTTAGGTAGGTTTATTCCTAGATATTTTATTCTTTCTGTTGCAATGATAAATGGGAGTGTTTTCTTGATTTCACTTTCAGATTTTTCATCATTAGTGTGTAGGAATGCCAAAGATTTCTGTGCATTAATTTTGTATCCTGCTACTTTGCCAAATTCATTGATTAGCTCTAGTAGTTTTCTGGTAGCATCTTTAGGATTCTCTATGTAGGGTATCATGTCATCTGCAAACAGTGACAGCTTTACTTCTTCTTTTCCGATTTGGATTCCTTTTATTTCCTTTTCTTCTCTGATTGCTGTGGCTAAAACTTCCAAAACTATGTTGAATAAGAGTGGTGAGAGTGGGCAGCCTTGCCTTGTTCCTGATCTTAGTGGAAATGCTTTCAATTTTTCACCATTGAGGACAATGTAGGCTGTGGGTTTGTCATATATGGCCTTTATTATGTTGAGGAAAGTTCCCTCTATGCCTACTTTCTGGAGGGTTTTTATCATAAATGGGTGTTGAATTTCGTCAAAAGCTTTCTCTGCATCGATTGAGATGACCATATGGTTTTTCTCCTTCAATTTGTTAATATGGTGTATCACATTGATTGATTTGTGTATATTGAAGAATCCTTGCATTCCTGGAATAAACCCCACTTGATCATGTTGTATGATCCTTTTAATGTGCTGTTGGATTCTGTTTCCTAGTATTTTGTTGAGGATTTTTGCATCTGTGTTCATCAGTGATATTGGCCTGTAGTTTTCTTTCTTCGTGACATCCTTGTCTGGTTTTGGTATCAAGGTGATGGTGGCCTCGTAGAATGAGTTTGGGAGTGTTCCTCCTTCTGCTGTATTTTGGAAGAGTTTAAGAAGGATAGGTGTTAGCTCTTCTCTAAATGTTTGATAGAATTCGCCTGTGAAGCCATCTGGTCCTGGGCTTTTGTTTGTTGGAAGGTTTTTAATCACAGTTTCAATTTCAGTGCTTGTGATTGGTCTGCTCATATTTTCTATTTCTTCCTGATTCAATCTTGGCAGGTTGTGCCTTTCTAAGAATTTGTCCATTTCTTCCAGGTTGTCCATTTTATTGGCATAGTGTTGCTTGTAGTAATCTCTCATGATCCTTTGTATTTCTGCAGTGTCAGTTGTTACTTCTCCTTTTTCTTTTCTAATTCTGTTGACTTGAGTCTTCTCCCTTTTTTTCTTGATGAGTCTGGCTAATGGTTTATCAATTTTGTTTATCTTCTCAAAGAACCAGCTTTTAGTTTTATTGATCTTTGCTATCGTTTCCTTCATTTCTTTTTCATTTATTTCTGATCTGATGTTTATGATTTCTTTCCTTCTGATAACTTTGGGGTTTTTTTGTTCTTCTTTCTCTAATTGCTTTAGGTGCAAGGTTAGGTTGTTTATTTGAGATGTTTCCTGTTTCTTAAGGTAGGATTGTATTGCTATAAACTTCCCTCTTAGAACTGCTTTTCCTGCATCCCATAGGTTTTGGGTCATCGTGTTTCCATTGTCATTTGTTTCCAGGTGTTTTTTGATTTCCTCTTTGATTTCTTCAGTGATCACTTCGTTATTAAGTAGTGTATTGTTTAGCCTCCATGTGTTTGTATTTTTTTACTGATCTTTTCCTGTACAGTCAACCATTGATGAACACTTGACTTGTTTCCCTTTTGGCTTTTGTGATTATAAGGGTACTATGAACATTCATACACAAGTTTTTGTGTTGACACATGTTTTTAATTCTCTTGGGGATATACTCTGGTGTGGAATTGTTGCATCCCATTGTACCTTTTTTGCTTAACCGTTTGAGGAGCTGCCAAACTGTTTCTAAAAGCAGCTGCACCACTTTACGTTCCCACTGGCAATGTATGGGGCTTCCGATTTCTCCACATTCTCCCCAACACTTGTTTTTTCTTTTCTTTGTGATTAACCATCTCGTTTTTGAAAATAGGAAAATGAAGCTGGGTGGATTTTAACGATTTGCTTCAAGTACCATACCCGGTGGTAAGAGCCAGGTTCTTCTCTAGGTATGGAGGATAAAGGATGAAAAGCATGATCTTTATTGCAGAAGCTCACTGTGTATGGGGGAGTCAGACTTACAGTCACAGTGCATGGTGACGGTGGCTGTTTGGTGACAAGGTATGGGAGGACTTGGAGCAGAAGATTATCTCAGACTTTAAGAAACAGAAGATTATTTAGTGGCCTGTGTAACTGAAAAGTCTGGTGGTGATTAGCTTCAGGTACAGATGGATCCAGGTGCTAAAACAGTGTTGTCAGAGAGCTGGCTGTCTCCATCTCTGTCCTTGCTCTCCCATTGATTCCTTTGTTCTTAGCTGTCTCATTTCTCTTTTGGGAAAGGTGGCCACCAGCAGACCTAGGAGTAGCATCTCCAACGGAACAGGAGTTTTTCTTTCCCCATGGTTGTAGCAGGAGGCTTACATAGGTCCCTCACTGGCCCAGTAGGTTAATGTAACCGCCTTCCAATCAGTTAGACCCAGTGTTCTGACTGGCCATATTTGCTTCAATGCCTAACCTGGACCTTAGAGTGGGGAGGGGTCAGTCCCACCTAGACCATGGGAACTGAGAGTGGGTGAGGCATGATTCCCAAAGGGAAAACCAAGGTTCTGTTTATGGAAGAATAAGAAATGATGTGTGCTTGGAGAATTGTCCATCCTATAAGTTAGGAAGTGTGCATTCACACATGACAGAAATCCTTAGTCATTCTGGCTCAAACAGTAAGGGGAAGCATTAGCTCTTTTAACTGGAAGTTCAGAGGTCGGGTAGCCTTTAGGCCTAGCTGAATCCAGTGATTTAGTTCTCAGTGATTCCCTGTCATTACCTTGGAGGCAGGATGGCTGTAGCAAGTCCTGATTGCCACAGTATCCAGAGGAAGAGAGAGGCTGTCTGGTCCAGGTACCATCTTTCGCGAGTGAGAAACTGCCTTTTAAGCAGCGTCCCAGCAGACTTCCTACGTGCTGTCTTAGGTGGAATTGCCCGTTCCCATGACCAGACAGATGTCATTCCTTTTTTGCCTTTAGCCTAGGCTTCTAAACCAATCACGGTCATCATTCATACCCCCCTCTGGGTAAGGCTGGGGCCAGCTTTCCTTGGGGCTCATGGGTCCTGTGGGAGAAGGGTGCATGTCTGAATCACGTGAAGATCGCCTGCAGGAGGAAGATGGGAATGGACAGTGAAAATCTAGTTGGCAGCGCCAAGACTGCTTTGCCTACAAGAATACAGGTGTCTAAGGAGATGCTGTGGGAATGGGAAACAGACATTTCAGGCTCAAGGAGTAGCATGGGCAAAGCTGTTCTTTCCTGATTTTTCCTATAAAACTGAAGGTATCTTGGTTAGCTGTACCTTTTCTTGTATGAATAAAGAACTTGAAGAGCAGAAAGTGAGAAGCAGGATTGGCACTAGAGCCTCTTCTCGCTCTTCCGTGGAGGTGGGACGGGCGGTTGAACGTGAGTGGTCAGCCTCAGAGCTGCCTCCCTACTGTGTGTCTTACAGCAGAATAAGCCAAGCAGAAGGATTTCTTCTTCGTTTCCTTAGCTTTTGGTTCACAGCTTTTTGCATAGCTTTAAGGACTGTAAGTGCGGGGTTGATCTGTTGGGCTGTGCACAATAATTTGCGGACGTAATGGACTTTTTGCTTTTTTTAAATAATCAGATGTTTTTCAGGGAAAGTTGTAAGTTGACTCTTTCAGGGGTGGAAGGTAATATGGAGACATGCCAGCATTTAGTTATTTTTCCCCCAGACATACATCTTACGAATTCCAATTTTTCCTCTCCCATCCATGTGGTAATAAGCTAGTAATTCTCCAATTACATGTTCAGAAAGGTATTCTTGTGATATGCCCAACTTGGAGAATTGTGATTTTATGAAACTGCCTGGTATAGCCCTCACCCATAAGAAAAGAGTTTAAATGGCCAAGATATAGAAACAACCTAGTGCCTGTCAGTGGATGAATGGATCAAGAAGATGTGGTATGTGTGTGTATATATATATATGTATATGAATACTACTCAGCTGTAAAAAAGATGAAATCTTGCCGTTTGCAACAGCATGGGTGGACCTTGAGGGTATTAATGCTCTGTGAAATAAGTCAGATGGAAAAACACATACGGTATGATTTCACATATATGTGGAATATAAAAAAAAGAAATGAAAAGACCAAAATAATGAATCAAATGAAACAAAAATGAACACTTAGATACAGAGAATAGAGTAGTAGTTACCAGAAGGCTAGGGAGGGAGGGGGCAGGCAAGAGGGTAAAATGGGTAAAGGGAATCAGTAGTATGGTGACAGATGGAAACTAAATTTTTGGTGTTGAGCTCACATTAGGGTATACAGAAATATAATTTTGTACACAGGAAACTTATATAATCATATAAACGAATGGTACCTCAATAAAAAATAAATCTTAAAAAATGCACAGGATATAAACAAATTAGTTGTATAAATATAAAAATACCATTTTAGATTGAGGTCCAGTGATAACATGTTTCCAAAAAAAAAAAGAAAAAGAGTTTATATTAATATCTTTAGTATATTTAAACCTAATCTTTCTTCCATTTGTATGAACAAATACATGCAGGTGAGATTGAACACTTTCATTTCCTGCTTACATATTAACATATCATGAACATTTTTTGGTGTCATTAAATATTCTTTGTAAGCATGACTTTTTATGCTGTGCCATAATTTATCTAACCTTTTTCTTTTTGTTGGACGTTTACATTGTTTCGAGGCTTTTGGTGCTATAAATAATGCTGCAGTTAACATTCTAGTACATAAATTTATTTGCATCTCTCATGATTTCCTTTGGATAAATTCTGCAAGTGGATTTACTGGATCAAAGGATGGTGAACATCGACATTCTCTTGGCTGTGTCACCAATTTGTTTGACATAAGATGCTTTGGTACTTTCTACCTCATAGCAGCAGGGCCAACGTTGAATAAACTAATCCTCCACCCTTTTTAGTATAGACAATTGGTTTTCTAGGCAAAAGATGGTATAGAATTCTGGTAACATGCTATTCTTTCAAAACCAATAAAATGGCTCTTTCTGCATCCTTTGGGTTTTGGCTGTTTGTAGCACTTCTGTGATTTACCTATTTGTATTATATACTGAGTTAAAAATATGATGTTTGTATTAATATTATTGACTTATAAGATACCTTTTTACATTATGGATTTTAATATTTTTCCCAAATTTTCTTTTCCTTTTAAATATTCTATATAAAGTATTTTCAGGATCATTAATCTCATCTTTGTTCTTCATTTTTTTATGTATGTTTTCTGACTTTCTGTAAAACTTAGATTTTTCCACCCAACACGTTGTTTTCCTTATCATTGCTTTATGGTTTCTTCCAGTTCTTTCTTCTCTTCCTTCCCTTTTTTCTTTTTCTCTCCTTTTTAAAAAAAATAATTTAACTCTCAATCTGTCTTAATTTATTTCAGTGTACGGTGTGAGACAGGGGTTTGATTTGACTGTTAAAAAATTAACTTATGGTTCCAGAATTATTTATTGAATAATACTTATACATTATTGATTTAAAAAATGCTTTAGTGTATGCTAAGTTGTAATTTAAAATAAGGCTTGTTTCTATGCTTCCTGTTCTATTTTGCAGAGAAGTGGTATTATATAGTAGTTGTGTGTTTGGATTCCGGTTATTAGGTTCCACCAATATAAGGTTTATGGCCCTGGACAAGTTACTCTACAGCTCTAAACATGGTTTTCTTATCTGAAAATGGAAGGAGTAATGGAACTATCTAATGGGGATGCTCTAGGGGGTAAATAAGATAATGATATAAAGGGGTGACCGTTTATATCAGTTTGTTAGGGATACTTCTAATTTTATATCTACTGTTCAGGAATCCTATCTAGCTTAACATTTGTCTCAAATTTTTCATTTTTTAACAAAGCTTTATTATAAGTAGACCTTCATGTGCTTTTTCTCCCTCTGTGTGGTCTTACCTTGTAATGTGGGAGATGCCTGTGTAGTGACCTCTGAAAGCTGACCAGCGATAATCCCTTTTCTCTTCTCCTAACCCTTTCTGGGTGCACCGTCATATTAACCACTGTGTTTCAAGGAATGTGTGCGCTGGGATGAGTGGCTAGGGACTTATAATTCCATCTGGTTTGGGTCAGGGGAAACATCGGAAATTTCAGGTTAGTTTACATGAAATATATGGGAAATAGAGTCTGAGAAATCATGTTGCAGAGTGTAAGGAAGTGGTCTGAGTGTTCTTATTTGCAGCAGTAGCTGTTTTGGGTTTTTCACTTATTAAATGGTATGAATCTACAATTATTTATTTTTAATAGCCGGTAAATTAAAAAAATATATTTTGTAAACAAACACTTTTGGCAACAAAGAGCTTTAAGAAGCCCGCACTTGGACTTCCTTGGTGACCCAGTGGTTAAAACACCACACCTCCACCGCAGAGGGCATGGGTTCGATCCCTGGTCGGGGAAGTTCCGTATGCCACGCGATGTGACCAAAAAAAAAAAAAAAAAAGTAATAAGGCATCGTGATGTCACAGGGCTTCCAGAAATTATCAAAACAAAAAGAAACAGAACTTGTTTAATGAAATAGTCCCTGACTGATATTCTATTTTCAAGAAAGTTGACCATGAGCATTTACTTCCATAAAATGTTTTTGACATTTATCATCTACTGGGTGTCACAGTAAAATCATTGAACTTAGAAAAATAAGGAGATATATTTTTTCAAGAAAATACTGCACATTTTTCAAAGTTAGTACTTATTTTAAGAAGACAGTGGCCTCACACAGCTGCAGAATGTGCGTTTATATTTCACTCTGTGAAGCATGACTTTTCATTTAGATCAAATGACTATTTTTCTAAGTTAATTTCATTCGTGTTTTCTTTAGCATGTACAAGAAGTGAATTGATAACTGTTAATATTGTTGTAGTGTGTACACAAATACTTTATAAACAGTAAATGATAGTCTCATATCAGTATCATTGGATGCTTGAAATAGGGAATCAGTTAGGGTAATTTTCATAGTAATTAGATTTTTTTTCTCATCCAATTTAGGGAATCAAAGTAAGGCTCTTGAAATTTCTTTCTGTTGAAGGTAAAACCTCTAACATTATTATGGATGATATTAGAATTTCTGTTAAAGAGTCTAACATTGAAGATAAAATTATCTGTTTTTGTGGGGATGATATAAATATCAGTTTTGGTGGAGAATATATGGTGGCAAAACTATTTTTACTAAATAAACCTGTGGAAGAGATATGTGCTTGGAAGTGATTGTGGTGAACCCATATTTCATAATCATGTTCAGTTTGAAATATATATCACTTGAATAGAAGCTGTAGATATCAACAGTCAGAAATATTTTTATATATACACAGATAACCAAATTACAAAAATTTTGAGTTGAGGCTAATACTGGATACAAACAAATACTTTAGATTTCAGAATTGTTTGAAACTTTGAGAAACTATTTTGTAAATCAGTGTAAGAGTTCCAGGATAGTATTAAACTTTTATAAATAAGTGCTCTAACTTTTGGTTACATTTTGTTTAAAATCAGTTGGATATACTAATAACTCAAAGAGTGGAGGGTACGCACACACACACATACACACACACAGAACTTTTTGGGAAACTGTTAGCAAATTACAATTATTGGGAAAAAGTGTTGCAAATGGAACAGCATTATAATTCTTATCCCTACAAACGCAAGGGAATAACTTAACAAATTACATAATGAGAGCTCAAAAGTAAGTTTTAATTTTAAAATTCTGTAGCTTTGTCATATTTCACCAGTGGGAGATGAAGCTTCTATTTTAAGTCGGATAATGTGACTTCTATACAGAAATGAAATCGGTAAGGCTTGCGATTTTACAGTATCTATAGTTGGCCACACATTTCAAGGAATCATAAGCCAAATTTATTTATTCGTTTCGTAAAAACATTTGTCCAAGAAAGGTGCTCAGAATGGAACTAAAAAAATGTCCTTTGACGATATTTGCGCTACAATATTTGCACATTGCAATACAAAATCATATTGAGAATATTCTCCATTTAATGGAATTTGCTGTAGCTAACAGGTACTTCAGTGCCTGTAGAGAGTGTATTTTCTCAATATTATGGACCAGAGATACTGACATTTGAAGGTATCAGAAATTCATATTTATTGATCATAAAGTACAACTTTGAAGAAGAATATTGCAGGCAGTATTAAGAAATAAGGAAAAATATTAGGACCAACATTTTTCCTAATTTATTGGTGATGTGGTAAAAGTTAAAACCAAGAAGCTGATTAAAATATAGGAACATCTATTAAGAAAATTATTCTGCTTATGTTATTGTTAATTATAAATGAATGTGAATTTGGATGATAAATTAGTTGTTAATTCTAAATATAAAACACTTGGCATATAGCTGTTATTATAACTCATCAATATTCTTATTATATTTTCTTTGATTTTTCTACTTCTTTCCCAATCCCATGCTGTTTTAGTTACATGGCTTTATAATATGTTTAATGTTAAATGTTTCATAATCCTAAGTACACTTTAAAATCTTATTTTTGCTTTTTAAAAAAATTTTTCTAAACTCTCTCAAAATTTTTTAACAATAATTTTCTTATGTATTTTGATTGAAATTCAGAATAACTGAGTTGTCTCAAAAGAATTGATATCTTTTCTGTTCATGTAGGAAATAGTTTTTTAAATTTAATTATCTTTTTATTCAAATATTCCTTTTTGTTATGAAAATTTTGTAGTTACATATCTGTACCTGGAAAAGTAGAACATACTTCATATAATTTTACTGATTATTTTTGGTATGTAAATAGCTCTGTATTTGATTACATCATTGGACTCTTATTAGGGCTTATTTTTTTTATTGTTATATTTCAAAAAACAACATTTGACATCTCATAGATAACAATGTTACCTCCTTTTTCGATACTTATTTTTCCTGCTTTATTGCATTGGTTTTGCTTTACAGAAAAGTGATCAATAATAGCGGTGGTAATAATTCATACTTTATGTGATTCTCTTTTGGGCTAGACTTAACTCTCTCCAGGGCAGGACTTTGTCTTATTTCTCTCTGTATCTCCATGCCTTCTTCACACAGAGATAGACATTTAGTAAAGGACGAATACATGCTTTGTAGAATACTGTTGCAGAGTTAGAGTAAAATAAACGTACTAAATGCTGAGTACTTAAACACTTCTGAGATGGAATGGTTTAGAGGTGATACATTTGATAGGATTCAGTAATATGGAAGAACTTCAGGGGATATGCCTTAACAGTATATCCTATCCTTTGAATTATTTCCACCTGAATTGTACTAGAAGCCTAGTCATTGATGGTAGAGATCAAAAAATTAAAGGTTTTATATCTGAGGCAGTTTCATTACATCAGAATTTATAATTAGCTGCTCATATGTAGCAATGATTCCTTCTGTATTTTTGCATATTTCCCCCCCAAAACAGTTATAATTGATTTTTGAATGGAAATGCAAAATTCCATTCAAACAAATAACTAAAGATAGAATATTTCTTTCTTAGGAATATATATATATATATATATATATAATCTAAACTATAACTTGAGGATCCTGGAATATTATGCATGTGAATTGTGGCTGTAACCTTTGTCATCTTTCCGTGCAGGTCACTGCCACATTTATTACTTTGGTTTCTATTTAGCTTCTAAGATTTTCTTTTGACCAAGGAAACGCCACTCACCAAAGAGGAAAATAATTCTTTATGCCCTACCCTTGAATTTGAGTAATCCCACTAGTATTTTTGGGGAAAGATAGTTATATGTCATTGTGTTCAGACTCAACAAATAAAAATATACTGTAATTTATGTCATTTTGTTTTATAGCACACTTTACTCCTATAACTGACTTGACATTTTATAGAATGTTGTTGTGGATAGAGCCTGATAGTTTTATGCTGTAGCAGTTGTTTTCGTTGGAAAAATTTATATTTACTCCTTTGAGAGTTTAAGCTGGAACACGTGGGCCAAACAACACTGAAGCTGTCCATTTCAGCCGTTATTCTTCTCAGAATCTCACTCTGAAGTGCATAAATATTAGAGAAAACAACTTTTTCAATGTTTGTTGGTAATATTTTTGAAGTGAGCAGGAGTTTTTGTGTCTCTAGTTATATAATTTGTCTCTTGAGAAAAATCCAAGGATCTAAAAAGTCTGGGAGGAAACACACCGACAATGGCAGCTCATCTTGTTTATTGAGGAGCTGCAGAGTACATTCTGTTTGAAGGGGGTCTAGGGTCTGTAGTTGCATAGCAAGCCCCCTGCTTTTACCTCAACTGCGTGGTATAGAGTAGTAACAATATAGTGAGTACAGAAAGCTAGAAAAATGCACTTCTTTACCTGGTCTTCGAATGTATGAGCTGATCTGGGACTGCTCATTATAATTTGAACCAAAAATCCAAGATGGAGACTGATAAAAATGAACTCTGTATACCCGTAAGTGGGATACTTGTAGATTTATAGAAGCAGAATCTGTTTTCCTCTCTTCCTAATAGTTTTCTTATTTTCATAAATTAAGTTGCCTGAACACTTTTAGGCACATGCTTCTATGGTGTTGCTTTTTATTCACCGGATATTAATTTATTTAAAAAATATACTTAGGGCTTCCCTGGTGGCGCAGTGGTTGGGAGTCCGCCTGCCGATGCAGGGGACGCGGGTTCGTGCCCCGGTCCGGGAGGATCCCACATGCCGCGGAGGGGCTGGGCCCGTGAGCCATGGCCGCTGAGCCTGCGCGTCCGGAGCCTGTGCTCCGCAACGGGAGAGGCCGCGGCAGTGAGAGGCCCACATACCGCAAAAAAAAAAAGTATATATATATATATATTTAAAAGACAGCAAACAGAGCTTGTGGGCCTGCCCTTATTACAATCGCTTTATAAGTATTAGCTCAGGTAATTAATTTACCTGTCTACCATGACTCAGTGAGGTAAGTACTGCTGTCATCCTTACTTTACACACGTGGAAACTGAGGCCTGGAGAGGCTATGTAACTTACTCGTTCAAGGTCCAACAGCTAGTAAGTGGAGGGGATAGGATTCAAACCCAGACAGTCTTGTTCAAGGGTTTGTGCTCTCGATCAGCTTCCTGTGTGATTTACAATCATTTTACTTTGGTGGGTGTTGGGGGTGAGGGTAGGTAGTGGGATTCGGGAGAGCTCAGGTTATGCAGCCCCTCCCCCCCTTTGTGCCATCACTGACACTAAGGATGTGGCCGCTGCTGAGAATAAACTGTGTTAAGGGCTGGGGGAGTAAGAGGAGCCCTCTTGCTTTTTTTTTTTTTTTTTTTTGCGTTACGCGGGCCTCTCACTGTTGTGGCCTCTCCCGTCGCGCAGCACAGGCTCCGGACGCGCAGGCTCAGCGGCCGTGGCTCACGGGCCCAGCCGCTCCGCGGCACGTGGGATCTTCCCGGACCGGGGCACGAACCTGTGTCCCCCGCATCAGCAGGCGGACTCTCAACCACTGCACCACCAGGGAAGCCCAGCACTCTTTCTTTTGATTCATTTATGCTCTGTTTGAAACGCTTTCATACAATGAACTTACATTGGTAAGTATATTACATTGGTAGTATAGTTTTTAAAATAAAAGGTGTCTTTGAAAAAATGTTTTTTTTGTTTTTGCAGTTACCGAGGTCCTGTGGACATGCAGACACTTTATTATTTATTTAACTATTTTTAAAAACTTATTTCATTGAAGTATAGTTGATTTACAGTGTTGGGTTAATATCTGCTGTACAGCAAAGCGATTCACTTAGATATGTATCTACATTCTTTTTCATATTCTTTTCCATTATGGTTTTTCACAGGATATGGAATATCGTTCCCTGTGCTGTACAGTAGGACCTTGTTACGTATCCATTCTGTATATAATAGTTTGCATCTGCTAATCCCAAACTCCCAATCCATCCCACTCCCACCCCCTCCCCCCAAAATCTTTTTATATGCAGTTAGCTTCCAGCTTTAGAAAGGTGTGTTCTAAATACAAAGAGGCGTAAAGTGTTTAGAAGTTTACCAGGGAGCAGTGGGTGGGGAGCAGTGCGCAACTTCGGAGTTGGAGCATTCTGTAATATAATTTACCATTTCTTCCATCTTAAAGGGCTGTTAGTAAGGTTCAGTTCATCTGAAGATTAAAAGTTAGAGTCCAACCTGAGAAGCGATTTTATTCCCATTATCGTATCTCATCTGTGAAAGAAAATATTCTGGATATAGATTATTAAAACACATTTGTTTTAGGATCTAGAAATATCCATTTTCAGTTAGTACAGAAGTCGGGGATGAGATAGAAGACTAGTGCTGAGGTGTTGCCGTGGAAGAAACACTAGCTGAGTGCTGAGGTGTTGCCGTGGAAGAAACACTAGCTGGGAGAGAAGGACACTTAATTTGTTATTCTTTCCCTTGTTAACTGTAAGTGGCGGAAGCTTGGTATGTTGCTAAGATTTGCGTCGTATCATGTATAAAGTCAGTGCATAAATCTCACAAAGTTAACATTAACTTTGGGAATCCAATGTATAACTAACTTATGGACCCTTAGTAACTCAAAAGTCAAAAATTAACTTCTTCGGTTAATACATCTTTGAGGCAGTATGGTGCAGTGGTGTTAACTTGCTTGGGTTTGAATTCCGGCCCTGCCTCTTACTGACTTTGTGACCTTGGATAAGTTAGTTAAACACTTTGCCTTAGTTTCTAAATCTGTAAAACGGGCCGATTCATCTCATTATGATCTCGTACTAATGAAAGGCGTCAGTGTAATACAAATTAAACACACTAGTAATAGTGTGAGTAGTTTTACATAGCAAGTGCTGGTTAAATGTGAGTGATTATTGCCAGTACTCGCTTCGGCTTTTTGTTTTGACTTTTGCCTCATTTCTCGTGGACCAATAGAGGCCAAGTCTAGTTTGAGGGGAGTAGGGAATATAGAGTAAGGAATAAGTAAAAAAGAGAACTGGAGGAGAGGGGCAAGTACCTATATTGCATTATTATAGCCTGTTACTTTCGTGACGCTCTTGGGGAGGAAAATAATTTCGTATCTCAAAATGAGAACTTCTGGTGTGTTGTGTGTGCACGTGTGTGTGTGTTAGTTTTGAACTAGAGGTAGGATCTTGCCCTCACTGCTTATTTAACCTGCACTCGCATGAGCCTTTAACTTAATAGGGCTAATTTTCTTTTTAAACATGCACACGGGTGGTGGTGATCAGTGGTCTAATCTGCACATCAGTCACATTTTCCAGTGTGTGTTTACCCACGGGTGTGCCCTCTGTGCTGGAATTCAGATCTCTTCCAAACAAAGAAGGGAGCCACACTGAGAGGCCCCAGCAGACAAGGAACTGCGGGGTTGCCTCATCCTCTCTCCCTGTTCACTTTTCCAGGCCGCCCTTTGGCCTCGTACGAAATTGGCTGTTTTTCCTGGCCCCTCCCCTGGGACTGGATAAGTCCATTTGGTCGAAGAGGCCTTTTCTGATTTGAAGAGGAAACCTTAGATCTTTTCTTCCAGTTAATATAGATGAATACAACAGGGGGTCAAACGTGTGTTGCCAGAAGACCTTGTAAATATGGGAGGTGATGACGACCAGCCAAGGGTTGAGAAGTCCAGCAGCTGTCTGCTGTCTCTCTCTGGACCTTGCTGGAATGTGCTAGAACACTTCATATGCTACTGATAAGCAGCCAGCCAGGTGTTTGGTTGAGGAGGGTGTTGGGTACTTGTGTCAGAAATAACACTCCTCCGCGAGAACTTCTTGTGTCTTTAATCTATATTCATCTCTGTCTCATGCCCTAAGAGCAGCAACTTGCCTTTTGATGTGGCAAAAGGAAGAAAATGCATGTGTTGCTCCTTAATTGTGGCTCTGAGTGGCCCTTGCTGGGTAACTGGACTTCCTCGGTGGCTTTCAGAGCCATTTAAAGAAAAGGATGTTGACCTGGGTGCATAGGAACACAGGGGCCCACGGGGCTCGTCTGGGCCTCACCCTCACCCCACCCCAGCCATGCACCTGGCTAAGGCCTGAAATGTTTGTCTACCTGCCAACCTCTTCTTTCCTCAAATAAAGAGCGTTTTCTCTGGGTTTCCACAAACCTGCTCTCCAGCCCTGCGCCTTGTGTGCTTTGAGCTGGTCGCTTGCGGCTGCTCTGGTTCCATTCTGGAATCCTCACAGTGTCAAAAATGCAGAGGGAAGGGGGTGAAAACCTAAACTGCTGGGGAGAGGAGCGTTGCCCGATCCAAATGGTTGTAGAAACCTGTAATTTTTAGTTTATGTAAAGCCCAGCTATATTCAATTCCCCTTGAACCTTTTTGCCTTTGATAAGAGTTTTATTTCCTCAAACTGACAGCAAAAACCAGTTGTGTTGGAATCCAGCCACGAGTATTTATTTCTAGATTTCGCAATTTGTTTTGTCTTCATGGCGAGCAGTTTCCTTCCTCCCGCCTCGTCTCCTGTCTCTCCCCCACAGCAGCCTTTCCGTCCCTTTCTCTCTCCATCTCTCTCTCCATCTTTCCATCTCTGTCTCTTCCTTGTTTTCTCCTTCCTTCCTCCCTCCCTCCCTCCCTCCCTTTCTTCCTTCCTTCTTTCCTTCCTTCCCTCCTTCCCTAAGCTCCCGATGAAAATGGATCCTGAAATTTTCTCTTTAGCTGAAAGCTAAGAGGACGAGCCCGTGCTGGGCCCTGGTGGTAACTGGGTGGTGCTCGCAGGCTGAATTACCATCATTGCCGTCATCACCCAGAAGAGAGGGGGCCGCAGAGACTCGGCCGCTCCCTGACTGTTGCCCGTCCAGGAGCCTCTTGGGAATGCGCGGAGGAGCCTCTCTGCCCTGGGGGAGCAGGGAGTGGCCTTGGCGCTGGTGCCATTCATTCCACGAGGCATTGGGGGTGCACTCCGCTGTCTCAACAGCAGCGTGTGGGCGTCAGGTAACGTACACCCGCGCTGGAAGGATACCTTTCCTTTTTCTGGATGGACTCTTTTCAGCCTTGCGGGCCTGTATGGTGGCACTGGGGGGTGTGTGTGTGTGAGTGATGGCAGAAGGATCACTGTCCAACGTCAAAAGTCTCTTTATAGGGACCTTGTGAAGAACCACATGGAATTTGTAACTTGATCACAAAATTAGTACCATTAAGGACCTGAAAATAGGTCTTCAGGTTTGTAGGTCACACCTTTGTAAGCTGAGTTAATGAGCAAATCTTTATTCTTCACAAGATTAGCCAGGTGTATTTGGCTAATGTTAACTTTAGTCTTGGCGGCTCAGCCCTCTTGCTAATGAGGCCAAAGTGGGAATTCCTGCGTCTCATGGACCAGTTACCTTCACTCTCTTTCCTGGCCACTGACCGCTAACCCTCGCCGTCTGGCTTGTGAACGTCTGCGCTTGGACGTCGGAGGGGGAGAAGTTGTTCATGCAGGGCGCCGCGTGGGTTAGCGCCAATGTATACCTGCTCCTGGGGAAACCTGTGTACACACAGCCCACGGCCCAAAGGTCAGTCACGTTGTTTCCACGTCTGAAAGCCAATGGAGTTGGTTAGGGTTAAGTGGAAAATGCTGATGTGGCCTGGAATTTTGGTCTTTTGCCAGGACATATGCACCCCTTGAAGCGTTTTAGGGAAAACCGTGCCATGGTTCATTGGTGGAAGAATTTCGGAGGAGTACAACAGTGGAAATCAACAAGGAGAGAATGGGTACTTTTAAATAGGCTGCGTTGACAGTAGATGTGACCCGCGCTTAAAAATACGTTTCCTGGGGATGCACTGTTTTCCAAAATCTTACGTGGGACCGAACCATGTTTGGGTTGTAGGTGCTTTAGACTTTTAACTCTTGATTCCTACCTATTGCCAAAGTGACGGGCTGTGTAGGTTAACTTTGTATTATATTTATTTATTAAGGAATTGCGAATTAAATGGAAATCTTTCAGTTACTGGAAACTTTTTGGATTTTAAACAAATGCTGAGGAACATATAACGTTCTGGAAGATAAATATTTGTTTAAGGCAATTCGGTCCTTCAACATGTGTACTTTTAAAAACAAACAAAAACCCCAGCAATATTTACCCTAAGTGTAATTTGCAGAGTAAAATGAGAGTAATTTGGAAATCCTGTGGAACTTGGGTTCATTTATTTTCATAGGAAGGATTCACATTTTGTCATGATAAATAGGCATCGGAGAGCTGTTAGGAAAACCATTATTTTAGATTGGGGGAATTCTAACCCTGTCCTTGTTACACATCAGTCTTTTCCAAGAAAAGAAAATCAGGCCCAGAGACATGGGGACTTGCCTGAGGTCACACAGCTAGAAAGTGGCAGAGCTCTGGTGAAAACCAGTTCTCTTGACACTCAGGTCAGTGATACTTCCATGACCGCTTGCTCATTTTATTGTGGTGGTGGGAGGATGTGTACGTCCCTGTGTGCACTTGTGTGTGTGTGAATAGCTATTTTGCTTTTTTTAGCAAACTGATTATAAGCTCAGCCACTTGGAAATATCATTTTCTTTATCATCCTTTCAAGGAGCATGTGCAGCCTACTGCTTTGTAGTCCTAACATCTTTTGATATCTTTAGATACACAAGTGAGTTAGTCTTTGCTTTGTAAGCTGTTTATAGCAAGGTAAGATTACAATCGTAAGCTGAATCTGGGAGGAAAAAACTCTATTATCTTTCCCGTCTATCGTCATTCCCTTGAAAATAACTACGACCCGAGTTTCATTTAAACATGTGGTGACTTACAAATGTTGTGGTTTATAAAATATGTAACAGTTTGGCCCTGCCTTCTTTTTCTCTCCTCCGCCGTGGTGATCAGATTCTGCCTGCTTTAATGTACAAACAGCCAACAGTGTTATTTTCAGAAAGACCAATCCGTTTATAAAATCGAGTGGTCTTTAATTTGTTTGGGGCTTTGAACGATTGTTTAGCCTTTTCTTTTCAAATACAGAAGTAAGGAGAGCTTCGGGTTTGGTTTCGTAAACATGTATTTTTGCCATTAACATCAGGGCAGAGGACCTCCTTTTCCTTTTTTTATTTTATGGGACAAACTCTGTTCACTTGTAGTATTTCCATGTCTTTTCTTTGCTGCTTTTCCCTTTTTTTGATCCAGTTTTTCCTTTTGTTTCTTTCCATTTCCTTCCTTTCTTTTTCTGTGTCTTGGAGGAGTATCAAGGCTGAAGTATGTGTAAGTGACCAATGCCGCAGCAGTTAATAAAGATGTAGGTAATTAAAAGATGGCAATTTTAAAATAAAGCTTTAAAAAAATTGCTCTAACATTGGTCTCTTTCGCATATTTCAGTCCTGATTTTCCTAAAAGACATGAAAAGTAGTAAGTGTGTGTGTGTATATATATGTGTGTGTGTGAATACGCACACACATGCACACACAGTATATAGTAAATAAGATTTGATATCTTTACAAATATATTGAAAAGAGAACCATTTAAGACACGTGGGCTTTTCCTAAAGATCGCATGTACCTTTATGTGGCGGTCGAAGGGTTCTGGCACTCCCTTTGTTAGTCAGATTGGAAGCAGTTGAGTAAACCAGAAAGAAACATGCTGCCTGACTGCTCTAGGTGTAGAATTAGGGGACCCAGGCAGGTAGCACTCAGTTTCCTATGAGTCTGCTCACCCACTTGGTTCTGAGGCAGAGACTAGGGAATGTCAGCTCCAGACAAGACTTGCCTGGCCACATCTGCACCATGGCCAGCGGAGAGCCACGTAGATGTCGCCTGTCTCACACGCCCTTGAGTCTGCGCATCTTTGGGGCACTACCGCGTATCCCAGCCCGGTGCTGTGGCTCAGCGTGGCCGGGTAGCCGACCAGGGCTTGGTGTTGACCACATCTGGGGTGACGAGAACACTTGAAGGACACAGGGATACCATGCAGCCGGAGTCACCACTGTTCACAACCAGAGCTTGGTGCCCATTTCGCCCTGACCCTCCTCAATCCCTTTTCAAGTGGAAATTTTGCAACTCAACTTCTGCAAGCATGCGTAGTACGATTTGGCTGACGGCAGTTTCTGGCAAAAGAAATAACCAAATTATTATTCAGTCATGGGTTTTAACAGCCACAAAGCAAGTGGATGTTAACTAAATGATGCAATTTATTCCCTTCTCTCTTATTGCCAGCTTGCCTATTACAGAACGACTGCCAGTTTTCAATAAGTGGTACCCAGATGGTATTCGCATGCCGCCCACTTGGTTACAGAGCCGAAGCGGGGAATAACTCGGCAGACACTACAAGCTGTGGGTCAATTGAGGGGGAATGCCTGTTGCTTCACAGTTTTGCATATGTAAATCTGTTAATGTTATGTCAGTATTGTGCGGGCTAAACACAAGCATTGCCTTTCTCTGGGGGCCCAGCTGAACTTGGACCGCAGCCCAGTCCTACCGAGGCTCAGAGAGCGAAGCTGCAGTTTGAGGATGCTGCACAGCCTGCTTCCCTCCACTCCCGCCTCGCCGCTCTCGCGGTATCCGCAGCCCGACTTGGATGCAGGAAGTGTCTGCCATAGGCTGACTCCATAATAGGACAGGCAGGCCCGGTTTTATGAGGTTGGATGCGGAGGGTGGAGGCGTGTGAGCGCGTGTCTATTTTTAGGCCAGCCTTCAAGACAGCTCCTCCGGCCCAGCCTGCGCCTGCCTGCCTCGCTGGCACTCCCCTCTGTGTGTCTGCCACACTTCTGCTCTCCATTTCATCAACTGCAGATGTGGCACACAGCCGTCTTAGAAGAGTCATGAACTGTGTCGTCTGCGCGGCTTAACAGCCAACATCTGTTGCAGCAGGCTGAAGGGAGAGGCAGGGAAATCATTTTCGGGAAGGCGTTCAAGTGCCTCAACTTAGCCTCTTCTTTGGCCTGTGCAGACAATTATTTTACACTAATTGCATCAAGATAGCGGCTATAAAAACTCGGTTTGAAGCTCTCTCCTCCTCCACCCCTCGTGAAAGTTGAAGCTACAAAGGGTAGTCCTTTTCTTCCCCCTTTTTATTGTGGTTTGTGTCTTGTTCTCAAAAGCTTATTACGTTGGGTGCAAACAACAACAAAAATGCTATAAAAAGGCGAGAATCGTAATATGCCTAAGAGCTTAAAAAGACCTATGGTGTTGGTGTAACCAATGAAAATATTCCTGTAGGTACTGTAAAATTTATGCGCCATATGAAAAACATTAAGGGTGTTGTTTTTTCGTGGAGGAAAATGTTCATCGTTGAGCCGTTTTGTAAATTATTTTAATGCTGCGTTTCTGCTTAAACCTCATGATTTTGATATATAAACCAGTTTAATGTTTTCTGCACAGGCCCTGGCTTTTTTTAAATTTTATATATTGGAAAGCCCGTGTTTGTATTGGACCTTTTGGTTTGTTTTATATTGAAAATCCGTCTTGCGTGGCCCCCTGCCATGTGGCTTAGGAATAGTTTGACACGAATCAAGCCTCAAGTGTTGACTTTTGAGTCCTAAAAACTAGGCAAGACCGTATTGATAAATATAGAGAAGTTTGGTGGTGGTCTTTTTTTTTTTTTTTAAAGGAGTCATTTGGCGACAGTAAGAATAGCATCTCCACAGGATGGATTTTCTGATACAGTGGTCTGTTCTCAACTTGCATCCACTTGTAATAGAGGCAACATTGTGTTTCGTACCCAGATCTTACTTTGTTTTTTTTTTTTCCCTCCAAGGCTCTCAGAGTAAATTTTGGTTAATTACGCATTCCAGCATCTCTGATTCTCTTGAAAGATTTGTTTCCGTGACATTTTGCCGTATATGCTGTGCAGCTAGAGTGGCATGCTTCTCTCCTCACGTTTCAAGTCTCTAGACTTTGTTCTGAAGAGCCAGATGGAAGTATGCAGATTGTTTTTATCTTTCGTCCTTCACACTGTAACCTGATCCCCAGCATATCTAGACATCTAGCAGAAAATTTACTATGTGAAAGCAAGGAAATGATTTAGAATATGGACCAGGCAGGGGAGAAGGGGCCCAAGATGCACTTTATCAAAGCACATCTCCCCACCCACCCAATCCCCACACCCATCTTTTCTTTTCTTGAGAAACGGTTTTCTGATCAAGGGCGCTTTTAAATGTGCCCAAATATACTTCTTCCCACTTACCCTGGGCTGAACATTGCAATTGACCAGTGAGTTTGAAACGCTTGTAAATATGTGTACAATGAAAGTTGACTACCTAATGGTTGAAAGCTTAGAAGAAGAGTGAACTGGTAGAGTCATAGACTTGGCAGTGGCCTCGTAGATTAGGGCAGGGCAATTTACTAAGGCGAGGGACATTTCCAAAGTTACATATCCGGTTTAAGACAGATCCAGAACTCAAACCCAGCATTCCCCCAAGGGCTGCAGGAAACAACATAATCTGAGGCTTCGTAATATGTGTGGTTTTAATGGCAAGACATTTGCGAGCTTTTTGTTACGTGTTTCATGGTGCCTTGCTGGCCTAAAAAAGAGTAAGGACAGTTGTCTCCTTCTAAGCTTTGATTTCTGTTGGAAGTCAAATTTGTAACTAGTATGAGATATTCAACTTAGTAACTGTATCAAGGTATCAGATATTTGCTACACTTTTGAGTAAGTGTGTACAGTATGTTTATCTGTTTGCATACCTTGTGTGATAGTTTGGATTTATGCGACTTAGGTTGAAAAACTAGCTGTGGCCTTTGGGAGATGTGAAGCCTTGGGTAGGTTAACCTAGCATCTCTGGGTCTCTGTTCTGTCTGGTCTGTAACGGTGATAATAGTAGTACTTGCCTCAGAACCTCCCTAAGAAGTTAACGCGATTACGTACAAGAGACACTTAGCATGGTGTCAGCACAGCAGACCATGTGAAAGTAGGCTTGTCCGTAGTGAAAGTTTATTATTTGAATTGAGTATCCACTATTATAGTAGGGATGAATACCATATTTAGCCTTGAGTGTCAGCTTTTCCTCCTACAGAGTAGATTGGTTCCTGCTTCTTGGCTTCCCTCTTTCTCCCCCCTCCTCCCTCTTTCGCCCCTCTGGCACCCTCGGAAGCATTCTTTGTTTTAACTCTGGGTGTCCTTATACATTGTTTACATTGTTGTCAAGAGAACCAGTGCTGTTTGCAAAATGCTCAGGGCTTCCTCCACTACTCACCCTGTTCTCATCCTTGTCTAGTGACATTTTCTTCAGCTTCTTAGCAGGAAAAACTAAAGGAGAGCTTGTTCAGTGGCGGGGACGGGGGTGGGGCTGGTTCTCACCTAACTTGTTCTCTTGCCTGTGAAAGTGTTTTCTCATGATAGTCAGTAATATCTGTAATCCATAGCATTAGAACCGATCTCTGCCTTGAAAAAAACTAATTTTTTTTTTTTTTTTTTTTTGCGGTACGCGGGCCTCTCACTGTTGCCTCTCCCGTTGCGGAGCACAGGTTCCGGACGCATAGGCTCAGCGGCCATGGCTCACGGGCCCAGCTGCTCCGCGGCATGTGGGATCCTCCCAGACCGGGGCACGAACCCATGTCCCCTGCATCGGCAGGCGGACTCTCAACCACTGCGCCGCCAGGGAAGCCCCGAAAAAACTAATTTTTAAAGGCATATTTATTGCCTAAAGTAAGAAACACAGAATAAATACTTTCTATTAGTGTTAAGAACTTTATTCATTCAGGTGTTTCTTGAGCGCCTACTATGTGCTCGGTGTACAGGATGAACAAGACAGATGCTGTGCCTGCCCACAAGGACCTTGGAGGCTGACACATTGTACCTTCTTGAAATCTAGCTGTGTTTTTACTTCTGTTTCTCTTCAGCTTTTGTCCTTGTTTCTTGCACACTCACCTATCACTTTCTACAATTTCAAGTTACAATTTATATTAATCAAAAGATTTCAAATAATTCCTTTTACTTTAGCATCAAAACTTACTTAGTAATACAGGCAGACATCAGAGATATTGCGGGTCTGGTTCCCGACCAGCACAGTAAAGTAACTATCGCAATTAAACGAGCCTCACGAATATTTCAGTTTCCAAGTGTGTATGGAAGTTATGTTTACACTATACTGTAGTCTAAGTGTGCCGTGGCATTATGTCTAAAAAAAATGTACACACCTTAATTTTAAAATGCACTATTGCTAAAAAAAATGCTAACCGTCATGTGAGCCTTCAGAGAGTTATAATGTTTTTGTTGGTGGACGGTCTTGACTCCACCTCGATGGCTGTTGACTGATCAGGGTGGTCGTTACTGAACGTTAGCATGGCTGTGGGAATTCCTTAAATAAGGCAACGGTGAAGTTTGCAGCACTGATTTACTCTTCCTTTCAGTTGAACGTGAAGAGGCCATTGTTGGGTTATTAACTGGCCTCATTTCAATATTGTTGTGTCTCAGGGTATAGGGAGGCCCGAGGAGAGGGAGGGAGTCAGGGAAACAGTGGGTCATTGGAGCCGTCAGAGCACACACAGCATTTATGGATTAAGTTCACTGTCTTATATGGGAGTGGTTTGTGGTGCCCCAAAACAGTTGCACTGGTAACAGCAAAGGGCACTGACCGCAGATCGCCGTAATAAACATACTAATAATGAAAAAGTTTGAAATGTTGCGAAAATGAGCAAAATGTGGGACAGAGATATGAAGTGAGTAAACGCTGTTGGAAAAATGGCACTGATTGGCTTGCTCGGTGCAGGGTTGCCGCAGACCTTCAATTTGTAAAAGACACAATAAAGCGAGGCACAATAAAATGAGGTATGCCTGCATATTTAATTAAAGAGGTCCAGAATTGATACTCTGAAACTACAAAACATTGTCGAAAGAAATTCAAAAGACCTAAATAAATGGAAAGATATCCCGTGATCACAGACCAGAGGTCTTAGTATTGTTGTGATGGCAGTACTCCCCCCAGTTGTTGTACGCATTCAAAGCAGTCCTTATCAAAGTCCTGGATGTCTTCTTTTTGACAGAAATTGATGATTTGATCCTGAATGTCATATGGAAATGCAAGTTATCCAGAATGGCCACGTACCCTTTGAGAAAGAACAAAGTTTGAAGACTTAACACTTCCTATTATTAAAACCTGTTACAAAGCTACACTAATCAAGAAAGTGTGGTACTAGGAATAAAGGTAGACATGTAGATCAGTGGAGTAGAATGGGGAGTCCAGAAATAAACCCTTACATTTATGTTCTTGATTTTCAACAAGGGTGCCAAACTAATTCAGTTGGGAGGAGGGGGGAAGAATAGTCTTTCCAACAGATGGTGCAGGGTTAACAGGATACCTCTGTGCTGAAGAATGAAGGTGAACCCTTGTATCACAGCATATGCATCAAAAACCTAAACGTAAGAGCTCAATATATAAAACTCTTAGAAGAAATCATAAGAGTAAATCTTTATGATCTTGGATTAGGCAGTATTTTCTTAGATATGACACCAGAGCACAAGCAACAAAAGAAAAAATAGATAAATTGGACTTGATCAAAATTAAAAGCTCTTGTGCTTCAAAGGATACTATCAAGAATGTGAAAAGACTGCCCACAGAATGGGAGACAGTATTTGCAAATCACTTATCTGGTACAGGTCTAGTATCCAGTATATATAAGGGACTCTTAAAACTCAGCATTAAAAAGACAACCCAATTAAGAAATGTGCAAAAAGATTCGTACAGACATTTCTCCAAAGAAGATAAACAAATGACCAACAAGCACATGAAAAGATGTTTAACATCATTAGTTACTAGGTAAATGAAAATCAAAAGCACAATGAGATACCACTTTGCACCCACTGGCATGGCTATCATCAAAAAGGCGGACAATAACAAGTGTTGGTGAAAATGTGGAGAAAATGAAACCCTTGTACATTGCTGGTGGGACTGTAAAATGGTTCAGCCGCTTTGGAAAACAGTTTGGAAGTTCCTCAAATGTTAAGCAGTTACCATCCGACCCAGCAATTCTACTCTTTGGTGTGTAACCAAGAGAAATGAAATCATGCCGGGACAAAAATATGTACATCAGGGTTAATAGGAGAATTATTCTTGATAGCCAAAAAAGTGGAAACAACCCAAATGTCCATGGACTGAAGAGCAGATAAAGAAAATGTGCAATGGATATACCATGGAATAATATTGAGCCATAGAAAGGGTTGAAGTACTGATACATGCAACAACATAGAGGAACCTTGAAACGTTATACTAACGGAAAAAAAGCCACGCAAAAAGTCACATATTGTAGAATTCCGTTTACGTGAAATGTCCAGAATTGCCAAATCTATAGAGACGGAGAGCAGATTAGTGGTTGCTGGGGGCTGACGAGAAGGGGGAATGGAGGGTGACAGCTGAAGGCTTACAGGGTTTCTTTTCGGGGTGGTAAGAATGTTCTAAATAGGTTCGGGGTTGGTATCACAGCTCTGAAAATACTAGAAATCGTTCAGCCGCATCATTTAAAAGGGTGAATTTTATGGTATGGGAATTATATCTCAATAAAAAGATTTCAGTATCTCACTGTCTGGATTTCCTTACTTATAACGTGAGGCACAGCTAACACTTATTGAATGCTTCCTATCAGCTGGTGCAAGTGTCGGCTAATGTTTTTGTGAAGGGCCAGAGCGTCAGTATTTCAGGCTTTGCCGACTGTACAGGCTCTGCACTCTCTAACTTGTGCCCTTGTAGTTTGAGAGTAGTTGTAGACGGTGTACGAATGCATGAGCGTGTGGCTGTGTTCTGATAAAACTTGATTTACAGACGCTGCGTGTCAATTTCGTGTGATTTTCACACATCACTAAATATTATTATTTTAATTTTTACCCACCACGTAAGAGTGTAAAAGTCATTCCTAGCTTGCAGGCTGTAGAAAGCACGTGGTCATAGGGATTTGGCCATTAGGCTGGTACATGGCTGACCCCTGGGCTAAAAATGAGCTTTAAATGAGTTTCAGTAGCCTCGTGAGGGAGGTATGATTCTCTTACCTATTTCCCAGACGAAGCAATTGAGAGTTTGAGGCTGCAGCAAGTCGCACAAGCCTGGGCCACGACCCCAGTGGGTTCCAGAACCCATCCTCTCTAACAGCTGTGCACCATCCCCCTGCCTGTGCCCTGCGGAGCAGTCATGCAGCCTAACCCTTTCTAGCTGTGCTGATCCCCTCCTGCTGATCCCCACCGAGTGCCTTCGGTGCCTTCAGGTATCTTGCATCCTCCAGTTACTCTGGTTTGGCCCCTTCCTTTCTTCTCTTCTAATGCTCTCTTCCATATTGATAACCCAGTACCCACGTTGAGCCTTGGGAAAAATAAATCTGCCACCTGGCCTCCCTTTCAGACTTCCCTCGTGACTCACTTCTTCTGGAAAGGTGACGCCTCAGCCACCTTTTTTTTTTTTGTGGTACGCGGGCCTCTCACTGTTGTGGCCTCTCCCGTGGTGGAGCACAGGCTCCGGACGCGCAGGCTCAGCGGCCATGGCTCACGGGCCCAGCCGCTCCACGGCATGTGGGATCTTCCCGGACCGGGGCACGAACCCGTGTCCCCTGCATCGGCAGCCGGACTCTCAACCACTGCGCCACCAGGGAAGCCCATACCTTCCTTTCTAAAATTTATTTTATTTATTTATTTGGCTGCATTGGGTCTTCGTTGCTATGCATGGGCTTTTCCCAGTTGTGGCGAGCGGGGGCTGCTCTTCGCTGTGGTGCACAGGTTTCTCACTGCAGGGGCTTCTCTTGTTGCAGAGCACGGGCTCTAGGCACGCGGGCTTCAGTAGTTGTGGCACGCGAGCTCAGTGGTTATGGCTCATGGGCTCTGGAGCGCAGGCTCAGTAGTTGTGGCACACGGGCTTAGTTGCTGCACAGCATGTGGGATCTTCACAGACCAGGGCTCGAACTCGTGTCCCCTGCATTGGCAGGCGGGTTGTTAATCACTGCACCACCAGGGAAGTCCCTCAGCCACCTTTTGACCCTAGATCAGCTGGAACCAAGTCCGCCTTGCTGACTGCAGTGCTCTCCCCTTATCATCCGTCTTTTGACCGGCTGGTTGGCTGTGTACCATTTAAACCCTCTGCAGTGACTATTTTTTAGAGCCTCTTTGTTTAATTTACTGCCCAGAACTTGGTTAGCACCTTCAGGGAAGTTCAGACATCAGGGGTGCCTTCCATTTAGAGGTCTTTCTCTGGCTCAGACTCAGTGCTGTGCTGGCCTTTCCTGCTCTGCGTCTCACGTCCGTGGACCATCTCTCCATTGCTCAGGCGGGCAAGAGGCAGAGGCCGTGGGGGAGGCAAGTCACTTTTCTATCTGCGTGACCATCATGCTTCCTTCCTGATCACATGTGCTGCTCTTGGGGAAAACGGGGTGGCATACGCGAGGGCCTCTCCTCCTGTTCCATCCTCTGTCACTCTCATAGATGCTCCATCATCACCATGGGTTTGCTTGATGACACATCAAGGACGTGTTACATGGGACCGTAGAACCTTTCCCATAGCGGGCAGATAGCTTCGTTGTGCCTCTGCTAGGATTCAGTTCATTTCTCAGACACCCATGCTTCACACACAAACTTCCTCTGGAAGCTGTTTTCTGCACTCTTCTAAGACGGAGCAACATCCCCTCCCCCCCCCAAAATATTTAATTAATAAATAAAAGGAAGGAGAAAGAAAAGAAATAATTTAGAAGTGCTTACGTGATTAATGGAAGCTCTTTGTTTATGATTCACTCTGTAGTTGAGAAAAGAGTCCTTTTGACTTCAGTACTGTTTCCATTCTAAGTCGTTTGGACTCTGTTAAGTATGAAAAATGAAAGTGTCTCCAAAGAAGTCTCTGCCAGTAGCCAACCAGGGTGATGGTGGCGGTGGAGACGCTGATCGTCTCAGCAGTTGGGTAAGGGATGATAAGGGTGGTGAATTACATTCTTTTGCAATTCCTCGGTTGCATCTGAATTATTCAGAGTCCAGAAACTTTCCTTCTTTGGCCTAAAATATTTTAAAAATAATACTTGGAAGGCTTATTTGGTTTTAAGGAACAGAGGGGAATGTGTTGGAATGATTTAGAGTTGTGTCATGGAATATATGGGAAAAATGGGGAACTGGGGACCTCAGGAAACAAGACATCTTTCTCTCCTTGTGTCACTCCTCTTGTGTCTCATTGTGTCTCGGCTGTGCGTTTTCTTGCTCTCCCTGCAGACTGGCTTGACAGATAGTCTGCAAATGGCCCATTATGACTGCCCCCAAGGGTCACCCTCAGTTCCCGAGACTTGGAGGATGAGGATTCTGTCTTATTTATGTCTGTGTACTCAGCGTTCTTGCTAGGAGTCTTGGTGTTGCAGGTAGCTAGCAGACAAGCCAAGGGGAGAGGGAGGCGTGGTGGTTATTGGAAAGATCCTGGAATCACCCTGGGATGCTGTCTGTGTGAAGGGAGCAGAACCCGGAAGTAGAATTATCAGGCACATCCTCTTTTTTTTCTCATCTGTGTTTCTCGCTGTGCATCTGCTTTGCTCTGTTCTCTCTGTAGACTCCCTCACTGCTTCTCAGGCCACGACCTGCTGGCCCCAGTTTCTCAGTGAGCCTGTTATGTTCTTATCTAATGCTATTGCACTTTACCTGGAGTTGAGGTTCTGAAGTCAGCACATCAGGTGAAAATTGCTTATGGTTCAAATTTCCTTTGGCGGTCCTGGAAATCACTGGTAAGTGAGGAGAGATGCTCGGCGTCTGTGGGGCATGTGGGAACAGAGACCTGCTAAGGGAACATCAGCTCTCCAGCTTCTGTTGCTTCAGGGCATTTGCTCATAATTTGCACTATTAATAAACATGCTTTCTCTTCCCCCGGTTCCTCCTCCAAGCACTGGTAGTTGCCTTTGTATGAGTTAAGCTTGAAAACAATGTGATTTCACTGAATCTTAGACCAGGTTCACAGGGGAAGAATTTAATGCATCTGATTGGCCCAGCTTGGGCCGTGTATGTGTCCCAAACCCGTCAGCTCTGGCTCACAAGCGTCGGCTCCATTCAGGAAATATTCATACTTTTCACTTAGGTTTGCCAAAAAAAAAAAAGATAAAAAAAAAAGACATAGACTGAGTAATGGGAATGAGACAGATAAAACCACAACGTAGAAAAGTGACAGTTGGAGTCTGGTCCCTGGCCCTGATGGAACTTTGAATACAGTACATTCCAGGGTGTATGTCAGAATCCCTTATATACCGTTGTTCAAATGGAGCTCCCCTGACCCCATCCCATACCTGCTGTATCTGCTTCTCTAGACATTGCACCTAGTATCTGCATTTTAAATTAAGCTCGCCAGATGGTGAATGTTGTCCACACCAAATTTTGAGAATTGCTGCCTTTAAGAGAAAGCTGTTGGGCTGTTTCAGCTACCTTTAGAGTAAAGCGTTGTGGTCGTAGAGATAAATAATCATGTTCTTCTCATTTTAGAACACTTGGCCTTCGCATGGCACTGAGCGTTAGGGCTTTTCTTCTATTCATTATGGGTTATAACTACTGTTTTGAGCAAGGTGAGTTTGAAATAAGGAAATTGGGGCTTCTGTGATTTCTCATATTTCTTGAATCTTTGGAGAATCACTTCATATTCACTGAAGACTTCCATTATTCATTAAAAAAAAGAATAAGACTGATATTAAAATTTATCTGGAAGCTGTTTTACGTATCTTCCCAGCCCATGCTATTGTCTCCTAGAAAACATCACACACACACACACACAAATCATTCTGCAGAATGAAAGAGTTGGAAAGGGGGATGGATTTGAAAGTGCTCATAGAATGTACATACCTTTGGAACGCATCTTGCCCAGTGAACATTTATGAAATATCGACACAGTGTTGTATCTTTATGTCATGTCATGAAAAGTGAAAATATGTTTGTAGCAGTTGAGTTCTCACTGGCTGCTGTCAAAGTGTTTCTGAAAACTGGTATGGTAACCTTAACTTCTAGTAGATTCTAAACTCTTTCGGTTGTTACACAAGCAAAATGTATTGCCAGGGTCCTGTGCTTTGATTGGAATTGTTTAGATATGACTCATTTTTGTTTCCTTCAGGAATGAAGAATGTACATCTCAGAACATCCCTCTCCCCTGAAACTTTATGCTTAGAAACACAGAGTGAAATTATTGCTAGATACGCGGTTGAGATGGCTGGTGTGAACTTAGTTGTTGCTTAAGGCACTTTTCTGTTCTCTCTCTGGGTGCAAGAGAAGGGTGGAGCAGGTGGGGAGCTGGGAGAAGTAGCTTCCCTTTATTTTTCCTGCCAAATTCAGTTAAAAAAAAAAAAAAGTGCCCCACCTTTTTTTTTTTTTTCATCCTCCCAGCACAGTGAGGTATGAACTGGGAGGAGATTTTGGCACCTTTGAGAGTTTTAATAAGCAAGTTATTTTTATAGATGTACTTTTTTTTTGGTGGTGACGCGCAGCATGCAGGATCTTAGTTCCCGGACCAGGGATCGAACCTATGCCCCCTGCAGTGGAAGTGCGGAATCCTAACCACTGGACCACCGGGGAATTCCTGTAGGTGTACTTGTAGACTTCCTCCCTTCAAAACTCAGGCTGACAGCAAATCAATTCCTTTAAAAAAATCATTCAGCTAGGACCTGTCTTGCCAACACTATTGGGTTAAAAAAAAAAAAAGGGTGCTAGGCAGCCAGTGAGCGGATTTGGTTGTGGGACCGTCCACCTGTTGGTGTTTGCCTGGCGGCATTAATAGTTTCTTTACCATGCCGGGAGGGAGTTGGGGAAGGAGACTTTGCAGGAGAGGGAACTAAGACGGCTGCCTGTAAATTCTTTGGAATCCTGTAGCACCTGAGACTTCATAAAAGTAAAGAAATAAAAGGGAAGGTAGGGCTTCCCTGGTGGCGCAGTGGTTGAGAGTCCGCCTGCTGATGCAGGGGACACGGGTTCGTGCCCCGGTCCGGGAAGATCCCACATGCCGCGGAGCGGCTGGGCCCGTGAGCCATGGCCGCTGAGCCTGCGCGTCCGGAGCCTGTGCTCCGCAACGGGAGAGGTCACAACAGTGAGAGGCCCGCGTACCGCAAAAAAAAAAAAAAAAAAAAAGGGAAGGTAGAATTGATCACGTGGAAGTCACGTAAATGACTGTCTCTTTCTGTGTAGTGTTCTGAAATCCCAGAGTGCAGAAAGTGAAGAGTTGGGCTGTAAATTTCACGTGTCCTGCATTTACCTGCACAATCAGGTAGAGTCATAGCAAATACTGGGTCATCTGTCCTCCTCCACACACGTCCATTCCCAGTCAAGCCCTTTCCATGTGGGGTCCAACTTGTTGGCCCATCCCAGATACCTGTGGCTTGGAATTGTCACCTTTACCTCTTCAGAACGCGCTCTTCAGAACGTGCATTTTCCTCCTAAATGATCGTGTTGGAGATAACCCTGCAGTTAGACAGGGAAGCAAAAGAATATGCAATGTCCTGAGAAAATTGTGTATAATTTATTACTGTTTCTTTCCTAACAAGGCAGTGTCCCTCCCTCCTTCCCCCGGCCTTCCTTCCTTCCTTCCTTCCTTCCTGTTTTGCATCTTCGCTTCTTTGCTTCTTTCTTTCTCTTTCTTTCCCTCCCTCCCTCCCTTCCTTCTTTCCTTTCCTTTTCTTTTTCTTGCCTTTCTTCCTCCCTCCCTCCCTCCCTTCCTTCTTTTTCTTTTTCCTTCCTTTCTTCCTCTCTCCCTCCCTCCCTTCCTTCCTTCTTTTTCTCTTTTCTTTTTCCTTTCTTTCTTCCTCTCTCCCTCCCTTCTTTTTCTTTTTTCTTTTTCCTTCCTCCCTCCCTCTCTCCCTTCCTTTTCTGTTCTTTTTCCTTCCTTTCTTCCTCCTTCCCTCCCTCCCTTCCTTCCTCTCTCTCTTTTCTATGCTCTTTCTCTTTCCCTACTTTCTCTTTTTGATTTTCTTTTCTTTTCCCCCTGTCTTTTTGGCCAAGTCATTCCTCAAGCAGAGCGCCCCTGTTCACACCAGGGCAGGCTGAAAATGTATTGCTCTGAGCGCTTTTCCTGTTGAGGGTTCCAGTTTCTTCCCCTTTGAACATTAGCGGTTCGCAGCTGGAGCTGGAACCAGGCAGGTTAGCCTAGTGGCTCCTTGCTGAAAGTGGCTGGCCAGGCAGCTGCCCAGGCCAGTGGTTAAGCAGCAGGCCCTTCCCAGGTGACCTTGAGAAGTGATGGCTTTGTAAATCCCACCTCCGCAGAGTTCAAGAATTGAATCCTAAGCCTGGATTTGAACGGCTGTCTGTCTCTTGCTTTGCCTTGCATTGAGCTCTGGGCCCCGGAAGAAATGCTGTTTATTTATGTGTGTCTCTCTTCAGAGGTGGAGATAGTGGAACCAAAGAACAAAGGTTTTATTCACACCTGAACTCAAGAGTTAAACTAAGGAAATGAAGGACAAGTTTCAGCAGTGCTGTGTAAATTGCATCGTAGGAAAGTCTTGATTAAAAAGTTACCATCTGTTTTCATGTGTTCACTTCGGGCTGGTTTGCGGACAGAATGGCAAAAGTAGGCTAAGTTATTATCTCAGCCCTTTTTCTTTCTACCTTCCTGGATGGTGGGCCTTTCTTGAGTGTTTGATCCGGCCTTACACACAGCCTGGAATCACATGGCCCTGGGTTCAAATCCCAATCCTGTTAATGTACAGCAACTTTTAGCTGAATTACTTCATCTTAGTTTTTCTGTTGTAAAACTGGAATAATCGACACACCTGCTTTGTTTGGTTGTCATGATAGTTCAGTGAGGTAATGCTTATCATAAAGGGCTTCTCACAGTTTGTGCAACGTAGTAAGTACTGATTTCGTGAGAAATTACCTCGTAAATGATGACCTCTGGTCTGTCAGTTCCCCTTCAGATAGGGAGTTGGATGAAGTTTTCCAGAGGGCAGAAGAGACTTGGGTAAGATAATATCCACATGTGTTCTTTCTTTCGATCTCGGATGTACTTTAAATCTAAATGTGAAGAGAGCATTGTTTTGGCTCATACGTGTATGAAGTATTGACTCATACTAACAGGCTCTGGTAAATTAAGGACGAAAACTGTAATTTGGTCATTAAAAGCTAAAAGTCACTTCAGCCTACAGCTCCAGTCGTTAGGCTGTGAGGGAGGAGGGCTCGTTTTCCAACCTGTAGAGTCTGATGTTGGGAGGTTTGGTTTTTGGTTTCCTTCCTAGCAGTCGCAGAAAAGCCTCCTGTATTAAAATGTAAGTTGTGTCTTATAATTACACGTGGGGCAAAGTTTCGCCTTATATGGCATTCTCTTTCAAAACCAGGAATGTCTCTTAGCTCAGCACTGCTTAGTTACACATTTCACAATCACCATTTGTTGGAGATACTTAAGACTGGAAGACTGTCTTAGAAAACAGCTTGTAAAGAGCACTGCCTCGTCTGTCTTTGACACCTAAGCCCTCCACCTTCAGGCCGGAATTTTTTTAATTCCTATTTCGTGGGGGTAAGCGATCATAAGTACCACACACGTTTCTGTGTGTCTGCTTACCCTGTTCTTCTTCCTTTTTCTTATTCAGGTAGTCAACCCTCATATAATTTTGTTTGTCCAATTTAAGTGTTTCTTCAAATTGTATCCTCTCCATAAATCAGGGCAAATGAGTCTGAGTCACTAACTTCAAATTAATCTGTGACCTCCGCGTTCCCTGACAATATTGGAATGGAATGCCAGCGGTCCACATACTTCTATATTGTGAATAATTTTTGAGGACATTAGAAGGTCAAACATTATTAATTATTTCTCTGGGTTTGCTTGGTGGCAATCACAGCTGTGTAGAAGTCAATCAAGTCTCTTGATAATTCTGTTCAGGCGGTATATAATTAGGCATTTAAAATTAGTTAAGTGTCTGCTTTGCTATGCGTTTCATGTTCTCTTCAGGAAAGCGTGTTTACCGGACGACTTTGGGGACATCTTTTACTTCAGCTTCTGCTTTTCCCCTGAGCTGAGAGTTTGAAAGTTAAGGGAATTCTTTCTACTTGTATTACCTGTTCGTCAGCAATTTACCAGAGTTGTTTTTATTTAACACGGAACGAGTGCCCGGGGGGTGTAAGCACAAACATGTTTTTATAAAGAGAACAAAAAAGAAACCACAGCAGCGCGTGCATTGTTGGGGATCTGCATTTTTAGGTGTGTGAGAATTTTTTTTTTAAACAAATCTCTGCACAAAGTCCTTTTGCTTTTTTTCTTTTTTTTCTGGCATCTCAAAGTCCTGAAAACACCGTGGTCTTTCTCTTTGAATGATCCATACTTTGTATCATTTTGGCAGAAATGCCCTTGGCAAATTAAGAAAAGCTGGGACAGTGAGCCAGTGAGTGTGGCAAGCTGTAATTTAAAAGGAAACGAGTTTATTTGAAATCAAAGTGTAGGCAGTACAGGATGAACTGTTTCAAAGTCAGGGTAGTTTTTGGAGTCTTCAACAGCAGGCTTCCCTTGGCATTCCATGATGGATCTTTTGTTAAAGGATGGACCTCACATAACACAAGCTTTTTTTTTTTTTTTCTGTTTGTGTCTTCCCCCTGTTGCATGGATGGTCCTCTCATGAAAACAGAAATTATGTTTAATTGTACTGTGGTAAGGCCTTTTCCTCATTAGCCTCAAAGGAAAGGAGCAGAGTGACCTGGATTCTGGTTACTCTCCACTACTTTCCTATTATTCATGGCTGGGGTTGGACTTGAAGCCAGGTCTGTATAGAGCTTGAGCTCTTGTGCTTTGTTTATGGCTTTGAGCATAATCTGTGCTTCTGGGTGAGCTCATCTTGTTGAATCTCCAGCTTGGATATGGACGTTCAAGGTCTTCATTGGTTAAGGACATGACGAAGGTCACTCAGCTTAGGAGCAGATCATCAGAACAGGATTCTTTCCAATCTGCTGGGTGAGGCCGAGCTTCTGGAAGGCAGGGACTGTGTCTTTGTTTCCAGCCAGCAGGTCTTCCTAGTGATCCTGGAGAGAATCATTAGCCGTTGTTAATATAACAAATCTTTACTTGTGGAAAGGTGTCCAGGGACTTCCCTGGTGGAGCAGTGGTTAAGAATCCGCCTGCCAATGCAGGGGACACGGGTTCGATCCCTGGTCCGGGAAGATCCCACATGCTGCAGAGCAACTAAGCCCGTGCACCACAACTACTGAGCCTGCGCTCTAGAGCCTGTGAGCCACAACTGCTGAGCCCGCGTGCCACAACTACTGAAGCCTGTGTGTCCTAGAGCCCATGCTCCGCAGCAGGAGAAGCCACCACAATGAGAAGCCAGTGCACCGCAACAAAGAGTAGCCCCCCTGCTCGCCACAACTAGAGAAAGCCCGCGTGCAGCAATCAAGACCCAACGCAGACATACATGCATACATACATAAATTTCTTAAAAAGTTGTCCAGCAGTCATAAATTGCCTGTTAGTCTTCCGTTGGGCTTCCCTGGTGTGAAACTGGGATTTTTTACTGCCTGAGTGTGCCCTAAGAGCTGGAAGCCTGCCTTTGCTGTTGTTAGGCCCTGGCCCCTGTCTGTGTCAGCCTAGAAAAAGAGGTGCCTTTAAAAAAATGGAACCTATAGTTCTTCTGCTCATCTGGTCTTGCAGACCTACCTTCCCCCAGAGGGGAACTCTTCTGATTCACACAAATGCATGGGTGGGGTGACTGAGGCGTAGGGGTGAGGCTGTATATGACCACGGTGCCACATTCAGGGTTTTTAAATAAATATTGATTAAAATATAAGACCCTAAAGTGATTCATTTGCTTCTTAGAGCCGCATTTCTGCTTTGGATGGAATTCCCTTACTGTATTAATTTCTCCCCAGTTTTATTCCTTATGGGTCCCTATATGACATGTAACTTGTATTTAGACTGTTAATAACTGTACGTTTCAGCAGGGGTCATTTGTATCTCTTGACCTAGGTTTCAAGATTTCCCTGGCAGAGAACGTCCACCTTGTCAGCTGAGGGACAGATTTGGGCCTAAACCCTGGATTCTTACTTCGTGTGCATATTTATGGGATCTATATGACCCAGAAGGAAAGGGCTGGCCCTGTACTTCTTAGCTCATCGTGTGTCACTGTCACCCTACATTTGGTCCTTATGTCGACTGACGTCAAATACTGCCAGTACTCACTGTTTAAAGCGATATCAGTAGTTTCTTTTAGTACCTGATTTTTTGTTGTTGTTGAGGTATAGTTCATTTACCATGTTGTTAGTTTTGAGTGTACAGCAAAGTGATTCACTTATACATATGTATGTATATTCTTTTTCAGATTCTTTCCCGTGATAGTTATTGCAAGATATTGAATATAGTTCCCTGTGCTATACAGTAGGTCCTTGTTGTTTTTATCTGTTTTATATAGAGTAGTATGTATCTCTTAATCCCAAACTCCTAATTTATCTCTCCCCCTCCCATCCCCTTTGGTAACCATAAGTTTGTTTTCTACTTCTGTGTTTCTGTTTTATAAGTTCATTTCTATCATGTTTTTAGATTCCACATATAATTGATGTCATACGATATTTGTCTTTCTCTGACTTACTTAATATGAGAATCTCTAGGTCCATCCGTGTTGCTGCAAATGGCATTATTTCGTTCTTTTTTATGGCTGAGTAATATTCCACTGTATATATATGCCCCATCTTTTTTAAAAAGTAAATCATTTTACATTAAAGGGAAACAATTACATTTATTCTTGTAATGAGAAAATCATCACTTGACATAAGTAGAAGGTGATGATAAAAAGAAATGTAAGGGCCTCAGAATCATGGGGGCGACTATAAAGGAAGGAGGATGGCATTTTGTAACCTTGTCCATGAGGTGAGACTTTGTTCCTGTTATGTGCCAGGGCTCTCAAACGTGATTGTGGGTGAGAATCACTTGGGAGTTTTAAAATAATATGATTTCCTAGGACCGCAGATCCAGTTGGTTTAGAACAAGGACCTAAAATCTTTATATAATTTTTAAAGTTCCCTCCATCATTGGTGGGTTCGTTTTTTTTTTCCTGACATTAGTGAAAATTAAGATTTTTCTTAAAATAGGCGATCCGTGTTTCGTGGCAGCTGACATGCTCTGTCCCTGTCTCTAGCTATGGCAGAATAAAGTGTTTCATTCAACATTGATATTTCCTTTTATTCCTAAAGCTATTTTTTTTTTCTGCCCCAGTTTTGGTGAAATTATGTATCACTTGTGATAATTCATTTTAAAAATTCCTGAGCTGTGTGGCGCACTTTCATGAAAATTCATTTAGATAAAATTAGATATTATTGTTTAATGAGGTGGCATTTCAATTTAGACCTTGCATCAGGCATATACCAAGAGTTTTTTATGGAAGAATTAGGTTCATTTGAGTAATAAAGGCTGAATCATGGGGGCTTTAATTCTTAATGGCTGTGAGGATTGTTATCCGTGGGATGTGAGCTGTCTTAGTGGTATTCAATCAAGTGTCCACTTAGCCATGACTGGAAGTAATTGCTCCCAAGTGGGCCGAACGGTGACCTGTTAATACTCGTGCTGACCTTGTGACCTTGTCTGCCCCATTGTTTAGGATTTTATAGCAGGCGAGTCTGCATTTCTCTGGGGTCAAGTAGATATCTTGAGGTCAAACATTTTCTGATTACCGCCTCATCCACACTGTAAGTCAGCCAGAAGCTGTTGGCGTTGCTAATAGTCATTGCTTTGTAGCGGGACCTGAACAGTTTGAAAATTGTCTTCGCAGCCTGCATGTAAACAGTTTAATATTTTACGGAAAGAAGTTCATCTTGTAAATTAGGTATGAATAATACATTTGTAATTACTCTTTGTGTCTTTAAACACTTGTGTCTTAATTGGCTTGCTTTTTTTTTTTTTTTTTTAATGTATTTGCATTTGCCAGCAAGTTAAAATTAACTCCTGTTAGACACACAGTGAAGTTAGGACAGAGCACACCAGGCCTCTCTGGTCCCGCCAAGGTGTAAAACTTGATGGAGTTTTTCATGCACCTGGAAGGTCATTCATTCTCTCTTTAAAACATTTGTTTCTGGCTGGACAGCGAGTTGAAATTGTTTCCTGTTTAGGGTTTTTTTTTTTTTTTCTGTTTGTCCTGTTTCCACAGTGTTATTTTGTGTTGCTGTTTGTTGATTGGCAACATAATTAATTTTTCCCCCAAAGTTACATGGACACATTCGTCCATATCTATGATGAGTTAAGGAATCCAAGCGAGCTACATGTCTCTCAGCCTTGTGGGTTTTCCTTGCTGCTGGGCCCGCCCTCCGAGTTGGCAGAGTTATTAAATAGGGGTGAGGGAAGGAATTAAGCTTGAAAGGGGATCTAGTCCAGCTTGACTCACAATTCAGTCATATCTGAGTCAGTTCAGGTCCTGCTGTCACTGAACCCATACCTTTAGCTTGATCTTGAATCATTCACGCCATACAATTTCTACACATGTTTACATGGAAAAGTACAACTAGAAAAGACAAAAACAAAAAAAAGGAAAACATATAATTAGAAAAGTTGGCAAGTCATGAATTTAGAATGTCACCTAAGGTGACTTTTTTTTTTTAATATCTGTATTGGAGTATAATTGCTTTACACTGTTGTGTTAGTTTCTCCTGTACAACAAAGTGAGTCAGCTATACGTATACATATATCCCCATATCCCCTCCCTCTTGAGCCTCCCTCCCACCCTCCCTATCCCACCCCTCTAGGTGGTCACAAAGCACCGAGCTGATCTCCCTGTGCTATGCAGCACCTTCCAACTAGTCATCCATTTTACCTTTGGTTGTGTATATACGTCAGTGCTACTCTCCCACTTCGTCCCAGCTTACCCTTCCCCTCGTGTGTCGTCAAGTCCGTTCTCTATGTCTGCGTCTTTATTCCTGCCCTGCCACTAGGTTCATCGGTACCATTTTGTTTTTTTAGATTCCATATATGTGCATTAGCATACGGTATTTGTTTTTCTCTTTCTGACTTACTTCACTCTGTATGACAGACTATAGGTCCATTCACCTCATTACAAATAACTCAGTTTAGTTCCTGTTTATGGCTGAGTAGTATTCTATTGTATATATGTGCCACATCTTCTTTATCCATTCATCTGTTGATGGACATTTAGGTTGCTTCCATGTCCTGGCTATTGTAAATAGTGCTGTAGTGAACATTGTAGTGCATGACTCTTTTTGAATTATGGTTTTCTCAGGGTATATGCCCAGTAGTGGGATTGCTGGGTCATATGGTAGCTCTATTTTTAGTTTTTTGAGGAACCTCCATACTGTTCTCCGTAGTGGCTGTATCAATTTACATTCCCAGCAAAGATGCAAGAGGGTTCCCTTTTCTCCACACCCTCTCCAGCATTTATTGCTTCTAGATTTTTTGATGATGGCCATTCTGACTGGTGTGAGGTGATACCTCATTGTGGTTTTGATTTGCATTCTCGAATGATTAGTGATGTTGAGCACCTTTTCATGTGTTTGTTGGCAATCTGTATGTCTACTTTGGATTAAATGCCCCAACCAAAAGACACAGACTGGCTAAATGGATACAAAAACAAGACCTGTATATATGCTGTCTACAAGAGACCCACTTCAGACCTAGGGACACATGCAGACTGAAAGTGAGGGGATGGAAAAAGATATTCCATGCAAATGGAAATCAGAAGAAAGCTGGAGTAGCAATACTCATATCAGACAAAATAGACTTTAAAATAAAGACAATTATAAGAGATGAGGAAGAACACTACATAATGATCAAGGGCTCAATCCAAGAAGAAGATATTATAGTTGTAAATATCTATGCACCCAACATAGGAGCACCTCAATACATAAGGCAAATGCTAACAACCATAAAAGGGGAAATGGACAGTAACACAATCATAGTAGGCAACTTTAACACCCCACTTTCACCAATGGACAGATCATCCAGACAAAAAATTAATAAGGGAACACAAGCTTCAAATGACATATTAGACCAGATGGACTTAATTGATATTTATAGGATGTTCCATCCAGAAACAACAGAATACACTGTCTTCTCAAGTGCTCATGGGACATTCTCCAGGAGAGATCACATCTTGGGTCACAAATGAAACCTCGGTAAATTTAAGAAAGTTGAAATTGTATCAAGCATCTTTTCTGACCACAACTCTATGAGACTAGATATCAATTACAGAAAGAAAACTGTAAAAAATACAAAAACATGGAGCCAAAACAATACTCTACTAAACAACCAAGAGGTCACTGAAGAAATCAAAGAGGAAATCAAAAAATACCCAGAAACAAATGACAGTGAAAATATGATGACCCAAAACCTATGAGATGCAGCAAAAGCGGTTCTTAGCACTACAATTCTACCTCAAAAAACAAGAAAAATCTTAAACAACCTAACCTTACACCTAAAGCAATTAGAGAAAGAAGAACAAAAAACCCCCAAAGTTAGCAGAAGGAAAGAAATCATAAAGATCAGATCAGAAATAAATGAAAAAGAAATGAAACAGTAGCAAAAATCAATAAAACTAAAAGCTGGTTCTTTGAGAAGATAAAGTTGATAAACCATTAGCCAGACTCATCAGGAAAAAAAGGGAGAAGACTCAAATCAACAGAATTATAAATGAAAAAGGAGAAGTAACAACTGACACCGCAGAAATACAAAGGATCGTGAGAGATTACTACAAGCAACTCTATGCCAATAAAACGGACGACCTGGAAGAAATGGACAAATTCTTAGAAAAGTACAACCTTCTAAGACTAAACCGGGAAGAAATAGAAAATATGATCAGACCAATTACAAACACTGAAATTGAAGCTGTGGTTAAAAATCTTCCAACAAACAAAAGTCCAGGACCAGATGGCTTCACAGGCGAATTCTATCAAACATTTAGAGAAGAGCTAACACCTATCCTTCTCAACCTCTTGCAAAATATAGCAGAGGAAGGAACACTCCCAGACTCATTCTAGGAAGCCACCATCACCCTGATACCAAAACCAGACGAAGATACTACAAAAAAAGAAAATTACAGACCAACATCACTGATGAATATAGATGCAAAAATCCTCAACAAAATACTAGCAAACAGAATCCAACAGCACACTGAAAGGATCATACACCATGATCAAGTGGGGTTTATCCCAGGAATGCAGGGATTCTTCAGTATACGCAGATCAATCAGTGTGATCCACCGTATTTACAAATTGAAGGAGAAAAACCCTATGATCATCTCAATAGATGCATAAGGTGACTCTGGATGTCGCTCCAAAGTAAAATACTCATCTTAAGAAGAACGATTATGTGACTCTTCCTACTGATTTGAATGTGTTACTGAAAATAATTTATTGGCATTGTGGCTGCTGCTTATTAATCTCAAATTAAAATATTTACCCAGGGCTTCCCTGGTGGCGCAGTGGTTGAGAGTCCGCCTGCCGATGCAGGGGACACGGGTTCGTGGAAGATCCCACGTACCGCGGAGCGGCTGGGCCCGTGAGCCATGGTCGCTGAGCCTGCGCGTCCGGAGCCTGTGCTCTGCAATGGGAGAGGCCACAACAGAGGCCTGCATAACGCAAAAAAACCCAAAACAAACAAAAACAAACAAACAAAAAATATTTACCTCTAGCTTGGCTTAAGAGAGAGGTCTTTAATTGCTAAAATTTTAGAACTATTGTTTTTCTTAAAGTGAGGTAAATTGCTTCTCTCTGCATTGCAGTTACCTGTGCTTTTGTGTTTAAACTTTCTTTTTGGGCCAGTTTGTGAATTAAAACTATTATCGTTAAGCACCAGACAGATAGGATGGCTCCTTTTTCAAAAAATGTGTACCTTCCTTGGCTTAATATGAAAACATTGATTTTGCTAGTGTGGAAAAGGTTAGTAAACTCTTAAAAGGTATGTGTACACAGGCCTGTGTGAACGTACGAAGAGGCAGTTCCCAAACTATGTGCTGAGGTACCCCGGGCTGCAAGCTCTTAAGGGCTGCCGCAGCGGAATACAGTAGAACGCAGCATCTGTTGGGCACGGCGCAAACTCCTAGGTTATTCCCGGTTTCATTGTTAGATTTTGTTGTATTCCCATGGACAGTGTGTATTTTAGCATAGCTGAGTTTGTGGCAGATGCTGTGATAAAAGGCAATGTACCATTTGGAAAACCAACATGGAACAGAAGACAAGGGTGGCCGTGTCCAATCTCATTTCGAGGTGTGAGAAACTGCACTCTGCAACAGGCACATAGGCCCTATTAGTAAATATTGTGTTGTTTAAGAATGAAATAAAACTACTTTTCCTTTCGATTTATTTCTTCCCCAAAGAGGTACTAAGTTGTTAGGTCTAATACTAGTTGCTTGGACCTAACTACTTAATAAATGGAATTGTTAGGCAT
This sequence comes from Pseudorca crassidens, assembly GCF_039906515.1. NCBI lineage: Eukaryota > Metazoa > Chordata > Mammalia > Artiodactyla > Delphinidae > Pseudorca > Pseudorca crassidens. The sequence continues at coordinate 88,403,322 of NC_090305.1, read as the reverse complement.
TTCTTTGGCCTGGGCTGGGGAGGTGGGGAGAGGAGGAATGCCATGAAAAAATTTCTAAGACACTAAGAGTGCCATAAAGTCAGAACATTTGAGAACTTGTGGCATTGACACAAGAAGTATATCTGTATTTTAAAGAAAAAGTAGTCATGGTAGGCAACTTGGAAAAGGTAAATTAGCTAAATGGAGAAAATAAAAACCGGCGTTGACACTGCTACCCAGAGATATACATTCTTAAAGTTTTGCTGAAAAAAATTCTTTTGGCCTACAAGTGTCAGAACCCAGAACCGGCTATTTTTAGAAAAAAGAACATTTATTTTAAGACTAAAAAGGTATTCCATGGAATCCAAATGAGTACCAAGATTTAGACTCCTTTAGTCCAGTGTAATTCCTCTAGTCTTATTTTTTTCTTCCTGCAGATATTAATTAGTTTATATTCTTAAATGAAACTTGTTTTTGGCAGGAAATGGAATCCAGTTTGGAACCATCTCCTGAGTTCCTCTCTCACACCTACCCAGCTCACAGCGCCCAGACCTCAGCTTTTCTTCGTCTCTCCTCCCTGTTCCCCACACCACTGCAGCCGGGTGTTGTCTTAGTAGAAATACCCACGGTGGATGCTCTCTGTCTCCTTCACTGTCAGCTCTGGTCTTAATCAGTCAAGGCAGAGGATGAAGGATGCTGGTCGTTCTCCTTGTTACATCCCTTCTTTGCCTGATGGGGAAAAGGAAGGGGCGTGGCCGGCAGTGGGATCATCCCGTAGGGGTTGGCACAAGTATAGCTCCTGGTGTGGCATGGCGGCCCTCCTGAAGTCATTGCTTAAAGGATCACCTCTTCCCTCTCCCCCGCTGCATTCCCACTTTCCCTTCCTTCTTCAGCGCAAACAACAGAAGTGTATCGTCTCCCAGTCCTGGAGGCCGAAAGACTGGCTTGGTGTTGGCTGGGTTGGTGCCTTCTAAGGGCTGGGAAGGGGATTCTGTGTGATGCCGCCTCATGTGGCTTCTGGTGGTTTGCTGGCAATCATTGGCACTCCTTGGCTTGTAGAAGCATCGCCCTGATGTCTTCCTTCATCTTCACGTGGTGTTCCCTCTGAGGATGCAGGTCCTATTGGATTAGGGGCCCCCCTCCATTCCAGTAGGACCCCATCTTGGCTAATTACGTCTGCAGTGAGCCCTGTTGCCACGTAAGGGTCACCTTCTGATCCACCTTCTCTTTCTGCTTAGCCCATTTAGTTGAATTTGGGAAAATTAAACGTGCAAACGCTGTGACTGCTCAGAATACTATGGAGAAGAATGCAAACCCCATGGGAATTTGGAAGGAAAACTGTGCCAGCGTCTCTCTCGATTTTACTGAAGGCCCCATCCTGCGTGTGACCACCACATCCTCCCTTTGTGCAAATGTCAGACACGTGTATAGTGGATGGGCCTGAGTCACGGGTTGTATTTCTTTCTTTCTATGTGACATCATTGCACAGTAGTTTGATGAATTTATACCAGGACACGGGAGGATTGACAGGGGGTGGCATTGGCCCAGAAAGATCCTGGGTCATGGTAGGAGTCTTCAAGTTCGCTAGTGCCACCTGCTATCTTTATATAAATTGTATTTAACCTTGACAACCAATCTGGGCCGTGGCCAGGGCCTTCTGCATCTTGGGGATGAGGGTGCTGAGAACCAGGACAGTCACTTCCCTTGCTCAGGGTCACGTAGCCAATTCAGGTTTGAAACTCAAGCCTCTCAGAATCCAGAACCTGTTTTCTTTCTGTCCCTCTGTCTCTAACTTATTAAGTACCCCAATTTCCTAGCCTCTCTTGGAAAACACCATCACAGGAAAAGCAGTCTGGTGGTATTTCCTGTCTTTCGGGTCTGTTTGTCTGTCTTTAAACAGAGTAGAGTTTACCCTGAGATATATGAATATTATGAAAAAGGAAGTTTCTCTGGATTGGATGTGCCGGCATGGACAGATGAGCCTGGGCACCTTTGCCCCCGTCATTGGACAGCCGCCCGCCGGGAGCTCAGTGTTTCTGGTGCCAGTGTCTCTCTCGGAATTCTTGCCAGGCCCGAGGGTTGGCTTTTGCAGTTGCTGGTGCGTGGTGTTTGAGATGTTTCTGGGTGGTTGTTTTTTTATTTGGGTTTTGTTATCTGCCCTTTATAGTAGTAGCTCTGGCATCATCTCTTGCTGCTCAGGTGTTCCGTGGCTCTCAAGCAAAGAGACTTGAAACTGAACCACGTCAGAGGGCTTTATGAGAAGTTTGGAGTCTTGGAGCCAAGGCTGAGCTTTTAGGGGCCATGGGTGACATGTTAAAATAGCCTCTGGGCCTTCGTGTGTGGGGTTTCCCCTGCCTAGAAGGGGGGCTGCAAACTCGGCAGTCGACAGGGGCCAGCAAACAGGTGAAATGGCTCCATTGGGGTGTTCAGCCTCTCACCCCTTTGTTCTCTAAGAAGAATATTAGTTGGATTAGAGTGGCCGGATCTCTTTTCCTTGCATCTTCCAAAGAAACTAGGTAACTTAAATAAACAATGTTTACTCTTGATTATTAAAAGTTGGAATCTGAATAAAAGTAGAGCTGATCTAGTCTGCCCAAAGCCAACACATCTTTGGACCAACTTGGGCTCTCAGGTCATTGATCCACACTTTCGGGCTCCCTGGCTCCCAACCACCTGCTTCTTTTTGCTTCAGATGACAGTTTCAGGGAAGTAACCTTCCCTGGTATTCTCTGTCCGTTCCCTTCAGTTTAAATTAGGAGCCTTACTGTGCCGTTGCCCACCCCTACCCACCCTGACCTAGCATTTATTTCCCTGTATTTTAATTGTACTTGTGCTTCTCTGTCATTCCCCCGGACTGTGGCTTCTTTCTCACGACGTCCACTGTGTTGGCCCAGAGTGGATGCACGCGTGGACGCTGAATGATCACCAAGCCGGCGTTGGTGCAAGTCGGGGGGGGTGGGGGCAGGGTGGGAAATGGTCCTCATGTCTCCCCTGGTGTGTTTCTCTTTCCGTTCTCATTTGCATGCGTTCTGCTTGGTGTGGGTGGCAGAGTCAGGTCATCTCTTTGCTCTCAGATGGCAGCTGTCATTGTTGATGATGCCTCGCGACTTTACCTGAGTTGCTTTAGAGAAAAAAATAGTAAATGTCATAGAAATTTCAATTGCCTTGTCAGTGCCAACCTGTTCTGGTTCCTACAGGCTAAGTAGAGACACAAGACCGACAGGTTTCTGATACGAACTGTTCTCAGCATTTTGGGGCGGCCTGGCGTATTCATCCCTGTGCTAGAACACTTTAGACTTGAAGCCGTTTTGTCAAGGGCAGTCTCATGCTGACATTTTTAGGCCACATGGAATAGTGTTTTGTGGCCGTTCTGGGAAATGTCGGGGGAAGGCCTGCTTATATCCTTGTAAAGATGTCCTCAAATCTAACCTTAGTGACAGACAGGGACGATTTCTGATGAGCCACCGAGAGGTTTGCCTCTGATATAATCCTGCAAGGATTCCTGTGGAGTTACATAAGATGGGCTTTCCCTCCTGTTTGGAATGAGAACATTTACAGGGGTCGGCCAGTTTCACGCTGGGAAGTCAGTCTGCACATACACAAAAGTAATGGATATATGTTTTTCAAAAATGTGAACGCTTTTCCGTCATTGAAAAGGAATGTAAAACGATCTATTTTTCAAAAAGGTGTAGAAATTGATGAGGCAAACAGAAGTCTATGAGTAGTTCTTTTATGGGTTAGCAGAGAATATGTTCTGTGTTTCAGACACTCGTAGTAAGATGAAGAAATGTCCCAAGATGACTGGGGAGACGTATGAAGTTAAAAGGGAATGGTGTATGTGTCAGGGGGAGAGGTGTGCCCATGTGCTTTTTTTCCCTTCTTTCTTTGTGTGCGTTTTTCTCTTTTTATTCTGCTTTGTTTTTTCCTGTATTTGGTACTAGATGTTTATGCGATTTTAATGTTAAGTCGGGACGTTGTCTGGTCACCTACCTGTTTCTTAGCTGGAAAACCATGTTGTAGGAATGTTTTGACACGTGTTTGTTGCATCTAACACAGACTCCTTCACAGAAGACATTGTATGCAGCAGGGCCTGGCCACCCTATTTGGGGAAAGTATTTTGGACCCTAGAGAGAGCAAAGCATTTGCTTATATCGCCCAGCAGAGCTGGTTAGCTCCCTTACAGAGATTCAGCAGCAAACACACATTTTGTGATGTAAAGTATTTATCCCATTGTGTCATTCTTGGTTTTACAAGTTGTGGAGGAATTGGGCTTTGGACTTATTTCTTTGAGGCATCCAGAAGACTGAGTCTTTTAATTTTTTAAGCCAAAGAATAGAATTAAAGTTACCGCAAATTAGGTGAATATAAGGATCTGTTGCTTGAAATCAGAGAAACTGTGGGAAAATGAGGATGGAGAACTCAGGAAGGAGGGCTGAATGAGTAGAGATTGGCTCCTATAAAAAAAAAAGTCTGTAACTTCTCAGGAGAATTCTGATTCTAGTTGTCAGAAGGTTAGGAGGCTCTAAGACCCAGCATCAGACATAGGAGGAGGTTTATACAGGTTAGGTCACTGATCTGCATAGCAGAGAATAAGGCCTACAATGGGACAGCTAAGCTATAAGGCTTTTCTGCAATGCTGCACTGTACTACAGAACAAGTGTTATCTCTCTTAGTATCTCCAGCCTTCCGCACATGCCCACGTCTCTGTTCGCTCACTCTTTTATCCTGTATCACATCACTACCCCCATATGTGCAGAACCCCTGCCAGTTCTTTCTGCCCCAATTGTATCCCCCATTGCTTTGCACAGAGCTCAGCATTTAGTATAAGCTCAATAAATGTTGGTGGAATTGATTATGAGGTCACAGAGCGAAGGTCGGTGTGTTAGCTAGTGATGCTAGCTGCTGTAACAAATAATCCCACACATATATAATGGCTCAAATCCAATAGATGTTCTTTTTCTGATTGATGTTCTTCTCCTCCAAGCGTTGATTCAGGCACTCTTGCTCCTTCCGTCTTTGGCTCTACCATCTTCTGCCTGCGGTTTAAAAGTTTGGGAGCTTAAAATGAGAGAAAAAACAAGAGCAAAGAGGATCATGGAAGTGAAAATTTTATGGACTAGCCCTGGAAGTAATGTACATCACTTGGGAAAATATTCCATTTAGACAAGTGAAAAGCATTCAAAACAGGGGAGAAGAGAGCCTAAGAGGAGTCCTTTAGGAATCTATGTTCTCCTGTGGAACTAGACTGTAATTGCCTAGAGGGCAGGGATCATGTTTTCTATATATTCCTTTCTTGCACAGCATTAGCACATTTCTAAACAAATAACAAGAATGGGAAGGTTTGGGGTTGACTGACCTTGAGTTTGAGTTTTCCCATCTGTAGAAGAATTCTGTTGCCTAACAAGGGTAAAATCCAGAGTCAGGGAGTCATTGCTGCCAGTGATCTGATGAGATCATCTGGTCCAGCTAGCTGTTTGTATTAATTAAATTTCTTAGAGAGATGCATGTACTTAGATAAGATACAAAAAACACCAGAAAATGTCCAGCAAGTTTCTGTCTTAGAAGGATAAGTTGAGAGTTTTTCACTGGGGAGAGTTTACTTATTTATTTTATTTTTGGCCACACTGGGCTTTCGTTGCGGTGTGCGGGCTTTCTCTTGTTGTGGCGAGCGGGGGCTACTCTTTGTTGCGGTGCACGGGCTTCTCATAGAGCACAGGCTCTAGGTGCGTGGACTTCAGTAGTTGCAGCACGCAGGCTCAGTAGTTGTGGTACACAGGTTTAGTTGCTCCGCAGCATGTGGGATCTTCCCAGACCAGGGCTCGAACCCATGTACCTTGCGTTGGCAGGCGGATTCTTAACCACTGCGCCACCAGGGAAGCCCCTGGGAAGAGTTTATTATTTTAATGTTCCATTGCACCATTTAAAAAAATTATATGTTATAGGTATACAATATAGTGACTCACAAATTTTAAAGGTTATACTTTATTTATAGCTATTATAAAGTATTTGCTGTATTTCCCTTTCTGTACAATACAATCTTGTAGCTTATTTTATACCTAACAGTTTGTACCTCTTAATCTCCTACCCCTAACGTGCTCCTCCCACCTTCCTTCTCCCCACTGGTAACCACTAGTTTCTTCTCTAGATCTGAGTTTGCTTCTTTTTTGTTACATTTGCTAGTTTGTTGTATCTTTTTAGATTCCACGTGTAAGTAATATCCTACAGTATTTGTCTTATTCTGTCTGATTTATTTTACTTAGCATAATGCTCTCCAGGTCCATCCATGTTGCTGCAGATGGCAGCAACAAAGAATGAAATCTCTCTTTTAGATCTGAGTAGTACTCCTTCATATGTATATACATACCACATCTTCTTTATCCATTCATCCGTTGAGGGACACTTAGCTTGCTTCCTCCACATCTTGGCAGTTGTAAATAATGCTGCTGTGAACGTTGGGGTGTGTGTATCTTTTCGAATTAGTGTTTTTGTTTTTTTCAGATATATAACAAGGAGTGGAATTGCTGGGTCATATGGTAGTTCTATAGCTACATGTAAAAGAATGAAATTAGCACATTGTCTAATATCATACACAAAAATGAACTCAAAGTAGATTAAAGACCTAAACGTAAGACCAGATACAATAAATCTCCCAGAGGAAAAACATAGGCAGAGCACTCTTTGACATAAATCATAATATTTTTTTGGATCCAGCTCCTAAAAGAAAGGAAATAAAAGCAAAAATAAACAAATGGGACCTAATTAAACTTCAAAGCTTTTGCACAGCAAAGAAAACCATCAACAAAATGAGAAGACAACCTAGTGAACGGGGGAAAATATTTGCAAATGATATGACAGAAAATATATAAACAGCTCATACAACTCAACATCAAAAAAGCAAACAACCCAGTTAAAACATGGGCAGAAGACCTGAATGTACCATTTCTTAAATAGCTAGTTATTGAGTGGATTTGAAACTTTGAGGTACCATCCAGTGCACCTAATGGATTTCTATGAGAAATGTTAGCTAATACTGTCACTTATATAGCAGAGGAATATGCCAGAGGTAAGATGAAACAAATCACTCAGTGTAGGTAACAGTATCTCCAAACACTTAATAATTTCTTGTTATGTTTTCAGTAACCCACTGAGGCTCTTTGCCCATTTTATAGTTGGGGAAACAGGCCTAGAGTGGTTAATTAGCTTGTTCAAGATAACTCAGCTAAGTGGGGGAGCTGGAATTTGAACCAGGCAGCCTGCTAAGCTAGTGCTCTGTAAAAGAAAAAGCCTTTTCTCCTCTCTGATATGAACCACAGCAGACTTAAGGTAAGGGAGAAGTGAGGTGATCAGCTCAACGTTCCTGGAATGCTGGCCATTCTCTGGGAACGATCGGATGAAAAATCTCAATTCGATTGGCCGAGTTGCTCTGGTGGTGGTAAAATAAACATCATTTCGCTGACAATTATTATAATAGACATTTCCCCAACAGTTAATAAAGTGGTATAGATACTACTTGATAATATAATCCCTGTTGCCAGTTTGGCTGCTAAACCCAGGAAACCCCTGGGCAACGGGAGACAAACGCATTCTTGCGTTGTTACTTCCTTAACTCATGTCACACATGACTAGATAGCATTTCCATCATTTGAAAGCGTTTGGTTATTGTCCTCCTGTTGATGCAGTGAGTCTATAAGGACTTGGACTTGCAGAGGTGTTGTGATTGTCATATGTGTTTTGCACAGCCAGGTCTAATTTTTTTTTTTTTTGGTAGATCACCTTCAGGGTAGGTTAATATTTTTAGCCAAAGTAAGACACAGTATTTTGATCCTTTTTTCTGACTTCTTAAAGCTCTGTATTGAAAATGGGTTATTTTCTCAGTACCAACTAGCATGGCTGACCTCATTTCCAAATTGGGAAGCCATGTTTTTCTCATGCCAATAATGCAACCATTTGAAATTCACAGTGAGTGAAACAGAAAGCACACAGTCCGTTCTGACAGGCGAGCCACACTTGGCACTGGGTAGGTGCTTTGCAAATGTTTGTTTTTAAAATTTATTTATTATTTATTTGGCTGCATTGGGTCTGAGTTGCGGCACACGGGCTCTTCGTTGCAGCGTACGGGCTTTTGTCTCATGGTGCGTGGTCTCCAGAGCGCCTGGGCTCAGCAGTTGTGGTGCACGGGCTCTAGTGCATGTGGGCTCAGTAGTTGCGGTGTGTGGGCTTAGTTGCCCTGCGGCATGTGGGATCTTAGTTCCCAGACCAGGGATCAAACCCTCTTCCCCTTCATTGGAAGGCAAATTCTTAGCCACTGGACCACCAGGCAAGTCCCTCCAAATGTTTGTTGAATGACTAAATGAAATGAGTGCATGAACAAAAGAATGCATCTTATTCTGGTTACTGTCTTTCATTTTGCAGAAAATAATCAAGATAATATATTTTAGGAGTGAGATTAGGATACAGAGTATGAGCTCATTTTTCTTTTGATATAATTTCAAACTTACACCAAAGCTGCAAGAATGATACAAGGAATTTGCATATACCCTTTAGCCGGATCACCAATTGTTTACACTTGGCTCTATTTTTTATCATTTCCTTCCTCCTTACCTCTTTCCTCCTCTTCCTCGGGTAGACACACACACACACACACTCTGTATGTTTGCAGATAATTTTCCTAAATCATTTGAAAGCAAGCTAGAAACCTCAGGCACCTTTGCCATAAAATACTTCAGTGAGTATTTATTTCCTAACAAGGCTGCTCTCTTACATAAGTACAGTACACTTATTAAAACAGAAGGTTTAATATCATTGATATAAGACCGTTGTCTAGTTTTGTCAGTGTGGCAGTAAAGCCTTTGATAGTTACTATTTAACCCAGTCCAGGATCCAATCCAGGATCAAGCAGTGCATTTAGTTGTCATGTGTCTTTTATAAATCTGTATTTAATGAATATTTGATTAGACAAAAGCTATGATAGAATCTCAGATGAACTACACTGGCCATCCTTCTCATGCATTCAGACAGTATACTGTCTAAATATTGGAGACACAGGGTATTCTGACTCCTTGTGCCTTCCTTAAAAAGATGAGGGTTTTTTGTCATTGTTGTTTTGACAACTTTTCTTATTACTATATCCCTGGATCTCACTACCCTAGTTGCAAAAATATTTTTCCTTATGTTGAATCAGTAAAGGTGCATTAGATAGAACTTACGGTAAACATTGTTCTTTTCCCGGTGTTACGTACTTGTGTTACTGTTTTTCTCTTCTGTAGCCTCCCAGCACAAAAGTTCCCCTTTCTCCACTTTCCTCCTCTTCCTCCTCCTCTCTAGACGTCTTTAATTTCACAGCGGGACCTTGCAGTAATGTTAGATTGGCTCTGGTAAAGGCATTTTGATGACCCCTGTCTCGGATCATTATAGTAACTAATAAAAGCTTGCAAACGACTGTTACTCTGTAAGCGTGATTTCAGTGACTTGCGGCCAGCTCAGCTGTATAAATATGGAGAGTTTTTTGCCGTGTAAATTTCGATCACAGGGAAATGTATCTACCATTCGGTTGAATGTTTCTTTTAAATTTAATCACGTCTGAGTGTAAAATAGCAAGCAGAAATAAAACGGCATTGGAAACGTGAGCTTAAGATTCGGAAAGAATGGACGTGTTGGTCCTCGTAAAAGCGTCCTGCTCCATCTTCTGCAGAGCGTTTTGGGTAAATGCAGAAGGTAGGGGATGGGTGGCATGAATAGCAAATCCCTGGTTATGCATTCAACCAAAAGGCCAAATCACAGCCCCGATATTACGGGGGGCCTGGAGACGCCAACTTGTACCGGAGAGAATGATGCATTATCCTCAAATTCATGAACTGCACTTTTTGAGTTAAAACTTGAAAGTAGATAGCGTGATTATCTTTATGCTGTTGAATTAAAATTCTGACTTCTAGAAAAAAAAATCACTTTTATATTTTTCTTTTGAAGTTGCATGCTGTGGATCTAATTAATTTTCACTGAGTTAAAGTTTTGCACGTTTGAACTGCGTTTTGCTTGAGTTTGGACTGGGGCATCTCATGAGCCAGTGGAGTGGTGCTTTGGAGGGAGGGTGGGAAAGCGCTGGCCGTCTGTCTTTACTGGAGGTGGGGGTATAAGGAAGATGAATTCTGAGGCTGTGACTGGGCCAGTGGCCAAAAGAGTCGAGCTGCTGCCCCGCGTCTGCTCGGCGTGCAGGACATAGCGCTGTGATGTCTGAGCCAGGGCTTTGCTGAGTGTGGACGCGTCTGCTTTTCTTCCTTACCTCTGGGAGGCAGAGACACTACACCCTGGCCTGCGGGGGAGCGAGTCTACTCAGAGGGTCCCCTCCTCTGGCTTCTTTCCTCCATTCGGTCATTTGCACAACAGATATTTACTAAGTGCCTGTTTTGTATCTGGCAGTATTTAGGAATGTGGGAAAAGTCAAGGAATAAAACACATTACCACCCCTGTGGATGCTCGTAATTCGGGAGGGAGACGGGTGGAGATGGGGGTGGGAACAGACAGATGTAGTAAGTACGTTATATCGTATGTCCTTCTAGATCGTGTGGCCAGGTGACTCTCTTTAAAGGTGCTGTTTGAGTAAAGACTTGAAGGAGGGAAGGGAGTTAGTCCTATAGAACATTCCAGGCAGAGGGAACAGTTAATGCAAAGGCCCTTTGGCGCAGGGCAGACTCTGCATGCTTGAGGGACACAGCCAGGAGGCGAATGTGACTGGGAGCGGTGAGCCAGGAGGAGCGCGGTGCCAGACGGGGCCTCAGCATTGAAGGGCTTGCCTTGACCTTGAGTATCCTGGTGCCATTGGAGGCACTGACCTGATTTAACGGGGCCTCAGCATTGAAGGGCTTGCCTTGACCTTGAGTATCCTGGTGCCATTGGAGGCATTGACCTGATTTAAATTTCAACAGGATCCCTCTTGGTGCTGTGTTGAGAATAGACCATGGTGGGTGTAGGGTGGGCGTAGGGGTTTAGGAAGAGCAGGGAGATCTGTGAGGAAGCTTTGCAGGGATCCAGGGGAGAGGTGATGGTGGCCATGACCAGGCTGTTGGCAGTGAAGGTGGGGAGCAGTGGTGAGACCTGAGATCGTTTTTTTGTTTGTTTTTTTTTTTGCGGTACGCGGGCCTCTCACTGTTGTGGCCTCTCCCGTTGCGGAGCACAGGCTCCGGATGCGCAGGCTCAGCGGCCATGGCTCACGGGCCCAGCCGCTCCGCGGCATGTGGGATCCTCCCGGACCGGGGCACGAACCCGTGTCCCCTGCATCGGCAGGCGGACTCTCAACCACTGCGCCACCAGGGAAGCCCCTGAGATCGGTTTTGAAGGCAGCTTCCACCTGACGGAAGCGATGTAGGATTTGAGAGAAAGTTATGAGTCAAGATTGACTCAAAGACCATTCCCTGAATGTGACTAGGAGGATGGGGTGGCCATAAATTGTGAGGGGGAAGGATGCACGTGGAGCCTGTTTCAGAAGGCAGATCAAGTTCTAGACATCTTGAGTCTGAGATGTCTAGGCATCCCAGAGGACATGCCATGGAGGCAGATAGGTACCCAAGTCCGGAGATGAGAACAGGGATGTGGGCCGGGCTGGGAGCCTGGGAGAGCTGGAAGTGCCTGGTAACGGTTGCCAGGGTGAATGATTTTCACGTCATCCTGAAAGTGACCTACTGGTTATTCGGGGGATCTCCGGTGTGCTGCTAATCCTATGTGCTCCCTGTTAAGAAGATGCTCGGTTGAGCTCTTAAAGGTGATGCTTCCTTGGTGTTAAGTGTCAGCACCTGAGCTTTGCTGGGTTGGGGTGCTGGTTGTGCGCCCTCGAAGGAAGCTCTCAGAATCACGGAAAGCCTGAGCTAAACGCAGGCTTAGAGGTTGTCTTTCTCACCCCTAACTATAGGAAGAGGAGAGTGCGTGCCCAGCTGCGGGGCAGAGAGTGGAACTGGAATCTGCGTTGGCTGACTCACTGTCCCGTTCTCTTTCTGCTCCACTGAGCAGTGACCAGCTCCTGTTTGAAGAGGCATTCAGAGAATAGATAATGCAGTGTTCTTGCTTCTTTCATCCGTTTGTCCATCTTTTATCACCCAGGAAAAGTTAGAGTGCGTTCTAGAAAGGAGAAGACTGCTGTTGCTTTTCTGTCTTAATTATGAGTACCTTGAGTGTTTCTCAGCAGGGCAAACCAGACTCTTCAGGAACATTCATTATGATGGTTTTGGTAACAAAACGGGAAGGTAAGAGTCGGGGAAGGTTAGGGATTCATTTTCAGGTGGGGATTTCTTCCCCTCTGCCCTTCTGGGAGAGGAAGCATGTAGCTCTTTGGGTTTTCTTCCTTACTTGCAGGGGACACCTGCTCTTGGACCTTCTCCTGAGATGGGGCTTGGGCTGTGCTGCCTGTCCCTAGCCAAGCTTAGAGGTGATTTAGGGCCAGGTATGTGACCCTACCCTTAGCCAGGCCCTGTATCCTGTCTCTAAGGCACCACTGGGAGGCAATATAGCACAATCTGAACTAGATTCAAATCCTGGTTCCTCTGTTGAATTGCTCTGTGAGCTTGAGCAGTTACTTAACATCTCTGAGCTGCAGTTTCCTTTTCTGTAAAAGGGAAACATCCTACATGAGAATGTTGTGAGGAGCCAAAGGAGAGCAAAATGTATGTCGAGGGCTGGGCCCTGCACGTGGCACAAAGTAAATGTTGAGTTAATGGCAGTTGTGAGCATCGCTGGCATTTCCTGTGATTCCTACCTGAGGCTTAGGCCAGTTTCGTTAAGCTCGATATAGCTTCCAAAAAAGATGTGCTAATTGGATTATTGCATTTTCATGCTCTTATATTTATATATGTGTGCATGGCTTTGGAATCTACACATGTATATATTTATCCATTCAAGTTTCTCTTTTAAAAATCTGTAAGAATTATATTTTTGAGTCATTGAACCATGAGGAAATTGTTTTTCAAAAAAAGATTGCTATAAGTGATCATTATGTAGGCCATCAAAATGGAGAATAATGTAGAACTGGAAGGAAGAAGGAAAAAAAAAAAAGAGGAAGAAGCTTGATGTTCGTACAGAGCCGTTAGTAGAGCGCATATTGTTATAACCTGGGTATTTAAAAAGAGCGGCACTCGCCTGCCTTGTTTCGAGGTTGGGTGGCACAGACAAGGCTGTTTCGGGCTTGGGATGAATATTTTTTTGATGAATGCTACCACGTGTCGGCTTGTAATCAGGAGTGGCTTATCAGCAGCTTTTCCCAACCTGACATTGCACACGGAATGCCCCGATGGAGGAACGTTAGCACTCTGAATGCTTTCACAGTTGAATTCCACACACATGAATTATGACAAGTGAGGCGACTACTCTGTGGTTTGTTGTGTCTGGTCTGGTTCCTACTTTTAAAGTTGCAGTTGCGTTTGGTCATTTGAAGCTTATTTTCACAGTCTGGCCAAGCCAGCAGGGTCCCGGGGCTCTGTAGGGGACATAAACCACCAGCCTTTAAGTTAGAGTGCTCAGTAGATAAGCATTTCAAGACTTCATTGCATCATACAGAAGGACTTATGGGCTTATTTCACATACACTATTTGACTTCATTTAGATATTTCATGGAAAGAAAAGCCTTTTATTATCACCGAAGGAAAGGACTGCCAAACGTTGTGAGGCTCAGTTGAAGTGTTATAACGGAGGTACAGAGCGCAAATACATTTCACCGCCTTACATAATGGGGTGTTTAATAATAGTTGTTTCTTTAAATTCAGCACATGTATCTTAGATATTTGCACTTGGTAAATTATAGGCTGTGGTTCAAGAAACTCCATTTTGTGTGTGTGTTTTTAAAAATTTGTTTGAATAAAAGCATGGACTGAATTTTAAAAATGACCGTCGAGTGTGTGATTTATGTTTATTTCACGCGCTCAGATTGAAGCGTCCACGCCAGGAATGAGCACTTTCCCTCCTGTTTTGGAACAGATGGAAATGTGAGCAATAGCTGGGGCTGCTGACCTGCTTGGCCACAGCGTTGTTGACTGTTTTGTTGGGTGGCCATAGGCCTGTGGTGTGGATCGGGGGTCCGGGAGGAGGGGCTGGGAACGCGTTACACTGTGAGGAAGAGGCCCTTGGCTGTCTAGGAGGAAACCCTGCAATCTTGCTGTACCTGTGTACCTGCATCATCCCCAGGAACTGTACCTGCTCAGGTCGCCAGGGCTCAGGATCAACTGATTCTCCATTTGAGGCCTACTTGTGTTCTTCCAGAACGTGGGGAGCTGTAGGGACTGAATTGTGTTCCCCCCCAAATTCCTGTGTTGAAGTCCTAACCCCTAGTACCTCAGAATGTGACTTTGTTTGGAGAGAGGGTCTTTAAGGAGGTAATTAAGTTAAAATGAGATTATTAGCGTGGGACCTAATCCATTATGATCGGCATGTTTGTAAGAAGAGGAGATGAGGACGTAGACACACAGGCAGGGAAGACCGTGTGAATACACAAGGAGATGGCCATCCGCATGCCAAAGAGAGAACCCTCGGAAGAAACCAGCCCTACTGACACCTCGATCTCAGACTTCTAGCCTCTAGAACTACGAGAGAATAAATTTCTGTTGTGTAAGCCACCTAACCTAGGATACTCAGTTGTGGCAGCCTGAGCGAACTGACACAGGAGCAAATCAGAATCTACAGGAGGGCATGCCTCATTTGAAAAAGTCTATTTCATACTATATTACAAGTTGAAATTTGGAAAATCATGGCAGGAAAACCTTTACAGGAAGGAAAACCTCTAAAGCTTGGCCAAATCCACGTGGCAAGCAGCGCTGTATTAGTGCATGCTGCAGGACAGATGGTCCGCTATTTACGATGATTTGACTTGAGGTTTTTCAACTTTCTGATAGTGCAAAAGCAATCCTCATTCAGTAGAAACCGTACTTTGAATTTTGAATTTTGCTCCTTCTCTAGGCTCGCAGTAGGCGGTACAGTACTCTCTGGTGATGCTGGGAGGAGGCCTGGCTCCCATTCAGCCACACGATCACGAGGGCAAACAACCGACACACTTAGAACCGTTCTGTGCCCAGACAACCAATCTGTTTTTCACTTTCAGTGCAGTATTCAATACATTATGTGAGATATTCAGCACTTCATTATAAAACAGGCTTTGTGTTGGATGATTTTGCCCAGCTGTAGATTACTGTACATGTTCTGAGCATGTTTAAGGTGGGCTAGGCTAAGTTGTGGTGTCCCACAGGTTAGGTGTATTAAATGCATTTTTACTTGGCGATATTTTCAATTTACAGTGGGTTTATTGGGACATAAGCCCATTGTAGGATGGGGAAAATCTGTGCTAACATGTAATATCTATTGAGCACTCACAGTGGGCTGGACCCAGGGAGAAGGGTCTTGCCTACATCATCTCCTCAAGTCCTCACCCCAATCCTGTGAGGTAGGAGCTATTATCTCCATCTTATAAGTGAGGAAACTGAGACAAAGAGGTTAAGTGACATCCGTGGGATTCAGAGGCAGGCAGCTGTGCTCCGGGCTTGTCCACGTTTTTGCTTCTCCAGCCCTGGGAGGTCGGGGTCGAGGGAGGGGTGGTCATCCAATCCATTATGACTATTGGCTAAAAGATACTGGAACTTGCTGTCTTAGACCACGTTTTGGTCCCACCACCAGAGAGAGGCTATCGAGTGTGTTGAGCTTGGTGAAGATGTCGCTAGTCATAATAATAATCACTCATATTACAGAGCACTTAGTGTAAGCCCTGATCGGAGCTTTGTTTTTGGTTTTTTTTTTTGCGGCACGCGGGCCTCTCACCCTTGTGGCCTCTCCCGTTGCGGAGCACAGGCTCCGGACACGCAGGCTCAGCGGCCACGGCTCACGGGCCCAGCCGCTCCGCGGCACGTGGGATCTCCCCAGACCAGGGCACGAACCCGTGTCCCCTGCATCCGCAGGCGGACTCTCAACCACTGCGCCACCAGGGAAGCCCCTGATCGGAGCTTTGAACCCGCCTCTTTGACCCTCACCGTATCCCTAAGTGGTTTTGCCAGGGCTTTCCAGCGGGCCGCCTCCAGGTCATGGGACTCTGGCACCTGAACCCCTCAAGCAACACTGGGCAACACTGCTTCCCCAGCAAGCCCCGCCCTTGCCTAGCCATCTGTATCTGTCACGGGGAAGGGAACAAGGGCAGCTGACATTTGAATTTTAAAATAGAAGAAACTTTGTTCTTTTTCCCCTTACTACAAAAGCATCGTATGATAAATGTAAAAAAATCTTAAAACCAGAGCAAAAATAAATAAATCATCTATAGTTCCATCCCCTAGAGAGAATGACTGCTAGTGTTTTTCTGTCTGCCTTTCTAGTCTTTTTCCCATGGAAATATACTTACTTTAACCGTAAATGTACTAATATTTTTAGGAGCAGCAGCGTCAGTTAGGAAAGAGCAAGGACTTTGGCACAAGACGAGTTAATATCACAGCTTTCCCTTCCTAACCGTGTGACTTTGGACATGTTATTTAGTTTCTCTGTCTCCATTTTGTGTCTTTAAAATGAGGATAATATATAAAACTCACTTCACTGGGGTTTGCAGTAGCCCAGTGTATGCAGTGTGCTCTTTTGTAGCATCTGGCACACAGTGACTAAACTAACCATAACTTTAAGAAGAAAAGGTTTTTGTAACACATATCTGTTACTTAGCAACATGTCGTTCAACAGACATTTGCTGAGCAGGTATGATTTGGGGGTTGTGTTTCCTTCTGTGTCCGTGTTTATTTTTCCAGCCCTTTTTAATGGCTGCATAGTATTTCACCATCACTATGAATCATAATGTATTTAATTTTTATTGGATATTTATTTTTCCCAGTTTTTGTAGACCATAGACAATGCTGTGATATGTTTCTTTGCAACCTTATGGCTCATTTCTTCCCCAGTGGTTACTATTTCATTAAGATCAATTCCAAAGAGTAAGGGGTGAACAGGAATGCACGGTTTAAATGCTTCGTTGAAGCAGGGCCAAATCCCCCTCCCCGCTCACGCCCGCAAAGGCTGTGCCAGCTTACTGTGAACCTGGCCATGGATGAGAGTACTTATTTCTATTTGTAAAACTTTGATGTAATATTAGATTGATGTGCTTAAAAGATAAACAAGGCATCATTCTTCTCTGTGGGTGACTGACCCAAATCCGTTACGGTGAAGGACAAGCAGTGACTTTCAGAATAGAGAGGGGAGAGACCAATCAGACACTGACGTACAGTTAATCGTGTGGTCCAAGCACAGATGACAGTGACAGCTCTCATGTATGGAACCCTTACTGTGGGTCAGAAGTTCTCTACAGTGTTCTCAAACCGTGTGATTTAATCTTCACGGCAGCGTTTTGAGGTGGGGACCCTTTAACCCATTTTACAGATGCAGAAACAGAGGACTTTAGGGAAGTTATGTAATTTGTCCAAAAAAGCACACATTAGGTTACCGTTTGGCAGAGTTGGAAGTTGAACCCAGGCGCTCTGACTCTCAGGTTCTTGCTCTTGTCCTGGGGTACTGGAGATGGAGCTGGAAACGTGGATGCAGGAGCCACCATGCAGATGAAGTGAGACCAGGCCTGGTGGCTGGCTGGTCTCGCGGGGAAGGCTGACAGGGTTTCTAGCTTGTTGGAATAGAAGGCACAGCTTCGGCAGCAGACATAGGGAAGCAGAGAGGGGGAAGCCATGTAGAGCGAGTGTGCAGATTCAGATGGGGCTATAGAGACTGGGGCTGGAGATCGCCCAGGAGATCCAGGTGATCTCCCTTAGCCTGTTTTATGGCCTGTGTGCATCATCCTGCTTAATCCTTTCACCACCCCATGATGTAGGAGTTGTTCTTACCCCCATTTTATAGCTGCAGAAACCGAGGCCCAGAGAGCTTGAATAACTCAGTCCTTGAGTATCACAGCCAGAATCAGACCCCAGGCAGCCAGATTCCTGGTCTGGGCCAAAGCCGATGGGAAGGAGAACTCAGTGGAGAGTTTGCACCCTAGGAACCACTGTTGGAAGTGGTCTCTCCCTCCTTTTGAACTTTGTAGCGATTACTGTCTGTAGAATTCATCTGGCAATTAATCATGTATTCCCAGTGACACAGCTCTCATTGTTGTCCTGACATGTTATTTCGATCATGTATTGTCATTTAACTTCTTGTGCTGGGCAGACAACTGAGCCTTGATAGCCCCCTGACCCAACCCCCAAACATGTGCACCACAGTTCCTCAGAGGGGGACTCGATAAATGTTTGACTGAATTTCATTTGAGGGGTCTTACCCTGCAGACTTTAGACAGTGACATTTGGGGAGGGGCAGGGGGCGGGAAGGAAGGCGAGCACAGCACCTAGGATTGCGATCCGATGGAGTTGGGAGAACAGAGAGGAGATTGAGGACTAGAAAGCATCTCTTTTGCACCGGTGACGAGAGGACAGAAGGGGTGTCTCGGCCGCCTGCATAAGCCCCTCTTCTCCTGTCTCCTTCCTCCGTGGGGATGTCCCCTGCGCTCCGGTTGTACTGCCAGGGCTCACTTGGCTTTGTACTTCCCTCGTAACCAGGATTTGCTGAGTGCAATTGTAACCCTGTATTTCCAGCTGGGCTTCGTCATGGGAGGCTTTCCAGATCTTCTCATGTTTCCCATTGGAGCTGTTGGAAGAGTGGTACTCAGTAGTACTGGGTACCATGAAGGGAGGAGACTTGGGTTCCAGATACAGGTGGCTGCATCACTTACTCACCATGGCCTCGGGTAGAGGACTTTGCTTCTCTGAGCCTCCATTTCCACATCTGTAAGATAGCGGTACTTCCTTGTGAGGCTTGTAAGAGCCTGGATGGAAATGTGAAGTCAGGAAAGAGTGCTGGGCCCGGCGAGGGCTCCATCAACGTTGGCTGGTCTTAGAGTCGGATATCTTCAGGAGCGTATCTAGAGGCCTCCCACTCTGTTGAACACCAAGGTGAAAGGCCAGTGTGTTCCTTTCTTTTCTTGTGTTTACGACAAACGTTTCACCACTTTGACTCTTGGACACTTTTCACGGACGGTTTGGTCCTAATCATCAGCTCCTCTCCTGGTCCCCTGAGCATTTCCAAAGCACCGCATCCCGCCCCCTTTCTCAGAGGGAAGTGTGGCCCTCAGACCTTGGACCACTCCGAGCCTGGTCATGGTCCTCATCTTTGTTTACCAGGGTGATGATGATGATTAAATTTATTTATTTATTTTTGGCTGCGTTGGGTCTTCGTTGCTGTGCGCGGGCTTTTGCTAGTTGCGGTGAGCGGGGGTTACTCTTCGTTGCGGTGCGCGGGCTTCTCATTGCGGTGGCTTCTCGTTACGGAGCACGGGCTCTAGGCGCGCGGGCTTCAGCAGTCGCTGCGCGTGGGCTCAATAGTTGTGGCTCACGGGCTCTAGAGCACAGGCTCAGCAGTTGTGGCGCACGGGCTTAGCTGCTCCGCGGCGTGTGGGATCTTCCCGGACCAGAGCTCGAACCCGTGTCCCCTGCATCGGCAGGCAGATTCTCACCCACTGCGCCACCAGGGAAGTCCCTATTATTATTATTTTTATTTTGTAAGAATTAACTGGAACTTCTTTTTCAGTCATTTCATTAGTCATTCAACTTTTTTGTTTTCTTTTGAGGTGGGAGACAGATTACTTTGAGGCAGTGGGTCAGATGGAGGTGGCTGGCTGGGTAACCGTATCCCCGCTGAGTCAGCTGTCTGCCCAGACAACTGAAAGCTGAGGTATGCTGATGACTCGTCACCAGCCAGCGTCACATTAACTTGAAATTCCATTTCTGCTCCTCAGCTGTGGGAGCTTGGATGCCTTTGTGGGTTGTTGGAAAGCACTCCAAGTATTGTTATCGATCGGATTATGGAGCCTGGAATTGTCGGTTGTCCCCTGAAGTGACGTTTTCCATTTGAGACCAAGGCATAAAATTGTGAAATGGGATGGTTCAAAAAGGTGGGATTCGATGCTGTCAGTTTTTAGAAAGGGAACGCCAGGCTCTGACAAAGTCATTGACTCACAGAGGTTCTCCAACAGTTGGCAAAGCCGGGACAAGGTTTGTTCTTCCTACGGATTGGTCATCCAGCACCCACCCCCCTGGGTCTTATCGCCCTTCTGCTGAAATTATCGGGGCAGCTGTTTGTTTTGGGTCTCCTTCCTTGAGTGGAGAGGCAATCTCAACGTCAGGGATGGTGGCTACCTCAAGGCGCCCTCGGCCCCTCCTCCTGATTCATCGTATCCCTGAATCACGCTGTAGCCTTGGAAAAGAAGTCTGTTCAGTGTGTTTGTTCTCTGGTATCTGCATGTTCTGTACATCATCCATCTTGGGTGACGGATAAGGTGGCATACGGGGTTACTTTGCCTCCCTACCGTAACATACATGATGAAAGAATAACGCTTAGTAAATGAGGATGTTTATCTTATTATGCTCTAAGAATTTTAACTTCCTTGTTGTTGTGTTTTGACTTCTTTAAGTTGGGCATGAGCTTGGAAGATGACTTGAGGGTGGGGGGCAGGGGCGGGGCTGGTATTATTTGCTTGAACAAAGAGTTTGGCCTCTCTGGTTTTATTCCTTTAAGTCATTTGTATTTCACCTCAAAGGCCTGTAGTAAGAAGGCTTTTGTTCCTAATTGGAATATTGGGACCCATAGAATTCTCTAGAAGAGAGCTTTGGCCCAGCTGTGGTGGGACCTGGTGCTTCATCCCACAGAGTGATTCCTGTAAACAGCAGTTTTTTTCAAAAGTTATTTTCATTTTTTTCCCCTTTTATTCTTTTTTAATTTTTTTCTTCCCTTTCCAATAATGGAGGGCTCTTCCTTTTCACAGTTGAAGCCACTACCTCCTTCTTAATTATAAAGCCGGCAGAAATCATCATTTGACAAGGCATCTCAAAGAATTGCAGTTAATATTGTGACCTAGTTGGTTGCTTCATTTTTAAAAAAGTTGTTTTATTCCTCCCCCATATCAGCTCTATATGCTGATTATGTAATCGTAACTTCTCCCAGAAAATACGGATCCCATCTATTCATACGACAACCTCCGATTTCACTGTGGCGTGTCACTTCCCACAGAATGTTACCGCCGGGGAAACTGAGGCTTGGGTTTGCTACTCTCCCTTCTTCTGCACGACCCGCCATTGTCAAAGATGACAGTGATAAGTTTCTTGTTAGTAGCATCATCACTGTGAATGTGATTCTTGTTCTCATCTAATAGAGAGCCTTGGTTACCCACAACCCACTTCCAGCTTTTGAGCAGATACATAGGGATCCACTCTCTAGAGTGAAGATGAAATGATATCATTTGTTTACCACCTGGAGTTGTTCACCACGGGCTGTGAAAAATATGTTCTCAATTTAAAAGTTAGAAAAACAAGTGTACCAGCTATCACAAAGCTCTCCCCTCCAAGTAAACATGTTTATAGGACAAGACTCAAAACAAAATACTTGATCACGATAAGCCCAGCCAATGAAAAGAAAGTAAACATGTTTACCCACAAAAGCCTTTATAAAGAGCCCAGGTGGCAGCCAGCTCTCTGCTCACTTGACTGTTCCTCCCGGGAGCAACTGAGGCTCCCCTGGGCCTCAAGGACAGAGACACCACTCGCCCTGCCAGTAGGCGGCTCACCTTTATAAGCCCTGCTCTCTTAGCTCAGCCCAGTTTGCCAACGAGGATGGAAGGTTTGTATTTTGTGCCACTGAACTGAACCACGAGTGGAAGGTATTTGTGAAATTGAGCCTGGAGTTCCCGTGATTCTCAAATAGCAACTTGTCATAGGTAGAGTGCCAAGTAGGCTTAGGGGGAATCTTCCTGGCTTCCTGAAAGAACCCAGATTAGTATCACATGTAATGACCTTCTGGGTCCTGGGCACTGTAGTGTAGACATCCAGGCTATAAACCGTGAATTACACCCAAGCCTGGCCTCACCCAGACCACTCTGGTGAAGGAACCAAAGGGCTCGAGCAGGAAGTTGGTAGAAAAGACAGGGGTATCCTGAGTGTTACAGGGGTTTTCAGGGTACAGGGAGTGAGCCTTCAGTGCTGTAAAAGAGAGGAAGGTTAGAAGGGGGATGACAAATTGTGCGTGTGGCAAAGAGTTAAGGACTTGAGGGATGGTGCCTTGTCTCTGCAGTCCAGGAGCAAATTCAGGAGAGAGGGCCCAGTCCTAGGTGGCTCTGTGGGAGGTGGTTAGTGAATTTCAGAATTCAAAGTCTTTATTCCAGGTGGAGCAGTTCTAAGGGATGGTGAGATCGAAGTTTTGGCCATGCCCTCAGGTGTAGAGCAAGTGGTTCTGGTTAATTAGCACTTAATGAGCCCTTACTCTTATGGGCAAATATTATCCCAATTTTGGGGTATGGAGGAGTTTGCCCAAGGTTATAGCTAGTAAGTAGCATAGCCAGGATGGGACATGGGAAGTCTGTTCCATAGCCTGTGCTCTCAACTACTGCCCTATACTGCTTCTCAAATAGACTGGAAGCTTTTAGGGTAAGAAAGTTAAGATAACAAGGTGTGTATTCACTCAGTGAATGATTTTTTTTTTTTTGAGTGGTACGTTATCTGTGCCAGGTCTGATGTAAGCCTTGGCCAGGCTGTTGGAAGGACCGTCTTCATGGCTGTTGAGGTCGACAGAAGTGGCCACAGTGAAGGAATGTAGACCGAAATTGTGAACCAGATACTAAAACATCCGAGGAAGGTGTAGAAGAGCATCCTTGACATGTAGAGGCAAAACCCATGTGGCTGGGTTGGGAGCAGTGGTCGCCTCACACACGGTCATCAGAAGAAGGGTTTTCAAGGATCAGGGAACCACAGTGGGGAGGGACAGTGGTGTTCTCCTTGGGGGTAGATGGCAGGCAAGGTAGACTGTTAGCAGAGCCAGAACTTGGCTCTAAGAAAGGGAATTAAAGAAAGGCCAACTCTTCCTTCTTTGTTTGCCTGAGGTCAAGGGATATTGAGTGAATGGCTTCTGGGAAAGGTGAAAGGGACATCTTTAAGGAAAGAGGAAAGTCTCCAGATTGTTCATGATGTTGGTCTCGGAGGGCAGTGGGAAGAAGTGAGCCCTGGGACCAAGATGAAGGATGAAATGGGATTCTAGAACGGCCGGGAGGCAACAGGATGAGGGTACATCTACTCCTTGAAGAGGGGGTGACAGTTAAGTCACTCATTGTCTTTGGCAGGGTTCAGACAGAAGCTGGGTTCTTACTGGGGATATGGGGAGAGGCAGACAGATGCAGCAGGAGGGCCAGCCTTCAAGTTTTAAATGGAATGTTTAGGGGATTTTTAGTGAAGAAGAGGAATAAACAAAACAGGTTTCTGGTTAAGCCTCAGTGAACTAGAAAAGTAATTACACAGACACCATATTCCCCATGTGTTCTAATTAATCTAATGGGTTTACTTAAAAACCTGTTTTTGAACAGAGATATCAGTAAGTCCTCTGGTGAGCTGAAAGAAATCTTATTAGTGAAAGTTAAGTAAAAGTAATAGTGATTAGTTCTAGGGAACTTAATTGAAATGAACTCCAGTGGCCTCATTGAAGCCACAGATGTGGCTGTGGTGACCCATTTGGTTAAATCTGGGTGACCATTTTGACTAGAACTTTCGAACTTAGCTGCTGAGATAGATGCCTATCTAGGGTACATTTGAGGTTACGATTATTTTAAAAACAGAAGTATTATTTGTTCTTCTTCTCCGAGCCTTATTAATTGAGGCAGATTGGCATTTTATTTGTGAGCTGACAACACACACCATTTTCCGCAGCCGAAGTGCTTTTTGAACTGGGTTCAACATTGTCAGAAAGTTATTCACAGGAGTTGGTGATGGAGCCTGCTCCACCCACTTCTGTTCTCTTTCTATTTTGGTGCTATTTGCAACAAAGGAGAAACTAAGTTAGTAAATTAGAGAAGGATTGAAGCTCTCCCAAATGCTCCCCTTCCTATCAGGTTGTGTAACGGATTAGACAGAGTGGGCCCGCTCTTCCTGTGGCTCAGGGACCTGAAGGAACACAGGTGCAGACCCCCTGAGATGGCCTTGGCCGTGTCCTCCCAGGTCTCCTGACCTCTCTGATGGAGCTGCATGAAGAAATCTATAAAGATTTATATGTATATATATGTATACTCATATGTACATGTCTGTTTGTGTGTGCATGAGTGTGTATGTACACATATACTTATTTGTGTTGTGTGGGTCTAAAAAATTCCACATATAGCATTCTCAAGCCAAGGGGAATCTAGTGGAGAAGCCACTGAATTTGAGTTTTGTGTCAGGGTCCCGGTAGGAAATAGGTGGCTTGTCCCTTTCCTGGGTCTGAGAGGACAAAGTGGGGGCACGTGGTGTAGCTTGGATACAGTAGCTGTAGGGAAAGGACTGCCCGGCGGGAGCTGTGATCCTTCATAGTCAACCTCCGGTGCCCCGGTGATAAATGCCCCATCTTCTCTGTTCTCCTGAGATGAGACCTCCATTGGTTGTACCAGCTGGAAGCCAGAAGACAAGGGTACCTGTTGATGCATCCACGCAGGGGGGCCTTCCAAGACACACAGAGCAAGGTGGAGGGTTGGGGCAGCATGGCAGATGGAGGATCTGGAGGAACAAAAGGAAAACCATCCGGTCCATTTTGTTCTGTGACCTCCTTTGGGTATGACACTGCCAGATGCATGGGAAAGGTTAATGTGGGACAAGAGGCCCCAGGTGTTCAGGATGGTAAGGAAGCATCTAGCTTTACTTCCCAAAGCCTGGTGCCTGGACCAGTAGCACCAGCATCACGTGGGAACTTGCTGGAGATTTTCAGGCCCCGCCCTGTACCTACTGAATGAGACACTCCAGGGGAGGGGCCCAGGAATCTGTGTTTTCTTAGCCCTCCCAGGCGTTCTGGTGCTCCTTCAAGATTGAGAACCACAGCTGGATGTCTTGAGGTTTTGGGTGGCCAGCAAAGTATGCCAGTTTGCTAAAATGGCCACTATTACCTTGCTTGGAAATGCCAGGGACGAGCATATTGTCTGTTTGAATCCCCTGCTTGGAAACTCTGCACGCTCCCCATCCTTTTTATTTTTCGGATAGGCACTCTTCAAAAGAAGTGGAATAATGGATGACACATAGGCCATGGGGGCTCATACCCCAGGCAGTTCATGCCTTTAATTTCCAAGTGCCCCTCTGAGCCATGCCAGGAAGTACCCGGCAGGGCCCAGACTTTGGAGGTTGTTTTTGAAAAACAGATGCAAATGCTGCCTGTGCTGTTGTTGTTTTCCCGGTGCCTGGCAGTGTTTGGTAAACAACTTGATTGCTAGGTCTTGGCCTCAGGGAACCACAGCTGCTCTTTCCAGCTCCCTGCAGACTTGTGCTGAGCAAGGATTGCTGCAGGGAAAAATAAAGAGGGGAGAACAAAACAAGAGAACAGCACTGTTGTTTTGTGGCTGCCTCTACCTGTTTTCCGGGAGCTGTTTTGCAACCACAGGCCCTGAGTTTTGATTCCTTACTTGAAAACACAAGGCAAGACCCCACGGCACCCCAGACTTCTTTCTCTTTGGTCAGAGGGGGGAGTGGCCGCCGCCGGACTTGGAAAGCCTGTTGTAGTAGCCACTGGAAGGATCTCTGCATTTTTAAATATGTAAATTGAAAAAGGAGAAAGCTTCATTCTTTCTAATGACCCCCAAGATGGTAATCTGGCTTTTCAAATCTCTGGGAAAACAGACTGAATGTGGCACAATTAATGGTTCAGCACTTCTAGGCTTTTCTCTAAAATATTTTAATGGGCTTTTAATTTATTGCAGCTCCTGACTAGCAGGGTTGAGGCAGGGTTGCTGCCGACCCACTGGGCCAAGGTGCTCTCTGGGGCTGTAAGCGAAGTGGAAAAGAACAAAGGCCAGCTGGAGTGTCAGTCGGGACCTCCCCAGGCTGAGCCCCTGGAGCTCACTGGATTCCTGGCCCTGCAATGGCGCAGCACTCTTCAGAGTAGAGGCAAGGGCGCAACTTCGTCAGAGTTCCCTGGAGTATCTGGTAGAAATGCAGATTGATAATCGCTGGGCAGGAATCTGCATTTCAGGCTGGTGCCCTCATTCTATATCCAGTTTGCGGTCCAGGACCTTGGTGATTGACAGCCAGTGAGAACGAGTAAGCCTAGGTGGGAAGCAAGTGATGGTGTTGCCAGATGTTTTTTTTTTAAATTTTGAGACCTGCATGTCATTTTAAAGCATTCACTTTTCATTTACTCCAAAGTTCTCCATTATTTTCGCTCCCCCTTCCTTCTTAGATCAAGCAGCCTTCTTCCTAAAATCCTTTTCTTTGGGCCTGAAATGCATCTTTCTGAATGTCCTTGTAGAGAGGTGATAAACTTTTGTTTGTCTGAAAAGATCTTTATTTCACCCTCGTTTTTGAAAGGTAATTTTTCTGGGCATACAATTCTAGGTAGATAGTTTTTGCCTCTGGGCAGTGTACTGGATCATTTATTTGGATACTGTCTTCTCTTCTGGTGGGTTTTTTTTTTTTCTCCTTTTAAATTTCAGTTGCTTTGTTTTTCATTTCTAGAGGTCAGAGTTTTGGTTAGAGTTATAGAACTTGATTTTATAGTATATATGCGTGTATTTTATATATGTATATACTATGTATTTTATAGTATATGTACTGTGAACACCTAAAAAGCTATAGTATGGTATATAGTTTGTGGTATTTTGGTTAGAGTTATACAGCTTATATTTTATAGTATATGTGCATGTATTGTAGTGTGTATATATATAGTATGTATTTTATAGTATATGTACTATAAATGCATGTTAAAAACTATAGTATCTGTAGTTTATATAGTATTTTGGTTACAGTTACAGAGCTTGTATTTTATATATATGTGTATATGTGTATGTATGTATTATATGTGTGTGTATATAGAGGGTATTTATAGTATATATACTATAAGTTCATATAAAAACTACAGTATATATCATTCACATAGTATTTTGGTTAGAGTTATAGAGCTCGGTGGAGATGGAATTCCGTATTGGGTCAGTTGGATTCTTAACAGAACACACAAGCAAAACCAGAAAAATTCCACACACCACGGTGATAGTTTATCCCTTATTTTTGGATATGCCTGGGGACTGTAATGTTTTAGGAAGTCAAACCGGACAGCACTAATGATACTCTTAAGCGTTGATTGACCAACTTACACCTTAGCTAGAAGCCAGACGCTGCTCCCATGCTGAACGGAAGCGTGATTCCTCCCTCCTCACTGCTGTTCTTTGGTGTGTCTTGCCTGTTTCATCCGCCTGTAAGCCTTTGACCGTGATGTCCTGAACTGATGGGATCCCTTTTCCACCCCATCTTCCAGTTCCTTCCAAAACTTGCCCCAGATAATCGCTCTCAAAAGCCCTTAACTGCCCAGATACCTACTGTGTTTTCCTGTGTCCACTTGTGCAGCTTCTCTGTGCTTCCCTGTAGAATTGCAGACCTGAGCCGTGGCGTAACCCTAGCCATACTTTGTTACACGGGTTGCAAGGGTTCTTTTTCTTGTCTTTTTTTAATGTGTACTATTAAAACGTTAGCTGCTGTCTTTGAAAAATGAGGAAATTTCACAAAATAGTCGCCTGGATTTCTGCCTTTGTTCGTGGAATTGAAAGCTCCTGTAGCCCTGGGTTCATGTTGCCACGTGGCAATAATGGGCTTGTGGAGCCACCGGCTGCCGTCTTAGCTGAGAAAGCCCCGGGGCCTCCAGTCTGCCGCCTCCCTCCTCACTCCCTGTACCTTATACCTGGCCTGCCTCGTTCACTTGCATTGTCTGCCTGGTCGTCGTGGGACGCCTTAGCTTTCCCCGTATGAACAAGGAAGCTCAGGTCGGAAAGGTTAAGTATCCTCTGCAAGGCCTCGCAACCAAAACTCACTCAGGCAAGCTGCAGTCAGAAGAGTGTCTAGTGCGAGGTAGGCACACACAGTTTTTTTTTTTTTTTTTTTGCGATACGCGGGCCTCTCACTGCTGCGGCCTCTCCCGTTTGCGGAGCACAGGCCCCGGACGCGCAGGCTCAGCGGCCATGGCTCACGGGCCCAGCCGCTCCGCGGCATGTGGGATCTTCCTGGACCGGGGCACGGACCCGTGTCCCCTGCATCGGCAGGCGGACTCTCAACCACTGCGCCACCAGGGAAGCCCTCAGCCCCTTTCTTTTTGCTACGTGATGTCGACTTAGTAGCTTTGCAGAGCTTCCGTGAGCCTTGGAAATGCTTCTTGGGTGTTAAGGCTACTTGAAGTTTGGACGATGGGGCTTTATCCTTTGGACACAAACTGTGATTGGCAGTATCCACCTTCCTTGGTATTTTGGTAGAGATACAGAATCTCAGGCCCAGTTCCAGACCAATGAATCAGTGTCTGTGGGGATGGGGCCCAGGAATCTGTATTTTAAAAAGCTCTTCAAGTTATTCTTCCGCGTACTAAAGTTTGAGAAACACTCATCTATAGTACATGTGGGCACTTTTCCATAGGAGTTGGAGCCGTACTCTTGGGAGAGGAATGGAAGCCTTCCTTGGGCACCCAGTGAATGTTGTCAGCTGCCGAGGGTGCAGGTGCACTAAGGCCTGGCACTAGTGCCAGGGTGAGAATTCTTCTGCTCAGGTGCACGACCCTCTGCCCACAGCTCAGCTCTGGTATTGATGACAGATCAGCATAGGAGTGATTTGTGTTAAAAACCTTCTTTTTAATCCGGAAGCTAATAGTTTAGGTTATTTGGAATAAGTGTGCTTTAACCAAAAAGACAAAGATGCTGAGAGGAAGAAGGGACGTGGAGAGCATCAGTTAATGACCTGACCTTGCAGATTAAAGAACTGGGGTCCTGAGGCATTAAATGGCTTTCCTGGAGCCACACAAGTGACTGATGACAATACTGGGTCCAGGATTCAGGCTTCTCCACTTGGATGTCTACACGTTACGTAGTATGTTTTCTCTTGATGGAAATATCTCCAAGTCTTCCTTCTTATGTAATTCATAAACATTTGTAGAATTATTTTGGAGGAAAATGACTGTGGTTACCTCTCTTCCCAGTTTGGATGTTCACTGTTATGTTTGAAATAATTTTGTTTTCATATGTTTTTATCTTCTGGAAAAGAGAGTTACTTAATAGGAATCAATACATTTATCCATGTCAGATTTGAGCTAAAGCAGCTTGTTGTTACCTGGGCACTTGATAATTGGACAAAAAATATTTTTGTAATGCCAAACTACATAAAATATTTGGCACAAAGTCTGCAATGAACAACCACCTTTCAGGGTATGTGTTCAAGTAATTGGTAACTGTATCTTTCAAAACATTATTTCCGGTTCATATTTTACAACATCACACTTGATATATTGACATACCCTCGTTTGAAAGGTGTTTTCCCCTACCTCTAGATTCTATGTCTGTCGTGCTGTTTTCAAGTTTAAGGAAGTGGTGGTTTTAGAAGTTACATCTTAGCTGTGTGTAAAAAAAAAAAAAAATTTTGTATTGCAGTGTCCCAGGAGCTTTTGCTGACAATTCCAGTTTCCGAACGAAACATTTGGGCAATGGTGAGGGCTTCAATCCCTTGTCTGATTTGCTGTCAACCATGAACGGACGGATGTGATGCCTGCTGGCCAAAAGGGTGAGTGAACATTTACGATTATTCGTCTGAAAGTTCATCAGACTAAATGTTGGCTGAAGGGGTCCTGCACGGTGCAGGAAACTGAAAAAAGGTCCCAAATTCATCAGAACAATTACACTGAAGATGAGAGACTCTCGTTTCGAAAGAAGAGTCACCCTGTCATTGTTTAGTGGTATAACCTTTTTGGATAACTTGGGCAATGATCTTAGGATTTATAAGAGACATAATAGGGCACGGGAGAACTTTTTTTGTTTGTGTGATTCTTTTATGCATACACCGAAGGGCGGCCTACCTAGATTACGAGCTACGTGCGCAGTTGAAAGAGTAATTGCTTTTCTGGTCCCATTAAAACTTGGTGATAAAGTGAACCACCTTGAAATAAGACAATAATAACCTCATCTTGAGTTGTGGGTGGTGGTGGGAGATTTAAGTCTGATTTGTTCGTTGAGGAAGTCCCATCGCAAGCCTTCCACATGACTGGGGCTCTTGAAAAAGTTAAAAGGTTGGGAACTGTGGACTCTCAGATTTTCAGAAAGACTCGTGAGCACTTTTTTCTAGCATAGTTCTCCTCATCAGGTTATTCATCGTAATTTTTAGGGGGAAGTTAGAAGGGACGTGATGCTCTTTTTCTGTAGATTTGATGGCGTCTGTCATGTTCTTCAGAACTCACGGGCTCCCCTGTAGTAATGAATGAACAATTGTGACTGGCCTTTATCAGAGACAAGAATTGGTTGAGGCCAGGTGTTTTGGGTAAAAACTCTGACATCATTCAATGGTAGCTTTGTCATAAAACGAGGTCAGCTTTATAGGGAACCATTTGGTTTCAGTTTTGTAGTGAATGGCATTTAATGATAAGAACCATTGGCATAAACTCATCTTGTTTGTCTTAGTGGAGTTGTATTTGAAACAGATTCTATTTAATGGAGGGAAGTGTAGTGAAGTAGAAAGAACACTGTATTAGAAATTGGGAGACCTGATAGCTAGCTGACATGGGGCAAGTTGGTCTGTTTTGATTTCGTATGTTTAAAATAAAGCAGGTAGGTTAGAGTGTCGTGTTTGTCAGTGCTAACAAGGCCCTAGAAGTTGGCTGTTTACATCCCCTCACTTTACAGATGGAGAATCAGCAGCCCAGAGAGTCTGATGGAGATGTCCATGTCCCTGGGCTAGGTCAGAGCTGTATCCCAGGTTATTTTATCCTCAGTGATTCTCTCTAGCTTATCTCAATTACAGAGGTTGTGACATCCAAGCCCCGCAATTTTGTAAACCTTCTTTGCTGGTATGTGTCTCTTTAAGATGTTGTTTTGCATTTCGCTGTTTGGGCCAGCTTTTTAAAGATTTTACAGTTAGAGGTCATTTTGACAAATCCTTCCCATTTCATAGATGAAAAGAGCCCTGCTGAAGCAGCCAGCCCGAATATCAGACTCAAAGAGCCCGTGGGCTTTAAAATTCACTTCCACTTAGGCTAGTTTGGTCTCTGACTGCTTGTCCTTTGCATTTCATTCTGCTGGAGCTGGAGATGGAGGAAAAACAGAGTCTTCTATCTTCCTTACAGTATTCTTTCATGGCAAGAAATCAAGTAGAAACCTGTAACACATAAGGCAAGGGTGTACACCATGAAAATTAATAGTTAATGGACTCATGGAATTTTAGATCTGTTAGGGTGCTTTGATCATCTTATGGGGTGGTCCTGGGCAAGTCCTGTGCTTCTTTCTCCTGTGAAGTTCTTCTGAGGTTTTCTATTGCTAACCAGCTATGATAGACTTCTGTGAGTGGTCTGTAGACCAGTGAGCAGATAGCAGACATTATAAAAAGTTATATCTTTGGGGATCCGGGTAGAGTTGAGAACAAAGCCTGAGTGTGTCTCGTGTAAACATGAGAATTCAAAGAAGTGGTTGGAATTCTGCTGAAGGTATTGAAATAGCAACAAACTCAGGTTTGAGGTTACCTGTCATCTCTGTCTTCAGTACTGAGAGAGTCTGACTCAGTGTCACTGTCATAAATTGATGTATGAAATTGAACAAAACCACATGAATGGATTTATTGAAGACTAGGCTCATTTTATTCATTAATTTCATTTGGGTAAGGCCTGCTGTGTGAAAGATCAATCTGAAGAACTGTAATGAAAATGGTATCTCTTGAATTGATAAAATACAGTTAGGCCCAGTCGATTACCAGTTTTTTCTAAATAAGGAAACGCTTTGTATTTATCCGATTGTAATCAATTTGCCTTCACTGTATTTTTAGTAGGAAGTGGAGATCCCTGAAATCTGATGAACTGGAGTATGTGTTCTGATTCTTTATGACTGTTTATCCTCAGAGCACACCTTCGAGGTTCGATTAAAGGACTGATTCTCTTCCTCTGATGCACTAACCTGGCCTGCGATGCACTGTATGTCTGATAGCTAGTTCATCCTTCTGTTGTTGTCAAAAACGTACGCATAGTCCTACGGCTTTTAGAACTTTACAGTTTATCGAGTAAGCAAAAGAAGCATCAGTTAATTGTTACAGCTGATACCTTGGAGTCTTTAGGCACGAAATCAAGTCCAATTCTGAGTGAAATGTTTCATGGTAAGTGACCTCGTGATAGAACAAGGTCCCAGTCCCAGCAGTAGACAGCTAGAACAACACATCTCCTCACTCCGGTGCAAAGAAACAAAGCCATATGATAAAAGGTTTACGCAAGTAGGTCATCATGGCAGAATTTCAGGTTCAGAAAATGAGTAGTTAGGTAATGTACTCAATTTATGTTGGTGATAACCATGCTTGCATAATAAATTAGCTTAGGGGCAGGATACAGAGAAAGAAGGGCTGAGCACTTGAGACGTCTCTTTGTGATGTGATTCTTGAATGCCCTCGCCAGCAGGGAATCAGAGTTGGCTCCTGTTTCCCCCCGCGTGAAGCTTTAGTTGATGTTGGTACCTATCTGATGCACATCACGAGACTCCAGGAGGGAAGACCGGCTAAGTCTGTGCATATTTAATAGGCAGTTAGCCACAGTGTTATTAATAAATGTGACAATAACAGTCTGGGTTTGCATAGAGTTTTCTCTAGAAAAGTTGACTGTAGACGGCAGATACGTTGGCTTGTTTGTCAGCCTGTGCCTCGGCATTGCCTTGTTCCTCCCAGTAAACTGTCGCTTGCTGGTGGATCTGGGATAAGAGTATAAGACGCATGCAGCATTGTTTTGTCACCGGTTGTTTTTCCTTATTTGCCTACAGTTCCTCTTTGGGCCTCTCTCATAAACAAATGCCTAGCTTTTGACCTACTAGAAAGAGGTAAAAACACAGAAAATAATCCTTCTCATTTAGGGCTTGATAGTGGGCTACTTGGTGGCTGGAAGTTCCTGGATTTCTTCATAAAACTGAAGACTGTGGATTTTGGTCATTGGTTTTGGGGTGGGGTGTGGCAGTGGTGCAGCTTCCGGGAGGAGGTGGGGCAGGTAGCAGGCGTCTGGGAACAGGAAGGCTTGCAGGTGGGCTCCCCTTCTCAGCCGCCTTGTGCGGGAAGCTGTCAGCGGGCCAAGCCACTTGGTTGTGCTGAAACTTCCAGTCCCTGAAATTTTGACTTTGAAAAGTAATTTTAACAATTTAATAAACCACATAATATGTTTTATAAGCTGGAGCGAATGATCTTAAGTTTTTTGGTCTCTTTCGTAACACAATGAACCTAATATTGGTAAAAATACAGATCTTCACTCACGCCATAAAGACAGCCTAGATTTAATAAGCAGTTATGAGTGCTGGCAGCTGCCTATCAGATTGTATAACTTGGACTCCAGCACGGGAAGACAGTGTCAACTTACATTTTATCTGGGAAGTATTTTTGAGGCGTTTATTTTGCTTCTCTCTCTCCAGTCCCTAACCTAATACAAGTAATGTAATTGGCTGACTATTTTCCACATAGCTAATTGGCTAGGGGCCAAGGGGGAAACCATTGTCTGGCTTGATGATGATCAGAAATTAACATGACATTTACGTGGAGGTAATGGAATATGTTAGTAATGCCCTAATTCAGGATGGTGAGAGGAAGAGTGTCCATCCTTCCCCACCGGTAAGCCGTGGGAGGAGTTCTGATGATGGTGAAAGAACCTCCAAGCCCCCTTCCCTCCCACAGCCCCCACCCAGTACCTCACAGCAGTGGCTAGCCAGTCTCTATGTCACATTTACTGTTAAATTCTTCCCATAGAACTGTAAGACAAACTAATGAATTATTCCATTTGTCAATTCAAAAAGAAAATCCGCCAACTACTATTGTAAGATTAAATTCCAATTAGAAGATTGCATTTAATTCGGAAGCTGTAACATTGTTTTAATGAATTCTCTTGGAGGTGACAGTTTATGTGAGATATATTTATATGGTGTAGGTAGATATCAATTCATTGGATAATGTTAAACATGTTACTTCATATATATTAGCTGTGAAATTTATGTCTTCTCTAGTTATGTCCCCGAGGAGGTAGAGTCAGATGAAAAAACATATCTTCAGAGAAAGAACTCTTTCTGTCCTTTCAGATACTTGCTCTAAAACAGCCTTTTCTCACTTTTATTAAAAAAAAAAAAATCTGTTAAATTTCTGCATTAACTGAATTTATGATTCTTGGTGTATGCTATTTATAAAATTGAATATAGGTTTTATGATATAGGAAATTAGTCTAGGAATGAGAATATGATCCAATTTTGTAATAAAGGTAATCTGCATTTATATTGCAGATATTTTCCATTTCTCTCTAAGCCCCTTATGGGATTATACACACATTTTTCTGGACATACAAATTCACTGTGAACTTTTAATGTAGTGGGCAGGCTTTTGTTCCCCTGACCTCTGCACAAAGCATCGAATCCTTTGCCTAAATCAAAAGTGGCAAACATTCTTGACAGACTTTCGATTTTATAATTCCCCCACCCCTGCCCATCCCTGTGCCCCTGGCAGACATCACTAATTGATCACATTCTCTCCTCTGCTCAGTGTGGGTGTGGCCTCAGAATTTCTCCACTTAAATTCTTGGAGGCAAGCTTACCAATTCACCACTTACATTCTGACTGTGGTCAGAATCACGTCAGGCAAGTGGCTTTTGACTAGTCTTTGTAGTTTGTCTTTGTATATCCTATACTTACCCCAGTATCTGGCACACAGCGGTTAAATGTGTGTTATATTAATGAGAAGATCTTACGCACAGTTCTGGCAATTATGTGGTTGTGTAACCATATAATTGGATTTTTGACATCACGTGTATACCGTATTTGTATGGTTTGGTAGGCAGTTTATTTCCTACCTTTTAGCTGGTTTGGGGGTTATGTGTATGAAACATTATAGTCTTGTAGGGTTTTTTTTTTTTTTCCCAATTTATGTAACTTTGGAAAAGACAAGAAAGAGACTCTCCTCACCCTCTTGTTACCTGTGCATTAACTCAGGCTCAGACACAGCAAGGAAGTGGTGGGGTGAAAGGTAAACTGAGACTTTCCCTCTCCGAGTGCAGTTTCTTTCTTAAAGGGAGGGGCACACACATGTACCAGGTGCTGACCGGTGCAGGGCAAGTTTCTTGCAATTTCCTTTCGCATATTAATCTTGGTTTTTATCAATACACTGAAGCAAGCGGTACCAGGGAGGAAGGCATTCGGCTATTATATTTCAAATGATACCTTCCGTGATGTAGAATTCTAGGAACTTCAGCTGCATGGCATGTTGTTTTTGAAAATAATTGGTTTTCTCTTCACTTGGTTCAAATAATGCTTGGAGGCTAAGAGAAGGAAATTTCCATTCAGTTTATATGTAGGCTGCTGCCCTACGCTGTTGAGAACTGCCGTCCTTTTAATTCCTCCTTAAAAGAAAAATGAGCAGTTAACATATTGAAGTACCATTTAGTTAATGTACATTGTAATTTCATTTCAACGTATTGTTTGATTGTTTGTGTTGGTCATGGTAACCAGACTCCTGGAAAGTGGTTGTGAACGTGGGAATTGGTAACCTGTTGGGCCATGTTTGTAGGATATGGTTGGCTTTGGTCAAGGATGCCAAAATCTGTGAGCCTCATTATGGTCTGTTCTGGGGGTGGCTCTTGGATTTTCTGTACACAGTGTTTGTTCCATGCGACTCCAACCAAGTGATTGGAAGAGGCTCATGAGATGAAATCTTTTTCATCCCTCCGCGTATTCTGTGAGGTTTTAGTAATATTTGTACCGAGTAATTATAGCAGCCAGTCATCGGGCATTTATTTTTCCTGCAGTGGTTGGATATCATGTTAGGTATCTCATGTCATTCTAACAGTGTCTCTGTGCCCTGGATATTATTATTCTGGTTTTATTGTTGAGAAGACAGAAGCTCAGTGTCTAAGTTACTACTCAGGATCACACAGCAGGTTCTACAAGTGGGTTTTACCCCAAGGTAGGCCAGTTTCAAAGCCTGTGTCTTAGCCAGGAGGGCATGCTACGTCCTCCTTGATTCCATGGTTCTCCAAGGGCCTTTGATTTAGGCAAGGAAGAGTTTGTAGCTTCTAGTTGTCTTTGTGGAAGAAATGGACTCCAACTCATTTAAAATGGCAGCTTAAGCTACACACAGGATTTTTTTTTTTTTTGCGGTACGCGGGCCTCTCACTGCTGTGGCCTCTCCGGTTGTGGAGCACAGGCTCCGGACGCGCAGGCTCAGCGGCCATGGCTCACGGGCCCAGCCGCTCCGCGGCATGTGGGATCTTCCCGGACCGGGGCACGAACCTGCGTCCCCTGCATCGGCAGGCGGACTCTCAACTACTGTGCCACCAGGGAAGCCCTACACACAGGATTTTTATAGGACCAGTGATTTTAAAAAAATGGGAATAACTTCTTCCAACAAATTTTTCAAAAACATTCCTTACTCACCGGCCTTTTCCTCTAAATCTAAAATCTCCCAGTTTCATGCAGTTGGGCTCAGTGTTGTGTATTTCCTTCAGGTCCTCTTCTAAAATAAAGATGCTTTTGGCGATGGTGGCTCACGGAGTTCCTATTATCCGAGGAGAGGAGTTTTCATCTTTGATACAGTATAAACAGGCAACATAGGACTGGCAGGACCGCTGATGCAGAGAACGTGTGCAGGAAGGGAAAACCTGCGCTCCCAGGCTTTTGTGCCCAGGGCCAGAGCCAGGCATCGACAAGGTCAGGTCTGCCACTTTGTCAAGCACATTTAGGCCCCTTGTCCATGGGCCGCAGGGACTTCTGTCCATCCAGGATAGACTTGCAGGCTAGAGTGCCAGGAGGCTAGTTTCAGGTATGCTCTGTGGAATTTTTTTTACAACATGTGCATTCAGTTATTATTAAGGGGATTTTTTTCTCCGTATTTTTTAATGTTGCATATTGGATTGTGTAAAGGTGAAATGACATGTTTCCTTTACATTTTTCAGAAAAGAAAAAATGTAACATAATCTTGATGTTCTAGAGTATGGGCGGTGGGCATATGGGGTTCATGATCACTATTTTCTCTACTTCTTTATATAGTTGACCACTTTTCATAATAAAAAAGGTGTGTGCATTGGGGAGGGGGAAGTGGGGGGCTGATCTAGCTCATTATCTAGCCTGGTGTTGAGAAACCAGTCACTGGGTAGAACCTGACAGACTCCTCTGTCCTCCACACCACCTTGGGCAGCCCTCAGTTGCTGGTGTAATTTAATTGATACGGAGTCTTAGGGCGAGGAGATGCTAACCGAATCGGCCAAGAGTTGAAATAATTTTCTGGACAATACAGATAAAAATGACTTTACCTGACATACAAGCCTTCCCTGACTAACCTATAAAAAATGACAGTGGTTGAATAGCTGTCATAACTGAGCACATGTGACATGCCAGGGGCTATGATACACCGGTTATAGATTTTCTCTCTAGTCCTCCAGTGGGCAGTGTTTGGAAGGGAGTACAGGGGACCTGAACCGAGGGCCCACTGGACTTTCTTCTCTTCTACCTCCAAGTCCTTGGACTGTGTTCTTCAGCGTGTGATCCAGAGGCTACCTGAATCATGTTAAGTATAGATCTTCAGGCCCACATCCAGGTCCAGGCCTAGAGCTTGGGCTCTGAATTAGAGAAGATAAACTCATGTCCTAGTCCCAGGCCTCACTGTTAGGGTTACCTTGGCCAAGTCAAGGCTGCTCTCCAAATGTCAGTCTCCTCCTCTGCAGAATGGGGACAATGGTAGCATCTACCTTGTTGGCTGTGAAAAGTCCTTAATACAGTGCTTGGCGCCCAGTAAGCACTAGGTATGTGTTACGTGAAACTATATTTTAAGCTTTTTGAGACGTTTGCAAATACCCTGACATAACTGGGAATGTTAAAGATGTAGCAGTTGATACTCCAGGTGGCACTCTTTGGTGGATATAATTTAAACCTTACATATCCTAGAAGCATTTTTTTGGTAATTATTAAAAACATTTAAAAAATCAGTATTAGAGTTTTTTACATAGATGCCTGAAAAAGAATTCTGTCACCGAAGTGTATAAGACTTGACATGTATAAATATGCAGTTAGACAGTTTCAAAAAACGTGTATTATTTACTGATCAATGTAGTGTCTCCTTTGGAGCCATTACACTCAGTCATTTCCTGTCAGTCTCTCCAAGCTGTTATAATCAGACTATGGATATGCATATTAAGATACAAGAAAGTTGTTGTGCACGTGTGGTGGCAGCTTTTTAATTGTTCATAATGTTGCTGCTTTAAAAAAGGTATCAGGTTAGTTTCCTCTTACGATGGTTAATAGTCATCAGAATTGCAGGAGGGGTTAGTGGAGCTGAAACTCAGGATGGGGGAACACGAGGGGGGCTGTTGCTGATCAGGGGCGTCTGTGCTTCCGGGCAGTGCCCTGAGACAGGGAAGAGCTTTTTACCTCATCCTGAGTTCATGGAGATTCCTTTTAGTCTTCTTGCTACTGTGTTTCTTTGGAAGAGTTTTATAATTAAAAAATGCTTCTGTACGTGTGTGATGGTAGAAGGGTCATCTGACTTCTCTGTTGATGACAGGGATCAACAAACTTTTCCTGAGCCAGAGAGTAAATATCTTGAGGTTTGCAGTCTACCTGGTCTGTTACAACTACTCGCCTGTGTTGTAGTGTGCCAGCAGCCGTAGGCAATTCGTACGTGAATGAGCGTGGCTGTGTTTCCAATAACATTCGTTTCCAGATGTTTGAATTTCGTGTAATTTCCACAGGTCACTAAAGAGTAGCAGTAGTTTTATTTTTTCCCAACCCTTTAAGAACGTAAAAACTACTTGTAGCTCATGAGTGTAGGGTTCCATTTGGCTCCAGGGCCCGTGGTTTGTAGAGACGATGGAGCGTAAAGCAGTGGTGAGGACTCAGCCCTTTGTTCTAGCTCTGTGACGATGCTTGGGCCTGATCATTTGCTCTCCAGTTTCTGATGAAATAATAGCATCAGCTTTTGTTCACATTTCATCTTGAGATAGTCTTGTCCTGTGTGATTGGATTATTTATTGATTTAGAGTGAAATTTAGTGAGGGTCTCTCTCCCCCGTCCTTTATTTAAGACAAGAAAAATATGAACCTGAAATAAAAGTGAGGTGGAGGGTAAAAGATGAAGTGAAAGGGAAAACAAGTCCCAGAAAAAAAGTGGACTCAGAAATTGACATATAAGATCTATATCCTCTTCAGCACCAGTGTTTTCTCATAGATGTTGGGTATCTCACCAGTGGAATTAAGGTTAAATTTCTCGAGTCACAAATGGACATTTTTGAAAATTTAAGAGTTAGGTATTACTTAAATATATATATATATATATTATATATGAAATATGTAGCAGAATACTATTAGCACGTCAGTGCAGTTTCTCTGATACTACTACTTAAATGCAACATTTAATAAAATTGAGAGGTTTAAGGAAAAATATAAGAATTATTTACAAGTGGTTCTTGGGCACAAAAACACTCTTAGAGTTGGTTGAATGATTAAAACAGGGGTTTTTTTTTCCCCCCTAAATATCTCTTGTTTTATCTTGAAGGAAGAATAGAGACCAGGAGGCATATAATGTGTATCATTTGATTTTCCCTAAAGAAATGGCTGGAGACCAGAATGATAAAAAATGAGACAGAAGTAGACTCACAGACATAGAAAACAAACGTATGGTTACCACAGGGGAAAAGGGTTGAGGGGAGGGATAAATTAGGAGCTTGATAAAAAGAGAACTACCATATGACCCGGCATTCCCACTACTGGGCTTGTACCGTGAGAAAATCATAATTCAAAAAGAGACATGTACCACAGTGTTCATTGCAGCTCTGTTCACAATAGCCAGGACATGGAAGCAACCTAAATGTCCATCAGCAGATGCCTGGATAAAGAAGATGTGGCACATATATACAGTGGAATATTACTCAGCCATAAAAAGGAACAAAATTGAGTTATTTGTAGTGAGGTGGATGGACCTAGAGTCTGTCATACAGAGTGAAGTAAGTCAGAAAGAGAAAAACAAATACCGTATGCTAACGCATATATATGGAATCTAAAAAAATGGTACTGATGAACCTAGTGGCAGGGCAGGAATAAAGACGCAGACGTAGAGAACAGACTTGAGGACACAGGGAGGGGGAAGGGTAAGCTGGGACAAAGTTAGAGAGTGGCATTGACATATATACACTACCAAATGTAAAATAGATAGCTAGTGGGAAGCAGCCGCATAGCACAGGGAGATCAGCTTGGTGCTTTGTGACCACCTAGAGGGGTGGGATTGGGAGGGTGGGAGGGAGGCTCAAGAGGGAGGGGATATGGGGATATATGTATACGTATAGCTGATTCACTTTGTTGTACAGCAGAAACTAGCACACCATTGTAAAGCATTTATATTCCGATAAAGATGTGAAAAAATTAGGTGTTTGATATTAAAATATACACATCACTGTTTATAAAATAGATAACCAACAAGGACCTATATGCAATATCTTGTAATAACCTTTAATGGACAAGAATCTAAAAAAGAAAATATATACATATATACACATATACATATACGTATGTTATACATATATACGTATAATCGAATCACTTTGCTCTACACCTGGAGCTAACAGAATGTTGCACATCAGCTATATTTCAATTTTTTTTTTTTATATTAAAATGAGTGTGAGCGTTCCGGAGAGAAGATGCCCCGTCTTACCTTGTAAACAGGTGAGGGAGTCAGGGCCAGGGGAGCCGTGGGGAAGAGTGGGTTCGTGCAGTGGGGCATTTTCATAGCCTGGAGGCCGAGGTATAAGACAGCATCGAGGCAGAGAAAATGTAGGACCAGAGAAGAGAAATGATCAAGGATGTTTTCCAAGAAAGGTCTAGGAGAATAATCTAGAAGATTATTTGTTTCTCAAGTATCATGATAAAACTTACTAGGATGTGAAGGAATGAGTTTCTGGTTTTTCGGCAAGCCAACCCTTATGATGGGATGCCAAAGTATGGTGGTTGCAGTTGGGGAATAAACATCTAGAAAAGACGATGAACCCTTGAGATGCAAATATGTTTTCACATAAGTGTCCATTGTAATAGAAAATGGGAGGAAGTGAGAGGGAGAGAATACAACGAAGGTAGAATTGTGTTGAAAGCCTTGCACATGGTTAGTTTATCATTTTGTTGTTGTTGTTAAATGAAAAATAAACATATTCCAGGATCCAGAGCCAAGATGTAGAATCTTGAATGTATAATGAACAGTTAAACGTGGTGATTAAGAACACAGGATATCGGTGAGAAAACTCAGGTTTGAATCCTGGCTCTGCCACTTACTATCAGTATAAACTTGGGTAAGTTACATTGCTCTGGGCCTCAGTTTCCTGACCTTTAAAGTGTGAGTAATAGTAGTATCTAACTCATAAATGATTGTGGGATTAGATGAGTTAATACACATCGGGTGTTAAAAAACAAAGTTGGGATGTAGTTATTTTCGGTGAATGATAAAGCTAGCTGTCAGCCTTAAAGTATTCCCTAAATAAAAAAATGTGGTTTGAAATCACGATAGCAAATTTGCCGTTATCTCTCTGGAGTGTCCCAGGATGTGCATTTTTATGTGTAACTATGCATGTTCGTGAGGTACATCATATACATTCAGAGACTCCTAGACATTTAGTGTTCACAGAAATACTAAAGCCTACTGCTGTCCACATGCATCTTGGGCCCAAATCTTTGGGGCCCTGTTGGTTCTACAAGAACACCTAGCCTATTTGAGTAACTCTGGGATGGTGAACTTCTGTTCCTCAGGAAGCCCGTTTTATCACTGATCAGCCCTTAGGGCTAGGAAGTTATTTCTTCCACTGGACTGAAATCTACCACCCACAGGCATCCCACATAATCTTTTGGTTTGGTGCTTTGAAATTCTACGAAACCCATTTCTTCTACGTGACCATCCATCAGGGATCTTCAAATAGCACGTCCTTCTTGAGTCCTCCCCTGGCTAAAACTCCCTTGCTTCTTCAGCTGTTCCTCTCTCATCTGGTTTTAGGTATCCTGTAGCCCTCTCTGTTGTTTTCTCACAGCACCGATAGCCAC
Organism: Pseudorca crassidens; assembly: GCF_039906515.1. NCBI lineage: Eukaryota > Metazoa > Chordata > Mammalia > Artiodactyla > Delphinidae > Pseudorca > Pseudorca crassidens. The sequence continues at coordinate 88,361,313 of NC_090305.1, read as the reverse complement.
AGAAGCGTATTTTTTGTATGTGTCTACATTTGTGCGTAGAATTCACTTAAAAGTACGTCTTTTCGACAAAACCATCTTTATCATTTGGAAGGGAAACACTTTGACTTTTCTTAACCCGCTTCTTAAATTCCAAATGTGGGAAGCTGGCAGGTAAAGGAACCTAGTGCTGAAGAATCCCAAATCTTCCCTTGAGAGTCAGTTTAGGCTTCGCTTTGCTCTGAGCCGGGTAGCTGTGTAGAAGCAGTGGTAGTGACGATGGTTCTAGTGACTGCAGGAGCAGCCTATTGTGGGCCTACTATGTGCCAGCTACTCCACTCAGTCCTCTAGTTGCAGTAAATTATTGAATCCTCTGACTGTGAGTCTCTTACGATCTTTATTCCTATTTTCAGGAATAAAGTTGGAAACTCGTAAGAAAGCTCAAGAGAAGGATTTTTTTCGTTAACATCGTCAGGATTGTTTATCTGTATACTCTTAATCTGTATAGTTTTCTATCCTACTTAAGACATTGTGTAGTTTTCGGTCTCTATTGCTTTATCCATTGTTTCAGTGCATGGAAATTATACAGGTAACATAAAAATCACCTTCCTTTCAGTGGGGAGAGTCCACTTTTATTCCATCGAAACTGTCGAAATGAATTATTTTTAAAGATACTGCTGTTCTCAGTGGGCTGGAGCCCACACACACAGACACTGAGGATGGAATACTTCATTTCCTCTCAGCTTTTCCCAAATGACTCTCTCCCCTCTTTCTTCCAACAAGACTCCCAGAGAGAAAGGCAATCACAATGTTATCGGCAGTAGAAAGATTTCAGAATACACTCCTGGGCATGGGTAACTTGGGGGATGGCTGGGTGCCTTCTACAAGACTTAACACGTTTCCTGAACATGGAGCCTCACCATGGCAACAGCCATGTCACATGACACATTGGTGACACATGTAAGGTGCTGCCACAACGCATCCCAGGTTGAATGCCTGTGATTCATTGTTTCCACTGACACAGTGACTGCTGCAACTCGCAGTTGGAAGGTTCTCTGGTTTTCAGTGCCATTAATGCACACTGACTCCATGGCACATGGAGGGCTCGGGGGAGGGAAGCATCAATAAATAAGTGTGCGTTGTAAACATTGCCTTCATTAGTTCTACAGAGAAATACGTGTTCATCATTCAACCCCCCTGCCACTCGCATTCTTCTTTCTCGAAGCATATTTTGTTGGTAACACCTTGGAAGCTTGAAAGTGATTTTATTTTTAATCATAGTTGTACCCATTTCCACTTGGCAAACATCAGAAGAGAGAGTTCACGATGGCCCCCTTTTAGTATTTATTTATATTCTTCACATGTAGCAGATTTATTGATGAAGACATGTTTCTGGGAATATTATGTATTTTTTTTCTCATTGTGAAATTTATTGAATACTTTCCATAAATCAGTTGGTGTTATTAGGGGACCGTGGTTTATGTGGAGGGGCCTGGAGGTTGTATGATATCAGGAGGCTTTTCTGGAGGTCCAAGATGAGTGGTATTTAACATATTTTAATTTCTGAGTGTTTCAGTGAGTGATTAAAAAAAAAAGTAGATGTGGAATCTGGAAGGCATTAAAGAGATGTCAAGGACAGACGGATTTTGATTTGTAGCCTAATGAAATGTTTTGCCAACTTTTAAAGATTTTTTTGAGAGCAGAACTTTAATCATTTGCTTGTGTTTCTGGCATGGTAAGGTTATTCCTGTTTCTGTTACATGAGGAATCCAAAGTGAAAATGGGATAATTTTTAATTAGCAAAATTATAAAACCATTTGCAGCCAAATGTTTCTTGTCTTGTATAAACTGTGAGGTTTCACATTTTACTTTAATCATTTGGGGAAATTTCATTCTGAAGATCTATTTCAGTTAGTACTTTGTGTATGGATACAAATCCTCAATATTAGAAATGACTTTTCTGATGTCACTTGAATAATCTGACAGGATTTCAGTCATGTTTATTGCTTGTGTCTGTTTCGGAGGGGTCATGGTTACCTGAGTTGGATGTTGCACTAATATTCAAATCAGCATTATGCATTGCAAGGCTGAATAAATATGACAAGAGAAAGAGCATTAGGGTGTTAGGAATGTTTCTTTGTTTTTTTGTTGTATGATTTTGTACATTTCCGAATTGCTTTTGTTGAGGTAATTATTTGAATCAAAATGTTATGTTTTTATTTTTTACCATAAATATAGGAATGGAGAGTTATTTTAAAAGTGTATTTTATTAAGGAAATGAGAATAACGAGCCAGCTCATGGCAGCCTACATACAATTCTCAGACTTTTTATTTTCTGATGCTTCAATTGCATTTGATTATGCGAGTTTTACATTTTGTGGGGGCCTATTAGAAACATACTTGGAAACACAAGAATTCTTTGGAAATGGGAAGATAATTAAGTGCCCAGAATTTGAGGTTCTGGCTGGACTGGGACACTTCCGTCTCCTAGAAACTTTACATAATTATTAGTTGCGGGGTGGGGGGGAGCGGGGGGAATGCAGCATCGTATGCTGTTTCTTTTGGGTCCTCTGGAGGGCGCTGTGTCACATCCTTACAGTGCACCCACTGCAGCAGGAAGAAAGGTGGTGGAAACCAGCTGGAGGAAGCCGTACCCACAGCACTAGCTCAAGGCTCTGGTGATACATCAAGGCCCTCATCTTTAGCCATTTGTCTTTGAAAATCATAGGTGTCATTTACCAAGAGCAAGAGGGAGAATGGGATGTGTCAGTAATTTTCCTTCAGACTGAGTAATTCCTTAATGAAACGGATTCTTAAAGCTGTAGGATGCCCAGGGAATGTCATATACTTAATTATTTTTGTTAAACTGTGAATAAGACCAAAGGACAGGAAGCTTAAGTTTAAAACAGACGAACAGAACTGATTAATGAGTGCTAGCTTTGTCTAGAATTTAAGGAGGCAGTTAACTTTTTTGAGGGGAAAGACAGGTACTTTATATAGGAATTCCTTAGAACGCCCATCTAGATTTGGTAAAAGAACTTCCACGTAGAAATAAATACAGCCAACCTAGACGATATTGATAGTTTTCCAAAACAGAACCAGATAAAAATTTTCTTTTTCCTGGGACATGGCAATGTGATCGTCTGGGATTGTACTTTCCAATACCTTAGCGCCCGCCACCTGTGGCTCCTGGACACATGAAGTGTAGCTGAGGCTCTCCTGAATTGACACGGGCTACGTGTACAAAATACACCAAATTTCAAAGACACCGATTGCATGCTGAAGTGATAAGATTCTGCATATATTGGGTTACATAAAGTGTATCATTAAAATTAATTTTATCTGTTTCTTCTTATTTTTTTAATGTGGCTTACTAGAAAATTAGAAATTACATATGTGGCTCACTTTATATTTCTGTTGGATACCACTGTTACAGAACATGTATTACAGAGCTACATGCTATAGAACATATAAGTTCCATATTTCTAAAATCATCAATCTTTGAGAAATTCTTTCCCTTAAAAGGGGGTTCAGACGTCGCTCAAGTTAAAAAAAACTTAATTTATTTCATCCATTTATTGTCTAAAGAAGAGAACTAATTGATTTCACTATTTTATTTAATAAAAAATGAGACAAAATGCTTTTCAAATTAATTCATTTCGTCTGCCCTAAATACAGCACCACAATAAATATTCCCCCATGGGTTATAATCTGATTGTGAGAAAACCTCTTTCCATCATTTTGACTCTGTGTACACCATACTGACACATCTAGCTGGAGAATCAAATCGTTAACAAACCTAGTGATGTTTGCATCAGATGCCAGCGGATAATCTGTTTTTCTTGAAGTCGCCTGTTTTGTCGTGGAGACCTGTAGATCTCAAACTAGGATGTGCATGCCGTTAGGCCTACGTCATAGCAGTCAGGATCTTGCTAAATCATAGAGTAACTTACTCTGCCATACCGCCATGAAGAGGCAGGTTTTCTTGAAGACTTTTGTGGGAAAAGACATCATTCTAATATTTTAAATGGCCAAATTTATGCTGGCATATTATGCAAGACTTTGAATGCTTACAGTGACACTCCTGCATACTTAGGTCCCCTTTGATTGGTGCTTCCAGACCCCCCTCCTTTTTCACGAGTGGCCATTTACCGTCCTCCCGCTTCCCCTCATTGCCGTTAAGGTAAATTTTGGTAGAAATGTTTGAGATCAAACTTAGCTTCTGTGCTAATCCTTACATTAAAAAATCATAGCTGCTTCCTTCCACTGAGAATTTTACAGCGTGGTTTGTCATCTTAGCTAGCTTAATAAAACTGCTGGGGGTTGCTTACGCATGATGGGAAACTGACTCCCCTTTAGGGAGGATGTGTAGGAAAACGTGGTGGCAGCTTCCAGGAGAGAGGAAAGATCTTGAGCTTAGGTGCTGATGTTGGGAATAGAAGGGGGTGGGGACAGACGGTATAGAAGTTGGATCAAAGGCTGGGAGGATAAGGGGAATGTTTGGGGATGGGAGGCATGGGGTGGAAAAGAAAAAATAATGTCTTCATACTTTGAGCTTGCCTGACATTGGATAGCAATGTGCTTATCAAAGATGGGAAATTCGATGAGGAAGACTTCGGTAGGCAGGGGCTGTAAACTTTTGACTTTAATTTGGAGTACTCTGAATTTGGAGGTGAGGGTGAAAAAAATCCATCTAGAAATACCCAGATGACAGCCATAATTTATCTTTCTTCAGAAACTCTGTCACGCTCTTCTCTGGACTATATTTATTTAGGGACCATTGTGCTCCAGTATTCTTGATTCTAGGTATCTTTTGGCCAATTAAATATGATTGAAACTTTTTACTCTTTCATCCTAAATAATGTCCTACTTAAGCAGAAGAGGGGAATATCACTAATTCTCTCAGTGGTGTGAAAAAATAAAAAGGAGCACTTTAGTATATTTCCTTCTAGTCTTTTCTGAATGCCGAATTTAAATGTATAGTTGCAATCATTTTGTGCTTATAACTTTGTATTTTGCTTTGTTTCTCCATGGTAACTGTTTTCATGCTGCCGTATTTATAACAGTTATCTTTATTGACTGTCTAATATATGAGCTAGTCACTGCGCCGGTATTTTTGAGGTGTCTTCTGGGGGCAGGGCCTGTTTTATGTCTTTGGCATGAGTAAAACCCGTTTCCTGCCTGTGTGGGGATTACTGTTTGTGTTCATGGGTGTGCCATCACTGTTTGAGACGTAACAGTTCTTTGGGTGTCTGCTACTCCTTGTAGCAGGGTATTTAGTGTTCTGATGCCCACCAGTCACTGTGACAACCAAAAATGCTACCACACAGTTCTAAATACCACACTCCCCAGCTCCCCAAATAATCACTCATTTAAGCCATAATTTGGTTAACTGTCTTCCTTCCAGACCGCACAGTAAGTGTTGGACATTTAGGTTGGTTAACCACTTTTGTTCTTCTTTCTTTCATTTGATGGTAGACGGTTATACATCAGTTGTATCTGTGAGCCCGTTTCCTGGTAGAACAAAGCCTTGAGTAAGCTTGGTGAATTTCCACGCTACCTTGTTACATGAGAGTTTTGCTACTCACAATTTTGGGACAACCTTTTGACAGTCTTGGTGGAAGGGCATATGACATAATCTTGATTAAAGTCTCAAGTGGGAAAACATTGTTTTTCCCTCCTAGTTGCTGCTTTTCCTCCACGTCTGTACCATCCACCTCCACTGAAGGTAAGGTAAGTATATTTGGGGGCCTAGTATTAGAGAGGGTTTAAAGGCTTATGGTTCAGAATCTCACTTCAAATCGTACTTCTGACACTTATTAGCCATGTGTCTTTGGGTAAGTTACTTAACCCAGTTATATCTCTTTGTCTTCCTCTATTACATGATGGTATATCCTCAGAAAGATCATGTGAGATTAAATGAGCTTTGCATACAGGTTAGTTTGTTAGCTGCAATGGAGACTGGCATTTGTCCACGCTTGTGTAGTGGTTACAAGCACAGGCTCTGGTGCCAGGCGCTCGGTTTCAATCTTAACTACTTACTAGCTGTCTGACCCTTTTGTAAGTGATTTTGCCACTCTGAGCCTTGGTTTTCCCATGTCTGAAATAGGAAAAAAAAAAAAAAACCAACCCTTTTACTGCATCAGCATGAAGACTGAGGCGGAGTCGGGCTGGTGGTTGCTTTAGTGCAGGACCTGCATGTGATGGGAATCTGTAAATGGCAGCTGTGCCTATGGTGATAGCCTAGGGAGTGTGAGGAAGTGGGATTTTATAGATGAATCCTCTCCCTTCTCTTCTCACCTTTTTTTTGGGGGAGGGGTGTGGGGAACTATGTCTGGCTATACATTTTTCTCACCTAGTTATTACCTTAAGTGTTAATTAAAATGAATAAAATACCTTCTTAGAGGTATAACCGTGAACTTGCGTGCCCTTCTTGTTTCTTCTCTGGACTTGGGTTTCCTGATGGAGTTCTGGGCTGGTTTCAAAGTCCTGAGTGCTGGTTAAAGTAGGAAGAAGTTTCTGCCCCAAGTTTGGCATCTGTCTTTACTTCACTGGATCCAAATATCACGTATTAGATAAGTGGAACCAACACTCAGAATATTAGTTGGGGAATGTAATTTAAGATGAGGCATAGATTAAAAAAAAAAGGGAAGGCATTTTCAAACTTGTACTGAATTCTCTTGGACTTCCTTGATATTTTTCATTTTTTTGGGGGGGGGTCATATTTTGTGTATTTTGTATTGGGTATATATCGAGTATGAACAGTTCTGCGTATTGTATCTCAGAAGTCCAGATCTTTATTCCTTATCAAGCATAGCGTACCACACTTCACTGGGGGAATTCCGGTAATCTCGAGTGATCCTGTGGCCTTAAAAAAAAAAACACCCTGACAGAAAAGAAAAGCATGTCCTCCACAAAATAAGTATTCCATACCTACAGCTCCTCCCCCAAGAAAAATATGACCCTCAAGGCAATGAAGCACAGAATACATAATGAAAAACAATAAAATGTAAGTTCTAGCTTGTACTTTTAGTGACTCACTGACTTCATAATAAAATGTGAATGTAATTACCTTTGTGCATCTTCGACCATTAGGCAAACTGTAGGAAGAGGTAAAGGACAACTCTACGAATAGGGCTGTAGAACAAATTCAGATAAATCTTTAAACTCGGGAGTCACCTGTGTCTTTATTGGCTTGGCCAGATGGAACCATTATGAGTCACCAGAACATGGTCCTTTCATTTTGTTCACCTGATGGCTTTGTAGGGCCCCATCCGTATGCTGTGTTCTTACGATTCTAATGATATTGATGATTCATAAAGAAACACAGGAACGAAACATGTTGAGCCTTTGACCGGATGGCCTTAAGGGTGGACTGTTTCATTTTTACCTTTTTTTCCTTTTCCCTGTCACTTGAGTATCTGCTGTATGTCACTTGTGTATCTGCTACAGACATAAACTTAGCCTATTGTTCCTCTGGGTTCAAAAGAATGGAAACATTGCTTTGGTTTTGGCTAAAAGCAAGGCCCTGCAGGATACTGAGTTCTCTGTGGAAAAGGCTAGAATATATGTAATCAAAACTTCCATACTGGTGGCCTGGGCAATTGTTGGTGGCAAAAAAATACAGCGTTTTTGTGTTCTTTTGGGTACAGGAGAAGAATCTTTACAAGGGGACCTAATATTGTCATTGATAAACCGTAGTCATTTCTCCCTGTCCTTTTATTTCATAACACGTGTTGTCAGGGTTTGTCATTATATACATATTTGTGTCTGTTTATTCAACGTAAGCATTCCCATTTGGGCTGTAAACTCCATGGGAGCCGAGACCATGTGAGGTTTTTTTTAGCCACACACCACCTGCACGTGGTGGCATTCAGTCAGTGGTTGTTGAATCAGTGTTTTGTGTGAACAGATAAATGCAAGAATAATAATGTCTGACATATATTTAATGTTTGAAGGTAACAGATTCGTTGTGAAATGCTGTACAGGAATTCTCCCTCCTTGAACCTTGCCACAGGTCTTTGGGTGGTGACTCTAATTGCTTGCATTGTCGGGGCAGGACACTGAGGCTTAGGGAGGTTCGGGGAGAACTCTTGGTCACATGGCTGTAAGTACCTTTCAACCCCAGTTCTGTCTGCCTCGGAATCACATGCCATCCAGGACTAGCTGATGTGCCGAGAGGTTGCAGTTCTTGAGATCTCCTGGTGAAATTGTTCCTAAGGTATTTGCTCAGCAGTATTTCTTTTGGCAACATTAAGAGGTGTTTTCTAAGGAAAATCCATCAGGATTTGATTCTAGTCATTAAGAAAGAGGAATTAATTATAAATAAGAATAGCAGTGGTAACACCCATTCTCTTTGCTGTGTGTTAGGTATTCTGTATTAGCTCATTTTACCTTTATAACCTTCCGTATAAGGTAGACACGTTTATTCCCATTTTGCAGATGAGAAAACCGAGGCTCAGGATGCCTAACGAAAGGTTAAATAAGTTACCCAAGGTCACACAGCTAGAACCTGGGAGAAAGGAAATTACTCAGTGACTTCAGAACTTCTTTCTAAAGGACAGTAGGAGCTAGGGACTTGAAATAACCATTTTTACATTTTGAGAATATTTTATTTTTATTAGTCTGTACTATTTTGAAACAACAGGACAGAGAGAGAGGAGGATTGGCCACCACTGTGCGTTTATGGAGTTCCCAGATGAGCCGCTACGAGGCCAGTACTATCCTGCAGATGGGATGGTGCTTACAGGGGTTGCCTGGAGCTCTGTCCACAGGTACAAGACCTACAGGACTTGGAGGGATGCGGATGAACGACTCCGTGGCATCTGTGTGTAAAATTCACCGGGGGGAACTGATACTTGAGAAAGTTCCAGGGGAAAACCTGGCTTTCAGCTGAGGGTGGTCTGCAGCTTTTCTGGTTCTGAGCTCTCTGGCTTTGAATTCTGGCTTTGCTGCTTTTTCCCTCTCATTACATTCTCAGCGAGAGAATAGATATTCTCATATGATGATCAAAGCTCACTTTAGATTTCATCGTTACTGATTGGTAATTAACCTGACTTTCAGTGTGTGCTAAGTCACCCAGGAAGTGTTATTGTCTTCATCATAGTCCCATTTGAATCCCAGGAATGACTCAAGAAATTTGCTTCTTTCCTCAATGAAGATGGAAGCAATTTTGCATTTGTTATTTTTGCGGGAGGACCAGCTTGACAAGAAGGTAACTTAGGCGGAGCTGGTTTTCTGGGAAAGAGCTGAAACTATAGAATGGTCCTAAATGTGTGTTTTAAATAATGCTGACATATTTTGTTGATGCTGGCTATTTTATTTGATTGCTATCCATTCCGAAGTCTCCCCCTCCTTTTTCCTTCTTTGAAATCTGTTGGTTGCTATGGAAACAGTGTTGTTTTGGGTTTGGGTGGAGCTGTATCCACAAATGCAGTATAAAGTCTTTTATAAAATGGGTTAATATTTGTTCTGGCTGGGCACGTATGGAACTTGATGTAATGATGATCGCAATCACACATGCAGAATAAATTTGCACTTTTATTGTTATTTTCTTAGTCTGTCTAAATGTGTGCAATTTCGCTTGGAATGCACTGTCATTTCCTCTCTGATTTGGATATTGCCGTTTAAAAGCCAACACCCTGCACTAGTGGAATTGCTCGGAGTTGGAAGTACTCCGCAGGCCTCAAACATCCGTGTGACCAAATTTTCATTCAGGAGAGTGACTCCTGGGATATCTTTTGAGTCCCGCTCCAGGACCCAGCTTGCCAACTTGGGCCTGCTTCTCCTTCTGCCTAAGCAAGCCAGTCCTCTAGATCTCGTTTGTCTTCAATCATGCAGAATCGTCCAGTCCCTCCGCTTTCGCATTGATGCTTGTGTCAGCCACGCAGCACTGTTACTAAACACCTCGCCTGATTCAGGATGTATTAATGAAAGTAGGGTGAAAGGTGAAATGACCCGGGACTGGTCCAGTCTCAGGTGGAGGACGAGAAAAGGGTAGGGATTTTGGAAAGGTTCCAGGGACGATCAGTGAGGATGATGAAAGTCTGAGCAAAGAGGATCTTTGGGGAAAGGTTCGAGGAGTTGGAACTATTTAACATACAGAGGAGAAGACCAGGGGCATGTGTGTAAATGTGGGGCGTTTTATTAAGTCTTTGTACGCAGGAACCTGTTTATAAGAGAGGGGGTGTTCACTCTTTGGTTCTCTGAAGACCTACCATTAGGAAGACATTAACTATGGAAGAACAGGTGAAATTACTCTGTGACGTGGTAAGATGGCGAGAGTCTTGTACAGATGGCCAGACTCTGGAAAGGGATGCCCCCAAAAAGAAATGGCAGGGTCCCTCACCTTGATGTCAGTTAGGCAGACTTGAGGTATGCAGTTTGGTGGCTGGCTTGCAGATCCTGTTGGAAGCCAAACAGTGACTTAGATGACCCCACAGAAGTTCCTTAAAGGTCCCTGAGTTTTTGTCTTATTGTAAATGAATTTTAAAAATTCACTTTTCCAAACATTTTGACAGACCTTTTTAACTCTCCAAAAATGAATATAGGGATATAAAAGACTGCTTTTAATGAGGGTTAAAAACCCTACAGAGTGAGGGCTGTTGGAATGATCAGCGATCCTCATCTTAAACGTAGCAATGTTGTGTGCCTTTATGATGCCTCCAATAGTGATGGATCTGCTTTTCAAAGTCCAGTCAATCCAGAAGAGTCTTGATAGCTCGTGAATAGACTTGCAGGATTGTAGATTACGAGGAACCTTTGGGATTGAATAGATCATTGGTTCTCCTGTATCCCAGCATCATCACCACCTGGAAACTTCTTAGAAATGAGAATTCTCGGGTCCTATCCCAGACGTACTGAATCAGGAACTCTGAGGGAGACATCCAGCAACCTTTGTTTTAACCAGCCTTCTGGGGTGAGCACCAGAGGTCTCCACCATCCCTTGTTTACTTAGAACATTCGCATGGCTATATAAAGCTTGGGGCTAATTGGAAGTGTGTGTCATTGTTGACATGGTGACCAATTTACCTGGCATAGGAAAAAGCAAGTTTCTTAGCCACAGGCTGCCCCCAACTGTCTTGTAAAAGATTTTTTTTTTCCCTTTAATAGAAGGGCTGCCATGCCATGGCTCAGGACATACCTTTAGCAAGAGGGAGGAGGAATAAGTCCCTGTGATAATGGGCCGCCATCTCTCAGGATAATTATTAAAATCATTTTTATCAGTCATTTCCTTTTTGTGGGGTGGTCCATCCATCCGTCCATTTCTCTATCTTCCCATGCTCCCACCCGTGTATCCTTCTATCCATCCGTGCAGCAATTCTTTTTTTTTATGGTTCGAATATTTATTAAAGCATAAGAGCACATATTGTTTTGTCTTTGGATATAGATAGGTTTGAGTAGTTAAGACAACAGAAATGTATAAGGCATTTTAGAGAAAAATGCTATGTTGTACGTATGTCATTATCTGTGTGTTTTTAAGCCAATATTTAGTTGGTTGTAACAATTCTCTCATGATGTCCCACTCTGTTCCGGGTGCTGTGTAGGGAATGGAACAGAGAGAGAGAGAGTTAGCATCCTCTGAATATTACTGGTACCTTTTGTTTTCTTTCCCTCAAATTCACACCATCTGTGGTGCCCGAAGCCCGAGTACCCACTTACCTCCTTAACACGTTTTTTCCTCGTTGTATTTTTGCCCTTGGGCTTTCTAGCTTTACAGCCCACTAAATTCTCCTACAGTAACATGGGTTTTCTCCTTGAAGCAAGTGTTCATTAAATTGTAAAGACAAAATATATCTAAGGATAAGTATCACTTGAGAAACACAGATGTCATCATTCCTTATATTGTGTATTATATTTGGGCTGGAACCTCTCTTCTGTAGAATTATATGGTGAGGAAAAGGAAGGACCCAACCTCTCACCCCAGCAGACCCTTTTATGACCCTCCAGGTGGTAGGGTGTATTTTTTTTACTTTTCTCCCAGCGGACTCAAGGGTGGGGCTCAAGTACCCACACTCACCACTGACTCAGCATCACTCCACCTCTATTGTCTGGGGTTGTTTTTCTGCACCCACCCCTCAAGCTATTTTCTCAATGGAAGAGGAAGGAAAAAAATTCCGCTGAAAACAATCCAATCCTGATCAGTTTCGCATAGCATAATAAATGCTTGTTTGGACATTGCTTGGACTGTCATTTTAGCAAGGATCTTCTGTTTGATTAAATAGCTTCTCTGTTATGTATTGAACAAAATGAAATGTATGTCATAACAGATATAACTAGATGATGACAACTTTTCTTGACTGTGAATTTCATTAAAGATATACATTTGTGTTGTGTTCTTCTGAATGACAGAAGTTGACAAATAGCTGGGGAAAGTTGTTTTCTAGGGAAAAGTTAGCAGCTCGCCCCTGTTCAGATTTTCCCAGCCGTAAGACAAAAATAAGGGTGGATCAGAAAATCAGGAGGGGTTGGGGGCCGGTGAGTGGGGTGGGAGGTGGAACCACTCATGAATGGTCTGGGGGGGCTTATGACGAGCATCTGTTTGTTTCAGGTGACTGTGCAGACTTGTTCATTGTTGTCAGTGTTGTAAGTGTTCAGTCTTACCTTCCCAGCATGCTGCTTGGATGGACGGACAGATGGATTTGTTCATTTCCTCCCTCTTAGAGCACGTATACTGTGCTGAGTCCTAGGCAGTATGAGTAGTGAAACCAGGTCCAGTGCCCTTCCTCGTGGAGCACAGGGTGAATAAATGGAAGATTTCAGTGCAGTCTTTTTTTTTTTTTGCGGTACGTGGGCCTCTCACTGTTGTGGCCTCTCCCGTTGCGGAGCATAGGCTCCGGACGCGCAGGCTCAGCGGCCATGGCCCACGGGCCCAGCAGCCGCTCCACGGCACGTGGGATCTTCCCGGACCGGGGCACGAACCCGCGTCCCCTGCATCGGCAGGCGGACTCTCAACCACTGCGCCACCAGAGAAGCCCATCAGTGCCATCTTAAAGGATAGAAAGCAGAGGCTGGTGGGCCCTGCACGGGAGAATGTAGGATAATATTCAGGGGGCAGGCTGTGGAGTTGGACCACTTGGGCTAGAGCCCTTACTAGCTCTCCCATCTTGGGCAAATTCCTTAAGCACCTTGTGCCTCTGTTTTCGCATCTGCCAAGTGGAGATAATATTAGCGTCCACTTTATAGCATTATTGTGGGGAACATGATGACAATTCTGGATAGACTTTTTTTTTTAAAGTACTGATGTATAATAGCTTGTTTGATCCACATGATACCAAATCCTATGAGACAGGAGCTCTTATCCCCATGTTACACATGAAGAGACTGAGGTTTGATGTCAGGTAACCCCTATAGGTTATGTAAGGAGAAAGGGGCAGAATGGAGGTTGGACCTCAGGCTGTCTGGCTTTCAGAGACCCTGCTTGGTCCCCTGCTTGGTACAAAGTCAGTCCTCTGTAAGTGCCACCGTTATAAGTCACCGTCAGGGATCAGGCTTCCCCAAGAAAGTGACTGTTGGGCTGAGATCGGAGAAGCCCCCTTGCTTCTCCGGGGGTCAGAGGGTAAAGCAGAAGCAAAGTGGATTCCTGGCGCTGCCTATGAAGAAGGACCATTTTGGGAGAGCCAGGTGGATAAGGGTGTAGCGTTGTTTGGTGTCTTGATTTTCCAGTTCCCAGAAGCCAAAGGCATCCTGGGCCCATTTAGTTCCCCAGAGAGGCCAAGAGGGAACAGTAGTAACTTGGCCTCTGATTCACCTTCCCCTGTCCCGGGAGAGCGCTCTGACTCGCGAGGAGCCTTTCAGGGGCCTCCTCTTGAGAGGCTGCCAGCTTTGGCGTCGGGTGTGAGCACCCCTTGCTGGGGTAAAGCAGGGCATCCCGGGAGATGCTGATCACCTACTCCTGGCTCTCAGACCCATGGGCAGTCAGCCTGTTTTCTTAAATAATGTCCCCATTTACAGATGGGTAAACTGGGCTCCCTAGCCTTTGCAGAAATGTGTGCTTGATGCCGCCGCTGAGTACTGCTCGGGCGGGATCCCCTTTTTCCAGTCCCTTCCTTCCTTCTTGCCATCGTCATCACTTCCATTATTACAAAATACATGCCTCCATAGGGCCTGTTTTTGCTTCTAGATGTTCCCATACCAGGTATGGCCAGACAAAGCCTCAAGAAGATGATTAATTGGACAAGAGTTGTGTTCAGGGGTCAAGACACAATAACAACAGTTACCCTTGTGACTGCTTCTGTGTTGTCATCCGACATTGCCTTTCCTCCAGGCATCACAAAGCCTTTTCCAGGCAGTAATTGAAATTACAACACCCCCGTGGGGGTAGGCATTATTGTCCTTATTTCTTGTGGGGAGTGAGCCCAGCCTGGAGGAGCTCAGTATCGCCAGTCACGTGTGGCCCCTGGGTGTGGGATGCTTTCCTGTGCCAGCAGAGCCCCGAATTATCCTGAACCCACCGACACTGGTTAGGTGTGAGCTTTCTCTTTTTCAAAGGTGACCTGCTGATGGAGATCACCACCCCCTGCCGCCATCCCCGACCCAGTCCCCTCCTATCCTGCCCTGGGGTGAGTTCCGAGTTCTGAGAGTGGCCGAGCCACAGAGAGAGGTTTTACGAGCAGATGCACAGAGGCCAGGAGAGGCAGCTGGGGGCTCCTTAAGGCAGTGGATTTCGAGGCAGGCCTCTCTCAGGTGAAAGTGCACAACTCGTTGGTTGATCTGGGAGACAGGAGGTGGGTGTGTCAGTGGTGCTGGTGGGTGCTGGGGCATCGGAGGGGATATCTGTGGAGGTGACCCACCTGCTGGGCCCCTTGGAGCAGTGAACTCAAGTCACCAGGATATATTTGGGGGTCCTTCATTTGGGCCAGATGGAGCGACATCACCTCCAGATTTAAAAGCGCGTTGTTGGTGGTGGCTGGTTTGAATTTTCCGTCACTGGATGACAATGGAACTAAACGGAATTTATTCTGAGCAAGGACCAGATTTCCAATGCAGATGAAATGATTTCCCTCTCACATCTTAACGGATGTTTAAACCCTATGGAGGATTTGGCTGAAGACACTCTGTGAAATTTCAACCGCACAGGAATGGGTTCTCGCCTATTATATTCTGTCTCAGCAAGTGAAACGGTGGCTGGAGCTCGCCAGAAGGAGAGCGGTGCCCGAGGAGCTGGCCTGTCGTGACACCATGATCCTGGGCTCTGTGTGCCCCTCTGAAAAGCCTAGTGCCCTCCTGAAGGCAGGTGGAAGGTGTTGTTTGAAGCGAGCCATATTTTATTTTTCTCCAGAAATTCTGAAGCTGATTGTGTGACATGAACATCTAAACAGAGTAACCGGATTCCAGTGGCAAGACCGACATCAGTTTACACATTCTTTCTCTGCCCCTCACCCTTTCGACCAAAATGGTAAATAATTTCGTTTGCGGGCAAATATCATGGCCATTTTGTACCCTGGCAGCTCTTATTTTAATGAGAAATTTGCTTTATCCAGTAGTACATTAGCAAAGTGTGTCGTGATTTTCTGTAACAGGTGTTTACGGATAATCCTGGAGGGTCTCCATCCTGATGACTTCGTCTCTCCAGTGGTGAGCTTGTAAGGCGTACACTGTTATGGGAGGTCCCCTTAGCCCTCAGATCGTCCCGGTGCCTCCCTCTGTCTAAAGGGAGTGTCAGTGATTTCAGACAGAGGTGAGAGCTTGTTTTCACTCTCTTCTCCACGAGAGTACCGAGCTCTGCCCAGCTCCCCTGGGTAGAATTACTTTGACATCATGATGCCACAGACCTGTGGTCACTAATTTTGACTGATGTCCTAACCTTGCAGCACCCGCGATGTGGGTCCTGCGTCGCATGCGGTGGCCGAGAATCCTTGTTTCTGTGTCATTTGTCAACTGGCGTTTTTAGATTTGACGTTGGTTTGACTTCTTACACGGGATGAGAATAAGATCATCAACCCACTTCATTCTAAGATGAAACAAAAGCCATTGTGACTGAAATAGAGAGTTCGGGGTGACTCACTCCACCATCAAATATGCTTTGTACACAGAGTTCCAAAGACATTTCTAACTTTTAGGCACCATTTTATGGTTGCGAGCCCTGGTTAAACTCGAGAGGACAATACAGAAGTAACACCTCCCTCCTCCCCACAAAACAGCCTCCAAGTGTTTGGGTTTAAAGTTGCAAATTCCTAGATGATGCTATCTTGTGCATCTCTTTGTTGTAGTTGTACCAGCTGTTTCCCCCCCTTTCAGCCTGTCAGAGCTACTCCCAACAGTCCAAGGCAGCACCACCAGATGATTGTATGAAGGGAATTTGATTTAATTCTCCATATCGTGCTTTTAACTAGAGACAGCGTAAAATCAAATTTGGCTAAGCTTACAAGGGTGTCGTTTAGAATGATGGATTCTCCCAACTACCAGTGTACAGTGTAAAACTTTTATTTCACCCTTTCTTTATTTTAGGTTAAACACAACTCTTGGAATGACTGTATCGCTGACAATATCTCTTTCAAACAGACTAGCCATGCCCTCTGCTGTAACTGAAACTTCCAAAAATGAGATATACTTCAACTTTTAAAATTTTATTTATGACCTTAAAACCCTCACTTTTCTAGACTAGGTAAATGGCTTGCTAATATCAAGAATATTGGACCTGATTTATTATTTTAGGAACCACTAGCATGTTACCTCACTTCTTAAGTTCTAATGGCCAAGAATGCTGTAACAAACTGAAGCAAATCAGCTTTCCTTTTTTGTGAAATTTGAAATCAGCTTATTAACTCACAGATTAATTATCCGATTTCTCTGAAATCATGTTATGTTTCAGTGTATATGTGTTTGCCTTTCTTAAAAACATTGCAAAGCAGATGTTTCATTTAAGACGTGCTTTAATTCAGGGGCTAAAATAATTTCATTTTGAATGGGATACTTACTTGCAATGATGAGATTAAAAAAATCTGTATCTATTATGTGAGGGACAAAAATGAAGAGGGAGATTGTTGGCATTCTGTTTGTGACAATTACAAAAATCTTTATTAATTGGCAATAGAAGTAGGCTCTGTTAGGCAAGAAATAGAGATCCCTTCATACCTTCCCCTGTAGGGGTAATTTTTATACCTTGTCTAGTATTTAAATACCTCTTAACTGCTAGGTGTCCATCTGTAGCCCCTTCCTGGGTCTCTAAACTAGTGTATGAAGCATGACCTTGTAACTTGCTTTGTTTATACATCTGTCAGGACAATATGTCATCTTCCCTTAAAAATGCAAACGTGCTCCCTGCAATACAGAGCTCTTTAGTCAACAAATAAATTGAGGTAAAGACTTTACCTAATACCCATTTAATTTAAATTCATTTTATAAACATAAAGACGCCTTTTAAGAGAAGCTTTAATTCCTACTAGCACCTTGATTTGTGGTTGCCATGGAGAATCAAATCTGTCATTTGACAAGAAAAGTCACCCATTTATGACAGCACTTTATCTTGTCTCTCCAGGGGAAGAAAATGTCAAAAGTGAGAGCAGAAAAAAATAAAGCCTTGAAACACCAGAATTTCTTGATTTCATTTTTATTATTCAGCTATCATATCCTTTCTGATAATAGCAACTTGGTGAAAATAAATAATGTTCCTACGGTAAAATCAAATATTTCCTATTGGAATGGACAGGGTTCTTTGTGACTGTCAGTGCTGTGAAGTCTGGCAAGAAATAGTGTTATTAGATAAACCTGCGGTGCCCAAATCCCATTTTCTTTTCATTATAGTGTCAAAATAATTATACCTGTGTAATTTGGGTAAGAAATTGCAGCATAAGTAAAATGGTCCATTGCGAGAGATTGCTGCTTTACACTTGTGTTCCTTACGGGGTGGGGTTTCTACCAGCTAAAGGAATAAATGCTGGGGGTAAAGTATTTTCATTTGAATAAAGATGTAGAATAGGTCTTCCGTATTACATGCTAAACGGATAGGTAAATGCTGTATTCTGTTACTTTGCCCACATACCTATTTTGCAAATCCGAGTTAAAAAGGCAGAATATCTCAGCTAGTCGTGAACTGGAATATTATATTTTCCCAGAGACTTAAAAAAAATATTTCATCCCATCTGATGCTCGTTTGCGTTTTTGAAAATGGTGTGGCACTCCAGGAGACTGAAAAAAATGTGCAGTTCTGATCCAGATCTGATCCAGTGATTCTTTATAGTTTGCATGTGCCCCTGTAGCGTATATATAAGTACTATGTATTTGAACACAAATACGCTGGAAGGATGTTTGCCTGCCTGCCACATTCATGGTTAAAATGTGACTCTTTTTTGAGATTTGCATTAAACAAAAATGTTGGTGTGCTGCTCCGAAAAGCACATGAAAATAATCTGGGCTGCATCTTTCTTGAGGGGGCACTGTTTTTGATTGCTGGAGTATTATACAGCTTGATGTGGTTCAGAAGTGAAGTAATCTCGTATCGATGAGATAGCATTGTAATAGCAAGCCCTTTAGTGAAGGTTTAGTGTAAATATCTGACTGGCAGGGGAGCTGGGGAGCTGGTTTCTGGAACAGTTGTGCTTCTAAGAGATTACGAAAATGGAGAAAAGAAGGGGCTGAACTCCCGTTTTCCTGAAATTGGCACGCGCTGCTGGAGTGGTAGCCAAGGCTGGTTGGGATCTGCTGTGCGGAAGCCTGCAGCCCCAGAGTTCCCGTCCTGTGTGCCCCAGCCAGGGATGTGAAGCTGGGCGTGTGTTGCTAAAAAGAATAGAGTGGGGAGAAGGAATGGCTGTGGCTCGTGGCAAATAAACCTGCCCGTAAATATCAGTAGAAACATGTTTCACAGGCATATCTTTGGATTGCGCATGTTGGACAAACTGCGTATTTATACGCAGCGGTTGAGCCATTTCCCCTACTGCTGGTGTGCCTGGGAGTTCTCAGTTGCCTAAACGTGAGACATCACGCACTCAAGTACGCTTTAAAGGGATACGCACTAAACACGAACCTGCAAAGGCCCTGTAATTCTGAATTAATGCTGCCTTGTTATTTAACACTCGGGACTCTGTGTGGCCCTTTACTTTGATAAAATTGTCACTGGAATTTCATGGAGGTAGAAAGAGAGATGTGGATTTGTCCCCCCATCAGGACTCAGACGGCTTTTGTGATTACTGAGGGTATTTGATGTGTGTACCTGGCAGAATGTGTTCACACCAGTTGGTAATGAAATTGCGATGTGGCACAGTAATTGTAGTTTCCACAGGTGTCCTAGGATTGTGTGCACAGCAGTGCTGTGGATTTGCTCGAATCCAGTGTGTGTAAATACATTAGGCAGGCTTTGGGGGCTTT
Organism: Pseudorca crassidens; assembly: GCF_039906515.1. Classification (NCBI taxonomy): domain Eukaryota; kingdom Metazoa; phylum Chordata; class Mammalia; order Artiodactyla; family Delphinidae; genus Pseudorca; species Pseudorca crassidens. Next base: position 88,342,032 of record NC_090305.1, on the reverse strand, counting down.
TATTTTATTGGATTTTTAAGTTTTAAAATTGTATTTTAATTTTTGTTTACATAACTTTCTATGACTTCTGATTTCTATGAATTTGTGAATTGTTTATGTGTGTGTATATATATATATATATATATATTTAAGTTTCATGGTGAGGATTAGCAAAGACATTTAAGAACATGGTAAAGATGTGTGAACGAGTAAACTCTGCCTTCATAGCCTAGCATTTTGTCAGCACTCTCAAATACCTATCTTTCTACTCTAGTATGAGAATTCGTGTTTGTGTGTCCTGCTTTCTCTGAGGGGCAGTGACACATCTGTGAGATAAGTTGCCCGGGCGGTCTTTTTCATATGGGGTACTTTCCTTAGCAATAACCTGTAAACACTCTTTCTTTAAAAACAAAGCTGCAATACTAGTTGACACAGATTTTTTTACAGAAAAAAACAACAACCCGAAACACCCTGACTCTTTGATATCCCATGGTTTATTTTAAGAGCATTGCCCTGTAGTTAATAATAAAAACACCTAGCATAATACTTAGCACTTACTATTTTTCAGTCACTGTATAATTTTGGTATCTCACACTATCTCTGTGAAGTAGCCATTGCTGTAATCCCTACCTTCCAGAGGAGAAACTGGTGTGTTAAAGGAGATACACAGTCCTGAGTCCCAAAGCTAGTTCCTGGAGGACGTGGGATTTAAACAGCCTGCTTCTTTGGTCTCCAGGGGACAAAAGAGAAGGTTGAGGGTCAAGGGAACACTTAAAATAAGTTTCGGTCCCTACTGTGATGCTGTCCACTCGTATATATAACATATCAGCTCAGTACATCGTGAACTAGCTCTCACACCTGAAAAATTAGGAGTTGACGAGAAAAACCGGCACCTTTCGTTGAATGCAGCTTCTTTGCCTCTGCAATAATGAAAGTAACAGAAAACCTTATTTACATTTCAGAAGTCGTTTCCTCAAATTTCCTGTTTTGCCAGGCTTTTGCGTGTGCCCCTCTCTTTCTCTTTCTCTGTCGGGCCTGCTGCCCCCACGCTTTGCTGTAAAGCGAGACCAACTAGTTAGTCGATTTCATGAAGTTATCTGTCCACCGCGTCTCTGTTGGGGAAGGGCTGTCGCCACCCCCCAGATACTTTAATAATCAAAGCAAGGGCCACTGTAGTTCTTTCCAGGGACGTTCACTCCTTTCCCTCATCTTGGCAGGGCTTTATGGCTGTGCTTTTTGGAAACCCTTTCTCCAGGTTACTTTACCTGAAAGCTTGCTGTATGGTCGTATTAATGTAATCAAATTATAGTTGTTTTTAATAACTTAATTGAATGAAAAAGAACCCTTGGAACTGAGAAGTAAAAATAAAATGGTGGTGTGTATTAAACCGTTCTCGCACAGCCTTGCAGGTCTGCAGTGGCAGATAAAGAAAGTGTAAGTTTGTACGTGGCTCCCACCGCATCCCCACGCTTAACTATTACTAATAGCCCTTTTCTCTTTCAGGTCACCTGCATCAGGGAAACTGAAACTGTTGGAAGCGCAACCCTTAAAAATCTTTTGACTCTTCCTATGAATGAAAAACATTTGGGCTTCTTTTCTCCTCCAGATTTAAAACTTGGGCCTTTAAGAGCACAAAGTGAGAGAGGGACTCAGAAGCGAATGCATCTTCTTTTTCACTTTGCAATCAGTTAATTCTTTGAAATCCCATCGCATGCAGCATTTAAGAGTTTTCTTCATTCGTTTTATCCCGATTGTGGCAAAAGCAGTGTTTTCTTAAACATTTAAGTGAGTTTTTATTTAGGACCTCTTTGAGAGCTAGTTTTCACATTATCTTTAATTGAAAGGGAAGGTTGTTTAATGACGAAAAGCTCACCTGTAACAGGTTATTTATTGCTCCTTGTTAAATCAGTTGGTTTGGTCCTAGACAAAGTGAATATTAGATTTGAGGAGCGCGCTTGTGCATTCTGCAGCTGGTCTGTTTTTGTTTGAAGAGGTCTCCACACAGGGACGTACTCTCAGTTGTGTGCCTTGGTATTTCAGGCGGAGGGGGGATGTGTGCTCCTGCAGACATTTCCTCATCTGCCTATCATTTTCTATGAAGAGTGTAGCATTAAAGGCACGTGCGTTTCTGCACACACTTCCTTTAAGAAATTGACTGTTTGTAAAGAGATGTGTATCATTCATCAGAATTCCAGAACAGTGCCCCTGCCCCATTCAGTCTGGGGCATATACAAAGCTATGACATGGTTTTTGAAGTTTTGGCAAATTACACGGTGGCATTAGGTTGGTGAGTTTAGCAGTGGATCGAAACCAGCCCATAAGTACAGCCCAGAAGGGGGTGCACATTGGAAGTTGTGCTGCAGTTCTTAAACCATAGTGGACCCCAGGACTACAAGAGTGCTGATGATTCTGATTCAAAGGGTCTGAAATGGGACCCAGAAAGCTGTATTTTTTATCAGACCCCTCTGATGATTCGAGTCCAGGTAGTCCGTGGACTTGAACCTATGTTCTTGAAGTCGGGGAACTGTCCTTATCATCTCAGCATTAAGAGCAGCTGCATCACAATTCTTCTAGAGCAGTTTTGTTCCTCGTCTCTTGGTGTGTATTGGGACCAGCTATGGATTTTGTTAAAATGCACGTTCTGATTCAGTAGGTCTGGGAGGGGGGTGCACCTGGGACCGTGCATTTTTAACAAGCTCCCAGGTGCTGGTCCATGCCGCTGGACCAGGCCATGCTCAGAACCCCATGGTTCACTGGTTTGTATTGCACAGAGGTTTGAAAAGAAAGGAAAAAAATTAAAGCAACTCTTGGGGTGCTTTTTTGTCTCTGCGGTTTTCTGTTGAACCCTCATCTCTCTCTCTCTCTCTCTCTCTCTCCCTCTCTCTCTCTCTCTCTCTCTCTCTCTCTCTGTCTCTGTCTCTGTCTCTGTCTCTGTCTCTGTCTCTGCCTTGCCTCCTGCTGCAGTGTGTACCCACATCTGTGGCCATTAAGGAGCATTTTCACAAGTGAAAATACAGATGATGCTTGTCGTGTATGTGGAGGCACAAAGATTCTAAATTAGCCCCAGTGACCCCGGCTCTGCTCGCCCTGTAGGAATCCAGTTCTCTCCGCCAGATGGAGGGGCAGTTAAGATTCTTTTGAGACACTTTTTCTCACCTCTTCTACCGCTGCTGTTTCGTAACAAAATAGAGCCAATGTAGTTCTAAACTCCAGGGTCACTGGAGAGGGGCATCTTGCAAAGGAGGGTAAGAGAAGTAACAGTCTAGCTCCGGATTTTCCTGCTAAAGTATAAATATTTGCTTTATAAAGGCTTTGAGAGCAGAAGAGGTGGTTTGGTGGAAATACTTGAAGTCACACCAGCTCTGTTTCAGAGTTGTGGCCCCTTTCAAGCTTGCTCTGTTCGTTGTCTTAAGCACAGATGCCTGGTTCACAGTGAGTTTTAGGACTTTCTTTCTCTGCATGAAAGGAGATGAGGTGTCCTTGAAGGCTTTGTATCTTCGGCTCTGGAAGGCAGAAGGTATTAGGATGTTGGTGTTCGAGCTGGGTACATATTCCTGAATTCCCTTTCTACCTGGGCTTTCAGAAGAGGGGTGTAACCGGTGGGCTCAACTCTAAATTTCATCAGCATTTAGGGCCTGGTATTTCTTCAATGAAAATAAGATTCTAGATCGCAAAGGTGATATTGACCATCTCAGTGACTTTGGATAAGATCTTGGGGTTGAGGAGGGGAGGGGTTAGATTGAAATGAGCATTATGAGTCCGTCAGCACCAGACATACTTTTCTCCTTGTGTGGCATCCTGTTATAACTTTCCCTGTGATTCAGCCTATGGGGCTTCCCGGCTCACACCGTGAATCTCCTTTAGCTGTTAGGATAACCACGGTAACGGTTCTCAAAATACCCATTTGCATGTGTCATTCAACTTGAAGAATGTATCTCATAATTGATGTTTTGAACCAATAACTCCCATGGCCGGTAGACAGTACAAAACTGGGGTTTGGGAGGCATAAGATTGGGGGAGGGGCCCTGCTTTATTCTTGTCCGTGTTTAGCTGGCCAATCTCGGCATTTTTTTTTACGAAGCTGTGTATATCCTTATTCTTCTCCCGATTCATCTTAGGAAGTAAGGAAGTAGGCGGTATGAGAACGTTCACTGATATCGGCCCAAACATCACTGAGTGTGATAGGATTGTAGAATTTTGGCAGTAGAAGTAACATGAGGTAGCCTGTGGCCCAAGGGCCTCAAACTCAAATTGTAATGGGGGCCACACAGGTAATTACGAAGAAGTCAGAAGGTTCAACAGGGAGAGTGGAGAGCCCGACCGCACTGCCGATCCACTCCATCCAGTTGTCACCAGGACTTCGGGCCGTATTGCCAGGTCTTCTGAATTTTCTAGAGATGCCAGAGAGCAGAGTGGACCCTTATAAGTCCTTTGGAGATGTGTTCATCTTACCCATGAGGGGAAGGGGAAGGGAGAGAAAGCCAGTGCGTGGAATTCATTTCCATCTTCTGGGAACACCCGCTGATGTTCTCAGCGATTGAAAAGCTGTCAAACAAGAACATCTCACTGCAGCTGACATGGGAGGGAGATAGGCATTCCTGCTCTGTGACCGTCAGAGAATGACAGGTCTTGACCAAAGCAGTGTCCACACTCAAAAATGTGTGCCTGATCCCTCGAAGTTCAGCCCTCTCAGATATTAAAATGTAACAGGAGGCTGCTTTGGGTCAGTAAGCCTGAACCTCATCATTTATCCCAGGGAGAATAAAATTATATCTAGCAACTCATCCACTGTTGTGCCAACTGTGAATTTTCCCTCTCTTGCGTTGCTGGTTCTTTGGATCTGCCCGTGTTATTAAAAAATAAGGTATCATTGCGCGGGAATCACCTGGTTTTCCAAGCTGTTTACCATTAAACAAAGCTGCCACAGAGTAAATACCTTTGCGTTTGCCCCGTTGGCTTGGGGGTTAAGTCAGTACTTAAACTCCTGAGTATTTAGTCTTGACACTAATTTCTGTAGTGTGTAAGGCATGTCAGGATACGAGAGCTTTTCGTGTTCCCTTTACAGTTCCCCTTGATGCCATTATTTCAAAAGGTCCCGGGTGGTAGGTATTAGAAATGGATATCAATTCACCTTGTGGAGGCTCCAAGGGTGTTTAATTTTAGAGACCTAGCAGGTAACACGTTCGCAATTGCACACATATCTTTACCCTATGGGCACCGAACTTTTGCCACAGAGAGGTGTGTGACCACCTACACAGGAGATGCACGCCTTCATAAACGAGAGCGGTATAATTCTTTTTTCTTGGAAAGCTGCACCCCAGAAACCTATTGTTTTACCTGTGAAATTACCAACCTGAAGGTAGCCTGGAATTAGCACATACATTTTTATTTGGGCTTTTGGCAATTCTTCTAGCTGGACCACTTTTTTTTTGTTTTTTTCCTCTCCCTTTGGCAACGCTGGATCATTTAACACCTACACACATGAGAGACCCAGTTTTCTGTTCCTTCATGGTTCCAGTGTGTTTTCTTTTTTTTTTTCTTGGTTTGTTTTTAACATAAGGACTGGCTCCTTGATGTATTTGTCCCAGTGGCGGAAAGACGGTGCGCCCCTGATGCCTCCCTGGCTCTGCCTTCCACTTATCCTGAGCATTTCCAAACTACTGGTGTTTTAATTACTGTATTGTTCATCCGGTTCACTTGTATTTAATTGGCTTTGTGTTTGTCTTTCTGTTTCGATGAAAGGATTATTGGCGGTTTGGAAAAAAAAAAAAAAAAGGCCATTTAAGTGAAGCTCCGTCGTTTAAGACACACATAAAAATTCTTTAAGATGCCTTTTATTTGGGATCTCTTTATCTTCCTTCACAAGCTTTCTGAGAATAAGTAGTGCATGTTGAGGTTTATCTTTGCTTTTATGTGCTCCAGCCACATGCTTAACATTGAGCACATTTGAGTCGCATTTCACCGGCTTTCACAATCCTTTTAAAAAGGGACTGATCTGTTAACATCCCCCTCTTTAGATCTAGCAGACAGGATGTCCTTCCATACAAAGAAGGGCTCCCCGTCTTTCTGGCTGGCCAGTGAGTGAATGATTTCAGGCCTGGTGGGCAGTCCTCGTGTCCACGCGTCACACAGCCCAACCACAGTAGTAGGCAGCTGCATGTAATTTTGAACTCCACTCATTGAACTGTAATAAAACAATATAAGCACTGCTTGGGGGGAAGATTGGATGCAGTTATCCTTACACAAGGCTCGGGCATATGAAAGCAGTGCTGGCTGACAAGAGGATTTTAAGATTTGATTTTGATTGAATTGCAGAATTGAACAGGCCAGGAATGTCAGTGGAAGGCTAAACGCCTGTAGTGCCATAAAGTTTTATTCATGTGAGGCTTTCCAATATCAAGTAGATGGATTATTGGAAAAGGTGTCAAGGGGCATGAAATGGAAGAGCCCCAAACATCAAATGTAGGCAGGAGGGAAAAATTACTTCTTGCTTAGTATATAATTAGGTCTCAAAAAAAGAGAGAATATTCCGTAAAATTGTTTATTCTTCCCTCTCTCCAAAGAAGAAACAAATGACCCTCTCGTTATATCACTTATTATATTCTTTCAAGTGAAATTGAATTTAGTACCTAAGACAGGACCTTCTCTTATGTCATTCTTTTTTTTTTCCAGTTTTATTGAGATATAATTGACACACAGCACTGTGTAAGTTTAAGGTGTACAGGATAACGATTTGACTTACATACATCATGAAATGATTACCGCAGTAAGTTTAGTGGACATTCATCATCCCACGTAGACATAAAGTTAAAGAAATAGGAAAAATAATTTTTCCCCTGTGACGAGGAACCAACGATTTGAAAAATGTCAGGATAGTGGTTGCCTACCATGGAAAATGGCAGGGGAGAGTTTTGTTGTGTGATGGAAATGTTCTGTCTCAAAAAGGGTGTCAGTTACACTGGTGTATGCATTTGTCAAAATCCTTTGATCTCTAACACATAAGATATGTATGTAAACTTTATGTAAACTACACCTCCATAAAAGTTAACACACTGCTAGCCAGAAATCTATATATGTGGACATGTAAAATTCATAATGAAACACAGATGATTTGGAATTGACAGTGAAAGCACTCCTTATCAGAACTTGAGAAGTAGTCTTACGCCATTCTTTTTTGATTTTGTTCCAAAGTACCGTCGGGTGATAGGCTTTGTTGAAAAGAGAGGGGAGGGTGAATCGAGGATATCACTGTGCACTAGACACCACGAACTCTTCTTTTCAGAAATAAGAGAGAGGCACGTGTACACACATCCTAACACACTGGCTTATTTCATCGCTCGACAGTGCGTACAGAATCGTGCACGCATTTGCGTTGGGCAGCTGATGCGACCATTTGTGTGGGGTTGGAGAGTGGCGGTCACCGGCGATGAGCTGGTGAAGTTACACGGAAGGTTGGATGGGGAGGGCCATGTTCATTGCACTTGCCGTCCTGGTTCTTCATCCACGTGCAGTGTTCCTATTCAGATCATTAGTGAAGCACGTCTAAAAATTGCCAGGGGCGAGGTAAAGAAATACGTGTAATTTTTCAGTTTTGAATCTATTTGTTTGGCACTGCTAACCCAAGTAGTTTCGGTTAAATAATTGAAGTTAGGAATATATACGCTTGGACTCTAGCATGCAGGTGTGATTTTTCTTTGTCCTCCTCCTACCCCTTATTCTAATGTATTATGTATTTAGAAACGTTTATTTGTAAATGAGGCTTTGTGAGGTTGAAACGGAAAACCAGAAAGGAAATTTCGAACCCTTAGGGCCTTATGATTCTCAAGCCCCCTTTTCCTTTAATGCTTAATTCGAAAGAAAGGGCTTGCCTTGAGGTTGTCGTTACCTCCCTGAGATTTGTAAAACTTTTATTTATCCCGCGTCCCATAGATTTGTGTTAGAATGTATTGAGTTATACTTTACTATTATTTAGTTTTTCTAAAAATAAACTCCATAAATATTTATCTAATCAGACAGCGATTCATTTACAAGCAGCCCTTGGAAAGAGAAAGGAGTCCTCTCTCGGAGTGGTCAGCGTGCATGATCCCTAAGTGGCCCCTTTTAATTTGACGTTGCACCCCCTCCTCCTTTAGGGTTGAGGCAGAATTGATACCTGAGCATGGAATTTTCTGCTGTTGATGGACTTAATCCTAATTTGCGTGAGACAGGAGGGGAAAAAGGTTGTTTGGGGTAGATGAAAGGAAGTACTCACAAAGTTGCAAAGAGCTGCCTTTGAACTTGGTAAGATTCAAGGAAATTGGCCCTTTCCTGGGCTGCTCCCAGTTCTGTAGTTCTGATCTTCAAGAGAGGGATGAGTTACAATGTTACCCGTCAGTTTACATTGTGGTTCCTCTTTGGGAGTTACTGCCACACCCATAAATGCATGAAAATTTCATTTCACTCCCATGTCCCTTTAACACTGTATTAAGGTCAAGTAAACTAGGTACTTACGGTGCAGCATTTAAGGAGGTGCTGACCTTGAACTTGCAGGACTCTGAGAGTGAGTGCCTCCTTACATTTTGCATTTGAGGCCCCTTGCTTGCTTCCCTGAGCCCTGGGCCCTGCTTTAACACTTTTGGACGGCTGTGTTTGGGTTGCATTTTTTGCAATAGAAAAAAATCCTTGATCTAAGTGAAGCTGTTTGCTATTTCTCTAACCTCCCCTATTTTTCTTACCGAAATTAAAAAAATGACAGTGAGTGTGATTATACAGTATTGTTGGATTCCTGTTTCCATGCAGTTTCCCTGAATCGGCAGGCATGCTGCATCTGAACTGAAATGCAATTTTGCATCAGGTCTGGTCATAACATGTAGTTTTTTCTTTGATCCCACTGGAGCTAGGGTTTGACATTTGCGAACAGACTTATACACGCCACACACCTTATTAAGTGGTACAGTGGCATGTATCCTCTGTTAAAAAGACATGTGCGGGCATTACCAGGCTGAAGTTTGCTAAGCAGGTTTGCAAAGGATTAATACTTGGCAATTATTTGGCTCTGAAATTCTGGAAGGGTAATTTGGTGTTCAAAGCAGAGAAGTTAACTTGGGACGTTGAAGCAGTTGACACGAACGATCTTTGTTTCTGGCGCTCTAACTACCACCTACTAGCCACGGGGATCTCAGGAAGGACTCCCCTTGAATTCCTCCCATTTCATCCACAGGAAAACCTAGTTTGGCAGGTGCCATCATTACCTACTGGTTGACAGATGAGGGAATCATCACTTGGAGAAATGAAATCATCTGCCCAAGTTCACAGCTCAAGAACAACAGAGCCTCACCCTTGAACTCTTAATACCGGTGTTCTTTACCACCGCATAACCCTTCCGTTTATTGTCCAGGGATGTTATTACAGGTACAGTCTGCCCTTTGGAAGAGGTACCAGAATTTCCTTCCTATGTATTGCTTATCCTTACAAGTCAAGAGCCTTCGTTTGCAGGACTGTTGAGGCATTCAGTGCCCACACGAAGTTTTTGCAGACTTAATGGAGCAAGATTTTGTACATTTCTTTGTGGAAGCCATTCACAGAGGAGCGTGTAAGCGGAAGAGAAGCAGTGGGAATGCTTAAGTCTCGACAGGGGAGAAGGCCCTCCTGGTAGAGCAGCAAGTAACTGTCAGTCACTAAGATTGAAGTCTTAGAAGGATTCTGCACTGGGGTTCCCCCCGACCCCGCCAGCCTGGCAGCATTCGCCTTCCTAAGCAAGGAAGCGTTCTTTGGATCCCTGAACCCATGACGGGTTCCATGAGGTCTGGCACTGTCTGATGTGTGGTGTGTATGAATGAAACCTCTCTGCTAAAAGCTGAAATCGGTTGGAGAAAACTGGAAGAATGAGTCATTTCAGGTTCTTCTCTCAGAACATGTCTATGCTTGTTTCTGGCTGTTTCCAAAGCGCTGAAGTTTCTCTGTGATCCTGAGCAGGACAAAAGGGAGAGAAATGGATATCCACCTTCCCCCCATTCTGGTGAGTATGCAAGTTTAAGAGAAACATGTTAAAAAGGCTAGATTCTTTTCGAAGGAGCCTGTCTCCTTCGAAAAGTTATAAACTGCGTCTTAACAGGTAAAGCCCTCGGAACACGGCTGGCCTTCTTCTTAATAACCTTGCTGTTGGCATGAGGCCTTGTCCACACTTTTCTTTGGTACTTCTTCTCAGTTCCCAGGTGGTAACTGGAACACAGGCCTTGATGGTTTCGACTCTCCACAGATGGATTGTAAAACAGATGATGGAGCAGAGTGGCATTCCGGTGCTGGGGAACCAGGTCTCTCACAAATTGACTTTCAGCTGCAGTGATTCCCATTTCGATCGGACTCTGACCTCATGGTGTCTGCTTGCTAGTCACTGCCCAGGCGCCGCCCTGCCTTCGTTCGTTCATCTGTTAAATGGGCATTGCTCCCTGTGAGCTCTTAGAGGAACACCGTGAACTCACTTGGTGATATTTGCAGCTGAGGGCCTGGTCATACGGTAACTAAATATAAACAACAGTCATGACTGATGTGTGTAGACGTACGTGTAGACGGAGGTGTCCAGGCCACAGATACGTTTTGATTGACTTGTGTGGTGTTCTACCTAAAATATTGGAATTTATCACTTAGGTTTACTGAGATTTCCTATGCAGTACCCAGATTTCTGGTTTCTTTTCACAGATCAAAAGATGTGGGGACACCAGCCTTTCCCCCAGGCTGGGGCCAAGGTGCTGGTTTAGATGGGGCTCGTCAAGCTGTCTGGTTAGGGATGCTTCCCACACTCCCTGGTGTTTGATTCCCTGTCTGCTTCATTCGTTGAAGCAATTGCCTGGCCCCTGTGGGCATTTGCGTTGGCAACCCTGATACAGTATGTCCTGAAGCGTGTGGACTGGTACACGCGAGTGTGGACATCATCGGGATTCACAGTCATTCCCGCTGAGGCGTGTGCAGCGAGGTTTCTGGAAAGTGCCAGGTTTTTTTTTTTTTTAATCCCTTAAGTGATTTAAACTTCCTGGAAGCTGTGCATCCCATGTAAACAATGGGACCCGTAGAAAAAACACACTCATTGGAGAATTACGAGGCATATAATTTTGTCTTTAAGTTCTTACAAACGAATTGTAAGAACATGACCTCATAGAAACCTCTGAGACATTACAGCGTTTTAATAACACTTTGCTGCTCCATGGGCTGCCTCATTTTTACTTGTATTAATTTGAGTTCTTATCCTATGTGTGGTAGCGGGCGCCTGTCTCCAGCTCCACCCTTGTGTGCCTCGGGGAAGCCGCCTGGTGCCCTCCCTCCTTGGGGCAGAAGCTCCAGGGGCACATCCCTGGAAGAGTTGAGCTTTCACCCTCTCCTTCATTCCTGTACCGGCTTCTTCCCTGCTCATTACCACCCGTGCTTCCTCTTAGACCGCCAGCAGCACATTATATTAACGCCCCCCCACCCCCCCCATCTGCAGCCAGAGTCGTTCCCACCACCGTGCCTGTGCCTGTGACTACAAAACCCCCAATCGTGGGGTGCCCCTGCGTGGCAGCAGCTCAGGGAAGCCAGTCTCCGCAGCCCCCATGTTCTCATGGGACCCAGGCTTCTCGGAGAAGGGCAAGAGCTGCCCTCTGCTTCTGTCCCCGTGGCAACCGGGTCGTCCACAGTGAATACCTGGATCCATCCATCCATCCATCTGCCAGTTCTTTTTTTTTTTTTCCGGCCGCATGCCATGGCTCGTGGGATTTTAGTTCCCCGACCAGGGATTGAACCTAGGACCTTGGCAGTCAGAGCGCCGAGGCCTCATGACTGGACCACCAGGGAATTCCCCATCCGCCAGTTCTTTTCAATAGATATTGCTTGATTGAGTGCCTCTGATGTACCAGGCACTGGTGTTTTCAACACTCTGTGAAAACATGAGATGCCGATGAGACGTCAGAACCACAGGGAGTGGGACAAAGGCCATTATAAAAGGTGGAACTGACTTTGTGTGTTGAATATCATGGAGTTCAAACAAACTTAGACTCTTAGGACTTCCCTGGTGGTGCAGTGGTTAAGAATCTGCTTGCCAATGCAAGGGACACGGGTTCGAGCCCTGGTCTGGGAAGATCCCACAGGCCACGGAGCAACTAAGCCCGTGCGCCACAACTACTGAAGCCTGCACGCCTAGAGCCCGTGCTCCGCAACAAGAGAAGCCACTGCCGCGAGAAGCCTGCGCACCGCAGCTAAGAGGAGCCCCCGCCCTCTGCAACTAGAGAAGGCCCGCACGTAGCGACGAAGACTCGACGCAGCCAGAAATAAATTAGAAAAACAAAAACAAGAAAAAACAAACCGAGGATCTTAGAAGTTCTTGAGAAGCTCTCTGGATGGAGCTCATTTTTCTTTTTCAGAGACTTCAGGGGGCAGTTTATTACATGGGTAAGATGTCGTCCTCTGCGTCAGCCCTGTTCTGCTTCCAAGCAAGACACCGGGGGCTGTCATTTACGTTGCCAGTGATGTGCATGACCCCTCTTAAGTTGGGCAGTGCACACCCTTCCCAGCCATCCACGGCGGCCTTGATTCAGACAGACCTGCATTTGAGTCTTGCTTTTACCGTTTATTTGTGAGCCCGCACAGGTTTCTTGAGCTCTCCCAAATTTGGTTTCTTCGTCTGCAAAGTGGGGTGGCGTTATGGTACCTGCCTCACAGGTGCCATAGTGAAGATGGGGGTAGGGAGGAGGAGGCATGTTAAAGCCCCCGAGTACCTGCCACGTGGTCTGTACTCAAGAAATAGTCACTGCTGTTAATGGAATGAATGATCGCCTTTCCCACATCGTCCCCCTTTCCCCAGCCGCGTGGTGCACTTTGAAAGGGATATGTGAATCCTTCACATTCGTTTTCCAGAAAATTGAGGTCACCGACTTGTTTCCTTCTTGATCGCTCCAGCCTGCAGTCGCCAGGCCATCTCCCCCTCTGCCGTGCCTCGGGCTAAGCTACAGCAGGGCGTGTACAGAGCTTCCCTGGTGAACGTCCGTCCGTCCGTCTGTCCGTTTGCCTTACTGCCTGTGATTTTGCCTGCTTATCTAATCCAGGGAAGAAGCGGCCACTCCTCAGCCTTGGGCAGGCCGGTTGCGGGCTGGCCCGTAATAATACAATTATGAAGGTTAACAGGAAAAAGTGGGGTCCAGGAGCAATTCCAGGCAGCTGGCAGCCCTGCTGAATTGGAAGCGCCCCACCAATGAAAACTGCAGCGAGAAGCAAATTAAACCTCCTATCTGCCATCTCACGCTCTTCTCTCCCCTTTCCTGTTTGGACTTGAAAGGCGATTGGAGCCAGGGCCCTGACAGTTGACGGAAGTGCTGCAAGGGGGGAGTATTTATTTACAGTGAGTTGTGGCGATGCTTGTTCAGGATGCGGTTTCTTGCAGGAAGTTCTGTCCCCACCCCCGAGTTTGATCATTTCTCCAAAAAAAAAAAAAGAAAGAAAAGAAAAAAATCCTTGATTGTTTGAGGCCTCCACGCTGACATGGAGCAACACGGGGTAACCTGTCTGTACTTGGAGGATTTGCCGAGTGCACCCTTGGAGGAGGGCCTGCAGCGGGGCAGCAGGCCACCGGCGGGCCCCGCTTTCCCCAGATGTGTTCAGGTGCAGCAGTAATCATTAGGCATTTAAAATAGGGAAGTAGACCCCGTCCACGTGCTGTAAGCTGTGGTTGGCGCGAGCCACTCCGTTCGTTACCAGAAACCAGTGCCAACTGAGGATGTTGTACTGGGTGTTTCAGAGAGAAATCACTTTGAGGCAAATTCAGAGGTGACAGTGCTTAGGAAGCAGGCATCTGAGTTATAAACCAGTCGGCCTGGGGCCGCTGAAGCCCCTCTGCAGCTGAGTGCCGAGCTCTGGGTCCCAAGTTTGGGGTGCCTCCTGCCTTTGGGAGTCTTGTAGCATGATGGGAGAGAGGGGAGAAAAGGGAACCAGGATTCCATCGAAGAGTTTATTTTGGTATTTTCTAAACTCCTCAGAAGACCCTGTAATACTATAGAATTTTCTCAGAAACCCACAAATATTCTTCATTTCTTATTTAAAAATATGCAGAAGGTGAGGAGACGTTGCCAAAGGATATAAGATGGAAATTACATCTCCCTCCCCCAGGGTCTCAGCTCCCTTCTTACCTCTTTTAAGTCCTGAGGGGCCAGCACCCTCAGCAGATGCAGGCTCTGGGGCCCCACCGGAGACCTACAGAATCACAAAGGACCACGAAGCACGGAAATCTGTGTTTTAACAAGTCCTCCATTTGGTTCTGATGGTCACTAATGTTTGAGAACCGCACGCTTAAGACTGTGGCTTTCAGACTTCACTGTGGTCAGAGTCTGCTGGAGGGCTTGTTCACACTACAGGTGCTCAACCCCAATGCCCAGAGACTCCAATTCAGTAGGTTGCTGGTGGGGCCTGAGACTCTACCTTGTTCATTTTTCGAGGTGAGGGGGCAAGCATCCCTTCCCACCATTCCCCTCCCTGCAGTGGTTCTGGATCTTTGATAAATGCTGACCTTTTGGGAGTGGCCCTGATCCTTTTAAAAAAACACCACAAAAATCACGGAATGGAGGAAGCAGCTCTTACTTGTTGAGGCCACAGCTAATTTAATTCATCACGATACCCACAGTAATGAGGACCTTGGCACCCACGTAAGTTTCCCAGCTGTCCCAGGTGCCCAGCTCATTGCAAGAGACTTTTGCGACTAATTTCTGCAACTAAGGAATTGATCCCTCTTTTGGAGAAACTCTTGTCAGTCTGCCACAATTACTTGGACCGTGTCAAGATTCAGACGAGGTTGCAAATGTTCTCCTATAGGTGTCTCCCCCAGTGTTTTACCTGACCTCTTCATATATTATTTTTTGGCTTCTAAAGGTCTTTAACCATCTTTGAAAGGCGCTAGTGGTTGGATATGATTTTAAGCTGATGGACTTTCTTCGCAGAGTATGGCAGATACAGGTGACAGGCTTCATCTCCCACCCCTTCGAGGGTCTGTCGTAATAGACAGAGTGGTTCCAAAGGTGTATGCAGTCCTTGTGTCAAGGAGCTTACAGTCTGGGTGGCTGGTGGTTCATACAGAGAAAGGACGTGTAGACCAGAAGGGCAGTACCGTGGGGATGTGGTGCAAAAGGAATGACAGACTGTGCGGCCTGTGGCACACGCAGGGGAGCTTCATAGACGTGGCACACACCATGCTTGAGCGGGGTTTGGAAGGGTGAATAGCAGTTCCCCGGATGACCCAAGAGGAAGAATATCATTATAGGCAGAGGCAGTAGCTGGCGTTGTATCCTGCTCTGCCTCCTGAGATGTTTCATGTTCGGGAATCCTTCAGCGTTGTTCAGGAGTGACTTCTGAGTTGGAGGATTCTGGGGTAGATGGCAGGTGGAACTTCGCTAAGGCCCTCTTGATGCAAATGATATTGGGCAGTATGGAAGAATTTTATCATACACAAAGGACAGTCACCTTTCTAAAACATAGAGAACAATTTTTTTTCCTGCAGTTTCCCCATTGAATCCCGAAGTTCTTCCATAGGCTGGGTGGGGTTGACAGGCTGCCAAGATGCTTGGGGGACTCGGGCGGGAAAGGGAGTTGGCTGGGTTCACGGTTCCCCGTGCCAGCCTTCTCCACAGTGTGTCTTGTTGAGCATTCGTCCGTTGACATGCTTCTCACTGAGTCTGAGAACGTGAGGATTCAGGCAGGAAAAGTAAGAACACCCCTCCAGAGGTCTGCAGAGCTTATTCAAAAATCCTCTCGGGACCCTGACCTCGGACACACTCTTAACCTTTGCCAGTGTGTTTTCCCCAGTAAAGCTGGGGTCACAGTGCTGTCACTCTTCTAAGAGCGAGGTAACGAATGACGCAAGGAAGTAACGTGTAGAGAGCGTTTAGCATTGTGCCTGGAAGATCAGTAACCATTTACTCTACGGGCTGCCCAAGGGCACGTGTAAGAGCGAGAACAGGACACACCACAAACCTGGTCTCTGAACTCCCAGGCCAGTGGAAAGCAGAGGTGTTCAGCCTCGGCACTCTTGACATCGGGGCCACAAGGTTCTTGGATGTGGAGACTGTGCCTCATGGGATGCGCAGCAGCGTCCCTGCTTCCACCCACTAGGTGCTAGTGGCATTCCCTCCTGCCCCGCTAGGTGCCAGTGGCATTCCCTCCTGCCCTGCGACGGTGTGACAACCAAAACTGTCTTCAGACCCTTCCCCGGGGAGGACAGAGTTACCCCTGATCTTCCGTCTGTCTAGGGCACGCGCCTTGATTTTCGAACGTATTTATTACCCTGACAGAAGCACTGCAAAACCAAGTCTCTGATTTAGAGTATGTGAAAAGAATACACAAAGGGGCAGCTTCAAGAATGGTTTCATACTCTTTGCAACGGGGAACATGGCTCTAAGAAAGCCATCGACCAGTACTTGCTGAAGTCCTAGCACATCTCGCAGGAAAGAATTCCTGACCTACACGTGGTCATTTTCTTGGCTTTCTGTTTCATACCAATTTCACTTTACAATAGGAGGAACCAGGGTCTTGGGCTGTTTATTTTTGCAAGATTTTCTGTTCCTTCTTCTTAAAAACCTTTAGTGGTCGTAAAACACACGCGCTGTGAAATTTACCGCCTTCAGCATGGTGAAGTTAAGTTAGTGTTAAGTATATTCACATTATATCTCCAGAACTTTTTCGTCTTCTAAAAGCTAAAACTGGGTACCCGTTAAACAACAGCTCCCATTGCTGCTTCGCTCCAGCTCTTGGCGGCCAATCGGACTTTCCGTCTCTCGGAATCTGACTCCTGTAGGTACCCCAGATAAGTGGAATCATACTGTATTTGTCTTTTTGTGACTGGTTTATTTCACTTAGCGTAATGTCTCAAGGTAGGTTCATCTGTGTTTTAGCGTGTGTCACAATTTCCTTCCTTTTAAGGCTAGATTCTATTCCAGTGTATGTATATACCACATTTGTTTATTCATACATGGGTCAATGGACACTTGGATTGCTTCTACCCTTTTTTTTTTTTTTTTTTTTTTTTTTTTTGGTGGTACGCGGGCCTCTCACTGTTGCGGCCTCTCCCGTCGCGGAGCACAGGCTCCGGACGTGCAGGCTCAGCGGCCATGGCTCACGGGCCCAGCCGCTCTGCGGCATGTGGAATCTTCCCGGACCGGGGCACGAACCCGTGTCCCCTGCATCGGCAGGCAGGCTGTCAACCACTGTGCCACCAGGGAAGCCCGCTTCTACCTTTTGATCTTATTAATAATGCTGCTTTGAATATGGGTGCACAAATATGTCTTTGAGCCCCTGCTTTTCAGTCTTTTAGGTATATACCCAGAAATGCAATTGCCGAGTGACGTGAAAATTCTATTTTTCTTCGTTTCTAGATGTTCTTGCCCTTTCTTAGCTGAGGGAGATGAAATCCACTGTCCTTTGGACCCATCTCCACTCTTTCTTGAAGCTTTTCCTTCTGTCCCTGTGGCCCCAGGGACCAATGTAGGGCTCTCATTGGCCCCTCGAGCCCATGGTCCTAAGCAGCACCTAGGCAGCCGTAAACAACCACACCTTGATCGCTTTGTCTCTGGGAGCCATGTTGCTTGCCCAAGCTGTGCGTCTGCTCACGCGCGAGACCTGGCCCCATCTTTGCTTGTCTGCCATCTGCATAGACAGTCACAGCCATAGGCAATTTAGTGAAGAGGAAGGTGAGTTGGAAGAAGGGCGAGATGGTGTCTTCTTTCCAGTGGTGCTTGGGGTAGCATGTTGTAGCTCTGACTTTCAGGCTCCATTCACCGCCCGCCTCTGGACAGCTCTGTACTCCAGCTACGTTGCGCGCCACTCTGCATTCTTCAGAATTTCCACCTGGGAGTCACCCGTAGGGATGCGGGAGGATGGGTGGAACACGTAATTTACTTATAAAAATATTCCGGTTCTGCATTGACATTCTCAGAGTAAGAAAACAGAGAGCAGAAAAGCAGCATGTTGAAAAGCTTGTATCTATGGAGACTGCTTTTTTCCATCCATTCTTTTTTTTTTTTTTTTCTAATTAGACTGAAACCTCCCTAAATGTATGTAATTCTATTTACGGAATGGGCCTACTAGGCCTCGTGCCTGAGGACGAGATCTTGACCATGGGGACTTGGAGTGTGTAAGGGAGGTCCAGAGGCCTAAGGGGGGGGCCATTCTCAATATCTGGAGATAAAAATGGTGATCGTGGAGGGCAGCCTGCAGAAGGTGGCGCTAAGTCGAAATCCCCATGTACGGTGATGTGCACTCCTTTTGTGAGCCAGGGCTTCCTCTGCTGACGGCTGGGAGGATGGAGAGTCAGCAGAGATAATGAGATGCAAGGGGACTCGTGCGCAGCAGGTGACTCTTAAAGGTGGATAAATAAGTGGAAATAGGACGAGTCTTGCTGTTTCACATTTTAAAAGGTAATCCCCAAACACTGGTCTTTCAGATCAGGGTAGCTCGTGTGACACAAGGTTGCCAGAAAAAGGAGAATATGGGGCAACATTTATTCATTCAGATTTTTAAAAAAAATGATTTTATTTTATTTATGTGTTTTGTATTTGGCCGTACCATGGCGGCATGCGGGATCTTAGCTCCCTGACCGGGGATCGAACCCGTGACCCGTGCCCTGGAGGCGTGGAGCCTTAACCACTAGACCGTTAGGGAAGCGCCATTCAGATTTTTCTTGAGAGCCGAGAATCCAGTGCTGACCACACCAGACACGCCATCCTTGGAGTCTCCACGTTAGCGTAGCCCCTCTAATTCTTGGGCGCCATTATACACGCACGTGGGATGCGTGTGTTTTCCTGAGGTAGTAAATGGTTGTATTTTTTTTAACTTGTTTTTATCCCATTATTTTTGTAGAACTATGAGAGAGAGGTTCTAGCGCTAGAATCACACAGAAACACTTTTCTTCTGAAAGTAAGCCATTGTTATTGTTTTAATTCGTCTTCATTTTCTACCCCCCCCTTCAGAGGATCCTAGGAGCTTTCCTTGGGTTCCCTTTGATGCTTTTCGCCTCTTGGGATCAAGCTTTTCTTCTTGTCTGCAGGGGATCCTACCCCTCTGGGGCAGCTCCTTTTTTCTCCAATCACCTCTTTGGTTTGGGTCTCCTGTGGGGCTGCCAGAGGAGTGACCTCCTGTTCCCAGTGTAGCAGGGTTTCTTTGTTTTTATTCCCAAAGGCCTCCCGGGGACGTTTCTGTGAACAGGTGGTAATCCCAGGCTTTGAGTTCATGCTTCTTCACACGCTGGCCTTGAGGTTTCCACTGGGTTGAGGGAGGGTTGGTGGGCCACTGTGGAGTTGCGGGCTGCCCTGCCATTTGGAGAGCACTGAGAGAGACTGGGGGTGCTTATGTGCTCAGAGCCTGCCCTGCTCCCCACCCCTGCCCCACGCAGAGCCTCTGCTGTGCCTTATGAGCTGGGGGAGTCCAGCGGAGAATCGCTGTTGGCTTTTGGTACTCTTAAAAGCCGGATGGGACTTCCCCGGTGGCGCAGTGGTTGAGAGTCTGCCTGCCAATGCAGGGGACACGGGTTCGAGCCCTGGTCTGGGAGGATCCCACGTGCCGCGGAGCAACTAGGCCCGTGAGCCACAACTACTGAGCCTGCGCATCTGGAGCCTGTGCTCCGCAGCAAGAGAGGCCGCGATAATGAGAGGCCCGCGCACCGCGATGAAGAGTGGCCCCCGCTTGCCACAACTAGAGAAAGCCCTCGCACAGAAACGAAGACCCAACACAGCAAAAATAAATTAATTAATTAATAAACTCCTACCCCCCACATCTTCTTTAAAAAAAAAAAAAAGCCGTATGTGTTCATGGCTTGTTTCCCTAGTCGCACGTTCTTAGAAGTGGAATTGTTGCATCAGCGAGACTGCAGAATTCAATTGCCAGCGTTCTGTTTTTCAGAATGGTAATACCAAGTGTGTTTCCTATCGGCTTTGTAAGTGAAGGCCCATTTCCCTCAACACCGCTAATACAGGGTATTATGTGTGAAAGGATTCCCTAATTTGATAGGTGAGAAAATGGTCTTCACTGGCATTGTTTTATTTGGTAGTGGGGCTTGAATCTTTGTTTCCTGTGTTTTAGATGGCTGTCACAGGTACATACATTTAGGTTATTATAACAGACATTTTGCATTGTTTCTGCTCATGCATCTCAGTGCTAAGAGAGACTCACAAGCAGAATCTGGTTTCTAGGGATTTCGGTGTATCCTTGTCATTACTCTTGGAGGACGGGGTCTAGACTTGGTTTGTGGCTGCTGTTGGTTTAACGCTCTTGGGGTGGTGAAGTTAATTTTTGAAAGTTTTCCCTTCTCTTCTTCGTATTTTAAGAGGATACGCGAAGCGATTCATAAGGGTTTTATGGAAATGCATGGCGTGGTAATAGGGACCATATTTTACGAATCTAAAACGAGGGTTTCTGGTTTTATGAGAATGAGTCAGATTTATGGGGACAGTGAGGTGGGATATTTGAAATGGGGACTCCAGCGTTAAATCCAGAAGATCACACGGTCGTACGAGCCAGCATGTCCCACGCCGACTTCCTCAATGCAGTAATTCATTTCGAGCAGAAACCATCCTCTGGTTAAAATAAACTGGGAAACACTGGCTTCTACCAGGCTGAATCTCTGTTTTATTTTATTTTTAACTATAGGGCTTTTTCAGACTTTAAGATAGTAATGTGCACTGTTGACCCTGAACATACATAGTTTTCCAGATGAAACCTTTTTGGTGTGAGTTGGGGGTGGGTTCAGGGGACAAGGCATTTTTTTTTTTTATAATTAAAAATTTATTTTATTTTATTTATTTATTTTTGGCTGCGTCGGGACTTTGTTGCTGCGCGCGGGCTTTCTCTAGTTGCGCCAAGCGGGGGCTGCTCTTTGTTGCAGTGCGCCAGCTTCTTGTGGTGGCTTCTCTCGTTGCAGAGCACGGGCCCTAGAGCGTGCTGGCTTCAGTAGTTGTGGCTCGCGGGCTCTAGAGCGCAGGCTCAGTAGTTGTGGCACGTGGGCTCAGTAGTTGTGGCTCGCGGGCTCTAGAGCGCAGGCTCAGTAGTTGTGG
Source organism: Pseudorca crassidens (assembly GCF_039906515.1). NCBI lineage: Eukaryota > Metazoa > Chordata > Mammalia > Artiodactyla > Delphinidae > Pseudorca > Pseudorca crassidens. The sequence continues at coordinate 88,321,021 of NC_090305.1, read as the reverse complement.
CGCAGGGGCTTAGTTGCTCCGCAGCATGTGGGATCTTCCCAGACCAGGGCTCAAACCCGTGTTCCCTGCATTGGCAGGCAGATTCTTAACCACTGTGCCACCAGGGAAGCCCGGGACAATGCATTTTGACATAGGGAAGTCCACACACCAGGAATACAGTTTGGGAAATGCCCTATTGGGATAATTATAAATCTCTGCATGGCATAAACTTACACTCTGTAGGTTAAAATCTAGAAATGGTTTTTAAGTTGTGGAATAAAGGAATGTTAATGTACGTGTAGAGGGTTCCTTCCGTTTCCTTTTTTTTTTTTTTTTTGGCCTTAAATCTATTACTTTAAGCTCTTAAGAGAAAGATAATGACATAACTAAAAACTCGTTGTGTGTGTATGCACGTGTGTGCGTGTACACCTAGGAGATAACGCTTGCTGTGGAAATGGATATTTACTGCTTTTGAGGATAGCTTTTTTTTCCAGAATGAAAGGTAGCCAAACCAGTCTCATTGCTACATTTTGTTTGATATTTCTTAGTCTTAAATATCACTGAATAATACCGTTTTATTGACTTTTATGCAAGGCAGTGAGCTAAGGAGGAAGGACAGACAGAAGTTATGTTTCTTAGCTTCAAAAAACTCATACTTTAGTTGAGGAGGGGAGAGAAAAACAGTGAAAAAAGAAGGAAAAAAGCTGATATTTGGTCCACTGGTTAGGACTCCAAGCTTCCACTGCAGGGGGCACAGATTCCATCCCTGGTCGGGGAACTGAGATCCCGCGTGCCACACGGTGAACTGAAGAAATGTTGTAGAACTGAACATGATGGGTTGTGAATTGGTTGTAAGTTAATGCCTGGCTGTAGGAGATCAGAGGAGGGAGAGATGGAGGCACAGGGGCCTGTCAGTCAAGGGTTATGAACAGTTTTGGGGTCATGAGCTCCTTTGTGAACCTGAAAAATCTCTGCATCCCTCTCTGGGTGTGTATGAAACAAATGTCCACTTTTTACCACTCACAATTGATGACTGTCGACATCTGGTCATATGAAGAAATACAGCATTCATGCTAAAAGAAGTCTCCTCTAACCATGCAATTCAAGATTGATTTCCCTCCCCACCCCCATACATCGACACAAAGGTCCCTCTCATCGCGTTCATCCATGTCCTTCTTCTGGGGTGATTATTTTAGATGCGTAAGTGTCCATACAGGACCTCTAGCGCTTTTGCATACATTACTTTGCATAAATGGCATCCTAATGGGCACAGGCACAAATGTCCGGCCTCAGGCACTTCCTGGACCCTGGAAGTCCATTTCCAGATTCCTGTTTTAGAGGAAATTGGGACTTGAACCCAGCGAGCAGGTCCGAGAAGGTGCAGGCGGAGGTGCAGCCTCCAGGTGGGCTCACTGGAGCAGAAGCAGGAGGGAGGGTTCTCCCGAGGCTGTCACCCTGCCTGGGGGTGGGGGAGTGGGAAGTACCGTCCCCTGAGGCCTTGAGAGTCTCATGTGCAGCCAGCCCTCTTTTCCATACCTTTCATTTGGCCTTTACCGCGTACTTCCTCAGAGTTACTTATCTTTTCAGATGTATCCGTCCTGCTTCTTCACCTGGACTGTAAACTTCTTACAGTCTGACTCCATTTCTTCATCTCTTCGCCTCTTCTCTTGGTGCCTCACCTAAGAAGTACTTGGTGGGTTTTTGTTTTTGTTTTTTTTAAGTACTGTGCAGTAGAAATGTTCATTATGGTGTTAAGTCTCTGAATAATTCTCAGAAACTAAACTTGAGGCATGTGAAGATAAACGAGACAATTTAAGCCTGCCAGGAAGCTGTAACGTGGGCTCGGGCTATCCTTTGGCATGGATCTGTGTCTCATGATGGCTAAGCTTCCCTCCTGCCGTCGGGGGTGGCAAACAGTACGGGCAGGTGCAGGCAGACCTTTGCGTACCTGCAGACCAGAGCCGTTCACACCCCTCCAGCCCACCAGCCAGGGAAGAGAAAGCTCATATGGGGACTTGGAAGCTGCTTTTTGGAGGCAGGGTCATCAGGGTGAAGTGAGCTAGCAGGGACCCGGGATGCGCTGCCAGCTGGGGAGAGCTTATCTTACCAGAGGGGAAAATATGGTCCCGGTGAAGCTGTTTTATTTTCTGTTTGTACAGCATGCACGTTCCGAACGTGTGTTTTTATTTTAGTTTACAGGCCTTTCTCCCTGCACAACCAGAGATTATTCCGAGTCTCCCCTGCCTGCCCTCCCTCTGACGTGTAATGTCAGATACCGAATGTGTCGGGCAGCCTGAACATTGTTACCTTTCGTGGTTGACCCCATAAAGTCCTTTCCCTGATTGACTGTGTGCGTGCACGACGGTAACCAACGTGAGACGTTGCTCTGTTCCGATGGACACATGTGAAGTGTTTGTATATTTCGAGAAAAAGGGATATATCCGAAATCTGGCACCTACTACTTGGTTTTATAGCTGGAAAAACAATGTCGAAAGTGATTGGACTAGTTTAGGCTGTGACTTATTCTATTATCTTCCGGGTCCTTGAATATCCACAGTTTATGACTTGACTTTCGCTATTTGATGGGTGAATTCTTACATGGAGATCTACCCCCATCCCTGATTTGTTCAGTGTTTGTCAGAGGGTAGGGGATTCAGGATGCAGCACGTCCCTCATGTCACCAGTGTGTGTGTGTTTGTTTTTAAATACCTAAGCATCAAAAACACCGGTGCAGGTAGAAGATGATCAGGGCGTTCTGACCATGGGAATCATTCAAACCCAGTGTTTTTTTCATCTTAAAGCTCAGACTTTGGTTCATCCTTGGAAACAGTGCAAAGAATAGCTCCTTAGCCAAATCGTGTTTGCAGAGAAGAAAATTTTTTTTTTACATGTTCACATTTCCTGTCAGAGTTGAGTGTTGAATTGCTTTGAAGGCTAGACTTAGGAGCTCCACACTTCAGCCTGAAAATGAATGTAAATGCTGAGATTTCCGGGTTTTTTTTGGGGGGGGGGCGGGGAGGGAAGGGGCTGCTGCTTGAGGAAGGGGCTGAGGCTGTGATGAGTCGCTCTGTGCTGTAGGCGCCCGATGTGCCAGGCGCAAACCATCCAAAGCCAGAAGCTGAGATGCCAGAGCCAGCTCAGTCCTGGCCCTGTTAGGTGGAGCGGCAGCCCAGGGGGACCCAGTGGGATAGGAGCAGATTATTAGACAGGGAGGGACAGGAAAAGGAAGCTTCCACAGGGAGAGAAGAATGAGGGTCACTGGGCCAGGGCCCGGGAGGGGTGCACCAATTGTACTCTGAATACAGGGAGGGGTGCAAGGTCAAAGCCTGGCTCAGGGTGGCGAGGCAGGGACGGGGAAGGGGAAAATGCTCTGGGCCGAGCTTGGGAGGAGACGGAAAAATCAACTAGCCAGATGGCAGGAAAGCCGTGGGGGCACACGCAGGGCTGGGCTGGGCTGGGCTGGGCCGCTGCTGCGGTGGGCTGTGCACACTGAGCTCCTAAGGGGCTGACGCTGTGCTTATCCCTGCTGCCCCACGGGGTCTTAAGTTCCTTGAAGACAGGGGTACAAGTGCCAGCCCTTCTGAGGTGTCCCTCTGACACATGGGTTGGCCCTCCAATAGGTTTTCTAAGAGTAGCAACCTTAGGGGACCCTGAGACTCTGCTGAAGGGCCTCTAAGCTTCTCAGGTGGCTCGGGGGCTGCTACCCACATGCCGACGAGGGAGCAGGAATTACAGAATGATGGGGTTCAAACTTAGTCTTACTTTTCCCCCTTGATGGCTTTGATTTCCCACGTCACACACACAGAGAAGTCAGAATAAACACATGGAAAGAAAAATATTGTCAGGAAAAGGTCAGGAGGTTTGGGTTCTGAATTTTGACTCAGGGTCCTAGGGTGGCTTCATGGAAAAGTCGATCTTCGTTCCTTGTCGGGTGTGGTTGTTAGCTGTGAAATGAGGACTTTGAAGTAAGGAGCTGTTAAGTTGCTATTAACTTTTGCATGTACCTTTGGAAAATGTGTTGGGTTGAAATAACCATCCAAACTACAGAGTAAGGACATCTGGGACCAGATGGACCAGGGTTTGAATCCCAAGTTCACCACTTACTAGCTTGGTGACCCTGGCAAGTTAGCCTTATTTCTCTGAACCTCAGTTTTTCCATCTGCAAAATGGGAAAGTCATTGCCAGGGTGGAGTGCGTGGGCTTCCCGTGGCTTAGCCCAGTGCCTAGAGGTGTGTGAGCACTGAATCGTGTCAGCTCTTATTAGCAAGCTGTACTCTACCAGAGTGAAACCCACGTCACCAAGAATATTAACCACACAGGTACTTCCTGGGCAAGCATATCTGAGCACGCTGTTTCTTATTCTGCAAGGCCTTTCTTTTTCTTGAAACCTCCCCTGATTTCCTACTCATTAACCGGAGAGGCGATCTGAGCTTTTTGCTCCCACTGGCATGACCCGAGGCTGCTGCTTTCTTCCTGTCCATGTTGTCTTTACACGGCTCCTTTACGTGTCTGTCTTCCTCCCTAGATAACCAGAGGTACTTGCAGGCAAGGGATGTGACTCCTGGGTGCCCCCCTAGGGCTCACCTCCCTGCACGCGCCGCCGCAGTGTTTGGTTGAAATGAGATGAAAGTGCTGGGGGAGGTGCTTCATGTGCATAGGAGGCGCCCTTTGGCACAGGTCGCTGTCCCCTGGTGGTTGTGGCTGCTTTGTTGCTTCAAAGGCAGCTGGGCCAGTGACCTGCAAGGCATTGCCCTGTGGACATTCTCACCCCAGGAACATGTGGCTACCTCCCCCGAAGCCCAGGGAGCGTGGGTGACAGACAGACACCATAAGGCTGAGTTCTGAGCCTCTCTTCCAAAGTGGCAGAATGCAGTGTTTTCTCTCTATTTCCTTGGAATCTGAGCAGGTAGATTCATCTTTTAGACATAAGCCTGAGAGCTTCAAGGATAGACTACCCTGAGATCAAAAATTACAAAGGTAATGTTGTTTTAAATAAAAGTGCATTAAATATGGAACCAAATAATTTCTAGGGTAAATGGCAAAGGATAGATTCTGCTATAAGTGAAGTACTGTGCCGATAACTGCTCCTGGGTTTTTTTGTTTTTTTTTGTTTTTCCCTTGAACTTGGGATCCCTGCATATCACAGACAAGCATCAAAGCCCAAGATTCAAATCTGTTGCTGAATCCATTCCAGGAAAGCAGAGAAAAGCTACCGATTTGTCATCTGTTATAAAATTTTATAACCTTTCTCTCTCTCTCTCTCTTTTTTTTTTTCCTGATATTTTTGTACTATTATTCACTCGGCTTGCGAGAGTGTGCCAGATTTGTGCCTGCTCATTTTACTGTGTGTACACGGCTGTGGTCTCTATTTTCTAAGTAAGGACTGTCGGGTTGGGTTGGCCATGCCGAAATCGCTCACGCTGCACTGTCCTCGAGTCAGGCTCTCCGTGGTTTGACGCTGGCTATTTTGGGGTATGGTCAGGAGGGAGCCAGTCAAAAACCTGAATCGCCTCGTTCCCAGGGTGGTCTCTCTCTGTCGAGATTGTGGTCAGCAAAGCAGGAGGGCAATTTGACCAACCTCCTGTGTCACTTCCTATGGGAGTCTGGATGGAGAAGAAAGAGGAATCTTCATTTCTCCAAGTTGCCAGTTTTTATAGCGTGGAAAGATTTTGAATTTTGTTTTTCACTGAGTATGCAAGTATGTATTGAGGAATACTGGTAATGGGCTTGTCTTGGGGTGTGGAATGAGGAATAAACTACACAGCGGTTTGTACTTTCTTTAATAAAGTGAGTGAGAAGCCAGCAGCCAGGTGGGTCAGAGGAGGGCACCGCGGAGCCACGTAGCTATCTTGAGATGAGGACGCTTCTCCAAGACACCGACTTCCTTGAAAAGTCTTATTTTGAGGGTTTCACCAAATTTCAGCTCAATATTTAGTTAACACAGACGAATCATTATGGAACATGTTAATTCTGTTTTTCCATTTTTATACAATCAGTCGAACATTTCCTTTCGAAATACAATACTCTTTCAGGTTTTGCTCCGAAGCCTTTTTTTTTTTTTCTAACTTTCTATTTCTGTTTCAATATTTTCTGCCGCCCAGACATCAACAGATGGACAGGGACATTTCAGTCCCCCCTCCTCCCACCCCCCACCCCCGAGTTCTCACGAGCCACACACACAAGTGCTGAGTTCCGCCTGGCTGCCTGCCTTGGCACAAGCCTTTGATTCCTGAAATGCTCAGAGCAGCCCAGAAAAAAAGAAGTGTTTTTCAGGTGAGCCTGTCCAAGAATGCCTTTTTTCCTTAAAACAAATGGTTCCTTGCTGCTCCCCCTCCACCCAGCCCAAAGCAGTGAAGGCAGATACAATTCAGACTCCTCTATAGTTTCTTCTTGATGTCCCCTTAGAAATGACATCTCCTGGGTCTGGCGGCTCCCGCCACGGGGGAGCTTGCCGGGCATCCATGGACCGACCGCGTGATGCGCAGGGACAGCCTGCAAACAGCCGGACCCCGCATCCACCTTCCCGCTCGGCCCAGGCTGTAGTTTCCACGTCTCCTCCTCAGGTTTGCTGGCTGTAGTCACGGAAATAGCAAAAAATGTCAGCCTACTACTGCCTGCGAGTCGGCAGTAGTCCAGGGAGTTTCAAAGGGGACGTTTTATTGATTCTTTAAGTGCACAGTAGAAGGGATGAGCTGAGCTGAACCTCAGGGCCAGGAAAGCCCCTATTCCACCAGCAGCTCCCCCACGACTCCAGGTTTAGCTGGAGCTCACAGAGCAGTCACAGTTCAAGGTGAAGTGTGCACTTAACCCTTTCTCCAACACACCCCTCCGAGTTTCTCTTGTGCGCACGTGTGTCCGGGCCACATCTCTTTGCAGGAATTTCAAATGTCTAATTTCCTTTGCATCTTGTCATGTGCCCTGTTATTGTTTTATGGCTCTGCCTCTCGAAGGGCTGTTGTCAGACCTTGGGTGTGAAAGCCAGTTCATACAGGAGCCCCTTCAGAACAATGTGCTTTCAATAGGAACTTCTCATGAGATGGAAACCGTAAAGCAGGTTTCTGAACAAGACTCGTGAAGCTACAATAGCCCATTCTCTGCTAATAAGCTGATTGCTTTCCAGACCTGAAGGGGTGGACCAAGCTGTTTTGCCAAAACAATTGAAAATTAGGTCTGTAAACTTTTACTGCGGCCATATTTTGCACTGGCATTCGTATCTGCACTCTTCCATTCATTGGTTAGAGCTGGAAACAATTGGAGCAAGGGCATTTTTAAAACCAAAAAGGAATTATGGAGTGTCTCACTCAGAGGAGGGCTGGGGACACCTAACAATTTTCTAGATTGTTTCACAAGATTTCCCTGGTTGCTGAAGTCCTTATTGGGTGGGATTGCTTGATCTTTTGCTGCTGTGTTCATCTTCTGGAGGATATGAGGACTTTGAATGCAGATAGGACAGTCTCAGGCTCCTGCCGGAAGAAAGAAGCTAGTCTTCCATCACATGGTATCTCTCAGCTTGATTAAAAGCCGTGGTACTGGTGCCCGAAGGGGGGACTTTTCTCGGGCGTAATGAACCCTCTATTCCATCTCCTCCCCGCTGGTGGTTCCGCTCTTCCCCTCAAGGTGGAAGACTCCAGAATATCCCTATCTTGAGCTCATCTTTTCTCTTCGCCTCCCGGCACTCGTTTTCAGGTTGCTGGAATATATCTTCACAAAGATCCCCCCCTGCCCCACTCCACCCAAATCCCAGATCTCCGAGCAGGCATTTCTAGAATAGGATTTGTCATCTCTTCTCCTGTACCTTTTCACCCTCCTGCCTTTCCGATGTCTTTTAATTCCATCACCACCTTCCAGTCATGCCTGAAACCTAGGATGGTTCTTCTGGCCCTCGCTCCTCATGTTCCCTTAGTCGCTAACGTCTGTGGCTTGTTTCGTTTCTATATCATCCTTTTCCTCCATTCTCTTTGTTGGGTTTGTCCTCCTCTTCAGGGCTTTGGTGTGCTTGGTCCATATCATTGTGGCAGCCTGTGGCTGACAGCCCTGCCTCTGTATGTTCTTATTGGAACAGCCTGAACGGTATCGCATATGTTTGTTCAGAACCTACAGTAGCCCCCTTGGCTGACAACAGAGCCCAGTCTCCTTGGCCTGGCATCCCAGGCCTTCCTGTGATCTCCCTGCGAACTCCCTCTGCAACATGGTTTCTGGTTCTCCTTAATCTCCTTTGTGTACCCTCCACTCGAGCCAGACCCTCTACCTAGCACCCTTCCAGCATCAGCGACAGTTTCCTGCCAGCGTGTCGCTGCTCTCACTCTGTGTGAAATGCTTTTTCTCCCTTCTTTATTTATTAGTTCATATATTGTGCAACCATGGATTGAGTTCTGTCTTTGTGCCAGGCCCTGGCTACATATTAGGTATATGGAGATGATGCCCACAGCTGTGGTTCCTGCCTCTGTGGTCTTTTAAGGGGAGAGTCCGATAATAAATAAACCACGTATGAGTGAAATAGGGTGATTATATGAAAAAATACATGTGATATTTTAAGAGACAGTGGAAGAAGGGAGGCTAGTTTAGTTTGTGTGTTCAGAGAAGGATTTTCCAAGAAGGCAATATTTAAGTGAAGGTTTGGGAGATGAGAGGGGGACCACCGTACACAGAGCTGGGAAAGAACCTTCTTGGCAGATAGGACAGCATGTGCAAAGGCCCTGAGTAGGGTGAGCATAAGTCTTAAATGAATCGAAAGACTCCGATCCTTCATCTGTTGAAGTTTTCATTTTCCTTTCACGTGTCCACTGTATTCCTCCTCTTGCCAGGTGCCATCTTTAGTCAGCTCAGCTAGATTCATGTCTGCCTCTCCCAAGCATCTACCACTTTGGTCTTGCCTTAAAGCACTTCTCCATGTGGGCTCACACTGAATTTATTGAATGAGTGTCCTTTGAGGTTCATGACTGTACACCCGACATTCCCATTTTTCTTCCTGTTATCTTCCAAAGGAGACACTTCCATCTAATGAGGAGTTACAGGTTATTCGATGAATCATTTATTGACGTTGCAAATATAACTCAGAAATTAGCTTACCTTTAGCCAGTAGTGGACCTTATTTTATTGCCTCCCTCTCCTGATCGTTTGCTGACCCTTCCGGACTTGGTGGCGTCTTTTCAATCCTCAGACTTACCTGCCTGCATTTCCAAAGAATGCCTTGTTTTCCAGCTCAAGAGGAGTTGGTGTTAGTATCCTCTTTCAGCTTCCCTGGGGATCAGAGATCTGGCGTGATCTGAGGCTCATGCATTGAACTTGGAGTTTCTGCTGGGGTTTTTCCAGTTCTGGCCAGAAACTCGGGTGAGCCAGCGTGTTGGTCAGACCAGCTGGCCTCCAGGCTCTGGTCTTGAACAGGCCACGCTGTTGATAGATGTGGTTCAGCAGTACGTGGATGGGTGAATGTGGTTGTGAGCCTGGAAATTTGTTAAGAGTTTGAATCAGCCCAATTTAGTGGCCCCTTTGTGTTGGATGAATGTCATGGTAGAGCAAGAAATGAGGCCAAACCTAGAGATATTCATGAATCTCATGTCTTTTTTTGGTTCTTTTTTTAACGTGGTTTGGCTGCCCTGCCCAAGTGAAACCTTCCTTGGGACCCCCCACCCCCATTTAAAATAAACACAAGTTGAGTTCTAATGGTTGACTAGGGGCATGAGTTCAGAGCTCCTTCTTCTTGCTTTTTTTCATTCAACAGATACTTATTAAGCACTTATTTTGCCAGGGACTCGGCAAGGAGCTGAGAAGACAATTATGTACCAGGAAGCAGAGTGACTTCCAGCTGAGGGCAGCTGGTGTGTGCTCCCCACCTTCCACACCACAGGGGCCCCTTGGAACACAGTTTGCAAAGCACAGTCTGTAATGAGGACAGTAAAGGGAGGACACCTTGTAGGTTATTACCTGACATTTACCAGTTAGTGTATTCCCGGTATATTAATAACAATTCAAAATAGTGCTTTTTAAATTTTTCTTCCCCGTCAGTAAACACTTGGAGTAGAGCGGCTGCCACATGCATTTCCCTCTGCCTGGAAAAACTTTCCCTTTTCTTTTCAGTCACTCGTGTCCTCTTCCGTGTGACTTGTCCCTTCATCCCGCTCCCAGGCTAGGACTGTTCTGTTTCTCTAGTTGGACCTTGTTTTTTGTTTGTTTGTCTTTTGTGGTACGCGGGCCTCTCACTGTTGTGGCCTCTCCCGCTGAGGAGCACAGGCTCCGGCGCGCAGGCTCAGCGGCCATGGCTCACGGGCCCAGCCGCTCCGCGGCACGTGGGATCTTCCCGGACCGGGGCACGAACCCGTGTCCCCTGCATCGGCAGGCGGACTCTCAACCACTGCGCCACCAGGGAAGCCCGGACCTTGGTCTTTTGAAGGCAAAGGCTGTGTGAGATTTGGAAAACTTTCTAATTTCAGACTCCAGTTAAGATATCATTGGGATTTAGCAGCCATTTTTGATTCTTAGGCTTGGAGGTCCTCACTGGTATTAGTTAAGCCCCCAGCACACCCGGAATGAATGGTGGAAATACCGTGAACTCAGAGTCTAGAGAACCGGACCTTGAACCCCGTTCTACCTGCCATGGGCACTGGTCAGGGGGCTTGTTTCAGCTCCTTTCCCCAGTCGGTCACGTAACAAGGTTATGGTGAGGACTGTGAATCAGATTAGGAATGTGCCCCACTCAGTACCTGAGACACAACCAGAGCTTACAAGAGACGGACATTTTCCTTATTATGATCCGAAAGCCCAAGAGGGAAGTTTAGGATCTCCCGTTAGACAGCAGCGGTGGTGGCGCTCCTGTGTGCCTGGTTTCCAAGGTCATTGTCCCTTCTTTGCTACCCTTAGTCAGACAGTTATTAAAGCATCTTTCAACCCCGTTCGTCGTTGCTCATTGAAAACGGTGCTTGTTCCGGCACAGACGTGAAAATCTGTTTCTGCTGGTACGTCTCTATAGACTTGTGCATATATTTAGGGCCACACATAAAATCCTGTGTCCCAGGGTAAGCCGCCTGAACGTAACCGAAGACATCCCAGGCTCAGTTAGACCCCGTGTAGAATGGGGGGGAGGGGGAGCCTGATAGTACTTCCCTGCCAGGTTCCAGCAGGATTCTGTGAGGGAAGAGGGCTCAGGCACACAGGAAATGACTGTGAAATACACCCAGGCCAGGCCGGGATGCCCCTGGGATGGCCCCGTGGGCAGCTGCCCCTCCAGTGCTGGTTCCCGTCTTCTTTGTGCCCATTTTAGAAACATGTCCGAGCACGCCAGCCGGCAGAAGGTGATCCTTGTGTTAGCAAAAGCTTGCGAAAATCCCTGGATGCCCGATAAAGTGGAGCAGTTTGTGAGGAGGCGAAGGGCACACCTCCAGGATTAATGGTTTTTTCCCTTGGCGGAATTCCAAGGTGGGTCTCTGTCTGTGCCAAAGGACGTCACCGCCAGGCCTGTGACTAGGATGTTCCGAGGGGATGGTTGGCCTTGGGGGAGGGAGCCAGGATCCTCTTCCTCGACGATGAGTTGGTTGCCCGCCTGGACTTGTCAAAACTCTTTGTGTCTCTCTGCTTGCTCATCTGTAAAATGGGCTTAATCACACCCGGGGGAGGAAGAACTCATAGGGTTTGTGTGGATTTATAAATTCACCCTCAGAAAGCACTTTGAAGATGTGAAACTGCCTCCAAAGGCTTGTAGGTGTCGTACACGTGCTCGATCGGAGGCGCGGCTCTCTCACATCTGTGGGCCATCGAAGGCTTCAGATTCTGGGGCGGGCGGGGTGTTGAGCCTCAGATGGTACTCGCCTTGTTCTCCATCAAGGTTTCTTTTCCTCTGAGGAAATCATGGCTTGTTAGCTTAGACACCAAGACTTTTACTGGAGTTCTGGTTTGCTTTTTCTACCTGTGATGGGAAGGGGTGTGTGTGTGTCAACCCATAATCTGAAGGTTAACTTCTGCTGAAAGTGAGATGAAGCAGTTTCAGGACTCAACACGGCCAAGGGAGAGGGTGGTTACCTTTCTGTCTTTTACGGTTAAGTCTGGCCACTAGCTCCCTCCCACAAGTGTGATAACTTCACAGCCGTATCCGTTAGCTCCTTCCACACCTCATTGGAAAGACTTGTTGCAACTTGGACGGTTTTTCTTTTTGCTTTTCGTATTGATTATTTTGCCACACTTCAGGTCCATTTGAAACAGGTTTTCAGCCTGGGTCCGGTGGAAACCTGTTTTCAGCTGTGGGCTCTCCTGACCTTCCTGGGAGGGTGAGAAGACAGGTGGAGATGAGGGGCAGGGACCCTGTGCCCTCGCTACGCACAAGCGTGGCCCCTGGGCCAGCAGCATAAGCATCCCCTGGGTGCTTGTTACAAATTCAGAATCTTGGGTCCCCGCACGCCACTTACTGAAACAGCCTGTTTTCAGCAAGATCACCAGGTAATTCATACCTACATTAAGGTTTGAGAAGCACTTGAACATTTTAAATTGTATGTATTTTTCCTAATAAGACTCAAAAATATTGTGAGGGGGGATGGTTCTAGGTTGAGAAGTTCATGTTTACGCCGATGCCATTACATGCTCCTTTCTTCCGAAGCATCTACGTCGTCACTCCCCTTGATTTCTGACTTCCTTTATGTGTTGTCCTTGACTTGTGTAAGAAAGCTGTGAAGTGTGACTGAAGCTAGCAGTGAGTTAATGTTTCCTGTTCCACATCACACCATTAAAATGTCGAAATGTCTCAAAGGAGAAGATGCTCAGGACCCAGATTGCTCAGTGACTGCAGGCTGCCTTCGGAGCTTGGGCTGGGCGGTTTGAAAATTTCAAGAGGAAGCAGCTTATGAAATGATGAAATAGAGAACCGAGGCCACTTCAAGAGGGGGTCAGATTAAGACTTGTGGTCCTGACATGCTCAGATGGAGGTGCTCCATCAGCAGTGCGGGGGCAGCTAGGATGCTAATCATAGGCAGGTGAACAGGGCTTTGGTTTTGTTGAAGAGAACTGTGGTAGGTGGGGATGGTTTTAAGAGTAAGTCTGCCTTTCTGAGAGAGGGCTTTGGGTAAGTAGCTTGGTGAAATCATGCCACTTGGATGAAAGAAGAATCAAGCCAGCCTTTCTTTGGGCAAGAGGTCCTGAGACCAGCGGCTTCCTTGTTGCTAGGGTGAACCATCCATTATGCAGGTGCCTCTGTCCTGAGTCTGGCCGGTGACCAATGTTTTCATATTGCGGTTTTCCTAAAATAGGACGGACTGCAGTTTATTGTCATGCATTGGGGAGATGGCCCTCAGACAATTTACGTGTCTTTGAAAAAAATGTCAAGTTGTATAAATTCAAGATTATTTAGGAAACGCATGCACTTTTGGTTGCCTTATTGAATAAAAAGATAACTAGATTGCCCTAGCACAGAGAAAATATTGAAACCATGTGTAGCTTTATTCTTTTTTCTGAAATTATGAACAGGGCGTAAATTTACCTGAGGGTAGAGGTTGTCATTGCCTAGTTAAATTCACCTCTGATTAGTTTCTTTTTTTTTTTTATCCTGACGTCACAATTGAGGAAGATTATGTTCATTCACTTTCTCCCGCAGTTTTGTTCTTCCTTTACTTATTACCCTTATGTGATCGCCCCCAAAGAACGTGTCGCTCAGTGGTCTCCTTTAGGAAACACCTGACTTTGGGAGCGATGGTGACATATTATCCCTTGGTGTGTCTGTCCCTTGAAGATGTGTAGTATCCCTTGTGACATGGGCATTTCTAGGCTCATCTCCGGGGTCCAGCCGAGGGTGAGGCTTTGTGGAACATTGACGTTGTAGAGCTCGAGGGGAGTAGAAAGCCCGTCTCAGTCCTATGGTTTTACTTGGTGGGCTGGGGGCAGCAGTTGGGACAGGAGGTGGAAACTCAGATGCACAGTGTCAGACAGGGAAAGCGACTTTGTCTGCTGCTGTCTTTGTGGGTTACTGTCTGCTTGCCTGAGGAGCTACCGCCTTGGGTAGGGTCTGGTTTTACATACACGTATGTGTGTAGCTAGGTATGGTGTATGTATATGCACTTGACCCTTGAGCAGCGTGGGTTTGAACTGTGCAGGTCTGCTTCTCCGTGGGTTTTTCTCGATCTAAGGTTGATTGAATCTGCGGATGTGGAGGAACCTCTGACAATGAGGGCTGACGGTAAGTTATATGCGGACAAACTCCCGAGCTGTTCGGGGGCCAGCCGTATGTATGTATGTGTCTTTGTGTAGGTGTGTGTATGTCTCTGTCCATGTGTAAATTTTTGTGACCTGTAGAGACATGGAGAGACATACATACCTGTAGCGACATATGTGTGTATGTCACTATGTCTATATGTGTGCGTATATTTTTAAAGCATTTTTAGGGCATATCATGATAGAAACGTTGGGGATCCACATGTTTAATCTACTACACAGACGAGAACACCGAAGCTCTGAGCAGGGAAGTGCTGTGTGGCGTCTTGGTGGAATTAGCACGCCTCGGCTCTCCTCCTGTTTGCTCTAACGTAGCTTGTCACCTTCCATGTCACCTCTTTATGCAGCTACACATCAAACTCCACACCCTCGGTTTTGCCCTATCTATACATATTTGGAATATAATGTACTTAACATTTTTCCTTTAAATTGCTTTTTAAATAATTTATTTATTCCTTAGTTAATATTTTTCATAAAAGGACATTTCAGAATTTGTCCACTATTGGACAGCCAGAATGATGGTGAACCCTAAAGGAAAGAAAAATGTAAAAATAAATACCTGGCTATTAAATGTGCGTATGTGCGTGTGTGTGCGTGTGTGCACGTGTGAGTGTGAGCGCAGGCATGTTGTATCTCCATTGGCCACGTAAAGCCACCCCACGTACCACCCAGGGCACTCATAGCACACTTTGGGAAGCACGGAGTTAGACCAGAAACCTCCAAATCAGTTTGCAAATGATGTGGCGAGTCAAGAGACCAGTCTGTAAAGGTCATTGCCCTGAGAACGCTGCTGGCTGGGACAAACAGTGTCAATGGAAAGCCAGTTTCTCTCTTACCTTTTGATAGCAGGTGTTAGGTACAACCTTGAGTGAGATCATCCCGGTCTCACCCAGGACCTACAATGTCTGTAAACATCCACTTTTGAGTTTTTTCTTCACAGTTCTGCCACAAGCGTAGAAGCTGTAATTTGGGATATGGTTTTTCCTTTCCCCTGATATATCACTGACTTCTGATTCTTCAGTTCTTCCAGTAACCTTTTAGACATATATATATATGTGTGTGTGTGTGTGTGTATATATATATATATATATATATGTATATATATGTATGTATCTGACTACTTAGTAGATGCTATCTTGATTCTTCACTGTGATATTGGCCTCGAGTGGATAACTGGAATAAAATATTAAGATTGTGGTTACCGCAAATTAATCTTCTGCTTGAGAGTGTACATGCTGCCTGTGGATTTTGGGATCCAAGGTGGGTATGATAAAATGTTGTGGTTCTGACAGTTAATAATTTCTTTTTCTATTAGCTCTCTCTTTTTTTTTTTTTTTTTTTTTGCGGCACGCGGGCCTCTCACTGCTGTGGCCTCTCCCGTTGCGGAGCACAGGCTCCGGACGCGCAGGCCCAGCGGCCATGGCTCACGGGCCCAGCCGCTCCGCGGCGTGTGGGATCCTCCCGGACCGGGGCACGAACCCGCGTCCCCTGCATCGGCAGGCGGACTCTCAACCACCATGCCACCAGGGAAGCCCTCTATCAGCTCTTTTGAGTGGAGGAAGAGAATTGAACTCTTTTATTACTTCAAAATAGTAACAGAAAAGAACCAGCATTGAATTTGTATGTTATATAAAACAGAAGATAGAAACAGACTGCTGTTTTCTGTCCCTGTCATTTGAACCCAGCTCCCTAAAATGAATGGTGCCTTTAAGTTACAGATCCCAAGAGGGAACATTCAGGAAACATGCTGCTTAGCCTTGCTTTGCTGTGTTTCACTTTCCTGTGCTGGAGAATATGCAAATGGCCTTTCCATGGATGCTCTGTCACATCCTTGTAAAGATTCTGTGGGGATCCGTGCATCTCGCTGAGTTGAGCCTTGTGCCAGCTCGGAGAGTTTGATTGTTTTTGCTAATAGAGACAGATTTTGTCATTAGAGATACCCAAGTGTGATGCTGCCTGCATTCTTCTTGAGTCTCTGGTCACAGAAATCTCTCTGGCTTTAGGTGCAATTCAGTGGAAACACACACACACACACACACACACACACACACACACACAGAGACATACCCCACAAGCACACAGAATTTGACTGTGGAGTTGGCAGGGAATATGTGAGCCAAATTTGGCCTGTAGAAATTAACACTGGCAACTTCGTGAGTAAAAATTACATGAAAAGCACTCATGAGGGAAGGAAGAAGGAAAAAAAAAAAAAAAAAAAACTAGGATAACAGTGCAACAGACCACATTTCCTATCCAGTCTGTCTTCTCGAGGCTGTTTGTCTAAACAGCATTGCCAGTTTTTCTAAACAGTACTGCTGGTGTCCTCGATCTGTAATATGAAGTGAATCGACTATGCCGACCAAATGCTCGTTGAGTTGAGAGTTCCTTTATTTGGCCAAATTAAACCCAACAACCTCAGCTCTGTCCAAACTTGTGCTAGTACAGGGCCAGCTAAGACGCCTGTCCCCATTTGTAGATCTGCAGAGGAAAATGAAGTGACACATTAACTGTTTCCTGTCCCTTGGATGAAAAGGAATTTAGCTCCATGTAAAATTTAATCAATTTTTGTCTCTGAAGCGCTGGAAATGCAATACTTTGATGTTGCCTCCCACATGAAAAAAAAAAATCACAAGGGGTTCCATGTGGTTTTTAGAAAGGTTAAGTATGCTGATCTCGTGTGGATGGTTCAAGATTTCCCTGTGCCATCCTTAGCATCAGCTAAAGGGGACAGTCCAGAAGCACAGTGTCCGTTTTTAGGAGGACAGTTTGCAGTGGTTTATGGTTTTGGTTTTGGTGCTGGGTCTCAGTCCAGCGAGATCAGATACGGAGATAAGTGGAAGTCTAAAATCAATAATGATGGAACACAGCCAGCGTGAGACAGATGCCAGGATAAACCATCTGTAAATTCCATGGTGGGCAGGGTTGGGGCTCACAGTGTTTACTTGCATCCCATGGACCCCTGGACCAGCCCTGAGGATGCTGTGTATCTGGACCATTTGGTTTCAGAACGCACTTCCTCCCAACTTCAGCTCCACCTGTTATCTTACGTGACTTTGAAGAATTGCTTTGGGCATTTTCTTTCTTTTTTTTTTTTTTTTTTTTGCGCTACGCGGGCCTCTCACTGTTGTGGCCTCTCCCGTTGCGGAGCACGGGCTCCGGACGCGCAGGCTCAGCGGCCATGGCTCACGGGCCCAGCCGCTCCGCAGCACGTGGGATCCTCCCGGCCCGGGGCACGAACCCGCGTGCCCTGCATCGGCAGGCGGACTCTCCACCACTGCGCCCCCAGGGAAGCCCGCTTTGGGCATCTTTAAGAACCTGTTCTAGTTTCTGCGTGTCTTGGAAATCCAGTGAATACGGTTTGGCCAGTTTTGTCATAGACTCACGGGCACCACTCCATTGTGACCTCCATTGGGCAGCCTGAGTGATCTTTTCAAAATGCAGTTATGATTCTGTTCTGCTCACCTGTTTACCAAACTGAGACCCCCTTCGTTGGCCTCCCACTACCATCCTTATGATGAAGACAAAATTCTGTCACGAGATCTGTCCAGCCTTTCTAGTGTCATTTCTGTCTCTTCTTGCTCTGTGCTCCCCCCCGCCCCCCCCTTTTCCTGCTGCAGCCACTCTCCTTATGCTTTACTGTCATCCTTGGTACCACCGGGCCTTTGCATTTTGTTCCTTCTGCCTATTATACTCCTCCCTCTCTTCTTCACCTGTCCATCAGTTGTCAGCTCAGTAGTAACCTCCTCAGGGAACCCTTCTTTGATCTCTCTGCCTTTGCCAAAGCCCCTCTCAAACTATCTCCTGGCCCCATTTAACTTGCTTGCGTGGCATTCATCCCAATATAGTTTACATGTATCTTTGTTTCTGTAGTGATTAATGGGCATCTTGTCACCAGCTCCCACAGGAAAGAATGTAACTTTCTGTGTACTGTTGTATTCTGGTCTCTAAACACAATGCCCAGCACAAAACAGATACTTTGTAAATACTCCTTGGGCAAACGGCTGTAGTAGTTGGTCTGTTGTTTCTGTTTTCAAACATGCTACAGTCTCAACTTTTGATTATTTTGAGCTCTTTCCAAGTCCTATTTTAAAACCAAACCAAATGGTTTACTTATAAACTGAGTGGTTACTCTGTTTAAGTGGTTTGCTGTATCAGTTTTCTAAAGTTGCCTTTATGGTGTAGGGCTGAGGTTCTTCATTGGGAATGGGGGGGTGATTATGTGTTTCGTGGGGTTAGGCGCAGTTTGTAGTCATGATTAGTTTATAGTCAAAGACCCAAACATTAGATACTGAAGCCCATAATGGGGGAAAAAAGAAAAACTAATATTTGAGTTTTATTCTGCTTATTTTTGCTCTTCCTAATAATGCCTGCCCCTCCCCCCTTCTCTCCCTCTCTTCCCTTGGTGTTAAGGAACCGTTGATGGCCCACAACCATGCATAAGCCACGTAGTATTCCTCAGCCTCAGTGTCCTTATCTGTAAAATGACTTGAATTACATGATAGCTAAGTTCCCTTCTGGCTCTGACATTGTAGGTTTTATTTGTGTAAATATTGGCTCTCATATCAAAGACACAGTTTCAAAAACCTGTTTCTGTGTCTACATCTTATAAAGTTTCATGGAGCCTTGGAACATTCTTTGTTATCAATAAGACTTAAAATTATATTCACAATTTATAGATTGAAAAAGTATTATTCTACTTAAGGAAATTCACCTTTTTAAAAATCACTGAGATCCTCTTTTCCCCATGATTTTGCATGAGATTTTTAAATTATTTATTTATTTATTTATTTTTGGCATGTTGGGTCTTTGTTTCTGTGCGAGGGCTTTCTCTAGTTGCGGCGAGCAGGGGCCCCTCTTCATCGCGGTGTGCGGGCCTCTCACTGTCGTGGCCTCTCGTTGTGGAGCACCGGCTCCAGACGCGCAGGCTCAGTAGTTGTGGCTCGCGGGCCTAGTTGCTCCGCGGCACGTGGGATCCTCCCAGACCAGGGCCCGAACCCGTGTCCCTGCATTGGCAGGCGGATTCTCAACCACTGCGCCACCAGGGAAGCCCTGCATGAGATTTTAAATAAGTGATCTATGAGGAAATAAAAGATTCTCTAGAGAAACTAGTTTGAGCCATGCTTGGTTTCTTTCTCGGAGCCTCTGAAATACATGTGTGCCTTACGAATGTCCAAGGGGTGGGGTATAGTATACTTACTGCTTGATTACAAACCTACTTCCATGGCAAGGAATGCTAATCTTCGGAATACATGTGTTTCTTTATGTATTGGGGGTGGGAGGAGAAGGTTCTGGTACAGATGACCTTAAGATGTGAATAAGAACTTAATGTTGTATTTTCACATACTTAGATTTCTCATAGGGTGTGAACACAGTATATTTTGGGAGCGCCTTTTAATTCTTTTTTTTTTTTTAATGAACAATAACAAGAACAATGAGAAGGTGCCGGGAGAACAGAGCATTCTGAATGAAAACATGACGATGGATGGTTAACATGAAGCCAGATGTAGGATTCGAAAACTAAAGCACGGCACCATTAGACTTTGCTGATCCAGTAGCGACTACTGTTTAAAAATGCGAGCGGCTCATCTCAAGTATCACTTTTATGTTGTGCACTCTGTGACTGTCCTGTTATTCCTTACTCATGGCGTTGTCATAAGGACATCCAGTCTTTACAGGCAAGGCTACAAAGGGGTACCTTTGAGACCCAGGCCTCCAGGTTCTCCTTTTGCTCTGCGGGGTCTTCTCGTGCCCTCCCCTTTTGACCTGCATCAGAGGGCTGGAGTGTGTCTAGAAGCCTCCCTCCAAAAGCTGCTGTCAGAATGTCATTGGGGCAGAGGAAATGCCCCCTCATTTGTCCCCCCCTTTCAATCATTGGGAATAAGGCCTTAAATCTTATCCCGTGATTCCTCAAATTGACAGACGGATGCATTGGTGGAAAGATGTAGGACTGGGGGGTGACATAAAGTGATGGGTGGGGTGTAGGAGGTGCTGCTGAGCTGGGCAGTCCGTCTGTGTCTGCAATGTTCTTGGCTTTCCAGAGCTGGGATCCAGGACCCAGGTGGTTGCTGACCAAGTGCCTTCTGATAAGAAGGTCCGCAAGCTGGGTGTGGAGGCCAAAAATGGAGGTCTGTTTAACTTCTGTGTTGGAAACCTGATGTGGTGGGTTGCTTATGATAGCAGGTGCCCATGTGAGCCTGGGATCAGGAAATTCCCATCACTTCCCACAGATAGTCTCAGGGAGGAGATTGGAATTTGTTCTGGAACTCTATCTGAAAAGTAGTTAGTCTGACTGTTAAATGACTTGGATGGCCAGCAGGAATGGCATGTGGGTTCCTTCTCTGTTGACTTCCTTTGCCCTTCTTGGTCAACATTTGCACAGATGGGTTAGGCACGTAGCTTCTCACAGAGCTACCACTGTGTAGGGAGGGATACAGTGATGGCTTTGAGTAGTTCCTTTCTGCCTTGCATCCTTCCTGGCTGTCTGTCCTCTTCTCATCCTTGTTTCCTTACCTTAATTACATATCTGTTTATTTCACAAGGAATAAATGCCTGTTGCTCAAAAAAAAAAGAAAATAAGAAAAAAAAAGAGAGAGAAAAAGAAAATAAATGCATGTAAGTAATGAGGGAAAAAAAAGATAGCAGAATTGTTACTAGTAACACTTTGTGGTATTTCCTTCCATTGTTTTCTCTAGGCGTGTTGAGTGCACACACCCATATATATTTTCAAAAATGAGATCATGTTGTGCATGTGCTTTGGTAGTTTGTCTTTTCCCTTTAGAATATATCATGAAACTTATTCTGATATCTAAAATACAATAGATGGATAGAGATACATGGGCAACCAAGTAGAGGAAATTGTTAATATGTAGCAACTAGGAGTTGGGTATATGAGTGGTCAATGAAGAGTCCTTCTCATCTTTTCTGAATGGTTGCATATTTTCATAAAAAAATGTTGGTGGGGGGTAAATGCAGTGAGGGCTGAGAAGACAGAAATTAACCAAGTAGTAAAGCAGTACAAGCAGTATATAGAGTGGACGTCTTGCCATACCATCAATATAGATGTACGTCTTGACATTTTGGTGGCAGCCCAGCATTGCGTCGTATGGATGTATTGTCATTTATTTAGCCAGTTCCTTATTGGCTGGATATTTAGGGTGTGTGTGGTGGGGTGTGTCTTAATTAGCTGAATAGCTAGTTGACCTCTTCCCCCCTCTCTCCATCTCCCTGTGTTTTCAAAGGAAAGGAGCCCTGGGTATGAATTTGGGCAGCCTTTCCTGTCCATCAGGAGACAAAGCACCTATTGAAATTTCTACTTTGAGTTTTTACTCTTACTAAGTGTGTGGCCAGGTGGCACATTAATTCTCCAGTCAGTTTGCCTATATTAAGCAGGGCAACATTTTTAATTAGTCAAACATATTTAACCCAAATGTGTTTATTCTCCCTTGTCCTTCTTTTTTAAAATTTACGTGTGCTGTGGGTTGGTTGTCATGGTGCCCAGGTACCCAGGCTGAAGGTGGAGGAGAGGTGGGGTGTTCACAAGAAGAAGGGAGCCCAGTCTTGCTTGGGATCACAACCCCTGTGTGAGACCCATCTTTTCTTCCTGGGTCCTTTCTTTCTCTTCTTTACTCAGAGAGACGATTCAATTGCATAATTTTGAAGTATTCAGAATGACGCATCCCTCTTGGTTAACATTCACTTCCCAGGGTAGCTGGGCTCTCTTGTGCCCCATCTGTGGTTGCCTTTTGCCTTATCTTTCAGTCCTTGGTCTAGGCTCACTTTGACTGGAGCACCATGTTGTTTTTACCTGCTTAACGTGTTCATTGCATTGAGAACACAACAGGCAAAGCGTTGGGGTCCCTGTGACCGGGATGGGAAGTACGCCAGGCACTCCAGCCCAGTAAACCTCACCCCACTGTGTGCGTCTTATGATCTTATTGCAGAAGGTAGTTTGGGAGATGGTTATTTTGAGCCCTTGTAGAGTTTCAGGCAAGGCCTTTGAGACTTTGAGATATTAAATAACATGCCCAAGGGTCCCCAGGTGCAAGGACCAAGTCTAGATAGCTCCAGATCCTGCAAGCTGTGCTGCCTGCCCTTCTCCTGTTCCCAAGGGTTCTGAATTGATTGCCAAACAGGAAAAAAGAACCATTAGTCCAGGGCTTCCCTGGTGGTGCAGTGGTTGAGAGTCCGCCTGCCGATGCAGGGGACACGGGTTCGTGCCCAGGTCCGGGAAGATCCCGCATGCCGCGGAGCGGCTGGGCCCGTGAGCCGTGGCCGCTGAGCCTGCGCGTCCGGAGCCTGTGCTCCGCAACGGGAGAGGCCCACGTACTGCAAAAAAAAAAAAAAAAGAACCATTAGTCCAGACAACACAGGCCATTTCAAAGATGGTAGGAGGAGACGGATGCCATCAGGGCAAGAGGCTGACTGCTCTGTATTGAAGCACTTCTGCTCTCTCTAGGAATAAGAGTATTCGTGGTCAGTTTTGAGAATTTGGGCTTTACATACCAGTCACAGTGTTGGGCATTCTGATGAATGTTATCCCACCTCTCAATCAGTGAGCTGGATATTTCGACCCCTGTTCCCCCCTCCCTTAGATGATCCACGAGAAATCGAACAAGATGGAATGACTGGCCCGGGATCACGGCTGTGAGTGGCGGAGGCAGTATTGGAACTGAGGTTCCCTTCACTTGTAAGCTAGTGCTCGTTTGCTCAGCCATTTTGGAGGAGACCCTAATTGATTCTCCTTCTTTGGGGGCCATTCTCTTTAAGAGGCTTTGCCTGCCACCCACCAGCATCAAGTGGTCAGAAAATACGGTAAAAAGGTCATTCAACCTCTCCTGTAATTCCAGGACAGGTATGTCTCCTCTGGAGGGGGACCTGGAGCAGATTCATAAAATATAAATAAATGGGGCAGGGGTTGCAAATTTGTAGATATCGCATACATTGTATTGTGTTAAGATGTAAGCACCTATTCTTTTTTTTTTTTTTTTTTTTTTTTTTGCGATACGCGGGCCTCTGACTGCTGTGGTCTCTCCCGTTGCGGAGCACAGGCTCCGGATGCGCACGCTCAGCGGCCATGGCTCACGGGCCCAGCCGCTCCGCGGCATGTGGGATCTTCCCGGACCGGGGCATGAACCCGTGTCCCCTGCATCGGCAGGCGGACTCTCAACCACTGTGCCACCAGGGAAGCCTGTAAGCACCTATTCTTAAATTCTGTGAATTAAAAAAATTATTTTACATCATGTGGTACCCGTCCAATAGGATATCAATTCTATTACGTCTTCATACACATCAAACCATGGCGACTCTAAAACAAGCCCTCATAACCCTGCCTCTCTTGGAGTAAAAGGCTGGTTGTCCTCCCTGTTACATATATGAAGCCGCACATGGTAAGGATCAGTATACCCCCAGCTGACTTTCAGCATCAGCAGTAGGTGAGAAAATACACAGATGCCAGCCCTTGGGAAAAATCGTATCAAAGATGTTCATCCTGGGAAAAATACATTTATTGCTTTTTTATGCAGAGGACAAAAATAAGATGTGTAGTTCAGCTTTGGAAAGGTAAGGTGTCAGGGAACAAAGCATATTCTAGTTGAAGTCCTGAGTTTTCCGTGATGCATTCCTCCAAGACTGCGGAAGCACAAAAGTCTACATTTGAGGAAATGTTTTAAAATGTGTTATAGCAGCGTTGGGCATTTGTTTGATAATTCCTTTGGGAGTATATGCAAAACATGATTAGGTGTGTGGGCAGTTTTAAAAGCACACAAAGTAATTTTCGGGTACACAACCGCCCGGATGCATCTTTGGTTGAATAAAGAAGGCAGCACCTCTTCTGAGTAAAATAACATCAGGAAAAAATAGAAGCTACAAGAGGAAGCACACTGTAATTTCTTGGAATCGAAAAAAATTTTGAGACGTAAAAGTAATAATGCACCCTAAAATTTATAAGCGCTATAAATATCTCAGAGAGCGAAACAAACTTTTCCTGTTTTTTAAACATTTGTAGAAAGTGAAGTAGGAAAGAATATCAGAAGATCAACGGTATCTCCAGATCTTTCTAACCTCCTAATTATTTGCGTTTTTGAAAAGGAGAATCACTTATGGGTATAATTAGTGAGCCTTGTTATGTGCCTGACATGGTGCTTATTTTAAGTCCCTAATTGTATCCTCCCTAAAACTCTGAGCGGTGAAGGCCTGTTACTGACCATCTGTTACAGCCATGGGAGCCGAGGCTTAGAGAGGTGAGGATACTCGCTGGTGCCACACAGTTTTTTTCTAGAGAAAGTGAGACTCGAACCCAGGCATTCTGACCCCGGAGTTAAAGCACCTAACTACTGGATTGTATTGCTCTTTCAAGGTCTTTGTTTTCATTTTTCTTATTATTCATTTCAGGATAGCCTGAGATCCCTTTCTTTTAAGGGAATTAGCTCAGACCCCGGCCCCTCTCCATTGACATGATAGGTGAGCCTAAGTATAATTGTACTACTGTAGGTGGATTAGCGCGCTTCTTGGCCTAGTGCCTGCTGAAGGTGACGTAAAGGCTGTTGCATTGGTACATTCATTCATTCACTTGTTCCTTTTTTCCCTCAGTAAATATTTCAGTGTCAGCTACATTCCAGGTCCTGTTTCACACATTGGGCATACAGCAGTGGACAGAACCATTCCCTGGTCTTAGGGTGCTTTCATCCTAGTAGAGAAGACGGAAACGGACTAAGTGTATGATGTGTTTCATGGTGGTAAGTGATATAGAGAAAGTAAATCTGGGTCAGGAAATGGGGAGTGTGAGTGAGAGATGTACAGTTTTTACATTAAGGAAGAAAAGGACAGTGAGACCCGAGGGGGCCATACGGAAATCTGGGGGGAAGAGCATTTCAGGAGGAGAACAGCAAGTGCAAAGGCCCTTGGTGAGGGCCTAGTCATTAAAAAAAAAAGCCTACCATTTATATTAATCTGCACTCACATATTTCTTCTTGATTGGACTATCATCCGTTTCTCTGGGGAATATCAATGTCAATCTGTATTAAATGAGAAGGTGCCAGATAATTTAAAAGCGGCACTTCTGGTTCCAAAGATTCAGTCAACATGGAATGTAGCCTAAAAGATTTGTTCAGTGATTCTGCCTCTAAGACACATCCTTTTGTAGCCAACTGTGTGATTTATTTTTAGTGGGCTATAGTCTTACCCTAGATACTGGAAACCAAGTTTCTATATGTTCTACCGTGCCGTGGTTATGAGAGGATGAGAATCTGGTCTCCCTGTCTCTGGTTACCCATTAGAGCAAATAAAAAGGATTGCCCGTGCGATTTGAAAATGGGTAACTGTTCCATCACGGCAGAGTAAAATATCCTTGAACTGTTTTTATCTCTCACCTAAAAGGTTTCACAGTAGTCAATAAAATGTCTTCACATGCTAAATTGTTCACATTGACTTTGCAACACCATTACCAGTTGTCAGTATCAATCCACTGGAAATTGTATTTTGTCCAGGAAACTTCTTCTGAAATCCACAATTTCTTGCCGGACATTCGTAGCAAAGTGTATATTTAAAACCCTTGTGAGTGCACGTATGGTAACGGCTTTGTGAAAGCCTGATTCGCTAGTTTTCAACTTGCCAGATTATTACTTTTTTAAAAAAAATTTTTAAACCATCCTTTCTAGTTAAGGAGAGCATAAAGGCCTCCGAAACCCACTCACAGCATTTGATTTCTGATATCCCTCAGCATGGAATAAACAATTTAACTGATTTGAGTATGAATTGTCTCCGAAATATTTCCTTTCTACTTGGCAGCCCTATGCAAAAATTTCCGCCTGTTGCAAATTGAAAGTCTTCAAGTTGCCACCCGCCCCCCCCGCCCCCCGCAAGAAAGGTTTTGGTAATAGGGACGTTGTCAGAATTCCACCGCACACTGCTGGGAGCCTCGGAATAACGCTGAAGGTGGTTGTCGGTAAGGGGGTCGTTGGCAGCTGTGAGCGTGCCTGCTCCAGTGCTGCCTTTCCTGACCAGGAAGAAAAGGACAGTGAACAAGCAGCGGGTCTCAGAGGAGGTCTTAAATCACCGGGTAACATGGAGAATGGATGTATACAGGCTGCCAGGGAAGCGGGCACAAAGTTCCTGAGTTGCATGGAGACAGATAATTCTTGTATGAACACCCAGATCCCTGGCGACCTATTCCTTACGGATTAAACCAGACCCAAGTTCACTGACGCTAATAGGAAATGCTGAAATGCAGATATTCTTGTGCTGTTTACAATCTGCCAGCAGGAATATTTCACGACATCAAAGACATGGCCAGAAAGCAAGAAGATGTATCTATATACATAGATACATATATATGTACACACACACACGTACATGTCTTCTGTATCTTACAACCCTGTTATCACACATGGCCTTTGTGGGCAGAGTATCGTGTGTTGTTTAGTCTTGGAACTTCTTTTAAAGGTAGGATGTCATTTACAATCTTCAGGCCATATGTTTACTCAGACTTAAGAAACACAGGCTAATCTTTTTCTATTTTGAGGAGTAATAAATCGAAAAGATAATTACATAATATGGTGCATAATGTAACTCTGGCTTGAGCCATATGTGTTTAATTTTAGAGAAACATGCGTGATGACAGGTTATGAAAGGATGAAACTATTTTAGTCATTTTAAGGATTAGAAGCATGATTTAAAAAAAAAAATGTGCCCCTTATTTCTCCCCGCCCCCTCAGAAAAACAACCCAGTGAAAAACACCCTTCTGAAAGCAATTTGTTTCTGTGGTGGCCACTGGCAAAGAAGATTCAAGTTCGAGGGCATATTATTTCCACGCTCTTGTAAAATTAGATGCAGGCTTCTGTGTGCTGGAGGAATGGGTGGCATGTAGCTCCTAGTACAGGAGCAGAGTGGAGTTGCTGCATTTAGAATCAAGCAGAAATTTCTCATGTGAATATCCAATTAGAAACCACTCTGGTTATCTCTTTCCTTATTAAACTTGAGAGCGTATCTGATATAAAATGCTTTGGCGGGAGAAATGCAAGATCCTTTCTTTTCTTCCACGAGCATCGCTTGAGCACCTTTTGTACTCCAGCCACTCTACTGGGTACCTAAGATGCAGGGTCAAGTGAAATATTCCCCGTAAGACTATTAAGCAAGCAGGAGGCTCATATGCGGAGACCCACTTTCAGGTCACCTTTAGAATGTATCCCTTTAACCATGATCCTGGCCCAGAGGCAGAAATGTCATGTGTGGTAGGCAGAATAATGCCCCCCTGAAGATGTCTGCGTCCGGATCCCTCGCGCCCGGGAATA
This sequence comes from Pseudorca crassidens, assembly GCF_039906515.1. Taxonomy (NCBI): domain Eukaryota; kingdom Metazoa; phylum Chordata; class Mammalia; order Artiodactyla; family Delphinidae; genus Pseudorca; species Pseudorca crassidens. The sequence continues at coordinate 88,293,568 of NC_090305.1, read as the reverse complement.
CATTATGTGGCAAAGGGGAATTAGATTTGCAGATGGAATTAAGGTTGCTAATCACCTGACCTTGAATGTGGGGAGATTATCCGGGATTATCACAGTGGACCCTATGTAATTACAGGGCCCTTAAAATCAGAAGCGGGAGATTAAAGGGAGAGAACCAAAGGGATGGCTGTGGGAGGAGGCCCTGCCCAGTGTTGCTGGCTTTGAAAATGAGGGAAGGAACCACATGCCAAGGAATGAGGGCAGCCTCTAGAAGCTGGAAAAAGCAAGCAAGGAAACAGATTTTTTCTTAGAGCCTCCAGGAGGGACATGGCCCTGTCAACATCCTCATCTTAGCCTGGTGAGACCCGTTTTGGACTTCTGACCTCCAGATCTGTAAGACTATAAGTGTGTATATTTTCAGTCCCTAAGTTTATGGTAATTTGCTACGGCAGCAAGAGGAAACTAACGCATCAAAGAAGGACCATATGCCTGGTGTTGGACTGTGACTGGAGCAGTGGTTCTCAAACATGCATGTTAGAATCACCGGGAGAGCTTTAAAAATGCTGATGCCTGGGTCCCGGACCCCAGAAAATTCAGTTTAATTGGTCTGGAGGGTGGCCTGGGCATGGGAGTTTTGCAGGCTCTCCCAGTGACTCAGATGTGCAACCAGGAAGGTGGAACGCTGGTTTAGGGGATAAGCTCTGGTCTCAGATAAACCTAGCTTCCTATTCAACATCAGCCTTGGACCCACTGGGTGTGTGAACAAGTTACTCTTAGTTTCAGATTCCCCACCTGTAACATGGGGATGCTGGGAACTTGTCCGTCAGGTTGTAGGATCCTGACATGTGGAAGGGTCCTGCGTCTATGGCACGGCTCCTGTGACTGCTTGATGATGATTTAGGTGCACAGAGCTAGATCCCCTGTGAGCTAAGAGTAGGCACAGCGCCTGGTTGACTTACATGCCTTGTGTTCAGAGCTGCACTCTGAGGTCCCGTCCATTAGTAGATCCATTCCACGGAGGATCAGAAAAGTTAAGCAACTCTTCCACAGTGGCACAGGAAAGAAGCTCAGGAGCCTGGTCCTGAACCCGTGTCTCACTCTGGGTTGGGGGCTGTGTCTGCTGGCCCCTGGGCAGACCTCTGTGTAAGGCTTGCTTGCTGGGCAGAAGTGGAGGATCTTGGAAGCTGGTGGCGGCAGGCTCTTGCCTTGAGAGGTATTTCAAAACCCATTTCCAGCGTCAGCCCTCTGGCTGGGAGTGGCACTTTGCACCGGATTCAGTCTCCGCACGATAAACCGTATTGCCCTGTTGCCTGCCGTCAAGGCACAGGAGGTTGAAAGCCATGGGAATGATGCTTCTTAACAGTTATAGGCTGTTTGCCTCTGTCTGCCATTTAACCTAATCTCAGGTTCAGTTGATACTATTGATTAGGTCCCTTTGAAAACCATATGTGGTGTATGGGGCTTCTCTGCGTGGGGTAAAATGTTATTCTTCTCGTATGTGAGTTGAGAAGAAAAGGTGAAAGTATACAATTAATTTGCCTGCACTTTCTCGCAAATTGTATGCTGGATTTCTGTGAAATGCTGCATGGAACAATATTCCAAGCAAATTATTGTTATTTACCGTGAGTTTTGCCTGCATATTTAAAGTCAACAATTATGTTTCCTTTCTGTACTTAAAGGCCTTTGTACAACAGTTTTAGAAACCTGGTCAGGTGTCACTCAGAAAACCTGCGCTTTGACCCTGTGATTCCTGGGGAACAAGGTAACAATATTAGCAACAGCCAAGTCCGGTGTCCAAAAGAAATCACTCAACACATGGGGGTGCCCTCGTCGTTCCCTTCCTTTGAGGTAATTAATTAACTGTAGGCCATTGCTCTAAGTCTCATTGGTTTTGGAAACTACAAGGTCTCTTGTCATGGGTGTCAAAATATTGAAAGCAAATAGTGAAATTGACTTTGATCATCTTAAACTCTTTTTCCTTCACGGCGCATCCATTTGGATCAGGCAGTTTGGTTGTCTTTGGAATTCTGTCGTTCCGTGGGTCTTAAAGGTGGGGCATATGTATATCACATCAGTAACCCCTGTCTAATCCCAGTCCCGACCTTGAAACGGTGCCCTTGTTTTTGTGTGGCCCTTACTTTCATCGCCTTTCAGCAGCCATTGACCCGCAGGCATTCTGTGGGGAGCCACGTATTTCTTTTGAAAGCTGTCTCCAGTTTGGAGGTCAAGGTGAGCTTTTTTTTTTTAAAAAAAAAATATTTATTTACTTATTGGGCTGCGTCAGGTCTTAGTTGCAGCGTGCAGGATCTTTCGTTGCAGCGCGCGGGCTCTTTGTTGCGGTGTGTGGGCTTCTCTCTAGTTGTGGCGTATGGGCTCCAGAGCACACGGGCTCAGTAGTTGTGGTACGCAGGCTCTCTAGTTGTGGCACTTGGGCTGCGGAGCGTGCGGGCTCAGTAGCTGCAGCGCACGGGCTCACTAGTTGCAGCGCGCAGGCTTAGCTGCTCTGTGGCATATGGGATCTTAGTTCCTGATCAGGGATCGAGCCCGCATCCCCTGCATTGGAAGGTGGATTCTTAACCACTGGACCACCAGGGAAGTCCCCAGGCAAGCTTTTTGTCCTCACCCCAACTGGACCTGAGAAGATCAGCTTATGGTCAGCCACATGTGAATATGCTAGGGTTTTGTGAATTTGAAGAGGTCCAACTTCTTTATTCCCAATTTCCAGATACTTTGGGTTATGACATTTCCACCAAAACAAAACCTCTCAGCAAATCCCCCAAACTAGACTTTCTCTTCGACAAACTAATCTGGCTTTGCTTGTAAAATCTCTTATCTGATGAAGAATATGCTTGGCCAAATGTATGTAAGAAGACACCCTAATTGATTGAATGATTTTCAAACCATTTTCAGAATTAAATCGACAGGGGGCTGGAGGCGGAGCCCAGGACATGTAAACGTCAGAGGAAAGCACAAAGATGAGCAGTCACCTGTATTCTCTCCAGCTTGAATGACAATCGTTGACATTTTGTCCTGCTTGCTTGTAGATCTATTTAAAAGGAATAAAACGTTTCAGCTGTAGCAAGATCCTCTTTAACTGTTCCTCTTCCCATTCCTCGGAAGCACATTCCATCAGGAGTTTGGGGCGCCTCATTCCATTCCATTCTTATACACGTACTTATAACTTATACATGTACTTATAATATGTACTTATAACTCAAAAACAGCGTTTTTTGAGAGTGTTTAGTTTATACGTTTAGCATCAAAATGTATTGTATCGTAACTCCTTCATGCTTTCTTATTCGTTTTTTTTTTTTTTTTTTTTTTTTGCGGTACGCGGGCGTCTCACCGTTGTGGCCTCTCCCGTTGCGGAGCACAGGCTCCGGACGCGCAGGCTCAGCGGCCATGGCTCACGGGCGCAGCCGCTCCGCGGCATGTGGGGTCTTCCCGGACCGGGGCACGAACCGGCGTCCCCTACATCGGCAGGCGGACTCTCAACCACTGCGCCACCAGGGAAGCCCATGCTTTCTTATTCTACCTTGATTTTGAGAAAGATACGGTGATAGTACGTATAGATCTAGCTTACCCTGCTGAAAGTCTGCATGGTATTCTGTCGATTGACAGTGAATTGTGCTTCTTCATTCCAATGCTGATGAACTTTTAGAACTTTATTTTTACTGCCGTAAACATTTTTGGCGTGTACGAGAGTTTCTTGCGAGTAAATACCCAGAAGTAGAGTTACTGGGACAATTCGTTGCACTTAGTAAGGTGTAGTGCTCCCCCGTTCAGAACTTGCCATCACCCCAAGCTGAGGAAGATGTTAATGAGTCGTTCCTTCCCTCAAAAACTCTGTAGTCTGGTGAGGAAGTGGAAGAGGATAGCCCTGTCCTCACAAGACCTGCACATTTCAGCTGGACTGTATTGGTGCCCTCAGGGGGAGGTTATAATGGTCTGCTCAGGTCCCTAGTGTTGATCTTTTATAACAGATGATTTGCATTGTATTGTGTCCACTGATATCATCCATTTGAAGAGAAATAGCCCACTCGATTGATTGACCAGCAAGAGCCTCGTGTTCTGTTACAGGTGGGAACATGGTTTAGAGAAGGAAGGTGTCTGCCAATTAATCCAGCAAGAGAACGGTGATACTTAGAGATGCCCAGCAAAGGTTGAACCATCACAGGCTTATTTTGGAAGCTTTCTCAGCCATCACTTTCAAGAGGCTGACAGAACCCCCGAGAGGAATGTTCGAAGCAACAGCACACAAAAATACAATAAAAGAGAAGAAAAATAGAAGAATAAAAGGGAGGAAGAATTTTGGCGTGAAGGAGGCTCTCTGCCTCTCCTTCTTGTCCTGAGGTGTGTTAGGTAGATCAGTCCTGTGCTGAGCCCTGACAGCTTGTGGGGAGAAGATGAATTTTGCAGGCAGTTTGAGAAATGCCATCCACACCAGCTGATACCCTCCCCTGGCAGCCGCTTCCCTCTCTATCTTTTATCATTCCTCTTGATCCATCATCTAGAGAATGCTAGAAGTCAGGAGAATATAAGTTCCAAATAGGCATGGGTGCCTGTTTTCTATCTTGGTTTGTTTTCAAAAACCTTTTTGAACTTTTGAACTGCTAGTACCCACGGGGCAGTGTGCAGGGGAGTTGATAAATAAAGATAATGTTGATGTGGGTGCCGTTTCTTTCGTATGTAACTAAAGAAGCATGTGAGTTCCAGATAAGCTTTTCTTAGGGAAAAAAAATCTTCTAAATGTCAGAGGTTTTTGAGTAGCGGTAGGGAGGACTCTGGCACTAAAAGACATCCTTAGACCTTAGACTGATGAAGAGAAAGTCAAGCCGATAGCTTGTAGGTAAATTTGGCTGAAGGCTCTTTGGTTTTAGACTTCCCTCCCCTTTATGTGTTCTCTTAAAATCCTCTGTTTATTATTGTAATTTTACTCTCTGTTTTTGCCTGCAGTGGTTACTTTCTAATTCCTCCTCCAGTAGGTTGAAAAATGGGGGTGTCTGCATCTTACACAATGTGTGGCGTGGGTATGGGAGTTTGTTCTTTTCTTAACAGAACTTCTGAGGAAAAAATGTAGCTTTCGTTACTTCCCAAGTATCTTTTGAAAACCCGAGGTTTTGTTTTCAGGTGAAAGTAAACATGAAACAATAATTATATGTAAATTAACAAAACAGAAAAGACTGTACTTTATAAACACCCAATCCAGTTAAATACCTGGTTTTTAGATTGTTTATTACCATTTTGAAATAAACAGTTTCATTGCATTTCTGCCAGTCCTGAGTTGAATCAGCCAGCTGATGATATCCACAAGATTTACCCCAGTATTAGAGACATAAACATCATATTTCACTTGCCTGCCAAAAAGTTTTTTTTAAAAACAACCTCAGCCTCCCACCCTCCCAGGAAGACATGCACTGCCAAGTGCAAGGTGAAAACTGAGAGCTTATCATAGAAAAGAATCCCAACAATTATGACCCAAACCGTGGTCCTAATTGTTAACGTTAGATTAAGCTGATTTGGCATCAGTGTTTCAGATTTCCACTTTCTGCCACCGTGTCTACGTCTTAATTATCTTTGGATTAACAGATCGATGTGGATGGAACACAGCAGACATTTTCTAGGTAGTTGTTGAATTAACGAACAGGGAAATTTCTAAATGACTTGATTCAAAGCTTGTCACACGTAGAGATTTGACAGTGAAGTGAAGGTTTGTAAGAAGTGCAGAGGTTGAAGTGGCTGACTGAGGTTTTGTATAAAATGACTTTGCTCTTGCTAAAGTCTGACCACGTGGCCTTCTGATCCATTTGACTTACATATCTCAGGTAGATGCATTTCAAGCGTGGAGAAGCGGTAGGAGGGGACTTTTCATCTCATCGCGTTCAGTCTTGGTAGGCTGCGGATGTCGAAGGTTTTACCCCACACCTCCTTTCTCTCCCCTCCCTCTTACTACTAGTGCTTCAGCCTTGGTGGATGGTAGAGCTCTGGTCTGTGCAGAATCAGGCATCTGATTTTTATTGACATTGGAGAAACACACAGGGTTTTAGAACTTAGGAATACCCCAATAGTTACTTATGTTAAAACCTGCTGGGATTTCTTGCACCTAAACTGCACAGTGGGAGAAATGGTGGGAATCAAAATAAATGCCACATTTTCTTAAATCTCTCTTTGGTCGTTTTTTCCTTCATGACTTGGGGTCCTTAGAGAATGTATCACATTGTGAAGTTGCTTGACTCCTATACAAGTGTGTGTATGTGTACAACACATACATAGCTATAATGTGTTTGTACACGTGCCCAGTACCTACGTATATGAAGTGTATGTATGCTATGCACAGTACATAATGTGTGCCCACAGGTGTATACCAAAGTGTATACACACACAGACACACGCGTAATACGTGTGTGTCCGCTACATTTTCTCAACCCAAATAACTCAAGTTTCTTTCCTAACACAAAAAGTCACTCTACGAAAGTGGAAAAATAAATATTATAATCAGCGAGTCATCACAAATAACTTTTATGTCTCGATCAAGCTATTAAGTGCTTTTTTATTTTTAAGTAGATAGGGAATAAAATAGCTGCATAGTTCATAAAGTGGTTTGCCGTTACTGCCTGCTGTGCCCAAGAATTATGCCAGCTTTTTACAGTCATGAAGGAAAAGCGGATTACAACTATGATCAATGTATTATCCTGTATTTCTTATTGTACATTCCCTTTCCTCTTTGAGCACCTTTGTAGACTAAATGGCTACTAATGACATAATTACAGTTGTTTGTCACCACCATAATGCGTGATTTCCGATCTTATCATGGAGATGTAAGTTAGATAAAGGAGGAGTTTTGGCAGGAAGACAAAGTGCAATGATTTATTAAAGGCCAGATGTGGTTGTTAAAAGCTTTTCTACACAAGGCTCAATTGAGTGATGGGAAATAGGAATGAAGTAGCTCTGCACACCCAGCCTGTGGTTCTTGGTGTGAGTGACACCGTTGCTCATGGAAGCATGACAGATGAGCCACATGTTTTGTTGTTGTGTACAGGTTTTAAGTTGGAATTTAAACAGGGTGAGAACGGTTCACATTAGCTTCCACCCGCCAAGTAGGTGTTTAAAGGAAACTAATGAGACTTGGAGTGCTGGCAAGATTTTCAGTTCGCTTAGTGCCTCATAGCGAGAACTGAAATATCTTACGTTTCTGTCAAGTTTCAAAGAGGGAAAATCCCAGCACTGTTAAAAAAGACACAGAGAGTGAGAGAGAGGTTAATATGAGAATTCAAAGAAATCAGCAGCAAGTGGAGACAAGATATTACTTCAGCACTGTTGACATATATATTGTACACATAGACTTGACATATATACAGTTAGATTAGAGAGGTGCTCCTAAGGAAGGGGCACAATTTCTGGTTTTAGTATTATTTGCGCACACAAAGCTCTGTTAAAATAATGTTAAGACCCTGGAGTGATGGAAGCTGTGAGTGGTCCGAAGAGGGTTTTTGAGCTTTTGGAAAGAGGAAAGAGGAAAAAAGAAAATGGTTCTATTTTAAAGCCATTCCCTGGTCTGAAGGTACGGATCGCTTTTCTTCCTGTCCTTCCTTCCCCCTCCTTCCTCCCCCACCCTTCACTTTCCTGTACAATCTTATATGGAGAGTGAAACTGTATGGAGCCTGGAGCTCTACTGGGAACTCTCTTCCAGGGTGGATAGCAAAATCACTTTATATAGTTGAAGCTGAGGACCTCAAGTTTCTTAGATTAACTCTGAGGCCAGTGAGAGCTTTGGTGTGGTGTTCATAACACTGTGACCTGCCCTGTCCTCCTGTCAATGGAAACCCCAAGCCCCTCTTCTTGCTTTCTCTCACGGTTCCACAGACTTGATAGCTCTTACCATAATTTATGATTCCACGTGTATTTATTCGCCAGTGTCCGGCCTGTCAGTTCCACAGAGGCAGGCATTGTGTCCCTGGGCGTGTCACTTGACCTGGCACATGATGTACATTCGGGAAGCTATTTGTAGAATGACTCAAAAGAACCACATGGACAATAGCCTACAATTCAGGATATCACTTGGAGAACACTAGCAAATCCATGCAGTTAAAACTTTCCCAAACTATAAACGCATGTCCACATAATTAATGGAGCAGTTTAGATGCCCCGCTTGCCATCCCCTTCACGTTTGGGGCCTTAGAACCCAGTTCAGTCCGCTCCCTTCCAAATTGAGTTTTGCCTCCTGGGACGCACCATGCAGTTCCAGGGACTGCCACTTGATGGCTCATACCTGACCCTTGGACAATTTAAAGAACAGTCAGAAAAATGCACATGCTTTCTCCCTCCGCCCCTTGACACTCTCTCTTCCATTTAAAATATTATATATGTCCTTTATGACTCACATAGTATTGGACTTTATAAAGAGATGAATACAACTGAAATGCAGGGAGTAGTGTTTTAAAGAAATGAGACGCGGAGAACCGGTGCTGCCTCCAGGGCCGCCCGCCCCCCTCGCGCAGGCCCAGAGCTGTACTCGGGCCCGGTGCTCGCTTTGATCCTCTGCTGCCGCCATCTTGAAATTCTTAATAATTTTGAACAAGGGGCCGCATGTTTTCCCTTTGCACTGGGCCCTTCAAATTATGTAGCTGGTCCTGCCCTTGGGTATGTGTTCCCCCTCTCATTGTAGTTACATGTGACTTTCCTTACCCTGCCAGCGTTTGTGTTATCTGAAGGCAGGTTGCCTCAAGCCTGATCTCACCTGGCCATACGGCTTCTAAAGGCTTCACTGAGTGCTTGGTGGGAAGCCTGAACTCACAGGAACCAAGCAAATGGGATAAGAACTTTGGCTTTGACTCAGACTTGTGGCTTCAAGTACTGGCTCAAAACTTTCCAGGCCCAGCTTCCTCATTTACAAGAAGGAGTTGACGGTAGTGTGCCTACCTCCTAGGCTTGAGGTGAGGATTAATCGAGGTGGTGGGTAGAACAAGCTTCCCAGATGCCTGGCTCGGGGGCGGCACTCCGTCCCTGCTAGGTACTCGTGGGATCATTGGGCACCGCGATTCTGGTTACACGTGACACTCGGTGAGCTTCCTGCTCTTTGTGGTTGTTGCTCCATTGAAGTTGCACGATTCTCACCGTGCTTTGATGCTGTGACATGCCAGCAATCAAGGTTCTGGCTATCCTGGTACTGGAGTCCAAGGGAAGACTTGACTCAGCTCTGCTCACTCCCTTTTCCTAACTGAAGCCCAGGCTGCTCCCTCTCCTCTATGCTTCCTCCTTTATTCAAATGATTGATTAACACAAAAGGGGCTTCCCTGGTGGCGCAGTAGTGGAGAGTCCGCCTGCCGATGCAGGGGACCCGGGTTCGTGCCCCGGTCCGGGAAGATCCCACATGCCGCGGAGTGGCTGGGCCCGTGAGCCGTGGCCGCTGAGCCTGCGCCTCCGGAGCCTGTGCTCCGCAACGGGAGAGGCCACAACAGTGAGAGGCCCGCGTACCGCAAAAACGAACAAAAACAAAACAAAAAAAAACACAAAAGGATTTCTATAACTAAACTCAGCATTTTGTAACCCATTTCTGTTTCCCAGTGGTTCAAAGGTGTCTCTTACTCACTATATAATTAAAGGAACCAACCTCTTTTCTGCAGAGCATTTAGAACACATTTTGAAGCAGCTAAGTCATTCATGAGTAACCTCGCCCTCCCCCATTCATCCAGAAAATTTGTAAAACGTTGGCCATGTCAAAGGGACTTGTGGTCTTAGGGAGAGAGGCTACATTATTGGGGACTGATAATGATGTGGGATATGATCCATTCACGGATCGAACAGATTATCTGTAAGACTGCGAGACGGTGTTTAAGGACTGGGAATATAGCTGCTCACAGCACCATCAAGAAGCTTGCAGTTGTGTGGCTGATATTCTAGTTGGGTCAGATATTAAACACAGTATAGAACCGTACCAGAGAAAAGTGCTGGGTAGAGCTAGAAAACGAGACGATAGAATAAGAGTGCCTCCGGGCCACTTTGGAGGAGGTAGACCGGAAAAGCTAATCGGAGGAGGCGACATGTGAGCTGAAGTTTGAATGGCAGGACGGAGGTAGCCGGGAGAAGGTTGGAAGATACACATTCTAGATTTAGGAACAACCAGTGCACAGACCCTGAGGTGCCATGAGCTTGGTGGGTTTGAGGAAGAGAAAGAAGACCAGTGTGGCTGGAATGAGGTGTGTAGGATGGAGAGGAGGAACCGGTTGGGCAGGAGAATTACTTGGGACCTGATCCGGGACTCGGAAAGACAGCTTCATGTGCTCCCTGAGCTTTAGTGCTCCGGCTATTATTTTCGAGCTAAAAGGGAACCAGGAATCTGTTCAGGCGCAAGCTGAATAATTCATCCAGGTGTTCACCAAGGGGAGAACGGATTTTACCTGGATTTATCCACTTCAGTTCTCTAATTAAGAGGCGTAGCGCTGAAAGGAGCACTAAATTAGAGTCCCAAGACAAGTCTCAACTCTGCTGGGATGAGCTGTTTCGGTTCCCTGACGAGTCTTTTCATCCATTAAGACTGATGATGCCTTTGACACAAGCTTGGTATAACGCATTAATGACTTAGGGCTTGTGGCAACTAGTTGACAAATGCGAAATCATATTAGATAGCTATTATTATTGATAACCTTCATTTGATCACCTTACCTACTAAAAATACCTTATTTTCTTAATGATAAAAAATGCATTTTTCTATCCATTAAAAAGATTTTGTATTACATACGGAGCAACCTAACAGGTAAATTCTTGATAGATACAGCAGTAGTTTCCTTATTCCTTAAATGGTTCCCAGGTACTGGTTCACACTCGTAGGTAACTTTTTGACCTTCTATTTTAAGGCCTGGGATATTAGAACAAATGCCCACCATCTATGGAATTTGTCTCCTAGATTTCATGTCTCTTGGCTGGACTGAGTTTGAAATCTGGGAAAGCTTAAAAAGAAGGGTTAAGTTGTAGTTTTAAAGAACTTGCCTTTAAAGGGGGCTCTCCAGAGTTCTTAAAAAACAAAAATCCCATCACTCCAAAAATAACTGCTGATCGCCTTGCATTTGGGCTTGCGGATATGAGCAGTTTACATGCTGTTCCTTGGGAGCTGCTAATTCTTGTGGAAATTTGGTCTACGTAGTTGACATATTTGATAAAGGAGGTGGCTTTTGTCTCTGTCTCCTTCTCAGAATCTCTTGCTCTGCCCAGCAGGACATTTGTATATGTCAAAGAATCAGATAGGATAACAGACTCCATCGGTCCAGTACCCCAAGATTCGTTCTCAGGAGCCATGTAAATGGCCCCAGGAAATTTGAGTTTTAAAATCTTATACTCCTTTGATTTCATAGACACTCCTTGGGAAGATTATCTCAGATTACTGGAAGACTTTATTGTTAAGTTTTAGAGAATTTTGCATTCTGCTTAGAAATCATTTTCAAGTTTTATTAGAACATTTACTAGCGATGGTGCTAATTATTTTAAATATGACCCTGGAAATGGGCTATGTCAGCTTGAAAAGACTATTTTTAACAGAATTTGGTTTTAAAGGCAGGTTTTATAGACATTATAGTAACACCATTGTTATCTAATTAGCATCCACTGTGCAAATATACATGATACTAGAGAGGCAAGTATACATAAAATTATAAATTGTGACATTTTATGAGTTTTTTTTTTATCACGAGTCTTATACAGTCATCATTACTTAACAGTGTGAAATGTGGCCTTAGACATTACATCATGTAAAGACCAGGAGACAGAAAAACCGAGGATCAATTTTTGATTATAATAAAGTTTTAGTATGAGGCATTTCCGAATATGTGTCACGAATATGAGTCATGAATTTCACACCAAACCTGACCTATTATGATTATGTTTCGACTTCAAGGGGTTTTCAGGGTTTAAATTCTAAATTTAATTCGAAGGTTTCAAAATGATTCACATTCAAATCTACTTTTGTTTTATAATTAAATAAGAAAATATTGCTTATACCTACATTTTTACTATTCTTGGACATATTATAATTACTTCTTTAATTTCACCAATAAAATAGCCCATTTCTTCAGTAGTAAATTACAAGGCTATCTCAGTGGGGGGAAAAATTAGTTTGAATGTGGCTTGCCATCTCAAATAGTCATTTCGGTTGGGAATTTTCTCACTTCTTTCATTAGTTCTTTTTGTAAAATGTGAAGATACTTTCTAGGTAAGTTAATCCCTCCCAAGTGGTAAAATAACTTCGTTTTTGGAAAGAGTTATTAGAGTCTTATTCTTTATAATCTTAAATACCACTTAGGTTAGAGTGAACAATACGTGAAAAAATGACACTAGTTAAAAAAAGAATGATTGTGACCTAGGCCAAGTACATTGCAATTGTATGTTCATGGAGTTTTCTTCTGGGAAAAGCATGATATAGATGCCCATGAAATTTCCAAAGTTTAAGTATTTTTGTAAATTAGGTTGTTCCTAGTTAAACAGGTGGCTTTAAAGGCTGGTTTCACTGTTGTTTTAATCATAGTTTAGTTACCATGGAGAAATATGCAAGTTAGCATTTATACACAGAAGTGAAATTTATGCTGCATAGATAATAGCCTAAATTTAGCTTGACTTAAGTTTACCACTTCCTTTTTTTTCAACCCAAAAGAATAATAATATATCACATATATCCATTAACAAGTTAATTTCTTTAAACGCCACTGTTATATTTTTAGAGAATTTCTTTTCTTAAGCTTCAATGGACACTCTGTCAATGTGACTTTTTCCCCGTGCTGAGCATAATGTAACATATTACATTTGATTTGCTCTAACTGTGTCACCCTTAGGTTTAATAAAAGGCTTTGCTAAGTTTAAAATCAGTCATGTGATGAAAAACTAATGTTTGGATACATTGTGTCTCGTGGGGTTTTGCAAAGGACTATTATTTTATACTGGAAATCTTCAGAAAATATGCAGTGGTGTTGGGACCGTCCTGATTTCAGAGCTCAGCAATAGGGTTGATGATCGTTTGGCTATATTTTCTGAGACAGGTCTATATATTGTACTCTTTGGATCGCAGTGTCCTCTTAGCTGGGTGATAGATTTTTCACCCTGAATTAAGAGGTTCGTTTGTGTGGAATCCAGCAGTCGGGAGCTGCCTTTGCTGCCGTTTGTTCTACCCAGTACCTCAGAGCGAAGGCTAAGTTTTCAAGGACAAATGTAGTAAAAGTGTCCTCATGCAACACGAGGTCCCCCAGCACAGGGAGAGAGCAGCAGATCCCTTTCAACACCAGCTGTTCTCACAGATATAGATTGCTGCAGTGAAATTTTCTTAATATAATTCAGGAAGCTCTAGAGAATTCTCCAAAACAACTGTGCCAACAAGGAAAATGTTGAATCTTTCATCAGCTGCCCATTGCTGAGAGTTAGTGGGCAATCCGTTCATTCACGACCAGATGTTCAGCGTGGTAACGCTCTGCAGTTAGCTTGAACCCTGTGGCCTGTTTACCATTGGCTACAAGGACATTGGCAGCAAGCTGGCATTGGAGAATTGAGGCCTGTGCAAGCAAAAGACCGAAGTGTGTGTCTGTGGCTTCCTGGTTTTCACCAGCGACCAGACAAGGTAGGGAGTGATGAAAGAAGGGAACGCCATCACATCAGTCATCCTGGAGGCAAGGAGAATTTGCTGTAGGATTGTGTCTTGGGGGAACAGTTGGCAAATTCTTACACTCCTTTTCATTTGGGAAGAAAGGCGGTCTTTGTTTAGTTGGATAGATTTTTTTTTTTTTTTTCCAACCTGTGTCTAAACCATCAAACTTTTTGTGGTGAGGGCAATGGGTGGTTAAGACAGTAAGGTTTCTAATTGTAAACTGGAGGAAGTCAATAAAGCTGACTCTTAATATTGAAACCTTATGAGGTCCAACCTGGAATTGGAAATATGTGATATTTTTGCCCTGGGTAAACTTTATTTTTATAGGTGGGGAATATGTAGATCTTCCATTCATACAGATTCACCATTTCCTTTATGTACATGTTTCGGGCCCATGACATTTTTTTTTTTGCGGTACGCGGGCCTCTCGCTGTTGTGGCCTCTCCCGTTGCGGAGCACAGGCTCCAGACGCGCAGGCTCAGCGGCCGTGGCTCACGGGCCCAGCCGCGCCGCGGCATGTGCGATCTTCCCGGACCGGGGCACGAACCCGCGTCCCCTGCATCGGCAGGCGGACTCTCAACCGCTGCGCCACCAGGGAAGCCCGCGTGCCATTTTCGAGAGCTGTTTTAAGTCATAGTATTTGGGGGAAGGAGGGACTTAGGTAAAATGAAGTAGGGGTTTTTGAAGAAACAATGTAATTGTACACCTTGAAAAGGATTCTTTCTTAAAATGATGAACTGTGTTTGATGCTGGAAGTGAGCATGGGAGGCAGGATTTCATAACTTGTTTGTCTCAGATGGAGGACTTTTCTTCCCACCTCCATGGCGCTGCATGGTAATTTATTGTAAAATATGTGTCACATGAAATTGACCATTTTAACTAACTGCGCAACAGTTTAAAGTATTATTTCAAAGCTGTAAGGGGAAAGGAGAGAAACAAATTTTCTTATTTGACCATTTTTATTTGAGGGCTCAAACAGAGCCATCCCAACAAGAAGTTGGCCTTTGTTTACTTGAAACTAGAAGAGAAAGTCATCATGGGATAAACCTTTTGCTTTTTGGAGGCTTGGGCTGTTTGCTCTTCCTATAGAATTCCCGACTCCCCCTGCTGCGTCTTTAGTGACACCCATCCTTCAGGGGCACAAAGGGAACTTGGAGGGTCTTTGGAGCAGCAGAACCCTTGCAATATTGACGTTTGCTTTGGCAGAACTTTCGGCCTTTGGTTTACAAGGCTGTAGTAAACACTTCCTTTGCATTTCCTGCTTACAAAGAAAGCGGGTTACATGTTGCACTGAGATAGGGAAATTTCTCAGTACTCCATTTAAACCGGCATTTCACTAGCCCTTCGAATCACACCGAAGGAGTCTGTGTTTCATTTGCCTGGGTGATTTTCTTTTTTTTTTTTTTTCCCTTCTCTTTCTGAAAAGTCCCTTGGCTTGTTGACTTGGAAAAAGCAGGTTTTGAATTACAGTAGGTACTGACGTTGGGGTGCCGGGCCACGCTGTTTTCTGGGATGCTAACTTGCTGATAGAAAAGCGAGAACCAGTTTACAGTAGCTCTGACACCACTGTTACCTTTCCTCAGTCCTCTCCAGCTGCTCCCAGCCCTTCGGATGCCTTCGCCGTGCACACAGTTTGTTCTTGGGTGTGAAAGCAAACAGTATTTGAGTTGGCGGCAACTTCTCTTTCAGTGGAGTTTGCTGCCTCGGCAAGAAACCGCAGCGTGAGCTCTCTGCTGCTGAAGGTTTCCACTGGCAGGATGGCCTTTTCCCACATTTCCTTGGTTTAAGGAAACAGATTTTTGAACTTTTTTTTTTTTTTTTAAAGACAAAATGCCAAAATTTAACAGCTGGAGTTAGTATATAATTTATGGTTTTTACTTTACGTTCCTGTGGATGTATCAAAACTAAAAATTGGCAATTATTGTTAAATTATGCAAGATTTTGCAAAAAGAGTGATTAAAAATAGACCCTCTGTTAAAAGGAATTCAAAAAAGTCATTGTTACCCAAACAGGTATTCTCAATTATTCGATCTTTAATGGTTTTTAATTGTTATAATTTACTGATATTCTGTTACATCTCTCAGAGGAGTTGTTTCTGAAAGCTCTTTGTTTTTCCTTTGAGGAACAAGTAGAGTTTGTTCATTTGAACCTCTTCAGCTTTTTTTTTTTTTTTTCCCAAACTTTATTTTTTATTTTTTTACATGTCAGCGTTAATCCTTGCTTTAGGTAACCCTTCTTGTCACAGTGGTTTTGTCTGGAGAATCTTAACTGTGAGAGCAAAGCAGACTCAGACCTGTTGCCTGTCAAGGTGATAGTTTTTGTCAACAGGAACTCCCGTGCCTCTCAAGGAAGTTATCCAGGTCTTTGTTACGGGAGAGAATCTACCTTTTTTTTTAGGCAAGCGTCGATTTTCCTATATTATCTTTAGGAGAAATTTATACCCGCACCTTACAGATTTAGCATGCATATTCCTCATTGGCTGGAGGCCTCGCTAAATTGGTAACATATCAGAATCAGGAAACGAATGCAAGTCAATCAGTAAAATAAAAAAAAAATGGCCGCATGTTGCCTCCAGATAGGTAGTATTTTTGTCCTATCAGAACACAGAGACTGGTGGTTTTATTGTTATTTCTCTTTCTATGGATAGAGGTGAAGACTCTGCGAAGCTTTACTAACATCTCCAAAAGCCACACCTTTGTTTAAAAAGCGCCCGTAACGTGTGTTTTCCTGATTTCTCAGAAAATAAAATAGGAAGTGAGAAGGCCGTTCTCCTTGGTACGGTGTGTTAGTATAAAGATCATTCAATCTACATGTTAGATTTAGGGTCACAACGTTAGCTGTGATGAATAACAGGGGACAAAATTTTTCTTTTCTTTTCAAGGATAGTGGCAGTTAATCATTTTTATCTGCCCGTTCTGTAGACTTGATTAGATTTATTATGTATGCCGCGTGTTTATGGCATTTTTATTATATGTTGTTAATTTGTTGTAACTGCCACCACTTTTTTTTTCTCCTTCCCTTTTCTCCCTGGAGGACCCTTGAAAGCATCTAAGTGTCAGTTGTTACCTTGTGCTTTGAGAAACTTTATTTAATTTTTAATTTTAAAAAAGGCATGATAGTCTACTGGTTAAAAAGAAAAGTACCAGTGTTATGTATCTTAATAAAAAAGGAAAACTTGCAGTTGTGTTCTGCTAAACACTTATGTTTTTTGTTGTTGATGAAGTGCTACATGTTCGGGATGGACTCAGAGAATACACATTTTTAAAAACACTTCATCTGAAACCCAGAAGGGAGAGCCGTCGAACATGCACTGAACTGCGATTTTCTTTTATTACTGGAAAGTTGTATATGTAGTTTGCAAATCACTACTAGGGAAGACAATTGCGACGTGCATCACTTCATCAACAGCAAAACATTTAAGCTGCTTAAAAAGTCAGGCAGTCTAAAGATGCATTTTAGAACAACACACTCTTTTTTAGCTTACTAGCTCTCAGAATGGATATGGAATCTGTTAAATATAGAGGCAATTCTTTAAATAAGGCCGACAGTTAAAATTGGGAAGCAGGAGAATTAGATTGGAAATGATTTACGATGAGTCTACAGGACATTCAAAAAATAAAGTTAGCAAAGGAAATCCACTGGCTGTATTGGCTACATGACAGCAAAGGATTTTTACTTTTCCTCCCTTTTGAATTGGCTGGATATATAGGCAATGCAGAGAAACAGACTTTCAGGCGGAAAAATTGACAGCGTTTTTCTTTTTACTGTATGCTCTGGCATTGGTTTGGTACTGGCATTGTAAGTCTCTGACTATAACTAAGTCAGTTTCTTGTTTTGACAGTTACAAACTTTTTCAATAACAGAGAACCACCCATTCTCTTACGAGCATTAGACGCTGAAATAAATAGAAGCTGGATTGAATAGCAGCCTTGTTTTCGTCATGCATCGTGAACATATGGGTCCTTAAAAAATACCATTTGAAGATGACACGGGTGTGGTTATTGAGCTTATAATGTGTAATAATCACAGATGCACACAGGTCACGTTTAAGAATTGGTATACATGTGTTCATACTCCACCAGAAGAAGTTTATACACTTCTGTGGAACAAACAATGTGAATTCAAAGAGACAGATTACAGACAATGTTAAGTTCTTTAGTTATGAAATGGTTCCACTGACAGCTAAAACTTGTTCTTATGGTGGCTTATTAAAGCATTTAAAATTCTTATGAGGGGAGGAGAAAAGAAATATAATTTTAGAAATTTTACACATAAAATCACTAATTATTCCAATTATATCAGTATTAAATTAACGAAGAAAAGGTTGTATGTTTACTAACTAGCAGTAGAGAGAGGAGTTTATGGTGATGAAGTTATTAAGCCAGCTTTTTGTTTTGTTTTGTTTTTTGTTTTTGTTTTGTTTTGTTTTTTAAAGCCAGCTTTTGCCTTTAGTGTTATAAGAGATGCACAATGCCCCATAGTGTGCGTGAGAAGGTCGTTTGACTCCTTCATCCTCTTAGCTCAATATGTGTTTAAAATTGCCATAGGCAATTCTGAGAAAACAAAAGTTCATATTCAAATGCTGTACTTAGGGAAAAAGTGCTAAGAGAAACAAGGTATTTCTTTACCCCCTGGAGAATTTAAGCTACAGCTTGCTGAAGATGTGAACTTCAGTTATTTGGGTTAGGGGAAGAGAGGTGGCGTCCTGGCTCTTGGAAACAGTGGATACACAGCAAAGACCAAAAAGCTTGGTACTTGAGGAGACCAACAAATAATTCCCTTTGGCCAGGACACAGAGTTTGTAAAGGAGAAGAGAGAAAATGAGTTGGTAGGTAGCTGACACGTGACCGTAGAGGACTTCAGATTTGGGTTAAGAAGCAAGGAATTTATTCATAACATTAATTAGTATTAATAATAGCAGACAGCATTTGCTATAGGCAAGACATCAAGCATAGTGATTTGCAGTTTGTTATGTTTTCCTTCTTACAAGCATCCAAGGAAGGGGACGCTATTATTATCCACAGTTTACCATACAGATGAGATTGAGTCTTGGAAAGGCTAAGCCGTCTTACCACGGGTACAAAGTCGTGAGATGGAGCCAGGGTTTCAAACTGGTTCTGTGACTCAAGGACCAGCCTTTGGAAGACCCTAACGGCACAGCCAGTGGGCATGACCAGGGTTTCTGTGAGCACAGGAATCGATCTCTCAGTCAGAGCTGGGCCGCAGAATGGTTCATCTGTCATCGTTTTACAGACTGTAGCGAGGAGCCCCGATTGGAGGAAATGGTGATGTTTCTGAAGAGCTACAGTCGGAGTCTTCAGTAGGGTTGTTGAAGAGATTGGGAAGGAGAAGACGGAGGGGTAAAAACACCTTTGACGTTTCATTGGCTGGACTTGGTGTGAAGGAGATGGACGATTGGAGGATCGGGTGGGCGTTCCCCACTCTTGTTCCCAGAAGATGAGAGAGGGCAGGCCGAGGTTTGGATGTCATTTTAGGTGCAGGTGTCAATCTCAGATGGAATCTTACTGGAAGACGATGAAATACACATTGAACACAAGGCTGGGAAGGTAGTCGGGCTGAAGATGGACACCTGAAGCCAAGGGAGTGAGTACAGAGAGGCAGACTGGTACGTTTAGTGAGGGGGGAGGGAGGGGAGAAGAAAGAGTGGCTGGAGAAGGCGACCAGGAAATAAATCAGCCTCATGAGATAAAGAAAAACCTTTCTGCACATTGAAGATGACAGATTTGTAGGCCATGCTTCAGACACATACCTATACATATTCATACTTGTATACATATTCATGTACGTATTTATATATGTCTTCCTATATACATTCATATGTATCACTGTGTGTATTTGTATGTGTATCGTGAGCATGTGCCGTTCCCTCAAGCACACAGATGTATACTTGGGGGCCTTTCCCACCCCCGGGTAGGCTAGGTATCCATCCCTCCCGTGAGCCACCCACGAGAGACGATTCTGCTCCATAGCGCTGCGACCTGAGAGCCACAGAGGGAAGACAGAGTTTACTTCTAGATAGTGTAAGGTTCAGACCAACACATAGAATTTTATACCCCACCCCTCCCCCCCGCCCAGTGCATTCCAACCCAGAAGCCTGGCTGCTTTAAATGCTATGGTAAATGCTAAGTGATCTATAATAGGATTGTACAGAATTCAGCAAGATTACCATTATGTTGTGAAATATGGGCTAAGAGTGTGGTCAATAAATGTGTTAACTTTTCATGTGGGGTGATATTTTTCTCCTTTGAAAAATCCATTCATCTGCTGAAGTGCATTTGGGAAGTTCACGGCTTTCATTGCTTTGGCCAATGCAGGATGGTGGTTAAGAATTTTTTTTTTTTTTTTTGCTTCCCTTCTTTAGACCTCTTCTTAATTCCTAACAAGGTTCACAGCGAAGACTTTCAGGTCTTTCTTTCTTTCTTTCTTTCCTTTCTTTCTTTCTTTTCCCCAACAGCCAGTGAAGTACTGTGTTATTGCTAAAGTCTGTTTGTGTTATTGATTGGAGGATGAGGTAGTGGCCTTTTTTCTTTTCAAGATGCCACTTAAGTGATTCCCTTTCAGGATTCTTTAAACTGTCACCCTGATGAAAATTGCCCTCCCATGTTAGTAAAATTAAGCTCCTCCTTCTTGATGCCTTATAGGGACTTTGTCTCAAGGGTTAGAATGGTTCGGGGACTTCCCTGGCAGACCAGTGATTAGGACTCCACGCTTCCACTGGGGTGCGGGTTCGATCCCTGGTCGGGGAACTAAGGTCCCACATGCTGCACGGTGCAGCCCAAAAAAATAAATAAATAAAAATTAAAAAAGGGTTAGAACGGTTTGGAACACCTTAAAAAGCTTTTGTGCCACCCATTCCACACACTGTGAAATTCATGCGAACCCTTTACAGACAGTGATAGTCATTTTAAGAAAATAGATTTAACAAAATTGTGCCAGTCTTCACACCAGTGCCACTTGGGATATCATCCACCTTTCTCCTGGGGGTCCCCAGTTGGCCGTGTGGCTGAGGGCTTTGTCATCATGGTTTGAGAAGTCATTTATCAACGGAGGTCACCCTGACTTTTGAGATTCTAATAAAATTGGCTTGAGCCTTTGTCTTATTCCCCGTGGGACTTCCAGTGAGAATTTCTAGAAGCTTCATTTTCATGATTGATCTTGGTTAAAGAACTCTTGATATTCTCTCTTCTCGCTGTTGTGTGTGCTTTTCTCCTCTCAGGGTTGGAAAGTAGTTACTCTCCATAATTTCCTTCCAACACAGCTCACACAGGGCATTGAACTTGAGGGAGTGCTAAGAAGTTTGCATCAGAGAAACTTAGAATGAAATTTTCTACAGGCTTGTTCTTAAAATAATGTTTGCCCCCTCTGAATCTGTCCTTGGATAGCTTTCTGTGTCGACCTCCAACCTTGTACTTTCTTCTCTTTCTCCTGTCTTTCTTCTCGCCTCTCTCTCTCTTTTTTTTTTTTTTTTTTTTTTTTTGCTTTCTGTCACCAGCTCATATTTCTTAAAAACAGCAATTTAGCTTTCTCTTTCTGTTCACCGTCTCCTTCCAAGCTGGGTAGCTGGGGACCTTGTCTTCCACATTTCAAGTAGTGTATCAAGAAGGACTGCTGACACGTGGATGGACCTAAACACTGTCATACTGAGTGAAGTAAGTCAGACAGAGAAAGACAAATTATGATATCGCTTATATGTGGAAGCTAAAACAAAGGTACAAATGAACTTATCTACAAGACAGAAATAGAGTTACAGATGTAAACAACAAACTTATGGTTACAGGGGGTAAGCGGGGGGATAAATTGGGAGATAGGGATTGACATATACATACTACTGTATATAAAATAGGTAACTAATAAGGACCTACTGTATAGCACAGGGAACTCTACTCAATATTCCGTAACGGCCTGTATAGGAAAAGAATCTAAAAGAGAGTAGATTGTATATGTATAACGGATTCACTTTGCTCTATACCTGAAACTAACACAACATTGTAAATCAACTGTACTCTAATAATAATTTTTTTAAAAACCTAGACAAGAGGAAAAGAAAAAGAAAAAGGACTGCTGTGCTGACTGGTGATGAAAGGATCATGTTTTCACCTGTACACATGTGTAGACACCACTTCCTGTTCTCCCCTCTCCCTCTCCTTCACATGTAGCAAAAACTGAGACTACTTTGCGTGGGGAGATATATTAGGGTTTTATTCCAACTTTGGCCTGACCCATCCAACTCCATTCTTCTCAATTGCTGCCCTTTACTAAGCCAAATAAACAGGTTATGCCTTGAGTTGCATAGAGGCCTTCAAAGTGCAGGCCCTAAATACCAGCATCTTCTCATTGATAATTATTTTCTTATACAAGGTCAACAGTCTGTCTCTAAATACTGGGGCAAAAAACCAGAATCTCAGCCTTACAAACACCTACTTTATAGGGATATTTAACAGCATTTTATGTTCCTTTGATCATCTCATCTTCCTTGTAGCATTTACTGCTCCTCTGCCATTCCTAAAACACGTCTTCTGTGATAATGAATTCTCCCTTTTCCCCCGGAAACGAAGGATAGTAATGAAATGGTTAAGTGGCGTCTTTCGCTGCAGATCTAGCTGAAAGCATGTGCAGTTACTGAGCCACCTGGAGCCGGCTCTCCTCATGTCACTTCTATTCCATCCTAATAGTGTTGGCCAGCATGGCCACCTTATAATTAGATGAGGAACGTCAGGCAGTTTCCTGATGTTGTTACCTTTCATAGTTTTCACGGTGATGCCCCCGACCTGGGGTTACAAAAACTCTGAAACATATCCACCACCCTCGAAATGCACACTTACTAATTATCTGACACATTATGATACCGCCTCTAAATCTGTCGCTGGAGCAGTGGTCCCCAATGCCTGCGGTCTTAGAATTCCAGGGCTCTGTGACGTCTAATTGTGGAGTTTTCAGTATTTAAGTTAGGAGGATTTTGGTGGTAAGCAACAGAAAGTCCAGTTCGGGCAGCTTAACCAGTGTCACTGGCAAGTCCTTAGTGGGTGAACTGCAGGAGAGATTTGATCAGGCTCTTTGCTCTGTTTTCCACAGTGGAGCTGACTTATCTTCAGACTGCCCCTACGTGCAGTCATAAGATGGTTCCTAGCAACTGCTGGGCTGTAGATGTACTTGAACGAGCCAAGCAGAAGAGAGGAAAGGGGAATCTTTTCTTAAAATTTTTGGACAGATTCCTGAAGCTCTAATTGGACAAGTTTCCAGCACATTCCACTCTGCCGATGGCCAGGGAGATGGGATGTACTAATTAGCATATCCTTGGTAATATTTTTCCACCGCTAGAGCCAAGTGGAGTCAACCTCCCCAGAACCCTATGACTCCTCAACCTTCCCTTGGTTCCGTGCAAGAGGGGTTTGAAGGAAAGGATGCTGGGGCCACAGCTTCAAATGTAAACCTCATTGACCAGTTTTTTTAAGTTTCAAAAGGCCGGAAGTGAATTCAGTAATTTGCAGGAGATAGCACCTTAGGGGTTAACCAAACTGTCTTTGGCTTTTGGCCATGAATATTTCAATCTGTGAGCTCTGATTGGCAATTTGGTAGATATTCTGTATTAATTAATTCTTAACAAATAAATTTTAGCTGGTAGAATCTTCTGAAACTTAGTATCTGTGTAGGTGGGAGTGCTTAGAACTGGATAAAAATAGTTCATTGTGGTTAAAAAAGAAATTGGGAACCTCAGCCTTCTGAGTCAATAGCAGATAAATTGAGTTGTAATTCACCAAAGAAGTGATGACCAGTTGAAATACTGTGCAGATGTGGGGAAAAAAATGCCCTCTAGTTGTACTGGTCTTAGTTCCACAATTTAAAATCCAGCATTTCAAGTGCTTTTTTTCAGATATGGTAAGTTTTACGTTTTACTAGCATGTTTTAGAAACATTAATCATATGGAAAGAAAACGATGATGAATTTTAACACTGATGTTGTCTGTGACTCAACAACAGAAATGGTTGTTGGTGGAACCACCAAAAAGCATTTCTCTCTTGGGGGAAGAATGTGTAGTTGAAAGGCCACAGAAGAGATGCATATTCAGTAAGAGTAATGAGAGGCAAACGCAATAATGTAAGATTGTTTTACAGGAAGACATTTCTAAAAAGAATATAGCCAAGCTGTTGAGGAAATTCATTGTTAAAGAATAAACATTGTGCGTATCAAACACCAAAGAGTGTAAAGTGTGTGGATGGTAACGTGAACTTACTCTAAGATGCAGGAAGTCTTTGATGCTCGGTGCACCTTGGAAGCATTTCCATCAGAGGGAAGAAAGCCATTGGACCCTGCTTAGGTCATACTGGGTATTTTATCCGTGCAAAGTGATATTTGCTCTGAAGCATTTGGCCTAGACTCACGCTGAGCCGCTTGGCCTTTTGCTGTTGTTTTACCTGACTAACCCAGCCTTGGTTGTTTTGGACTGACTGTCTCACCAATTGCCAGACGAGGAATTCTTGGCCAGTGTGTCAGGGTCCTGTGAATGTAAAATAAGACCCTGCTGCTCCCCATGGGGAGGCTGGCCAACCTGATGTTCTTGGGTAGCCTGCCTGACCTCCTGTCCACTAGGGGTCCACAGCTCAGACTCCACTCTGACCTTAGAAGACAGATCGCTACGTCTGGATGTCTTATTTACATAGTCTTTAGTTTTGTATCCCAACCCCTCCCTGCCTGCACCCATCTTCTTGGTTTCTTATTTTTCAAACTGCTTTGCCTTTCTCGGGCGTTCTTCATGACTTTGCTTATGGTTTCCCTGGTTTTGATCTAAATACCACCTATACTTTATGAGCTTCTGTTTCCCTTTAAGTTCCTTCATTTGCTGGAATACAAATCAGTCGATTTAAAAAGGAGATTTTACATTACCCCTTTCAAGAAAAAGTAGTATCGGTTACCGGAGCTCGATGGTAACCTAAAATAAATATTTTGAAGGCAGCATGGTGGTATACACGGGAGTTGGTAAACTTTGTGGTAAGGGACCAGGTGGTAAATATTTTCAGCTTCACAGGCCTTTATGGTCCTTTCGCAACTACTCACCTCCATTGTAACGCCACATCAGGAGGAAACAAAACATAAATGAGCGGGCATGGCTGTGTTCAAATAAAACTTTATTTATGGATGTGGAAATTTGATTTTCATTTCATGAAATATTACTTTTCTTTTGACTTTCCCCCCCAAGCCCGTCAAAAATAAAAAATCTCTTCTTATCTCATGGGCTTTACAGAAATCAGCAGCCGCAGGCCAGGTTTGCCCACAGACCGTCATTTGCTGACCCATGATCAAAGCTCACTGTAGACTGTTGACTACCTCTTCTTAAGGTATTGAGCTGGAGGGGTTCTCTCTTTTTTTAAAAGTGGCCCTCAGCGTGTGTGAGGTGTCAGACCAGCACCCAGATGAGGCTTTGACCTTGACATAATTAGAAGGGTTGCCCTGGAATTTGAAAGAACACAACTAAGGATGCAGTTCAGTGTGATTTGTTGTCATGTCTGTACCACCCCAAATCATTGTAGTGGTTTAAGTCCAGAACTTCAGGAAATAATGCCTTGTCTCTTGGTTCTACCCAGTCGTTCTTCTAGTCATCACCCAGATAACGTCAAGATAAAGATACAGATAGCACGGGAGTGAGGCAAGAGGCAGAGAAAGGGAGAGGGTTCAACATCATAGCTAGAAACAGCCAAGATTAGTGATGGGGGAGGACGGGGGTGAAAGAATGGCTTTTTTGTTAAGGGAGCAAATATCTGAAAGAAGAAAAGAACTTCTTAGACCAGAAGTTGGTAAGAATTTGAATGTTTTGCCAACGAATCCATTACCCTGTCTCGTCTTGCTGATACTGTCATGTAGTATCATGGAGTATTACCCGTTCATCTCCCAGCAGTAGCTTCTTTGGTGTTTGTGTGTCACATCGTTCTATTCCAGAAGTTTCTGATGTTAGTATTTCCTCTCCCTTGGCAAAAGGAACAAGGGAAATTGGTGACCCAGGATAGTGTCTCCTTATCCAACTACTTTCTGTCGCTTTGTGGTGGCTCATTCAGTGATAACCTCAAATACAGGCTTTTTATTTTCTTGGGCTGTATTGATTCTGTTTTACATATGGTTTGGACAGGAATCCTTGAGTTCTTTCTTTTTTTTTTTTGAGTTATTTCTTTACAGAATTCTGTGTTAGAAAGCTAGCACCAGTGTGGCTTCATCTCATAACTTGAGGTAAATGTCTGGAGGGTATGAGACTTTAGATGGCAACAGTAGTGGAATATTTTGCTTTACACTGTGATAGGTAAGTCCACCAAATTCTGGGGAAGCATTTCTATATAGCATTCATAGGATAATTATTACTACTATAACCTGAAAAATAATCTTCATGTTACCAGCAAAAAAAAGATTTTTATTTCAAAGCAGACTTCTTCAAATAAAGTTGTTTTTTCAAGTTGCTTTACTTTCCAGGATCAACATGAACCAGGAAACCTTATACCAGAAGTATTAGCTGATATGTTCTTAAGTGTGGTAGTATAATTGTCAAGTAATTACCCAAGCTGGGAAGAGAGATCTGGTTTCAAATTCTGGCTAAGCTACTTAGTAACTTTGTGACCTTGGGAAAGTTATTTCATCTTCTTAAGGCTCAATTTTCTCATTTGAAGATGCAGGTGAAAAATCACCTCCCTCACTTCAGGAACTGAAAATATTCTAGTTTATCAGATGCTTAGGGGTTGCATGGGCTTATGCAAAAACAGTTCTGAGCACAGTGCATAGTAAGTAAAAAATATTTCCTTTCTGTGATATTTATTTACCTAATTAGATAAAAGTAGTTCCGATTATTCTGCTGCTGCTGGCCGCCTAGGCTGAAGTTAAGTAGTAGGAGATATTTCAATCTAGGAGTCACTGTCCATCTCACCTTTCTACGTTTTTGCTGTCTGATTTAAAATTATTTTCTCTTACGTAAAAAGGCAGTGCGTGCCGTCCATATGAGATCGGAATTTGGGTACCTTCACATCAGTGACCGTGGCCCCCTGAAGTCTGTTAAAGTTGCTTTAACAAACCCAGGAAGCATTGACTCACACATTTTAACACCTTATCATCAATTCAGATGTTCCTGCTTACCCATTCACCGTTTAGTTTTTTCCTCCAGTTTTTATTAATTTTGAGAATGAAAAAGGATGAAGAATCTTTTCTGCATGTCGCTCAGTTTCAAGTTTCTATAGGTAAGAGGTGAATAAATATGACAGGTATCGTTAGATACTCCTCTGTCCTCCCTTCTTTTGCTACCTGTCACCTTTTTTCAATTTCTTGCATCAGCTTCTACATCTGGAGGATGTATGTGACGTGGAAAAGTCATCCTCCATCCCCATGATTCTCAGATGCTGTCTGGGAGATGAAAGAGGACCGTAGCACGGTGCCATTGAAGAGTCAAGAGGAAAAGCTTAAAAGAAAGTGAAGTCAAGGGGCTTCCCTGGTGGCACAGTGGTTAAGAATCCACCTGCCAACGCAGGGGACACGGGTTCGAGCCCAGGTCCGGGAAGATCCCACAAGCCGCAGAGCAACTAAGCCCGTGCGCCACAACTACTGAGCCTGCGCTCTAGAGCCCACACACCACAACTACTGAGCCCACGCGCCACAACTCCTGAAGCCCGCGTGCCACAACGAGCCTGTGCTCCCCAACAAAGAGAAGCCACTGCAGTGAGAAGCCCATGCACCACGATGAAGAGTAGCCCCCGCTCGCCCCACCTAGAGAAAGCCTGCACGCAGCAACAAAGACCCAATGGAGCCAAAAATAAATAAAATAAAAATAAATTTAAGAAAGTGAAGTCAAGAACTCATTTATATAAATTTGGAAGTTGAAGATGGTGGTGTGGTTTTCCTTGAGCCCTCTTTTGGGGTAAAGCAAATTCTAGACATAACTGACTACTTAAGCTGTTTTGGGTTCATAGGATCACAAGTTCCAGTTCCAGGTTGGTTTCTTTTTGATTTATTTTTTTTTTAAACTAAATGGCTAAATTACAAAATTTGGAATCAGAACTTTCTCCCAACCTGTGTTGGGAAAACTTATACTGATAACTTACATTACCATTTGCTTTGGAACACACTAACCAGGATTTCTGGTAATTTTAAGGTACCCATTTTAAGATGCAAGTCACAGCTCTTAAGTACTAAGGCGACATATTTTTCAAATACTGTCTATGAATTGATTCAGTAGTGCCAAGGAATACATTTATCCCATTCCAAGGAGAACAAATTGTTCCAATACAGTAGCTTTTGGGAACTCAGCCATACCAGTTTGCTGCTTCTGGGCCTTACTTTACTTGTCTATAAGATGGAATTAATCTTATTATCTCAATGGTTTGTGAAGATGCAGTGATAGAATCGATGTGAAATGGTTTTGTGATATTTTGTAATATTACGTAGCCCATCAGGTGCCATCCAATGTAATCTTTGAAATAATTGCTTTTGGAGGTTTCATCCTCCATAAATTCACCCAGCGAATAAGGACAGTATTGACTGCCCCGTCTTCTCTGGGTGGTTCATTCAGCATTGGAGAAACAGACATTTTAGTTTGCATTCCACGAATCTTGCAACAGATCCTCAGTTCATGTCCCCCCTTTCCCCCGTCGCTACCATAATTAGATTTACCATCCTTTCTAACTATGAAACTTTTTTACAAATAATTTTTTTTCTTCTTTTTCTTCTGGGTTTGTTAAGATATAGTTGACACACAATGCTAAGTTTAAGGTGTACAGCATAATGTTTTGACTTACATACATCATGAAATAATTACCACAGTAAGTTTAGTGTGGTATCTCTCATAGAGATACCAAAAAAAAAAGAAAAAGAAAAAAAAATTCTGCCTAGTGATGAGAACTCTTTGGACTTACTCTCTTAGCAGCTTTCATATCTAACAGCAGTGTCAATTATATTAATCATGTTGTATATTACATCCCTAGTGCTTACTTATTTTCTAACTGGAAGTTTGTACCTTTTGACCACCTTCATCCAATTCCCCCTCTCCCCAGCTAGACCCCCTCCCCCACCCCTGGTGACCACAAATCTGTTCTTTATTTCTATGTTTATTCGTTTTTGAGGTGTAATTGACTGACAACACTATGTTAGTTCCTGGTGCATAACATAGTGATTGGCTAATTCTATACATTTCAAAATGATCACCACGATAAGTCTAGTTACCATCTGTCACCATACAAAGATATTACATTATTATTGACTGTATTCCCCATGCTGTACGTTTCATCCCTGTGACTCATTAATTTTGTAACTGGGAGTTTGTACCTCATAATCTCCCTCACCTATTTCACTCATCCCCTCACCCCCTCCGCTCTAAAAAAAAAAAGTTCATTTTAGAAGTTAATACTCCAGTGCCCGCCAGGTAATGTAAGTTCTAAGGATACTTTTACAAAATCCTCTTCCCTGCTGCGATCTTCTAGCCTTATTTTTGTCAACAGCTAGAGCAAGTGATTTCTTCATCCTCGTCCTTTTCAGATCATGGTTATTATTTCCAAGTGTGAAATCAGAGTATTTTAGTTGGAGAAACCATTTCATTTCCTCATCATGTTTAGATCTAGAATGTCTCCTTGTACTTTTTATTCTTTACTTGGGGATACATCCAAGTGCTCAGATATAGAACATTTAGGGCTTAATTTAATATGATAAACTGTGAAGTCACTTGAATGTGCCTTTTAGTTACTTCTCTCTAGATTTTTCTATCTCCCAAGGTAAGGTATACTATACAGAAATGTGAAAACAAGGCCAAAAGCAAGTGTATACATCATTAAGTGACACTGAAATCATATTGTGTTTCTTTCCCATATCACACTGTTTAGTCTGTCTGGATTCTAGCTGTTTCTTTACTTAGGCCAACTTGTTGTGTCTTCCTCTGAATTAATCTGAGTAGAAGAATTAAGAGAAAAACCCCTGGGATTTCCTTCTCAAAAAGAACCCCTGACTCATTTCCCACTTCTCCATGTAGATATCAGTGAGCTCTTTTTTTTTTTTTTTTTTCTGTGATCAAATTTAGAGGTAACTACTTTTCTCCTGACCTGGTAATTGATGACTTCTTTTTGTCTCTGTCTTATGGCAGTTCTGGTTTAATTTCTTTGGGCATTTGACTCTTTACGTGGCTAGAGATGTTCTCAAGCAGATTAGCAAGGACATCAGCTTTCCTTCAAGTGAAGGACCTGGTAGCCTTCTTGTTCAACATGTTAACCTTTGGGTCTGAAACAGAAACAGACTCACAGACGTGGAAAACAAACCAAATGGGAAAGGGGGTGGGTGGCACGGGAGAGATACATTAGGAGTTTGGGAATAGCAGATACAAACTACTGTATACAAAACAAGTAAACAAGGTCCTATGGTACAGCAAGGTCCTACGGTACAGCACAGGGAACTACATTCAATATCCTGTAATAAACCATAGTGGGAAAGAACTTGAAAAAGTGTGTGTGTTAATATATACAAATATATATAGCTGAATCGCTTTGCTATACACCAGAAATGAACACAACATTGTAAATCAACTATACTTCAAGAAAAGAAAAAAAAATGACTGGTAGACACAGGAAGAAACCAGAGTAAAAGATAATGAAGCAAACTTTGATACCATTGTCTCGCTGTTCAAGGAGTGCCAGGAAGTTGGCAGCATTTTTATTTGCCCAGGGTGTGTTTAGTATCTCTAGCTCTTTAATATTGGCAAGTAGGTGATCGTACTGTCAGGTTATGATACTTGAGGGCAGCCTTGTTCCTTGGGTTGTTGCACAATAATAACTTTTCAGCTTTTTGCTACTTGCTATCGTTTGGGGGTTCAGATGCTCCTGAAGTTCATTTTCTGACTTGCATATGTGACATAGAATGAGAATGCTCAGTAACATACCTCCACAGGAGA
The DNA here is from genome assembly GCF_039906515.1 of Pseudorca crassidens. Lineage (NCBI taxonomy): Eukaryota > Metazoa > Chordata > Mammalia > Artiodactyla > Delphinidae > Pseudorca > Pseudorca crassidens. Next base: position 88,263,053 of record NC_090305.1, on the reverse strand, counting down.
CTCTCGTCTTAATAGTATACGTACAGAGATATTCTGTGTTTTGGTGGAAGTTACTCCGTTATAACCCTTGATGTGTGCTCCCTGCTGTGAAAGCATTCTAGAAACGGATGTCAACGAAGGGACATTCGTTCATTCCATACGTTTTCTAATTTCCAAAAATGTGCACCGTCAATATTTTTTCTTAATTGAACATTTTGTTGAACAGACGGGTGCTTTAATTATGGTGGTCTAAATTTACACACATTGCAGTGGTATTTTGCTACATTAATTACCTTACTTGTCAAGAGTAACAGGTAATTACTACATCAACTCACCCTCCTGCAGTACCTGGAAACATAACTTTATTTGAACAGATACAAGAAACCCGAGTATAGCCACGCCGCACCTCAGCTTGTGATAAAGGCTGGCCGTTCTCACAGTATTTTTTTATAATGGGGCGGGGGTGGGCGGGGGGCAGAGGTGAGCTGGCCCTTTTCCTTGTGTCTGTCCACCTAAGGTGGAAATCCAGAAACTACGTCATAGATTCAAAGAGTCTGGACTGGAAGGAACCTTTGGAATAATTGAATTCATTAAGCCTTCTCCGTACAGTGTGTTTCAGACAATGACTTTTCTAAGTCTGCACAATAAGTAAATTAGTGTCCAATCCAGAATTGGCACTGATTTCACCCCACCAGGCTGGTAAAAAGCTTAACGGATGTTAACGATTTTTAAAAAATAATTATAGAAAACTTCTCACCGATGGTTTGGCTGCCTTGTGCAAAGTATTTATCCTGTAGTCTGTTGAACTGCCAGGTACAACTCACATCGTTTGATTTCCTCCTCAGTGTATGGGTGTCAGCTGTTATGACAAGTTGTGTTAAAATTCTACTTTAACTTTTTTTTTTGGTAAAGGCGCAAACTTTTTTTTTGAATTTTTGAACTTCATTTTTTTATACAGCAGGTTCTTATTAGTTATCTGTTTTGTACATATTAGTATATACATGTCAATCCCAACCTCCCAGTTCATCCCACCACCACCCCCTCCAAGACGTGCACATTTTTGAGCCTGTAGGATGCCCCTAGCCAAATTATGCAGCATTACCTCTCTCGGTTGCCATGGCATAGAACAAAAGGACTGTGTTAGCTTGTAGGTGTGGCGCGGAATATACACAATGACATAATAGAGGCAGACTATCTTAAAAGGCTTTGTCCCCTTTTTAGTCAAACACCTGTGACAAAATTACGAACTGTGGTTAACATATACCACTTACAAGTGGTTTTTCAGAGTCGACCAGGGTAGGGGAGCTCAGCTTGCAAAGAACTTTCTTTCCCTTTGCACCTGGCAGGAGGAATGGGGTGACATTAGAAAGAAGTTCAAGACGTCTAGGGGTTATGGACCCAGCCTTGCAGAAATGATATGGGATGGCTTGTAGAGGACAGGGCAGGCCTCTTGGGGGTGCTTTGAGATGTACGGCCAAGGATCTCCCCAGCCCTGGACCCACTTCAGTTTCTCAAGCCTGAAATCGTGGCACAGATGCTTCGTTCCTGTAACTGTAGTCTTATCGCACGCCGTTACACATCACTCTGGGCTCTGGAACTCGTGATATTATAGCTCACAGTTATTGGCTTTTCCTTGGGTTTTTTTTTTAAATTAACAGACAGAATACGATAATTAATGTAGTCATTCCTGCGTGCGACAAATATCTCTTGAGTGTCTGCCGTATGACAGTCATTGTGCTTTGTGTGAGGGTTGCAGAGAGGGGAAGGCAGCCCAACAGACCCTCGCTCTCACAGACTTTGCCTTTGAGTAGAGGGAGGCAGAGAGAGTCAATAATGGAATGAAGGAGCAATGTAGTGACATAGAATAAAAATACATGAAGGAAACGGTATACGGCCCATACCTTGACAGGGTCACTTAGATGGTCTGATCAGGGAAGGCAGCATGGAAGAGATGGTTTTTTGTTTTGTTTTGTTTTGTTTTTTTCATAGTTTTAGGACTAGGAGTTTTCAGAATCGAGATGGTTTTTGATTTAAGGTCTAAAGGTTAAAAATGATCTCCATATACAAAGAGCTGTAGGAAGAACTTTCTAGGCAGAGAGAATGATGAGGCCTAAGCCTCAGAGTTAGTGAGAGTATGGTGTGGGAACAGAAGGTCATTCGCAGGAATAAGGGTGGGTGGGTGAGGATGGTACGGGAGAGGTTGGAGCTGGGCCCTACGTGACATGGCAAAGGGCTGGGTCTTCTTTTCAGACTGATGCCAAGCCCTCGAAGGCAGCCACTTCTGATTCAGAGGTCAGAACAAACCACGTGGTCGGCTGCTGGGGACAGGATTGCAGAACTTCAGGTATTTTCCTGAGAGTAGACTTCCTTGGGAGAGAGGCTAAGGTCTGAGTCCCCAGAGGTTGGGCAAGGAACCCAGAAAGAGTCCCCACCCGATACAGACTCGGCTGGTCCTGGTTAGGAGAAGACCATCTTCCACCTGGGCATCGAGATGTGCAGGGACAGGCAGGTTGGAAGCAGAGGACTTCGGGGCACAGTCCTCCAAGCAGCTGCAGCACCATCATCACCTGGAGACAGAAATGTAAAATTTCTGGCCTTACCGCAGCCTTACTGAATCAGAAACTCTGGGGTTAGGGCCCAGCAGTCCTGTTTTAATGAGCCTTCCAGGTGATTGTGTTGAGCCTGTGAGTTTGAAAACCCCTTTATGAGATACTAGTGCCGGAAAGGACTTTTCAGTTCTCCAAACTCACTGTTCTCAGTCTGCAGATGAGGGGACCCAGTTAAAAGCTACGGCTCAGTGCTGATGAGAAGCTGGGTCTCTCGACCCTATTCTAAGTGCTCTGTCCTCATGACTTTATGGATTTAAAGAATAAACAAAACCCACTTTGTTTTTGTTTTTTGTGGTTCTTTTTGAGGGATCATTCTGATATTTATAGAAAGGAGGAGACAAATGAATATTTAAGAAGGAATAGTGGTGCGGTCTGTGAACTGCCTCGTTTCTCTTGCTATTATTTTCTCAGAGAATTTAGAAAAGCAATTTTCGTGTGACTAACCCACTCTTTTCTCCCTGTCGGTGGAAGAAAAACAAGTGTTTTGTCTTAAGTTACACCGTTGAGACACTTAGCAGAGGGTAATGGCGTTCTTTTGTTTCTGTATTACTCAATGTATTTGGCCTCATTTTTGGTTTGGAAGTCCTGATACTCCCACGTTATATTTTTAAAGTCATTGTAGAAGACAGAAGACGGATTATTGTCAGGCCCAGTGTTTGTGTTTGTCTGTTTTGACCAAGAGAATCATAGAATTGCTCTCTTCACCCTCCACCCAGCCCCACCTCCCTGGCTAAGTTCTGCTCATCTTTTTAATGTCTTAGGCTTCCAGATCATTTCTAACATGCAGCCTTTTCTGACGTGTTGTGCTTAGGTCAAATCTGTGTGTTCATCTTTCCCACTTGCTTGTATTGTTGTTTCCTGCAGGCCTCGTGAGAACAGAGTCCTCATTTGTCATATATGACCTAGGGTAATTGCTGAAAAAGTTAACTGTCACGTGAATGCTTTCCCTCTTAATTGATTAGTCGTTTGTCACTCTATCAACAACCATTTATTGGAAGACATGGTGGCAGGTCTTTTCCGAAAGGGGATACACAGAATATCAAGACATGGTCCCATGGTGGAGACTAAGCCAGAAATAAGTAGGTATTCAAGGAAATCCTAATGAAGACTGTAATAAGGTGTAAAGTATATTAGTCAGGATGTGTTGTGCTAGCTGCTGTGACCAACAACCTGCAAATCTTGGTAGCTTAACATAATAAAGGTGTATGTCATGCTCCCTTCATGTCTGTATGTGCCCATGGAACCTCCTCCATCCTGGATTTGCCAAGAGAACTGGGGGTCTCCACGGTCTCGGGGGATGAAGAACAGGGAGCACAGTTGATTCTTTGGTCAGGCTTGGAAGTGGGGCACCTTGCTTCTGCTCCCATCCCATGGACCAGAAATCGGACACGTGGTCCCAACCTAAGAGTCAGGAAAATGGGGCAACATAATCGTCCTGTGTGCCCAGGAAGAGGAAGATGAAATGGCACTAGTTATTGTGTGATAGTCCCAAACAATACGTTACTCTGGTTTGGGCCACTGAGGTTAGATCACAATGAAGCACAGCGCCTTCTCTCTTCGCTAGCTGCTCGTCAGTAAACACCCTTTTTCCCCCAGAGATCAGAAGAGCGATAGTCCTCAGAGGGCCTTGATTTTTGCATGTCATGGGGAAGATGTCTTTCATTTCATTCCCAACTGAAAGCCCATCTTCCTCTGGGGTTAGGCAGGGTGATTAGTTGGTGAGCCAGCTGTGCCTTGCGTTTGTTCCCCTGTAAGATGGACTAGTCTACCCCGAGTGCGAGTGTGACCACACACAGATTGGCTTTCCCGTGGTGGGGCCTCGCTGCGTTCTGCAGTTGGCTCTCCCTTTCTCTTTTCCTCCTGGAGTTGACGAGTTTGGAGAAAAGAGTTTCCCGGTGGTGAGAACCAACAAAATCTCTCCCACTTGTCGTTGTTGTGGGCTTACAGACAACCCTTGGGCGAATGGTTATGTGTTAAGGAGAAAGCTGACGTTGCTTTTAAGGCTTAAGTTTTTTGTGTACTCAGCTCAGTTTATTTCTCTCCAGAAGATACCATGGGAAATTTTTCGTGGTACATTAAGTGGAGGAAAACATATTAATAAAGTGTTGATGATGCCTATTTTTTTGTTCTTCGAAAAAAGATGTTTCTTCCCCACTGTCTTCTTGACCACAGTGGTTCTCAAGAAGGAAGCTGGAATCTTCATCTAGTCCCCAGTCTTCCTTCCTCTATCCTTTTAGCTCAGTACAGAGGCACAGTGAGAAGCTGAGCAGGGCCAATGGAGACGTGTAGTTGAGCTGGAGGCTGGAGAGATCTCCAGTGGCCTTTTAAGGACCAAGTGCAGGTTTTGATCTCTTTCCCTGCGAGTACTGGGGAGCCACTGAAAGTATGCAAGCGGGGAGTGAGAGGTGAGTGCAGGGTGAATATGCGTGCATGTGTGTGTGTGTGTCTGTCTGAGACAGAGATTGACCGAGAGAAAGAAAACAGTGATGAATGATGACTGCCTTTGTCGTGTGCTTTTTGGCTGGTGGGGAAGAGCCCTCCACAGGAGAGAGTGAATGTGGAGACAGCGTAGCACCTTTTTCCTCGCTGACATGAGAGGTTTCCTCCCTCTTTCTGCCCAGAAGTTACTTGTCAATCGGGAGCTCACCATCCCCTCTTCAAAGCAAAGTAGTGCATTGGGGTAAATATTTACGAAATGGCAACCTTCCTTGATCAAGATGTATTTTGTGTTTAAGGAGCCAATGACTCAGAATTGTTTTAAGTTATTGAAAGACAGAGTTATTGTGTGCCATCACGTAAAAAGGAAAGAGGAGAGAAAGTGCAGTTTTTGAATCAGGCAACTGATTTACAGCTATAATCTACAAGCGATCAAATGCTTTCAGCAAAATTGTTTTGGGTTTTTTTTTGAAGGCTTAAAGTATAAAAATTTAATTTATTTACAGAATCTCATTAGAGGACTTTTTAAAAGTAAGGTGAACTCTTCAGTTGCTTCGAGGAATGTTAATTGAGTGCGTGAGATGCTATAACACCATGTTTGGGAAATGAGAGATGACACGAATCTCTGCTCTCAAGACACTCCTGTTCTGAGAAAGAGGCAATCAAAAGCCATTAATAAATGAGTGTCAATAAATGTACAGCGAATGTCTTCTTCTTTTTGAAGTTCAGATAGCTTTTTCATATTCTATAACTGATATTTGAGAAATTGCTTTGTTTTAGAGAATCAAAAATACGAAAAAACTGTAAAGAAAATAGCAGCTAATCTCATGTCCTCCAAGGCAAACTCTCTGTCCATTTTCTTTTCTTTTTTTGATGCATATGTTTAAGAGTGTACTTTAGCTATGATTTTTCTGTCTTATTTCATGGCCCATCATAACAAGCGTCTGTACGCATTTCCCTGTTCCTGGAGTTATTTTTAATGGCTACAAAATATTCTTTTGTCAGACTGGGCTATCGTTGACTTGCTTTTTTTCTGTTGGGAGTGACATTTTAGGTAAAACAAATTCATACAATTTATCCATTTTATGTCTCAAACCATCCTGTGTACTTCACTGTTGTAATAAAACATGAATGGGGAACTGAGATTTTTTTAAAAAAAGCATTTCTCTGTCTGTATTACGTCTGTGAGCTTTACCACCCGCCCAAAAAAAGTGAACTAAAACCTTGTTACAACAACTTTACATTCTTGGGAGAATGACGGGAGAATATATTTGATGCGTTTCTTCTGGCATATTCTATCTTCGGACACATAGCTCCCACTCTGGAATTGGTTGATAAAGAGCGTCCTCCAAATCCAGGAAAGCTGTTTGGTTCTAATGTGGGGAGACTTTGTACTTGATTTTGAAACTTCTAGAGGTTGTCATTTTTTTGCTTCTAGCATTCACTCCTCCAGTGACATTTTAAATCTACAAATTATTTATTTTGCTTTACTTTTTTTTTAAAGAAGTATTTATTATAAGGTGACTTTAAGGTGGCTGTTGCCTCCATTACCTTAAGACAGGGACTTGATTGTGCTGGCTGAGAAAAACCATCAGCTTTTTCTTTTCGTTACAGTGATACTATTTCCCATTATTTAACACATGAGAAATCATAATGTGTTATGTGTCAGTATGTAAAACCCCCAGTCAATTTTCTAAGGCAGAAGGTAGCAAATGATGGTGGTGATCATTTTGTAACATATAAAAATACCGAATCACTATATTGTTGTGCACCCGAAACTAATATAAGAAGTCAATTATACTTCCGAAAAATGGGGGGAGGGATGAAATTTAAAAAAAAAAAGAGTTGGCAACTTATGGCCCTGGGGCCAAATCCAGCTCACTACCTGTTTTTGTAAATAAAGTTTTATCAGAACACAGAACCCATTTGTTTATTTACCCCCTTTAGTTGCTCTCCTGCTGCAGTGGCAGAGTGGCATAGTTGCCACAGAGAACTTACAGCTGCGAAAGCTGCAGCATCTAAAATATTCACCGTCTGGCCGTTTACAGAAAAAGGTTGCCAACCCTTGTTCTAAAATATGACCAAAGTATAGTAAAATGCCTTATATATAGTTAACAACCATTGCATTAAGAATGTAAAAATGTCTAAAACATTGATTTCTCAACAATTAATATGCTCTCAACATGCATTTTTTTTTGAAATGTGGCTTTTTTTTTTCTTTCTTTTTTATCACCAAGAACATCTGCGACACATCCCCTTTGTTGCTGGCTTTTCAAAACCTCTACAGAAGTTTCTGACATTCTACCGATTGTATTGTAACTTGACACTTTCTCCTCATGCTTTTAATTGAAAATGTTGTGTTACATTTTAGAGCATGTCATGGACTTTTCTCTTTTATAAGCAACAAGCAAAAACGTTTGACTTAGAAATAAGCATTTCCTGCAAAATGTGGGTATTAAAAGCCAAGAGGCAGTCAACTAAGAAAATGTCCACTGGATCTACATTCCCTGGCGTTGGTTCGTATTTGACTTCTTAGAGGCTCAGTGTTGCCATCCGTAAAATGGAAATCGGACCGCCTCACAGGGCCACGTGAAGATAAAGCAAGGAAAGATACACCTGACATGTTTTGGGAACACATTAGCTGCCTGCTTCCTTTCTTCTTTCTACCCTTAGGTTAATTAGAGGAGCAAACAATCACAACTATAACGTATCTTCAGGGATGTTTCCAAATTTGCAAATTTATGTGTGGTGTTTCCGAAATTCAAGTATACGTTTGGAACCGGGTGGAAATTAGAAAGGTCTGTGTATTCGGGTAAGAGATACAAACTGGCGAATGTAATAAGCGTTCCTGAGTCTCAGAGGCTTAACATAGTGCAGGTATACTTGTGAGGCACCTCCGTCTGCTGGCTGGTGGGGAACAAGTATGGTGGTCTGCTCCATGTGGTATTTCAGAGACCTTGGCTTATTCCCCCCAGTGACTCCACCATCTTGTAGGACTTGGAGTTCTGCCCTGGACCTCTGGGCTCACAACCAAGGGAAGAGAGAGGGCATTAGGGATGGGTCAGAGGCTCCTGGGTCAGGATGAAAGTAACATAGCAACTTCCATCTGTTTGGCCGTAACTCAGCGGCAAGGACCCACCTAACTGGAAATACATCCCAGCTGTGTACGCCCAGGAAGAAGGAAGAGATCTGATGAACATTCAGTGAGTCTCTGCCACAGACTGACCACATCTTCTTGGGTTATTATGGAGGATACATGCTTCCCAGGCATAAAAGGCGCAAAGATGCCAGTAATCTGAGAACCTGTCTTCAACAGTTACCCACGTAAATAACATTTGGAGACAGTAATGCTGGGTAGACACAGTTAATCTGTATACGTGTTTAAATATATTTTAAAAATTAGCCTGTGATCTGAATCTGCTTCCCACATGTTGTGTGCCATTTACATACTTTGGCATTCTAAAATCACAGCTCTATCACAGAGTAAGTTTAGAGATAGATACTTAAGAACTGTTGCATTCAGTGACATTTTCATTACCAAAGTGGTCTACGTGGACTCAGATTTATTTTGCCACCGTATAAAAGCAGAAGTCATACACAGTATCGAGTGGAATTTTTATCCACGAGGGCAGATAGGACATTTGTTGAAATACTGCCGTTGTTATTTGATTCCAAGTGCACATCTTACAATGAACCATATCAGGACCATTTTCAATTTTTTAATACCTCTCATGGATCTAAGCACACCTTTTTTAAGTTATTCATTTTAAATTATGATTATATGAATATTTTAGGATTATAATCACCATTAAATGAAGGACAAAATTTATCATACCAAAATAGAAATTTAACTTAAAGTAGAAAGAACTTGATTGCAAGGTTTAGCAGACTAGAAACAAGACGTAAAGAGGATATTAAAGAACATTTTTCAAAAGACCCTCAGTAGTACAGGTTTACAATAGATTTGGAAAAAACACAGTTGCATTCAGTGATGTTTGTGAAGATCATATCTGAGACAGTCTCATCAAAGATCAAACTTCTGTAAGATTGAAAAAGCACACTAAAGCAAACAAACCTTTTGGTCATTCCATGGAAAAACTAACTTCAAAAGAAATCTTCATTCAGTACCATAAAGTTGGTGAAGTGTATTTGAGATAGAAGTTGCTCTTGACCTGAAGGTGATCCTGTGGCTTTTTGGTCAAGAGTCAAGATTGTATATGGCCATAGGTGATTAAAAATATCCCTTTCACTTTTTCTTGGTATTCACGGCATTTCCTACTACCTGTCACTTTGTCCCTGACGAAATTTGAGACTGAAAACGAGTCGACAAGGATGGTTTTCCAATCAGTTCCTCATTTTTTCTCGGGTACTCCTTTGTTATATTCAAGTTCAGATTTACCATTCATGAGCCACATTTTAATCAGTGACCATATCCGACAAATGGAAGCTAAGCGCTGGTTAGTATGTTGAAAATAAACACGAGGGCTCTCATTAATGTCGCTGTCTGAATAATTAGTTGAGCATCGTGTACCGAGCAGCGGCGAAGGCAAGCTGGCTTTTCACTGGAACGACAGGCTGACAGCCACGTCCTGGAGTGTGGTCATTAGTGTGTCCCACCATCAATGTCATGTTACTGTGTCAAATTAGTTAGTGTCCCCTTAGGAGAGATGCCGGACCTACGAATTATCCTCCCACATCCCTGGAAACCGTGTTTGCGAAACCTGCGATCAAGTGTGGGCAAATTATTAACACGGCTCATAAATGAACTAGTTTACAGGCTTATAACATTTTACAAGTAGATAATAAAGGGTAGAAAAGTTTTCCAATTGCTTTGCCCTGATGTGAGGGCTGTGATCTGCCGACGTTTCCTGGAGGAGCCCACAGCTGATAGGTTTTCGAGAGGAGCGAGCATACACATGGAGTGTCAGAACGAATGTTTGGAAAATGTAGCCTCTGAAGGGAAGCCAGTGTAAATGCATTGGAAACAATATAATTAACGTGGTTATCTCATTGCTCTGAGAAGCCCGTGACAAGGGTCCTCTTTCTTGTGGCAGTTGCTCATTAATGAGGTCACCAATTAAGTCTGAACTTTGCCAACTGAAATTACCTGGAAAAATATTTCTGATGCATTCTTATTGTGCTCTTAAGCTGCCTTGTTGAAGGAGAATAACGCTAACACAGCACGTTAAAACTCATATGGGAATGACGATTCTTAGTCCGTAATGTATTTGACAAACAGTTTACACTCACGTCGATACCTGATACCTAGAAAACAGAGTGTGGACCCATCTGTCCTGAGTTTATCTCCTATCAAGAAAAGGCACCCACTGGGAGCACCACCACTTAACAGTCTGCTGAGCCCCAGTAGACAGACAGCCCACGTAGTTTCCGGAGATACACGACTATTCAAATCATAAAACTTCATACATCTCTTTTTTGGTTTCAACTTCTCTGTCTGATTAGATTAGAATACATGTGCATTCACGGAGTGTTCTTGAGTTTACTTTTGCAAGGGAACAGCACGCACACAGGGAAGAGGTCGTGCTTTTTGTTCGTCCTGTAGTTGCATTTCCCTACCTCACAGCGGGTCCCTTCTGACATCTTCAGGGCTGTACAGGTGTCATTATCATCTCAAGGATCTAAGCAGAAAAGGCCTGGCATGTAAAACCTTGCTACTGACTGCTGTTCACAAAAACCTGCTGAAACTGCTTGAGGATGAGCTGACTTGTCTGTCAGCAACTTCAACTTACTTGGCATTGTATTTGGTAAATACTCATAACCCAACTAAGCCGTGAAAGCGCATGGCCTCGGCACACACGAGCACATGCACAGGCTGACTGTTTGCAGGAGAGGCCTGTTTCACAGCCTCCTTCTGCATTTGAAATGCAATGGAGAAAGAACTGTAACCTTTGGGGAGTAAGATTTTGTGTTTGTCTGGCAGGTGAGATAGCTTGTCTTTTTTTTTTTTTTTTTAATAAGGTGATGATGTTTGTGTGTGTGTGCGTGTGTGTGTGTGTGCATATACGTTTGTGTGTGTATTTCCTCCGGTCGCTTGTACTGAATGCACTGAGACAGACTGAAGACCAAAACCCAAAGGAAAATCTTCACTGGGACTCAGGGATCATCTTACCCATATTGCTCAGAATGAGATAACATTGTAATTCCTAGAAGTTATCCTCAAAAATAAGAACTGTTGGAAGTTAAAGGAACCAAACTTCCTAAGTGAATGACAGTGGCTTCAAGAGTGGCAGTTTTACTTGACTCTGTAACATCTTTGTGCTGTAATTCTATAACGCTGAACTCAAATTACGAGCTACGTGGAATGCTGATTCTAGAAGGGAAAGGACAAAATAGGTACACAGATACGTGATTATATATTTAAAAGCACGGTGTCAATAAGGAAGACCTAAGGCTTAACGTGAATGTGTTACTTTTGAGGCAACACAGTTTGCCGCTTCTCTTAAGAACCTCTTCTGTTCTTTTTGCTTTCAGTGTCTCTCTGTGTGTTGCAGTCCTGTGGCATTATGCATGCCCCCAACCAGTGACCTCCAGACTTTTTATGGCTGTGAGACACGTTAAAAGTTCAGGGTGAGTGGCAAACAACACTTACATTGTGTACCGATTAAAAGTTGCCATCCACCTTTGCAGGTGACACGATACTGGATATAGTAATCCCTCAGAAGATAATGGAATGCCCCATTATCAAGCATGAGTTCCAAAGCCAGCAGGAATACGTTTATTGCCTTCCACGATAGCTTTATGGCTTTTCGGAGCAGGATTTGTAACTTGCATCATATCTGTGGAAGGGTGATCTAATGAAGGGTTGGTAAACTTTGTCTCTAAAGGGCCAGATGGTAAATATTATTAACCTCATGGACCATAGAGTCTCTTTTGTAACTAGTCAACTCTGCTGATGTAGCGCAAAAGTAGCCACAGACTATAGGTAAACAAATGGGCGTGACTGCATCCAATAAAACTTCAGTTGCAGAAACAGGTCGTGGGCCATACTTGGCCTAAAGGCCGTAGTTTGTGGGCCCTGATCTAATGCATCAAAGGGGAACAGATGACCTGGAATCAGGATACCTCACCAGGTAGCAGTCCCTCTGTTATTGAGCAAACCATTTATCAAGAAGAAATGGGAATAAAAAAAATAATGCCCTTTCTACTGAGGTAGGAGTAGGCTGTATTTGTAAGGATGAAAGAAGATATAATGTACAGGAAAGCACTTTGAAAATTTCGAAACTCCTTACAAATGTAACGGATGCCATATACCATTATTATGGTTCACCTAGTGGAATATACCTCCTTCACCCTTTTAATCACATTGGGTTTTCATGAGCTAAATGAGTGTGAGGGAAAGCTCTTTTATTTTCTAAGTCATGTGGTTTGGCTGTATGTTCCTTCTATTTTATAGTTGATGGACAAGCTGTTGAAATGCCTCTTTGGTATCAAATACGGATGAAGGGCTATGCGGATGGATTATGGCAGGCTAAAGATCAAATGCCGATACAGAGCCATTAAATTTCCTTGAATCATCAGATTCTGAGAGTGTTTTCAGATCTTCCACCTTTAAAATAGGCCCTAATAAATAATAATGCTTTGGATGTCTACAAGTATGTTTGAAATTCACAAGCCTTGCATGTCAAAACATAGAGACAGGTTCAGCAAATATGCTTCCCTGGACTAGTGGTACTAATTAAGGAAAGTCATACTTAAACAAACAGCTTGGTGACTAGAGGGGTAATCAGAATCTCCATTCATGAATTCCTAGTTTTTTTTTTTGTTTTCTGACAAAAAATAGTAGGCTAGTCTTTAGATATGTTTTCATGTCTTTCTATCATTTAAGAATTGTTTTCCAGTAACAGAGATGCACCTATGTGAGGGTAAAAAAGTTAGTTGTGTGTTCTCTCATAAAAGATGTCTGGGGGAGAGCAATTTGCGCTTTCTGTCTTTATGCTCTGCTTGCCTGTTTAGGTGTTGCTTCATTTCCATGGTCACATGATGGCTGCTGGCGCTCCAGCCACTGCTTCTACATCCTGAAAGGAAGAGGCAAGAGTACGAGGAACAAAAAGAGTACTCCTCCCAGCTGAGGAAGTCCTCTTTAAAGAACTTGCCCTGAAGTCTTGCTCAGTGGCTTCTATTTACATCCTTTTATCCACCTCTAATATAAGGGCATCTGGGAACTGGATCCTTAGACTTGAGAAATGTGTTGTCCCAGATAAATTCCAGGTTCTAGTAGTAATGAAGAAAAGGTGTGTGGTCGTTAAGTAGCAATCGTGGTTGCTTATATGAAATCATGCTCTCAGTTTTTCTTCCATATCTAATTTTTATTTATTTTGATGAATGCCTTCTTTCTTTGATTGATTTGTGTGTCTAATGTCTTATTTGAATTTTACATGTTTGCATTTCAGCTTATTCAATTCTCAGCAGAGATACGTATCTCAGTAAATATTTTAGGACCATAATATTCTTACTAGAAGTGGCACGGCAAATCTGAGAAAGAAATTTCTGTCTCATGAGCCCCATCAACCAAAATTTAAACTCCCAGGGCTTCCCTGGTGGCGCAATGGTTGGGAGTCCACCTGCCGGTGCAGGGGACACGGGTTCGAGCCCCGGTCCGGGAGGATCCCACATGCTGTGGAGAGGCTGGGCCCGTGTGCCACAGCTGCTGAGCCTGAGCTCTGCAGCCTTCGAGCCACGGCTACTGAGGCCCGCATGCCTGGAGCCCGTGCTCTGCGGCAGGAGGGGCCGCCGCAGTGAGGAGCCCGCGCACAGCGACAAGGACCCAGTGCAGCCATAAATTAATTAATTAATTAATTTTTTAAAAAATTTCAACTCCCAAATTTTCGAATGGATTCTCTCTCCTCTGGATGGGAGATTTTGTTAAAGCCTTAGTCCTAGCATGAGGTCCTAGGACATACAGGCCTGCACCCAACTGTGTTGTTCCCAGTATGTGTGAGGGCTGCCACTGATGGCTTTGAGCTATCCCTCAGAGACTGGACAGTGCTGCCTACTCTGCAGCTCTGCTTTGCTCTTCCCCATGTGTCTGCTGAAAGCTTACTCTGGAGGGTGGAGGAGACAAGTAAGCCACTCCTGTCCAGTTTCCCTATTCCAGATTGGCCTGTACTTTATTCTCGGGAAAATTACCATCCCACGGAAGAGACTTCCCTTTCCTTCATAATATAGTCTCTGCCTATACGAGCCTGTGATAGATGCTCATGAAACACGGTAGCTGATGCGTTCACAGACATTTCTTGGATGCCTGCTGTAGCTGTAGGATAGCAATGTGGGTAAGAGTGTCTGCACTGAAGTTAAATCAGCCTAGGTTCACATTCCACCATTTCCATTTACTGGTTGAGTGCCCCTGCGTCAGTTACTTAACCTTTCTGGGCCATGACCTCCTCATCTGGGAAATGGGGATACAAATAGGAGCTGGATTCCTATAAAGAATTACTGAGATGATGGTTGTAAAGAGCGCAGCACAGTTCCTGGTAGGTAATAAATGCCAGCATTGTGCCATGCGCCCTGGGTGATGTGCTGGAAATCCCAGTCTGAGGAGTTTTTGCCGTCCTCTGGCTGGTCCGCTGGCCATTACTGTACTGGTAGACAATGTATATTTCACAATCCATTGCTTCTCGCCTGGTATTCTGTTGGAAGTTTAAGTAAAGCCCTGGGAGGTGGCTTTGATGCCCGTCTCCAAGGACTCTGCAGCCACGTATACAGCTGGACAGCCCGGCTAACGGAACTTAGATCTCTGGGTCCCATTTTGACGCTTTCCCCTGAGAGGCAATCAGTTCGTTCTTTATTCCGTTTTTTGACTTACTCAGACGATGGGCCTGCCCAGCAAGCAGAATTCACTAACTGCTTTCACGTTGGTATTGCTGATGATAATCTGAAAGTCAGTAGGGTTTCACTCATGCAGGCTGGTGCTCCATGAGGTCGGTCTTGCCCGGCCTCATCCCGGTCCCCGCCTTTGTGCTGAGTCTGCAAAGCAGCCCCTGGTCCCCACACGTCTTCTTGGGACTGGCCCTCAAAGAACAGTGTCGTATGCACAGAGAAGCTGCCGCATGACTGTGGCAGAGATCATCAGCTGTGCCCGTGGACGGCCCAGTTGGCCACGTGTCCCAGAGATTGAGAAGCGTTGGCGACCACTCGACCATGGCTGTCTGTTGATTACTTGACTCTGTGGAAGTAGTGGCTTGTAGGAGTGGCTCTTACTTTTTCAGGAGACTCTTGGAAACTAACTTTTTCCTCTGTGGTTTCAAGTATTTTATTTAGACACTGTTCCTGTGCTCAGTTGCCTTAAAATCTTCCTCGCCCCTGGACCATGCGATTCTCTGTCTGGAACAATTTTTGTGCTTCACAGAGCTAACCCCTTCTCATCCTTCATTATTCAGTTCAAATATCACCTTCTTGGGGTGGGCTTCCCTGACTACCCCCATTAAAGGTGATTTCCCTCTTCCCCCTTCTCACTGTCAGCCACCCAAGCCTCTTGTCTGTTTCAACTTACTACAGCTCTGTCACCTTCTGAATATACCTGTTAACCAGGTAATAAGCAAGGGGCAGATCTGTCTGCATCAGTGTTGCTTCTTCATGGCTGACAGTGCCCAGTGAATAGTAGGCAGGCTGTCAGTCAGTATTTGTCGAAGCAGTCAGAGGACATTTGGAATTTCCCTGTGAATTTCTATATTTCATGGTACTAAGAGGACTGCATCTCGGTGAGAGAGTAAGAAAAGAAATGAAACCACGCACGTCACCTTTATTATAGGAATAGAATCCTGCCCTTGGGTTTTCTCTGGAAAGCTTCCTCTCTACCTTGTACAAGTCTTTGATACTCTGTGTGTCCCATCCGGAAAGGGTTATACATCATCACCTTCCCCATGAAGACAGAATCATTTGCCTTTTGGTTCTAAAGCTTATGGTGGGTGGTATAAGTTCATTAAGGGTGTTGGATTCCAAGCCCAAATCCCAGCACTCTCATTCCCTGGCTCTTTGTTCTTGGACAAATTACTTCCTCTCTTTGGTCCTCAGTTTACTTACCTGAGGCAGGGGAAATAGCATGACCTAATAAATAAGCTCGTAGTGTTCGTGCAAGGGTTAAATGAGATGCTATGTGTACAGTGCTTTGCACAGGATCTGGAACAGAGTAACGATGCTGTTGATTCAGGAAGATCAACAGAAGGGTATTGGGAACCACACTGACAAAACTCATAACGTCCTTTCTTGTGATCTTCATTTTAAAGGGGATAAAGATGGTGAAGAACCTGGATTCCCTATTAGATTCGCTCATTTCATGCACTGAATTACCTTTAAAAAGTGGAAAATGAGCGAGCAGTGGGATGACCTGTTTTATATTTGTTGTTAGCATGTCGACTGTTGGATGTGAGGGATCTGTTTCAGATAAGGCCAGTGATAAACCTCAAATGCTGGGATGGCTCAGTGTTTGGAGCCCAACCCACATGCAGAAACACCTTTGGAATTTGGAGTTGAAGGTCCTGCACTGTCCTTACGCTGCCTGGCTGGGGAGATGTTTCATCCTTAAGTAATCAGAGCTCATTTGATCTCCTGCCTCACAATAGACCATGTCTTAAGTTGCCTGGAAATTCTAATTTTAAAAAAATTGGGGACTTCCTGGTGGTCCAGTGGTTAGGACTTTGCACTGCCAATGCAGGGGGCCCGAGTTCCATCCCTGGTCAAAGAACTAGATTCTGCATGCATGCCACAACTAAAAAAAAAAGAAGATCCCACAGGTGGCAACAAAGATCCTGCGTGTCACAACTGAAGACCCAGCGTGGCCAAATAAATAAATAAATAAATATTTTTAAAAAAAATTGTACCCTTGATGTGTTGGTCCTGAAAATTTACATATCTCTTTTTTGAAAGGAAATTCAAGTCTGTATGGATTGAACGGAGGTAGATGTAAATATCTTTCATTGTGAGCTTTTATTTCTTTCACCTGCTTAAGGTAGAGGGTCTGTTCTGGTTGCTATGTTGTGTTAGTTGGGGCCTGGTTGAACTGTGCTGTTTGTTGTGCATTTGCTGTGTGAAAGCCCAAGCACAGAGAGGGATTTGTCTCTCTCTCTATCCCACAGCTTTTGGTGGTAAAAGATGAACTATATCAAGTCACATACTCTCATTGACATGATTTATGGAAGAGCTAGTGTTATCTAAGAAATTTAAAGCGCTGATAGGGGCTTCCCTGATGGCGCAGTGGTTAAGAATCTGCCTGCCAATGCAGGGGACACGGGTTGGAGCCCTGGCTCGGGAAGATCCCTCATGCCGCAGAGCAATTAAGCCCGTGCGCCACAACTACTGAGCCTGCACTCTAGAGCCCGCACACCACAGCTACTGAAGCCCGCGCGCCTAGAGCCCGTGTTCCACAAGAGAAGCCACCGCAATCAGAAGCCTGCGCACCGCATCGTAAGAGTAGACCCCGCTCACCGCAACTAGAGAAAGCCCGTGCGCAGCAACGAAGACCCAACACAGCCAAAAATAAATAAAGTAATTAATTAAAAAAGAAAAGCCATTAATTTTTGTTGATTTATAATTTGTCCCTCTCAGCTTAATAAAAATAAAAGAGCATGAGTAAAATACAGTTTAGGGCATCACATTTGGTTCCTAATATCCTTTTTAGAAGCAAAAAAGCTAAAGTTCAATGAGCAGGAGTTAAGTGAAGCAAACGATTCAGGAAAAACCTTTATTAGACTCATAACAGCCCTTGGAGTGGCAAAGACCCAGCTTTTCTTCCATCTATAAAAAACATGCAACACCCTTGTCTCCAAATACCATTTCAGAAACGAAAACAATAATCACGAAAGGGGAAACAGATCCGTGTAATGCGAGACTTGATTCGTGTCGTTTACACGGGAAGCCTGACAACCTGGATCACCACCCATGCAGCCGTCTTCTCAGTATCCTGATGCCTGAGCATCAGCAGGAAAGATTAGGAGCGTTCCAAGGGGTTTTCTCTGATGTTTTGAAATGTTGCTGCCTTCAGTGTGCCTCTCAGGGCCAGGTGAGTCTGGTTATGATGTGCTGGGGCTCGAATCTCACATTGCCGCTTCTTATGGACCGTCAGTCAACCTTTATTTACCCTGGATGTTCACATCAAGAGAGGCCGTCTTTGTCCATATCTGCCCCAGATCATTTGTTACTGGTGACACAAATCTATTCCTTCACTTCCAGCCCACTTCTTAAACATGATAATTTTTTTTAATTCTACTAGAATAAAGCATGCATATGGTTTTCTATAGTTGTATATGCCTAGAAGAACTTGCATTTCATGTTATCACCAATCCTTGTGTGTGTAGTTTCCCCCTTCTCCCTTACAAGTAATGAGAGAGAAGAGTAGAATTTTTAAAACTCATGCAAAACCTAATCCTGAGAAATTCCAAAAACCAGTGCTGAAGAGAAACAGTCTAGTTGTGAAAAGTCTTCCCTGTAATAGCTGCCTTTAGTGGGAGTTTACATATTAGCTCACAAAACTCTATGAGATGGGTATGATTCTAAAAAGTCCATTTTACAGGTGAGGAAACTGAGGCCTAGTGAGGTGAAATGATTCCCTCAAACTTCTCTGCTCATTAGAAGTAGAGCTGGGATTCAAACCCAACCACTCTTCCTCTGGTGCCATGGCTCCTAACCACCGCACCATATTGTTTTCACCATGTAAGCATCTTCCTAGGGTGTTGATTTGCAAGCATGGTTTTGTTTGAACATACATTTTTCACTTTGGGGCTGCTTGTATGCTACGTGTTGAGACTTTATACTTCAGTGCCATGTAACCAGCTCTGTTTGTTCTTAGTAGCCTTTTTCAAATGCTTTAATTCTTTTTGCTAGTACAAGAGCTTTGGGAAATAAAAGTTAAGTCCCGATGTGATTCAGAACAAGGACAGCCACTTAATTGGCGTTCTTCGGTCTCTAGTTGGACGTGCCTTTTAAGACATTTTCTCTGGATCTTTGAGTCATTTTTCTCTGGTACATTATTCTAGTTAACCTCATCTCTGCAGCCCTCATTTTAGTTCATGTTAGCCTCTGACTACCCAAAGATTGAATTGTTCCACTCAATCACCTGTGTGAAAAAGTGTGGCAGGCGAGAGGGTCCCCTTCCCAAAGCAGCAGTCCTGTACCTGGGGCATTTTCCCAGCAAGCAGGTTTAGTTCTTGAGATGCATTCACCTGGAAGGCTTTTTATTTACCAAAGTGAAGATCTGGGTACTTACAGGTAACACTGGGTAGCAAAGTTAGAAGATCTTTGGTTCCTTGGTCAATAGAATTCCAGATTCATAAGCTGTATGCCAAGGACTTTGACGTTCAAAAATAACAGATAATAGGTTTTTAAAAAACATAGTAAAATGTTAGGTTTGAAAAAAATATAGAAAAGCCAGTCACAAAAGACCAACGAATAAGCAGTTTTTACTCCAGGGGTTGGAATTGTCTGCATGTCCTTGTTAACACAAACAGCAGACCATTTTTAATGTGTCTGTGCCTTCAGATACTGAGCCCACCATTTGTCAGGCCTCTTGGGTAACTTGGGACCAGTTTAGGCATAAAGAGGAATTCAGTGGCTCATGATGCTGGAAACTCGGCTGGTAGCATGAGCTTCAGGAGCATCTGGAGTGGGGGGTTCAGATCTCGCTGTTAAGTCTTGGTCTCAAGTCGCGCGCAGTGCTCTGTGCTGGATTCCTTCACGGAGTTGTTGACTGGTTTGTCGCAACATAACCCTTCATCACTCTGCTTTTGTAGCAACTCCAGCAGAAAGGAATCTTTGTTTATAAGTTCTAGCAGCTCTCACAGAATCTGGATCTTCCTGGTTCTGCGATTGGTCCCTTGTGTGCCATGTGCCTATCACTGAAACAGTTTCTGGGGTTGGAGCAAGGCTGGGTTGGCGGGGAGGTGTGAAGCAGTGGGTAGCCTGGCGTGGGTCACGTGCTCGTCTCAAGAGAGGTGAATGACCTTTGACCTGCGCAAGACAATGGAAAGTGGGTGAAAGGGGTGCTTGTTTCAGAAGAAAGGGACAGAATTTTCGGAAGGTAGAGTGCGCATATATATCCTATAAGGCACTGTACCTTTTTTTTTTTTTTTTTTTTGAAGCACAGGCACCTTTTAATTTTGCAGTAATTTCAAAGTTACAGAGAAGTTGCAAGAGTAGTCCAGGAACTCCCCAAAAGGATCCCTTTGCTTAGATTCAACGTTTTGCTCCTTGGCTTTATCATGTCTTATCGATCTACCTATGTAATACACATACACACATATGTCTATACTTATACGTAATTGTTTTCAAAACCATTTGAGAGTTGATTGCAGGTGTCATACCCTTTTATTCCTAAATAAATCAGCGTTTTTTTTCCCCTAGGAACAAGGACATTCTCTTACATAACCACAGTACAATGAGGTAATATTGATACAATATTAATAAAATATAGTCCGAACCTCAGTCCCTATTCAGATTTCATCCAGTTGTCCTGATCATGTCCTTTATAACTATTTTTTCCTGGTCCAGGATCCAGGATTGCTCAGAAAGGCACTGTACTTGATGCACAGTAAAGATATAGGATTACAGAGGTGGCAGGAACCTTTAAATATCATGTAGCCCAGCTCTCCAAGATTGAGTGTCATCTGAGATGTTCCCCATTAAGTTCTGTGCCTACTACTTGGACATCTCCAGTGACATTGACATCGATGAAGTGGGTTTTGCCTCAAAAATACTACCATGCCTCTGTCCTGAAGGAGCCTGGGCTTCATTCATTGCTGTACTCCTTCCATCTGTCCTTCTGTCCAGCCATCCGCCAACCATCTGTCACTGTCGTAGGTCCTAAAGCAAGGTCTTTGACTTCAACATACTTACATCTACAAGGTAGACAGAAAGGTCAATTATAATACAGTGCTAGAGAAGCTACAGAAATACTGATAGATTGTACACGTATATATGAGGTTGGGGAGGAGACATCGGAGGTGGGAGATGGGAAGCCCTCCCCGAAGCAGTGAGATCTGGCTGGGACCCTTAAGGATGAATAGGAGTTAGTTACCAAGTAGCCAAGGGAAAAATGATCAGATTGGTGGACTTACTGTCTCTTCTAGAATTAAACCCTACATTTGGACTTGGATTTGAATTACCTAGGGAAAACGGCTTATAAAATACCTTACTTAGCCCAGTTAAAATATACGTGTCTTTTAGGCCATACCAGTGATGTTAGTGATGGGAAATAGCTGCTGATGAAGGGTTTCTGTCCAGGCTAGCCACGTGGCATCTGTCAAGTTACCCTGATTGCCTTTCTCCTACTAAGTACATAACAAATGAGTGAATAAAGCTTCCATGGGTAAAGTTTTGGTGAGTTAAATTATAGAATTTCTAGTAACACTTCTCTAAGAATTTTGAAAGGATTGGACTTTGTTTGTTTTTTCATACATTCTTTTTTTTTTTTTTTAACATCTTTATTGGAGTATAATTGCTTTACAATGGTATGTTAGTTTCAGCTTCACAACAAAATGAATCAGTTATATATATACATATATTCCCATATCTCTTCCCGCTTGCGTCTCCCTCCCTCCCACCCTCCCTATCCCACCCCTCCAGGCGGTCACAAAGCACCAAGCTGATCTCCCTGTGCTATGCGGCTGCTTCCCACTAGCTATCTACCTTACGTTTGGTAGTGTATATATGTCCATGTCTCTTTATCACTTTGTCACCGTTTACCCTTCCCCCTCCCCATAGCCTCAAGTCCATTCTCTAGTAAGTCTGTGTCTTTATTCCTGTTTCACCCCTAGGTTTTTCATGACATTTTTTTTTTTTAATTCCATGTATATGTGTTAGCATACGGTATTTGTCTCTCTCTTTCTGACTTACTTCACTCTGTATGACAGACTCTAGGTCTATCCACCTCATTACAGATAGCTCAATTTCGTCTCTTTTTATGGCTGAGTAATATTCCATTGTATATATGTGCCACATCTTCTTTATCCATTCATCCGATGATGGACACTTAGGTTGTTTCCATCTCTGGGCTATTGTAAATAGAGCTGCAATGAACATTTTGGTACATGACTCTTTTTGAATTATGGTTTTCTCAGGGTATATGCCCAGCAGTGGGATTGCTGGGTCATATGGTAGTTCTATTTGTAGCTTTTTAAGGAACCTCCATACTGTTCTCCACAGTGGCTGTATCAATTTACATTCCCACCAACAGTGTAAGAGGGTTCCCTTTTCTCCACACCCTCTCCAGCATTTATTGTTTCTAGATTTTTTGATGATGGCCATTCTGACTGGTGTGAGATGATATCTCATTGTAGTTTTGATTTGCATTTCTCTAATGATTAGTGATGTTGAGCATTCTTTCATGTGTTTGTTGGCACTCTGTATATCTTCTTTGGAGAAATGTCTATTTAGGTCTTCTGCCCATTTTTGGATTGGGTTGTTTGTTTTTCTGTTATTAAGCTGCATGAGCTGCTTATAAATTTTGGAGTTCTTGTGGGTAAAAAAAAAAATATTCTGAACTTCAGTTTTTGAATGTTACCTGAAGATAAAAATAGTACCTTCCCAAGGGTTAGGGTTTATATGGAGAATAAACATATTGATCCGTATGAAACACCGATCATGATGGTGGCACCTAAGGAAGCACTTAATGGATGTTACTTACTATCAGAGGGTGTCCGTGATTTTTACCCCATAGGTTGTCAAAGGCTTAAAAAAGTAATTTATTGTATCAATGACTAATAACTAGTTGATCTAAAAATGTTTTTCCATATACCCTGAATGTAATATATTTTTTTATTTTCACATATTACTTCTATTATAAAAATTAAGGATATTAATGATGGGAAGATTTAGCAAAGAACTTTAACTCCACATGCTTTTAATGCTTCCCTGAATTAATAATTTTCATGTCCATCATATTTTCTCCTTGGCCCACAATTCATCCCATATTTGGATCTTGGCAAATGATGACTTGGTTAATTAGGCAGTCTGTTAACTCTGATTACTGAGTTATAACAGATCAGTGTAGAAGCATCAGTGTGCAATTTGGATTCAAATGCTCTTCATTTTATCAAAACAAATTTACATTTAGGGGTAAGTATGTTGAAATGCATTAGGGTAAAATGATGCATTTCATCAGGAAAATTTTAAAAGGAGAAAGAATTATTTCCTCCTACTAAGTTATTTTTTTATTATGACATTCGTCACATTATCTTTCACTAGGAATAGACTTAAAAGCTTGGAATTTTCTTTTAAAGCTTGAAAATTATAGCTGATTTAATCCCTCTATTATACAAAGAGGATGGATGCGTTGCATTTTTATTTAAGCATAATTTAGTATAGCGACACATGGTTATATTCCAGTTCTGACCACAGTGGCCTCTGATACTGGACTTACTTGTGGAAGTGAGTCTTGACTGTGTTGGGGGGTGGAATTAGTGGGTTACATTAAGGCTCGCTCTCTTTCACAGCTGAAGGGATTGGCAGTTATTAAATACGATTGGGCCTTTGTAGTCCTTTCTCTTCCTTGTTTAATGGCTCCTCATTCCTTAAGGGCAGTTGGAGTATCAAAACCTTGCTTGCCTACTCCATCTCCATCTCTGCCTGCCTTCCTTCTTAGCACAGAACGCTGAGCCTTGCGGAAAATGCACAAACAAGTAAACACAAGAATGATTCTCCAGATTCAGTGAACGCTGAAATTTGTGTTAGCTTCCCCTAACAGTTCTATGAGGTGTCAGTAGCATTCAGAAGACAGCACCTCACCCTTCTCTCCCTCCCTGCTTTCGCACACACCTACACGTGCACGTGCGCGCGCACACACTGAACTCCGTAACGGGTACCTAGGAGGTGCTGAATAGGTATTTGTTGAACACTGATTGGTGGAAAAGTTGAAACACTGACAGTCTCCCACCCCACGCTCCCAGGCTGCTCTTAGAGCCGGTCCAACAGTAGGGACCCTGTCCGATACTGCAACCGTGAGAGTAAGTGGGGCTGATGAAGTTAATATTTATTTTTTCAGTAAGCTTACTGGAGTCTGACCTTTCTGAATTGCTGTGTTCTAGTTCCATGGAAAATAGAGCTAGAGAGAGAAAATGTTTTTTACACTCAGTGAACTTAGTATCTTGTTGATTGGTCATATTGAGGTGACCATAGGTCAGAAATAGGAAACCCTAGTTCTTTAACTTGATTCAGTGAAAGCATCTAGTTTATGCAAAACTGGCTTTTTTAAGGCTAGAAGACCCTCTGACTTTGTAGGTAAAGCAGAACTTTGCTTAACTCAAAATGGAAGTTGGGTTTTTATGAATTTGATTATTTTCTCTTAATTGGGAACAGTTAGTAATAATTATAGGTGACGCTCATTTTGGAGGGACTTGTGGCTGGTTGTTCAAAGGTAAAGTGATGTTTTGAGCGCCAGTGTGACAGATTTGAATGACAGTCAGCCTGAATAATTCAGTTTCCCTACCTCCCCATTCCTTCCAAAAGAACGAACCAAATAAGGAATTTTTAAAAACCCAAACCATTCTGGAGTCTATGAATTTTTAGTCATTTTCAAAAGACGTAGTTTGACAGAGAGACATCCTCGGGGGCTTTTATGTGTGAGGTAAACCCACTGGAACATTAATTTCTTTCTTTTAATGGGGCTTCAGATACCTAAATAATACATGTATTATAATAATAAGTTGCCAATAGAGAGCCTTCTGGAAAGCAACTCCCTAAGGAATGAGATAAGAAGTGAAGTCCAGTTGTCTTGTTCTTTTGGCTGTGCCGTGTGGCACGTGGAATCTTAGTTCCCCTAGCAGGGATCGAACCCGTACCCGCTACACTGGAAGCGCGGAGTCTTAACCACTGGACCGCCAGGGAAGTCCCAGCTGTATTTTCAAGTGTCCCTTCAGACAGAACATTCTTACCCCACATCAGTGGCCCCCAAGAAGTCTTAATGGCAACGTCAGGGAACTTTCTCAATTAAGTGCTTCTTAAATAAATAGGTCTGTGGGCAGAAGTAAGCAGCCTTGTTGGAAGGTTGGGTACTATGACTCTGTGGTTTTATTAATTACATTTATTCTTTTAAAATGACCCTGGATGAAAACAACCACCCCTTCTGTGGTCATGGTTAGCAGATGTTTACCGTAATATTCTTTGCTCCGTGGGAAAAAAAAAAAAAAAAAAGCCTCTTCCACCCAACAAAAACAGCCACAGTTTGCTTGGCTCAATCAGAACTTTGGCGCTTGGGTCTTACTTTATATATCATGGCTCCAGTCACACAGCCTTTCCAAGTGTGAGGCTTAGGTCACTCCAGCATCTGCAGGAGCGCCTCACTCAAACAGTGATCTATTATGTGAGCGCTTAATTCTTATACTGTTTTTGGCGTCCACCCTTCCTCGTTGAAACCAATATCCTATATGCAAGGCTCTCTTTGTTTTTCTTGTAGGAGCATGCTGGCTCCTCCTTAATTTCAAAGCCTTTCACCTAGGTCTGATGGCCATTTTTGTGAGGATTTTGAGCGTAGAGATAAAGGCAAGGTTCGCCTACTCCATCTGAGAGTTTGGATTTTCCTGGGCTCTCTCTGAAATGAAAGGCATCTCCTTGTCTCATGTTTTTTTGTTTGAAAGGTGTCTTTTCTTATTGCATGTTGAGTGTGCTTAACCACCTCACTTCTCATATTTTTTTTTCTTGCCAATTCCTTTTTTTTTTTTTTTTTTTTTTACAAGCAGTAAGTGCTCATGAACCTTTAGATGGTCCCTGCCTACACCTGCCATTCATGGTTCTAACAGGTATTTCAGAAGCAGCCCCCTCATTTGTCCTGATTTCCGCTCTGAAGAATGCCTCTTGCTCTTCGGCAGTGCTGAAAGGAAATACAACAGCACAACTTTGCTTTTCTTGGGAAGCTCCTCCCTTTGGAATGGAGAACTCTGGGTGGCTCTTCTTATTTTGTCTCCATCGCCAAAATAAGCAGGGATCTTGCATAACACCAGGGTAGGAAAAAAGAAGTAATTTTAAGGGAAACGTACGTTCATGTCGAGAAAAAGGGAGTTAGAACGGGACAGAGGACAGTGGTCCACAGAGGTAAAGACATCTTTTCCATTCAGGTAGGAAACCAGGTTTTGATCATTCTGGTATAATTTATAAAATAACAAAAGTTGCTTCCTCCCATCCCCAAGTCTTTTCTTTGATCCAGTTAAAAATAAATCTTGAGATTAGAAAACCAAGGCTCATAGGTTACTTAATTGATGTATGTGGTAGTTGGAATAGATCAAGTCTTGTATTTGTGAAATTATTTTCCTACAATCTTAGTTAACCCTAAGTGATTCCCTTGGAGATGACTTGGTTTGAGACGCTTGCCCTAATCTGAACCCAGTGCCAAAGCTAGCCAAATAGGATTCTTGTTTGGTCTGACTTTAGGAACATGGAAGAGACATCTGAGCATTCAGATGAACCAAAGATGTCTACTCTAGCTGTTTGGCTGATTAGTGGACATATTATTTGTCCTTTTAAGTGATTCCAAATAATGTCTGTTGATAGAAACAGAGCAGACACTTCAGTGTTTCAGACTGTTTGTGGGTGGCAGGTTTTGAAAATGCAGCTAATTTGCAAAAAGAAGAAAGAGTAGGAAAAAAAAAAAAAAGCGAAAGAACCAAAAAAACAAAATCTTAAAAGTTTCAGTTTCATCCATTCTCAAGGTTTGAAAATTTCAAAGCTGGGGGAACATCGAGCAACGTTCTTTCGCCATTGTAAATTAAACACTCGTGTCCTTAAGATATAGCTGTGCAGGCGGTAGGGCCCAGGAGCATTGTGGGCACTGGCATATGTCAGCAGTGCCAAAGCCAGAGGGATTTTGGTTGGGCTCGCACAAACGGTTGACAGGAGCGTGGATAGCCCCCAGACTGGGGAACCTTGATCGTGCCTGGAACTGACTGTTTATATGTACACTTGTTTCTCACGTATACAAAAAGTGCCTCCAAACAAAAGCCAAGTCATGACCTAATAAAGAGCCCGCTTCTTAAAGAGCCCTACGTCCCGGAGTGCTGACACAGGTAGGCTTGGAAACTAGCGTGGTGGACCCAGGCTTGTGTTCAATCTGTTTGATTAAAATAAAAGTCTTATTAAGATTTAAAAACGTACATTAGAAAAAAATTCCAAACCTACCCCTCACCCCCGAAACAGGGAAGCAAAACCATTTAAAATAGATAATTCTTAGATGTTGGTTTAAGGTTCAGCTATTTTAATTCGTTAGTCCACTGCTTTTCCCCCCAAAGGTTTCAAAAAAAGGTTTTCAGTAGGACCTGAGCCATTTCACTGTTGGAAAAATGAAGTTTCAAAAAATCAGGATATGGGCACACACAAAAAGGAATTTGAGTTAGAGTTCCTTTTAAGCTTTCGAGAGTAGGCTATGTTCTGTTATTTTTCTAGTGTTTTTTGTCCTTTGAGTTTAGTCAAGCTATAAATGGTGGCAGATACCATCTCTATATTTGTGGGTAGTAAGAAAAGCTTCAAGGAATATGTCAGAGCAGAACTAGAAATCCCAGAAGTCTTGTTTAATAATTAGAATCTGAACATTTATCACATTTTTACTGTTTGTCAGCTACTACTGTAATATACCAGCACTAACTTACTAAATCCTTATGAATACTTTGAAATAGCTACTCTTACTACCTTCGTGTCTCAGATAAGTAAACTGCGGATCAAAGAGGTTAGCTGTGTTAAATTGCCTGGGGTTACGAAAAAAGTAAATGCAAGTAAATAAAGTCTAGAGTCTGGTTAACAGCAATGTACCAGTGCCATTTTCCTTGTTCTGATAATGTACTACAGCTATGTAAAAGGTCATCATTGGGGGAAGCTAGATGAAGGGTATATAGGACTCGGTGCTATATTTGCAACTTCCTGTAAGTCTGTAATTAATTAAAAATGAAATTTTTTTCAAAATGGCAGATTTTACACTTGAGTCAAGGTCTCTTTGCTTTTGAAATCCAGATTATTCACCGTTATGTCTTCATAGATCGTTTGACCAGCAAGAAGATGGCCTTTGCTCCACTACCTTTCTAGGTTAAGAGTTTCAGGTTACCCAGACCATTTTGTGTGGGCTCCCATAACTCAGTGTAGTTTTAGGAGCCAGAATTTATCCTTGACTTTCTTGCTTCCTTATCACATTCCTCCTTTCCCTCCCCCAATCCCAAAGTCATCCACTCTGATCTTGATAGAGACAGTGGAGATCATTTATCTTGTCATTGGAATCTTTCAGTAAATGCTTTGCTGAGGAGAGGTGGTCTGACACTTTTAATGAGTTTCAGAGTAGATTTGTAATTCCTGATGTGTACATGGAAATGCATATGGACATCTAGAAAGGAGTATGGCAATAGTAAGCCAAAAATTTACCAGCTTACAGCATGTAAATATCTTAAGCCATGGAAAACTTACATTCACAATGCTAATTATTTTTGCAGCTGAAAAACTACTAGAGTGAAATTCAGAAAACCGAAGTTTTAAAGCTATATCTTCTGCTAACTTGTTATGTGATCTCAGTTTCTTCATTTAGGAAATTAGAAGAGAATCATGTTCTACCAAAAACTTCCACATATAAGTAACTTTGTGACATTCTGTTTGACACAACTTCAAAGCTGTATCTTTACTGAGTTAAAAATGATTGCTGTGAAAGTTGCTTAGTCTTCTTTTTTCTTTTTCTTTTTAAAAGATTTTTTATGCAGCAGGTTCTTATTAGTTATCTATTGTTGCTTAGTCTTATGACTGGAGAATCAAGTTCCAGAATATATTGGTGGATTTAACCAATTGATTAACTCAAATAAGTATTTGAGATCTTTCTTCTTTTCTAACATAGGTGTTTACAGCTATAAATTTCCCTCTGAGCACTGCTTTACCTGTATCTTATAAGTTTCGGTATGGTATGTCATTACTTTCATTCATCTCCAAATATTTTCTAATTTATTTTGTGGTTTCTTTATTCCCATTGGTTATTTAGGCATATGTTGTTTAATTTCCACATTTGTGAGTTTTCTGAATTTCTTTTTATTACTGGTTTCCAATCCATTCTGTTGTAATTGGAGCACGTACTTTGTTTTATTTCAGTCCTTTGAAATTTATTGAGGTCTGTTTTATGGCCTAGCCTATGATTTGTCCTGGAGAATGTCCCATGTGTGCTTGAGAAGAGTGCATATTCTGTTGTTGCTGATGGGTGGGACTTTCTATAGATATCTGCTAGGTCTGTTTGATTCTTAGTGTTGTTCATGTCTTCTGTTTTCTTGTTGATCTTCTGCCTAGTTCTGTCCATTATTGTCAGTAGGGTATTGAAGTCTCCAACTACTAGTGTTGAATGGTCTGTTTCTCACTTCAGTTCTGTTAGGTTTTGCTTCATGTATTTCAGGACTCTGTTTTTAGGTGAAGACTTTCTTAAAAAGAGAGCATTCTTGTTGTGTCACCTGCTTTCAGGACTTCATTCAGTCTTAAGGTTTAAAAATTACACACACTGATGAAAAAGCTTAGTTTTATAATGGGGCAACTTTCTGACACTGATGGAGACATTTAGGCCACATTTACATTGGTAAAGAGAAGTGAAGGATGGATAGCTTTTTTATCCCATGCATTTTATTACTGTAGGCGACCAGTAGGGTCCAACTGAGGCCAAACCAACATTGTCTTGGATAGCAGGCTGATGGGGGCTTTGACTTACCCAGATGTAAATCAGTGTTGCATTTCTGTTTTTCACTTACTCTGTGTAGACATGGACTAACTCAATACAAACATGTTTCATGGCAAAAATATGCTTTTTTTTAGCAAAAAAGAATAAAATGCAATTTTCTCCTTGTTGCTAAACCTATGACTCTGTAGCTCTTTCTGTGTGTAGGTCACATGGCAAACTGCAGGTGCATCTGTCATACAGAAATTGCTTTTCCCCCCAAATACAGAAATGTGAAATAAACCAATTTGGGCACAAGTAGTGTATGCTAGATTTACTTAGTATCTATCACACAGCTCCCTGCACTCACTGTATTAGGACTAATCAAAGAGTTAGAACTGCCTAGTTTCGGCAGAAATGCATATACAGCTTCTACTCAGTCAGTGATACTACTGAGTGATTGTTTTTGCTAACAATATTATGGCCAAATATATAATTTTTTTCTTTTCAGGAGTACTATAAATTTGTTCTAGACATATGTCAGTGGGAAAGCAGGGGTGGGGTAATACTCACGTGTACACACATCCATACATTTAGACATAAATAGGTCATTTTCACTGAATAAAAGTTTCAAAAGTCATTTCTTTATTTCTTTACCCATTTTATTATCCTTATCCACATTTTGGTGTTTAATCCATGAGCGATGAAGTAGTTTAGTGGTGATTTTAAATTCCCTATGAACGAATATAGTTTTTCAGAAGAGATTTTGCATTTAAGTTAAAAACCATTTTCTTTTCCTGTCATCTCTGTGAATAGTCCTTAGAGTTGATTGTTAGTGGAGGAAACCATGTGGTTCTGTATCTGAACTTTCTCTGAGAAAGGAATTATTGTCTTTGTCATTTTGTTTCCACGTGTGACCTCCTTACCTGCTGGGTTTCCCAACAGCTGTCAGCTAACTACTCTAGCACCATACTGTTACCTGCTTCCTGGTTCACAAATATGAAGTAAACAGAAAATCTTGCTAATTTGAGCCCAGTAGGAACCTTAGCACTGTAATGAGGGACTGATTTTGAAAGCAGACAGACATAGCTCACAAGATTAGAGCCAAATTTTTAAATGATCTTAAATAACTAATTGAAAGTAAGAGTGGTACTTAAGAAAGAGGCGAGATACTGACACATGGAGGAATTAACAAACGGGAGAGAAGAATCCTCATGGAGTCTTAGTGATTATGCAGTCTTCCTTGGGTTGCCCCTGATGTTAATCTAAGTGTGGGAATGATAACGTACCTTAGAGGACAGGTTTGTGGTTGAAAGGCTCTTGATAGATTTTGACAAATTAAACAGTGGTAAAGATGTTTGGAAGTTATCCAGGTCCTTACTGTTATTTATGTCAGTGAACTAGAAATCAGTGGTTAATTTGCAGTTCTTGTAATTTTTATGATACTCCTGTTGTTGTAAATTTAGCCGTGTGAGGCATCAACTCAGCGGGATACATTTTATGTTGTCAGCTACCTTTTGACATCATAATAGATTTCAGTTGCCAAATCTTTCTCGATAGAATAAATGTAAAAGAGAGCTGCACAGAATATTTGGATCATATCCAGATACAAGTAAACGTGTGATGGACTTTCTGAGATTAAAAGGCTCAGATTGGAATGGAGGGGGAAGGAATGACACCCTGTTGATTTGGGGTTTTCTTCTTTTTCTTATTATTTGCCCTTAACCCATTCTAGATCATGTTCTAGTTACGCATCCTTTATCTTGGCTCAAAGCTAGCCTGCTCTTTGCTGTGTGGTCCCTTGTATGATAACCAAAGTATAATTTGAAGTTACTGATTTTCTGCACCTGTTAACTGTTAATGCCTCTTTGTGCCCTTTTTTTTGCACTGGATCACAGGTTCCACAGTCTTATATTTTTTTCCTCATTGTTTTAGCATCTGTTACATTATTTTAAAGAAAATATTTACATTCTCTCTGGATAATTAAAGACTCGATTGGAATCGTATTTCGTAGCTGGGATGTTTCTTTCCTCCCTCCCTTTTCTCTAGTTTATTCAGAATGCCTCCTTTATAATTATACTCTTCTATAGCACTGTCCCTTGAGCTGCTGACAACTCAGGAGGGTTGAGGATTGAGTTGAGAGGATTAGTGGACACCACTGCCTTTTAATACATTTGTTCTCTGAGAGTCTCTATTTTGACCTCGGAATTATTTCTTTTTCGGCTCTCTGCTCTATTATGTCACGTATTTTTGTAGATGTCACTTTGATCTCTGGGAATGTCTAGCCTCCCATTTCTCTGATGTCATTTGCTCTGCTTGAAAACTTGTTATGACGCTATTGGCCAGGCTGTCATTTTGCCCTTTCATACACCTCCTTCGAATCTCTTCAGAGGAACTTCCTCCTTCATCCTTACTGTGAGCTCAACAGTCCTACAGAGGTATGATGTCGTTGACCTAAGGATCTCCAGCCCGGTGGAAGGAGCGCTTCCTTGTCCTTCATCTGTGTAATTGGGTTATATATCTTAAGTGCCTTGTTTGGAGTGTCCATTTGGCAAGAACTCTACTACTGTATTTGGCCGTAGCCTTGCCTGCTCCTGATGTCTAATAAATGTTTAATGATAATTGAAATGATCAGTTCTCAATCCACAGTGGAGAAGAGCTTATTAACCTTTTCTAGGCACGACTACGTTGTCCTTGAGATGGACGTTTCTTGTATTGTGTACTAGCAACTTTAACTCAGATCCATTGCACTTGCAGGGTTCCTGCCCCTTAATGCCGTAAAATGATTTCACAGTATTCGTCTCTCTTCTGGAAGGTGTACACCCTTGGCCATTGCTTCAAAGAATAGCCAGTATTATTGTATTCAAGATAAATTCAAATAAATGCAATTGTGTAATGTATTGCGGGGGCATGCACTTTGAAAGTTTCATTATAAAGTAAAAAAAAAAACAATTACAGAAAACCACACGCACACACAAACTGATTCTGTACAGTGTGTTCTATTTTCTGCACTGTCTAAAAGGAAGCCACTGTCGACTGAGTATTTGAAATCTGACTAGGGATGACTGAGAAGCTAAATTTAAGTTATTTCATTTTAGTTAGTTTATACCGTAATAGCCACATGTGGCTAGTGGCTGCTGTATGGGACGTTTACATATATGTATATATTTATATGTCAGTTGTGTTATGGTGGATGTCTTTGTAACAACCATTCAAGTCAAGAAATCGAACTTTGCCAGCCACCCAGAAACCCCTCAAGTGCCTGATCCCACTCACAGCCCCTTCCAAGAGTGACCAGTACTTCTGTAGTAATTATTTCCCTTTGTTTCATTATTACTTTATTACCTACATGTGGATCCTTAGACATGGTAGTTTAGTATTGCCCATTAAAAAAAAATTATATGTCTTCTAAGTTTCTTAATTTACAAGTTTCCCCTCTGTTTCTTTCTTTTCTTTACACTTCTCCTTTTGGAGAACCCTGGCCGCATGAGCTGCAGAGGTTTCAAGAGCCTGGATTTGTATGATTGCATCCTCAGCTCACATGTTCCTTTGCCCTCTCTATTTCCTGCAAATTCGCAGTTGGGTCCAGAGGCTTCTGTTTGATCCCTTTGGCAAGACTCTTAAGTGATATTGTGTTCTTTCATTGAGGAGGGACATAATACTTTATTGTCTTCCTTTTTGTGATGTTAGTAGCCATTAATGCTCACTGGCTAGATCCATTAATTCCCTGGGAGTTGCAAAATGGTGATGTTCTAATTCCGCTGTTTATTAACTGGAATACTTTTGTAATTTTTCTGTTCAGCTACTCCTTGGTTACCCAATGGAAGCGTTCTTATAAGAGATACAGGAAAAATGCCTGTTTTTTCCCAATGTTTACCAGTTTTCAAGATAATGGATTAGTTCCGTATCCTCCTCTGAAAGCAACCAGTAAATTTTAATATGTTTCTGCATCATGTAAACGTTGGTTAGTTGGTTAGTTTGGTTGGTTAGTTTCAGTCCATTAAATTCCTTATTTTTTATTGAAGATCACATTGTCCATCTTTGATGATGGGACTTCTTTACATTGGCTCCTCGATCCTCCTGAGATGATCCTACTGGTCTTTCATTGCTTCTTTGCTTACCGCTCTGATGAGATGCTTCAGACTCACCTTGAACATTTCTTGCCTGAGGACTGACATAGGATATTTGCCCAAAAAAGCTTGGATTCTCTTAGTGGAAATTTGTGTTTCAAGACAATTATCATACTGCTAACTGTGCTTATTGTTGTTGGATTGCTCATTATGTCTAGGCCTCATGAATTCGACTGATTATTTCCACTTCATATTCATGATTAGAGGGCTTTTAGTTAGCTTCTTATCTGGTACATAGGTATGTATCTCCTTTCTACTATGGTGAGGATCCCAGTTCTTGGGAATATGGGAGCTGATAGAATTAAAATACTCCATAATTACTAATTTGCATATTTATCCACCTCATACGTGCAACAGTCTCAGAATAACAATGCTAATACTACAGTCTCCAATTATGATTACCAAGAAGTTAAACATCTTACTACATATACTATTACTAATCTTTATTATTTTTCAATGGCTTACTATGTCTGTCTTTTCAGAGCATATAGCCATTTATACTGTACTTTCCCTTTTTATCACATTTTAGTCTTAGCTCTATAAGTAAGTATATTCAGAGCTCAACACTAGTTCTTATGTTAATGTCTTTGATCATTTTGTCAAAAGCTCATTTTCTATTAGATTTCTCAGGAAGGGCTCCTGGGAAATACATTACCTGAATTTGGGCATTTTGGCGACAGTTTGCTGCTCCATTTAAATTTAAAAAGCAGTTTTTGCTGGCTGCAAAATTGTTGGTACATATTTTTTTTCTTTAAGTACCTTGGCTGTGTTACTCCGTTTTCTTCTGGCTTAAGTCTTAAGTCCAGAAATTTTACTAGACTCTGTCTTGGTGTTGATCATTTGGGTACAGTATGCTCAAGTATCCAGTGACCTCTTTCAACATCTAGTCCCAAGTTGTTTTTTTTTAATTTCAGGAAAGTTTCTTTGAATATAGTTTTAGGTATCTGGACAGGTCCCTTCCTTTTATTTCATTTTTAGGGATTCCTATTCTCCATATGTTGGATCTTCTTTACCTAACTTAAATATTTGACATTTTCTTTCTTTTGTCTTTATTTCTTCTTGATTTTTAATTTTCTCCTCGTTTTTTTTAACCTTCTAGCCTTTTAACTTTTTACTAACTTTTACTAACTAGCTGTTTACTAACTTTTAACTAACTTTTTAACTTTTTTTTTGTGTGTGTGGTATGTGGGCCTCTCACTGTTGTGGCCTCTCCCGTCGCGGAGCACAGGCTTCAGACACGCAGGCTCAGAGGCCATGGCTCACGGGCCCAGCCACTCCGTGGCATGTGGGATCTTCCTGGACTGGGGCACGAACCCGTGTCCCCTGCATCGGCAGGCAGACTCTCAACCACTGCACCACCAGGAAAGCCCCCTTCTAGCACTTTTAAGGCATTATTTGTTGTATTCATTTACTCTTGTGTCCTCTTAGTATATTCCTCATTATGCCAATGATGTTTTCTTTTTTCCTCAGGTCCATTCTTCCTTCCTTCATTTCTCAGTTTTTCTAATTCTGATTTATGTTATTCTTTCATGCCTTATTTCATATTCTTAATGTCTTCTAGCTCATTTTAAAATAATAGGTTACAGTTTGGGTCTGCTGTATGACATATCTTTCTGATGTGTGCTTTCATTTTCTGTAGGGTGTTATTCTTTTTCCCTTTTTCCCTCTTATAATTTTGTGTAGTGTTTGATCTGAAAACTTTTTCTGTTGCCCATTTTTATGTATAAGTTGTTTTTCTGAACTTTTGATAGGGAGGCTTGATTTAGATAGCTCTTCTAACTTCCTAGAGCTCCCTCTTCTTGTCTGCTTTCAACTGCTAGGCTACTGGCCTGCTTTTTAAAATATCTACACAATCTTCTCCTTCCCCACTTTTTTTGAACCTTCTCTTTCTTTCCTCTTGATTTTCTCTGTCCTTTTCAATTTTGATTCTTCTATTTCCAGCAGGTTTTCCTCATTGTGGGTCCTGTCCTGGAGTGGAGTCCTGGCAGATCAGTTTTGAGAGATTAACTGCACTAGACTACACCAGACTCTGCAGGGTTTCTTAATGTGAGCCCTGTGTACTGTGTCTTTTTTAGAATGGGAAAAATTCCTCCCAGGTTCATCTGCTGTTTTAAATTGATTCATCACACTTTTTCATTTAATACTTACTGAAATTTGGGGAGTTTCTTTCTCAGGCCCTTCAGTTGCCCTGCTGTATCCCTCTGCTCCTTTCTGTGTACATGCAACTAACCTGCAGCAATTGTGGTTGGTATTGGTATTGTCCAACACCTGTTGGTACTTTGGTGCTTGAGGCAATACCTAGTCACCTAGCTTTGTTGTAAATTTGTCCAACAAACAGTTGTTTTTTGGTTTGGTTTTTGGTCTTGCTCTCAGGTTGTTCTGTTTTTTTGAGGGGATTTGGAAAGATTCAAATGCTATGCTTTTACCTCTGCCTCTAATTTTTTTTTTGTTAAATGTATTAGCTTAAATACATTTTAAAAAACTAAAATTCAGTTTTTAAAAATTTCACCATTTCTTCCAGCACCTACCCCACGGCAAGCACTAATCTGTTCTCTGTATCTATGAATTTGTTTAAAAATTTAGATTCCATATGGAAGAGAAGTTGTATGGTATTTGTCTTTCTTTGTCTGACTTATTTCACTTAGCTTAACGCCCTTGAGTTCCATCCATGTTCTCACAAATGGCAAGATTTCATTATTTTTTATGGCTGAATAATGTTCCATTGTATGTATGTACCACAGTTTCTTTATCTATTCATCCATCAGTGGACATTTAGGTTGTTTCCATGTCTTGACTATTGCAAATAATGCTACAGTGAACATGGGGGTGCATGTATCTTGTCAAATCAGTGTTTTCATTTTTTTAAATAAATACCCAGAAGTAGAATTGCTAGATCATATGGTAGTTCTATCTTTAATTTTTTGAGGAACCTCCACACTATTTTCCATAGTGGATGCCCCAGTTTACTTTCCTACCAAGAGTCCACAAATGTTACTTTTTCTCCACATCTTCTCCAAGGCTTGTCATTTCTAGTCTTTTTCACAATAGCCATTCTGACAGGCATGAGGTGGTATCTCATTGTGGTTTTGATATGCGTTTCCCTGATGATTAGTCATGTTGAACATCTTTTTTGTACCTGTTGGCCATCTGTATGTCTTCTGTTAAAAAATGTTTATTCAGATATTCTGCCCATTTTTAACTGGGTTGTTTGGTTTTTCTTATGTTGAGTTGTATGAGTCCTTTAAATATGTTGGATATTAGCCCCTTATCAGATATTTGATTTGCAGATATTTTCTTCCATTCAGCAGGTTGCCTTTTCATTTTGTTGATGGTTTCCTTCACTGTGCAGAAGCTTTTTAGTTAGATGTAGTTCCACTTGTTTATTTTTGCTTTGCTGCTTTTGCTTTTGATATCAGTTCAGAAAATCATCACCAAGACCTATGTTACTACCTATGTTTACTTCTAGAAGTTTTTTTGGTTTCAGGTCTTACGTGCAGGTCCTTAATCCATTTTGAGTCAATTTTTGTGGATGATATAAGACAGTTGTCCAGTTTCATTCTTTTGCATGTGTCAAGTTATCCCAGCACCACTTATTGAAGAGACTGTCCTTTCTCCATTGTATGTTCTTGACTCATTTGTCATAAATGAATTGACTTACATGCCTGTGTTTATTTCTGGGTCCTCTTTTCTGTTCCATTGATCTGTGTGTCTGTTCTTTTGCCAGTACCATACTATTTTAATTACTATGGCTATCTAATATAGTTTGAAATCAGTGAGTGTGATGCCTCCAGCTTTGTTCTTCTTTCTCAAGATTGCTGTGACTATTCAGTCTTTTATGGTTACATAGAAATTTTAGAATTGTTTGTTCTATTTCTGTGGAAAATGTCATTGAAATCTTGATAGGGGGTGCACTAAATCTGTATTTTGTTTTGGGTAGTATGGACATTCAGTATTAATTCTTCCAGTCCACTAGCCCTGAATATCTTTCCATTTATTTGTGTCATCTTCACTTTCTGTCACTAATGTCTTCTAGTATTTAAATGTACAAGTCTTGCACCTCATTGGATAAATTTATTCCTAGGTATTTTATTACTTTTGGTGCAACTGTAAATGGAATTGTTTTTTAAATTTCTCTTTCTGATAGTTCGTTATTAGTGTATAGAAATGCAACAGATTTTTGAATATTGATTTTGTATTTTGCAACTTTACTGAATTTATTAGTTCTCATAATTTTTGATGGGGTCTTTAAGGTTTTCTATATGTAATATCATGTCATCTGCAAATAGTGATGGTTTTACTTTTTCCTTTCCAATGTGGATACCTTTTATTTATTTTTCTTGCCCAATTGTGCTGACTAGGACTTCCAACACTATGTTGAATAAAACTGCTGAGAGTGGGCAACCTTGTGTTTTTCCTGATCTTAGAGGAAAAGCTCTCAGCTTTTCACCGTTGAGTATTCTGTCACCTGTGGGCTTATCATAGTTGGCCATTATTATGTTGACTTATGTTCCCTTTATACCCACTTTGTTGAGAGTTTTTATCATGAATGCATACTGAATTTTGTCAAATGCATGTTTTGCATGTATTGAGATGATAATATGAGTTTTATTCTTCATTTTGTAGTGTATCACATTGACTTGTGGACGTTGAACCATACTTGCGTCCTCTGAAAAAATCCCGTGTGATCATGGTGGGATCCCTTTAGTGTATTGTTGAATTTGGTTTGTTAATATTTTGATGGAGATTTTTTGCATTTTTGTTCATCAGCCATATTAGCCTATAATTTTCTTTTCTTTTGACATCCTTGTATGTTTTCAGTATCTGGGTAATTGTGGCCTCATAAGATGAGTTTGGAAGGGTTCCCTCGTCTTCTGTTTTTTGGAAGAGTTTGAGAAGGATTGGTATTAATTCTTCTGTGAGTGTTTGGTAGAATTCACCAGTGAAGCCAGTACGTCCTGGACTTTATTTGCTGGGAGGTATTTGATTACTGCTTCAATCTCCTTATTAGTAACCAGTCTGTTCAGAATTTGTTTCTTCATGATTTAGTCTTGATAGTTTATACGTTTCTAGGAATTTACGTGTTTGTTGTAGGTATTCCAATCTGTGTATAATTGTTC
Source organism: Pseudorca crassidens (assembly GCF_039906515.1). NCBI lineage: Eukaryota > Metazoa > Chordata > Mammalia > Artiodactyla > Delphinidae > Pseudorca > Pseudorca crassidens. Next base: position 88,224,187 of record NC_090305.1, on the reverse strand, counting down.
ATAGTATTCTCTTAGAATTCTTTGTATTTCTGTGGTATCGTTTGTAACATCTTTTTCATTTCTGATTTTGAGTCCTCTCTTTTTTTTCTTGGTGAGCCTAGCTAAAAATTTGACATTTTTTTTTTTTATCTTTTCAAAGATCTAGCTCTTCGTTTCATTGACCTTTTCTGTTGTCTTTTAAATCTGTATTTCATTTACTTCTGCTCTAGTTTTTTTTATTTTCTTCTTACTACTAACTTTGGGCTTCAGTTGTTCTTCTTCTAGTTCTTTGAGGTATACAGTTAGGCTGTTCGAGACTTTTCTTATTTATTGAGATAGGAATTTATTGCTATGAACTTTCCTCTTAGAACTGCTTTTGCTGCATTTCATAAATTTTGGTATGTTTCATTTCCATTTTCATTTGTGTCAAGGTATTTTTAATTTCTTTTTTGATTTCTTCTTTGAGCTGTTGGTTGTTCAGTGAGATGGTGTATAATCTCCACATATTTATGAATTTTCCAGTTTATTTCATGTAAGTAACTTCTAGTTTTATACCATTATAGTTGGTAAAGATGCTTGATATGATTTAAATCCTTTTAAATTTATCAAGACTTATTTTGTGGCTTAACATATGATCTATCTTGGAAAATATCCCATATATGCTTGGGAAGAATGTGTATTGTTTTGCTTTTGGATGGAATGTTCTATAAGTATCTCTTAAGTCCATCTGCTCTAATGTGTCATTTAAGGTCAATGTTTCCTAATTGATTTTCTGTTTGAATAATCTATCCCTTGATGAAAGTAGAGTATTTAAGTCCCCTGCTAATACTGTGTTGCTGTCTATTCTGTTGCTGTCTGTTAATGTCAGCTTTATATGCTTAGGTGCTCCTGTATTGGGTGCATAAAAGTTGACAAATTTTATATCTTCTCGTTGGATTCACTACTTTATCCTTATGCAGTGCCCTTCTTTGTCTCTTACTTCAGTCTTTGCTTATAGTTTCTCAAGCTTTCTTTTGGTGTCCGTTTGCATGGAATATCTTTTCCATCCTGTCACTTTCAGTCTGTGTGTGTCTTACAGCTAAAGTGAGTCTCTTGTAGGCATCATATAGATGGATCCTGTTTTTTTTTTAATCCATTTAGCCACTCTGTTTTTTGTTTGGAGAATTAATTTGTTTACATTCAAAGTAGTTATAGGTATGTGCTTATTGTCATTTTGTTAATTGTTTTCTGGCTGCTTTTGTAGTTCCTGATGTCTCATGCCCTAGGGCAGCTTTGTGTTGTGACATTTAATAGATCTAGACTTTGTGAAAGGAGATTGCAGTGTTTGGTTAGGTCAAGCATTCCAACTGTTTCAACCATTGCAGCCAAGTGGATCGATTAAGTCATGTTGCAGCTGATCAGAGAAACCCAGTCAGCAGCAGGTGGAGGATACTGAGAACCAAATGGAGCCAATTTGGCCATTCCAAAACTGTCAGAGCTTTTGGCCAGTATGATAACTACCACGATTAGCAGGAAACAGGGTTACGTATTTCCCGCTCTCACACCCTCACTGTTCTGTGGTAAGTTGCCCTGAAGGCATGTCTCAGCCAGAATTCTGCCATATAGGCAGAGATGTGTCAGGGAGCATGCCCAGAAAAGTCATACAACTTACTCCATGGGAAAGGTATGAGGAGAAAGTAATACTATTTTGGTGGAAGAACTAGCCAACTTCCTAGCTGAAAGGTGACAGGGTTCTCTCGTCATACCAGATGAGATCTAGATTCCAAGTACAGTTCTCAAGGTATGAGGCTGCTGGGCTCCTTGGCACTCACAATCTTTTCAGCTGATCATGTGTCTTGAACACTACTCAGTTCATCAATGAAAAATAATTCCAAACATCTCTAATGCTAGTGAACAGACTTTGTGGTATAATTTTAGATAACGATGTTTGAGGTACCTGTATGATCTTCTCTCATGGAGAGAAAGTTGGGAGAATATCCTGGGTGGATATTCCTGATTCAGCAAAATGTTTCTGTATCCTGGTGATAAAAATATAAACACACATGTGTACCAGATTTTGAAAGAGCTGATTATCAAAACAAGTGAGAATTAGATTAGAGGGACTTTGAGATTCAGATACAGTTGTCATCAGTAAACACACACGTGCATGTGTGCACACTTATATATGATAGAATTGAACTTCCCTTTACAGCAGACCATTTGTTCTGTTTATAACTTCGAGAAATTGATTGGTCAGATTTCATGATTCGTGGGTACCTATTTAAACATAGTTCCGTTCTCTTGCAGTTGGCCGACTGAGGAAGGAAAGCAAGTGATCTTTATGTTGCAGCTGGGAAACCTATCTCAGTACAGTGAGTCTGTTTCTCTACTCTCCTTGAAGTGACAGCAATGCTGTCACTTCTTCCCTTTCAACTCTTCCTCCCATAAGGAGGAGTCGGCCCTTAAAAGCATTTCTGAAGGCATCTTTTCTCTTCTCACCTCTGGTTTGGTCTTTACCTGCTTTTGTTCAGTATTGGCCTGTGGCCTCCAAGTTTGGGAGGCAGCATAACATGGTGGTTGAGACACTGGATTCTAGAAAAGACAATGGGATTCAAATCCACGCCACACCATTTATTAGCTGTATGAGTTGGGCCTCATTCTCCTGCAGGACCTTCACTTCCTCATCTGTTAAATGGGAATAAGAACAGTGTAGTGCTGGGACATATTAAGTGTTGCTTTCTAATTATCCTTCTCTTCCTGCTTCTGCTGTTACTAGGGTGGGTTTATCACCTCTTTCCACCCTTCCCCTGGGTCTCTCCAGACTTAGAGTTCATTCCCTTCCTGTACCAGACAGCCTCGTACAACCCAACTTCCCCAACTCCTGCATCCTTTGTTTTCTCCTTTCCTCTCAACTGCTCGTATTTAGGAATTGGCTTAAAATTTATCCCAATATTTACCCACTTAAGACACATACCTAGTGAGCATGACAAGAAAGCCTTTCTTGAGGCAGGTAATTTACAGAGGAAGCTTTTGTTACTTTTTCCTTAGACAAACTGAAATCGTGTGCTAAAGTACCTGGCTTCAAATTCTCCCTTTACTCTTTTCCGTTCTTTGAAAACACATTCTCCCCTCGTGAATAACTGTTACCAGTTTTGTGTTACAAGCCAGAGCGCCATCACCTCCCCTCTGCCATCACAGTCATCATAGGGTGAACTGGAAACCCACATTGTGACCGGGTGTTTTGGGGTATCATCGGAAGCTTTATTGTAGTTATTATTGAATTGTTGTTTTCCACCTGGGCTTCTTTCTGTGCTTCTACTCATGGATTTCTCCCCCCTTGAGTCCATTGCGTAGTACAGAACAACCTTCTTGAATACAGACTCCTGCTTAGCAGTGCCTCTCCTTTGTTACTGGTTTTAAGGTGATCTGGTAGCAGAAGATCCCATTTCATTATGCTTTGAAGATGAGGGTAACGGTATATTCCATGTACGGTTGGCCTCTTCCTGCTAACGTGTGCCAGATTGCTTAGTGCTTCACATTAAACAACAACAACGACAACAGTATAATAAAAAGAGAAGGTCCCCCCCCCCCCCGTTTGAAAGCAAGAAATAGAGCGATATTGCTAAATAAAGTACTTTTCTATTTTGAATACACTGAGGGGTATTGGCTGCTGTCAGCAGGATATAAATCATCACATTCCTATCTCGAAGTGTTAAAGTCCACCTGATATTTGGTACACAAAGAATTCATTTATCAGGGGTACTCTTCTCCATTGAAACCCCACACAGATGTTTCATGAAACTTAGTGTATTTTGTGGGAGATATTATTATAGGCACTAGGTGTAAAGGTACCTACAAGTCGTAGGCTGGTGTCATCGGTCTGACGCTCTTACGCTAAACCCTGTTGTCTGATCTGACATAGGGCCTTCTTTCTTGCTTTGTGAATGCTTTATGTTTGCTGAAGTAAAAATCACAGAGGATGGTACACTTTGGGTCCAGGGCACAGTCTGACAGCCTCAGGCCTGTTGGGTTTGTGTTGGTCGCCAGCACTTAAATATCAAGAGATTATACCTGAAGCAGTCTGGGATTCTGGGTTTTGTGAAAAAAGTGAAATAACACTGGATCCGCAGTGGAGCGGCTGCCCCCTTTAGCTGGGGCGTGGGCTAGAGTTTGTCATTCTCCTCTGGGCTGTTTTACTCATTAATGTGATCCTCTGTCCCTTTAGGCACTGGAATTTGCAACCCCTTACTTCAGCACTGCAAAGGAAAAACAAAAAAAAAAATTGGTATTCAGGACTAAACAATATGTTGAGTGTGTCTTTTTGACAGATTTCTGACAAAAGGAAATACGCTTACGTAACTTTCTTGAAATCTGTTTAATTTGTATGTATACAATCTCAGGAATATATAACATTTCTGGAATATAAATGTTATAGAAATGGGTGCATATATAAATGCTAGAAGGTATTATAAATTATATGTATAATTTCTGCTCTTCAGAATGTAATGTATCTGTGGAATATTCAAACTGGAAGGACCCCTTGCGAGCGTCTAGTTCTAGTTCAGCCCTCTCCTTTGAGTGTTAAGAAATTGAATCCCAGACCCAGAGAGTCTAATGATTTGTTCAAGGCCGTACAGCCAGGAAGTGGTGTTGGGACAGGATGCCTGTGGCCTATTGGTGATGCTAGGCCGATGGGGGCATTGATGTACAGTGTGGAATAGATGGGGATAGAGCAGAACTTGAAAAGTGCATGTCTTTTCTGTTCTTGAAGGTTATTCTTCACAGTTCTCTGTGCCCCACTCTCTGGCCTTCTTCTCTAGCAGAATCCAGACTGATATTTCTTCTAACTTCTTGGACTTTTCTACCAGTTGCTCTGCAGAATATACTAGGCAGTGCCTCTCAAACTGAACTAATTGTCACTCTTTCTCTCTTAAACCTGCTCGATATTCTGCACGCTTGATCTTGGTCGTTATTGCCATGGGCTAGAAGTTGTATCGTACTCTATTTTTTCTTCTCTGATTGCTCATATTCTTGGTTTCCAGGTCATATAAATTCTGTCTTTGAAACTTCTTCCCAAATCAGCATTTCTTCTTCATCCTCCCTGTTCCTGTGTTAGGTGAGGTCCCCACCACCTGTTGGTAGGACTGTTGCAGTAGGCTTTTCCTCGTACTTCTTCATTCCAGCTTAACTACAATGCCAGTTCTTCGTCATCTGCATTGGTTTTCAACCCTGGCTGCGCTTGAGTCGCTTTGGGATGTTAAGACTTACTGAAGTCTAGGCCCCACGCCCAGAACTGGATATAATTGAGTGAGGATAGGGACTTTGGCATCAGCATTTTCCGAAACTTTCCGGAGGAGTTGTCGTGTGCATCTCCAGAGTTGACAACCGCTGCATGGTTAGTTTTCTGTAAAGCACGTCCGATAGGTCACTCTTTCTGAATCAAGCCCTGATTCCTACTTTGGCTTGTGAGGCCTCCAGAATTGGATCCTAATCTTCCAAGCCCATCTCCGGCCATTGCTTCCCCATGAACTTAACCAGTCACCAAGACGCGCTGACCTTTCCTGCCTAGCACTCAGAATGCCTCTTGAAGTGCCTTTGCGCTTGTGGTTTGCTCCCCCTGACTCCCCCTTTTTCCTCAAAAATATTAAAAACTACCTGTCTTTCAAGAATATCATGTCCATTATAAAATCTTTGCTGCTACCAAATCATCCCTTATCACAACGTGTTAGAATTTACCTATATACTTAACCTTCTTGCCCCTGTAACCAGAGCTGATCAATAAAACTTTCTGCAGTGATGCAAGTGCTCTGCGCTTTCCAGTATGGTAGTCGGTACATAACTGGCAGCTACGTGTAGCTGTTCAGCACTCGAAATGGGACTTGTGCCACTGAGGACCTGGATTTTTGGTTTTCATTTCATTTTAATTAAAATATCGACATGTGACTACCGACTCCTGTTTGGGACAGCATAGATCTCGACTCTGAGCTCCTCGAGGACAGGGCCAAGTTTCGTTCTTCTTTACTTTCCATGTGGCAGAGTGGTGTCCACCAACGTTTGCTAAGTGACTGGAGAAATAATGTTGGGGTTGGAGCAAAAATCACTCTCTTCTCTAGTTTCACACACCTCGACACACACGTAAGCAAGCAAAAGTCCTGCCTGTGAGCCTGACACATTCAGTCATGTTTGACTCCCACAGAGATTTCATGAACCCATTTTACAGATGAAGAAATTGAGGATCAGAGAAGTTAAATGACCCAGCCAGGTCATAATTATGAAAGATAAGATCTGATCACATCTGCCAGTCACCTTTGACTACATTATAAACCACACACTTTTTTTCTTTTTTTATGTCTGTCTTTATTTATTTATATTTTTTCCCTTCACTTTTATCCTGGCATACAGCACTGCGTAAGTTTAAGGTGTACAGCATAATGCTGTGACTTACATGCATCATGAAATGATTAGCATAATAAGTTTAGTGAACGCCCATCATCTCATAGAGATAAAAATTAAAGAAATTAGAAAAAAAAATTTTCTCTTATGATGAGAACTCACAGCACTTACTCTCAACAACTTTCACATATAATGTATAGCAGTGATCATTATATTTATCATGTTGTATGTAACATCCGTAGTAGCCAGATGTCTTCTAACTGGAAGTTTGTCCCTTTTGGCTCCCTTAATCCAATTCCCCCTCCCCCACCTACTACACTTTTCTTTTCTGATGGTTTTAGTTCTGGGTCTCTGAAAATATCAGTCCCGCAGAGAATGTTCCATGGCCTTATTTGTCATTAATAGCCCACCTGGTCATTTCACATTTCCAGAGGTTGGCTTTTATCCTTTCATCACTTAAGTGATGCCGTTTCTTGAGTCTGAGGCTGCTGTTGGCTGGCACCAGCTCTCTTAACACCAAATCTGTCAAAGATTGCAGTTCACGGGTTTGACCCATCACGGCTCTTTGTTTTACACCGTTTTGAAGACTGCTGCAAAGTTTGCACTGCTAGAGGTGGGATGCGTGATGAAATAATTAAAGCTGAAGTTTAGCAGACCACACATCCAGGAGAGGGAATGGCATTAAGGTTCATCTAAGACCTTAATGTAAAATTGTCTTATAACCTGAAAGCTCTTTTTGTGCAGAGTCTAAATTAGGGCGCTCTTAGTAGGGGGAGGGTATTGCATTTTTGGTGGATAGTGAATTTCAGTTCTTACTTACAAGAAGTCTATTTGATTAAGTCCTTATAGCTTCCTTGCTCATTCTTTTTCCTTTGCAGTGTATTATGAACAGTAAGGTGATTTTACTTCAAGGGAACGTAACGTTTTTTGCTCAGATTATGTCTCAGTCATTCACAGAATTATCAACCATGATTATCAACATTGAATTATCAACATTTCTCGTATCTTCAGAGTTGTGAACAAATACTATGCAGATGCGATCTGCTTGACCTCACCCTGCTGAATGATTTTAGTGGGGAGAGGAATTAAGAAGGAGAAAAGTTGATTTTATGAAGGAACCAAAGAATTGTTGTCATTGACTTTCAATATCAATATCAAGTTGATATTCATCAACTTTATTCTTTGAAGGAGAGATATCAGTTGTAGACCTGAAACTAATATAATATGTGTCAACTATGCCTCAATAAAAAAAAAAAAAATTCGTTTTAAGATATTTGAAGTGGTTTTAATAGAATGGGCATGCAGGTTACCAGGCGAAACTATTGATTAGACACAGCACTGTTATAAAATGGAATCACTGCTGTATTAGGACAAGCACTGTATGCAAATGGGACCAATAACAGGGGCATAGATCTAAAGAGAGATTAGAGAATGCTTCTTGGAGCGTGTGGCATTTAGGCCCTTGTCACGTGAGACAGGTGAACCCTCTCTAGGAGAAGTAAGGCAGAGTAGTGATCGGTGGTCTGTGTGAAGGCTTGGGGCTGGGAGGGTGCAGGGTGTGTGTTATTATATGTGATTATAGTGTCTATTGATGGTAGACTGAAAGTCCGGGCATAGCAAGAGGTGCAATCAGAAGATCAGGCAGGACCACCAACACAAAGGACCTTCTGAGTACCTTTGCACATTTCACATTGACTTTCTGGCCCTTAGGAAGCTAAGAACTTTTTTTTTTTTTTTTTTTTGCGGTACGCGGGGCTCTCACTGCTGTGGCCTCTCCCATTGCGGAGCACAGGCTCCAGACGCGCAGGCTCAGCGGCCATGGCTCACGGGCCCGGGAGCTCCGCGGCATGTGGGATCTTCCCGGACCGGGGCACGAACCCGCGTCCCCTGCATCGGCAGGTGGACTCTCAACCACTGCGCCACCAGGGAAGCCCTAAGAACTTTTTAAGCGTGGGTGGGACATGCATCTGGGAAGCCTGTGGCAGCTCCATCAATTTTGAGATGCCTCCCAATGCCCAAAATAGTAAGATGAGAGTGAGGGAAGCTATCCAGGAATTGAAAAGATTTTGCAAACTTGTAATTTTTTACAAGTTAGTTTGTCTTCTGTGTAGATTGGTTTGAAGAGAGCAGGTACAAAGACAGGAAAAAGCCTCCAAAAGGCCCTTGTAGAGTCCACACAAGGCTCTCTTGGCGTGGGCTAGTGAGTCTCGATTGAGATGAAGAAAAGGAAAAATAATTGAATGCCTTTGGTTGTTGGATGCTGTGGAGGAGGCATCAAAGCAGCCTCCATCGTGTTTGGCCTCATTTACTGGGTGGATGGTGGGAACATCCACCTCCCTGAGGGAGGGACCGTGGGATGGGGACTCCTTGGGCGCTGAGGAAGCTGGAAGATAATGGACGGCTGGGGTCCCAGGGAGGACCCTCCGAGAGGAGCAGGATTTGAGAAGAAGAGAGAGTTGGCAAATGTAGCTAACGGACCAAATCAGGAGAGACTTAAAACTCAGTAACCTTGGCAACAGAGCCGCGGTGAGGGCCGAGGGAGGTGTGGGAGGTGAATCCAGGGAGAATGCAAGTGTAGACAGTGCTTTCTGGAAATCTGTGAAAGGGAAGAGAGAGAAGGGGACATGGGGCTGAGAGATGAATCTCCTCATTTTGTTTTGTAACAGATACCAAGGTTTCACCGGAATCTTTTCTTTAAACCTCATTTAAAATTTCTAAGTTTCAGAACTTTCGATGCCTTTCTGACGGGCAGTTCATTAGCAGCAAGTTGGAGGCTTTGGGGAGGGAAGCAGAACAGGCATGTGGCGGGGTGCACATGACTGCAGTCTTTAAGGGGAAGACCTGCAAACGCAAATAACAGCCTTGTCATGGCGGTCTGGGGCTTTTGGTGTAAATAGAGTTAGCCCCACAGAGTTGAAAAAGCTCTCAGGCCGCCGTGGGTATAAAGCACGCGATGGTTATTGAAAGTGTATGTGTCTGACAAAGGTTTCCATCAAAATGTGAGGGCCAAACAAGTTGTGGTGCCAAAGCGGTCAAGTGGTTTTCTAGAAAATTCACTTAATGGCAGTATCACGGCCATAAAGTGACTGTAAGAAATGCAGTCACTTTAAAACGTCTCTGCCCTCTTTTTGGACACCACGTAATTCTATCCCTTTTATGAATGTCCTCCTCAACCCTAAGTTTGTGTGCGCTTCCCTAATGGAACACGTCTTTACACTCAGGAACCATGTTAATTTATGGTGTATTTTGGGATTCTAAGGAATGCAAAATGGGGCGGTAATACGACTTCTCTTTGTTTTACTCTGAAGAGGTTTTTACTGCCGGGTTCTTGACATCTTCCACCTTAGTTTATCTTTATCTTTAACTGGAACCATTTTGTCCCTTAGCTCTATTCTAATTACCTCTCAAAGTGGTCAGATTTACAGGCAACACATGACAGAGAAAATGCACAAGAAATCAGCCAGCCTCTCCTGACATTCAACAGCAGCCCACGTCTAAATAGCGGAAAAGTTTATTTGCTTTTTCTGAGGATGTGCTAAGTGATTTTGCAGTGTGAGTGGTATGGCCTTCTAGCTCTTAGGCCTGCATTTATTAAATAAATTTGTTCTCTAACTCAAGTGTTAAGTGTGTATTATGAAACCTCAAAGGCAATTTCAGTGATTGCAACGTGCAAATATTTTTTAAATTACGTAATTAAACACGACTTGGCCTTCGAGGTCCACCGAAGTAATTTATTAATTGAACAGTCTGATTTAATTGTATGTTATTTTCATTTATTCAGGGAAGGGCCTGCATCTTCTGAAGAGAGAGGAGCCTCTTGTGCGCCTTGTCACTGGAGGTGCAGAGGTCTCTCCACGAAGTTTTTAGCACCCGATTAAATATTAACCAAGAAGAGAGGACTTGTTCCTCCTGTCCCTGATACTCTGTTTTGATGTCTGAGTCTGGTGATTTTAAAGGAGAAAGAAAAAAAAAAAAGTCCTCTTGGGTAAAATTATTTGTAATCTGCTCGGTTTATCATGACATTATTTAAAAGTGAATCACTCTTTTCCTCTTAATTGTGCCAGTGTACAGGGTCGTATAAAGTAAGCGCATAGAAAGAGAAGCCCCTTGAATTCAGCGATAGCTTCATCCAGCTACAGCTACAGCTACAGCCTTGCCGTATCTGTTTCCTTAAAATGTCATTTTAAAGGTATTGTGGTTTTAGAGCAGCAGCTGTGACTGAAAAGTATGTAAACTAGGCTGTTCCTGCTCATATCATTTTTATATTCTTATGTCAGACCAGAAGGCTGCTTTAAATTTATTTTTCATTGTGTATTAGTTCTAGAGCCCGTTTTTTTTTTCCTTCCTTGGGAACATATGTTCTTTGGGACTTGTGATACTCGAGCGCTTAGGAAAATAACAATTGTTGGTGGGCGGCGGAGAAAACAGGTCTCAAAATAGCTTTTTTATTTGCGTATTGTATTTGGGAGAAGGTGAATCTAAAAAACGAACTTTCACGAGGTAGAATTGGGGTGCCTAGCATTTGTGTTTTAGGAAGTGGAAGAATTCAGGCATACTGTAGTGTCCTAAGTCACGCGAAAGGCAGTCACTTTTAGAAGCCCAGATTGCTCTCCCAAAAAGAAAATACTTTTTGTTGCTATTAAATATAGTTTGTATTGCTACTTCAGAACTTTTTTTTTTTTTTTTCTCCAGGGCGCCCGCTTACTTAAATTCTTAGTTAATATTTCTGTACAGTTACGTCTTTGTCTCCGGAGCACGCCTTTGCAAATTCCCATTTAGTATGTGGTTGTGGATCAGTATTCATACCACGTGGTACCTCTCACCTGATCAAGTGACAGCGTGGTGTCACGTCAGCCAGCAGAACGTTGGACTGACTTTTGAGTAGTGGTGGCAAAGAAGGTACAGACGGTTGAAGGGAACGACAGTATTGAGATTTTTTTGTTCCTTTCCTATGTACTTCAACATGTATAATGCCTTGACTCTGATGTGGAAATTTGGAACGTTGGATAGAGAAATATTCCTTTTCCTAAAGAGTTGTAGAAGCAGAGTAGAAAGTCTGAGCTACTAGAGCTTTCCACGGTAAATATAATTTGATGACATGTGTTCGTAATGTCCCTCAGAGCTCAGGATTTCACTTTGAGAGCTGTTTCACATGATAGGTTTCTTTCCAGGCTTCGGAGACAACTTTAGCCCTAAGGATTTGCCCTGAGATTCCACTGATTTGCCTCCTGACTCCAGGCCCACATCTAAGTGCCCCAAGTGGGGAAAGTAACTTGGGGAGGAAGGTGGGTTCCTCACGGGCCTTTTGTTCGGCTTGTCCCAGGCCTCCTGTCTCTCACTGGGCTCCAGGTAGTGGCTTCCTCCATCCATAAGCTAGCCCGTCCTCGTGGTCCTTACATCATAGCCTTGGAAAAGGGCTTCTCAAAGCATCGGGGTTGTTGGTCAATATGGCTAAGAGGTATAGCAGAGACGTTGGCCGTGCAGGAAGGACACCCAGCATAGCATTGGGGCAGGGTGCTAGGACATCCTTTTCTGTGCTTCGGATCCTAGGAAGTTCAAGGTAGTGGCCAAGGGTGTACTTGGGTAACCTGGGGGCAAAGGCTGTTTCCCAGCCTGTATACAAGTATTTCAGTATTTTTTTTTTTTTTTTTGCGGTACACGGGCCTCTCACTGTTGTGGCCTCTCCCGTTGCGGAGCACAGGCTCCGGACGCGCAGGCTCAGTGGCCATGGCTTACGGGCCGAGCCGCTCCACGGCATGTGGGATCTTCCCGGACCGGGACACGAACCTGTGTCCCCTCCATCGGCAGGCAGACTCTGAACCACTGCGCCACCAGGGAAGCACAGTATTTCAGTATTTTAACAACTTCTTCAGGCAACCACTGTGTACCAGTTGAATATCATCCCTGGGTACCACTCTTTCTCCCAACAAGGTGACTGAGATGTGGAGAAGGGAAGAGGATTACCAAATTCTAGCAGAGTCGCTGGGGAATCCAGGAGTAGAACCACATTTCTCTTCCCTTCTAGTGAAATGTTCTTTCCACTTCACTCTGGCCCCTCTTATCCAGGGTGTGGAAAAATCTCTTTTCCTACTAACTTCAAGCCAGAGTTGATTAAAAGGCATTTTCTTAGGAATAAAACTGAGAGGAAAAAACAAGATACCTGGAGCACTGAAGTGAATGACTTTCTAGAAGAAAGTTAGCCTGTTTAGATTGTAGTTCATATGCAACAGGCCGGCACAGTCCAGGGGACCTTTGTGATGCCTGTGTCCCTTGTCTTGCCTTCTTGCTGTTCACAGGACCCTGCTCCAAAACCTCCTTCTGACGTGATTGATGTTCCCAACGGCCATCTTCTCCAGCCGTCCCTTTTCCACACTAGTTGGGAGTCAGAGGCTCTTGTCTTTGCTTTCTTCCACACCACCTGTGCGGTCTCAGTCACACAATGAATCTGCTCCTCAGGAGGGAGTGCCTTGGCTAGATCCCCTCACAGGTACCTTTCAGCTCTAAAATGTGTTTGTTCTCCTCTCTCATCTGAGATTTTTTCCCATATAAGCCTTATTCCCTCCACTGAAAAGTCTGGATCACACGATGGCTGGTGTAGAACAAATCTGAATTTTGGTCATGAAGACACAAGACGTCTCATTTGACCCCCGGTCTGTTTTCTGGGGGGACAGGCTGGTCTTTTGGTCCTTGGTAAAACTTGGTGAAGGAATTTCTGGTGAAATGAATCTATCACTTTGTATCCTAAATGGGGTTTGTGCTGTATTATTATTATTGTTATTATTATTTCTGTCACTGATAAAACTCCATGGAATGACTGGGTGGGGGTCCTATGGCCTTTTCCCCACCCCACTGAAGAAGCTCATGCAAGATTGTGTGGTGTAGAAAGTGCCTTAGCAATTAAATAAAAGAAAGCCTGGTTCATATAAAGAGACATGTTTCTATATGGAAAATATGAGCTTTTTTTTTTTTTTTTTTTTTTTTTTACATGGACCAGGTGTGGATTAGTTCACTGAACCTTTCACCCAGCCGTATTCCCGCTTGTAATTCTTCTGAGGCATAGTTCAGCCAAGTCAAAGAAACATGTTATTAAAGGTGAGCTGAAAGGCATTTAAAAAATAAACAAACTGTTTAAGACCCTAAATCAGTAACAGAATCTATATGCACAGACTTGAAAAGTACGAGAAAATCTGTTTCAGTACCTTTGGGTTTCAGGCCAGATTCTTCTCTTACCTTCTTTGAACATGGCCGCAAAGTCCTTTTCGGTCGTTGGCGGGACGAGCAGTTGCCGCTCGCTTGGACTGTAGCTGTCTTACAGCTGATGATTTACCCTCCACTGAGACCGGTGAGACCCCAGTCTTAAACTTACGATTCTCCAGCTAATATTGAGGGAGGAAAATAAATACTTTGATTTTATTTTAGCACTGTGTTGTTAAGTTTAAAATCTGCTGTACGTTCTTTCCTTTTTTCTAGCCTGTAGCATGGCACAGAACCAGATATTATTAACAACTTGTAGAGATGATAGAAATCAAGCGTGGGAAGTTTTAGATTTACTTCAGTTACATTATCCCTGGTTAAAATAACAGTGGCTATCTTTTCCTTAGCACTCACTATGTGCCAGGCACTTTTCCTTCCCTTTCTTTCTTTCTTTCTTTTTTTTAAAATATTTATTTATTTATTTTATTATTTTTGGGCTGCGTCGGGTCTTAGTTGCGGCACGTGTGATCTTCGTTGTGGCACGTGAGATCTTTCATTGCGGCACACGGGATTAGTTGCCCCGCAGCATGTGGGATCTTATTTCCCCGACCAGGGATCAAACCAGCGTCCCCTGCATTGCAAGGTGGATTCTTAACCACTGAACCATCAAGGGAGTCCCCAGGCACTTTTCTAAGCACTTTTTTATGTTAATGCTCTTAATTCCTCGAAAGCGCATTATGTTCTATCATTCAGCCCGTTTTTTGTGGATGAGCACACTGAGGGGTGGAGAAGTGAAGTAACTTGCCTGAGTTCACAAGGCCAGTAAGCAGCAGAGCTGAGTTTTGAAGTCTTGAACTTGAATCTGTGCTTGTAAGGTCTGAACTATTCTAGACTAAACTCTACTGTGCGGTACTATTTTACAGACTACTGAGTTTTAACTGAAGCAGCCCCAGGCAGCATTAAGAAATAAAGATAGGGCTTCCCTGGTGGCGCAGTGGTTGGGAGTCCGCCTGCCGATGCAGGGGACACGGGTTCGTGCCCCGGTCCGGGAAGACCCCACATGCCGCGGAGCGGCTGGGCCCGTGAGCCATGGCCGCTGAGCCCGTGTGTCCGGAGCCTGTTCTCCGCAACGGGAGAGCCCATGGCAGTGAGAGGCCCGCATACCGCAACAAACAAACAAACAAACAAAAAAGAAATGAAGATATTCATCCTGGGCCTTGCCACCTTCACCCCGACCCCCCAAAACTGCCATCAGGGTTTTTCCCTAATTAGAAAAATTTTCTTTCTGTTTTCTTTTGGTTGTTTTTATAGTCTCTTCGCAGCTAAGGACTGGGTGGGTATCATTTGTGTCCTGTCGTGCCGCTTCTCCCTTGATTATCTTCAACTCCCCCTGTGACTGTGGGATTGCGGGAGGGCCTTCGAACCATGTTTAAAGTAATTCCAAAAATCTGGAACAAAGGAGGAGAGGCATTTTGGGGGTATTCTAGGAGTCTCCCTGGCCCACTTTTTACAAGGTGAGCAGTTCCTCCCCCAGTTCCACAGGGTGGACGCAGAGCTCCTTTCAGAAACTCAGAGTGAACAGAAAAGAATCACCCCATCCCCACCTGTGCTGCTTTACCTGACAGAAAGGGGAGCAGGTTCAGGCAACAGCTTCATCTGGTGCACTTCTGAGTAGCTTTGCTTCGTTGAAGACCATATGCTGAGTTTGTCAGAGTCATCTGCCGCTTTTCAGCCATTCTTGTTTTAGGAACGTTAACTTGCTGGGTTGGGGAAGCAGCATCGCGCGCGCAGACAGCCACGTCAGGCTCCTCCCAAATGTCCCTCCTCGTTTGTCAAGTTCTGGGGGGCATTCGGCAGAGCTTTATTGTCGTCAGGATTACAGGTTCCCTAGTATCAGTGTTAATACAGCATCCTGTATATATCAGAAACCTTTTCAGCTAAGGAGCCGAGAGGGTGAGCCCCACAGGGTTCTAAATTATCCTGGCATTTCTTAGTGTATTTCTAGTGGGAGCCAGAGCGATGGTGAGCTTTGGAAGATGGGAATGTTCTATGTCGTGAACATTGCGGTGGTGGTTATAAGACTGTATACTTTTGGCCAAGCTCATCAAATTGTACACATAAAATTGATGAATTCTGTTGTATGTAAATTAAGCCTAATACTGATTTTAAAATACCTTTAAAAAAAAAAAAAAGATGGGTCAAAGTTGAGTGTAGAAGGGAGCTGGGATCTGCAAATGTCAGAGAATTCAGGAAGAGAGGCCTGGGAAAGGAAATGGGATGAAAAGGAGCCAGGAAAATTTGCCTCATCATTTGGCATTTCTCTGGTGGCCAAAAGGTAAGCTGCTGCTTTTGGGTCACTCGCGAGCACTGGGGGCACGTAGCTGCCAAGTTTTGCAGTTTAAGGACTAATAAAGTCGGGATGTGGGTAATACTGGGAGAGGGCTATTTTCAGGGAAAGATTGCTGGGAGGTCTTCCCACCTATAGGGACTGTGTGAGTGGGTTCATTCTTGAGTGTCTCTCCCTGGGTGCACATGTCCACAGTAAAGTGCAACTCGGGAGCCACTTTGAGGGTCTTTTCTACGTGCACCCGGAATGTTAGCCATTGTATATATAACGGAGGGATTGAGGAGCTGGGGTGAGATATAGGATTCTCTTTATTCAACTTACATGCCGACTCGTGGTGTTCATTCCACGTATATTTATTGAACATTGACCATGTGTAGCTACTGTTCTGTATTAAGAGACAGCATGCAGGACAGATGAAGTCCTTGCCTTCATGGAGTTTACATTCTGTTAATTTGTCCCAAACTGAAATGCACACAGTCAAGATTAATCTGCCTGGTTTTATCTGTTGCCTAAACGTTCCCAGAAAAACCAAACAGAATGTTTCGCCAAAGATTGAAGCCTCCAGGAGCCAGATGTGGCCACGGGAAGAATGTCTTCAAGAGCTTGTCATCTGGCTCCAGCTGTGCTAACCTAGGCCTGCTAGGCAGCCACGAGTTGTGTCTGCCAACTGGTGGCCAGACGCGACTGCAGGTTTAAACAATTAGCGGATTCGTTCACCCGGTGGCCGGATTCGCTGTGTGTGTCCTAAGATTACCACTGCTGTCCCGACCAGGAGCCTCTGTGGTCCCGGGCAGAAACAGCCACAAGGGAACCGAAAATCAGCCCGTTGAGAAAATAGCCAAGGCCTTCTTATCCTGGAACGTGGAGAGGGATTCAGGGGGAAACCATTGTCAGCAAGAAAGCAGAAATAAACCAGACGTGGCCCCTGCCATGCAAATCTTGATTCCAACCAAGAGCTCCTGCCTGACCCAGAACGCCTGCCTGTAGCCTGCCCCTGCAGAAAAGCAGAGAGGAGAGTTGGCCTGTGAGGCCTTCTCGTTCCCAGTTATTGTGGTTTTTAATTGTTGCCTCTTTGTGAGAACCATTTATGACGACCTATATTGATTTTACCCGCAAGAGATTTCCATTAAAAGTCTTAATTCCTACCTTTGAAAGCAACTGGATACCTGCAGATGTGCCGTGACTTTTCAAATATCTACGCACATAAATATGTACATGAACACGATGCTTCAGCCTACCTGGTGTGGAAGATGTTTTAATAAAATGTGGTGTTGCTGGTTTCCCGGAGTAGGCAGTTTCTGTCGTCATATGGGATACGATGATTTTGATCACCCATTGTTCGGCCAGTTCCTGATACCACAGTAGTTGCTCAGTAAATGTAGAATGAGCCGAATAAGGAAAAATTCCAGCGGGCATGCTGACGTTCAAGGACAATGATTCAAAGTGAGTGTGGTTATTTCACATAATAAATGAGGGAAACAACCTACAATTTAGAGCAAAAAGACAAAAATAGTAAAGGTGCAATTGGAACACTTTTAGCATTCTTTTTTCAGACGTCGACATCTAGTGTCCGATTATCACAGAAGGCACAAGATAGTGGAGATGAAGATTTCGAAGGGGGATTCTTCTGAACCTAAACTGATCGATCCTTGTGGGGACATCTTTATTACAGTGAAGTTCCAAGTGGTTTTTCAAAGAAACCCCACTGTAAATAAGTAACAAAGACAACAAGATGGTTCAAGTGAGGAAGAATTTTAAGACACGAGTGTATGTGTAAAAATCAACTTTTGCATTCTGAGTGCATTGTGTAAATTTGCTGTGCACGAAACAGAAGTGAAGCCATTTGGTTTTGTGGCATTGGTGTGGGCTGGCTGGGGGGGGTGGGGGAGAAAGTTGAGGCATTGATAAAGTATGCGGCGAGCCAGATGGTTGCATTACACGTCTTTTGTGTTCTTGTTTGCTTCTTAAAGCAGTTGCAGAATTTGGCCCTTGGCGATATTTCTTCGTGCTTGTATGTTCTGCTACGAATTTACTTTTGTCAGAGTCCTTTGAAAGAAAAGCCTTGCTCTTAAAAAAAATTTTTTTTTTTTACTTACATTATAAACTTGTGAAGTCAACAGTGTGTTCATAAAAATATTTTTTAAATGTTAAGTATGTTAGTAAATAGCAGGAAGATCAGCTTTTCTTTTTCCTTAGCACAGTAACTTCAACCATATTTTACTTCCGTTCAGAGATTTTTGCAAAATAATGAAGGTAATAGAATCGATGGCGGATGGATGGATGGATGGAGACAGACAGACAGAACAGCTACATTGTTCTTCCAGTAATAATGGGGCTTATCTGATGAGAGATTTTAACGTTTCCTCTTAGAGCAAGTTGTCAGGTTGTGGTTTACCTATTGTGTTTTACCTGTGAGTCTGACTTGCTGATATATAAGTTAAGTGGGAATGCTTTGGGGTCGGTTGGTGGGTCTTGCCTGTGTGTTCGCTTGGCATTTGTTCGAACTGTTTATCACACCGTCCCTGAAATTTATATTTATTTCCTACTACAAGCACATTTTATTTTGCAGTCACCCGTGGAAAGTATATTTAAGATATTCTAACTGTATATAAAGGATGATATTTTATCACTGAATGCTTTTAATAAGGAGTTGCTTTGGAGCTAATTTTCTCCCATCATGATGGAATGCTTAGGATAATTTAATGTCCTTTTCACAGTCCCAGTTTATCTCTCCCCTTTTTTTTTTTTTCCTTCTGCTCAAACGAGAGAAGAGCCCAAATGTAGGATCCTTGGGCCATGGTTTATTCTCCTGTTGTGCACAGATTCCAGTTTTAGTTGGAACCTGTGGTCCCTGATGAGAAAACAGGAAACTTAGAGTCCTAACCTTATTGAAATCTCTGCCTGGTCTAGTCACAAGTCTGAGGCAACTCCTTCCAATAATGAAGCCATTGTACGCATCATATCTGATCAGTTCTTGAAATGTTTTAGTAAGTCTATCTTACAACATTATAAGAAGATAATCAGCAGCCTTAGAAGGTCCCCATCTGGACTGTAGAGTTCTTTTACTGAAAGATGTTTTGCCTTTTTGAGATAGCTCTCCGCGTTTTATCATCTGTTCCGCCGAGATGAAGTGCATATGAAAAGTCAGTGACTCTGAATCCATCTGTTGTTATTATTTTCCACTGATAATTGGCTTGAACAATGAAATGTCTGTGTCTTCACCCTTTGAAACCGTACACCCTGTTTATTTTCTGGAGGTCTCACTGCAACCCCCCCCCCCATTTTCCCCCTTCATTCTCTCTCAAGCTTGCAGCGAGTGGCGCTTGTGTGAGGATGACATCTTTGACTCTGTGCATCAGTATGTGTCACTCAGCATGTAAAGCTTGCATACGGATTTTTGTCACAATCCCTGTGTCTGCGCTGTTTGCTCAGGGATCCAGTGCTCTGGCGGCAAGGAGCTTAGCTGGGGCCACAACGCATGGATCCCTTACCTGGATCGTCGTCTTTATTTCACTATCCTCATTAAAATATTAATTTCGAGGACAGTATCTAATACCTATGGAATTAGATACTACCTATAATTGTGTAATATATTCAGTTGCATCCAGGTTTGCACGATACAGAGCATTAATATTGGATTCCACTAACAGCATTTCCATTAGCTTGCTCGACCAGTATGAGACATAGATGAGCTGGGAAGCATAACTACCTGCTAGAACTGCCAAAACAGTCATTAGAAGCTCCATTGGGATGGACAAAGGCCTTTTTCCCAGTGATATACTGATTAAATTTTGTTCTGTGGTTTATTTGCATCGAGGTTAGATCACTATAGTCTATGCAAGAGGGTTATCTAACACCTGACTTGGAAGGTCATTTCAAGACAAAACAGCGAAGAGAATAGGCATCTTGAGTTTCTTGGGGACCCCCTCTTAAAGAACCTGTATTTTATTTCAGGGGACTTTGGGAATTTCCAGATTTTCTCTCTGTATTATACCATAATATATGTTTAAGATTCGTTTTTTTTTGTTTATGTCACAGTTTTTTAAAACTTTTCAGTAATATTCTTTTGCTTTGGGGGCAGAGTGATATAGCCAGGAGACAGTGTGGTGTTAATAAAATAAAACCCACTTTGGAAATAGAAAGCCACCTTATTTCCCTTGGCTAGCGTGATCGTGGTACATCCTCTGAGGCTGTGAAAGACCTGTGACCTACCCTTTTTCAGTCCAAGTAATAATGTAGGCGCATTCTATGGAATAGCAGTGCTGGATTTGCCCCCAAAGTCCTATGTGGCATTAAAAGGACGTAGACGAACGTAATCTTATTTATGTTTCAAATGAAATCATTTAATACTGCAAAGGTTATTAAAAAATAATTAAGTTACTAAGACCAACATGTAACTGGACCATACAGTAAGAGGTTAGGGGTGAGTATGAGTTGACTCCATGAGCTGAGAAAATGCAGTAGTGAATTCCTAGTGCCCGCATGTTTCTCCTCTTGCTTAAATTCCTTGGTTCTAAGGACAAATTATGTTGAGGTATGGCATATTTGCTGCCAAAATGGAGAAAATTGTTGACTGTAATTATGTTATTTAATTGAAATTATAAGTGGTTGAGGCCACTCAGTTAAAAGCATTCTTTCTAATATATGGGTAATGGTTTTAAATGAGTGGTCATGGATTGATGACATTTGAAAGGCAGGCATTTGGGATGTATTTTTGGAAGACTCAAATTGTTTTTCTTAAATCATTAGTGAACTAAAGAGTGTAAAGGGACACGTTTTGTTTGGTTTATTCTCTTTAATTAGATAGTGTGAATATTCTGTGTGAGAGCATATATACGCACGTATATGCATGTACATATATGTGCATGTATGTGTGTATATATTTTATATGTGTAAATATTCACACATAGATGCAACGGATCTTTCTGGAGGTACAGACTCACAAGGATCGGTTTATAATGGGGCAAAGCAGAGAAACAAGAGGTGTATTTCTGACCTTAAATTGTGGCCGAAAACATGTGATTGTTCAAACCTCTCATTGAATATTAGAGATCTAAATTCAAGTTACAGTAAAACTCTGCTGATGTGTCTTAGGCCAGGTTCTTTTTGGAGTGCTAGAGATACAACAATAGCCCTGTATTCCCCATGTCCCCCTGCCCTGCCCGCCCTCTGCCATACATCCCCCCCCCCCCACCCAGGAGTGAGTTCTTAATTACTAATGAATGCAATTCATTTTAATTGTTATTATAGCAACAGAACATTTAACTGTCTCCTGTTTAGTCCTTGTCCTTTGGAACAGGCAGTGTCTCCCGTCAGAGAGAGGACAGGTAGAAGGCACAGCGGGCGTCTGATTGAGCCAGTTATTCATTTGCTGAGTGTTTGTGTTTATGCAAAGGGGCCTCTTCCTGCATATTTAATCTAGAGTAAGGCAGTGGCTTTTGTTGTGTTTAGCCCACATACCTTCAATCCTTCCTCACACTGCCGCCAGCCTGGGAGCCCTGAGAGCTCGCAGGCTTCCCAGCGCCTGTACTTTCTCCCTTACAAACTCTCAACTTTCTTCCGTTGTGTGAAAATTGCCTCTCCGGCCCCAAAGCTTCCCTTCCTCACCATGCACGGGTAAGTGTGTGTGAAGCCAAGGCTGATACTTTTGTTTCATTTTCCAAATGTTGAGAGGCTACTTTGCCTGCTCTTCTGGTCCCGGTTCCTGGGCCGTTGTCAGTTGCTTGGCGGCGTTGAAATAGACAAGTACAGGTGCCTCTCAGGAAATGTGGCTGAATTTTCAACTGGCAGAGAGAGGCTCTTGGGAACTGCGGGGGGTGGGGGTGGGCAGGGGGGAGAGAAGCAGAGAGAGGAAGATGGGGAGAGAGAAAGAGAACAGCTTTATTATTCTTTGTCCTAACAAATCCTGTTTTGTAACTGTCCTGCAGATAATGCTGCCATTGTTTGCTAAAAGCCTTCAAACAGTGTGTGAGACCGAACTGTAAGAAAGCAGTGAAACTCTGCTGCTGTATTGTCTATCCCCAGGCCAGGGTCCTCCCCGAAAGTCTGTGCCGGAATAGGAAGGGTTTTCTTCAGTGGAAATCGAATCGTCTCTTCATTGATATTAATAGCACACTGGAGATGTTGGCCGTGCTGTGCAGAGCGGCGGTTGGGAGGGAAGGAAATCTGATCTTGCTGGGGGGAAGATGACAGCCTCTTGGCCCCATGGTGGAGGAGACATGCATCCAGGCTCAGCCTGCATAATGGCATCCTGGCTTCACTGTTTACTCTAGGAATTTTAATCTTGCGCTGTTGGTTTTACTATCCGGGGTCTTGATATTTTTTGTTCCTGTACTGTCTTTAGAAAGTACGATGTTCAGGGTCTTAATCCAGTCTTTTTTAAAAGTGAAATTAAAAAAAAAAAAAGAGAGAGACCTAGAGAAATTGACACGCTGTGCACTTTGATCATTCTGGGGTATGATGGTAGAAATCGTGTGAGAAATTCAAAACTAAATGGCCACAATTAAGAAGGATGAGCCATCCAAGGGAAGATATGCCCTATGTAAAGATATTTCAGAGGCTAGGAATTGTGTCCAGGGTCTGAAAGGAGTTTTCATTGCCAGTTAACTGTTGCCTCTGTTTGAGTGACTCTTTTCAACAGAAGAGTGTGCTGTTCCCCCGCAGGTCGGAAACCGTGAGAATGTGAATCCAATTTCATCAACCTTATTAAAATATGTAGGGACTTGGGTCTTCTTAGGTACAAATCAGTCTAGAGACTTAGAAGCATTTGTTAGCAGTGAGGCCGCTGAAGGTTTTTAATAATAAAATTACAAATACCCTGTCTAATTGTAAGTATATGACTTTTATGCTCGGTTTTTAAGGGGAAGAATACTTTTTTTTTTCATGAGGAAAAGTAACTCCGCCAGAGCACCTTCTGTGATTAGCGCTATTGTATTCTTAAATTTTGATTGATAGAGATAATAGTTTTCACTTAAAAATACAGACAGGTACTTTAACTTTCCATGACAATAGCTATTTGCATTTCTTTTATCTTTTTGTTTAACATCTATGGGGGCTGGGATGGATTTGATTATTAACTCTTGTTGCACACACTCCGCGTAAATCTAAAACAAAGGCTTTGTTAGAGCTTCAAAGAGAAAACAGCAAATATTGTTTTTAAGTTTCAACATTTAAAGCCTGCTAAGGGATACCTATAAAATATTTTCACAGGACCATGACCAAGGTTTTGCTTTCCTTTAAGGTAAGAGAGAGTGGTGTTTTCCAAATGAGATGGGCCAACATGGAGTTGCGGGGGGCCTGAAGTACTTCCACAGGCAAAGCCTCGGCCAGGTTTTGCCTGTACCATGGGGTTTGCTTCATGTAGAGTAGTTCAGATTCTTCTTACTAGAACGGACCCCAAGTTAGGTCCTCTGATTTAGTTGACGGTCCCAGAGGGTGGGGAGAAGGGAAGTAAAATGTTCCTCGCAGCAATAGGAGGGGGACGTAGGGGCAGTGACGGATCCCCTGTGGTAGATTTTTCTCTGATAAAGAGAAGTAAAGGAGATGTGGCCCCTTGTAAACCAGCAAACCTGGGTGATGGCCAGGGTCGCCTCTGGTCCCAGAGACCTGCTCGACACAACAGTTTTCCTTTTCTTTTTCTTTCTAATTTACTTCCTTTTCCTTCCCCCCCCCACCCCCGCCCCGTGTACTCTCCCTGTTTCTTTCCTTCTTTTCTTCCTTCTTTTCTCACTTCCTTCCCTCTCTCCTTCCTCTTTCTTATTGTAAGCCTGACTCAGTATTTGAAGTTATTAGAGCCGAGGGGAAAAAAAAAAAAAAGAAGGTTGATTTCTAAGTGGATTTTCTTGTCTTGAGTGCAAGAAAATGAAGTGACCCTTGTATTATCATTTCTCAGCTAGTCGAGTTTGTGTTGAAGATAGTTTTGTTTTTCTAGGACATCTTTGAAAAAGAAAACAGAAAAGCCACATGAGTTAAGATTCACAGGTTTAAAGAGACAGCCATCTCTTGGAAATTGGCCCTTTGAGATTTTCTGTTTTCTCACATGAAGTATATGTCATTTGATGGGGATATTTGGGAGGATGGGAAGTTTGAACCCCGGTTCTGGACTTCGAGAGAAGGGTTGCTCTAGCCAGAGATGAAACTCCTAACTGCCACCTTCGTCATGGCGCAGGAGCTGGCGTTCATCATCCTCACATCCCAGGGACACTGACACACAGTAGGTTCTCAGCCAGCATTCGTTGGACTGAAGGTTGCAATGAAATAAGGTGGCTGTCCTTCACAGTCTCTTGTATGCTTGTACAAAATGAAATATAATGCTGAAATCCTGATGCAGATCTTTTCCTTGAGCTGCCATGAAAGAATAGGGAGAAATATTTTTAATGGCAAAAAAAAGAGCATATATTGTTCATTTTTCTTGTGAAATAAAATCACACCTCCATGTTTTACCTGCACCTCGTTTCCAGCTAGGCCATACCAACTGGCAGGATCACACTGGTTAAATTAAGGGCAAATATACTGATAGAAAGTATGAAATTGAAGCATTGTAGTAACCTAAGGGGTCTAGAGAGTGAAATTCCTAATGGGGAATAGGGGGAACTGGGCAGACAGAGGAGAAGAGGAAGGTACATTAGTCTCCTAACCTAGGGATCTCAGCTGAAGAGTAATGTCGTGGTCAAGGTCTTTATGGTCAACAAATAGCTTTAGGTAAATAACATTATCGCAAACAATAGTTAAGAGGCCACACTCAGAACAGTTTCTGGTGTTCACAGGATCTTAATTGTACAGAGAATGACATCAAGGAAAATAAGTAATTTCTGTTTACCGTATCCCTGGCTCACCTTTAAAAACCTAAAACCAATAGGAAACTTAAGACAGAGAGAAAAAGAAAAAAAATAAATGAAATTCATTTGGTGCCTGCATTTTTTCTAAGAGGAGACAAGGGGGCTGCAGGGCAATATTTTTCTTTTTCTTTTTAACTTAAAAGCGTTACATAATTGTTTAATTTTTAGTTTTGGTGCTTGTGCTGCCAGTAAGCATGCAGGTATGTCGTTGATATATTTGATAAGGTGAAGTGTTTTGTTTTGTTTTTAATAGCAGTTTTGGAAATGGAGGTTTTATGCTCTGGAAAAAATGAAATGCAGATTTTTCTCCTAGTTGTTGATTTCTGACTCTTGTAGGCTAGTAATGAGGCAGACTCAGGCCCCAGAACTACTCCCTAATTTTCTTGTCTATTATATTGACACATTTCATTTAATTTAGTATGATGGCAAACAGCTGTTGAACTATTAATCTTTTCTCAGCAAAGCTGGAAAAATATCTTTTAGATTACTTTGCTAATGTATACTAAAAACTAAAATCAACAGAAATAAATTAATGAGTGGTCAAATGTACATTTGCATTAAAATTTATGGAACTTCAAAATGGAAAAAAATAGGGTTTGTATCCCACTGCCAATTTTTTATGTCTAAGTAAAAATTAAATGTAGCCAAATTTGTATTGCTTTAGTGATTATAAGTTGGAGGGTCAATTGTATAATATTGTTATTATTAATTTTTTTTCCTCCAGGGAAAAATTACGCTTATAAAATCTGTGAGGGGGAACCAGCTTATACTTTTGCTCTATGTTCACTTACCTGCTGTTCTAGGTAGCTATAGGTGAGTAGAGAAACAGACGCAGTACTTACCTGGAAATGTTCTGCAGGTTTGAATACAACACTAGAGATAACTTTATTCAAAGTAAGCATTTTCAGCAGCTTTTTTTGTTTGTTTGTTTGTTTGTCACAAACATTAAATTTTAATAAGGTGCAATTGTTTGCCAGGCCTATGTGATCTTTGCAGTGCAATCTTATCTGCATTGCAAAGTCTGATACTACAGACCTGACTGCCAAAAATGCAAAAATAGATGCAACTCAATAGATAAAAATGAAAATTAGCTTAGAGTGCACACGTTAGAAAACATCTCAAGTGAAAAGGAGGGAGAAAGGGCGTTCTTGCCCTGAATTGAGTAGGGTCTGCCAGAGTTCACTTACTTTCCATTTAAGATTGGATGAGTGGTGGAGATGGAAATTTCTGTTGTGTGAGACGGTTGCCGAGCCTCGTGTCTCATGAGCTCTTCTTATTGGCGTGGGGCGGGGCTGCTTTGTAGATCTCAGCATTACCTCGAGGACCCGACCATCACAGCTCTGTTTTCTTATCACCATTTGCGCTCTAACCAAGTTCTCACCGCTGGAGAAACCAATCCCTGGCGACACACCTCAGCAGTAAAGCACACGATTTTCATTTTCGATTTGAATTGTTTTGTGTCAAAACAAAAAGGTTTGGGGCAGGTTGCAAAACAGTAATTTCAAGTCCCAGAGCTAGGGTTTTCCCCACCCAAATGGTGAACATTTATGGTGAAAACCTCCAATTTCCTCTTACAGTAAACATGAAAATTATGATTTCACTCAGAGCCTGCATTTTTTCCCAATCTTAATGGCAAGAATCTGCATACACTTGCTGGTGGAAATGTCATAAATTGGCCTCCGATCAATTCCTCAAAGATAGTACACACCAAAGTACCACTTTCAAATTTCTAGCCCTAGTGAAATAAGATTTAACTCTTGTCAGTGATGTTTGCCTTTCCACATTCAGGGCCAACAGCCGAGGGATGAGCAGAGATATATTCTGTATCAAATTTAAACCACTTTATGACATATTGTTCTGAAGAGTAAGCAAAAGGATATTAACGTTTTAGTAATAAGATGGTATGACTTCACCATCTTAAGAAAGTATATGTATATATGAGCATCTGGTCAATCGATGTGGAATGAATCCTGTACCCTGTTGGTTACTTGATCTAAATTAATAAACAAATGTTTTTCTTTTCACTTGTGCCATATGTTGATCCCAGTTACATGGGCAGAGAGAGGCAGCTTGTAATGTTTCTTAAAGGATTATACACTGTTTTGCATAAGGGAGTATGCAGATGCAGGAGTTAGATGCGCACCGTGCTTCCTTTGTGTTTTAGGAAGCTTGATTTCGCTTGTTGATCTCATCTGACACGAGCCATTTTTATTGAACTTAGTAGGTCTGGTAGAAAGTATGCTAAGTGGAAAACATTGTGTGAACAGCTTTCACCCACCGATGAACCCCCCCACCCCTCCGCAAGCTGAAAATTGTGGTGCTTTTATTCATTTTGAAAGGTCCAGAGTGGCATAAAGCATCTTGTGTATAAGAACTAACACTCTTGCAAAGGGGGAAAAAAATAAGCCTCTGCTTTAATGAAATTAGAGATGTCGTGGATGTTAACCAAACAAAGACACGTTCAAGTAGCAGTCTGGTTTCCAAAAACAAAGGCCTATGACTCACATGTTATTCCAAATGAAATAAATTGACAGACAACAAGATGAGAAAAAGTTCAAAGGCAAAATGTGAAACGCTTCATCTTGACTTTTTCCGTCCAAGTTGTTGTTATAGTCTTGAAGAGCTCAAAGGCACATGGTCCAGTAAGTGGAGGTCTTGACACTGGTCTTTATTAACTCTGAGAGTCTTTTGCCATGAAATAGAATTGAGTTCTTTGGTTGGTTTTCTTGCATCTCTCCCAGGCAAATAGGTGGTTGCTACTTTGTCTTGACATTCAGATTTTGATATTCTCTTTTGTTTTCAGGGTAAGAAGTGACCTTTTGAGGTGACTATAACAGAAGATTGCTTTACAGAAGCCAAAAAAGGTAAATGCACATATGATTAGTGGAATTACATCTAGGACTCTCTCTACCAACTTCTAGGCATCTTAATTCAGTTCTTTTCGGATCTACATAATTATCAAATATACATGTATTTATTTGTGTGTCAGTATGCATGTAGCATATTTTCGGAAGCCTTTAAAGAAAAGATTGCTCTTAACAAATGGTTCAGATATTCACATTTTCCACCCCCCCCCAATGTTATCACTTTCCCCGTTTGTGGAAGTCGAATTTTTTTTTTTTTTTTTTTTTTTGGTTGTTGACTTGTTAGGTTTAAAGTTAGAAAGGAATATTCACATCACAAAAGTGGTGATTCATAAAATTAACTTGCTGCAAACAGGAGCAACGCATGTCGGTCTTCTGTGCCGAAGTGGTGTCATCCGATGGATGTTCATCTGGCTGGTTTATAATCCCTTCTTTCAGAAATTAATCGTCAGGCACCATAGCAACACGCCGCGTTGATGTAACTGCCGTGTGGCGTGGGGCATGTCCCTGT
The DNA here is from genome assembly GCF_039906515.1 of Pseudorca crassidens. NCBI lineage: Eukaryota > Metazoa > Chordata > Mammalia > Artiodactyla > Delphinidae > Pseudorca > Pseudorca crassidens. The sequence continues at coordinate 88,196,083 of NC_090305.1, read as the reverse complement.
GATGTCAGCGCTCATCTGCCTTGTTCTCTTGACCTTGCTTGAAAATCAAATGAGTACTTGATTTTAAAATTAGAAGTTTTCACAGAGACTAGTGTAGCTTGATGAATTAAAGCTAAGTTAAATTTTCTCAAACTCACTTCTGGGAGCAGGGGCAAAGAAAGCACTCTGGTTAAAATGGTTCTGGAGGCTACATTTTTTTTTTTTTTTAATTGCCAAAGTATCTCTCCGGTGAGGGCAGAGGTTGCCTCCCTCAAGTTCATCTTGCAGGTCACTTTCAAGTGTGATGTTTCTCAAGGAGCAAGCGTCTTCATTTTACTTTTGAATCTTGGCCAATGGTGTTTCCATTTGATTGAGTAGATAGATCTGGGTCTGCTTTAAAACACTTACTTGCCAGCCTGGTTACGACGCAAAGCCTTTGCTCAGATCTTACCAAATTAGAGTTTATGAATTTGTAAGATACAGACTTCTCATTCTTCAGTTGAGCAAGGTTTTTTTTGTGAAACTTTGATAATATGAAGATTCTTAGATCGGTTTTGTTTTTAATCTCACCCAGGGTTTGGGGGTTCTAGAAGGCATTATCAAGGTAGGGATTTGTTTTTCCAGTTGCATTCTGGCACATTTGATTTGGGCCCCCAAAAATCCAACCAACTTTCCTCATTTCACTATCTTTGTTGTTTAAATTAAACCATGTGGGAAGCACCTAGCTGTCCTCCAAAGAGGATATGTTACCTTTCAGATGTTCTGGCGTGGAACGGGTTGATTACAACCAGTCATTGGGGCTCTCAGGTCCTACCTAGCATGATTTCTGGCAAAGCACTTCCCAGTTTCTCAGTTTTAGTCTACTTCAGGGCTCTACAGCCGCCTTCTTAAAAGGCTGTCCAGTCAGTATTTCCTGTTTTGTGGGCATTTTGTCTCTGCCACGGTTAGTCAGCTGCATGTTGTGTGTTCTGGTCTCTGTGATCCCTGCAAGATCTCAGTCCAAGGTGTTCCTCATTGAAAGCCATGCCAGGTGCTGAACTCATTTTGTGCTGTTAGCAAAGGTTTCTGGTGCAGCTAAAAACTGGGATGAAACAAAGCTGGAAAAGTGGTTGAAAAGATGAACTATCGCTCCAGCTCCAAAAAATGGGCTTAATGAGTAGGTTGTCACTGTTTTATTTGGAATCACCTGTAAGCATAAATTATTTCTCTCCTGACTGATGTCATTATGATGACCTTGCTTACACCCATGACGTGAAAATGTTTGCATTTGTGCAGTATGATTTTTCCCAATTCCATGATACTGTTCAAGGTTAAAGATATCATGAGTCAAGGGCAAGTTTGGGGAAAAAATGTTTTCAGGAATTTGTCATTAGTTGACTAGGAAAAGTAGTCCATGTGGAGGAAAAAACAAGCTTTTTTATAATTACTGTCAAGAACATGGTGTATTATACAGTATCCTGCAAATCAGGAAACCTTTGTCAAATTTAAGGAGAACAGAAAAATTTTGTCATCCTGATGCCTCCTTTCGTAAAACAAAGGAAGCTGAACAACGAATTCATCTAATTTTTCTTTTTGTCTTGACTGCTAGGAATCTCAGAGTAAGAGTTTTTGCTTAAGCTTAGTAGTATTTTTTAACTTCAACTTTTTGTTGTTGATATTCTGCTTTTAAGTCAACTTCATTTTTCCTACTCCCAATTAACATATTATTAACTGTTTTTCTTCTACAATATCAATTCCATTTGTGTTTTGACTCCCTTTTGTGTTTTTTTTTAGAAATAAGATAGAGAAATAAATAATAACTTACATGTACTCTTTTACCTTTTAACAAGCTCAAGGATCCTTCAAAAACTAATCCTTACATATCTTGACCTCTTATACATGAAGGAAAAAAAGATTTGTTAAAAATATAAAATCTAAAAAAATTTATAAAATGGATAGAATGCTTAGTGTTTCTTCCCAGTGAACAAACCTTAAACAAAGATACTGTGCTGTCCAGTGATGGTCAAGAGACCAGCACCGCCTTACACACTACTCAAAGGATAGAGATTTCAGATACCAGGAGCTCCTCAGTCAGTGGCATGCCCAAATTCGAAATCTGGGACTCATTAACAGTCAGCATAAGTGCAAATAAATGTGCCTACAGTGGCACTCTGGGAACAACTGGTTACGTGCATAAAAGTGGCCAGGAAAATTCAGAAAAGCAGATGAAGACATTTTTCCAAGTTAGCTTCAGAGTTCTGAAAGATCGTAAATAACACTCATCATACTTGGTAGTGATCGAACAATTTCTTCCAAGTAGATACGAGCGCTTTACAAAATGGGTCTGGTTGCTGGCATCCCTGAGAGGTAGCCGGTAATTATTATAATCCCCACTTTACAAACTGGGAAACTGGTCACATTAGTAACTTATCCAAGGTCATATGAAATATCAAGACTGGAGCTAAAAGGACAACTTGCTCTGGTCGCAATTATACTGATGCCATTCTATCATGGCTGCCGTGGTTTGGTGGTTTAATATTATAGGTTTCTGTGTCATTTTTTCCCCCTGCTTCCCCCAAACATTTGCAATTCACCCACACAGGTTTTTGCTAAAACTTCAAATCCAGTTTGTGAAATGCATTGTCTTGGATTCAGTTCTGAATGACAGTGGGAGTTAATTGATGATGATCATGAAGCTCATATAGATTACAGTTAAATGGTTATTCTTTAAATATTGGTCATCTTCAAACTTCATTTTTTTGTGTTGCTTCAGTTTCATAGTCAGCTTGTTAATGAGAAAGTTAAAAACAATCTAAAAGGAAGGGTGATCATTGCAGCTTTTCTCCCACCCCCAATTTGAGCTATTTTTTTATTGGATTAAGGAGCGATACGGCATCTTTATAGACTTCACTCATCGTGTCTAACATATTACAAATGATTTCTTGGTTACGAACAAAGTTAAAAATAGCCATCCAGCCATTTAAAATGTATTCATTGGTTCTTTTGAAAGTGTATATTTACGCGATTCAAATGTTTACTTAGTGACAACGATATTCCGAGTGAAATCCATTCAAAATGACCTCTTTATAGCATTAAGCATTTGAATTATTTGCCTATTCATGAAGTTGTTATAAAGACACTGGGAAAGAGTGATACCAGCTGACCACGTTGGCTGAAACGACTAGTCAGTTTAGTTAAGCGTTGAATTCCATCCTGCCTCCCCTTCATACTCATATACCCATGCCTGGGTTGTAACACTCAGAGTTAAGACTAGGCTGATATAACATAAAGACTCCAACATACAATGGCTTTAAATCAAATAGAAGTTTACTTCCCTGTCTCATCTAATAATCTGGCCCGTCTGGCTTGACTGGATGGGTTCTTTTCTCTTTTGTGCTTCTCTGCTTTGGGCCTTTGTCCTTATCTACATGGTTGAAATACAGTGAAGTCCAAGGCAAGCAATTTTCTTTGAAGCAAATGATTTAAAAATTGCACACATCACATCCATTGACGTTTAATTGGTAAGATTATGATCATTTCACAAGAAGCTGCAAGGACTGCTGGGAAATGTCTCTCGCTGGGTAGCCAGGAGCATGGGAGAATTGGAGAACAGATTTCAGGCGACAGTTAGGACACAAGCAACCTGATTGGTTGAAATGCCTCAGTCCAGTAATTTCATTCACTCATACATACATACAAATGTACATGCGACATGTGTATATACGTTAATTCTTACTGCAGGTATTTATTGATGATTGTGTGCTAGGTGCTAGGATTATAGCACTGCATAAGCAGGATACCGTCTCTGTCTTCCTGGAGTTTATGTTGTAAAGGGGAAGACAGACATTATGGCTGATGGTGACAGGTATTCGCAAGGGCAAATATTGGTTGCTATGAGGAAGTGTTCTCTAACACGGAGACCAGGGTGTCAGGAATTTATGTATTTTATTATTATCAGAAAGCTAAGTTAGACTAACTTGATTTCCTTGTATCTTTCATGCCAGTGTGGTTGTGAATGTTATTAGGCATGTTAATTTTTTGTTAATAGCTTTATTGAGATATAATTCACACACATTACAGTTCACTCATTTGAAGTGTACTGTTCCGTGGTTTCTAGTATATTCACAGAGTTTGTAACCATCATCACAATCTAGTTTTAGAACATTTTCATCACCTCAGAGAGAGACCCCATACCAACTAGCAGTTAATCCCCTCAACCCAGCCCCAGGCAACAACAAATCTACTTTCTGTCTGTAGAGTTTTACCTTTTCTGGATATTTCACATATATGGAATCATACAATATGTGGTCTTTTGTGACTGACTGCTTTCCCTTAGCATAATGTCTTCAAGGTTCCTTCAAGGCATTTAAATTTTTAACTGTCCTACAACCTCAGAGTTGTATGAGTTCTTACTCCTAAATCCAGCCAAATGGTGGCCTGAAATATTCTCACAAGGGATGGCATTGGGGGGAAAATTACTGTTTTCATGCTGTTTATATTTCCATAGAAATAGACTTGGCCTCCCAACAGTTAAACTTCAGAATTTAAATGTTTGCATTTTAAGTTAGCTGTTTTTAAACATTGTTAGCCATAATGCTAAACTCAGTAACTCTGTAAACAAGAGCTGTCTCTCTTGAATGTTCGTTTCGAAGAAAATAAATTTTAAATATTGATTTCCAGAGAAATATGCTCAATAGAGTTCTTTTTCAAGCAGAAGTCACTTGTTGAAATGTACACGAAGGCGAGTTTTGTAGTGAAGACAACATTTGCAACGGTTATCAAGTAGCCATATTTTTCACAGCGAACGGTACAAATACAAATAACACATGGTTCTAGTCATGTTTTTTAAATGACGCTTTTGCTCTTTCATCTGCCAGGGGCACAAATATCGAAACTGCCTACCTTGAGCATCCTCGGAAGAAGTTCTCAGCTTAGGTGAAAACCTAACAGCTTATCAGAGATGTAGGAAGTATTGCCTTGCTTTGGCAATTCAAATATCTCAGAGAAAAACTGAAGCTCAAAAATGTATAAAAACAAAACCCTGTTTAGGGTAGCACACCTGTGGCAACCTCGAGTACATGCTTTCTAATGTATCTAGTAACATCCAGGACCTTAAAGGAGGAAATGGTATATCAATGGTAGAATCCTTATTTTGAGTCTGTTTTAGAAGTTGACAGCTTCTGCCCAGGGCTGAGTTTGGATTTGAAGTTGATGGTGTCTTTTTAAAAGTCTGCTGGTGAGTAGGACTTTCATAAACGGAAAATGAAATTAATCATTTAAGTTTGTACTTCTCTGTTCTTGATCTGAACTATTGTACTTCTCTGTTCTTGATCTGAACTATTGTACTTCCACGGCCTTTGCATGGGTTGAGAGTGAGGGGGAGAAAAATGAAAAACTTGAAGTATTTGTGCTCTGTTCAGATGCACTCTTTTTGAAGTGTGAAGGTTATGCAGACTTTCCCTTGTATATTAGCATGTATATGGTATATTATTACAGGTAGTTAGATGTTTTGTTAATCATCTGACAGTGGAGTGAGTTATTTAAAATTACCTTTTAATTGGGCTTCCCTGGTGGCGCAGTGGTTGAGAGTCCGCCTGCCGATGCAGGGGACACGGGTTTGTGCCCCGGTCCGGGAACATCCCACATGCCGCAGGGCGGCTGGGCCCGTGAGCCATGGCCGCTGAGCCTGCGCGTCCGGAGCCTGTGCTCCGCAACGGGAGAGGCCACAGCAGTGAGAGGCCCGTGTACCGCAAAATAAAATAAAATAAAATAAAATAAAATAAAAAATAAATAAAATTACCTTTTAATTAAAAAAAATCTTGCATCATTGGATATGGACTTTGATGATTTCGGTTCATGGACTGGCATGGATATTCACTTCCTCACCCTTTCCTCCAGCCCGCTCATTTCTGGAAGTCAATTTCTCTTTTAAAGTATCATGAGCAGTCGCTGGAGGCCAAAGGAAGTGTCCTAAAATCCATTCATTACACATGACATTCTTTAAAGTTTATTTAGAGCAGTGATTTTCACAGGCCACTTTGGGACCCATTTGTGGGTTGGGAAATCAATTCAGTGGGCTGTGCCCAAGAATTAAAAAGAAAAATAGAATAAGTATACAATAGAGCAGAAAAAAAATAGAGTAGAATAGAGCTGCACTGTCTAATATTGAAACCACTGGCCACATGTAGCTACTGAGCCCTTGAAATGTGGTTAGCCCAAACTTACATGCTGTAAGCTTAAAATCCACAAAGCCTTTCAAGGAGTTTGTATGGAAAAAAGAACGTGAAATATTTGAATAACTCTTCTTTATTGATTACACATTAAAATGAGCATAGTTTAGATACATTGGATTAAGTAAAATATTAAAATTAATTTCACGGTTTCTTTTGACTTTCTCCAGTATGGTTACAATTACCTGTGTGGCAGGCATTGTATTTCTGTTGGGCAGTTTTGCTCAAGCTGATGGGGAATAGAGCAGTGAATGACACAGCGACAAGACCTCTGCTTATGGCATTAGGGGGTGTGGACAGGTAGGGGAACATAATAAATAAATACGAGGTGACAGGTGTGGTGGAGAAAATATAGGCGGATAAGGGAGGTCCAGTTGCCAGAGGGAAGGGGATTGCAACTGTAAATAGTCAGGGTAAGTCTAAATGAAGCACAGGCATTTGAGCAAAGACAAGGCATGTTCTCAAAAGAGTACGTTGGCCACTATGGCCAAACCAAAGTCATCCAAGGAGGAGAGTAGTGGGGGACAAGGACAAGAAGCAACAGGGCCAGACCTAGTAGGGCGTTAAGGCTCATGGGACTCTTAATCTCTTAGTGAAGTAGGAAGCCGTGGATAGGCTTTGAGATGGGACAAGATGTGAGTCACGCTTTAAATGGATCACTCTGGAAGTGGGTTTTTTTTAAAAAAAAAAAAATTTATTTTATTTATTTTTATTTTTGGTTGTGTTGGGTCTTCGTTGCTGTGCACAGGCTTTCTCTAGTTGTGGCGAGCGGGGGCTACTCTTCTTTGCGGTGCGCGGGCTTCTCATTGCAGTAGCTTCTCTCGTTGCGGAGCACAGGCTCTAGGCGCGCAGGCTTCAGTAGTTGCAGCACGCGGGCTCCAGGGCACACAGGCTTCAGTGGCTGTGGCTTGTGGGCTCTAGAGCGCAGGCTCAGTAGTTGTGGCCTAGTTGCTCCACGGCACGTGGAATCTTCCCGGACCAGAGCTCGAACCCGTGTCCCCTGCATTGGCAGGCGGATTCCTAACCACTGCACCACCAGGGAATCCCTGGAAGCTGTTCTGAAAGTAGACAGTGGGTGGGTGAGATGGTAGGCAAGAAGACGTGTTAGGAGTCCGCTGTGATAATTCTCAGTGAGACAGGGTGACGGCCAGGATCAGTATGGCAGTAGAGGTGGCAGGGGATTTATGAAATTCTAACGGGTTTAGTTTGGTAGTTACATTTTGAATTTATCTGTAGGTAGAATCCAAGGATGTCCTGGTGGAATGGATGTGAAGTTTGAAAACAGTTGTATCAAGGATTACTCCGAAGATTTTTGTCTCGTGTGATGGGGTGGTATCAACTGATGGATTGATTGTGGTTAGAAAGAAAGAAGTCAGAAGACTGAGGATTTTCAGTTTAAGCAGCTGCGGGAAGGATGGGGCTGCCACTAACCAAAATATGGAAGCCTGTGGGGGAACAGGTTTGGGGGTGTTAAAGGAAAAAATTACTTAATTTCCCTCGTTAGAGACGGTAGTGCCTTCTTTATTCGATAGGTGTAGGGAACGCTGCAGTGAGGTTTTATAGGAGGAAGAAGAGACTGACCTCACCTCCAGATACAGCATGGGCAAGTGAGAATTTATAGCCAAGAAGCGGGGGGGGGGGGGGTCAGTAGATGGACAGTTTCCGGAAGGAAACATCGGGAGTAAGGGGGGATTCTGGCTAAACTGATCTAACAAGATTCTTGCTGCAGATAATCTAGGGTGACTCGACATCACCTGGAGGATGGTGGAGAGTGAGGAACCCAATCAGATATCAAGGGTGATCAGATATCAAAGGTGAGAGAGTTCTGGTTAAACTGACTGAGCAGGGTTCTTGCTAAAACTGGGCTTTACAAGGAAGCACACAGATGGGTTCAGAAGCCTGATTCAAGTTTGGTCCAGCCAAGCATCTTTGTCGAGAGTGGACAGGGGAAGCAGGGGATACCAGGAGTATAGCTGTAGACATGTGAGGTTGGAGTCGCTTATTTCTCACTCAGTCTGAGATATCAAGTGGGCATTTGGATATGTGGGTCTATAAATGTCTTAGCTAGGGCTATACGTTGAGGCTTTATAAGAATGTCTTAAGTGTCAGTAAAGGCATGAACCTAGGTGAGCTCACCAAGGTGGGGGACAGTGGTGTCGATAAAGAAGAGAAGGGCTCCAGGATGTGGGTTCTGAAGCCAACGCCATTAAGAGGTTTGAGCATAAGACACGGAGGAGAGGTCAAAGATGGGAGGAAAACTCCGGGACTCCAGAGAACCAGAACCCCATTGAGGACATTGTTTAAAGGAGGAGAGCATTGGCACTTGTATACAGTGCTGTGCAGAGGTCAAAAGCAGTGATGACAAAGAACTGACCACTGGGTTTCTGAACATGAAAGTCATTGATAACCTTAACAGGAGTCAAAAATGGTTGAATCTCACTCCTGGCTTCATACAGCTACCTGTCTGCTTTTGGAAATTAGGCATCTAGAATGATTTTTCCGGGAATAGTGCCCGCTCGGCACTCTTTATTTGTTAAGATCATCACCTGTGCCTCCACCTCTTGCAGCCCCACTCAGACAGGGTCTAGCTCTGACCTTTAGGTCCTAGGACAGCCTGTGGGAAGTGATCAGAGAAAAACTCACTGTTTCCTGATGGAATCCTGTGCATTTTGCGCCATGCGACTCATTCTCTAATCCGGTGGTTCAGATATTAAATACAAATAAAAGGCAGGGGTGAAAGGAGACGTATATTTACATCTCGAACTTAAAATACGTTGTGTTTAATCGTCTAAAGTACATCACAGCTTGGTGTGGTTAACCTGATCTCTAGATAAGTAAAGTACTAGTTGGTGCCTGAGCCACACGTGCGTCTATCATCTTTACCTTATACTAATATAGGTAGTCTTTGATGGGTTCATCCATCTTTCACATTAACTAAGTAAGAGCATCAAAGACTCTGGCTCATTCAAAACTTCTGAAACAGTTGAACATTTTCGAGATTTCTAGGCTGATCCCAAATCTTTGAGCATCTAGGAAATCGTAGGTAAAATAATGAAAAACATGCATTGTCACTGTTTAGATACTAAATACCATTAAGGTGGTATCGGGTGAGGTAAGAGTATCCTCTCTTTGTGGAAGATGATAAATGTACTTCTTAATTTTTTTCATGATAAAATGGCATTAAAAGAAATTAGAAGGGGATGAAAATGTAGGAAGAAAAATTTCACTGGTGACCTCACCTAAATAGTTCAACATTTTATCTGTATCCTGCCAGTGTTTTGTATATATAGATTTGTTTATATGTACTACTTGTACTGTATATACTATTTTGTTTCCTGCTGTTACCCTTAAAATATCATGAGTGTTTTCCCATGTTATCACCGTTGTATCTCGGTCTTATTTTTAGGGTATCTTGCTGATTTCCATTCTTGTATTATCTATTCCTGCAAGGATGGGTCTTCTGATTCCCTCCAGTTACTAATGATGGCCACCGTGGGAGCAGGGAACTTTGTGTCCTTTAAAGGGACAGCCATTCATCCTCTCTTTGTTGCGTTATCCCAAACATCACTCCTTCTCTTTTCCCAGAGCAAGCCATTAATTTAGTTTGCCTGCATTTGCATCTCCAAAATTTGCTTTGGTTGAGTTTTGGTCAGTTTATTCTGGAAAACTCAAATGTCTTTACCGCTTTTAAAGTATAAAATTGAAGTTTACTTGCATGCCACACCTTAGGGGGTACTGTCATTAATTGTTTAGGCAACGCGTATTTATTGAGTTCCTGGGAGGTTCATGGTGTGTTTAAAATTGAGCTGTGTACCTCTGGCCTTTGTGGCCATTCCCCTATCTAGTACTGAGATGCCCAAATGGCCACTCAATGAAGTATTCTTAGATTTATAACTTCAGAGAGAACCAAGGAATGTTAGCCTTCTCTGGTCAATTCCTTGTAAGTTACTGAAGATGAAACTGAGACCCAGAAAAGGAAAAAGGTGTTCCCCTGGCCACTGCGTAATTGTAGCTGCCTGTTTTGGGATTCTCTCTGTCTTCTAATATACCTCTTCCTTCCTTTTATGATACAATATCAAAAACAAGTGGAAATGTTAAAATTTCACTATTAAAAAGTTCACTGTTTAAAAAAATAGACCTGATGAAAACCAAAATGTATTTTTTTATGTAGATTGCCCTTTCTTAAGTTTCATTTCCAACGCACTCTCCTTTTTCCAGCTGTGTTAAGGGAAATTACACCATTTACAAGTGTTTAAAAATATTAAATATGAAAAACAGCATCTAAGTATGTTAATTCAGAAAATGCCCACTTTTCACTTTCCCTCCCTCCCCTCCCTCCCCCTCCCCTTCCGCCTTCTCCTCCTTTCTCTCCATCTTCCTCCTCTTCTGCCTCCTGTTCTTTCTTCTCTTCCTCCTTATCCCTCCTCCTCCCTTCCTCTCGCTCCCTGTCTCTGTCCTTCCTCTGAAGCCTGATTTTTTCTTAACAAGGATATTTAGTGAAGATATGTGTAAATGTTAGAATCTTTCTGCCAGTTGACAACTACTGTGCATTTTTTAAATAGTTGAGTATTGTACATAGCATGAGAATTTAGGTGTCCACTCTCTCCTTATCTGACTGATTAACCCCATTGAGCCACTCCCTTGTGACATGTGTTTTTCCAAGGACTGAGACACAAAAAAGGATTATAAGGTGTGCTGGTCATTGTTTTTGAGGTGCACACTGTCTACCTGATTGGAACTTCTTAGCTCTGAAGTCTTCCTCCCCCTCGTTCTGGAATGGGGTTGACATCTACTCTTTATTTCCTTATGTGGGATCAAAACACATAAAGACCAATATAGAATTGTCACCTTGAAGGGTCATATAATTTCGTTAGTTTAGTTCTTATAATGTTATTAGTAATAGAACATAGAATAGGAAATTCTTGTAAACTTCTTTTTTTTTTTTTCTGATTACAAGTGTAAAAGCCAGCTCATTATAGGGAATTTGAAATTGTAGAAAAGTTGACCAAACACAAAAGTAAAAATAATCAAGAATCCAGACCCTGGGGATAACATATAGTTTCTCCAGTTCCTTTTTCGTTGGATGTACACATATTTAACAAAATTGCAGTCATACAGTATATAGAATTGTGTATCCATTTTTTAAATTTAACATTACATGGTGAGCATTTTCTCATGTCATAAAGATATCTCAGATGACTGCATAGTACATCATTTTTTTGGATATAATAAAATTTAATTAACTCTTCTTCAGTGTTGAGTGTGGGAGTCATTTCCAGTTTTTCTATAATATGTTGCAGTAGGCGTATCTGTGCGCAAACATTTATCAGTTTCCATTTCTTTAGATATATTCTATAGGGGGAAATTTCTAGAAGAAAAGTGATGGAATTCTTATAGATTTTCCATACATGTTATCAGTGTACTTTTCAAAATGCACCAATTTATACTTCTACCAATACTGAATGAGAATGTTTATTTCACTGCAACTTTGCCAACACCAAGTTTTATCATTTTTTGTTATCACTTAAATCATAGAAGAGAAAAAAGTGTATGTCTGTTCTTTTCTTGTTCAATTCTTTCGTTACAGATGAAGTCCAGAAGTTTTGTTTCTTGAGGCTGTTTATATTTCTTCTTTTAAGTTTTCATAATTTCGGGAGCAGCAGGTGTTTCGAGGAGTGGGGATGGGGGAGTCCAAGGTGCTGGGCAGCTAGAGAAGGGATCCTGTTATGGGGAGGTTGCTTGACCATTGGCTCTTCTGCTAGAATTTACAGAGTAATTCGCTGGGTGCTACATTACAGCTTAGATCTGAGTGCTAGAATCCTGCAAGGCCAGGCCAGTGGCATTCTGATGCTCCCGAAATCCCATGGAGAGATCTGGGGCTCAGGAGCTTTTCCAAAACTTTGATGCTTTAAGTTCAGTCCTTTATTCAGTAAATAATTATTGAGTGCTTACTGATTCCTGGCACTGTGTGGGGCAGCAGGCGATATTTAGTAAGCCAAAAGAGGGAAGCTCGTCTGTAAATAAGGTGGCTGTGTACCTCATTGCCTTATGATGAGCACAAACAGGACAGATCTGTGTAAAGCACTTAGCCCAATAAGAGCAACTAGCTGCTGCTCATCTTATATGTCTCTGTTATCATCGGCATCTCAAATTTAAAAACAAAACAAACAAACAAAAAACAGTGTTCAGGGGCTTCCCTGGTGGCGCAGTGGTTGAGGGTCCGCAGATCCCATCTCTGGTCTCCTTATCATCCACGGGATAGGGCCTGTGCTCCCCAGCCTGGGAAGTTTCTCTCCATTTCTTTTAGCCTCTTTACCCAGTGAGCTAGTATCTTCCAGCTCTATGGTTCCAGAAGCTTCGAGAGAAGCAGGGCTGTGTCCAGCTAAACAGTAAGACCCGGGGGACAGCCCCTCGGGCTCCAGGGAGCTCCTCTGATTCCCAGCAGTTTAGTAGGGGTGTTGCTGAAGGTTGAGCTCCAAAGGCAGTGAGGGCACTGGCAGTTGCACTCCCCCGCCCCGGGTGTTTGCTGTTAGTCTCTAAGCCCAACCAGCTGATTCTCATCAACCCTGAATCTAAGGATTAAAAATCAGTACACACATACACACATGTATCTGTGGAAAGGGCACTTCCTCGGGCTTTCTCTGTCCTCTCCGAGATTTCCCGCGCCCGGCGCTGATGGAGGGCAAGCAGGCCCCCAGGCCAGGACCACCCTGGGCCCCCCCCCTCCTTCACTGGCTTTCCCCACTCCCCGGAATGCGCTTGGAAACCGTACTCCTGTCTGTGTATTTACCTGGTTCCTATCACCACCGTTTCAAAACACGACCGGTTTCTAATGGAAAAATAAACATTTCTGATGCCGAAGTGAGGAAGGGGTAGCTCCTTGTTTTGGACCAGTGTGTCCTGCCCTCCACCAGAGAGGGCGTGGTTTGGGGGAGGCTGCGTCTGAGTTCGGATGTGTCCATCCTAGGGCCTGCTTTTGACTTGCTCACTCAGTGGTCCCCATCTGTGACACGGGGACAGTGAAAGGCCCCGTCTCATCGGTGTGCTGTGAAGGTCACAGAAAGAACAGTGTGGTTGTGTGTTCCGGTTTAGAGTTCTGCCTTGGAGGCCCTGTCCTGCTACTTTTCAGCTTGGCGATGTTGAGGAAGTAACTGGAACTCTCCAAGCCTTTTTTCTTTATCTCAAAAACTAGGGACTAAACGAGTACCTCCCCTTTGAGATAGTTGGAAGATTAACTGAGTTATTCCACGTCAAACGTGCTTAGGGCAATGCTTCCTATATAGCAAGTGTTCAATATTGCCAGCTCTCTTTATTGGTAGCACAGTGCATGGGATGCAGTAGGTCTTTAAGTATGTTCATGATTTTTACTACTGATTCATTTTAAAGGTAATTAAAATATTTTTAAGTGGCTGTTTTTATCAGGGAGCCTAGTGGGAATAGGAATGAAATAGGCTTTCCCCCGGCCCCAAAGAGAAAACCAAAACAAAAACTTGAAGATGCTAAGTACAGAGAAACGGTTTTAGAGTTTTTCAGAATAACATTATGTTTCTAAATCATCTTCTTCTCCTTCTCATCACCCATCTGGCACCCACAGGTAAGGAGTGGGCCCACCCAGAGCGGTCCACCTGGCTTATTTTTGCCAGTTTGAAGCAGCCTCTTGGCTACACTGCATCTTCAATCTGAGTGCTACAATCGTAGGAGTCCAGGCCATGGACACCCAGATGTTCCTGAGTTCACATGGAGAGATCTGGGACCCACAGCTTTTCGAAACCTAGAGCTTGTGACCGAAATAGTGTGAACAGGTTTTCCAGGGCTGTGCGTGGGATTCTTGGGCTCGGGCGCGATTTTACTGTAGCTCTTACACGTGGAGACTGCGTTAAATGGGACTTAGGTCGCGTCCCCAGCACTTGACACTGAGGAACTTGGGTAGACACTGCACTGAGTGTTTACTGTGTTCAAGGCCAGGGATAGAGAGAGAGAGACAGAGGCTGAGAGAGGGAGGGAGGGAGGGAAGCGAGTGCGCAGGGCAGGGAGCAGGAATTCATAGCCATGTGGGAGAAAGTGAACTTTCCCACTACTTACATATGTTTTGAGGGAGCAGAGGGTTGGCTCTTTGGGATACACCTGGCTGGAATGACCTTGACCCCCACTGTGCCAAGGTGTACACGTGTGTGCGTGTGTGTGTGCACGTGCATACACCTGCATACAGGGCAGGTGGCGGCAAGCCCTTCCTCTGAAAGCTCCAGCATCCGTCGTTTTCAGCAAGGATGGGGGAGATCATCACAAGGGCTGCTTCATGTTCATGAAACCCGACAAGCAGTTCTCTCTCTGTTCCTTCAAACGCCAAACAGGTTGATTTTTCTGTACTTATACATAGTAATTCTCGTACAAGCAAACAGTAAGAAAAACAGAAGTGAGGAAGTAAACATTACTGCACATTCTCTGCCCCCAGGATCATGACTTGGACCATTTTGGAGACAGTACTTCTAAACATCTCTCTCCTTACCTGTCTGTTACTGAATACACCTGTGCTGTCCAGTATGGTAACCAGTTGCCACCAGCAGGTCTTGAGCAGTTGAAATGCGGCTAGTCTGAATTGACATGCGCTGGAAGTGTCAAAGCCACACCAGCTTTTGCAAAAAGAGACTGTAAGATATCTCTTAAGTTTAGAGATTGATTATAGATTGAATGATAATATTTTAGATATATTGGATTAAATAAAATATACTAGTAAAATTAATTTGCTCCACTTTGCTTACGAAATGTACCTACTAGAAATGTTTAAATTACATTTGTGGCTCACGTTATATTTCTCTCTGGTAGTTGGGTGTAGGAATATCATAGTTTTAACAGGATGATGCTACATTTTCCCTGTTTTTTTAAATATAAAAATATGTTGTCAATATCTTCGTGTAGCAGTTGATATATGGCAGCATTATTATTACCTTATAACTGTGTGCCGGTAAGTCACAGTTTTATTTAACCAGTCCCACTTTGTTGTACAAAGTCGTACACAGTAATGCTGATGAACAGGCTTGTGTATTCATCTCTGCAAGCCCATCTGATTCTTTCCTTAGGGTAGGGCTTCTCAGCTGGAGGACTGTAGACGTTTTGGTCTGGACGATTCTTTGTCGTGGGAGACTGTGCTATAGATTGTGGGGCGTTTAGTGGCTTTCCTGACCTCGACTCACTAGATGTCAGCAGCACGTCTGTCCCCCCCCCCCCGTCCCACCCCCATGCATGACAACCAAAAACATCCCTGGACGTTGCCATGTGTCCCCCTGCGGGGCAGAATGACCCCCGTTGAGAAGCACTGACATAAGGCAAAGTACCAGAATGTGAAATGCTGGGTTCAAAAGTGTGCGTATTTAACATTTAGATAGATTGATAGATATTGATACATATTGAAAATTTTATATCTGTTCCCACACTGTTCTCTAGAAGGATAGTATCGATTCATATATCTGTCAAGAGTAACAGTGATCTTTGTTAAATGCTTGTAAGACACTTAAGAAAGCAGGGGACTGGGGCTTCCCTGTTGGCGCAGTGGTTGAGAGTCCGCCTGCTGATGCAGGGGACACGGGTTCGTGCCCCGGTCCAGGAGGATCCCACATGCCGCGGAGAGGCTGGGCCCGTGAGCCATGGCCACTGAGCCTGTGCGTCCAGAGCCTGTGCTCCGCAACGGGAGAGGCCACAACAGTGAGAGGGCCGGGTACCGCAAAAGAAAAAAAAAAAAAGGAGGGGGCTGGGTATTTAATTGCTAACTTATATGTTGGCAGTTTGTTTAATGGCTTTCCTGAGATCAAGACCACGGCGGAGGCAGTCTAGGTATTTTCTTGCAGAGACCAGCTTGGCAATGAGGCGCCGTGGGCCATCCTAGCTTAGCTTAGCATAATGTACAAGGCTTCTGTGCTCAAAAAGGAAAAAAAGGTGGTAGAATGGCAGAGGGAAAACCTCTTGTTGTTTTCCAATGTAGGACTTTTCTTCTAGTGAGAAATGGGAATGGTAGTAAGTGATGCAATAATCGTAGCTAATTATTGAATGTTTGCTCCGTGTCAGGCACTGGGCTAAGTGCTGTTACATGTAATTTTATTTAAACTTAACAAAAACCTGGCTGTTGGGTAAGTGCTACTGTTTTCACCAGATGAAGGAAGATGGGCACAGAGAGGCGGCCGGCGGTTCATCTGGCATGCCGAGGGTCACAACCTTAGTCTGTGGTGTGGCCAGGATTTGAAGTCGGCCGTCCAAGGTGACCACACAATTCATTTATTCACTTTTCCAACAAATATCAATATTTGTGTTTCTCCTATGTGCCAGCCACAGCGTTTTTTGCTAAGTTTATAGGTGAGAGTCAAAAACGATGCGATCTCAGCCTCATGCAGACTGATGGGGGCTGATAAAAGCTCTTCTGATGAGGATTAAGGAATGTCGGAACGTGATGCCTTGAGAGCCTACACTTGGGGGACTTGCCCTAGTTTAGAAGGTCAGGGAAGGCTTCCAGGGGAAATAATGATTAAAATGAGGTCCGGGGCTTCCCTGGTGGCACAGTGGTTGGGAGTCCGTCTGCCGATGCAGGGGACGCGGGTTCGTGCCCCGGTCCGGGAGGATCCCACATGCCGCGGAGCGGCTGGGCCCGTGAGCCACGGCCGCTGAGCCTGTGCTCCGCAACGGGAGAGACCACAACAGTGAGAGGCCCGCGTACCGCAAAAAAAAAAAAAAAAGAGGTCCGGAGAAAGAGAGAAGGGTTGAGGTTATGGGGGAGCCAAAGAAAAGGCACATCACGTCCCGTGTGCTGAGATGCGCTGTGGGGTGTGGAAGGAAGTGGCCGTGTGCAGAAGGTGCTGAGCTGAGCAGGAAGCCAAGGACAGGGTTGCAGAGGCAGAGTGTCCACGGATCTGTGCTTCCCAAAGCAGTTTTGTCTGTCTGTCTGTTTTCGTAGTGAGGGATACATGAGGTAAGGTGGGGTGGGATTAGGGCAATGGAGTACACGATCAGACTTGTGTTTTGGGAAGATCACTCTGTGACGGGTTAAGAATGCCAAGGGGGCAGCGGGCAGTAGATACAGAAAACTAGGGAGGTGGGCAGTTACTGATTCTCAACAAATGATGAACATTTCTGCTTCACTTATTTATAGATGCTTCACAAACCAACCTGAAACTTAGTGGCTTAGATAGCAACCGTTGGTGCAGGATTCTTCCATTCAGGCAGGGCTTAGCAGGGATGGTTTTTCTCTGCATTCACCCAGGTGCTTGGCTGTGGCTGGAACGTCCAACCAAGATGGCTTCACATCCACACTTGACACTTGGTCCTGACCGTAACTTGGTGCTCAAGTTGACGTCACCATATGATAGACATAGGGTGAAATAGGACACTGCCAGGTTTCTCAGGATCCAGGCCCAGAACTGGCACAGCACCCTTCACTCTTCTGCATTTGTCAAAGCACGGCCAGTCCACACTCAAGGGGAGGGGAAAAAGATTCCACCCTCCTGATGGGCATGTGCATACAAGAATGGGAGGAGTCACTGGTAGCCAGCCTTGGAGGCAGGTAGCTGTGTGCCAGACACAATTCAAGGCCCTGAGAAGAGAGCACTGTATGATACAGAAACTACATTCCTACTCATATGGCCTTACAGAAGGAGATGTTACGCAAATAAACTAGAGCAGTGTCAGGTTTAATTTCCTGAGCTGTGAACTGAAACAGTGGTGTATCAGAGAGTGGCTGAGTAGGTCAGTGGCCACGTTAGACTATTGGATTGTCAGGGAAAGTGACTGAGGAGGTAACGTTCCATGGTTAAATTGAGATGATGGGAAGGGGGAGCCAGAGGTGGCTTAGAGAATGTGTGTTCCATGCAAGAGCAACTGCTAGTGCCGAGTCCTCAAGGTGGGAGTGAATGCGGCATGCTTAAAGAAGAGAGATGGAGCCAGCCTGGCTGCAGCGTGGTGTGGCAGGAGGGGAAGGAGGATGCTGTGTAGGACAGATGAATGAGGAAGAGGCTATTGCAGAAGACCAAGCTAGAGAAGACTGTGGATGGACTGTGGTATTGAGGGTCGACAGGCAAGGGAAGAAAGGCTTTAAGAGATGTTCAGGAGTTAAAAGCAGGCGGCCATCACTGATGCATTGAGTAAATGGTAAGACAGGGAGGGAGTATTTCAAGATGAACATCTCTGGATGGAGGTACCATCGGATGAGTTAGTGGAATGTTGGGAGAGCCCTAGTGTGGAAGAGGAAGATAATGAGATTGAGTTGGAAACATCTTGGGTTTTTCAGGTTGGAACCACTTCCATTTATGTTGTAGTGTGAAAGGATGGGGGACCACTTCTCCCACTTCTGGGGACCTGGGCTTGGGACTGGCCCGCCACGTGGAACTCCCAGGATGTGAGACGACCCAGAACACTCACATACCATCAGGGGTAGGCTGATGTGACTTTCTAACAGGTCTGTAAAATGTATTCAGTTTTTAAAGGGTGGTGGGTAGAATGTTCTACCAGGTACTTGGGGGTCTCCTGCAGTGGCTATTAGCTGGTATTCTGGAATTGTACGCTTCTTTTTGTTTTCAGGGTCCCTCAGGGGCATCCGATCATCTGACCCTATCAGATGGATGCCAGGAAAAGGGAAGCCTAGGTAGAGGGTGTGTGAAAGGTGATGGGCATTTATTTTTTTAACTGGCAAGGTTGCGGACTCTAAGTTCACAAATACAGTAGCAAAAATCAACTGTTGCTTCTAGGGATGTATATTCACCCAGCTGATCAAAGGCCCACGTACAGGGATATAACTTGCAGCATTGTTTCTGAGAGCAAAAGCAGAAAAATTGCCTGAATGCGTGTCAGGAGGGAAGGGGTAAATTATGGTCTGTCCTAGGTTGGGGGTGAGAAACACACGGGGACTGTGCTCTGCAGCTGTCAAGAAAGGATGGAGACCTGGATGTGCCGATGTGGAAACATCTCCAAGATAACTTAAGTAACCAAGTGGGGAAATATACCACTCTTTGGGTAGAAGGCAGAAAAAAGTATACATACAAAACCCTATGATTGTATATGTATAGAATATTTCTGGAAGAGAGAGACAAGATATTGGTAACAGTGGTTGCCTTTGGAAGGGGAAATTGGCGGTTGGGGGAAGGAATTTATAGTCTGTGTTTACCTGTTTGTGCTATTTGATTATATACGTATGAGTCTAATACCCATTTGAACATAGTTCTTCCAGCATGCTGAAGTGTTATTACCTAAAGGGCAGAAAGCCCTGGGGGAAAAGATCAGATACTGGGTTTTGATGATGTCTCTTTTTAAATCCTTGCTTTTGGTAAATGTGAAAATCAGGCGTGATTGCTGATTGATTTCAAAACCCAGTGATAAGAAACAGTTGATTCAGCCCAGATCAACCACGTCCTCGCTCCAGATGCCCAACTCTGCATGGCTTGTCTCTTATATCATGCTTGTTCTATCGACTTCCATTATCTAAGTATCATCTAGAACTTTTTTTTTTAATTGCTTGTCATCTAAGACTCATCCCATACTAGCTTAAACAAAAAGAGGCTGTATGTGACCATGTAACTGAATAGGTCGGGTGTAGACCTGGCAGGGCTCCGTCTAAGTCCTAAAGCCTCATCTTTACATTTCTCCCCTCTGCTTTCTTCTGTGTCGACCCCATTTCTAATGGGATCCCCTTCCTGGAGGTGATTATCTCCTGCAGCTCCATCCTTGCAACTTTCAGCTTGAAGGACAGCCGGGAGGGTCTCACTTGGTGTCCAGGCTCTCAAGCATTTGTCCTCAAGGCTTCCTTTAGCTCACATGCTTGTTGGGGCGACGTTGCACGTCAGTTTCCTTTTGGCAATTCAGTTAAAACTGGTAAATCCCAAGCTCCTACTATATTCCCAGTTCTCTAGGCCTGGAGACACTAAGATGAATAAAATATTTGGGCAGGTCTTGGGGAGCTCACAGCGTGTTAGAGAAGGTACAGAAGCTAGTGGAAACCCTTTTTGATGTGAAATATTAGACTCGAAGGAATTCTGGGGAGGGCTCCTCTCCGCCTGGGAATATTAGTGGGAGACTTGTGAAACAGGGACACTGGCATGAAGTCTTCTCTGAGAAGAACTCCCTCATGCAGACAGGTCAGAGGAGTAGGCTGAAGGCATTCCGGTATTAGACTCGAGAGAGCAGACAATTTTAATTTTCATCAAGTTCCGCTTATCAGGCTTCAGAATGGCCGGTGTGCCGTACTCCTCTCATCTCGCGGCCACCGCCACCCCGCTGGACCAGACCTTCCAAGGTAGTCTCTCATCCTCCGAATATTGGAGCGTTTTACTTCTTGGCCCTCCTTGCAGAGGCATGTATTACTTTGTATGTTACTCACTTCTCTCTTTTCCCCAGTTCCCTTTCTTGCTCATTGTCTGGGCCACACAATTAGTGCCCTAATTTCAAGCAGTAGTCCCCCCTCTAGCAAAGGGGTTGCGTTCCAAGCACAGACTTTGTCATCAGAAACTTTGTTCCCAGCTACTCCAATAATGCAGGCAGCCTAGGGCTGTATTCAAGGAAGACTGAAGGGCGGTGGGTTCAGCATGAGAATAGCCAACTCTTTTTGCTAGAAAACACGTTACAGTAGTCTGGAATCTGACAAAGGCAAGGAGTTCAGAGGAGGAAGGAAAGCAGCATGATTTGTGGTTAAGGTAGTAAGTAGGAAGGGAGAGAGGGCCTGGGCATGTATTAGACGCTGGGGTCAAAGTTTGTTACGAGGGTACGAGGGTCAGGCGACAGTGCGTAACATGAGCCAGACGTGTGTGCAGGAAGATCGTGCCGTGTGGAAAGCAAAAGCATCGTTTGATTGTTGGTCCAACTTGCTCCATCCCGGCACCTCTTGGCAGGTAATTCTTGGAATCTGAGCTTGAGTACAGCCCAGTCTTGGACCTAAGTGGTCCCTCTCGACAGACCTGAATCTGGCCATTCTTAGGTGGGGCACATGAGACTAGAAGGATGTGTACCTCACCACGTCTGCTCATTGTACAGCAGAGGGGATTAAATACCAAGGAGAGAGACGAATCTACCCCGGTGGGTGTGTGACTTCTCATCAGTTCTCATTTGCATTTGGTGAGAATGGAGGAGACTCCACTGTGGTGACGAGCAGAGCCATCTCCTTTCTGCAGGTCCTACATCTACCAGATCAAGGAAGACCATGGCCGTGGGGCAACTGTCTGCACCTCCAGAAGTAGTAAACTAGAACTGAGCCCTTTCTTACCAGTTCTGGGCAATGTTACCATTGTAAAAGGGTATCAGTAAAAATGTTGGGAACACTTCTGTGCCCTCCACTGATGCCAAACCCTAGGCAAAAAATGCACCAAGGTCAGTCTTTAATTGGGCAAGAGCTCTTCACTCCAGTCAGTTATCAGAAGCTGACAATATGAATGTTTGCTCTTTGGTACAACACTTGAGTGCAGCTCACTGATATTAAAGGGTTGTTGGCCAGTGGGAATTTCTAGTTTTGATTGGGAACCAAGGCACTGAGTCGTGTGTGAGAAACTGAACCAGGGGTGGTAGGCGTTAGTGTGGGACACAGGTCTTCTCTGCAGCTCCTGGGGCCACCTGCTGCTGCTCGTCCTACCCTTGCATATTGTGAGACCCCTGGAGGCAAGGACCAGATTGGTCTTGCTCACGGCTGTTGGATATAGACCTACACTTAGCCTCGTGCGGACCATACGATTGACCCACCCATGATGCCGAGGGCCTGGCAGGAGCAAATTATGCATATTATTTTTCATTTTCATTGTTATATAAATTTTCCCCGGTGATCTATTTATCAAGGTTTTACTCTTCACTCTCTTATAATTGGAGACTCTATTGCACAAAACCCCCCATTATTCCATGTGTATAGAATGTTGTCAGCTACAGTACTGCCTTGTTCTGGGGTTGTTTTTTTGGGTGAATGCCATATCTTAAAGTCACTCTAAAATCCCAACGGGTAGAGAACCTGTCTTTTAAGAATCTTTTGATTCCTGATTTAGAATATATAATAGGTGCTTTATAATTGATGATTTTCCCCAGTGAAAATCTCTTAAGGTTTCTTGAGTACGAGCGCAATGTCTTAGATGTATTCCTCTCCCCTGCCCGGTTTCCACACATAGTAGGTCTCGTCTTAGAGGCAGAACCATCAGGAACAGCAGTGTTAATGATGCCGACACCCCGTACGACGATGCGCCTGTAAATGACGCCTGGCTTTAGACTTAAGGCCCGGGGAAGGCACATGAATGGGTCTGAGCTTTTCTCTGTAAGGTTTTTCCTCTTTGTCTCCTTTCTATTTTTTGGTCCCCGAGCAGGCTCTGTCTGTCTGTGGGGAAGCAGCAGACAGCCTCAGTGAGTATAAATGTTACAGCCACACGTGGAACACAGGCCCAGAGATAATCACATGTACCAGTGATGCCTCAGTAGGTTGTATTAACACGTGTGGTTCTTTTATCAAAGGAATTAAGTTTTCTTGATATGTTAGAAAATAGTACTTTTTTGGCCGTCTCTGGACTGGATGAATCGATGTTTTGGGTATCTGTCTAGATTGACAGGTTGGGTTGCTTTTTTTCCCCCTGAATTTTGGTAATTCCTGATTGAAGAGTACATTTTCTCTTAAATTCTGTTAAGTGATCACACTTTCTTTGTGGACAGTTAATTCTTTTTCCTAAAAAAGAAGTAAATCATATCCTCGCACTTTTTTTTTTTCCCAAAAAATCTGTCTTTGAGAAACACTCATCTATTTTTTTTCTCTTTCTCGCTCTCCTACATTTGTATTTGCCTAGAAAGATCTTCAGATGCATTTCTGTTGGTTGGAAGGAAGTATTCCTTAAATGGATGGATGCAATAGAATTGCCACTTCACCTCTTGAATTTGGGAGGATATCACTTGCCTAATGGCATAATAATGGATTTTTTCACCCCTTGCCACTTTAGAATAACAGTTTTAAAAGCTCCCAGAAAAAGCAGAAGATGAAAGGTGACAATCCGGAGAAATTTACTGGCCCAACCCTACTTTTGGGGGCCCTGATCTGGGGTTACCTGTCCTGTGAGAAAACCAAGATCCACCCAGTCACAACACGTTGGGTCCCATCCCTGCTAAGACCAGGTTACAAGATAAAACTCTCCTCCCTCTTCATTGTTAAGATGGAATTTCCATTCATTGAAAGCCTAAATCCTTTGCATACTATTTTTATGCTTGTTTTCCTCCTGCAGGTAAACCTTTATTTGGTGCCTTCCGTCTTCCGTTGTGGGATTGACTTTTTAGGGCAGATGAGAATTTTGGAGATAATTACTCCCCTCCTCCATTCCCGTGGCTCTAATAACTGCCAAGTCCCAGTGCCACTTTGATAAAAAACATTTCCATAGCTGCTCGCCTCTGTTGCCTCCGTCCGCCTTGTCTTAGAGGCACATCATTTTTGCACATCAGTATTAACAATTCAAACACCCTGAAATGCTAATAGCACTAGTAAGCTTTTAATTCCATGGAATTTATTGCTTGCTGTATTTCCATGAATTTATAACGCTCTGATTCTTAAGAGCCCCAGTTAATCAGTTTTGCCTGGCACCGAACATAATAAACAACTTGCCGGTGAAAAAGTGCCACTTGGGGGAGGCTGCTAACAAGGAAGTTAAATGCTTCTGCCACTAGCAGTTTCTTCGCTGTATTTTTCATGAGCCGTAATGTACTTTGCTGGCTTCAGAGTGGTGGTTGAACGCAGGGACAAACGCAGCCCTGCTTTCACACTCAGAAGCTCAGACTTCACTGGGTGTCTTTGCAGAAAGCCCAGAAGACATCGACACTTTCAGCCTTATTTTTCTTTTCTCCTCTATCTTAATGGCTTCTAATACTTTTTCATTATCTTTACCTTAATCTCTTAGCATATGATTTATGGACTGGAATGGTGAGTGATATCAGTGGGCAAAAACAATCATTAGAGGCTGTTAAGGAACATTTATTGTTTATTTGGCTGCCTGTCTGTAAAAGTACACATGATGGCCCTAATAGCAAAATATCAAATTATCAAGTGCTTTAAAGCAGAAAATGTCATTTGTTTCTCAAAGCTGAACCAACTTTATATAATTGCCCTTTTAATTATCCCTAGTGGCCCATGAAATTTGCAAAATAGAGCATCAGAGGTTTGATTTACTTACATGTTGCACTTTGGCGGGATTCTTAATGAATATTGTTTAGTACTAATCCTGAGATGAAATTTGTAAATGTTTGTAGTGAGGGACTTTGAAGTGGGTGGGAGCCTAGTAATAGAACTCAATCAACCGGGTGCCTCGGGATGGAACAATATGGCCGTATTCTTGGACCTAACATTTTGAAAAATTCTTTTTATAGTGGAATTTTATTTTTAATTCAGGTCTAAATGAATATGCCTTAAGTTCAGTTTTGCACTTTCTTCTTTTCCTGCCCGGTTAAGCGATCTCATTGTTACTTTCCCGGGGCCCTGGAGGGGTCATTTGTTTGTTTC
Source organism: Pseudorca crassidens (assembly GCF_039906515.1). Taxonomy (NCBI): domain Eukaryota; kingdom Metazoa; phylum Chordata; class Mammalia; order Artiodactyla; family Delphinidae; genus Pseudorca; species Pseudorca crassidens. The sequence continues at coordinate 88,171,426 of NC_090305.1, read as the reverse complement.
CTGGCAATTTTGGATCGGGGTCAGCTGCTGCTGCAGAAATCACTGTCTAGGAGATGATGTTCGGAAGCAGATCTCTATAAAGCTCATCTTCTGGAGATGATTTTTGCAGTTGTGCATCTGGGCGCTGATTTCCGACTGAGATTTGGAGTCCTGGAGTCCACTCTGAATCTGAGGTCTGCTCGGACTGTTTTGTGTTATCTTCCTTGAAGTGTGTGTGCACCGTCGTGTGCCCATAAACGAACCACAAAAACCACTCCGAGTCGCTGTGAGCCCAGGAGGGGTCTGCGTGGATAGTGGCGCGGCAGAGTGCGTTTCCATCTCTCTGCATTCACTCACCTGCCCAGATTTTTGTCTTCAGTCTGCAGAGATGAAACACGGGGCTACATCTTGGGTAATAAGAGAAGTAGCGATGGAGGATGGTGATAGGGAGTCCCTGGGATTTGATTGAAGGCTGGTTCGCCGGGCACAGGAAGCTCTCTCGGTTCTCACCGATAGAGATATTAAATAATCCTGGTGGGAAGGTGGACACCTGTAGAGCAGCACTCGTGAGGCATCCCCAGGTTGACAGCGCACCAGTGATAACCGCCTGATGGGTGTGGCGTGCCTCCTCGCAGCTCCCTGTCCCACTGATGAGAATGTCACAAGGCGTAGGACCAGGAGATGAACAGAAGTCTGTAAGATTGCATCTCTTATTTCCCCTTTATCCACCTGACTTGTCACTTGGTCGAAGGGGCTAGCACGGCCGTGTCTCCAGCAAACCCTGTTGGTTGTTGCCTGGTAACTTGTTCTTCTCAGAGTGATGGTAAAAAGATTGTTTCCTCCCTGGTATGGAGGGGACGCGGGCCTCTCACCGTTGTGGCCTCTCCCGTTGCGGAGCACAGGCTCCGGACGCGCAGGCTCAGCGGCCGTGGCTCACGGGCCCAGCCGCTCCGTGGCATGTGGGATCCTCCCGGACCGGGGCACGAACCCGTGTCCCCTGCATCGGCAGGCAGACTCCCAACCACTGCGCCACCAGGGAAGCCCCAGGGGTACTTAGTTTTAAGTCCCTGTGCTGTGATTGTACCAACTTTTAGAGTTACTTTCTGCCTCCTTCATCTGGCAGATGGCAATTTAGAAGCTGAGATCATTTCAGAATTATTAAATTGCAGGCATGTTTCAACAATCCAGTCGTCCTGTCTACCACAAGTAGTCGTGTTTGCCCGCTTCGATGTCGTTTGTCTTCTTAGTTGCGTCCCGCGCCTTTACCTATTGTCTCTCTTGCAAGTCACGTCTCTGTTCTTGCTTTTAGCTGCTTGGCCTTGCCCCTTCTTCTGCAATAGCTGTTGCTTCCTGTCCTCCACATCGCCGAGCCTGCCTGTCTGACACTCCCTTTGCATATGCAGGTCTGCCTGCAGTCATTTTGCAGCACTCTTGGGCAGACTTTTGTGTCTTTCTGTGGCCCCTCTTTGACAGGCCCAGAGCATCTAGATGTTGGTCTTTCCGTTTGGCTTTCCGTTTGGCTTCTCTTCCATCTGAATCTACTGTACACTCTCTTAAACTTTTCTAATATTGCATCGCTTTCACACACATTTATGAAAACGGTTCCCCTCAGACGAGAGACTTGGCCCACTTTCATCACTTCAAGGCTCGTGATATGTCCTAATACATAATGCAAATACAGATTTAGGGTATTTCCGGTATCCTCTCAACGTTCACCTTAAATAAGTTAATGTTTGCGCACACACATCACACACTATATAGTACATGATATAACAGGGCGACTCACGTGATTTATCCAAAATACTACTTCTGATGTATTTAGAGGACGTGATCCAATCAAGGAGGTGAAGGTTAAAGTTCTTTGATGAAGGATTGGATTCCATACTGTCCTTGCGTTTCTGTGACTGGACGTTAAATCTGATTTGGACGGAGCATTAAAAGCCCAAGTGTGTGACGCTTTGTGGATGTGACTCATGGGTTAGGTGACTTTCTTACTTTGCCCCCGGGATTGTCACAATTCCAGGCACCTTACACTCTACTTTCTTCCTTTCTGTGCTCCTGCCTCTGTACCTATCTTGGCAGCCCTAACAAATTCTCACCTGTTGTAAAAATGAATCCACCCATTGGTGGGTTTCAGAACCAGCATCATCCCCCATGCTCAGTGCTTCATTGTTGGTCCAGATGACGTCGGAGTCATTCCCTCCATCTCCAAGCCCCCCCGCGCTTTGCAGCCTTGTTCTCAACTTTGGTGCCCTCACCCGATTCCCGAGGTGCGCAGTGAACGCTTTTGATACCCACCGTGTGACCTTTGCTTTTCACTGCCTTCCTCCTATGTGATTATGATGAGGTTTATCTTCACGTTTGTCACTTTGTTCTCCATTTCCTTTGTGCTTTATCACTTCTTTTGGATTCAGTCCAGCTGTTCATGTGCTTATGCTTGTTGGTGTAAATCATCATTGTGCCATTAACAAGCTCACAGGTCACCGGGACAAGAGCTAGCCTGGGCAGCCCCAGTCTGCTCCTTTCCTGCTGTGTTCCATGTTTTCTCTTCTCTGCCTCTTTGAGAGATACAGGGACAGACGGACAGACAGGTTGTTTGTCAAGTCACCCAGTTTCTTAGATCTTTGACTAACATTTGGCTGTTTCCTCCTAGAGGAAAGCCTTTTCGTTGGCTCTCGGGACTGGAGGTGAGCTGATGGATGAGTGAATATTAGCAGTGGGTGCTGCTGAGGTGATAATGGATTTGCCTCCGGACTCACTACCGAGGGTTTTCTGGAACTCAGAGCCATTCTTTTGTTCATTTCTTGGGTTTTCTTTGATATCAGGGAGGTGGAATAATCCCTTCAGAATCTTTTCTTTCTGATTTCCTGTGCTTTGTCTCCCAGCTCATTTCCCATCTGGTCAGTTGTAGCAGGTAGCTAGCACAGCCCCAGAAACAGTTCTCAAAAAATGTGGCGGATCCTATTGCTTTTGGCCAAAGTTCTTGTGGTTGTTGTTAGATCAAAGGGAAGCAGTCCAGAAAATTCTTGAGAGAAAAGAAGACATAATTTGTTCTCTCTTCCTCTATTTCCTTGCCACCTCTAGATTCTTGGAGTTGGAGCTAATACCCTACACAGTACAGCGGGACTTGCCTGAAGCTTAGGGAGGGAGTTTCTGAATGTGTAATTGGTAAGGTGTGCAGTCTCTCCAATCAGATGAGCTGGCTCTGCATCCCAGCTCACCATCTTTTTCACTGTGTGATCTCGTGCAAGCTTGATCTCTCTGAGCTCTTCTTACCTTATCTGTAAAATAGGGGAAACTGTACCCATTTTTTAAAGGATGCTATGAAAATAAAATGCAATAATGAACATAAAAGCAATAGATCAGAACCCAGTGCATAAAATGGTACAGTTATTTTTGATATTGTTCAGTATACCTAAGAAAATCAATTGCATCATTCTGTAATCCAGCTGAACGACAGTGTCGTAACTGTTTAGTGGACAGTTCTGTGCTTGGAAATGCAGAGGAGAAGGCCGATGACGAGGACACTGGGAGCCTCCCTGCCCTTCTAATACAGCGTTCAGCAAACCAGCTGAAGAGATATGAGTCACGGGTACCAAAGCAATTAGAGAATCCAATCAGATCCCTTCTGCGTGGCAGTGTTTTCGGAGTTGTTGGGACTTAAGGTTTGAACTAATTTCTCTGAAAAGCCCTTCACGGCTCTCCGTTTCTGATGTCTCCTCCATTTCTGAGGATTTCTCATCCTCATTGGACTGCATTCTGGAATTACACCTTTTATATTTGTTGGTGGTTTACCGTAACTACTCCATGGGTCTTCTGAATTGATGTGTTTTGGAAAACATCATTTTTTTGTTTGCTTTACAGTCACACAATAGCCTCTTTTGTCTAGAAGCCACTCCAGGGCAGGTCTCCAGTACTGTTGGGTGCCTGAGGTAAGATGACAAGTGTGGGTGGCTTGGTCATGGGGGCACTAACGCAGAAATTACATTCAGGATTAAATTGAATACCATTGGGGATAGGTGCCCAAATGTTTTTTCCCCTTAACACTATCTTTGGACATTTAACTCACGGTCATATGGAAGTGATAAGTCACTGAATGAGAATTTTCTAGAGAGATGCCTTCTCCAAATCGGGGTTTCCTTTGGGTGTGCTCAAGCTGGTTGTTATGAAACAGTGTTGTAGTGGAGCTTTGAAACGGGACTAAATCTCCAACAAGGAGTAGCTTATGCATGACTAGAAGCTGGGTCAGTGGAGCAGTTTTATGTAGAAACACAGGCAACTATCAGTTTTTCAAAGACAATTTCTCTAACGCTCGCAGATTAGGTTAGGCTCCCCAATTATATGGTTATATAGCGTCCTGTATTTTCCCCTAGCACTTACAATTATAAGTGATTCTTTTTAAAGCTATTCGTTTAGCATGTTACTATCTCCAAAGATTGCAGATTCCAGAAGGGTCAGGAGCTGTACTTACTTCTGCACGTCTAGCACATCACGAAGGGTCTGGCCCATGATGGGACTTGACGTATTTATTGAACACTGAGTAAGAGAGCGAGCGTTTTTGTTCTTCACTTACTGGGAATTTTCCATGACTGGCTATGTTTCAATTAGGATTGAATGTAGGTGCATGGAACAAAAACCTAACTACAGTGGCTTAATCCAGGGGTTGGCAAACTTTTTTTGTAAAGAACTTGACAGTAAATATTGTAGGCTTTTGCAGGTTATTCAGTCTTAGTCACAACTACCCAGCTCTGCTGCATGAAAGCAGCCGTAGGTGATGTTTCAATCAACAGGCCCGGCTGTGTTCCAATAAAACTTCAGGCAATCAGGCTCCAGTTTGGCCCACGGGCCGCAGTGTATAGTCCCCTGGCTTAATCAAAGTGGGGTGGTGGTTGGTGGTGAGTTCTGTTTAACAAAATAAGATGTCTAGAAGTAGGCCTTCTCTGGCTGGAGTACCCTTTAAGAGGGTCCTCCAAGACTGGGCTGCTTCTTGCTTGTCTACCCACCGTCTTTAGCTTGTGCTCATAGTAAGCAGGTAGCCGCTTAGACATCCAGGGTGTGTTTCCAGGCATGAACGTGCAAAGGACAAAGACATTTTTTCTCTCCAGATGGTGCTTCTTTGTAAAATGAAATAGACCTTCCTGGATTTGTCTTCTTACTTTGGACAGAAGTCCAAACAGTCTTCCTTTGACTGTTTATCTGTATGTCATTGGCCAGGGGACTGTGTCGCACGGCTCCTTCCAGTGACAAGAGAGCCTGAAACTGCAGATGTTTTAATTGAGCACATTGCTGCCCAAACAAAGTTGGGATGCTGGTACTCAAAGAAGGAGGGTGAGTGAAGTTTGTGTGAGCAACTATCGAGGTCCACTGGACTGTGGGTTTGAAACTGTCCCCCGCCCCGTCTCTGCCCTGCTCTGCAACTTCTTTCTATTCAGGGTTAGTTATGTTATGGATTAAGCTTAAGAAGCTCTGGTTAAGCGCCTGTTTCAGTTTCAAATCTCAGCTCTTCTACTCACTTTCCCTCTGACCTTGGCCTCAGGTTTTCTCAACTTTAGAAAGAGGAACAAGTGTAGGGACCAAGCCTGGAGTTGAGAGGAGTAACTTTGAGAAGGTGTGTGAAGCGTTTAGCGCTGTGCCAGCTCCTAATAAACAGTCAATAAACGGTGGATGTCATCCTTAGGACTAGTATGAAGGTACAAATGAGGTTTTCTCTCCACCTGCCCTTTATAACAGAGATGTATTTATATTAAAAAAAAAAAAAAAACAACCAGGAGAAAATGAAGGAGCAATGAATATAAGCTTACCAACGAGTATAAAGTGTGAGGAAGGATTGGGTGTTCTCTCCATGGTCATAGGCTTTTCAGAAAATTGGGAGCTTTTCAAAACAAGCCCCAGCCTGATTAGATGGCAAAGTTTGCAATAAACAACAATACAGCAGTAACACCCCAATTCCCCAAATCCTAACTGTGGTTACCCCTGCCCGGCAGTTACTGAAATTCCCAGCTTTCATGATATTGCATAGACTAGGTGGTGGTGTTTTATCTCAGTTTTTAAGCGTATTTAAGTCCCTCTGGGCTGGGATTCCACTAGACGGGGAGTCTGACTCTGTCCCAGGCTGAGTTCCCTCTGGGATGTGTGCACAGCAGAAAACTCCATGCGTTATCTGTCTGCACCCTGACCTACTGTACCCAGTGCAGGTGTGGATGAGGTGTTCTGAAGAGCAGGGCGGTTGGAAAACGCTGGTCTTGAGGGCTCCTTGCTTAGATATTCCTGATTTTCAAGGAATCTCTTTGGGGGGGGTTCCTTAGCTCTTTCAGCCACTGTGTGATAAGTCCTTGCCAGGTGCATTGGACGTGCTCTGCATTTGCTTAACAAGGGCTAGCCCTCTTACAAAGGCAGTCCCCAGGCCACCAAAGAATCCAGCCTGAGGCTCATGAACCAGGGACCTTTGCAGTGGCTCAGGATCTCCTAGGTCACATCATAAAAGCAAGAACCTTACTGAGAAAACACTCTGGGGCTTCCCTGGTGGCACAGTGGTTAAGAATCTGCCTGCCAATGCAGGGGAAAACGGGTTCGAGCCCTGGTCCTGGAAGATCCCACATGGTGCGGAGCAGCTAAGCCCGTGCGCCACAACTACTGACCCTGAGCTCTAGAGCCCGCGAGCCACAACTACTGACCCTGAGCTCTAGAGCCCATGTGCTGCAACTACTGAGCCCGCACACCTAGAGCCCATGCTCCCAACAAGAGAAGCCACTGCAATGAGAAGCCCGCGCACCGCGACGAAGAGTAGCCCCCGCTCGCCCCAACTAGAGAAAGCCCGCGTGCGGCAATAAAGACCCAACGCAGCCAAAACGAAAATAAATAAAAAATAAATAAATTTATATATAAAAAAGAGAAAACCCTCGGGCGGTTTGTTTCTAAAACCAGTCCCAGTACTACAGTAGCCACCCAAGTGTCATTTTTAAAAAGCAAAAGCCAAGCCTCAAATGAGCAGAGCCCCAGCGGAAATCTCTTCTCCAGATCCATTACGCAGGAGATGAACTCGGTAAATACCGAGGACCCTCCCATTTAGACTCTGACCCTCACTCAGCAAGGGGAGTGATTTGTTTCCTACTTTGGTTCTGTGCCCACCTTTTTTCGAACCTTTTAATTTAAAAGAGAGAGTGATTAATGATGCCTTTGATCCGCTGACTTATTTTTTTCTTTTAAAGGGCACCCTCTTTCTCTTCTACATAAATTTGATGTTGGAAGTAAACCATGAGTATAAAAATTATATGGCTTATTTATTTCTGGGTGTGTCAGGCATATCTTAACTCTCTCTCCCCCCATCCCACAGTTTGGACAGTCCAGGTGCAGTTTGGGTTCATATAGTCTTGGCATTCTGTGTCTGATGTGTAGTAAGGACCTGACAAGTAGTTGTTGAGTGAACAAATAGGGGAATGAATTAATAAATGTTACTTAATAATCAGGATTTGTGCGAGGGCAGTTCCAAAAGTGTATTTCCAGGTAACGTGTGTGTGCCTTCTTACTGAGAAATAATGAATATTCTATAGGCTGTGCTATTGGGCTTTGTTTTGAACCTGTGATGATCCAAATTAAGGTAGTTCACAGTGCAAGGTCTTTCTGCCCATGTCTCCTTGGTAGCTACAGTGGTCTTTCTTTCCAGGGCTGGGTAATCAGGCCAAGAGATACAGTCACTTTGAAGGCTGTGAATATTTTTATAGTCATCGTAGATGACTACTCAGAAACACAGCTTAGTCTACAGAGCATGATAACCTGTATTGCTAGTCTGTGCTTCTCGTACTCTGGGTACGTAGATGTTGATACCTAAGGAGGGCAAAAAATAAGCCTATCAATCACAGCATTATATCAGATCTTAGCAAATGTAGATTTCTTTTATAATACTTGGGTCCACTTCTTTCAGAAATAAGAATCTTTTTTTTTCTGGGCTTTACCCTTCTGCTCAGTTTTATGTTTTCCTAGTTAAATATGTGAAAGGACAAGAATTGGTCTTAGTTCCAGATTGCAGAACTGGAAGCTAAAGTTGAAAAAGAAAAAAACTAAGATTTTTTTTGTTTTGGTAGTGTGTTTCATATTGTGTTGAAAACTTAGTGATAATTTATGAAAAAGCAGCGTTATTTATATAGATTTTTAAAATGTAGAATACAGTCTAAAACTTAATGTGCTCTAAGATCATTACTTGGACTCTACAGTAGCTTTGCAAGGGACCTGTTACTTTAAAAGGTGCAAATGATACGTGGTGCTATGCCCGTCTTATCTTGAAATGTATTATCGGGGCGCTTTCTGTTTTACCTTCATGTGCCCAGGGAACTTCTGTTTAGTTTAAAAAGACACCCAGAAGAAGGAAATGCAGTTAATAGCTTAACACATTCCAAACTTTATTAGCAATTCGCGCTTAGGAGAAGGATAGGTGGTGTAAAGTTGAAAGCTTATGGTTACCCAGGGGTAATATACCTAAATTCTACTCCAGTTTTCACCCCACCCTCTGCTCGGCTCCGTTGTTTACTAAATAGAAAGGTGGCAAGCTGGTGGTTCTGGATCCTTTTCAAGGTCCTTTCCTGGCTCTAGCAGCACTGTGGTCATCTGAAAATGATGACGTTGCCACACCTCCCTTGCGGCATCTCCAGTGTGGTTCACCTGCCCATTTCACTCCTTCTCTTCGATGAATCTCTGCCCTTGGGAGGGACAGATTTCATTTTAAATTTAAGGTGACCCAGGGAATCTAACGTGGTGTCACGCTCCTACATGAGAGGCACATTCTTGCTTATTTTTTCAATGTGGAGATAAAGAAAATCAACTGAATTGTATGCTTAGAGCCTTGAGATTTTTTTCAGCCTTCATAACCAACCCACTAGTCATGCCCAGATCCAGGGTCACCTTTTAATGGTTTTTGCCTTATGTCTGTCCTCTCTCACTTTTTACTTTCCTTTGAGTGTCAGTCTTATTTTCACCCCTAGTTGTGGGTTAAAAAATTAGTCCCAATATGATACAGAAATAATTAAATTACTTAACATTGCAGATGGTATTTAGGAGCTTAGCAGACTTCGTCCCAGAGGGTAAAACACAAACATGAATAGGAGTTGACAGAAATGAACTACCGCATCAATTCCTTGACCAAACACGGCTACAAGGACCCTCTGATTACAACAACAGCGAGAAACAGCCGGGCATGAAATCCCATTTCTTCTCTCATCCCTTCGCCTTGCCCTAAATATTGGAAAATACCCATAGTTAGTCCCCTGCTGCCCCTTCCTCACCTCGTCCTCCACCTTCCCTCCCTAACTGGGTGGCCTCCACAGCCTCCAGCAGGGCTCTCCCCGCGCCCCCCCCCCCCCCCCCCCCCCGCCACATGTGCTTTCCTGCGGGCATGATCTAGGCTCCCTTTTCTTAAGGGGCTTGGACAGGACTCTCAGGCCGAGTCCACATAGGGAGGCACTGCCCATGGTGTCTGTGGGTTAATATGTAGCTCTCAGTGATAGACACCATCTTGTATATAGACATTTCACTGATTTGTAGGCATTTTCGTTTGATCATAAACTTGTTTGTGTTAGTTTTTTTTAGCATGGGTCCATCCACAAATCATCTAGTCCATCTGTACAAAGTTGGGAGTTGAGTGGAATCAGCTCCTTTACCAAACGCCAGGGCCGTCAGTTTACTTCCAACATTTGGATCCTAGAATTGGGGACGTAGTCATTTGGGAGCTTGGGACGCATTCTTCCCCAGCCTTGGTAAATAACCATAAGGAAAACAGTCGGAATCGTGGCAGGTAACATTTCTGGAGCACTTTGTGTGTGCCAGGAACCATTCTGGGTCCTTTATGTGTATCTCTTCTCTTAGTCCTTATACAGATGTACTGCTGTTGAACCCGTTTTATAGATAGTAAAACGAAGACACAGAGAGGTGAAGTAAACTCTGTAAGATCACACAGTCATGTATCTAGGCTTTAAGCCTGAACTCCCGGTTTCTACTGAAAGGCTCTGGGTGACGTGCTCACTCTGTCTGGGGGCAGCTTGTGCCATTTTTAGGGCTCTTGATGGAAAGGTTTCTCTATGGTCAGAATCCACTTTGTGGACATTATCAGTGATAGTTCTGGACACAGAATCATGTCAGTTCAAATAAATAAGTTCCCAGCCTTAAAGCCTAATCACAGTCTCCCCCTTTTCTCCATGCCTCCAGCTCCACCTTGCCTCCTTCCAGCGCCAAGCCCTTTTTATTTAACCTCTGAAGTCCCTCTCTTGCCTTCTCTTCTCGTCATTGCCTCCCCAACTGCAGGATGGAGACTTTGCTCCTTAGCTTGGCTCGCAAGGCCATGGCCCAGCTCTGCCCTGGCCCCATTCTGTCTGTCTTCTGTTCCTCTCTCCAGGCCCTCATGGCATAACTGGGTGCCTCCTGTGAGGCTGGCCTTCTTCTCAGAGTTAGGATGGACACCAGAGTGATAGATTCCAACTTGGTCCCTGGCCTTCTGGAGCTGACATCAACCCACTTCTTCTACCCTTTTGTTGCCCTCTCTTTTTTTTTTTTTTTTTTTTTGTGGCACGCGGGCCTCTCGCAGCCGTGCCCTCTCCCGCTGCGGAGCACAGGCTCCAGACACGGAGGCTCCGCGGCCATGGCTCACGGGCCCAGCCGCTCCGCGGCATGTGGGATCCTCCCGGACCGGGGCACGAACCCGTGTCCCCTGCATCGGCAGGCGGACTCTCAACCACTGCGCCACCAGGGAAGCCCTGTTACCCTCTCTTGAACTTGTGCAGCTCATGCTATTGCTTCCTTTGGCTTTGGATGCCAATCTTCCTCTTCTCCCTCCCCCCCTCCCTCCCGTGTATTAACATCCTACTGATCCTTCAAGGCTTGGCTCAGATATCACTTCTGTGAAGCCTTTTCAATTTAACCCAACCTGTGTAACTCACTCCTTTGTCTGGGCTCCCACAAGTGTGTGTTTGTATTTCATTATAACCTTTGTTCGAGTCTGCTCTGTATTTTAGTGCATTCTTTTCAGATTTGAAAGCCACAAATTCTTGCCTGAAGGTAAGAACCTATGTAACTTATTTTTGTGCGCCCCAGAGCACACGGGATAGAGAGCAGGTGCTCCACAGATTGTCGTAGGCACAGTCATCATAATTATCATTTTGTTGAGGGCTTACTTTTGCGTCAAGACTGCTAGATGTTTTGTGGGTTTTTTTGTGGTACGCGGGCCTCTCACTGTTGTGGCCTCTCCCGTTGCGGAGCACGGGCTCTGGACGCGCAGGCTAAGCGGCCATGGCTCACGGGCCTAGCCGCTCCGCGGCATGTGGGATCCTCCCGGACCGGGGCACGAACCCGCGTCCCCTTCATCGGCAGGCGGACTCTCAACCACTGCGCCACCAGGGAAGCCCGATGTTTTGTGTTTGTGGTTGCTTTTGCTCCTGCCAACTAGTTATGCGTTACAGATATGACCATTATCCATTTTACAGATGGGAAAGCTGAAGTCCAGCAAGATGGCATAATTTGCTCAGAGTCACAGAGCTGCTAAGCGGAAGGGCAAGCATTTGCACTCAGGGCTGCCTGGTTCCAAAGTCCATGTACTTTTCGTCATGGTGCCTGAGAAATACACATAGGTGGTTGCTGTGGAACCTGGAAGTCCAGATGAAGAGTGCACATCCCTTCACTAAACACTCACATGGCTCTATTTCTTCATCTTTCCACATCTCGGGAACATCCTCTTTTTACTCATTCTGCATGTTTTGTATATCTCTAAAGCTATGCTGAAGAAAAACTGGAAAGAAGATTCCTGATTTGCTGATTTGGCCACTAGTTTTTTGTGTTTTTTTTTCCTTTTCTTTTTTTTAACAACATTGGGCAAAATTTTATATTGAATTTAAGAGCAGCCATAAATAATACAGGAGTATAGTATCACATACTGTCAGTTATACTGAGCATGGGTTCGATTAGCTCAGCTTTCTTTTTGAGCTGGTGTCAAGGGTCTCCCCATCATTACTGGTTGAGTTCTTTGGTTGCAAGCAACAGTGTTGATCTCTGGCCAACTTAAAGGAAAAGGGTTTATTGGAGGAATAGCCAGTAGCTCACAGAACGGACAGAAGATTGAGAGAGGACAGGAGACAGGATAATTCCAATATATAGGCAGCTTGAATGACTTGACTAGCACATCGGTGTGGCTGCTGAAATCAGTGCTCCCCACACATTTTTCTGTCTGCACATCAGTCTACTGAGACGAATCAGGTGGGCCTCGTTTGTGTTACAGATGTACCCCCATGGCTATGAGAGGGCAGGGGAACTGACTGAGGAATTCCACCCTGCTTGCAACAAGGTGGGGGAGGGGGTGAGGGGAGGGGTAATTCCCCAAAGGGAAATTGAAGTAAGAATGGATTCTAGATAGCCCCCCAGATTCAACAAATACCAGCTGTCCCTGAATTCTACACGAATAGGAGCATTTATTGAAGAGATGTGCAGAGTTTTGCTCTATAGTCTTAGTTTTTGTAGCTTTAGGCCTCCTTTCTAACCAGGATCTTGAGTTTCTCACTGATGGTATTAGGAAACCTTCCAGCTTTACATCACAGGAAGTTTGATGAACCTACCTTTATCTTGTATGGCTCATCTAGTAGTTAAGTCCCTGGGAAAGATGTAAGAACATACCCAGACCTGTAGCTAGCTTACTACTGAAGACCTTCCTCCAGCAAGTTCTAATAAAACTCAAGCTCTAAAAACCCATCATCAAATACTAAAAGAGAAATAGAATAACTGTGCAATTCACGAGATTAATATAGAACAGGAAGACAATCTTTTTTTTCTAATAATCTTTACTTTTATATCCTACTTTATGGGGGTGCTGTTTAATTTCATGTTCATTTACCTTAATTACTTCTTGCATGTAGTTTGCAGGGAAGTTTGCCATTTTCCCACATCTAAAAGATGGCTTACTTGAGTTTCGTTTCAGACCCGGTTAGAATTAATATATAATAAAACCCAGTGTGGGTATTTCTCATTTTTCACCTCAAAGGATTATTCATCATATTAGAATCAGTTTTTCCAGAGAGATTTTATCAGACTTACACGTCAAATTAGTTGAATGCATTTCTTCTGCTAAGAAACAGAGAACCTTTACCCTGGAAGCATCTGTACACTGAATTCCAGTAATTCAGTGTTTCCTGACCTAGGAATAAAAACATAAATTTATTAGCCTCAAAGGAGATTGTTAAGATGGGAGAATTTGAGAATAAAAGAAAGGTCGTAAAATCAAAACTTAAATATTGAATATATGTTAGATTAAAAAAAATAATTTTAAAGGGATAGGCTTAATTCTCCCCTACCTGAAGCAGAGGATGTGGGGGGACAGATTTTTATGTGTGTGTAGTTGCATTTATTAGTGTGTCGCACATGAGAACCACACAGGATGGGTAGGAGGCTCTTAGAAACCTCCCTAAAAAAGACTTGTGTTCCTAATGTAGAAGATAATGGTGGTTGTGATAGGATCAGGCCAAGCTGTGGGGTGCCTGGTTTGATCACTGCCTCTGTTTTGATTAGCCTCATCGTCTGTAGGTCCAAGGTTAACTGTGGGAAGATTTTGGCCCTGAAACTATGACAAGCCCTTGCACGAATGGAAAGGGGATGTAGTTTCTTTCAAGTGCATTTATGAGGGGTAGGTGTGATCCCTTGACTCACTGCTTGATGGTAGTAAGCTCATTGGCTCTTGGGGTGAGTTAGTTCTAAATCCCCCTTTTAAGTTCAGTACAAGTTGCTGTGACCTTCTCAAGCTGCTTGCTCACAAGTATTTCAAACGTTGAGTTGCTGGGCATTTTGTCTAGTTCATAACTGAGAAATGCTTGCTTTTCTCTGTAAGATACGGCAGATTTGACCCTAGAGAAGAGAGATGAGCATGGATTTCCTTTCACTCCGCAGATAAGATCTGCTGTAGTGAAAGATACAGGTGAATAGATTGCTGAGGCAGAAACGGTGGGAATCCGACGTATAAATGACAAGAGAGAAAATTTTCAGGGCTAATAGTAAAACCCTCTTCAGTGTGTAGTTGAAATTCACCTTCTCTGGTATTTTTGCACAAGATTGAGAATAAAAATAGTTATGATTGATGAAGCATTCAGTGTATATCTAACTGTAATTCGGACTGGAGGGGGGACTTTTAAATCACCCAAATGAAAGATTGCATTATCATGAACATGAATATGTAACAGTGAAGTGTGTCAGTGCTTATCATAAGTCCTGGCATTCACAGGGCGCTATGAGTCCAGCCGACCAAAAAGGAAAAACTTTTTAGCAAACAGCAGTCCACAAAACCTCCGTGAATAAGGCCAGCCTAGTGGTCATGACTCTTAGTGGGTTATTTATGTGTGCGTTCCCAACCCATCTGTAGATTTGATTCACACCACAAAGGACTTAAAGATGTCCCCTGAGATACTACTGGGGTGAGAAAGGTAGTGTTGAAACCAGGGGGAAGAATTTATTCCTGGTAAGAAGAGGAAGTCAGGAAGGAGAAAAAACAGTGAACAGTAACTTATTAAGGGCAAGGAGGTTAGGTTAGTTAAATGTTTAGAAATTTTATTTCTTACAGATTTGTTGCCATTTATGGGCTTGGCAAATTATCATCTGTTAGAAAACCAAGAGGGTGGAAATCAGACAATTTTTATCTTTTTCGTCTTTTAAAAAGTATTGTCTTTTCCTCCAAATTATATAAGGAGTACATGTTTATAGCAGGAAATTTAAACTATAAACAAATATTTTTTAAATTACAATTACCTCCATTCTCAACACACACAGGTAGTAAATGGAAGGGGTATTCTTATATGTATAATATATGAAAAAATCTAAATGTTAATATTACATATATTTAATTATATTTTTCAGTAGGTACATTACTGTTTTTTGTTTAACGTATTTGTTACGGACGCTTTATCTTTGTATCTACCATAACATGAAGGCCAAGACCATTTCAGTGGGATGAATTTGTTAATACTTCAAAAAATTGCAGTAGGTGCCTCACATCAGAATCAAATCTTTGAGTCATCTGTAGAGGAAAGAGAGATGGGAAAACCGGAGAATGAGCATTTATCGAATACCTGGTGCGTGCCAAATACCATGCTAGTCACTTTTGCACTTCATTATCGTTCAGTACTGATGATGATGGTGACGATGATCACTAATTATTGAGTGCCTACTGTGTACCAGGTGAGAACTTTGACACGTATCATTCTCATGTAATTTTCTCCACACCCAAAAAGGTTATCTACTTTTATTATTTCTGTATTAGAGATGGGAAACCTGAGGCTCCGAGAGGTCCAGCTGGTTCCTCAAGGTCACTGAGCCAGGAATTCCAAAGCTAGGCAGGCCGTCTGATGTCTCTTAATACCCTAAGCTGCAGGCCACCTGGCCACACCCTGTCCCTCCACTGTGCGTTGCGGGCCTTACCCGTTCCACTCAGGGCATGGGGACAGTCAACACCGCAGTGACTGCCTGCTCACGATGGTGACTTTGGTGTGGATGCTACTGTTACCTCTCAGGGAGCATCCATTGTCCTTGGCACCGTGAGCTGAAGAATCAGTCCCGTCTTCAGTTACTGCTTCAGCGTCTGGTCACCAAGGCACAGCGCATATGACGGTGTGTGGCCTGTGCTCTGAGCCCAGGTGATGCTGTTGTCTTAGAACAGGAAATGATGACTTGGGTGGGGTTGTCCACGTTCTGCAGTTGGGGCCATGCATAACCATTTTCCTGCTTTGTGACCAAATTTTCTGTAACAGCTGTTGGCCTAGGACATTTTGTTTCCCCTCTCTCTGCTATTTCTTCTGCTCAAAAATTGGGATAGGGCTTTCCTGGTGGCGCAGTGCTTGGGAGTCCGCCTGCCGATGCAGGGGACGCGGGTTCGTTCGTGCCCCAGTCCGGGAGGATCCCACATGCCGCGGAGTGGCCGGGCCTGTGGGCCCTGGCCGCTGAGCCTGCGCGTCCGGAGCCTGTGCTCCACAGCGAGAGGGGCCGCGGTGGTGAGAGGCCTGCGTACCGCCAAAAAAAAAAAAAAAAAAAAAAAAAAAGGGATAATCATTGTACCTGCCATGTAGAGTGAGGGGGAGGGTAGTAAATCACCTGAGTAAAAGCTTTGCGTGGAGTTGGCGTGCAAGTAAGTATGAGGTGGTGGTGTTTTTGTTCGGGATCTTCTAAAGACTAAGAATCATTTTCTTCAGTGACAAGCTCTCAGGTGACGTGGGGAACCATCTTAGATTTCAGGAAAATTGACTAATTACACTTTGATTAGTCCATTTCCCTCAAGGAAGTGATTTTTCTCTGTCGTTCCTAGGGTTTAGGATATATCAATAAGCATGTTTTCAGCTGTTAGTAACAGAAAACCTCATTAGCAGTGGCTGAAAAGATAAGGATATTTATCATGTACTTGCTCGGAAGCCTGTAGGTAGGCCATCTCAAGATTGGTTCAGTACCTCAATAATATCTGATTGCTGGGTTGGCATATTGGTGATTTAGCTTTTCCCTCATGGTTACAAGACGTCTGCTAAAGCTCCAGGCATCACCTTTCTATATGTTTGCTTTTCAAAGCACAACGTAGGGTAAGAGGACAGCCAGAGAGAGAGAGAGAGGTTGATTCGTTCCTTTGCTCTAATCAAGGAGGAAACGTATTTCATGCGTTTCCCCCTCGTATCTTTTGGGCAGAACTAAGTTAGATGTCTATCCCCAAGTGCAGAGAAATGTGGGAAGGGGAACAGGTGATTTTTATCAGCTTGAAGAGTAGTAGGAGGAAGGGAAGGAGTTGGGAATGGTGTCGAATAGCCATCCAGCCCTGTCTACATATGGAGCCACACTTCATACCTAACCAGCTATGGTCAACCTAACATCTAGGCCTTGCCCAGCTTAGGATACGAATGTCATTATTCTCAGCATTATTTAGAATGACTGCATTTTTGGATTCCCATAGTATTGCTAAAGCTGAAATTTCTTGGTATCAAGAGATGGTGGGTAACAAACACTCTTTGTTTACTTTCTTCATCATCAGGCTTTATCCCATCTCACGCTCTCTGTTTATCAACCCAAGGAATATTTTGTAGACGGTTCAGCTTCCTGTTCAAAACCATAGTTCTGGATGTTTCATACCCTGCACATGGAGTTGGGTATGACTAACCCCCCACCCTCAAGTGATCTTTGCTTCTGTATTTGCCCATTGTGGAAGAAACATCCTGACAGCTCTGATGTATTTATGGTGTCATACGACTGGTTTTACAGTCAATTTGTTACATCAGTACTAATCTTTCTCCCTAAGCTGAAAAATTTATCACGCTTGGAGCTACGGTGGAAAGCTCCACCTGAATATGTGTAGTTTGGAGTTTCCAGGGGGGGACAGGGTGGAGGGATGTTACTGTGTCAGAACCCTTTCATAATGTCACTGTCGTTCCAAATGGTGTGAGTTATCTGAGTTGGTAGAGCAGAGCACTTTCTCCAGGGTCGCGGGTGTCTCCAAAGACCCAGTTTACAGGCAGTGTGTCTTTAAAAGAGTAGCAGGTACATGTTTCTGACAGGGAAAAAAATTATCTTGCAAGTGGCTTCTTAAGGAGTGCACTTGCTTCTAATCCACAAGCATAAATCTCTCACCCTAGTTATTCAATTAAATAAATCTGCAATTCTAATCAAAACTGTGATTAAACTTATGTAAAAATTAGGTGAAAACTTTTATAAAATTTAGAAGAAAAGGTTCAGAGTAAGAACAAAATTTTTAAAGGGTCAGGACCGAAACTGCTAAATTTGAGAGAGTTTGTTGATTTCCATAGAGAGGAAGATAACATTTTTAATTAAAAATTAATATATAGAAGCTTGAACTAGGAACCAAATATCCATCTGCTGAGGATCAGATTCTCATGAATATGGAAAATTTGTGACACTTCTAAAACTGCACAGTCCAAGATAGAGTAGCCACTAGATGTGTGTGGCTATTTAAATTTAAATTAATTAAAATTACATAAATTTAAGAATTTAGTTCCATGGTTGCACTAGCCATATGTCAAGTGCTCAGTTGCCTCGGGTGACTCGTGGGTATTCCATTGGACAGTGTAGGTCTAGAGCATTCCATCATGACAAAGTTGTATTGGGCGATGTTTCTCTTGCCGAGTAGTTTTCCACCAGGAGCAGTTTTCCCCACCAAGGAACATTTGACAATATCTGGAGACATTTTTTGGCATCACAGCTGGGGTGGCAGTGGTGCTGCTGGCATCTAGGGACTCTGCTGAACTCCTCCAATGCCCAGCACAGCTCCTGCAATGAAGAGTTTACTGGACCAAAATATCAATAGTGCTGAGGTTGAGAAACTCTACTCTCCAGGGCAGATGGACCCTTGTGGCCCCGAACTCATCATCTGAAGTTTTTTTTTTTTTTTTTTTAACATCTTTATTGGAGTATAATTGCTTTACAATGGTGTGTTAGTTTCTGCTTTACAACAAAATGAATCGGTTATATATATACATATGTTCCCATATCTCTTCTCTCTTGTGTCTCCCCATCGAAGTTTTAAAGCAATTCCCACCACCAAGATTTCAGGTAGCCTGTGTTTTGGATATAATCGTGGTGCAAAGTAGGATTGACTTGAGGTTGATTCAGTTAAACGAAAAGACTTGTCGCAAGTTCCATGTCCCTAGTTAGAGGCAAAAATGGAGCTACCGGGAGAGTCTAGTGGATACTAATGCAACCGAGGCTGGAAAAATGAGGGGTCCACGGTGTTGATTCCCCTCCTTCCTCAGCCTTCTCCCCTTCTCCCTGTCCCTCTCCCTGCACACAGAGTGGAGCCAACCCTCTGAATCATTATGTCTTAGAGTCGGGTGGACTGTCCTTCCACTCCAGGCCAGTAGCAGGAGCCGGGACACCAGTGTGAACAACCAGGGCTCGTGGCGACAGTCCTTCTTGACCGCAGGCGGCTGCCAATATGACATACCAAGAATCATTTGTCCCGAGCAGAGCCGGGTTTGGATTTGGACTCCGCCACTTAGCTGCGGTGTGGCCAGGAACGGGTTACGTACGTAGCTTCTCTGGGTCTCATTGTCCTTACCGATGAAACAAAAATATGTAGCATTTCTAGTATTCAGTAACTATGCATCTTCTAGGGTTATTTTAGAGATGTAATGAAAACAATGCGTGCAATATGATTAATACAGTCCCTGGCATATTAAGACTGAAGTAGCTTCCTTTTTTGTTGTCTTGTTATTGTTTGTGTTACTGTGGTTGCTAGTCCCAAGGCAAGCTGGCTGTATTGATCTGGGTTTTTCTCCCGCCCAGGGAGGAAATCATGGCTCTGGTTTGCCAGTCTGCCTGGGCTGGAGCCAGGGCTCACCCCTTCCACCCTAGCTTAAATGTCACTTATCCTGTTCTCCCTATTTGAATAAATTCCCTCAGACCCTGCCATTATTTTATCATCCTTGACTTATGACTCTTTCCTTCCTAGAATCTGGTAAATTTTATGAGTACCTGTTTGTGTTTTTACTGCTTATCCCTAGGCTTGGAGTTGGTATTAGGCATTCGGGATTTAAGAATGAATGGCATATTATAATGAAAAACTAAACTCACGAGAATGAGGAAAGAAAAGGAGGAGACAGGGATAAAGCAGCCCCTGGATTTTGCACGGTAACATGAACTGAAAACTCACTCCACCTGTTACTCATTTTGTGACCCCTCGCAAATTATTTAACATGAGTCTCAGTTTGCCAAATCTGTGAAATGGGAAAAATATTTCTAAGAATTCCATGACAAATATAATATCTTCTACTTCAGTTAGATATTCAATAAGTGCTCGTTTTTATAATGATGAAAGAACCAAGATGGGAGTAAAACTAAATGATGATGAATGAATTTCTCAGCTTTCCTTCCCTTCTGTCAATAACAGAGAGCTTCAGCTTTCACACATGCCCTATTAGAATATTTATGTCTCCTAGAATAAGTTCAGTGTGTCCAGTGGATCGAGACTTCGGTAGGCTGAAGGTCAGACTGTTCGATCAAACGAGTAAAAATTTTTCTGTGAGTGTCAGTGGGTCTGTGAAAGGGATTCAGAAAGTGTTAGGGCCAGTGAGTTTGTGTTGGCCTGTCTTCAAGGACCCATGCAGCAGCCTTTCCTCCTTCCTGACTTTGCCCCCCCCAATACAACTTCCTATCAGAGGATGAGAGGACCAGATCTCATCCCTTGTCTACGAGTCATGTCAGGAGATGCGAGGTTTGTTGTGTGAGCCACCTGGCCATTCACCTAAGCTGATGGGTTGGTCCATCCCTAACCCGAACCACCGCCAGCAGGGGCCTAGAGAAGAAAGTTTCTTAAGTCTATATAAGAGTGCATCCTGGATGGTTTTAGATCTCTAGTTTAGCCTGCTTTGAGATCACCTTGAGTTCTTTCTGACTGCGGGTCCTGGCCTACTCACCTGACTCTTTCTAGTATTAGCAGAAAAGAAAACGTGGCTGATGACCTGGTTACATAGGATACAGGAGGTCTACAAATTTTGAGTATTAGCTGTGAGAGCTTGTTGGTTTTCCTGTAAGGGGTAACGAATATTGTAGAGTTGGAGAACGATGTGTAGCAGGCATATGTGTTTTAAGTCCCTGTATTGTCCCTGCACATAACCCAAAGCCAGCTCCAGCTAGCTAAGCAAACGAGGGAATTTCAGTAGCTCATGTACTTGAAGTCCAGGAGTAGGATGGCCGTACTGTTAGGACTCTGTCCTGCTCTTGTGCTCACCTCCGAGTGGCTGCATCCTGGCCTCTTTCAGCCAGCTTTCTCTTTCTGGGGGCAGGCCAATTCCTGTCCTTAAAGCTTTTGAAAACCCAGCAAAAGGACAGTCTCTATCTGTCCCAGGAGTTCCTACAGAATACTGGTAGTTGAGTGTCATTCTCTTTTGACACATTTCCATCCATCAGCCAATCAATGCGGCTGGCAGAGCAGAACACACTGATTGGTCAGACCTGGTGTATGGTCCCACCCTCTGCAGGTGGGAGATGCATCCACCTCCTGTGAACCACAGGGACGGAGAGTGGGGAACCAGGGCATTTCTCCAAAGACAATACAGGCTGGTGTTAGACGAGGAAGAGGAGTGTGGCAGTTTGGCAGAGGCGAAAACAGCCCTCTCCACGACCCTGATCCCCTTTGATTTAACGGTGCCGGTGACTCGGGGAGCATCTCGTGCCTCGCGGTGTCTCCATTTCGCTTCCAGAGCTGCTTGCAGGCCCTGGGCCTGATTTCATTTACGGCATCAGCACACCTCTCTCTTCTTTCTTGCAGTCATGATACCCCAGTCTTTCCCCCAGAGGTTGCAGTAAATGGCCTTCTCCGAGCCACAATCAATGGCATTCCGTAAGGTGTGACAGAAGAGGCCATCTGGCACTTGTCCCACTGTCGTTTCTTGCTGTCCAGGAAGGAGGCACGCTGGAGGGGGAAGGTCGCAGCTCAGTGATGCCCTGCTGTCTCTCAGACGCCTCACCCCCAGACTCGGGGCTGTAGCACAGAAACGCCGCAACAGTCACACACCTGCCACAGTTGCCCCTTTCCCTTTGTGAAGTTTCCCGTCAGAACTGGTTTGTGGAATAATCGTCATAATGAAAATGATTTTTGAATGCCATTATAAGTTTGAGTGTTCCGCACAATACTTTCCCAAATATTGGATAGATTTTCTTTCTTTCTTTTCTTTTTAAGATGCCAGCGCAGAGATCACTGGCCCATTTCAATTTTTATTGAAACAAATAAACCCAATAAAAACACTTATGCTGAGAGCTGTAGCGCCACAATAAAAGAATCACACTGTATTGAATTTATTGATTTATTTATTTACTCCAACTGGAAAATCGAGTATTGTGTTAATGTATTTTATAAGAATCACAGTGCTCGATGAAATGGCTAATTTATTTTAGCGTATACATAAATAGCTAGCAATTTTCCATGAGACAGCCTAATGAAAATGATGCTGATGAAATTGTCTATACTATGAGGAGTGACAGAGACGAGTTATTATTGGGTGAGTGCTAAGACGCATTGAACTGGCCATCATATCTTTGAACTTTTGAACTGCTACTTGTTCTGTGTGATTTATTGATTTTGCTATCTCTCTGTTTAGCTCAACTTTAGTTTTTGCCCAGCAGTGCAGATAAGTGGCATAGGAGATTTAATTTCATGGGTATTTGGGGTTAAAACCTATCTTTAAGAAGAATGCTAAACATGTTTTAATAAAACATGAGTTGCAGGGGTTTTAAGTTTCTGGATGATAGAGATCTGATAAGGACCAAAGCAGTGTAGAGGCCAGCCCAAGGGTTCCAGTCTGGGGAAGCGCTCTTTTTCTGAGCTCTGGAAGTTTCACCGGGGCCACGTGCGTTTTACTGGCTCCATCAGCCCGACTGCATCCTTAATTGCGTGTATCATTTCTTCCCCTGCCTGTGCCCGGTCGCTCACACCCCGTGTTTTGCAGGGGTGGCTCTGGGGTTCGTGCAGGCAGCAGCGAGGTGCCTCTCCTCCCCTCCTTGTGCACCGAGGGCTGGCCGCTCTTTTAAACACCCTCGTTTTGGCGGATCTCTTAGGGAAACTGCTTTCAAAAGCAGCCACGGCTCTCACCTCCGGGATAAAGACATGGAAGCTCGCTCTGCGCCGGGGCCAGGCTGGCTCACAGCTGCTCCCCCCTCTCCAGATCCGCTCTCTGCGGTCCTCATCTGCGCTGCTGTCCTCCTCAGCCCGCCCTGACCTTGGCGGGGGATGTTTTCCTCGATGCTTGGGGAGGGGGGGTGGGAATCTCATGCTGAGTGACGCTGGCCAGAGAGCAGCCTTACTTTTTATTGTTGTCTTTAGGTCTGTAGAACTTTTCTTAAACATGTAACATCTTAGGAACTCATTCTCGATTATTTTTTTGTTTGATTAGCTAATTTCTAAAGGATGACTTGACCACAGTATTTTTTGCTTGCTTTTTTTCTTTGGGGAGGAGGGTTGGAGGAGGTGGGAAAGAGCTTTATCATGTAAAAGTAACCATCCTAGAAATTCCAGGTAATAAATTTTCAGGCGCATGAATGGTTAAGATTCTTCACTCAGTAACACAGTATGTGAATGTGGAATTTTTATGAAGGTAACAGTCTCTTTCTTTAAAAATCTGATTTATTTAGGAGGTACTTTTCAATGACCAAGTAATTTTAACCTTCAGGGAGAGATTGGGGTGGGGGAACGGGAGGAGGTGAGTAAAGGAGGCTTGGATCTTTGCAAGGGTTTGAAAATTCACATCCCCTTTAATGATTAAACTGGCAGTATCTTTATTTGGATGTTAAAAGCTTTTTCTTACATTGCAAACATTCTCAGCAAATTTACAGTCAGATATTTGGAAACAGCTAACACTTAAAAAAAAAAAAGAGGGAGGAGGAGGGCCTGTTTGAACTAGGAAACAAAATTAGTGGGAATGACTAAAACGACAGGACTGACCCCAACACCATTAGCTGGGGGGGGAAAAAAAATTCCATTTCATTGCAACTATGTTATTGTTTACTTTACCATACACATCCTAATATGGTTACCTCCCTGTCAGAGGCGGCCAAGCCCAGGGGTTGAGAGGCCCCCTCCGGGAGAAAGCTCCTAACTGCCTCTCAGACAATAAGAAACAAACGGTACAACTCCACAAAAGGCTTCCCTGAAAATAAGTGTCAAATAAATCCTACAGAACTCTCGCTTCTGCCACTGAGCTCTGTATACGCAAACCTGTTTTTATGCCATTGCTGCCAGGGCTGAGCTGCATTTGTTTGGAAATAAGCCATTGCATTTTCTTTTTTCCTTCTTTTTTTCTTTTCTTTTCCTTTCCTTTTTTTTCTTTTTTCTTTTTTTTCTTCTCACTTCATCTGGGGGCTCTGGATTAATTCCTTGAGACATATCTTTGCATACATGTCTCATGAGTTATGTTTCCTGGAGCCTTTTACTAGGAACATTAAGGTAAGAATGTTGATTTAGCCCGGGACCTTTGTCACTCAAACTAATGCTCATCAGTGATATAGACATTGTAAAGAAATATTGCGGAGGTCTTTTGTGGTCCCCCTCCCAAACGGAGAGGTGCAGTTGCTTTTAATTGTCATGCATGGATTCGGGGGGGGGGGTGGGGAATGCCACCAGTTGTGGATGATATGCAGCAGAGGTGTACTCACTGGTATAAACACTGGTAAAGACACCCCGGTCCTGTGGCAGCCACAACAGTTTCACGAGAAGGCTTTTCCCGTTGTTTCTTCTAATTCTTCTCTACTTGTGGTGTTTCTTTCTTCTTCCTCTTTTTTTTTTTTTTTTCCCCTTCAACTCTCCTGATCTTTCCCAAATCCTCATGGTCTTGAGGCTTGCCTGTTATTATCTGCAACTCCAGAACAAAGGTAGGTTGCTTAACTCTGTGCTTCGGGGGAGGGCCAAGTTATTTTGGGAGGGATGGCTTCCTAATGCATGAGTGGCTGACCTAAAAGGGGGGTGGGTGGGAGATCATGCCTAGAGCCGAGGGATGAGAGAACATGCACTGTGGCAGTTTTTATGTAGTGGAGTTTATTTTTATGCAACTTAAAGAAGCAGCAGCATCTTCGGTTAGAATGGACTGTGTAGCTCCTGAAATTCTACACTTGATGTCACTGATGTGTGTATATTGCATTACCAAACCGGGGTTCAGACATTTGGGGATACTTGAATCTATGACAGCAGATAAGGTTTTTTGATTGGCTTCTACATCCAGTTTATCAACATTAAATAAAGGAGCCAGGGTTTTTTTTTTTTCTTTTTCTTTTCTTTGGAATTTTAATGTAAAGGTGTGAGTGTTTGGGTGACTGGCGTACGTACTTTTTTCTTTTTTTCTTTTTTTTTTTTTGGTCTAATTGCTTTAATTCCCTGGGCACCTTCACTTATTTCTCAATGATTGCGTTCTCTCATTTTGCGTAATCTGGTGCTCTGTTAGCGCCAAGGTGGAGGTTGGCTGTTTTTAACTAATTGTGCCTTGCTGGGTGGCAATACAATAGAAAAAGTACAGACCACAGGAAATTCATCTCCACCTGAAAAAGGGACTGGAATAGAGTGTGCAGATTCATAATGGAAAAGGAGAGCAAATTAAGCCTTAGTGAGGGATATTAACAAGCTATTAATCATAATAAATATGTTTGGCAGTGTTGGGTTTGCATTCTATAGTTTTCAGTTTAAAATAAAAATCAAAGTCGGTGATTAGAAGAGGAAATAGTTCTTTGGCTTGTGAGAGGCTGGGCTATACTTGTTCATTAGTTCAAACCACATTAAAAGTGAGCAGTTTGTTCCAGAATCAAGTGCATCGTTCCCAAGCAGATTTGAATACCTCCCCGTCCAAATGCAGTCTCGGGTTCATGCCACGACTGCTTGGCTTTTTCTGAGCATCTCCGCTTCAGCACGGAACTCGAGTGCTAAGAATTTTATTTTACATTATTCCGTTGCTCGCACATTCCTGCTGGTTTCCTGGCCGTGGATCATCTCTGTGCATGCACTGTAGCCCCGTCAAGGTGAAGCTCTTTGAAAAATAAAAATCCAGTGCATTTAACTAAAATGAGCTCGAACAGCCTCAAAGTTTGTATCTTAGAAAGCTGCTAATTATGCTTGTCGTAAAACATATCTGAGTGGTAGGTTCTGAGTCCAAACAGAATCGAGGGCTGCTTTAGAAATATAACTGTAGTCTGTGCTTTTAAAGAGGTTTATTTTTACTTCGGGGCCATGGAGGGGGTGATTGGAATTAGTAGCCTTTAATTAGACGGGGAGATATTCAAATTTTACAGGGATTTATGTTAGAACATGGAATGGCGGTGGCTCTTTCCTCATTATGAATCCTCCCTGCACATAATGAGGTTCATCATTAGTTGATGGAGTGAATTTGCCCTAGCTCTACCTTGAAAGGCACGTAATTTACATACTACTTCAGAGCCTAAGCATTAATGGATTCCTCGATGAATAAAATGAAAAGCTACTTTCTTTAAATTTTTGAACACTGTTTAGATAATACGATTTTAATAAGACATTCAATTTGCTTGTTAAGTATATTTGAAAGTGCCTTTTTTTTTTTCTTTTTGGGAACAACATATTTTGGCTTGCCTTGCTGTGTATCACAGCGGATGGTTACCCTCACAGATAAATCAGAGAACATATGGGGTACATTGTAAGGAAAATGGGGAGAACCTTAGGCAGAGAGCTATTTTTAACACGTGAGCCTCAAGATTATCGATTGTTGTGTAGAAACTCCTGACGTGAAATGATTATAACAAAAAGGTTGGAAAACAAGCTTATAATTTGCGTATGGCTTTGCATATCTAAAATGTGCATGCATGTTCGTTGCAGCCAATGCTGACAAAATAGCTAGCTGCCCCTTCTGATTTATTTTCATGATGGAAGAACAGGAACTTCCTTGGTGCAGCTGCATGCTCGAAACTGCTTCGATGTAGCTGTGATTCAATGAGGGGACACGGAGCTGGAGGCCGTCTAATGGGTTATCAGGTCATCAGGTTAGGAGCGCTCTGGTCTACCCCATAAATTCAGCAAGTTTCTGGCTCTGTCACTCTTCCGCCTTTTAGGTGGAATGCGGAGAAAATCAGCTTTGACTTGGCGTGATCTGAACACGGATGTCTTTTCAATAAGTGGGCGGGGGCGGTTGGTAATAGCATGTTATTGAACACGTCCTTTGCTTGTTGGGGACGGGTCACCCCGGCATTGTTATCACGGCTGCAAGTGGAAACAGGTTTCTCGTGGTTTGTCACACTCAGGAGCAGGGAAGGTGTCTGAGTATAAGCGGAAGCCTTGTTTTGATAGAATGCTTTATTACCTGAAAATGATCAGCATATATTAACATTAATAGAATAGTCCATGTCATTCTTTTTTAGGTAATTTACCTCGGCTGCAGACCTGTCTGCCGGAAAAGAAAAAAAAAAATCTTCCTCTCTTCTAAAACATATATTTGTTTAGAGAGTTTTCACTGAAGTGTACATGACAATTACAGCTGTTCATTAACAAAATTGGGTATTTGTTTTAAACTTTAACCAATCACTTTGATATGCTAATTATGGTGTAATTTAATTTGAGCCCTGTAATGATGATGCCGTTATTATGGACATAAATGATGCAGTTAAGCTGAGAGTAATCTCATTTGCATACTGTACATGCCGGTAAATTAAGCCCTTTCTTCGACTGCTTCAGCTTTAATTTTCCACTTCTTTTCACACAGCTCCTTTTCAGCCCCTCTCTTATAAGCCCACTTGGTAATAGTCCTGATGACTGTTTGATGTGAAGAGTTTCTGCACCACAATAATGCAGGACAGAAGATGTAACATTTAAAGGATTCATTATCTTGCTGAGTGTTCCTTTAAGAAGGAAGGATTAGAGAGGGTGAGGGGAGACAAAGTGTCCTTTCCATGGGATATGGCAGCCGCGTCCGCCCCCCCCCACCCCCGCCCCCTCCGTTAAACTCAGATGTGGGACCTCTTACTTACAAATGTTCTCCCACCCCACCCCGGTACCGTAGTTTACTGTCACAAATTGTGTTGCGTTCGACAGCAGTGAACTTCACGTGATGGCTGATTGTAATTACCCCATGCTGGTTGGAGGGAAAGTTTAATTTAGCCCACATACTACAGTTCTTCAAATCTGGGCTTATATAGATGAGATTATAATTTTGAAACAATTCCGAAATAGACTGACTGCCATCTTCAAAAGGAACTTTTTTTCCCTCCCATCTGCCTTGATTGTCAAAAAACTACGAGTTTCAGCTAGTTCTATGAGAATCCTCACAACTGCACAAGGATGTCCTCGGAGTCGAAGCCCCTGGCTGCTGCCCTCCATGAGCCGCTCTGTGGCTTTCTAGAGCCTGGGTGAACCAGTGATGGCTCCAAGCGATCCATTTGAACCAAAGAATGCTCAGGGCGTAACTAAACTCTTCTAACTGGTGAGCGGGTTCTCCCGTGGCTTGTGTTGAAGCCGGTGGGAGTTGAGTGGGTGTAATGGAGAACTGAATTTAGTTCTGGCTTTTAAAGAGGGTCAGAGGCCTAAAAATAGTTCAGACTGCCTCACTCTGCTGCAGGCTACTTCCTCGACAAATGGGAGAGTATTAAAGAAGAGAAATAGGCTGTGTCCATCCTCGTGTCTTGGGACTGAAAGTCTTGCCCTTCCTTCCGAAGGGTTTTCCAGTCCTCTCCCCCTCGACCCAAAGTTTTGCCAGTTGATGCGCATCCCTTCCCACAGGCTGTCCTGTGTCGGGAGCCTCCTTTGCTAGTAACCTGGCAGGCAGGCAGGTATTGCCATGACCAAGGGCACATGTGGCTTCCTCAGCCTGGGAGCAGTGACAATAGGGAATTTCTGCCTCACTTCGGAAGTCTTGATGGAGGTGAACATCTCTTCTCCCGGTTGTTTTTGAATGAAGCAGATGCTGCCGCACTGTTGATATGGTGTCAGGCTATTTGTTTCAAAACAATTTGAACTTAATGAAAAGTATAAACCTTTACGGGCTTTTTCGTCCCCTTTATGTAATTTCAGAATTACCGTAGGATGCCCAGATGTGCAAAATGCTTGTAAACATACTTGTGTGAGGCTGTCATTCTGTATCCAATATGGTATTTTTCCAAAATGGGAAACGTTTTTGTTTTCAGTATAACTTAGGGAGATAGGGGAAAGGAGGTATGATTTTGTGCCATACTGTAGAAGTTTTGCATTTTTATTAAATAACAGAGACTAGACTTCCTTCATTCAAACCAAGCTCCTAACTAAGCAGACATTCCCGCTGTGAAACTTCCTGTTTTTAGGAGGGGGAGTAAACAAAGAACGAAGTACCATAAGAACATAAGCTCCTTGAAGGCCAGGTATATTTATCTGAATTTCCAGTACTCGGAATCGTGCCTTGCATATAGTAGGTGTTCAAGATGTAGTTCCTGATTGAAATCAGTCTGCTTGCTCCTGTGGGCTTGTGAGCGTCCAATGAGAAGATGAGGAAGAAAATGCTCTCTCAAATAAAGACTTTGAATATGCTTGATGGTGTTTAGACGGTAAACCCCATCAATCCGCCCTTCCTCTGGCCCCTCCCCTGTGTGGGAGCCACTCACAAGGGTTTACAGTTAGGCAGAAGCAATCCTAGATGGGAAGCACTTCAGCCCAGATTATTGATGAATGCCTGTAATGATAACAATAACAACTAGCAGCTATTGGGCGACAGCTATGGGCCAGGCATGGTAGTAAGTGCTTGTCATAGGTGATGCTCTTGAATTCTGCCAACAACTTTTCCAGGTAGGCACTGTTCGTTTCATCTTTTTTTATTATTTTTTTTAATTGAAGTAGAGTTGATTTACAATGCTATGTTAGTTTCAGGTGTACAGCAAAGTGATTCTGTTATACATATATATGTATATATCTGTATTCTTTTTTCAATTCTTTACTGTTATAGTTTATTACAAGATACTGACTATAGTTCCCTGTGCCGTACAGTAAATCCTTATTGTTTATCTGTTTTATATATGGTAGTGTGCATCCATTAATCCCATACTCCCAGTTTATCACCACCCCTCCCCCACTTACCCTTTGGTAACCATAAGTTTGTTTTCTGTGTCTGAGAGTCTGTTTCTGTAGTAAGTTCGTTTGTACTGTTTTTTAGATTCCACATGTGAGTGACACCATGTAATATTTGTCTTAGTCTGACTTACTTCACTCAGTAGGACAATCTCTAGGTCCATCCATGTCACTGCAAATGGCATGATTTCATTCCGCTTTATGGCGGAGTGATATTCGTACCACATCTTCTTTATCCATTCATCTGTTGATGGACACTTAAGTTGCTTCCATGTCTTGGCGATTGTAAATAGCGCTGCAGTGAACGTAGGGGTGTATGTATCTTTTCGAATTAGAGCTTTCGTCTTTTCTGGATATATGCCCAGGAGTGGGATTGCTGGATCAAATGGTAGGTAGATGTGGTTTTAGTTTTTTAAAGGAAACTCCATATTGTTTTCCGTATAGTGGCTGCACCAACTGACATTCCCACCAGCAGCGTAGGAGGGTTCCCTTTTCTCCACACCTTCTCCAGCATTTATTATTTGTAGTATTAGTCTCATCTTTTGGAGGTGGCTGCTGTGATGAAGATGCAGCTCCAGGTCCCACAGCTGTAGGGCTGGAAGCAGGACTTGTCCTCCTTCAGGAAAACTCCAGGGTGCTCACTCCTGGCCACTGCACTTCCATCCTGGCTTTCAATGTAGACACACACACACTCTCTATTGTAATATATAGTGTTAGTATGTAGTGTGTGCAGAAGTATATACCATGCCACTCTATCTTAAGTGTGTTTTATACATACATTTCTTGAACAGCTGCAGCTAACACTTCACATATTTCATTTGCAAAGAGACCTGACAAGGTAACTCTTATTTGTCCCTACTTACGGATGAGAAGACTGACCTTCACTCAGATTAAATTACTGGCTTACACAGACTGGGCTCCGAACCCAAGCCCATCTGCCTGCACAGCCCTTGCTTACTTAATCACCACTGTATGCTCCCCACTAAGTTGTATTCCTTGAGATCATTTTGTGCTTCTAAGATAGTTAACTTATTTTTGAGTGCCTGTGGTATTTAAGGTCTTTCTTATTTATTTTATATTCTGGGGATTTAGACTTTAAATGTGTGCTCTAAATAACCGAGACATCTCCTAATTCCCCAGTTATAGTGTGATGTCAATTCCTGGCAGGAAGCCAACTTCCCGTCACACCTCCCCCCGCCACCCCCAAACATACAAACTAAAATGTTGTTAAATTCTTTTTTTTTTTTTTTTTTTCTCCTTGGGGGAGGAAAATGCTATGCTGCTTCCTTCGAATTGAAGTGATTGAAGCCTTTTTTACTTTTATCTTGACAGGTGACAGAATGAATATCAGCTGTAGAATTTACAGATACGTGGGTCTATAGATGTTTGCGTGTATCCCCATGGACATGTGCAGACTCATAGCTTGCAGTCTTCCTTATCTGTATTGCAGGCCACACGTAGAGAAAGCAGTGAGGCAATTTTAAGGAAACTCGCCACTTCCTTATCCTAATTCTCCTCTCCCAGCACGGTGCCTCTGCCCCATATCTCAGCAGTCCCATTTCAGGCATCTAAAGTGATAACGGTGTGGATGGTATCCTTTTCCCTTATATTCAGAAACTCTTCCAGAATCTTGAAATGCCCTTAGGCCTGCGCTGTCCAGTATGGGAGCCACTAGCCGGAAGTGGCCGCTGAGCCCTTGAAGCGCGGTAGCCCGAATCGATGTGCGAAACGTATAAGATACACACTGAAGTTCAAAGGCTTAGTTTAAGAAAAAAAGAATGTGAACTATCTCATTACTAACTTTTAGATTGATTGTATGTCGAAATTAAAGTATTTTGGCTATATTAGGTGAAATGAACTATATTAACGTAACTCCCGCTGTTTGTCTTTACTGTTTTAAACGGGATGAATAGGTATTTTTAATTGCATGTATGGTTTGCGTTTGTGGGTCTCATGTTTCTGTGAGACAGTACAGCTCAGTATGTACATCCTGCGTCTCTGTACGTGAGGACTAGTAGACAGGTGGGAGGGGGGCAGAGATTTATCCCCCAAATGGATAGAGAGCTGCAGTGAGCATGCTCCACAGGGGACCTGGCCTGCAGCAGAGGCTCAGGAAATATTTTGGGGTGCAACCCTGGATAGCAGTGTTTCTACATGGAAGACGCTAAAGAAATAATCCCTTCAGTTGTTTCAACACCTTATCCTTCCTAATCGCATGGGGATATTGCACTTACCCTACCGTTTCAAAAAACGTGGACTTGTAGAGTGTTTGTATACCCAGCTGTAGTGCCCTTGACACCAGTAGACCTTGGCTCATCGACTCTAGTGATTCCATTAGCTTAGGTCATCAGAGAGAAGAGAATGGGGTTCCTTGAATGTCCCAGATGGCTCTCTATGCTGGGCTTTGATAACCTGCAGGAGCTGCTACAGGGGTCCCTGGTGCCCCAGCCCCCTATTGGGGCATTTCTCTCATTTTCTTATTAGATGCCTTTGTCTCTTTGATACTCTCTGATACGTATTCTTTACCTAGCACAGGCGTATCCTGCCTTAAGTAAGCTTTAAGTGTAAGTATAGTTGTATTTTTAAGATAGAGACAACACGCTATGAATGTACATGATTCAACAAATGTTGATTAGGACCTGGTATCGTTAGGTGTGGTGGGCTCCCTGCCTTCCGAAAGCTCTTTCAGTCTGTAGACAAGTAAGCAATGCTGTAGATAACTTCAGCTTAAGTGAAGTCAGTGATTGCTGGATTGGAGCTATGTCGTTTGCCTTATAAAAAGATTATTTGATTTTTTTTTTAAAGAGGATTCATAATCAGTAGCCCTTAAAGCGACACGCGATCCCCCATTCAATTTATTGTACAGGTGATCTAGGTAATTGTAAATTTTCAGTAACCCCTGTGGAAAAGTGAGCTACATACTTAAAAGTTCCCCCCCCCCCCAACATCCATCCCAGTTCTTAAAAACCCAGGGAAGCTTGATCTGCAGTCTTTTCTAAGATTTTTTTTTCCCCCCATCAGCATAGATGGAAGCCTTCACTGGAATGAACATATGGGAATTATAGCTGTCACCTCATCCATTAAAAGCAGGCATTCAAGTGGAATATTATCCCACTTTACTTTTCGGTCCTTAAGAAGTCAAGGGACGGGGTATTAGATGTGAGATGGCCTTAGGAAGACTGGGGCCTGGCAGAGATCAGTCCCCAACACGACATGTGCCCACTTCCATGTTAGGTGCTGAAATTGTTCACCTGTCCCTCTGCCCTTATCTGTCTTGAAGCTGCAACTTCGTTAATATCAGTTGGTTTTTAGGGTGTTTATATCTCTGGGCCACTGGCTCCCGGCAATGATTATTGCTTGAAATTTTCCATACACTGCTTCCGTTTTCAATCACCCTACCCTAGTTGGCCTAACATCGACTCTTTGAACTTCACAGGGGAATCATGTTAACGGTAAATTCTTTCCTTTGCATAACGGAGGAGGAAAATGCCTTCAGCTGTCTGTGCTAAACAGTTCCCTGTAGATCCCTTGGAGAGGAGAGCCTCCACCCCTACATCAGCCCCACCTTCCAGCAAATCATCTTCTAAACGGAAGCAAACAGCTGTGCCTGGGGATGTCCCTGAGGCTGCAGAACTTCGCAGGCAGTGCAACTTGCAGCTCTAAGGTTTTGAAGGGCAGCCCTACCCCTCGTCAACCCCTACCCCTGTTAGGCTGTTGCTGTCCCTTCTTCTGCAAGGACGGGTTCTGGAAAAACAGCCTTGGGTCCTCCTGGGTTGTCCGTTTTGCCAGGTGGCCTCAGATGCAGAAAGTGAGGTGTGCTGAGTGGATTAATTTACAGCTGGAATATGAGGAATGGTTCGTCTCCTTTTACTGTGTTGTGGTTTGAGGTATTTGGCCCTAAGAGCGTTTGGCAAATCTTCCTGTTGTCCAAAAAGATTTTTTGGGTTTCGATTTAATAGTTCACGCCTTTTAAATTTTTTTTTAAAAAAATGGGGGTTATACATTTCAGTTATACATACGAAAGGTATTTCGAGGACTTGTAATTAGAGGCAGACCCTTCTATCTCCATCTCTCCAAATTGATATGCAGGAAACAGCACTACCGAACATTCTGGAAGTAAGCTTGTACCACTAAAGGTCAGTAATGGTTGTATAAAAGCTAAGGCTAGCAGTGGCTCTAACATCCAAGATAAGAACTGCAATCGCAGAGAACGTACAGAACAGGAACCCCTGAGAAAAGAGCAAAAATTCTGTCATGTAATGATGTTTGATTTGGGGTAAAAGGAACACTGATGTACCAAAGCCTTAAATTCTCTTTCTGATCCTGTTTTTATGCATTCTGAATGTTTTTTTAGCTGCCCTCCTAGTTGTGTTCCCAAAACGTATACGTCCTCATCCTCTCTTGTCCTTCGTGGCATCTGCAGTAATCACTTGGGGGGTACAGTCTGTAAAATCTACCTCGTGCTCTAATGTTCATGTCAACCTTGGTAGGCTGTGGGCTTCCGCATCCTTCGATCCATCCCTCTCCTTCAGAGTGCTGTCAGGGGCTCTTTTTCTTATAACTTTGAAACCATTTTTCTTTTTGGAATTCTATTTTCTGTATTCATTTTTTAAGATCTCTTGATGTGGACAAGATTCCTCCCTCAGAGAAAGCATATTTTTTTTGTTTCAGCTTTTGCTTACTACCATGAAGATGTCATGGAGCATGAGTTCAGGGGTCCTGTAGAGCGATCGCCAGCAGATGGGTGGGATAGCTGTTACTACTTCTCCCCTCTGCCACTGCTCGCAGCAGGCATTGCTAATCAGTCCCAGCACTCTTTCCCAGCAAGCCTGACTGTGGCCTGTGAATCTTTCTTTTAAAGAGTGCCAGCCTCTGCTAATCGATACAGTGCTTGGCATGAAATCTCTCTGCCCGGTTTGGTCTGTTAGGTTTTACTGTATGTGAATTTGGTGGATTGTATGCTATTACTACATGGTGGCACATATTTTATCTTAATACTGTCAGATTCCTTTTATATTATCTCAGTTTGCGAAGCCACTTACACCTTCAGAGTTAGCTTTTCGGACACACGCTTTTTTTCAGACATAATCTAGGATACACTAGACAACTCCCAGAAATTCCTTTCAGGGTGATGATTCTGAAATAGGCCAAGTACCAATTCCCTTTTGAGCTATGTAACTGTTTCTCAGGTACAGAATTTCTTGTGCATGCAACTGAAGGATCACTCAGGAAATGGATGTGGCCTTCGTGCAAGAGATAACATTGAAGTATGGACTTTTTTGCCCTTTGGCAACTTGTCTAGTCCTGTCATTCTAAATTTCTGGGATTCTAGGTGCTGACACCCCACCTTCTTTGCCGTCTCCATAGAACACAGTCCAGTGAGAGTCCTCTCAAATTATTTATGCACCAGAAAGGGACAAAAATAGACTTTCTCTGTCTACACATCTTGTCTTGCTTACTTGTTTTTCCTAGAATTAAAAAAAAAATGAACTCCATATTTTAAAAACTTTGCCTGGTAAATAATGCTTACCATCTGTTAATTGTTTTCTAATGCATGAGATGAAATTTGTAGTGTCCAGAACTTATTCCAAAATCACCACTAGGTCATTGAGTTGGTGTGGTCTCTCTCCTACCCCCACCCCTTTGGATACTTGTGATAAATTAATTCTCTCTTGAAAGATTAGAAGAGCTCTCCTAGTTTTTCTTACAGTGTAGGTGGGTTGGTTCTTCCTT
Organism: Pseudorca crassidens; assembly: GCF_039906515.1. Classification (NCBI taxonomy): domain Eukaryota; kingdom Metazoa; phylum Chordata; class Mammalia; order Artiodactyla; family Delphinidae; genus Pseudorca; species Pseudorca crassidens. Next base: position 88,136,187 of record NC_090305.1, on the reverse strand, counting down.
AAGTATTTGTGTCATCAGAAGTCTTGTTTTTCAGTCCCTTGAACTTATAATGTAAAGAGGAGAATCAGTTCATTTTGTTTCCCTTGAATGTGAAGAAAGAAGTGTATTTGCAGGTGTTATGATGCCTAAGCATTACTGTGCTTATGTTTAGTTGTTTTTTAAAACTTTTAAAGCCTATATCTTCACTTTTCCACGTCAGGATGAGTAAAATTGATTCATGGTTCTTGTACGTAAAGAAGCTATTTTAAACCAAATTGTCCCCATTGACAGAAAAGGGGGACTTTTGCTGTCAGTTGCAGAAATGTGGTTCTTCACCAAAGCAATCTATTCCTGAACCAGAGTGGATTTGCAAAGTTGCTTTTTAAGAGAAAAAATATGCTTGTGTGATGAAAGAGGAGAGCCAGAAACAGGTATCTGGATAGTCAGAATCTACTGGGATTTTTTTCCCTTGCTCTGGCAAGCCTGCCATACTTGTAGGTGTATCTCAAATGGAACAGAATGTGTGAAAGCCATTTAAATGATTATTTGATAATTTAATAAAAGAAAATGCTTCAAGCCACCGCACCCCTCCTACAGTTGATAAGTGATGCCACCTACTGTGAAAATATTTTACAAAACACTTTCGTTTGGAATCAGTATCAAATAGTGATTTTAAAATAAAACATGTGTAGAGTGTTCTCTCGGCTCTTCCCAGTTCTCAGAGCAGACTGTCAGCTCCCCACCCTTGAGTTTGTGTCCCATCTTTTTTCCTCCCCCAGATATGACTCTCCCCACAGGTTTGGCTTGGCAGGTTTTATCTATTTGTTGGTTTTTAGCTAGGGATGGACTCAATATATTTGTATTTAATTTTTTTTTCCTGCGTGGTCGTTGCACTGAGCACTTAAAATTCTATCTGTTCACTCTCATAGGTGAAGCAGATGCATTTTTACCCCCTCCTGTTTCTTTGTTTTGAGGGAGCAGGATGTTAAAGATTTCAGCCTTTCATGTGTATGAGACGTGCAGTGCTGACTCAGAGGAAGATTTTGTGTGCCCAAGGCATTCTACTATGCAGGTATAACTTTCTTGGCACCGGAACAACTCAGAAGCACCACATGCCTTTATCATTTCACTGGCTAGTTCTGTGCTTGTGCTCTCTGAGAAACTGGCTTAAAGAACAACAGCAAAAACGATCTATTTAAAAAGTTGCACAGTTTGCTCGGCGTCTCTGAACACTTCACAACCACATGGCGATGATCTTGTAAGGCTGCAGCCTTTGCAAGGTTGCCTCGTGCCTTTTTCTTCCTTCCCCCCCCCCCCGCCCCCTCCCCAGCACTGTCTGCATTGGCTCCTGCTAGCATTCCATGCAGCCCTGCTGTTTGGGGCACCTTGTGGAACTCCAGGCGGCCTTAGGAGCTCTCATTGTGAGCAGCACGTTTCCAGGGAGTCCTGAAGGTTGCAGCATCTCAGAGATGATCTGAGCTTGACACAAAGTGGCACAATTATCCAGAAGCCCTTGATGAAGCAGTAGCCCTTAAGGAGGATACTCAAGTGGTCGTGGAGGATTCCAGAACTGAAAAGAACAGGCTGTCCTGCCCATGCAGATTACTTCTTGTTGTTGTTATTGTTTACTAGACAGCGGACACCTTAATGAGATGGGTCAGAGAACCCACTGCAACTGATGCAACTTCTGGCCTTTTTTTTTTTTTTTGCCCTTAAATTTTAAAGCTCTTTTGGTGACATTGACTAGAAAATAGTGGATAGAAAGAGACATAGCTGATTTGCATATTCTACAAAGATATCGTGGAGCCATGTGATGAAATCGGAATAAGTACAGAGATTTTGAGAACCGTCTTCTTCTGACAGTATTCAACATTAAGTATATACTTAAGCAGTAATGACTCTGAACCTACGCTTTGCATTCATGAACACACACCATAGGGTGACGCTTCAAGCTCTAGGTGAAGCCAGGATTTTCTGAATTATGTTTCATTGGGGAATTTTTACCTTTTTTTTTTCCTGTTTATGACAGTCATTTCATCTGGTTTTATAATGAGGTCAGGAACAGGTGAATGTAAAAGAAGTGGAGTGATTTCTGCATTAATGATTAGGCTGTTTTTTTCAATTAAAAGTTCTGGTATTTGAAACATACTCTGGACTTTAATCACACTTCCCAGTAATTAATCAGAATAAAAGATTTTAGTGCTCCTTGATTAGGTACAAATGACTGTGGCTACCTGTCTGCAAGAAGTCGGAGAAACTGACCTAATGGCTAAAATTGGGGGGGAAACCTGGGGTCATCTCTGCTTAATTTTCCCCATTATTCCAGTAAATATAAAGAATTAGCACTTGTGTGATATAGGAGTCTACTTAATTCCTTCACCCCGCCCCCTTAAAAGGCCAACTTTTCCCCTTTATAAAATACAGATCTGTGTATTAAACCAATAACCTTTAATACATGAGACATCGACAACAACAACAAAACCCGCAATAAAAGCGCCTGACGACGGAGCCCTCTCACAGCACATCTTCAACATCTTTTGTGTTGCCACATATCAAGCTACTTTATGGACTTCTGCTGTGGCATTGCCCTTCAACGAGAAAGCTTTTTCCATTTTGTACCATAAAGAATATTATTTTTCTGCCAGCCAATTTTCTCTGTTAGTCACTAATTGGCTACATAAATCTCGGGTGTTGAGAATGAGGAATGTTTCAGTGTCATAGAGTGTAATCTTCACCCTTATTTACCAATTCATTAAGATTCATTGATGCAGGATCGGTGAGAGGAAATGACAACATAAATCAGACCTCCAACATAATGACCCTAATCAGTTGGGAATTGCTGGAAATGTCATGATGAACTATGTCCTTGTGTTAGTGCCACTGTACATTGTCATTGCGCTGCTTTATGAGTGGGACGCATCTTCCTGACACTGACTGTATTTAACGAAAAAAGAGTTGTTAGAAACCTGATTCCATTAAAGCTATGAGATCTATACAAGGTCCTGTGGTATTTAGCCGCGCGCCCTTTACCTCCATTGTAACTGCTTAATGGAGCTGCAGTTTAATGCTCATTTAGAGTACACCTGAGTAAAAACTCCCCAGGAAAAAAAAAAAAAGCAACTTGATTTATAGCTTGTCATGTCTTTATTTAAACCAAGAATTTCGGCATGTATGGAGAATCAGAAATTCTCACTTCTCCATTTAGGTACCAAATCTCTTGGCACTAAAGCTGAGGAAACGTCCCCTGGACCTAGAACCCCGTAAATATCCTCTCCTTCAGTGACGTGGATGATTCAAATCTCTGTCTCCCCAGGTTTGCTGATGGTAACCGCCAGTCATTCCTAGAATAACGCGTCACTTCGAAATTAGCAATAGAATTTGACAGGGGCTCGTGTAGAGAGGTTTCTGGGTCCCCTCCTACCCCCAAAGGTATTGATTTTATTCCACCATGTTCTTGGAAGCAGTTCCTGGAAGATCAGGGGTTGCCCAGCTCTTTGGTTGAATACAGGTTATTCATTTAGCTGTAACGAATTAATCGGCGACAGTATGGGGCCAGCCCGGCTGGCCAGCCTTCTTCCCTTTTACTTATTCCTTATTAAAATCTTGACTTTGACCGGCAGGTAAACACTTTTCCGAATGTGAAGACTGAAAATCATCACTTTATCCTCCTTTGGTTATTTATTTATTTTTTCCATGGAGCATGATGGTGACCATTTTTTTTTTTCTTATCGTGAAAAAAAATCTTTAATCTGTGGTATAAGGCTGAGAAAGACCTGTAAGAGAACAAGACAAGTTTACCTAATCTTGACAGCTCTGGGTGTAATCTCACTCTGCTTGTGACACGTCAGACTCTAAGATTTATAACTCCTTAATCGAATGTCTAGAAGTCTCAGGAAATATTATCACAGGACTTCCTTTCACATGACTTACTGAGAACTCAATAGACCGTTAGATAAGCTCTAGACTCAGCCGGACCTTGGAATAATTCAGGTTGACTAGCGCTTCTTTGGGGGTTTTTGGTGCCGGCGGGCGGTGTTTTCAGTCTGTTTGGGCAAGGGTGGGTTTACAGCCCCCTTCTATCAGGGAGCTCTGTTGCTCCCAATAGAAAGACACTGTAATTTTTCATGTTCTGGGGTCTTGAGATCCAGCAGGACCTGTGCTCTGCATCTCAGAGCCACGTGATGAGGGGATTCTGGGGAAACACGAGTGTGGTAAAGCCGCTTGCTCCTGGGCCGGTGACGTGTTCCTCGTGTGGCTGTTGAGGCAGCCTCAGAAAAGGGTCCTGGGTCGGCAGTGAGGAGGGGACTGCAGCGAATCGGGAGCCACCCATGCGTCAACGGAGGCATGACTCAGAGCGTGCGAAGCGCCGCATCCTAGAACCACACCTGCCTTCTCATGTGGTCCAGGGGACCCCGGCACCACTGATGCCACGAAGACCAGAATGACTTTCCCCACCCACAGCCAAACCAGACGCGTCCTGCTCCCTCTGCCCTGTCATCAGAGGGGACTGTCAGCTGCTGGCTGACATCCTGCATGCTTCGCCTCTTACCCCAGTCTGACTAGCGCGGCCGTGCACCATCCCTCTCACTGGCTGGTGACAGCTCACTTAGGGCACACCCAGGGGCTGAGAGCGGGCCAGGCCAGGGGTGGGGGGAGAGTCAGGGAGGGGAGAGGGCACCCCAGAAGGAAGAGGGAACCCCAGGGTGGACACTGACGTCCCCTGTGCCTGGCAGAACCCGCTGCCCAGGTAAGAGGTGTTTCCGAGGTGGCTGCAGTGTGCAGTGAGGCTCTGAGGCCAGCCAGAGTCTCGCCTCATCTCACCGGATGAGGATGTCCAGACCGGATAGGGAGCCCTGGGGTGGCAGCAGCGGCCATCAGACTTTCAACAAGCATCCGTGCTTTGAGGAATCCAGCTTCGCCTACGAGAAAGATCCTGAGATTGTTAGCGATCCAGACCTTGCGAGGCAAAGTGGGATACCCGGGTTCCTAAGGAGATAGAGTTGAGTTAGCTCAAGTAAACGGGCAGATGAACATCAACGTGATTTAAACTTCTCCGCCCCAGAGGAGTCCAGCCTCACAGGCTGCCGAAAAAGTACTCAGGCCTGGGATGTGTCAAGTCAAGTTACTGTAAAAACCAAAGTCGTGGCTCAAACATTTAGTCTTCACCCCCTCTCCAATTTTTTTTTTTAAACTTGGATTCATTCCGTTGTTTTTTTTTTTTAATTTTTAAAAATTTTTTACTGGCGTATAGTCGATTTGCAATGTTGTGTTACTTTCTGCTCTACGGCACAGCGAATCAGTTAGGGACGTACATAGAGGATTCATTCAGTTTTAATCTGTAACACCACCATTCGTTTCTAGAAGGGGAAAACTGTCTGTGAACCTACTGTCTTTGAAGGAAATACTGCCTCAGCGTCTGAAGACATGATTTTTCGTAGTCTAACTTGCGCCCCTGTGGTTGGCACCCTTTCCTGTATCCATTCTCGCTCTGCATCGAATCCCCTCACTCTCTTCCTTTCCAGAGATGCGATTGGGTTTCTGTTCGCAACCTCCTGGCTCAAAAGGTTTCCTTCAACCCTGGTGTTGGCGGGGAGGAATCCCAAAAGGCTGGAAAGGGGAAAAAAGTGGGCAGAGAATTGGAAATGAGGGGTGGAAACTAACTACTCTTGATAAAGAAAAATTCTTTTCAGTCACAGGAATGTGTAACAGACAGACAAAATACCTTCAAAATATGCAAATCTGTGTTTATCTCAGAGAATTCTGCAGGGAACAAATCCGCAGCATTAGCAATTATGACTAAGCTCAGAAGTCCTCCTCCCGACCAGTAATACTTATAAACATCAATATAGCTTAGAGCTTTATGTTAAAATGTTTTTCTCCTATTTCTTTTAAGCGTTATTTATTTAACATGCTTTTATTATCCTAGATGGTGTGATTTGGGAAGAAAGCAGTAATTCTCTTATCAGCTCAGTTTCCTTCCCAGTTGCTGAGCGAATGGAGCTCTCCTAGTAGTTTATGAAGTAAGAGGCATTAAAGGGAGAGCTCACTGCTGTTCAGATTGAGCCACTTCTGAAACGAGGCTACCCAGGCAAAAGGGATTGACAGTTTAGCGTTTCTGCGGCAAATGTATTGGAGTAACATGGCAAGCAGCAGAATCAGACGCCTTCACACGCTGCCGCTTCCCAGCTCGTACCTTTGTATCTGCTGAATTTTTGAGAAACAAGATGCCTTAACTGTTCACTCCCTGTTGCTTGCGCAGGCTGACTTGGGTGAATAGTGTACCTCAAGTGATGATTTTGGAAGGTAGCCGGTGTTTGTTATATGCATTGTAAGTAATGTGTATTCTGTCATTCATTCATCCACTTACGCATCTGTTCATTCATTCAAGTGGTATTTACTGACTGTCTGTAATAGGCTAGGTCCTGGCAGATCTGGGCACCTTCGTAGCTGAGTATTCCTAACTGTTAAACATAGTGCCGCTGTGATCCTGTTAGAATAACGTCAGATATATCCTTGTCAAAACTACCAGTCTGTGGGATGTCCTTGGAGTACACTGTTAATCTGTGACTGTTTTCTAATGAGCTTGATGATAAATTAGATGCTGGTGGCTCACAAAGGACCGCTGGGCGAGGGGTTGACTCTGTCCCATGCAGTCATGGACTCATTTATTTAGCAAATGTCCACTGGGCACGACTGCGTGTCGCTGTGCCACGTGCCGGATCTTCTCCCTTTGCCTTGCTGGATGATTTTAGAAGCTTGTTTAAACCTCAGTGTTTTTTTGCTATATGTCTTTTACCCAGGCACTTCAAATCCTCAGTTTGCTCACAGCCTTCCCATCGCTGGCATTGATTGTACTTTACTTCTCCATCCCATGTCTACTTCCCTTGCTACCCAGCACGGAGCCGGTAACTAGCCCCTTGGGTGGTACACTCTCTGCATCTCTCTCCCTTATCCCTTCTTCCTCTACTTCTTGGACTTTGGCAACTCCCAACTCCGTGTTCCATCGACTCCAATGCACTTCCTAAGCTGATGAGTGCTGATGGAGACTCTCTGAGAACCGTGCTGAGTACACAGCTCTGCATTCTGGTCTCAACTCAGCAGGCCCTCCTGGGCTCAACAATCCCAGGGTTTGTGGTTTTAGAGTCCTCTCTGTTACCACATTGACTGTACAGGAACTTGCCAACTACACTTGAGCCTCTGCTCTACCGTCATTTGATCTCAGCAGATACTTTAAGTCCTCTTTTACTGTAAAAATGGTGGTCATGTGACTTGCTAAACTTCCCTTCTCTAAACTCAGAATCCTCAGCCTGTTTTTCTCTTTGATCACCTCCTTAGTCTTCGAAGAGAAGGGATTCTCCGTTTCTTGAGCAGCTGCCATGGTTCAGGCAGTGTGACTGATGGCTCACTTCTGCATCTTTGCGTTGCCCGTGACCCCATTCATTCATTCATTCCACAAACCTTTGCTGAGTGATTGCTCAGCATTCAGTACTATTCGACTTTAGTGAAGCAATGAGAGATACTTTTAGCCTAGTGGGAGGAGGAGTTTAGTCTTTATCATAAAGAAATGTGACCTTTGGCCAACATAAAAATAAAGTACATCTGGAATACTTAGGATGAAATAAATATCTAAATAAATATCTTAAGGTAACATTTCATCTGGGTTTCAAAGCATTCATAGGAGTTCATTAATTAAAGTAGTAGGAAAGGGGCATCTGAGAGGGAGGGAACAACATATGTAGAGATATGACAGAGTAAAGCATGTTTGGAAAATAGCAGGTAACATGGAGTAGTGTGGGTTAGTGGAGGAGGGCAGCAGGAGAGAAGTCCGGGAAGTTACACAAGGGCCCTGTTATTTCCAAGCAAAGGAATTGGGATTATCCTTTGAGGACAGGCGAGCTTTGGGAGGTTTGCAGGCAAGGGAATGACTCAGCCACATTGGGTTTTGTTTTGAATGATGCTCGTGATAGTAGCAGAAGGTTCCTTGGGTATTGCAGGAGAGAGATGAGATGATGAGGGCTGGATGGCCATGATGATGATGAAAAGAATGAGGATAAACTGGTTGGGTGTGTAAGACTAAAGATTACCACATCTTAGTGGTCAACTGAGTGTCAAAGAAGATGACAGTGGTGTTTTCCTGATTAGGAAAATTAGCAGGTTTGAGGAAAGAGTGTACAGTTTTGGACATGTTGAGTTTTGGGACATCTGATGGACTTTGAGTGGTGTGAATAACCAATAAAGGAGAGAAGTAGTTCTTGGGGGTCCAATCTGGAGTAATCACTGCATTAAGCAGGGGTAAAGCATATGCGGTGGGCACAGGGGAACTTAAGGAACAGCAACACTGAATGCGTGGATGGAGATAGTGAAGTCTTCCCCAAAAATAAATAAATAAAAGACCAAAGAGGTGAAGGGTTACAGAGTCCAGCAGCAAATCGGGGGGTGCAGTGTGGTCTCAGAGAAAGTATGCGAGAGGTTTCAGAGTGGCCTTAAATGTGGGGTGTGACAGAGAACCTCTGGTCTGTGGGGTTTCGCGGTGTTTCTGGCTGTGCTCTGGCACCGCCTGCATCCTCATCCCCTAGCCTGCTTGTAGTAAATGTTGCCTCCAGGGATCTACCCCAGGCTTGCTGCCCTGGATCTGGGTGAAGTACTGAATCCTAATTCGCTTCAGAGCTTAGGAATTACCATCCTCGCCTGGAGAATTGAGAATCCACAGTGCAGAGAGTTGCAAGTCGAAGACAAAATCGTGGAGAGAACATCCTTTCAAGACACTTAACTGAGTAAGGGAAAGAGGCTGAAGGGTGGACACAGGAGGAGCAAAAGGGTGACCCGGAAATGACGACCTAGGGGCAGAGTACCTTGAACGTAATTATAGGCTAAAATGAGGGGACCGCTAGGGAGAGTCGGGTTGATGTTGGAGGGACGGTAGTTGACGGAGGGCACGGATTTAAGAGTGAAGGTAGAAGGTGAACAACCTCTTACTCTCAGAAGGGAAGGAGAAAAGGGCAAGAGGATGAAGATATTTGATGTTGGGCAGGGGAATTCCCTTTTGCCTTCTCCATCATCTTATCATACTCAACTTCTCTAAACTGCTTGAAATCACCAACCACCCCTTCCTTCTTGAAACTGTCTTCTGACTTCTATGTCACTCTCTGTGGTTCTGCTTCTGATGTCCCTCTACGGTGGACAGAGAGAGATTGGATGACTCTGACGTTCGCATGTTTGTCCGACAGCTTGATGTGTGTGTGTGTGTGTGTGTGTGTGTGTGTGTGTGTGTGTGTGTGTGTGTATAATACATTAATTTTCCCTGACCTTTAGTGTTTTCTTCTCAAAATGGGGGTTAATACGTACTGCACAGGGTAGTTGTGAGGACAAGAAGTTAGTGCTCAGATAACGTCCCTCTTCCTGTTTTCTAAATATACGAATTGCCTACGGTTTGTTGGGAGGATCCCTCCCGGCCCCTCTCAATCTTACCCACTCCGTTTGAAGTGTTAGCCATGTCCTCGTGACTCCCCCCAGCACAGCTCTTGTTCTCACTTCTGCTTCTCTCCCGAGAACAATCTCTTTCCCTCGCTTGGCTGTTCTTACGAGAACATCATTATTCTCCTGATCATCTGGGCTGGAAATCAGAGAAACTTACTGATGCCTCCTCAATTCTTCTAACCAGACAGCTCCCAGGTCTTTGGTTCTAGCTGCACAATATCTCATTCATTCATTCATTCATTCATCCATCTGATAGACAGTGAATTATTTATCAAATTGCCTCGTACCATGTGAGGTACAAGACGTCATCCCTGGCTTACAGTTAAGCATGCAGAAAATTACAAGACAGTGTAATGATTGCTCTGCAAGAGTTTGGTATAAAACTTGGTGAGACCCTGTGCCTGAATGCCTATCCCAGACTTGGTGGTGAGGATGGTCTGTAAACGCTTCTTAGCTTGAGCTGAGTTTTGAAGTTCTGTAGGACTTAGCTCCATGAAGATTCGCCACAGAGACTTAGAGGTAGAGGGAACACGTGTGTGGAGGTACAGAGGCATTCAAGGCCGTCGTTGAGCATGGCCACAGTGTAGATGGGGAAGGGGAGGAGAGGAGACTAGAAAGAGAGAGGGAGAAACAGAGAGAGAAAAGAACAGGTATAGTGGTACAGCCAGATCGTGAAGGGCTGGGTGCCTAGCCCAGTGCTATGCAGTAGAAATAAAACGAGAGCCCCGCTAAGGAATTTAAAATTTTCTATGAGCTACATTAAAAATGTAAAAAGAATCCAGTATATATTGTAAAAGTATTTTATTTAACCCAATTCAAAATATCATCATTCTAACCTGTAATCACTATTTAAAATTTATGAAAGCCACATTTTACATTCTTTTCTTTCATACTAAATCTGAAAAATCATCTCAGTTTGGATATTAAAATTTCATCAGAGGTACTTGATCTGTACTTAAATTTCACAGAACTTACAGCTGAGAAGGTAGATGCGTATAACCAAGTTGTTCAGCACATACCTGAAAATTTTCCAATCACTGAACCACGTATCAGTTTTTAAATTAAAACTAGTTTGCATTAAAATTTCACATATAGCAAAAATTCAGCTCTACAGTCACTCTAGACACTTTTGTTTTTTTTGCGGTACGCGGGCCTCTCACTGTTGCAGCCTCTCCCGTTGCGGAGCACAGGCTCCGGACGCGCAGGCTCAGCGGCCGTGGCTCACGGGCCCAGCCGCTCCGCGGCACGTGGGATCTTCCCGGCCCGGGGCACGAACCCGTGTCCCCTGCATCGGCAGGCGGACTCCCAACCACTGCGCCACCAGGGAAGCCCTCTAGCCACATTTTAATTGTTCAATAACTTCACGTAGCCAGTGGCTTTCCTACTGGACAGAGGAAGCCTAGAGGTTTGGGACTTCACATGTGAGGCATTAGGGAGCCATTGAAGGAGGAGCCATTAAACAAAGGAGGTCATGTGATCAGGCGTGCTGTGACATGGCCAGGCTGGGAGATGTATCCATTCCCATTCACAGTTATAAAGGGATGGGGGCATGCTCCAAGGCAAGGGTGTAGAGAAACAGATACTATATAAATAGCGGGTAGAGCCCAAGCCCTAATTCCACTTCTTTCCAGGCACATTATTTTTTGAAGATTGGATGCACTTATCTGTAAAATGGGATATGACTGTCCATACTTGCCGTTCAATGGGAGTTGCCATAAAAAATCAAGTGACTTTTGCACAGCAAAGTAAACCATAAACAAGATGAAAAGACAACCCTCAGAATGGGAGAAAACATTTGCAAACGAAGCAACTGACAGAGGATTAATCTCCAGAATTTACAAGCAGCTCATGCAGCTCAGTAACAAAAAAACAAACAACCCAATCCAAAAATGGGCAGAAGACCTAAACAGACATTTCTCCAAAGAAGATATACAGACTGCCAACAAACACATGAAAGGATGCTCAACATCACTAATCATTAGAGAAATGCAAATCAAAACTACAATGAGGTATCACCTCACACCAGTCAGAATGGCCGTCATCAAAAAACCTACAAACAATAAATGCTGGAGAGGGTGTGGAGAAAAGGGAACCCTCTTGCACTGTTGGTGGGAATGTAAATGATACAGCCACTATAGAGAACAGTATGGAGGTTCCTTAAAAAACTACAAATAGAACTACCATATGACCCAGCAGTCCCACTACTGGGCATATACCCTGAGAAAACCATAATTCAAAGTCATGTACCACAGTGTTCATTCCAGCTCTATTTACAATAGCCAGGACATGGAAGCAACCTACGTGTCCATCGACAGATGAACGGATAAAGAAGATGTGGCACATATCTACAATGGAATATTACTCAGCCATAAAAAGAAACGAAGTTGAGTTATTTGTAGTGAGGTGGATGGACCTAGAGTCTGTCACACAGAGTGAAGTAAGTCAGAAAGAGAAAGACAAATACCATATGCTAACACATATATATGGAATCTAGAAAATGAAACAAAAAAATGGTCATGAAGAACCTAGGGGCAAGATGGGAATAAAGATGCAGACCTACTAGAGAATGGACTTGAGGACACAGGGAGGGGGAAGGGTAAGCTGGGACAAAGGGAGAGAGTGGCATGCACATATATACACTACCAAATGTAAAACAGATAGCTAGTGGGAAGCAGCCGCATAGCACAGGGAGATCAGCTCAGGGAGATCAGCTCGGTGCTTTGTGACCACCTAGAGGGGTGGGGTAGGGAGGGTGGGAGGGAGGGAGACGCAAGAGGGAAGAGATATGGGGATATATGTATATGTATAACTGATTCACTTTGTTATAAAGCAGAAACTAATACACCATTGTAAAGCAATTATACTTCAATAAAGATGTTAAAAAAATAAATCAAGTGAGATGATGTAAATAATATTACAAGCTTGTATTGGTTAAGCAATCAATGAATGAATGAATGAATAGTAGGTAGAGTAGATGGGAACTGGTAATGGGGGAAATAAAAGAGAAGGAAGATGATGAGATAATTCTTGATTTGAAAAGTGACCTCTGTTTGAAAACCGCTGGCTTGGGGTTTGGATGGAGGAAGAAATAGATGATCTCAGTCTGACACAAAGTTGAGGTTATTTTAGCACATCCAGAAGAAACGTCCAGCAATGTCCAGAAGGTTGTAGGAGTCCGGGTCTGTAGCTCTGCAAAGATACTTTGGTTGGCGGAAACGTTTCAGCATTCAGCGGATGTAGGTAGTACTGAAATGAAGCCATGGGAAGGATAAGGTCTTCCAGGGATGGTGCTTTCAAACAAGGGTCAGCAAACTACAGCCCTGTGGGACAAATCCCGCTGCTACCTGTCTTGTAAATAAAGTTTTATTGGCAGTCACTCAGTCATGCCCGAGACATGTTAGTGTCTTGTTTCTGGTTACATTTGTGGTACAAGGGAGCTACACCTCTGAGTTATTGGGACAGGGACCGTGTGGCCTGCAAAGTGGAAAATATTTACTCTCTGGCCCTTTCCAGAAAAAAACTGTCAACCCCTGCTTTATTTTTTATTTTATTTTATATTTTTAACATCTTTATTGGAGTATAATTGCTTTACAATGGTGTGTTAGTTTCTGCTTTATAACAAAGTGAATCAGTTATACATATACATATGTCCCCACATCTCTTCCCTCTTGCGTCTCCCTCCCTATCCCACCCCTCTAGGTGGTCACAAAGCACTGAGCTGATCTCCCTGTGCTATGCGGCTGCTTCCCACTAGCTATCTATTTTACCTTTGGTACTGTATATATGTCCATGCCACTCTCTCACTTTGTCACAGCTTACCCTTCCCTTTCCCCATATCCTCAAGTCCATTCTGTAGTTGGTCTGTGTCTTTATTCCCGTCTTGCCCCTAGGTTCTTCATGACCTTTTTTTTTTTCCCTTAGATTCCATATATATGTGTTAGCATACGGTATTTGTTTTTCTGACTTACTTCACTCTTTATGACAGACTCTAGGTCCATCCACCTCACTACAAATAACTCAATTTCGTTTCTTTTTATGGCTGAGTAATATTCCATTGTAGATATGTGCCACATCTTCTTTATCCATTCATCCGATGATGGACACTTAGGTTGCTTCCATCTCCTGGCTATTGTAAATAGAGTTGCAATGAACATCTTGGTACATGACTCTTTGAATTATGGTTTTCTCGGGATATATGCCCAGTAGTGGGATTGCTTGGTCATATGGTAGTTCTATTTGTAGTTTTTTTAAGGAACCTCCATACTGTTCTCCATAGTGGCTGCATCAATTTACATTCCCACCAACAGTGCAAGAGGGTTCCCTTTTCTCCACACCCTCTCCAGCATTTATTGTTTGTAGATTTTTTGATGTTGGCCATTCTGACAGGTGTGAGATGATATCTCATTGTAGTTTTGATTTGCATTTCTCTAATGATTAATGATGTTGAGCATTCTTTCATGTGTTTGTTGGCAGTCTGTATATCTTCTTTAGAGAAATGTCTGTTTAGGTCTTCTGCCCATTTTTGGATTGGGTTGTTTGTCAACCCCTGCTTTAGAGTTTGGAAATCCTGAGTATGGAACTCTAGGCAAGATGAAAGATTTCAGAATGAGCAGAGGAAGTCACGCTCCTTAAAAGGAGTGAGAAGGAGACACCCAGATATGTAGGCAGAGAAGCACCGTGAGCAGGAAAACCTGGAGGCAAAGAAGAGAGATTTTTTTTTCCCCCCAGAGAGAGACGATGTGAATGACAGTGTCATGTGCTGTCAGGGGGTCAAGTGAGGTAAGGATTGAAAAGTGTCAATTGAATTTAGCAACTCCAGTCGCGTTAGCGACTGCGGTAGGAATATTTGGGGCAGAGGGGAGGGGCAGAAGCCAGCTTAGAGCGGGCCGAGGACCCAGTGGGGAGGAAGAAGGGGAGGCGATGAGGTCTAGTTCTGTCCATCAGGGACGCTTGAGGTTGAGGAAACCTGTTTTAAGATTGCCATGCGTACTTGTCAGGAGCGGGAGGGTGCAGATTTCACAGCAGAAGAGGGAGTCATGATAGAGCATGTACGTGCTCAGGAGTCAGGGCGAAAAGGGAGGGAGCCCCCAGCCCTCTTTTGATTCCCACTCTTACTGCCTCTGTCAGTACCGGACTCAAGCTTCCTAATTTGCCCCCTGGTTTCCTTGCTTTAGCCGCATCCAGCGTACTTCCATCAGATTTCTCTCCCTAAAATATTCCTTTAATCCCAGCCCTTCCCTGCTCCCAGCTCAGTGAAGGTTGCACCTCCAGTCTTCCCTTCCAGGCTTGGTCACTTCCATTTCCAGGCACCTCTCCTCCTATGTGCTTGCGAGCACGCTCTCCCTCACCCTCCTCATTGCCACCCTCATGAAACACAGCACTCCATGACAGAGCATCACCGAAGTTTTGCCTAACCTTGCCCCATCACAGTTGCTCGATTCACTAGTATTTACGAAGTAGAAATGCGAGCAAACATCACAAGTCATTAACATTTTAAGGCATATTATAAATTTATTATCGAAAAAGAACTATCACTCATTGCTTTGATGCAGTGCAAATTCCATAGAACAGTTTTCTTAACTGTGATGCTACCAACATGAGGGACCAAATACTTTTTGTGCTGCGGCCTGTGCTGTGCATTGTAGGATTTTAACAACACGCATCCCTGGTTTCCCAGTAACACCCGTTCTTCCCAGTTGTGACAACCAAAACTGTCCCCAGACATTGCCAGATGTCCCCTGGGTGGGGCTAGGGGGCGGGCAAAATCACCCCCTATTGGGAACCGCTGCCTTGGAACGACAGTGTTAGGCAGAATTTTTTTCCCCTGATGTTTTCTATTATTCCAGATGTATCCTTTCCCCTCATACTTTGCATTTTTAATAGTTGGACCCAAGGGAAATTATCCTGAAGATGTATCTTATTCCAGGCAGTAAGAAATGAAAAACACCCATTTGTGACTGCTTACCAAGTTAATAGTGACTCTATCCTATTCCATCTAACAATACAAGCAACTTATAAAAATCAAAATAGGTGCTCCAGTGTGTGAGCCGATGGTGTTATCACTCAGCTCCTGTACATTAAGACCTGGAGGTCTTAACACAAACCACGTTTTATGGTATACACTTTCCCCAATGTCCCTGCCTTTTCCCGGCAGTTCCTGTTGCGTATTCTTCGATGGGGGGCTTTCTGTTAAAAGTGAGGTCAGAATTCTCCCATCACAAATACTCACCTGTTGGAAGAAAGCCAACTTTTGGGAAAAGAACCCAAAACGAACATGAGGAGCTAAGACATCATGGTTAAATTTTTTATGTAAAGTTCAGGAATTCATGGGAAATGAGCATAAGAATGCCATGGTGGGCTCAGAGGGCTGGTTGAAGGGGACGCTGAACCCACTCAGTTGTGAGGTTACGAAAGCTTTCTATTCAGTGAGGAAGAAGAAGGTCGCCCCCCTCCTGGGGTGGGTGTCCTCGGTGTTGGGGATTTGGTCGTGGGATCTCTGATGCCTATTCTGTCCCGTTTTCCCACTGTGTAGACAACACATGCTAAGTACACTAGTCATTAACCACTTGCGTCCAGAATATGAGGTACAGCTTGCTAATCCTATCTGCAATTATTAACATGTACTTCCTTGACTTCCACAAACGGTGTATACAAAGGAGAAATGCTTCTGAAAAGGCAATTAAAGATTTTTCCTGAGGTATCGAGGCTTCAAAGTCATCATCAAGAGACTGCTTAGAATGAGGCTGGTTAGCAGTATTACCCTCTGCCCTGCTCTGCATTTTCCCTTTTAACTACAACTTGGTAAACAAGAGCTAATTCTGAACAATAACCCGGAAAGTGAATGACGTTCTCTAAGCTGTCCTTCAAAGAAGTGTTGACTTTATCGATGTTATATTCCTCATATCACCTGGAGAAAGCAGGAAATGTTTCTAAAAATCGTTCCACTGAGAACACAGTCCTACTTCAGGCTTGTTTTATGATGGAGAGAGGAGTATTCTGCACTTGGGAATTTTTTAGTGGCTTCCCCAAGGTCTGGGTTTTATGGGCTACTAATAATCCCTGTGATTTATTGAGCACCTACTGCGTACTAGGCACTTTACATATATTAGCTTTGTGTGCTCTCAGAGCCCTGTGCATTTTTCACTGTAACAGTACTCACAGTCCTAATCTCTACTTATTATGTGAATAATTGATTAATGTGTGTTTTCCCCATTAGTCACTTTCCTGTCCGTGGATCTGTATCGATTTGTGTTCCCCATTGTTGCCCCACACTTAGGACAGGACCTGGCATATAGTAGGTACGAAATAAATACTGCTTCGAAGGATGAGTGAATCCAGATGCAGAGTGGTGTGATTTTAGAGATGAGGAAACGGAGAGAGAGACTGGTTGGGCGGCTTGTTGAAACCTTGCAACTGGTAGTGCGAGGCATCGAATTCAAGTATGTGCGGCCCAATGGCGACTCTCTTTCCACCACACCTGCCTTCTCAAACTTTAACTGAACCACCTGGAGGCTCTCACCAACATGCACATGCTCATTCAGTGGGTCCGCGACGGGCCTGCGAAGGTACATTTTGCTCCCACACGATGCCTGTGCTCTTCTCCAGAGAACCATGCTTTAGTAGTGGAGGTCTGCACCGCAGTTGCAGCGTAAAAAGTGATAACTTCCTTATCTGTTGGAGGTGTATGTGGTTTTGTCTGGAAATTCTTGCCACGAGACAGAGCCTTTGCACCTGTATCAGTCTCCTAAGGAAAGTACCGCAGGGATCTGCTCTTGAATAGATATATTGACTCCTTCTATCATTTGGTTATCCATGGGCTGTGATCTTTGATGAGTCTTAACTCAGATATCGATGATGCTCATAGGCCCTGTTGCCTCCCTTAAAAGTCTCGTACTCAGTACCAGGTGGCGTTTCTGCTCTAAAGATGTCCAGTACCCCTACTCTTCACGCTTACCATGGCAATGCCAAGGAGTAGCCATGCCCTTCAGAAGTTTCTTTGGATGTTTAGTTCATGAAGGTGTCCTGTTGAGAATCTGGAGTCTCCAGACATCTGGTGGTCCCACCACTGAGTCTGCAGCCATCCAGTGACCCCAGGACCCAGTATACGAAGAGAGGCTGCTATCACTGACCCCACTGTTGGTACCTGCTCTGTTGACTGTGGGCATCTTAAGCTCTGCCCTTCTTGTTGGTGTGTCTGTGACTGTTTCTTCTTGAATATCCTCCCTGGCTCAGCACTTCCTCCTAGGTCTTGAGAAAAAGGTGCAGAGGTTGGCCGCTTTACTAGTTAGGAGTGGTGGGTTCAAGGTCTAGGTGCTTATCTTAGCCATTTGACACCACATGGTGGAGGAGCATGTTTCTGAGAAGGGGCCCCTCAGTCAGAGCTGTGATTACTTATCACTGAGCAGTCCGATGCCCGGCCCCCCACCTATACTGTGTCACCAGCCTCTGGCTGTTTCAGTTTCTGAGTTCAACCCTTGCTAACCATAGGATGATACCTGGGTTCTTGACTTAAGACTGACGGATTCTCTGTTCCTTCCAGTCATGTACACCAGATCTGTTCATCATCTTTGTGCCTAATTGGAGCCTACCCTTCATTCATCGTATAATATAATGTCACCATTTTTTCGGATATGCAGGATTTGAAAATTCATGTATGTTGTGTTCTAATTGTGTAGTAGTAAAAATTGAAGGGGCACTTTGAAAAAGGTTTATTTTAGCTCAATATTTTGAAAAACTCTTTCAGCTCTGCCTTCCTTTATAATATTCAGGGGTACTAAATGGTCATGAAGGGTGGTTTAATGAGATGAGGACTTAGAAGGTAAGGGCATCGTTATATTATTGAAGTCACACTGAAAGTAAATTGACAGATACCTGTAGTTTGTCCTGAAGTCCCTTATTGAAGAGCTTGCTTTAGTTCTCTTCATGTGAACAGAGAAGGCGCAGGAATGATATACGATGAATGAGGCATCTGCCGCTGATGGAATAGTCTCAAACCACGCGATGTTTTTTTTCTATCTTAGTACATAAGGTTTTCTCCGTTTCATTTTTATTTTTCATTTGTTTGAGAGTGTTGTATTGATTTTAATCTATGTAAACTATACGCCTATGCCTTATTAATCAACTTCGCAAAGGTAGTGATTAAAGTGTGCCAATGTGGGAAGCCACAAAAAGAAAAGACAGCTTACATCTCACTTTTATATATAAAAATTATCCCCATTTTGTAATACTTTAGCATTATGTTCATTGTTCCCATAAAAAAATACTGTATTTTGTGAAATGATACAATCTGTGAGGCATTTCCCATTATGTAGCCACCATGTCTTTAAATTATAGCAATTTCTTAAGATTTTAAGGCAAAATGGGCTCTTAGAAGTGTGATTAATAGCAGGGAATGAGGCTAATGCTGGGTCATCAGTGGCACTCCATTACAAAAAAGGTTGGGCTAATAAAAGCATCCATCTTTTTGACCAATAAAGCATTTGAATGATATGCTTATAGTTTTTTATCATATAGTAGTTACTTGGTAATGAATAAACTCTGAACTTGCATTGAAGAAAGGCAGCTCTACTTAAGTGGCCCTTGGACTAGCTTTTTGATGATGTGAGAACAGGCAGGCCTGGGAGGGAGGCTTGTGTTAGAGCTGCTGGTTTGATTTTTAAGGTGTCTTCTACAAGCATCATACCCACGGACTATACGAGTCCCATCCAGTTCAGGGGCAAAAGTCAGTTGATTACTTCTTTAGCAGCATAAGTGTATACAGTAGGCTCTCTATAAGTGCTTTGTGAGTTGCACTGTTAGGAATACTGTGCTTAGGAGTCGGGGATGTAGCCTGGTCCCAGCGTGGATCTCTTAGGCCTTCTCTAGCTCAGTTTCCCAAGACGTAAGCTTGTACCACTCCCTGGTGTGTTTGAAGAGGCTTTTTAGATGGTTCCTAAGTCATCCACCAATTCTCATTACTGTGATTTGATGCTGAAGCAATTCCATTTTCAGTCTGTTTTAATCCTTCTGGTAAAGCCAAGGAGAAAGTCTCCATTTGGAGCTAGTATGTCTTTAATCTCTCTCTTCCCATTGTAAACTCACTATTTAACAAAGAAAGGACATGGCTTCCACTCAGAGCCTTTGTGGACTGTAGGATCTAGCTAGAATTTAATAACATCGGTTGGGTTGTATCACATTTATTACAAAGTCTTTCCTTCAGAGGGATACATAGTGGTTTTTCCACTTGATGAAGTGATACAAAGTTTTCTCTGAAATAGATTTATGTTTGCCAAAAGTGAATAAATTTAAAAAATGACATTGGACGTGTGGATGAAGAGGGCAAAGATAATGAACGTAGATGTAGAAGTGAATGCTTGAAGCTTGGAAACTGGCTCAAGGGGCCACTCAGATGGCGTGACCGCTCTAAGAATCTCAGGATTTGTAAGATTATTGTCCCAGAGAAGAGTTGTGGAAAGAATTAATCAGTCCTTTCCAATCTTGGGTCTCCCCAGAGCTTCCTCAGGACTCTTTTCAGTTTTTAAAATGGTCTGTCAAACAGATTATATGATTAGGAGTTGGGGATTAAAATATACACACTACTGTATATAAAACAGATAACCAACAAGGGCCTACTGTGTAGCACAGGGAACTCCACTCAATATCTTTTAATAACCTATAATGGAAGAGAATATAAAAATATATATATATATTTATATAAAGTTATATATGTATATATATATCTGAATCACTTGGCTGTACACCTGAGACTAACACATTATAAATCAACTATATTTCAATAAAAATTTTTTTAAAGTAAAAAAAAAATTTTTTTAGTGTCATATGAAAGGCTTCTTCATAAATGCACTCTCTCTTCCTCTTTGATTCATTTTACTTGAATTTTTTTTTCAGTAAATAAAGCTTTAAACATTTAGGGTCTTTGGGGAACAAAATAAGTAAATAGACACATGCAGGTACAATAAAAGGTGGATTAGAACAAGTTTACCACTGCAATTGGGGTAGAGGAGAAAGGCATGTTATCTATCCCACTCACGGTAAGGAATCAGTAGAACCGTCGCAGAATTCAAAGGAGTCTCCGTTTGGGTGATGACTATGTACCTAAGGACAGCATGGCGTTAAAAACTCCAGGGCCTGGTTACTGACCTTTACCAAGGAAAATGTTTACAGCTCTTTGGATTACCATGTAGAATTGTACACCCTGTTTATAATCCTTGACCAGTAGTCTAGTTTCTCCAGACTTTAGGTATAGAAAATAAAAATGAAGGTCAGGAGAACTCCTGGAAAAAATGAGAAGTGTGGATGGTGAGTAATCAGCATTTTCCATTGAAGACAGGCAACAGGGATGGGAGGACACAGCGTTATGCTTTTACTTCTCCATTTTTTTCTCCCTTGAGTTTCGCTGGGACATAGGATTAGGGACTTCTCTGTTTCCTAGTCATCTCAGCCGCATGCGCAGAGCAGCGAGCATGGAATTTGAGAACGTTCCGTTCCCAAAGCATTTGAGGAAGAGTCTCTGTGTTGTTCCAGCAGCCAGACTTGCATCATCAGCCAGAGTTGAGCAAGGCTGGGTTTCCTTCTCTAGGGCAGTGGAACAGCTTGAGCCCCAGAGGGCTTTCTAGGGCAGAAAAGGGAGACGTCTCCGTGTCCCTTCCCAGTGACCGGTAGGTGGGAACAGGTCCACGAGCCTGAGAAATTCCCTCTTCCTAGGGCACTGAACCCTCCATGGAAATTTCTTCTCCAGACGTTGTTGAGGCCTCAGGGGCTGTGTTGGTTTGGGGAAAGGAGACAGTCAGCAGAGAGGGACTTAGGAAACAAACCACAGCGCAACAAAACAAAAACACAAAAGAAAATACCCTGTTACTTTGTGACTTCAGGGTTGCAGAACAAAGATTAGATTATTGCAGCAGGAGCTGGGAACAAGAGCTACTAGAGAAGGTTAGGAAGTCTGTAGTGGAATTCAGTGTGATGATCAGGGCTGGCGGGGGAAGACCGGTAAAATTTTGTTACAATTTTTAGACAGAGATGGAAATTCCAGTAATCTGATCATTACTAATGTAATTACCAGAATCTTCTAAGGTGTATCTTTAGTTTTTTGTGTTTTTTTAAAATTTCATTTTCTGTTTTCAAACTCTGCTTCGGCTCTCCAGCTAACCAGTGTTTTGCTGTACTTTGCACTGACATAATGCTGAATTTTTAAAAATTAATTAACTGATCATAAATGTAAGATACAGATAAAAAACTGTCTTTCGGTATGTTTTTGCTTATTAAATTTTAAGTAATGGATGTTATTCACATATCAAAATTAAGTAGTTTAATAATGTTAAAGTATCTGTAAAATAGATTCCCAAACTAATGTTTTAATTGCAAATTGTATACCTAAATATAGTCTCTCCGATAGAGTATGGTAACTTTCTTATGATATACAGCATACTGTGTTACATGTTAGTACACATGAAACAAATTTTTGAAGGTGGAACATTTCTTTGTGACACTTTGTTACTGGATGGAGTAAGCTTGTTTACTCTTAGCTTTGAAGACTTAAGATTTCTTTGATAAGCCGACAGCATGAACTGCTGAATCCTCATACGTAACATCAACTGATTAATTTATTTATGTAATCTTTTTTAAGGGCAAAATCATCACCAGGTGTAGTTTGGTTTTTGCAGGGTGCTGGAGAATGCTACAGATCTGTTTGTGGATACTGTGTGCTTGAGGGTATCTTGGATCAAGAAACTTGGGGAGAAAGGAACATCAGGGTTTTCCTTCTAGATAAAACATTCCAGATCTGAATCCGTGTTTGACCCATATATTTCATTGATAAAAGGAGATGAGCCCAGGAAATGAATGCATGGTTACTCAAGCATGAAAATATTACAGTCTTTTAAAGCTGTTACCAGATGCAACCTATAGTAGTTGAAACCGTGTAGATGCTTTATTTTTACCTACAAGCCAGGAAATAAAAGGGCATTTGACTGAACTCTGTTTCATTTGGGGCCGGTGGGGGGGGAGAACCTCTTTTTCTTAAAGGGGGCCATGCTTTTTTTGGATTGCCAAGTAACGTCACCAGTAAAGAGTTAACCGGATTTCACTTGATTCGCTCTGGCTTATGTGATGATGAGTAATGCGAGGTTGGTAACGGCAAATTGTTGTTTATAAGCAAACATGGCATTGTGCAAACAAGCAGGCCTGGTCTCCAACTGGTTTGATTTCATGGTGGTCAGCAGCTGATCTATGTAACGTACAACCTTTCTGCCTCTCTAAATGTCAGAAGAATGACTGTTTGTTTATCTTGCCTTCTTTGCAGCTGTTTACTCTGTAATGCATTTACCTCGACCTTGATTCCCTAAGAGTAGCCCCACTCTCCTCCCCAGTTCTGTTTACATTAGTCCTGCCCCTGGTGTCACCTATGAAATCTGTTGATTATTCCACCTGGTTAATGTTAAATTGCTCTTGTAAGATGATGTGTTTGTTCATAAACACAAGTGCTGGGCCCCTTGTTTACTGTACCCATGGCAGCAATCGTTATTAAACAAATATTGCTTTGTTTGCGGGTGTGAGCAGCAGTTTATCCTGCAAGGTCTGTTTTTTAAAAACACACGCACACACGCGCGCACACACACACACACACACGCACACGCACACACACACACACACACACGCGAAAAAAAAACAACAAAAAAATTTAAATGCTAGAATTTCGATAAAGAAAGGAAAAGGGGAACTTGTCCCTGGAATGTGGTTGAAACAGACTTAGGTTTGCTTTTCTTATCTTTTGCTTAGATGAAGGGGCTGGAGAGATTAGCGAGTTGTTTGGTTTTTCTAAGAGATTTCCTTAGTGTAATGATATCTATGCAGTTGTTTGCTTTTTTCAGAAGGGAGAGAGCTCTCCTGAAAGGCCGGTAGCTCAGTAATAGAACATCAGATGGCTAGAAAACTCTTTGTGGAACAAACAAGGACTTAAAAGGTCTAGGAGAAAAAGTGTAGTGCTATGAACAAGGCAATCACCTCCGAAAGGTACAATCCTTGGATTTTGCATTTGGTGTGTGTTGTGTGTTGTCCTGTGGGCTCTCTATGGACGGTCTGTGGTGCATGTACTCTATCAAGTTTGAAAAAGGAAGATAAACTTTTAGTTTAATATGTTCTGAACAATTCCTCTGTGATACAGAGACGTCCTGAGAGGAAAACATGCAATTAATATGCAGGGATATATTTTTAAAAGCTAGTATTTTGATTCTTACCTGTTACACTTACCTGTCTCATTTTAAAATGCACTTAGGCATTGTATCCTTTCTAGTTAAGTAAAACAGACCTTGTATCTCTTTATTCGGCTTGGAGGGTGTGTGTGTGCGCGTGTGCGTGTGTGCGTGTGCGTGTGTGTGTGTGTGTGTGTGTGTGTGAGAGAGAGAGAGAGAGAGAGAGACAGACTCTTGGACACAGGCAAGCACATTAGATAAAAGCCAACAGGAGCCTGTCTTTTGTCATGTTTTGCAAACAACAGAGCAAACTCAGCTCACATCATCTTTGTTTTCTGTTTTTTAAATTATTGTTTGTTGCTGTTTCTGACTTTGCCTTGTGTTTCAACACTGGGCAGGGCTTGCTAGCCTTTGCTGTAAATTACAAGGATACACCACAGACTGGGGGGAGGCTGGAGGCTGGGGGGTCATGACCTTCCACAAATGGTGGTCTTTCATATCAGTAAAAGCCTGCTAATCTCTCTGTTAAGAGGGACTTTGGGGAGGGAGGAGAAATGCATACATTCATATTGGAGTTTTTCAAGGATAAAATTAAATAATTGTCCCTTTCACGCAATGGAGAAATGCAAGCAACAGACTTCTGATGGGCTGCATTCATGAAGTTGCCATGATGCTGTGAGCTTATTGTTCACTTTGGCCACCATGGCAGTTAGGGGCTGCAGGAGAAATGGGAGACACGTGAAGTGTGTCATCGAACATGCTGGTCATTAATTGCTGTTAGGAACCCAGCCCCATGTATATGCAACTATATAAAATATGGAAGTGAAAAAAATATATATTCTGAACTGGTTGTCTGTCACTTTATTCCACCAGACTCTTTCTGAGAGTTCAGCTGTTTGAATGATTAAAGTTCTACAGGCTTTGTCAGTTCTCAAACTTAAAATCTGTTTTGTTCTATGAAAATGCATTTTAATTAAGCTCCGCGGAACACCTGGCTCCGTCAGACCCTAAGCTTCAGCGGCTTCCTTGTGGCAAAGCAAACAGCCTAGTCCTGGATTGGCAAGGCTCCTTTTTAGTCTCTGTTTAATTATTTGAGCTCGTCTGGATTAATATGACAGGGAGTGGGTATGGATTCTGCTTTGTACTTCTGTTTCCTAGAGCGGCTTCTTTCTAACTTCTATAGTTTGCCCACAGTTGCCATGATCACAACACTTAAACTCTTGTCTACTGAGAGAGAAGGAAAACAAGACCAATGGTCGCCGAAGTTCTAAAAATACAAACTTTTAAGAGAGTGGGATGCTTGTCCTTTGTACTCATGGATGTCTTATAAAGAGTACAGAGTCTCAGAAAGTTTGGTTACAACAGGTCGTGAGACGGAGGCATCTACAGTTTCTCTGAAAAGCTTTGCTGCCCTGGAATTAAACTTGAGAAATGCCTTTTCCTTGGAAGTTCGAAGTCTCCTGTCTTCACCTGGAAAGGCTAGTAGAAAAGGGAAACCATCTTTTTGTTAGGAACATCATTTCGTTACCACCCTATTCTTCTAATTCTCTTCCAACTGGGACAATCCTACTTCTATGAAGACTTAAAATGATGTAATGGCACAAGTTCTTTTCGGAGTTTTAGAACTGCGAAACGGTTAGTCATTCCCAAGAAGTACAGGAAACAGAGTAGTTTAGAAGAAGCAACATAAAAGGTGGTGACTACAAGCCCTTGATCTCATTTGATTGAGAGGTTGGACTTGTATTTTTCTGTTGTGTAATCATTTAGTTAAAAATTCAGCAATTATGTATTGAATGCCCATTCTGTGCAAGGCATGTCTGAAAGTCAAGTGGGAGATAAAGGAATTTTTGACTTTTAATTCTTATCAAACACATGGAGGTGGAGAGGTGCAGAAGGAAATCATTTTAATCTGAATGCTTTTTCTTCCATTTAATTGATAAGTATAAAGTGCTTCTGGTTCAATTGATAAATAGAAACTAGTTCCTATTTCTTTTTCTTTCCCCTCCTTTGAGCTGTAAAGGTAAGAGAGCTACATTATTATTAATTTTTGCAGTATTATTGTTTTCAATTATTACCTTATTAACAATGAACAGAATTTTCATCCCACACTTCTCACCTACTGAGGATTCCTTTTTTCACTGAATCCCTGTTGTTACAGATTCTGGCTCTCTGAGATGTATCCACCATACTGTGGCCTGTACCCATTCCTTTTTCACATCAAACCCTGCATTTCCTGCGTTCTTGAAGGGCAGAGGGGTGGGTAGCTCCTTTAACACACAAATGCCAATGCCACCTTGGAGGGGTGCTCCTGGAACTTATTTATTTCTTCTCCTCCCCGAGAGGCCCAGCCCATCACCTGCATGATACTCTCAATCCCTTCTAACCTAAGATCTGTGAAGATTCTAATTTGGCCCTAATCCTCCCATATGACTAAATAAGTGGCCACTTTTTTTTTTGGCGCTACGCGGGCCTCTCACTGTTGCGGCCTCTCCCGTTGCGGAGCACAGGCTCCGGATGCGCAGGCCCAGCGGCCATGGCTCACGGGCGCAGCCGCTCCGCGACATGTGGGATCCTCCCGGACCGGGGCACGAACCCATGTCCCCTGCATCGGCAGGCGGACTCTCAACCACTGCGCCACCAGGGAAGCCCCCACTTTTTTTTTTTTAACATGCTTTTGACCATTTCATTGCTCCTGAACTTTTTCCTCTTTAAGAAGAAATTTCAGATTTTTAAAAGATGGATCTAGATATCTACAGTGCATGATAAAGTTGATAATTCATAAATCATTTTTAACAACAGGTAATATGCATAATTTATGGTGTTACACTGCTATCTTTTTGGTATTTATGATGGATAATGCTCAGTTTTTGCCCTCATATTACTGCTTTAAGTTATACCACGAGAAAATTAATGAGAAAGTAGATTTATGGGTTTCATTTGTTTGTCAATTCGGAAATTAATTGGGTGTTAATTTTAGCCGTCTCTCATCAGACCAGGACTTCAGTCTGTGTGCATTATTTGTATTCATTGTGGCTTACTTCCCATTTACTGTGGGTCACTAGCTTTGCATATATTAAAATAGCCCTCCGGCTCCTTCCCTTGATTACTTTTTGAACTGCCATGCGTTAGAAAATTTTACGCCTTTCTGTTATAATTATGAAAATTTGGTATTGGAAGATGGTGCCTTCACAGCACAGTCAGCACCCTGACTTGTCTTCCTAAACTTGGCTCTCGGATGGTCTTTCCATGAAATGGGACTCCTGCCAGTGGGGGCAGTGGACGGACAGGCGGTGGTGTCTGAAGGGTTCATTGACAGCTTGCGGAAGTGCTCTTGGATGAGAAAATAATCAACTGTGGTCACTCTGTTTCACCTATTCTTTTCCTCCCCCCCCCCCGCCCCTTCTTGTTTTATCTTTGAGAGTATGCTATGAGCCTACCACTTGTAGACGGTCATTCAGTATCTTGGGGCCAGTCGAGGCCCCTCCATCGCCCGCTTCCTTAACCGCTACACTTCACTTGTAATCCCCTCCACCAGCCCTTCATCTCCTCACTGCCACCTGCCCCAGTAGCATCTTGCCAGGTAAAGGATGAACGATTGAAAAGCGTGTGTCTCCCTCTAGGAAATGTAAAGCCTTCTACTGAGAGGCTCTAACTTCCGTCTGGATGCTTTCTGTGGCTTGATTCCCTGACTTGAATGAGAGTAAGTAAGAGTACCGGGTGGTTTAGTTTCCCAGGCCACCCCGCTGAACTACGATGGCGGGGGGGATCCCCTTAGCTACACCTTAAAACTCCTAGGTTTCATGTTGCCAGGTAAATCGTTTGCACATTTAAAGGGAACCAGATCATTTACCTGATGAGACCCAGAAGTGCATGTTGGCTTTATATTCTTAATACAGACAGGTTTTATTTCTTCTTTCCTGAACCACATGAACATGATCAGGATTTTGAAACTTCATGATGCAACATGAGGATTTTAAGCAGTACTTCTTTTTTTTTTTTATTTTTGGCTGCGTTGGGTCTTCATTGCTGCACGTGGGCTTTCTCTAGTTGCGGCGAGTGGGATCTACTCTTCATTGCGGTGCGTGGGCTTCTCATTGCAGTGGCTTCTCTTGTTGTGGAGCACGGGCTCTAGGTGTGTCGGCTTAGTTGTTTGCAGCACGTGGGCTCCTGGGCACGTGGGCTTCAGTAGTTGTGGTGCACAGGCTCAGTAGTTGTGGCTTGTGGGCTCTAGAGCGCAGGCTCAGTAGTTGTGGTGCACGGGCTTAGTTGCTTCGTGGCATGTGGGATCTTTCCGGACCAGGGATCTAACCCACGTCCCCTGCATTGGCAGGTGGATTCTTAACCACTGTGCCTCCCGGGAAGTCCCAAAGAGTACTTCTTTAGAACAAGAGCTAGCCTGACTCCCACCCTCCTTCTTGACCCGTCTGCACACCCTGTGTGGAGTGTAACTGATGATGGAGTCAGAACGTGTTCAAGGTTTCCAGAATACAGACATACCCTT
Organism: Pseudorca crassidens; assembly: GCF_039906515.1. Classification (NCBI taxonomy): domain Eukaryota; kingdom Metazoa; phylum Chordata; class Mammalia; order Artiodactyla; family Delphinidae; genus Pseudorca; species Pseudorca crassidens. The sequence continues at coordinate 88,108,041 of NC_090305.1, read as the reverse complement.
CTTTTATTGCACTTCGCTTTATTACACTTCACAGATACTGCATTTTTCTTTTTTTCTTTTTGTATAAATTGAAGATTTGTGGCAACCCTGTGTCGAACAAGTCTGTCGGCCCCGTGTTTTCCGGCATTATTTGCTCAGTTGGTGTCTTTGTGTCACATTTTGGTAATTCTTGCCAGATTTCAAACTTTTTCATTATTATGTTTGTTAACGTGATCTATGATCAGTGATCTTTGATATGACTGTTGCAAAAAATGACAACTTCCTGAAGGCTCAAAGGGTGGTTAGCATTTTTCAGCAATGAAGTATTTTTTAATTAAGGGATGTACCTTGTTTTTCAGACATAATGCTATTGCACACTTATTAGACTACAGTATAGTGGAAACATAACTTTTATGTGCACTGGGAAACCAAAAAAAATTGTGACTCGCTTTATTGCAATATTCACTTTGTTCGATATTCGCTTTGTGGCAGTGGTCTGGAACTAAACCTGCAACGTCTCTGAGGGATGCTTGTGTAGGAATTCACAGTCTCTCCATTTTTAGAGTTGTCCTCTTCCTCCCCCACTTCCTCCTTTCCTCCGTCACTTCCTTCCTTCCACCTTTCCATCCATCCTTCTTTTTTTTTTTTTTCCTTCCTCAGAGCTTCTGTTATCTCTTCAAAATGCATGCCATTTTCCTTGTGTCCTCACACATGGATGAACAATGAGAAAGAGGATTTTTCTTCTTTGGGTGGAGGAGGACCGTGTAATCACTCTAATCATTTGCCTAAAAAGTGATTTCACCGTTAACTTTTCTTCTCCTCTCCCCATAGACGTAGAAATATATTTTACAAAACTATGTTTAGTTTAATTTACACATCCTTTCATGAACAGACCAAGTTCTTTAAGGGCATTTATTCTGCTTCATATAAATAATTGATCAGCCAAGTTAATTTACTTCTGCCTGACTTGGTCAACCTTAATTAACTGCCCTGGAATCGAGACTGAACTTTTTGTTAGCTTAAAATCTTTCACAAGCATGATAACAAGGGCTTTATTTTCCTTAAATTTTCAGCATCAACACTGTAACCAAGGAAATAATCATAATAAGAAAGCATTGCTTTCATTTACTATAAATACATTGGCCAGGATATTATGAATTTTCCAGAATACTTCCAGAGAGCAGCTCTGTTGGCAATGACAATAAATAAGCACGCTAAACTCAGTTCTTATCCTTCCTACAAGTCCCTCCAGCACAAAAATCGATCTTTTGAAATCAGTAGCTCTGTAATGTTTCCAAGCAAGACGAGAAGCGGGCCATTTTGGCTTCCTTAAGCTTTCCGACATCTGTGGGATTTGTAGCATCAGCTTTTGTGAGGTTGTGTTGAATGGATCATATGTGATTTAAACACGCCCCGCGCCTTCAGAGAAGCCATAGAGAAAGTCAGAGGAAGGTTGGGCTTTGTTTCTCCAGAAAGGACTTATGAGTGGGTGTGGCATGGCCGTGCCCTCCAGGTGCCGTGTCTTTCCTATTCAGGCACTTTGGATGGTTGTGCGCTATTTGTTGTTTTCAGTTTGTCACGAGCAAAGCAGTTCATTGGTTTTAGGGTGTCCCAGAGGAAAGCGGAGGTTATGCACACGGGGTGCCTGGGACAAGCACGGAAGAATAGAGGGTCCAGCATGCTATGTTAGAAAACACAGATGCCTCTCCCATGACTTGCTTTAGGTGACGCGAAAATTGTAAAACTCAATAGAAAGAGACAAAATACAGTGGTTCGCTAAAGAATGCTGACACTTTCAGCTTTGTATTGTATATGCTTTTCTTTGTCTACCTGCCACCCTCATTGTTGTCTTTTTGGGTTTTGACTTTGTTTTCTTTCCGTCCATGTACTTTGCATCACCACCTAGCACAGGACTTTGCAAATGGGAAATTCTCTCACCGGTTTTTTTTTTTTTTTTTTTTTTTGCGGTACGCGGGCCTCTCACCGCTGTGGCCTCTCCCGTTGTGGAGCACAGGCTCCAGACGCGCAGGCCCAGCGGCCATGGCTCACGGGCCCAGCCTCTCCGCGGCACGTGGGATCCTCCCGGACCGGGGCACGAACCCGCGTCCCCTGCATCGGCAGGCGGACTCCCAACCACTGCGCCACCAGGGAAGCCCTCTCACCGGTTTTTGAACGGACAAGTTCACGTCTGCAATGGGGAGTGATTCTGGCGGTATCTCTTCCTTAACCTGCTGCGGTTTAGTTTTCTTATCTGTAAAATGGGAATAGCATTCCCTGCTTTTTCTCCCTCAGAGAATTCTTCTGCGTTTGAAAAACACATAAGAGGGCTTTGTAGTTTGGGCAGCATGACACAGATATAAAGGCTTATTAAATGGCTTGGAACATTCCATAGAAAGAAAGAACTGCCAGGCCAGATATTGTTAGAAATGTTCTTAGACATCGACACTCCTCATTTTTCACATGTGCTTTTCAAAAAACCTGTTTTCTCCTGATTGGTGTGGGAGATTATGGGAAAATTTAAATCTTCCAACTGACATACTACTGTTAGCACTTGACTAATTAAGGACATCCTCGGACCAAAATAATCCTTTATGCAATTTTGGTCCCAAAGCCTGCACTCGCACAAACCTGGTTCGCAAGCCAAGCTGCTTGGCTTGATGCCTGCAAAACTTGTGCTGGAGGACTTGGCAGTCTTCTTTGGAACTGCATGGACCAAACCCTTCTCATCAAATTGTGCACTGGGGATAGTTCGTACTCCACCCACCATGATGGTGTCAAACTCCGGAAACAGGAGCGGGGACTCTTCGACCAACACCTGTCTTCAGGTCTGGGGTCCTGATGGTCACGTGGTTTGAAAGCAGCATTTTACCTGTAGCTCTGCTACAGCCTGTCTCTGGACAGGCTGTTTGGCTAAATATATCCCATTCTGAGGGCAGGTATAGAGTTTAGGTATGGACAGTGTTTTTGTCTTTGTGGGGTGGGAAACCCCTGTAATGGACAGGCTTTCTGGAAGGTTAAAAACTTTTTTTCTTTAGCTATGCTTGTGACATATCCTAATAATTAAATGGGTTTCCTTGCTCACCACTAAGACAACCGTTCTCTTCCTTAAATCCCTAAACACTGTCTTTTCCTTCGCTTCTATATGCAGGGGCAAGTTTGTGGCAGAGAAACGGAAATGTTGGGGGGAAAAGTACCTGCGTTTGACAGATTTATTTATTTTTTGGTGATAAACTAGGTACTTGCATTTTGCCTGGTTCTTGCATACCGGAGAAAGTTTTAGCTGTTTTTTGGTAGATTCTTTACTCTGCAGACAGTGAGACTATGAACACAGTTTTTTAAGGACTATAATCACTGAAATATCTGATCTAAAGAGACGAGAGTGTATCAGCTGTTGTGTCTGAGTTTGTTTCCCACCTGTTAACAAAAAATGCCATTCTTAATCCAGTTCAGTATTGGATTAACTTTAAAAAAAGATGTGTCTTCTGGGTTTATGAAGTTTATAGTTACATTGGATAATACTATGCACTGAAAGGAAATAAAGACAGATAGGAATTTTTCTGCTCTAATTTTTCCATTTGTTTTTTGTACGAGTTTATAGAAAAGAGACTTAAAACCAATCCTAGCAAGAAGGCAACCTCCTCTAAAGATGCCCAGAGTGTTTCAATTTCCCTGTTGTCACATATTTCACGTGTGGGGGGAGAAATCTGCAACACTGGTGGTACATATGTCTTTCCATGATTTGAATCAATTTGTTTAGAAGTTTCCTGCCCTTCTTTTTTAAATTAGTTTTTACTAATACAAAATTGTAGAGTTGATTTACAATGTTGTGTTAGTTTCTGCTGTACAGCAAAGTGAATCAGTTATACATATTCATATATCCACTCTTTTTTACATTCTTTTCCCACGTGGGCCATCACAGAGCACTGAGTAGAGTTCCCTGTGCTATACAGTAGGTCCTCATTAGTTACGTATTTTATATATAGTGGTGTGTATATGTCAATCCCAATCTCCCAACCAGTTTATCTCCCCCCGCCCTTTTATCTAGGATTGGTGTTTCACACTTTACTGAAGTCTTAATTATACGGGCATTTCTCAGCTTGGGCGTTTGAGCTGCCATTTTCCTTTAGTGACTGTTGTTTTTTCTGGCCTCTCTACTTCAAGTGTGACCCTGGCATCTTCACTGTTTGCCTTCCCCCGCCTCACCTCAACTTTAAGAAAACACGTCAGACTGAATTTGTCCAAATCTTGGTTCCACCACTAGTGGCTATGATATTTACTGGGCAAATTAAAAGAAGTCTCACAGAGCCTTAGTTTTCTCATGTAGAAACTGGGGCTAGGAATTGTCCTGAGAACTAAATTGGAGAATACATATAAATCCCTGGGACTAGCACAACACTGGTGATCAGTAGGTGGTCACAATTGATATTAGCAAATATTGTCTTTCGTCATAATTGGGCATCTTTACTGAGAGCTGAATTGCCTCCTTGGGATAATGGTTTTGTACCCAGAGAGCAACAAGGAGTGCGAAATGTATTTACACAAAGGCCACATTCTCTAGCGACTTGCCTTGGACTTACAGTTGTCCTCCCTCATCCACAGCTTTGCTCTCTGAGGTTTGTTACCCTCAATCCAAAAATATTAAATGGAAAGTTCCAGAAATAAACAGTTGTTAAGTTTTAGATTCCACGCCATTCTCAGCGTGATGAAGTCTCACCGTCCTGCTCCAACCCGCTGGGAGTCACCCCTTCGTCCAGCGTTTCCCACCCATTTGTCACTTAGTCGCCGTCTCGGTTGTGTCTTAGTATCACAGTGCTTGTGTTCACCTATTACACCTTAAGTAAAGTAGTAACGTCTGCTTTACTTAATGACGGCCCCAAAGTGCAAGACGAGTGATGCCGGCAATTTGGATGTGCCACGGAGAAGCCATAAAGTGCCTCCTTTAAGAGGGAAGGTGAGGGCTTCCCTGGTGGCGCAGTGGTTGAGAGTTCGCCTGCCGATTCAGGGGACGTGGGTTCGTGCCCCGGTCCGGGAAGATCTCACGTGCCACGGAGCGGCTGGGCCCGTGAGCCATGGCCGCTGGGCCTGTGCGTCCGGAGCCTGTGCTCCGCAACGGGAGAGGCCACAACAGTGAGAGGCCTGTGTGCCGCAAAAAAAAAAAAAAAGAGAGAGAGAGAGAGAAGGTGAAAGTTCTCAATGTAATAAGAAAAGAAAAAAAATCACATGGTGAAGTTGCTAAGATCTATGGGAAGAACGAATCAAGAAAAAAGAAATTCATGCTAGTTTTGCTGTCATACCTCGAGCAGCAAAAGTTATGGCCATAGTGCGTGATAAGTGCTTATTTAAGATGGAAAAGGCATTAAATATGTCTAGCAAGATACTTAGAGAGAGACCACATTCACATAACTTACATTATAGTAATTGTTGTAATTGTTCTCTTTTCTTGTTAGTTATTATCGTTAATCTCTTACCATGCCTAATTTAGAAATTACACTTTGTCTTAGGTATGTATGTATCGGAAAAACCACAGCATATATAGGATTCAGTAGGCATCCACTAGGGATCTTGGAACGTATCCCCTGTGGATAAGGGGGGACTACTGTATATCTCTTTTTTTTTTATTTGATGTTTAGTACTTTCAGATTCAGAACTTTTCTTTGGTCTGCCTAGGCAACATTTTCTCCAAAACAAACATAAGAAGGCCCAGACCTTTCAGGCCTTAAACCAAGCTAGAGGTTAGGAATCCAGTATGAGAAACACCTAACTTTGAATGGGACTTCTCAGGAGAATTTTAACCATAAGGCAAAGATAAGAGTCTGAATTTGTTTAGCTTCTGAAAAGTGGGGAGTTTTTTTTTCCTCTCCCTCAAAGAGGCCTATCTTATTGGAAAGGCCACTTTTGAAGAGTTTCAATACCTGAATGAGTCCAAGGAGTGTGAATCAGTAAAATGCTTTTTGGGTTTTGAGTGTAAGGGTTTTCAGCACGAATTACCTCAGGGGAGCCTATTGGTAATGTGCGTCATCTCCTGATAGACTGAATTTGCAGAATATTTCTCTAAGAGTGTAACACACAACACAGAGCCTGCACATACTAAAATGTAACGTTACACGCTGAACAGAATGACTTACCAGTTTCTGAGCAAAAAAATATATAATAATCACAAATATAATCACAGAAATTCAACCATAAATTCTAGGTTCACCTGAAAATAATTGTTCTCTTCTAAGGGGAAAAAGATAACATATAGAGAACAATACTAGTTCTCAGAACTAGTTCTCAGAACAAAACTTGAATTTGTTTTTCTCAAGTTTTTAATTTAATTTTTATTTTATATTGGACTCTTGTTGATGTACAGTGTTGTGTCAGTTTCAGGTGTACAGCAGCAAAGTGGTTCAGTTATCCATATACGTACATCTGTCCTTTTTCAGATTCTTTTCCCACCTAGGCTGTTAGAGAATAGTGATAGAGTTCCCTGTGCTCTACAGTTCCGTATTCAAAAACTAGGCAATTGGACCATTTCTAAGGGGTAACGTGAGTGAAAGGAAATGACAACTGTTTACAGATTTTGGCAACACTGAAGGCAGGGCCCTTCTCCTAATATACAACAACTGTGCTAACAGCTGCTTTTTTCTTTCTCCCCGGCTCCCTCCTCAAAATCCTTCTACCAGGTTTTTGAGTCATGATGCAAGAATCTGGGACTGAGACGAAAAGTAACGGTTCAGCCATCCAGAATGGGTCAAGCGGCGGCAACCACTTATTAGAGTGCGGCGGCCTCCGGGAAGGGCGGCCCAACGGGGAGACGCCGGCCGTGGACGTGGGGGCGGCCGATCTGGCCCACGTGCAGCAGCAGCAGGTACTGAGCTCTGGAGCGGGGGCTGTGGCGGGCGGTGGGTGCCGATGCTACTGCTCACCCTGACGTTTGACCGCTGCGAATGTCTGGTGCTCACCGGCTCTCTGACCGTAAGCACCATCTTTGAAGCCACTAGTGCAGCAGGGCCCCAGTGACTGGCTTTAAGAGACGGAACTGCCAAGGGCTTGAGAAGTAGAGTCTTGGAAGCCCCCTCTGTCTTGGGGAATGGTGGTTGAAAATGAGGTTGGGTGGACCTCTGGCCACTTCCTTTGAGCCTCTAATGTGTCAGCCTAAAGTTTAACTACTTGCAATAAAACAGATCTTTGGAGAAACGGTTCCCAGTGCTTGAATCAAAAAAGAAATACATAGACTTATTAAGCCTTATGATGAGAGAAACAAAATAAGGGATCAAGGATAAAAGAGAAATGAGGGCTATAAGAGAGGAAAGTAGGTGACTTAGGAGAATAGAAATAAATGGAAATACCCAAGCAGAATTGGGTAAATAACAAGACATCAATAACATAGGCATCGGTGTAAGAAAGTGCTTGCTGCTACCTGGAGGAATTTCGGGAGATGGGCCACTTACAAATGTTTCTTACCTACATATGGCAGTTGGTATGTGACTAAATCCTGTCAGTGTTTTAAATGCTCTCTTAGTGGTGGCTCCCCAAAATGCACGTAAGTTGCGATGTATTCATTCTGTTATATCCTTTGTAGGCATTTAAGTGGGTACCTGGGAGTGACTGGTAAAATATTTCCAAATGGTAAAGGGTGTGACCCAGAAAATGGCATTGTGTGGCCAGTGTTGACGCAGATTCAAATAAGTAAATAGCATTTGCTTGAAGATAAGCATTGTTTTCCCAGCCTCTCTTGTAATTAGGAAATATTGTTTGTTTTTGTTAATGATAACGGATGATGTTAGTTGCATTTTAGTGTTTGATTCATTTATTCAGTACAAAGTAATGGTGCCATTTGGAAAAAGGTGTAAAAAGAATGGTGCATCTTTGGACTTTCGAGTGAAACGGAAATTGTGCTGGGGGTTGAGGGAAGAGAGAGAAAAACAGAAACCTTTTCTCAAACCATTTTCTTGGGATCTATATCAGAGAAGCCAAGGCAGTCCCTCCTTGTTTTAGGGATATAGCCTTTGACAGGCTCTAAAACATGCATTATTTTCTCCTTACTAAGAGTTTTTTACAAATAAGGAACCATTAGATTGTTAGTCTATCGGAAGTTGGTGGAACCAGCATGAGACAATGGAATCTGTTGGGGAACGATACAACAGAGAGAAAGGGGACACTAACAGACAAGCTAAGGTCTTAATGCAGAGGACTTGAAGTGATTTGATCTCTCTTTTAGTGGCAGCTCAAATCCGATAGTGCCTGCTTCCTGGGCATCACATCAGCTGGGATTTATGATGTATGTTGTGTATAAACTTTGGGCACTTGCATTAGTGCAAATGGCCAAATTCCCCCCAATGCGGTTATTGACAAAACCTATCAGTATATGGTAGAAAGGTATCCATGTGTTTGTGTGTGTATTTGTTCATTTGATATTCTCAGATGTTTATGGTTCTGTTGAGAATAAAGAGTTGGTAATTTGGTTTGCCGTTTTCTGTGCCCTTACCATACAGAAGCCAAGGTCAACTGTTTCTTTTTTTTTTTTTTCTGCGGTACGTGGGCCTCTCACTGTTGTGGTCTCTCCCGTTGCGGAGCACAGGCTCCGGACGCGCAGGCTCAGCGGCCTTGGCTCACGGGCCCAGCCGCTCCGCGGCATGTGGGATCTTCCCGGACCGGGGCACAAACCCGTGTCCCCTGCATCGGCAGGCGGACTCTCAACCACTGCGCCACCCGGGAAGCCCGGTCAACCGTTTCTTTATGGAGTGGTTGAAGTGGGGCTATTGACTGATGTGGTATGAACCCCGAGTAAGTAGTATTTAGATTATGTTAATTGGATAAATGAAAATAAACTTCTTCTGATTTTTATTTGAAAAACTGAAAATCATCCACTATCTCAAAGTCGTAAGCCAGCCAAAAACTTTTATACCATCAACACAAACACGCACACACACACACACACAGCCTGACCCCACGAACAGCAACCACAAGTTGACCTCACAGAAGAAAGTTGTATACATGCATATTAACAGCATCTTCCTTGAAAACCATCAGTAGCAAAATTAGTTATTCATGTCTTTCCTCTTTATCTCGGCTGTGACCACTTTGGAAATTATGTTGTTATGGGTGATTGGTATAAAGGTCAATACCTTTTGATTGTACTTCGAAGTGCTTTTAATATTTTTATAACAATTTTATTTCTAATTGCCAAGGATATGTTTGGGGAAGGAAGAAAGCAGTTGGGTCTATCATTGTGGCTAAAACCCCACGTATTGTGGTTGGCAGGCCTTTTTGGTCTTTTAAAATAAAATACTGACAGCTGTGTGACTTCCCTAAGTGTATGATGAGGCTCTTAACAGGTTGTTGGGGGGAAAGAAAATCTGTAGATGAAATAAGAAAAAAACCCCGACAGGATTGAGAAAAGTTTTACGGGACTCGCATCATCAGTTTTCTAACAGACTGAAAACTGCTACAATTAAACAGTTCGGAGAAATCCGAATGTCAGCGTGATGGATGTGGGTTGTTTTCGTCATTTTTATTCTACAGGTTTTTACTTGAAGTGAGAATACCAGCAATGAGAAAATCACAGCCATGCTGAATTCATTACTGCGGTAGTCACACAAAACCACGGATAAAATTTCAATAACTGCAGGCCACAGTTGAGTAAACAGTTGCACTGAAATTTAATTCCTGTTGACTTTTCCCCCATTCCTCGCCAGGGGCACATTCTGACTCTGTAGTACAAAGACAACAGGGGTTACAGCTTTGATTAATGTAGGACAGTGGAAGAGAATTAGAACTGTAAAATATGTTAGAAGTCCATGGAACAAAAAGATCTGGCTTAAAAGGACTTGGTATAAAAATGAGTTAATTATGCTGTGTATGAAACTGAAATGTTCTAGGATTTTCCAGTTGCACCAGTACAATCATTGACGATATAGGGAGAATTTTTACCTAGTGCCGGGATTTAAAATACATAAACGCAAGCCTCTCTGTGTTTGATCGATATTACCAAAGATAATTACGAATGAGAGCAAGTGTCCTTTCAGGATGGAGGGCTTTCACGAAGATTCGCTGTGAAGTGAGTGACTTCTGTGCTGGGTTTGGTCTATAGGTTGGTTAAATTGGGTCCAAACAGACTGTGTGTGTGTGTGTGTGTGTGTGTGTGTGTGTGTGTGTGTGTGTGTGTGTGTGTGTGTGTGTGTGTGTGTGTGTGTGTGTGTGTGTGTGTGTATTATGTTGACCACTTAGAAAAATGCGAGAAATCTGGCTTTTACATTTTCTCTTGAAAAATCAGCAGATCTGGTAACTGTGGCCAGTATTCCTACAAGGGTAACGATTGTTGGGAGGTGAATTGCTACTAAGTCAGGGAGCCTATAGCCCGGCAGTCAGCCTGAGTTCCCACCCAGTACCTTTGCTGACTTGTACCCTCTGGGCAGTGGAGTTGGTGATTCTTTTCTGGAAGTTGCCATCATCACTCAGAAGCCATCGGCCAAGGAGAGGTGCTACCATTAGCTGGAGGAGCCCGCCCACACACTCACAAACTGTCTTCCTTCCTCAAAACTAAATGTATTATCTCTGTAATGTTTCAACTCTACTTGTATCTGGGGCATGAAACTCTTATAACAATAGTTTTCTAATAATATAATTTGATAATGCTTCTGAACATTTTCTTTTTAGCCATTGAATAATTCTTTACCCAGTACCATCACTGCTTTTTATTTCCTATTATCCCCGTCCCATTTCTAGGTCTGTGAAAGTTCTGTATTGGATATGGACTACTCCATTATGAAACGCAGCAACAAATACTATTACCAATTACTAAAGTTTTTTTTTTTTTCTTTCTTTCTTAAAGAAAGGATTTTAAAATGTCCAGAGCAATTTCACAAACTGTGTGGATTAATGCATTTTAAAAGTCTTGAGTTTTAGAAAGCAGGATTTTATTTCCATATTGCTGCAAATGAGAGCTTTTTCAGATAAGCATATTACATAGAGCATAATGTTTAGAAGTTTCTCCGTATACAGCATATGCTGTCAGGTCAATTAACAGAATGCATACTAGAAAATGTTTATTCAATAAAAATGAATAGCTGTTAAATAAAACAGCTATTTCTTAACAACATTCCATTTCATGATGGGCTTTTTTTCTTTTCTTTTTTTTTTGGTACCACCTGGCACTTTTATTGTCTGCAGATCCGTGTAGGGAGAGCGTTGCTTGCTAGAGTGTTGAGGTGTGGCTGTCGTTTTATGTGAGAAGGGCAGTTTAGAAGTAGTCTTGTGAGAAGAACATTTAAAAACAATAAACTAAATATGGAATTCAAAGATATATTATTTGGAGAGTGTGGACAAGTGATGTGTTTACTTCATTATTGCTTCTTTGACATTTGGTTTAAGGTGTTGGACCTTCTAGCCCAAAAGACGTACATGTTTCATGTTAATAATTTAAAAGAAAAGAAACAGTCAATGACTATTAAGGAGGTACGAAAAATAGAAAGGATAGGGAGCTTCTGCAAAATCATGCACGAGAAGGAGGGGGATCCACTGGGTTGAATTTTGCCAATGAGCCATTGAAGGAGGTAAAAGATGAGTCATTACACAGGACCAGAGACACTCAGAAATTCTTCTCTTCGTTGTCAAAATGGCAGAATGAATCCCTTCCTTTAGTTTTTTTTTTTTTTTTTTGCGATACGCGGGCCTCTCACCGTTGCGGCCCCTTCCGTTGCGGAGCACAGGCTCTGGACACGCAGGCCCAGTGGCCATGGCTTACGGGCCCAGCCACTCCGCGGCACGTGGGATCTTCCCGGACCGGGACACAAACCCGTGTCCCCTGCATCGGCTGAAGTTACTAGTTACTAGTGGATATCGAACAGAACAGGGAGAATGTCCTACCAACATGTCAAGTTTTAAGTGCCTCTGTAGAAAACAGTGCCTGGAAGAAATAGCTGTCAGTGTTTGGATGGGCAGTACGGTTGTATGATAGGGGCCCTCCCTTTGTTTCTCATTCTCCCCCATCTTTCTGTGGGGGACCGTGTTAAATTCCAGAGGCCATCCTTTGCTTGTTTACGCTTCTACAGAGGGAAGCCCAGGTGATTAGGTATGTATCTGTAGGTGCAAAGATGAGGCGTCAGTGGCCAGTTCAGCCTTACCATTCTCTTTTTCTTTGAAAAAGGTTCCTTATGAACTCTGTAGGGAATCCCCTCAAATTCCCATTGTAGCAGCCAGGGACTGTGTCTGAAAGGGAGGGTCTCTGGACGCCACTGGAAGGGTAAAGATGTTCAGCATCTTTGTATCCTAAGAGGGAAGCTTTCAGAAGAAAGTACAGAAGAAGAAGAGATTATTCATCTTTATTAGGTGCCCTCATGGGGCTGGGGACTGTGATAGGGGCCAGCGCCTTCCTTCACTCATAGATAAAGACCAAGCTATAGTTTTCGATCATAAAATTAAAAAAAGTTAAAGGAATTGCTCTGCTCAGATAGCCTCTTCTGGGATACAAGGTAGAGTTCAAATACTATAGACGATATTGATGGTCAAAAATATTTTGTAGGAATCAATGCCACCAACATGTTAGCGAAAATCAAACAAATTGAAACGGAACAGACAGGAATTCAGATAATTCCTACAAATAAAGAAAAAGCAGCCACAACAATAACGGACTTGCGCTTTTTCTCAATTCCTTTTGTAGCTATTTCTGGAAAAGGCATCTTTCCCCCTGAATGCTAAATTTAGTTCTCTACTCTGTTGTTTAGGTCTGCCTTCCATCCAAATATTGTTGTCAAAGATTTATGTAACCCGGGATGTGAACCTTGTATGAAATTCTTTCAAGTTCTGATTTCTGAACAGTTGTGTGTCATTCATCTCTCCACTGAAAATTAAGATGGCCCAGAAAAAAAAAAGAGTCGAGTACGTAAGAGAGTGTAGTCCTAGAAACCCGGATGCTGCATTTCACCGTGAGTGAAGTGTACCTTCACTCACAAGGCATTGCTCCTTTGGGAAGGTAATTTTCAGCCCTGACCTGTGAGCTAAGAATAATAGTAAAGAAAAAAATGCTCCCTATCTCTTGTCTAATCAGAAATCTTTTTGAACTTTCAGGAGGGATGACTTTAATGGTAATTTGTTGACAGAGTAGCTTGGGTGATTGCAAAGAGTTTGTTTTGCACAACTGGCAGGCTCCTATCTGTTCTCTGAAGGCAGGCAACCTACTTTGCTGTTTTGCAAGTGCCTGCCTTTATTGACAACCAGTGCTGAACAGGCAGAATTGGTGTGTTTGTGTAATGTAAACCTATAGCCCGCCCGATGGAGTCTAGCGTCCTTTTAGGTAGCGCACAGATTGTTTGATAAAAAGGGTTACAAGGTGACTGCTTTTATGACAAAGTAGAATAGCAATATAAATGCAAGTGGTGGATGAAGCAGGAGAGAAGGAAGTTTATGTAGGGAACTGAACCCCATATTAGAAAGTTTCTTTTCATCACTTGGTCTTTGAACTCACATCTATTGTAATCATGAAGTGTTACTTGTACCATTCCAGAGACCCTGTGCTGAATACTGTGTTTGATTTGGTTCGTGGAAATACAACTGTATTTTTTCTTCCCCCCTCTCTCACACGAAAATGTGGTGAAGAGAGTTTCACGTACTGGCCTGACCTCAGCTTTGGTTCAAGGCGGCTGCTAAATGGACTGCAAAACATGTCTTAACTTTGTTTCTTAGCTTGCAATTTCTTGAAATTCATTAATTCATTTGTTTGCCTATTTTCGTTTCGTCTTTATGGTGTCACGCCTATGTGTGATGAAATGTGGGGACCACATTGCTATATGAGGTGCTGGGAAAGTATGGGAGCATCACTTGAGGGTCTCTTTGGCTGGAGCCTGAAAAGAAAGCCTGGAGGGGTGGGAAGGTGAGTAGAAGCTGAACTGAGGTCAGTTTGTGGGAGGCTTGAGTTCCTAAGCCAGGGGGAGGTTTCCAAGCTGAAAAGAAAGGCCATCCAAGAGGTGGTAGACTGAAGGTAAAAAAGAAGGTTGGACCCGGCCTGGCTTGGAAGGAAAGAGATCTGGAGAGATTAATCGTAGTTCTGAGGCCATTGCACTTGGTCCTGGATTTAGCAGTGGGACACCAACCCAGGCCTTCTGTCATTGAGGGTACCGTGTTGTTGACCCTGCCTTGTTCCCTGCATTTCTCCTCCTGCCTTGGAAGCCCTTGGTCAGCTGTCAGCCCCATAAGCACAGGGATAGGCCTTTCTCATCCCCTGATATTCATTCCTCAGCACAGAGCACAGTACCTGGCGGAGAGTAGTTCTTAGCCTCTGTGAATGAATGAAACAGAAAGAGAAAGGAAGGCCTGGGTCACGAGCAAGCATTGCAAGGGCATGTTGGCAAATCGACACTGCCTTTTGGAATAGGAGATGTGGGGGCATCAAGAGGTGGGAGTTATGAGGGGTGATTCAAGATTTCCAGTCTGAATGACGGGCAGAACAGTGCACCGTGAAACAGAGAGAGAAGGGCAGCGGGAGGAGAAGCCAAGCTCCTTTCTACCGGTTACTAATCGGTTATTATGATATGATAAAGAAGGCACAAACATAATTTGTAAATAAAGGGTGGATTTATTTTGGAAAAGTCCCGCTTTTGTTTCAAGGCTGTTTAAAAAAAAGACACCCTCCTATGTCACTCAAACTCGCTACTTTGATTGTATGTGTTTATTCAGATTAAAATTATCGAATATTTTCCCTTTAGCCTCTGCCAGTTACTAATGAGTATATCTTCCAAAAGTCACATGGGAAGTGCTGATAAACTGCTTGTGTTCCTATTGATCAGGGAATGCGCTTATCTCTCTTCGAGAACAAAACTACCAAGTTAGATCTTTGATAAAGTGTCTCATATTGACACAGGTTTCTTAGATGAATTTGTTTTTTTAAGGTGAAGGGAGTGCCTGTTGTGTTTCCTTTGTTGGAAAAATACAATGTGTAATTATTAAACAGTTGGTGCTCTTGGAAGACCTATTTAGGGGGTATAGATTCAACTGGTGAGGGAGAGCAGGGCTTGTTTGTGAGTTGAAGTTGAGCCCTGCGTAGAGGTGGGTGGAGGGAAGGAAGCTCTGTTCTCTTTAATCCTTCTCGAGAGAGTATTTTCCAGTATCTTCTATATAAACTGACAGTGCAAATACTGACTTCGGAGGCGATAGGATTTTTTATTTTGTGAAGTTGGTAACCCTAAGGTTCTCCCTGAATTAACTCTGTAGGCCCATTTTTAGACTGTGCCTTTGAGACTGTACCCAAAATAAAATGAACTTCCTGACGCAGATTCATCTTCCACAGAGTTCCCTAAAGTAGACTGTTCATTACACCCTTTCTCATCCACGCAACCATAAGTAATTGTCAGAATCATGTCGCTTGTCAAGAGAGGCAAGTGTCAGCTCTTCTGAAATCGGCGTTTTTATCACTGTACCTTCCCTCACCCCCAACACCCCTCTCTCCACATTGAAGGGAAGGTGACATGATGTCTTAGTCATTCAAATCCAATAACTTTTAATCTGAAGGTTAAGTAGTGAGATATAAACTAAGAGATGATAATATCAATTTTATGTTCACTGAAGGGCACAGTATACCTCTTTCTAGTGTGGAGGGAAAATTGTGCGTAAAATGTCTTTTGCTTCTCAACAGCAGAGCCGGGCCTCTCAGAGCCAAAGGAAGAAAGAGTTTTGGAAAAATTTAATAAAAGAAGACGTAACATCCTAGAACAGGGCAAAAGTAGCCTTTTATTGTTGTAATGATTGTGTTAGTTTTTCAAGGTTGCACGGTAAGAAGTCGTTCCATCTTTATAGCCTCTTGTATTGACTCCCGTTATCCTCTCTAAGAACTCAGCACCCTTTTCAAGGTTAAAGACTGGGAGAGAATGACATAATGCTCATTCTTTCCTGACTATTTTTGGTCCTAATGTGTATGATAAATAATACTGTGATAATATTGCTTAACTTGCCTCATTTTTTTTCCCTCCTCGTGATGATATTTCCATTTCCACGCAATAGAAATTCAACATGCCAGGGTACTAAGTGAAAATGCCTTGGCAACGTGCGTTTTGATCATGATCTGCTGATTTATTTCGTTACATTTACACTTGTCTTACAAACACAAAGTTTGTGCCGTGTATTCTACGGATATGTTATGGGCATTTATGTACAGACTTACTGTACCATTAATATGCTGTAAGAGGGAAAGAAAGCGTCCTGCATAAACTGGGTATGCGATATTCCCCGTTATGATTGTCAAGATGATATCCTGTCATGTAGTGATTCACAATGATAATTGTCAAGATTGCGTTCTGCAATTATTTTAAACTTGTCTCAGCCATTCATTACCCATTACCTTTTTTGGGTAAGTTCTAGGTACAAAGCACTGTGTTGAACGTGCAGACCATACTGCGGGTCGGGGAACTAAGGCAGAGGCCAAATCTGGCCTGCCACCTATGCTTCGAAATAAAGATTCTGTTGGAATACAGCCATGCCCCTTTTTTCTCTGGTCTACAGCTGCTTTCTCCCTACCACAGCAGAGGGGGGTTGTTGCAACAGAGAACGTGTGGCTCACAAAACCTAAAATACTTACTACCTGGTCCTTTACGGAAAAAGTTTGTTGACCCCCCTGGATTAGTGAATGGCAGACGTGGCAAGATTTGCCTTCCAGAACCTTCTCCACTTACTGTCAAGTAACAAAACCGAAGGATCGTTCCCTCCTTTTTTGCTAAAGTATCCATATATATGTATATATCTCATACTTTAAGACTTCTTTTGCGTTTTCCAAAATGGTAAATTAACGGGTAGTTGTCATCATACCTGCAGGGTTGCTTTCTAATCCTCTAATCCTGTATGCCTCTTACAAATGAAAAGTTTTGGCACAATTGGTGGTTAGAAGGGTAATCAGCCAGCCTACTAAGAAAATGGAGGGTGGGACACTGAAGGAGTCACTCGAAGAGCAGACATCTTTGGCCGTGGTTCTCCTACCAAAGAAAATTCGCATTAAAAAGTAGCATATCTTATATTCGCAGTCTCTTGGTTGACTAGAAGATGCAAAGAAATGTCCTGAATATCTCCCTGCATTCACAAAGTTCACGAGCTAATTGGACTAGAACAAGACATAAACATGTGCATTAAATACTAGTAACAATTTCAAAGCACATGAAGGTAAGCTGTGGAAGAGATGCAATTGATTAATCGACACGTACGTGATTTAAGCAATAAATCTTCAGTAACCCGGAGAGGAAGAGTTTATTTGTGTCTGTACTGGTGGAATTTTTGAAGACACTGATAAAACTGAGGAAACGGTAACTCAGTATGTGCACACCAGATGATTTAGTTTAACCCTTTCAATCAGGAGATGATGAATAGAAGGTATATACTGAGCTATGTGGATTTGGCTTATGACTTAGATACTAAGTGGCCAAGAGGTGTATCTTTGCCATTTTGTCATTTTTAATTTGGTGAGAAGCAAGGGTGGTTTTCTATTGTGGAAGGCCTGGAGGCATATGGTAAGTAGAGGTCATTTTATGCTGGATGCCAGCATCTGAGTTGATTGGTCTCCAGGAAATGGTCCGGGGCCTATCTGTTTACACAGACCATTGCCTGAGTTGAGTGTATGATTTCCAGAGATTAGATGAGAGCTGACAAGGCTGGTCATTTGATTGGTGGTGTCCGTATTTCATATACTTTTATATTGAATTTTAGCTCATTCACCTCTATTCATCATATAGCTAGGACAACTGAAACCATAGTACCTTATTTTAAAATAGTTGTCAAATTTGAAGCTCTTTACTCAATCCAGCGATTTTAATGAACTGACAGTCTTTCCTAGAAAATACATTGGCCTGGTGTTTTCTCCCGTCTGCCTTTCTTCTTTCTTTTCTTACCTTCTCGTTTGTTTCTGTTTTTAAGTTTGTTATCGGGTGACTTATCCTTCTGCAGTATTTCCCAATTAGTGAAAAATCGCTTTACTCTTCCAGGTGGGTGGGTTTCTCTGCCCTAGGTCATATCTTTAATTCCATGATTCTTATACTGTTCACCTCTTTAAGGTCCCTCCTTTGTGAATCTGATGAAACCCGAGCACCTTTCACTATGAAAAGTGTGTGTATACGTGTGTGTTTGTGTAATTTTGCAATTACAGTTTCATGTGCATCCCGCCCCCAATTAAAACACTCTACCGCCCATACTGCATGTTAATTAGATTTGCTAGCTGGTTCAGTGTTTTGACAAATGTTTCCAGATTTTTCTATGTTTAATTAATGTTAAGTGTATTAGTAACCTATCTCTAATTTGGAAAAGGTTTCCTCTTTTGGCTCTAAATGCTTACCAATGTGTCCCTGGAATTAGTTCTTGGATATCTTAAATGTAGCACTATCAATGCCAGCTCTGAAGGAAACTTTGGAAAATAAGGTCATATAAAGCACTCTGCACAGGTCCTGAGAGTCATTTTATGTTTATTCATAGGTGTCCACCAGGTTTACATACTCTTGAACTTTTCTAACTGAAGAACACTATATACTAGTTGGAAGATCTTTGACCACATTAGCAAAGATTACAGTAAATGATGCGTACAGCCCTGGCACCCCCTTATGTGGCTAATATAAACTTGTGTAGCCCATTCTGGGGGCTGTTTGGCGTTGTGTAGCAAGAGGCTTAGAACAGTCACACCCTTTGATTCAGGGTAACGCTTTTACTGAGCAATTGCATAGCATTCAGCAGCGGTTCTCAAACTTTTTATAGGTATGGGAATCATTTAGAGGACGACGTCTTAAAGCAGATTGCAGGACCCACCCTCAGGGTACTTTATTCTGTAGATCTGGGATGGGGCCCAAGAATTTGCATTTCTGGTGCTTCTAACCCATTCTCTGCTGCTGGCTAGGGCGCACTTGATAACCACTGGAAAAGGCAGAGCATCTAAAGGCATAAATGATGGAGCCAGCTTGTTTGGCCTGAGCCATGACTCTGCACTGCCACTTACTAGTTTGGTGATTGCACAAGTCAGTTAATTTCTCTGTGCCTCAGTTTACACATCCATCACATGGGGATGATATCAGCGTTTAATATTCTGAGTATATGGGTCTGTAAATGTTAGCTGCTGGTATTCTTATCTTTAGCACCATCATCACCATCATCATCATCATTAGGAATTTAACCTACAGAAATAATGTGAAGCAAACGGAAAGATATATACCTGAAGACGTTCATTATGGTAGTATTTATGATATGGTAGTATTTATGATGCGAAAAATTAAAAATACCCTAAATCACTGACGTTAGAAGAAAGGTTAAATAAATGGTTATACATAAGTTAGAAGTAATAAGTACCCATTAAGACTCACACTTGTGGAATATTTAATAACTTTATCAATTATAAACATTTTTAACTTAAAAAATTATAGTACAGTAGTTGGTGGGAGAAAAAAAAACGGAAAAAGCCCATTAAAAAAAGTTACCAATGGTTTCTGTATGTTTATGGGATTGTACTTTTTCTTTTTTTTTAACATCTTTATTGGAGTATAATTGCTTTACAGTGGTGTGTTAGTTTCTGATTTACAACAAAGTGAAACAGCTATACATATACATATATCCCCATATCCCCTCCCTCTTGCTTCTCCCTCCCTATCCCCCCCTCCCTATCCCACCCCTCTAGATGGTCACAAAGCACCGAGCTGATCTCCCTGTGCTATGCGGCTGCTTCCCACTAGCTATCTGTTTTATGTTTGGTAGTGTATATATGTCCATGCCTCTCTCTCTCACTTCGTCCCAGCTTACCCTTCCCACTCCCCGTGTCCTCAAATTATGGGATTGTACTTTATTTTGTATAGTTTCCATTTTTCTGTATATTCTAAAATTTCTGCAGTGATATTTATTGCCTTTATAATTTAAAAGTTATTATTATGTAACGCACATTCACACTGTTTGGAAACTTTTATGAGCGTATAGAAATGGCAGAGAATACCTGTCCCTTGAGCAAGATTTATATGTATTTTATGCAATGTATTTATATAGTATTTTATATAAATATAATATAAATTTATAAAATAATATAAATAAAATATATACGTATATCTTATACATATTTGTATTTAAAAAAATTTGTACAGAATTCAAGGGATACATTTTTGTAGTTACAAGATTTTCTCCCATGACACGTTTGAGTTTTCAGCGACACGTCTTCTCCCTAGTGCTATCTCTCCACCAACTTCTAGTGCTTCCACCAACAAATTTGACAGCCACTAGCCATCCTTGTATACCACCATCAACATGTGACAAAAGTCAATCTGTTGTCAATCAAAAGAGTATAGATGAAAAAAAAATGCACTTAGATTTCTCCACTGCTCCCCTATTCAAAGTTCCTTCCTTGTTTGTTTGGACTTTGTCCCGTGTTGTAGCGACAGTCATATACAAATATACCTAGTTGCTTACCCAATGTGTGCTGTTTCCACTTGAAATTTATTTCACCGCCCTAGGGAACTAGAAAAGGTAGGAGGAACATTTCATTCGAGACATTTTGGAATCCTACTGACAACGGTTTAAAACCCAGCTCCAGAACTTACTGAATGCGGGAAGTTGAGCGAGTTATGCCAGTCTCTCTGAGCCTCACTTTTCTCATCTGTAAAATGGGGCAATAGAAATAACTTGTAGAGAGGGTTTATGTGACGAATACACTGAATAATAATATACATAAAGGCCCTGGCACGGTAGTTAGCCCTTTAAAATGTGCTCACAACACCATTATTGTCCTTGTTCAGTGCCTTTTGAGGACACGTAAAGGCTTGCCTGACATCTTAGGGACCCAGAGATAGAGGTCGGGGGGATCCAAGTTGCTTCTCCAGACTGTTCCATTCTTTTTTTTTTTAATATTTTATTTATTTATTTATTTACGTATGTATGGCTGTGTTGGGTCTTCGTTTCTGTGCGAGGGCTTTCTCTAGTTGCAGCAAGCGGGGGCCACTCTTCATCGCGGTGCGCTGGCCTCTCACTATCGCGGCCTCTCTTGTTGCGGAGCACAGGCTCCAGACGCGCAGGCTCAGTAGTTGTGGCTCACGGGCTTAGCTGCTCCGCGGCATGTGGGATCTTCCCAGACCAGGGCTCGAACCCGTGTCCCCTGTATTGGCAGGCAGATTCTCAACCACTGCGCCACCAGGGAAGCCCCCAGACTGTTCCACTCTTTAGGCTACTCCAGCCACTTCATATTCAAATCCAATCACCTTAGAACATTGGAGACGTTCAAGCTGGAGACCTCCAAGGGAACCCTCCTCTGTGAATAGGGGAATTCTTGTGTCTTCCCTCACTGAGACGATTGATTGAAAGAAGCACACAGGCCTGTTCGACAACCAGAACTCTTCATTTAGAAACCGAGCGCTACATGAAGACTGCAGAGAATCAGTTCCTGTAGGCAGTTAGTGCCCCCAGTTTACCGTTCTAGAAAAGAAAACACACATCCTAATAAATACAGAATTTCTCCTCCATACCTGCTAGCAACGTGACTGAAGGGGCCCCTCACACAAATGTTTTAAATTTACAGGCAGAGTTAAGGGGACACCGTTTGCCTCCAGAATCTGAATTGAATCAGGGTTTTATTTCAGATAAAATCTTTGGGGCTCATAACTTAAAAAACACAACTTTTACTGGCATTACGCAATTTGCCACGGGTCATTTAGTAAATGTTTGTATATGTAAGCCCAGGTTCTTCTTTTAAGAAAAAGGAGGAGGGGGGAGGGTGGGGATTGGATTTTGCTAAAATCCAGGTGGTGTTTCAGTTTATATTTACTTTTAATTGGAAATCAAATACAGGCAAGGGAGAAAAAAAATCTACCATGTTTTCTTTACTAAGAGTATCCATTGGGGAGGGGAAGGACGCTGCCAGCCAGATTTTAAGAAGCAGCTTTTTTATTGGCATGTCTGTTTTTTTTTTTTTCTGGCTAAATTCTTGTGCCTGCATTTTCTTTTTTAACATCTAAGTTTTTACACATGGCAGTGATTTTTTATGTCTCAATGCTCCATGCTGCCCTCCCTCTGTAATTTCCATGGGATTAGTACCTAGAACCAGGACAGCAAATAATTACACGCTACACATAACCAATAGCTTCCCTAGGCTGTTGCCTGGCAAGTCCCCTGTTTAGGTTCCAGTCTGAGATAGTATTTGATTCTTGTGGCCTGACTTGATTTGTGGAAGGCTGGGAAGTTTGTGAAAAATTAGAAACAGGAGAAAAAAAAAAGTTGATGAAAAAAAGTTTTAAAGCTAGAGTTTTACAAGGTCCACCAGTGTATGGCTATAACTAGCCACTGGTGCATTTTGGGTAACTACCATAAAATAGTGGCAAAGAGACTGTGGCACAATTAGAAGATGGCCACGGAATGTGCTGGAAGAGGTACCTAGACAGGCACTTAATGCCACTAGTGCCTGCAAAATACCCGCATGTGCCAAAGCCAGGAGTGAAATCCTCAGTGCCAGCTCTGTGTGAGGCTTGGGTGTCATTCAGATGTTTTCAATTGAAAACTGAATAGCAAATAATTTTTCGTTTTCTCCTGCACAATTACTTTACATGTTCATTGGAGAAAAATTAGAAGATGTAGCTAAGAAAGCAGAGACAAAAGAAATCGTATCTCCTGCAATCTCATTTTACAGAGATAACAACTGTTGACATTTTGGTAGATATTCTGTAGCTGTTTTTTTTTTTTTAACCATGCCTTCACATTTTTACATATTCATTTCCCATTCCCACCATAGAACTATATAGATAAAAAAAACCATCTAGCAATCATTCATTTACCAGCGGGAATGGTTAGGGTTAATTCTCTTACATGGTAGTTTACTTTTTCATGTTTTAGTATTTTGTATTTATAGCTGTAGGGGAAAATGTGTGTTCTTAGTTTCAAATTTCATAGTTTAAGGCCTAATTAATTCTAGCTAGTTTCCTAACTCTACCCCCCTTCACTTTTTCCCAGCTTTGTCAAGTAAGTCCGTATTTAGGCACATGACGTACAAATTATTTTGAAGAGGAAACAGTCAACACGGGATGATGATAGGTAATCTACCCATTTTCAGTAATTGAGTGTGTTTCTTTATTGGATCCAAAATCTTAAACATTCCTATTGTCACAGATTTTTATACATTTGAAATTACTAATATCACCAATAGTAATGGTATTAGAAGCAGTAGTATTATTAACAGCAAATTTATTGAAAGTGCCTTTCTTCCGGACTTGGGCTTGGTACTCCCACATATATCAGTACAGTTTGTTCTCACATGCACCCTGTGAACTAAGTACTCTTAAAATTCCTATTCATCACGGAAAGATTAGCTGCCCAAGTTCACACTGCTTATAACTGGACCAGCCCAGCTTCTAACCCACATCTGCCCGAGCCCACAGCCTGAACCCTTCATCCCAGCCCGCGGTCTCCTCTCGTCGTGTTTCTTGTAGTGACGATCAGGCCAGGCTGCAGGGATTTCTCCCACTTTCCTTGGCCTCCTTCCCATTGTGAGTACCCTAAAAGGTTGTCTCATTCAGAACTCTTTCGCTTCATCCCATCTTTTCTTGCCAAAAGTCCTGTAGGAAAATACCAGATATTCCCATAGACAGAAGCTTTTCCATTTCCTCCCTTGCTTATTTTTATGTTGAGCCCTTATTTTTAGCAAACATGCCCACTTTTAAGCATCTTGCAGCCTGGGTTCATTTCTTTCCATTTCCAAGGGAGAGTCCTGCTTCACACCTGTTGCTGCATCCTTATAATGAACACCCAAGCCTGGTACACCCGGGCAGAAATGAGCGTGATTCTCTCTGTTTCCCAGACACTTCAATTGGAAGGCCTTTGTTTTCCTCCAGAAACGACAGAAATTCAGCAGCGCTGGTGGTGATGTTTACAGCGTGCTGGAGGAAATAAAGCTCAAGTGTGCGTGTTCTGAAAGCTCGGGGCCATACCTCCAACATGGCAACTTGTCGGATGGCTGTCTCTTTAGCTAGTCAGGGGGATGGAAGTGTTGGCTCTTAAGCAATGGGAAATCTGGCTGGATTAATAAGTCTGCGCGTAATAAGCTATAAGCTGCTGTGGCTGCAATAGCTATTTTATAGACAACTTAAAAGCAACCATTTGGGGTTGGACAAGTTTCCCTTTCTTTCTCTTGTGTTTGGGTCCATGGAAACAGAAGACTTAAAACTGCAAACTTTCTCCAGGTGCCCCAAACAGCTGTCACTGACTGACAGGGCTGGGGAAATACCTTCTGTGTTTTCTTAGTATTATGTAACAGTCTCAAACCCTTTCCCCAAGCAACAAAAATGGATTTGAATAAAAATATTTCTGGTACCCTGTGTTTCTGGAGAAAATTGCTCATGCAGCTTCACTGGTGAACGCGTTAGTCCTTTGGAAGTCACCACAGTCATTTTCGTCGTCTTCATATCTGGAAGAGTGGATTATTTTGCTTTAAGAGTGACTAGCCCTGTGGGCACAATGTCCTTTGCTCCCCAAGCAGTATTTTGTATTAATGTTTCTGTGGCCCATGCTTTGCCCGCATCCAACACCGCTCTAATCAACAACAAAAAAAATGGCTTAGCATGATAAATAAAAGATAGCACTCACGAAGGATGTCTGCTGGGACTTACGGTGGGAGTTTTAAAGATTCATAACCTACAAGTCAAACTATGTACCTTTCCCTGGCAGCCTAGCATGTGTTTGTTTCCTGTTTGGGAAATCATCTTCACTTTCAAGGCATATTTCTCAAAGTCGGCTGCTGGCGTCCAGTCCTTTGCTTTAACCATTCATCCAGCTCACGTGATAGCTGGTCAGTGTTCTGGCTCAACACAAACGCCCAGACACCAGGCTGCAGCAGATCTTTTTAAGTCTATCTTTATCTCTCTCTCACCTTTAAAAACAAACCGGCAGGTCTGCTTTTGGCAAGAACTGTGGAGTAGGCTGGAAAGCGTTTTTCTTCGAAGAAAAGTCGGAATTTGAAAATCTCCCACTTTTGCATCGCCGTTTGAAAGGCAGGGAACCTCAGTTCCTCGAAGGTGTCACCACGGCCATATCTGTGTTGTCATTGCCAAAAAAGAGACGTGCTTGGTGGGCTAGAGAAGAAAGCCAGGCTATTTCAGTTCCAAGTACCAGGAGCTGAAAAAAATGCACATGTCTGGGTGGCTCGCGTGTTGGCACCTCAAGCTGCTTTGCAAGTCCAGAGTAGGTCCCAACCTGCCCACTCTCCTTACAACCTCAGCATTCTTCTCCAGAAGGTTTCACAGAACTTTGATCTCTCCTAACAATTCTTTATTACATTTGAGTAGGTCATTCTTTCTACCCCTAGCTACAGGTGCCAAGGTCTTTTAGAATCTGTCCGTTCTGGGACTTCCCTGGTGGCGCAGTGGTTAAGAATCCGCCTGCCAATGCAGGGGACACGGGTTCGGTCCCTGGTCTGGGAAGATGCCACATGCTGCAGAGCAACTAAGCCCATGCGCCACAGCTACTGAGCCAGCACTCTAGAGCCCGTGAACCACAACTACTGAGCCCGCGTGCCACAACTACTGAAGCCCGTGTGCCTAGAGCCTGTGCTCCACAAGAGAAGCCACCACAATGAGAAGCCCGCACACCCCAACGAAGAGTATCCCCCGCTCGCCGCAACTAGAGAAAGTCCACGTGCAGCAATGAAGACCTAATGTAGCCAAAAATAAATAAATTTTAAAAAAAACCTGTCCCTCCCATAGGAATGATAGAAGAACTTCATTTCGTCCCTTGCACACACATTTATCTATTCCCGCTTGATTGTACCTATTACCTCCTGTATCCTCAATTCTCCTTCCCCATCTCCACTCCTGACCCCCAATATATAGATGCATGCGATCGCTTCTCTTCTTTTTCTTTCTCTGTAGGGTTATAGAATTTTTTAAATTCCTTAGATGATCCAGCCTCACATTTTATGGATAAAGAAACTAAGCTCAGACAAAATGAAGGCTTTGTCCTTTGATTAACTTTTGCATGGATGCCCCGGTGTGTTTGGAAACAGTCTTCTGGGGTAGGATGTGGGCCCTTCTACGATCTGTCAGGATGGATAAAATCAAAAAGTTCATTCCTGTGGTTACCAACACCATTAAGAACTAAGTTCGATATATAGGGTATATCTGTGTGACTGTGTGTATGTGTGTACCTGTACATCGCTTTTTAAATTTTTGTTATCGATTATTGGGAAGTGGGTATTTTTCTTCACTGTAATACTTCCAGAGCAGGGATCAGCAAATTTTTAAATTTACTTTAAATTGTGAACCATTTTTTGGCTTTGTGGACTCTTCTGTCTCTGTCACAAATGCTCTGTGTAAAAGCAGCCATAGATAGTACATAAATGGGCATCACTGTGTTCCAATAAAACTTTATTTACGGAAACACGTAGCAGGCTGGATTTGGCCCCTGGGGCAGTAGTTTGCTGACCCCTGCCCTAAAGGATTCATAGGTAGTGGCTCAAGGAAATTGTTTCGGGGCAGCAGGTGGTGAAGTTCCTCTGCTAGTCACACCATGCCTTAAGATTGATGACTTTTTGCTTTTTTTACTTTCTTCTTTAAAAATAATAACAAAACTTCCCAGCTCCATCCTTCCCACCACAGTTTGTTTCCCAATTTGCATTCCTTAAAGCCTCATTCACTGTGGTTATCCTGGTTACTGCAAGCCCACATTTTCTTAAAGGCTATTGGGAAAGAAATTAAGACTTCCCAGAATATGCCAGCAATCCCTTGTAGGATGACTTCAGCCCTCCTCTCCGTCTCACTGTTATCAGACTTGCCAGAGGTAACCTCTGTAATTCCTTCCAAGACTTTCATAGTCTTCATGAACTGGCCTATTACCACCCGCACCCCAACTCTCCTTTGACCTTTTGTTTTCTACCTCGATTGTGTAACACCTTGACTTTGAATCAGGCTTTGTCCTTGTCTGGTGTGTGGAACGTATAGTTTTACTAATAAGATAACAGTACGTTGCATCAAAAAATCGTTCTATCCCTTTTATGCTTGCAGTGTTTTTATGCTGGGCAAAAGAAAAACAAACAAACAAAAAACAAAACAAACTTTTTTTCTTTGAGGACACTTTTCATTCTGGAAACTTTGTAAATGGGGTCAGATTGGTTGGATGGTGGGGGTGAAGAGAAGCAAGGATGGAGACTTTGGGGTTAAGAGAGCGAAGCTGAAATGTCTTCCTGGCTGATTATTCCTATCAAACCATGTCAAATTTTTGGGAATCTTCAGGGATATTGACTCATGTTCTTAGGCAATAGCTGAGAAACTCCTTCTGTGAGAGAAAAAAAAAGCGACCCTGGATCAAAAGGAAAAAAGAAGTGACCTTTCAAGTTTGGAAACTGCAAGGACTCTGCAAATGTGGTCCAAGAACATTGATGGGGGGGCATGGTATCAGCCAGGTTGGGTTTGAGTTTTGCTGCTATAACTCACTCTGACTTGTAGCAAGTCACTAACTCTTTGAGCCTCTGGAAACTACTTCATTTCAAAGGTTCCTTTTGCTTCTAAAATTTCATGCTGTGTATTTTCTCTTTAGTGTCTGATTAAATTAGAAATCATGCTCTATTTTAGATATTTGGTTTTTTGGTGATTTTTGGAAAGTGTAGTACTGAACAAATCATCAATAGGCACTCCAGACCTTTAAAACGTGAAATTCCAAGCAAAGGATGTCCTTTAAAATGCCAACAGTGAATCAAAAAGGAAGCAGGAAGTTAGAGGAGATCCTCATTTTGAAGACAGATCCAGTCCATGAATCGGGATGCAAAACTCATAGAATTTAGTCCATGTCTTGCCACCTTGTAGCTGGATGCCCTTAGGCATTCGCTTCGTCTCGTTTTTTTTTCATCTGTAGGGTAAAGTTAATAATAACTGTCCTGCACACCTCACAGGGGCATTAGGGGAAGCAAACAAGGTAGCATAGGTCAAAATGCTTTGAAGCAATGAAACTAAACATGAGATGTCTTCGTCACTGAGATGTGGTTTTCGTTTGCATTCCATTCTTTCAGGCTCTCACACGTTTCTAAATGTGAGGTGTTCCCCTGGGGCCACTCATGCTCCACGACTGTGGGGTTTTCATCCCTTGGGATTTCCATTTAATAATTCCGCATATAACCAACAGGGATTAAAAACAAAAAACAAAAAACAGGCATCCCTATATTTCTCCAAGGTTTTAATTTTTATTCTCTCTTTTTTTCCCTTTCGTGTAGTATATCCGAAACGTTCAGTTTCAACTCAAAAGGCACTGTATGTGAGTTTTGTTTTATTAAAAACAAAACAAACAAACATGGAGGACTCACCTAGAGCTTCCTGGAATCAAAAGCCGGGTTACCCATGATGAAGCAAAGGAGGAGGCTACGTGAGATTTGGCAGGAAGGATAAGGGGTTGGGTTGTTACTTATCAAAGGAATATTTGCTGTTGGCCTTAGTATAATAATGTTAATGAGATTATTAGGTGGGGGAGATTTTCAATAAATAATTGATAAGGATTAGAAAGTGCCATTTCTGCAAATAAACTTCAGAATAATTAATATTCATGGACTCTGTTTGTCAACAGAAAAATGTAAATGAAGAGCCAGTCCCGTCACCAGACACCCATCCTGAAGGGCATCTGTCAGATAAGGGTTAAGGAGGGAGAGAGGCTGGCTTCAGAGCCCAGGCCCAGACCCCAGCCTTCTGCGGGTCAGTCCAACTTTTCACATCTCGGCAGACACGTGTTCCAGTCCGCATCTCCCTCTGAAAAAAAAAACCCGGAAATTCAGGTTCTCCTAAATAGATTGTTGGTTGTAAGGTATGAAGGACAGGAAGAGGTAAGAGAGAAGGCGTCTGGCTAATGCAAAAGCAGTGCACTGAAAGTCACTTGTATTTCTTATTTATAATCTACGTGCACACTCTGGATAATAGATGACACCATTCATTCAGTACGTTAACTTCAAAGCCGAGCGGGGTCTTGGATGACAGAGCCAGGAGCGGGGCTACAAAGGTAAAATCCCAACAAGAAGGGAAATGCCTGTTTACAGGATTGCATTTGTTACCATGCTCTCTTCAGACATCGTTCCCCCAGGAACAGCAAGCGTATGTGCAGCGCGAACAATGATTTAACATCTGAAAATGGTCCTTAAAGAGTTTCTGTCTGGTAGTAATGTGATGACGCCTTCTGAAGGGAACCTGGGGACTTCATTCCTGCTATTTACCTATATGTCTCTCTGGTTTTAGTCAGAGGTAATTGCAGATTTAACCCCTCCAATAGCTTTAACTCTCGAGGTGCCAACTTTTTTTACCCCGTGTGAAATGTGCTTTTCTCCTGGCAAAGGTAGACTGTGGAATTCCCTTGCCGAAAATCATTTAAATTAAAAAAAAAAATGGGAGTGCGTATGTGTGTGAATGTGTGTGTATGGATGGGTGGATGGATGGATGAAAAGAAGTTATAGCGGCACTGCGGGATTAGAAGTAGTTAAAGAAGTGTGCCCTCTCTCCGCTGTTCGGAAGCAAAGCAGTTAAAATGCAGATATTGAAAGGAATGAACACTTAAAAAGAATAAAAGAATGACGGAAGCAACCGTGTTTTTATTTTGATTTCCTCATGGCTTGAGCTGAGAGAGAAAAGAGAAGGCACGAGAGACCCCAGAGAAGTTGTAGATGGACCCTAAATCAGGAGTGTCAATTTGTCGCTCACCTCTGCAATATGGTTTTCTTAATTAGTGGTCGTTCTGGGAGACCTGCTTAAGAGCTGATGCGAAACAAATATTAACACAAATTGTATAATTATATCACAATCCCCAGTTCCTCCAAGATGCGAAGTGGTTTTCAGCTAAGAACATGCCAGCAATAGAACATCCTATAGTCAAAGGAAGCGCGCTCAAAGGCAACCATGAGACTGGATCCGAACGGCTTTCACAGTTTATTTTCATGGTATTTAAATTATGATACCAGTGGGTATTTTTAATTAGTGTGCACTTGTCTACATAAGCCATGTTGGCAAATTTGACTCATTCATACAGTAGTTGCTGTAAAAGAGGCCAGCACAGCCTGCAGGAATTAAAATGAAAAGTTTCTGCAAGCTGTTGTCGACATGACCATATCTCATTAACTTTAAAAATGGAGATTATTTGCCTGAAAGCTTGATTTGACTAGCAGTAATGAAATATTAGGCTCAGCGGAGTGAAGGGTGGGGGGGGGGAGGGCCATTGTTGTGATATATACTGCTAAGTGTTTTGCAGTTGACTTTAAATAGCAGTATAAGATTTGTGTTTTGACAAAAGGAATAGGAAAGAGAAACACAGACATATGGCCTCAAAAGTATTATTAGGCTAGTTTTATTTTAGATTAAGCCTCATTATTTACTAGGTTTGCAGAAGACAAATATGATTGTGCTGATTACCAATTCTTCTCTCATTAAGGAGTCAGCTTCATTATCTGGAGTAGCTTCCCCGGCTTGATCAAAGTTTAAGTATTGGAAAAGGGTGCTGATCTCATGGTAATCTTTCCTTTCCTCAGCTGGTAAATTGGCACGAACCTTAAATTTGTACGTTGGATTCATCCCATTGTTTTAACTGAATGCGATGAGAAAGGTTGCAAAATAGTGTAGAAAATGAACCCAAAGAGAAGAGCCCTCTCCTTATCTCATCTACTTTCTAAATAGCTTGTCATTTGAATGAGGTATCTGAGCAAAACATCTCTCTTTGCCAGCAATTAAGGAGCCTAATGTTGAAAACGCGAAGTTGCTGAAATACGGTAGACATGGTCCCGTTTTTAGATCTCATTTTATATTTTCACACGCACAAAGGCACATTTGTAATGCAGAAGTGTAAACTGTAAAATGAAGATGCATTTGGGGGGAAGAAAAGGCAAGAAAAAAAGTGCAGTTAAACAAAAGACCGAAGATAAAGTCTTACGCCTTTTTATGTCTCTGAGCCGAGAACACGTTCTGCATTTTACTAAAGGACCATGAGGCTAGAATGTAAGTAACTGGTTTTTGCATTAGGCTCTCCCTGGAGGTAGCAGAAAAATATCATGTCCCTGCATGAAATGTGAATGTGAAATCTACCAGAAAGAAATATTTATGACCATTTTATGCTTGATTAGGCTTGGATGACATCTGTTAGAAGACAGGGACGGGACAAAGAGAGAGCCGCTCGGGGGCAAATGTTAACGGAGTTGTTTAGACCACGCTACGGCAGAAGCGTCCATTTACTGCCAGGCAAAACACAGGAATTGTGTTAGCAAGAGTGCAGCTGACAAGCATCCACTGTGATGGAGACACTGTACACTGACTTGATGAAATAGTCCAATACAGATAGATGTTGATAGTCAGGGCACTGACTCAGTTTATGGGCAGGTATCTAGGCGAAACCCTGGTCCCATAACTTCCCGGGAGCTGGTACCGTAATGAAGTTACACACGTGGGACTCAGCTGTGAAAGGAGATGGTCTTCACTTTTTCAAGTGAGTTTTGCATTCTCCTGCCAGACGGACTTCGCAGTACCAGGAAACGTTTCTCTATCTCTCAGTGAAAGGAGAATTAATTAAATGACACACTTGTTTCGGGTTTCTTCTACCACTGAAGTTTCTTTTTCTTTTCTCTGTTTTTCATTTTTATTGGAGTATAGTCGATTTACAGTGTAGTGTTAGTTTCAAGTGTACAGCAAAGTGAATCATATATATATATATACATATACATATATCCACTCTTTTTTAGATTCTTTTCCCATATAAGCCATTACAGAGTATTGAGTAGAGTTCCCTGTGCTGTACAGCAGGTCCTTATTCGTTATCTGTTTTATATATAGTAGTGTGTATATGTCAGTCCCAATCTCCCAATTTATCCCTCCCCCCCTTACCCCTTGGTAACCATAAGTTTCTTTTCTACATCTGTGACTGTGTTTCTGTTTTATAGATAGGTTCATTTGTACCTTTTTTTTTTTTACATTCCACATATAAGCGATATCATATGATATTTGTCTTTCTCTGTCTGACTTACTTCACTCAGTATGACAATCTCTAGGTCCACCCGTGTTGCTGCAAATGGCATTATTTTGTTCTTTCTTGTGGCTGAGTTGAGGTTTCTTCTCTTATCCTAAGTCTCTCCCTGTTTCAAAAAAAGAGAAATGTAGGCCCCTCGCTTCTATAGAAGCACTTCATCACTTTAAACAACGCAAATGTTTGCCTAAAAAAGAAAAAGAAAGTTTTTCGACACTGGCAAACATTTTATCAATTGTTAAACATTTCAGCGTTAAAGTCAGGGCTGTTTGTCTGAAGCCATGGCTCTACCAAGAGTGGAGGTATGAACAGTTATTTCATTCTGGTTCTTTTCCCAGCTTCTCTTCCTGTAACTTTTCTCTGTCTGGAATGCTGATGGGAACTGTTACTTTGTTTTTGTTTGCAGCAGCTCTGTTGTTTTGATTCTGTCTGAGTGGTATGGAAACAGCGCGTCACTTAGAGCGGGTGTTTTGTCTACCGGCCATTTGGCCATTGCACATATATTTCTCATACTTATTACATGATGACAAGGGAACCGAAAAGGCACAATTTTCCAGTTGAATTTTTTTTCTTTCCAGTTTAATAAGATGAAAAGAGAAAACAGAGTTCACAGATCTAGCAGCTTGATGGTACTTGAGATGCCATAGCTGACTTGAGGTGGTTTTGTTTTTTTTTTCCATCGTTCCTTGTGGTTCAGGGGCGATGTAGGTGAAGTGCAGATTAATGCATAGATCAGTTTCTGTAGTAAACTGCCTGTGGATAGTGTTTCACGGTTTTTCAGAGAGTTGTGAAATGCTGTAATTTAGGTAGGAAAATTCATAAAAGGATAATAAACTATTTTAACATCATTCCTGCGATTAGCTTGGGATACTCTTGCCCTGGTTTGAGGCCACATGTAACATAACCTCTACCAATAAATGGATTTTAATTAAAATGAGTCAAAATGAAATTTGGATGAAAACCCAGAACACAGATCTCAAAGAATAACTTAAGGCTGTTTACTGGCTCCGTTTGGACATGCTTTATCTGAAATCGTTCTCCACATTTGCAGTGTTAAGGAACATATTGCAAGAGTGTAGAAGTTAGCTCTACAAGTAAGTAATTTTTGGTGTAGTACAAAAATATAAAATGGAAACGATGATTAATTTTTCAATTTCTCTCTGCAGATATCTAATCATTGTACCCATGGACTGCCAAAGGCTCCCATTAAAGATTTAAAATGCAAGAGGAAGGTAGACTCCAAAAGATGGGATTTGGGATTAAATAATGTAAAATAACTGCAGGGCACTCGTGAAGTAGAAGCTATTGGCACAATGAGAGATTGTATCAGAGGTTTTTTTTTTGAGAGCCACTTAAAATATTGACACCAACTTGCACATGTCACAAACATGATATTAGTAAAATTATTCACAACACGGGTTAAATGATGAAGACATATTTTTGTCTTCAGGCATTAGTTTACACCGATTAATAATAATCACAATTGTAGTAATAACAGACTATCAGAAGAGCTCCTTGGAAATTCACATGAATGCTTTCTGTGCTTTAAATATTGCCCTCTTTATTAAAGGATTTTGCTGGCAGCGTTACACTGAATACATGTTGCTTCTGCCTTGAGGATTTTAGTATTAGTTGGGGAAATGCAGTGTTTGGGGGTGGGGGGTCACCCGTGTACGTACAGCATGATTTTCTTCAAATCAAGGGAACTTTTCTAATCCTGGTAGAAGGGGACATCGTCGCCTCGGTATATAAAAGCTGTCAGTAAGGTCCAGCCGGGCTTCTCCAAGCTCCGCCGTACTGTCTTTATCACTTTGCTCAGTTCCACATAATAACATCTTCATCTGAGATTGCTGCGGCACAGGGGAACTGCATTTGTTGATCAAATTTGGCTGGATAACACTGTGATCTCGTATCCTGAAGTGCGGAGATGTGCCTGGAATATGTAAGTGCAGAGCTGGCCTCTTGATTGATTGATTCTGCCTGTCACAGAACAAGATAACCGGATCAGTAAATACTCCGTGCACTTCAACATCATCTCCACAATCAAAAGTGAGAGCATCATGGGGCTGGAAAACACTGGCGCATGATGGGAATGCACACAGTTCAGAATGATCCTCGGGAACCTAGACACACACACACACACACACACACACACACGCACAAAGAAAATTCTTTGTGTGTGGGTTCTCAGTACAGCCTACAGAAGAGTCTTTTCTGTCTGTTTAGAACGCTTCCTGGTTATAAAAGTCGAGTTTATTTTGCAGCTGTCATCTTGGAGGTGTTCACCATTTATCATAAAAAGTTGTTATTCGAGTTTTGTTTACAGAGGAGATTTAGAATGCAGATTAGGAAGACAGAGCTGGATAAGAGGTCAGTAGTGGTCTCAAGTACAAAAGGCGCTTGCGCCCAAGATCTGCTCCTATGAAAATAAACTTTGTGTTTAAACAGATGGGCCAAACACATGTAAACAAGTTGTTTAAACTTTTACTAAATTCCCAGGGAGTGCCTTTCAAAATTAGCACGGGTTGCCAAATTTGGTGTTTAATTACACAGGGTTCAAGAAAAGTTGAAAGAACGGAACTGTGCGAGTCTTTGGGAGCTGGGGTGCTGACACGTCACCAGGTGGCATATATTATCTGTGGTGCCGTGAAAGTCCTCTCAGTGGTATTTGTCACCGTCTCCCTTATGTTGCCTGTCATCTGCTTGTCTTCTGCTCCCATAAGACTCGAAGTGTCTTGAAGGCAAGGACTACCTTTTATTCCTGGGTCTCTGTGCTTGGGTTCCTGGAAGACTGCCCTCTGCACTCTCTAGAGCACACAGCAGGTGTGTACAGGAGGAATGAAGTGTTGGGCTCTCTTTCTAAATAGTTGCAGATGAATACTTCTGAGATTTTCCTGGTCTCCAGGATATGAGGAGTGTTATAACTTAAAAGTCATCCTTTGGGGGAACTTAACTGTTTTCTTAAAGTCAAGCAGTCTAACCCATCTTCTTTTGTCTTGTTTTCGTGCTGCTAAGTGGGAGATTGCAATCAGTTGCTGAAACCTGGTGTTTCTGTCACCATTGGCTACACACAGTCACTGGAAGATACTGTTGCTTCGCATTTTATATGCATAGAAGATTGTTATAAGAAAATGCTGAGGAGGTTTTGTTGCCCCCCCCCCCCAACCGATGACCTTTGCAGAGACCTCCAAGTGGCTCGTGGCATTCGTGTGGCCTTCTGCTCGTCTTAGGTGCCTCTGGGGTGGGTGATGTCTAGACCGTTCTAGCCAAGTTGCTTTTTCTTTTTTCTTTTTCTGTTTTGTTTGGCTGGAATCAGTATTCACCCTCTTCCTCTCTCATAGCTTGCCCACCATGGACCACATGGCAAATTAAAGGCAGGGTGGGGCTTAGGGGACCCATCGTTAAGTCAGGAAAGTTCTGTCTCTGAAGAAATTTCTCCCATGGAAGGTGCACACCAGTTCCAACAAACAGTTCAATAGAGATTTTTATATAGCGAGACCAGGTCTCACACATAACAAAAAATTATTACCACTTTTGAAATGTCTGGTTAGTCCTTTGCGACTTACTTATTTTTTATTTGAAATGATTAAAAAGGCCTCTTGGCAGAATTGGCGCCCTTTCTTAATTTTTTGAATATAAAGAAGCTTAATTGAGTTACGTTCCTTAAATTAAAAAAATTGTGAGGTGCTAATGATTTTAGAGAAGTCCTTCTGGGAAACAGGTTTTGATTTCTTACAAACAAAACAAAACAAAAAGAAGGAGTAGCATTCCTTTTCAATTTGGTGAAAGCTATTCCTAGTAACGTTTTATAAAATCATTTTCTTTTCAGGGTGTGTTTTATTTCCTTTCCATCTCTTTCAGGAAAGAGAAAGTGTTTTTTATTGGATATTTTTGTTTCAGTCCTTGTTTCCATTATTTTTGCCAGAATTCATGGGAGTTCACTTTCCGTTTAAATGCCTGAAACATTCCTTGAAGACTCTGCATTTTGGGACAACTAGGAAAAAAGCTATGTAAATTGGTTTAAGGAAGAAAAATAGTTGTTACTCTAGTCAGCTTAACCACTCACTTTTCGCTTTACTTTATAATTTTGGAGGCAAATAACTTCAAGTGTAATGGGCCGGGGGTGGGCAGGGGGCATGAGTTTGAAGTTCAAAGGAAGTTTGGTGTTTGTTGTATGATAAAGCGTATCTTAGTTTTCAAGTGAAGGGAGTGAGTAAGCTTTATTCCTTTAAAGAAAGAAACGGTCAGTAGATTTGTTAGGAGAGAATACAAAACAGATTCCTAAAGAAAAGTACAGTCTCTTGTGAAGTAGTTTTGGCTAAAAGATGTTGGTGAAAACCATTTCCCAGTTTACAGATAGACTGACTGTCTATATAAATGTGTTAGTTTGGGGGCATTCGTGGGAATTCACATTAGGCAGGTTCTGTTCTGATGATATTCACTGTTTTTTAGCAAAGTGTGGTCTTTTCTGCTTGAGAGTCAACTCTCCTTTGATGACTTTAAATTCAGTATTTTCAGTGTGCAGGCAGCATCCAAGTGTTTTTCTAATCCTTATATGGAGCAAAACCCATTCGAGATGGGCTCCTCTTTACCTTTGAGCCAGGCCTATAGATTTATTTGGGGTGGGTCTGACGAGATGGGAGCGTGCCTTGGTCTGTGTGGAATTTTACAAACAGACTCAACGTTTGACGGTCAGGCATCAGGCCCTTGATCCTCCCCCAGTCGCCATGGTGAGGAAGAGAGAGCCCTTTCTCACTGCTATCTGTGGGCCGCCGCTAGAACGTTTCTATTGTCTTGGGAGAGAATTTGAAGAACTGGTGAAAAATGGGCAAGTGTGTGGCTTCTATGAAAATTCTGCTGCTCCAAACCGTGGGACCTGTTTGTTTTGGCTAGCCGCTGTAGAACGCTCATATTTATGTAGAAAGCTCAAAGTTAGTATTTAACTTGGAATTTTACACATACGAATGATGAAGGAAACAGAGCGCAGGATTTCACTGTTATTCGTGTTTTTCCCACTTCTCCTGAAATGTGAGGAAACCTAGAGAGGAGACACGTTTTAAGATGATCACCCCATGCTTGGCCACCAGAGTCTGTAACCAGTCAGATTCCTTGACAGTGCTGCGGAGGTTGGGATCTGAACAGCCACCACGTTTGCTATGCAAAAGAATTAATTAAAATGTTCATTGCTAGAGGAAAGCTTATATACAGTAGTCTGTTTGTCCTGTGTTTCAACCACCTGAGTCACAGCCAAAAAAGCAATTGTCTACTACATATTTCAAACAGATGCTGAGGCGTAGAAAGGGTGACTAGAAATTCACAGCAATAAAATCCCGCTCTCCAAGTTCCCTTGAAGGAAGTGAACTCATAAAATTTTTGCTGCCGACTTATTTGTCCAGGGCTTTGAAGTATTTAACATTAATTTAGCCTACAAATCATTGGCACCTCCATTTTTCATTGAAGTATCAGGGCCTGTTAAAGACAGACCCTGGGTGTGCCTGGAACAAAAAAACATTCTGGAAGGATATCTACTCATTTAACTGTTATTCAAGCACATTGTTTTCATTGAAGCCAAACTTACGTACATCCAAAGTTCTTTAACTCAGAAAGTATTTTTTTTTTGAGTTTGTATTTGTTGGTGTGTTTGATCATAAAAAGCACCATGTAGATGGGCCACCAACTTGCTTTTCTTTCTGTTTCTTTCCGTTGCGTTGATACATCGTCTAACAAGGAAAGACGGATTGATGGGGCTTGGAAGAATGATGGCCGTAGTTAACTGGAATGATAAACGCTACCAGGAAAATTTTAGGAAATGTGAAGAATAATCAGGGAGGGATCTACCCCAAAGTGAAGTATCCTGTAACTAGAATATTAGTAAACAAAGTCTCATACCATATTCAACTGGGGATTCTGATTGATTAACCTGAGTAGATAAAGGGGCACTGTTATCTACAGGAAGCTTCGGGGGTTCTTTTCCGTCTCTTGTAAGTAGCAATGGATGGCTTAGAAATTGCTTATTTCCTAAGCTTTCTAAAATAGCTTCAAAACTTTGAAATGACTTTTTTTTCCAGTTTTTATTTTACAATGGAGAATAGTTGATTAACAATGTTGTGTTAGTTGCAGGTATACAGCAAAGTGATTCAGTTATACATATACATGTATCTATCCTTTTTCAAATTCTTTTCCCATTTAGGTTGTTACATAATATTGAGCAGAGTTTCCTGTGCTCTACAGTAGGTCCTTGTTGGTTATCCATTTTAAATATAGCCGTGTGTACATGAGAAATGACTTTTTTTTTTTTAAGAGCTCGGAAGAGACCTCAGAGAAGAAAGGAATTAAGAAACGAATGGATCAGATAAAGCTTGCAGATGCCAAAACACGTGGCCCTTTAATTTCCATCTGACAGTTTGAGAACTTAGGGAAGGCTCTTCTGTCTCAAGTGGTTCCTTCATACACATGTCACCATCCGAACTCCCCACTGGATTTTCATCACAACATGTATCATTCGCTGAAATTATCCTAGATAGATGTGCTTATACTTTGTCTTGTGCTTAAATTTCTGTGAATGTACATCCAACAAGATGGCGACTCTCTCACGTTCTTTCGCTCCATCTCTGCACTTGGCATGTAATACGAACTCAGTAAATCTAACCAGAATGGACAGTTATTCCAAAAATCTCAACGATCTTAACGTGAGACATCTTAATGGCTCCTCCTTCAGTTAGAATAGAACTTCTGAAAAGATCGTATTGATAATGCTTATTTTGAAAGAGGTATAAAGACAAAGGCTGTGGGAAGAAATGGTTAATCAGAATTCCAGGCTAGTATTTAGTTGCATTTGTCCTAATATTTTGGCCAGATTTCAGTGAGCTGAGTATCTCTTATACCCTATAATTTAGTATACGGTTTCAGCTTTTCCAAATAATGGCTTGCTAATGGTAAATGTTGTTTAACTTTGTAATTCAGGAGAGCTACCTGTTCAGCAGAATTTTTTAAATTTCATAAGTAATGATTGAAACCAGGTTTAAAAAGCACTTAAAGTATATTTGACTGACTATTTAACATCTCCTTGGATGGGCCTGTGGCTATCAGTCTTTTTGAATCTAAACATAAACTGCAGGTAGGGATCTTTCTAAATTGGTCCAGAATTACAACTTGTCTTTACTTAACAAGCTTTTCCCATCTGGGTAAATCATGCATCATTTTTTTTTCGTTTCTCTGATCTGAAATGTTGACTCAGTTTCTCTCCAGTGCCTTCAATTATAGGTGCTCATAATTGTAGATTTTTAATAGCCATGAAGTAATTCTTACAGGCTTCCCATTCCCTCCTGTGAAGTCAGATGCTATTTTTTAAGTCATACTAAAACTATCCTAACCACTAAGAGGTATCTCTAGCCACTGCCCTTGTCAGTTGCACTCATCAAACTTGATTTTTCTCCCTAAAGCGCGACTCTGATCGCTTTAATCTGTTGCTTCCTAATTTCCTATGAAATTGAGTATAAACTCCTTAGCTTGTTATGTAGGGAATGTGATAGATTAAAAACGGCCACACGTGTTCTTTGCCGCTCTTGTCATCAAGAGATGGAGTCTCCGTCCCTCTCACGTTTACTTTGAACATCCTTTTCCCTTGCTTTGGCCAAGAAAATGCAGCGGAAGTGACGTTGTGCCAGTTCCAGGCTTGGCAGCTTCCTCCTTAGTTCTCTTGGGACACACTTGCCGTGTCGGGGTGTTCAGGCTAGACTGCTGGATGGTGAGAGACCACTTTTGGGGGAAGAGAACTAAGATACCCACATCTTGGAGGGCCCGATCAGCTCCCAGCTGAATGAGTTGCACAAGTGACCCCCCCCCCGAGCTCCCCGCCGAAGAAGAACCACCCAGCTGAACCCAGCCAATCCCCAGAATTTTAGAAAAAAATGTTATCTTAAGCCTCCCGAGTTTTATAGCGGTTTGCTACAGAGCAATAAATAACCGAAACAGGTACCTTAAAAACCAGGCCTCATTTTCCCCTTCCTTTCTTATTCTGTGTTTTCTTAGACCTTTCTCAAATGTCAGCCGAGCTTGACTCAGAAGCCCACATAAAAGAGTAATGTTTCCCTCTGCTTATGCTTCATCTTCCACCTGGACCATCTTTACACCCTGCTGTTTTCAACCTGTCACATTTCTGAAGCTTAGTCACCTCCCTCTCTTGTCTTCCTTCCCCAAGGCCCCCATGACTCAGTGGCACGTGACCTCTCTTGGACCTCTGTAGTCCCAGCTGCATCGGCCTGGGGTTCAGGGGGGAGATGACTGTTAACTATTTGGGCGAGTCACATTCTCTATGTGGGCCTTAGTTTCCACATCTGTGAAATTGCTTGTCTGATTTCTCAAGCCTCTTTCATTCAGCCCCTTGTATCCTAGAACAGAGCTGCCCAATAGACTGTTCTGCAACGGTGAAAATGTTCATTTATATGTGTTCTTCCGCACAGTGGCCAGTATAGCTGTCGGGCACTTGAAATGTGCTTAGTGCAACTGAGGAACTGAATTTTTAATTTCAATTAATTGCAATTTCTTTGAATTTAATTAGCCACATGTAGCTCGCGGCTACCATTTAGAACAGTACCTTTCTAGAACCCTATGGAATTGAAGGGAAAATATCTATTTTTCACGTAATGCCAACAAAGGTTCAGCACTTAGTTTTCACAAGAGCATCAGAACTTGCTCTTTGGGATTGCTTTTCAGGACTGCAGGTACAAATGGCCCAGTGGCTGGATGTTTCCCCAGTGTCTGACCTCCTCCTCCTTAGCTTAAATTTTACTTGGTTTGTAGAGTTGGGCCCACTCTTCCCTAGGAGTGTAAATCATCCCCTACTTTTCATCACAACCCAAGCAAAGACCAACACCCTGACGTGGAGTTGCAATTTTTCACAAAACCCCAGTAGGCCCAACGTGGGGAAAAAAAACCCCACAGACACGGCGGTGTCAATTGAAAACCAGCCAGGTGGCAAGCACAGCATAGTGCAGTGGGAATTGAAGCTGCCTTCGGCCCTTTGGATGACTGGGGACACAGTAGAGATATTGTGAAATTACCTTTTTTATTGGTTCTTGAGCCTTCTGCCATAAAGGCATCTTCTGGAAGGAAGTGAAGAGAATCCCGGAATTCAGCTTGAATTTAGGACGCGCCCTCGGCAGTTCTACCATCAATCTGTAATTTAGCAGAATGGGACCTGAGAGCATCTTCCGTTTGGGCTAACTTCCCATCTGAGCATCATGATGTTAATTAGGGCTTCTTTGCTCTTGCTTATGTTTACTGTCATTTATTGCATTATAAATAATGTCACTTGTGAGCCCATCCAGGGGATCTTGCTAGATCTTGCTTTTTTTCAGCCCCCCAACGGGGTGGGCAATGGAATATTAGTAAAGCCTTATCACATTTATGAACCAACAGTTGAAATATCATAAAAGAGGACTACTGAAGGTCCTTGGTCTCAACTCCACCTCCGTGGCCCTAATTAAGACCTTTATATAGTCAAGGTAGATGGGTGGGTTGTTTGGGTGAAAAGCTCTCTGCAGAATTTCTCTCCTGCAGCATTCCCCAACGTAGTCAGGTCCAGTCAAGAACTCACTCCTGGGACTTCCCTGGTGGTCCAGTGGTTAAGACTCCACACTTCCACCGCAGGGGCACAGGTTCAATCCCTGGATAGGGAACTAAGATCCCGCATGCCATGTGGCATGGCAAAAAAAAAAAAAAAAAAAAAAGAACTCACTCCTGTGTTTCACCAAATTCATTTGCTCTCTCCTGCCACAGTTTAAGACAATTTCCTCTGTCCTCTCTGGTTAGAGAAGATAACTTGTAGGCAACTCCTTTATAATAACCCGTCGTAGACTTGAAGGCATTTACTTAAGTTGCCCCTTAGCCTTCTCTTTTTCAGGCTAAACCATGACAAGCCTTTTAACCTTTCCCTGGAGCTTCCATTTTCCATCCTCTTCATCATTTTACTTGCCCTTCTCTGGATTTTCTCCAACCTTTTAACGGTTTCCTAAAAACATGGCATCAGAAAGGAGATCCTTTATGTCTTGTTCCCAGTTTCCCCTGGTGCTTTTGATGCATGCAGTAGACTTCTAATGTTTATAAGTACACGTCACCTGTTTTTTTCTATATGCACACTAACCTTTCCCGGCTGAACATGTTTGGATTTGTGATAACAATTTTACTTTTTTTTTTTTTTTTTTTGGAGTGTGGGCTATGGGCTGACAGAAAAATTCAGAGGCCCAATGACTTTCTTTTGCAATCCTGTGTTTATCTGTATTTTAGTTTGGGAGTCCTTTTTATATTTGATTCTCTTATTTATTTATTTTTAATCATCTTTTATTGAGGTATAATTGGCACATGACATTAAATTAGTTTCAGTTACACAACACGATTCGATATTTGTATATATTACAAAATGATCATCACAGAAAGTCTAGTTAACATCCATCACCTCACATAGTTATAGATTTTTTTTTCTAGTGATGAGTACTTTGAAGATCTGCTCTCTCAGCAACTTTCAAATATATAGTAGAGTATTATTAACTATAGTCGCCATGTTCTACATTACATCCCTAGGACTTACTTATTTTAAAACGGGAAGTTTATATCTTTTGACCTCCTTCACCCATTTTGCCCACCGCAACTCCCATCTCTGGTAACCACCGATCTGTTCTCTGTATCTTTTAGTTCATTTTCCCCTTACACTATTTATATGGTATTATTTTGTAGAAACACTGTTTCTCCATTGCCTGTATTGTGTATGAGCAGCTGTGGTTCGGAGGGTGTGTGGGGCAGTGAAAGGGGCGTGTGCGTTGATTACGAAGCAGCCCAGGGTCGCTGCTCAGTGTTTAAGCTGTTCACACACGTGTTGGTGTGAATGGCTCAGAAGGAGCGGTCCAGGGGGACCCCCTGAGTTCACCTGAACTTGTCTTCCCTGTGCATTCTCTAATGGATCACTCACTTTTAAGTCTTCCTAGCAAGCGCAGGCCCTGCAGTCACTTTTATTCATTTCTCTGCTATCTGATTATCCACTTCCTACTTTAGAACGGAAGCTTTGTGAGGACAGGGAATGTGTCTGTCTCCCTAACCCACCTTTGCATCACCAGCACGTAGCTAGCAGTCATCTCTTGACGGAAGGCAGGAATGAAGGGACAACTGGGTACTAGAAAATTTCAGTTCTTGTCTTCATAATGCCACTGGTTTGCTGTGTGACACTGCTTAATATTAATACCCTTAATATTGCTGGTATTTGTTTCCTCTCCTTTTGAATGAATAACTTGAAGGATGTGTTCAAAACTCTCAGAAGTCTTTTCAACTTTACCCCTTAACTACCATGTTCAGATGCAATGATCTGGCTTGATTTCTACCCTTTAGGGTATAGGTGAGTGGGTAGTATGTCTATTTGTATTTAAGAGCCATCTATTTCAGGGGTCAGCTTTTTCATGCTGCCTTATTTTTTCAGTATTTTGATATTATTTTGTTCCTGAGGCCAGAGGACTGTTTCTTTCTAAAGGTACTTGGAATTTGGAGGCATTCAGGATTTTTAAGTCCTTTCTGTGTTACACTGTTGCCTATCCCCATCTTCTCAGCAACCTTTCTGGCTTATGTTCCAACACTCCAAAACTAATTTGAAAATCGATACCTCTTTAGTTGATTTTCTAACATTCTTCTGAGTGCTCAGCGAACCAGAGTCAGATCCAGGCCTGAAGCCATTTGGTTTCATTAACCAGAGATGGCATCCTCTGATCTGTCCCTGTGCATTGGAAGTGTGTGCTCATCTACAGTTTTGTGCTCTTCTCATCCCACCCCGGACCAGGCGGTCTTTCTTCTTTCTAGGCCTTGAAGCTGGCTTTTGCCCAGTCAGCTCATGGTCAAGACATCCACATGTCCCTGCCCTTCCGAACCTCTCCCTGGCCCAGGGTGGCAGCCGAGACCAGTCTTTGCCCAGCTGCGCTGACGTGAGCACCTCAGGAGGCCCGCCCTCCTTTCTGTCCTTCCCGACCTCCTTGCTGTTCAGAGAAGCATATCCACATCATACAGACTCTGCCTCCCTCTTGGCCCATTTCATAAATTCTAGATGTTCAACTAGGCTGGAGGCCCTAAAATCAAATTTCTTTGAATGGTATTAAATTACTAGTTATGCTTTGGCCTCTGCTCATGACATGAGAGCTTATCCTGCATTTTCCCCTCTACCAGGACAAGGCCAGATTCCCAGCAGCTCCCCGGACATTCCGTGCCTTTGCACACGCTAGCCTCCTTCCCTGAAATCTCCTTGAATTTGCCCTCTTTCCTTGTTCTTTTTCCCCAGGCTCAGTTGGCTTCTTTTCCTCCTACTCATTGCACCCCTTCCTGAAGCACCAACCCCACTGGATGGTGGTAGATGATGGACTTGTCCACCCTAAGGCCTTTGAAGCTCCAGCTGTGTTTTTTCCCTTTCTGTGCCCAGTGCTGGACGCTTAGGAGGCGCTGCGTGAATGAAGGAAGAAAGGGGTGGAGAAAGGGCAGAGGGAAAGGGGAAGGAAGGAGACCCATCCGTCACTTCCACAGCCTTGGACAGTAGGATCCCATTATGCATCCGGCCTTCTCTTGAAACTCCTCATTTTTTCTGGAGCTGCTTCCCTTTTTCCTTGCTATGCTTTGCTCTCCAAGATCACTCAGTTGTTCAGCAGTCCTCCCGGTCGCTCTCGCGGTGAAATGTTCATCTCTGGCCGTGTGCTTCCTGCAGAAGAGATTGCTGTCAGCCAGCGAGTCAGTGAGCACCCCTGCTGAGCCTCACCTCACCAAAGGAACTCATGGCCAAGCTATTTTTATTTAGCAAATCAGGACTTGTTTTCATGGATTGTCCACAAGTACAGGGAAAAAAAAAAAAAAATCACCCATTTGCTTCATAGTTACCTGCTTGGCGGGGCTATCTTATCTGTGTCACTTCT
This sequence comes from Pseudorca crassidens, assembly GCF_039906515.1. Classification (NCBI taxonomy): domain Eukaryota; kingdom Metazoa; phylum Chordata; class Mammalia; order Artiodactyla; family Delphinidae; genus Pseudorca; species Pseudorca crassidens. The sequence goes on along the minus strand of NC_090305.1, from coordinate 88,063,207 downwards.
GTGTCACACGTGCATTTCCCTGACATCAGGAAAGAATGTGTGCCTGGAGTTGGGCAGACTGTACCACCCTGCATGCGGCCGGAAGCTTCTGCGCTAGAGGTGAGAATATCGAGTCTTTGCAGCTAAGAACGTGAGTGTTAAATCGTAGTTGAGAAAATGAGGCGATGGCTCGAGTCCTCCCTGAAGCCCAGGTCTGCCAGGTGAAGACTTAGTGGCACCAGTGATTTCTTTCTGTATTGTTTGGCATGAGCTGTCATTGCAGGGGGCTCTGAGGGCTGTGCTGTTCAGTATGGCGGCCCCTGGTCCCATGTGGCCGTTGAGCATGTGAGTGAGATGCACTGTACGTGGACAACACACTCCAGATTTGAAAGTCTTAGTATTTTTTTAAAAATGCAAAATATATCTCATTGAGAAGTTTATGTGGATTTCATGTGGAAGTGATAGTATTTTAGAAATAAGGGTTAAATATATTTAACGTTACTAAATCCGCCTGTTTTATTTTACTTTTTCAGTGTGGCTACTAGAAAACTTAAAATGATGTATGTGGCTCGCGTTCTGTCTCTCTTGGACAGTTCTGTACTAGACGTTTCAGCATAAGATTGCATTTCAAACTGAACCCAAGCACTGCTTGAGTTTATCTGGAGTTTCCAGGTATGTTTCCTTCTCATGCTGAGGGTTACCTTTAAGAATACGTGTCATGATAAAGGCATGGGCTTTGGACTCACACAGACCTGAGTTTCGATCCCAACTCTCTCTTTGTGGCCTGTATACCAGCCTGTGGAACCCTCTGAACCTCAGGTGGGTCAGCTGTATACACGGAAGAATACCCATCTAAACTCACTGTGGTTCGGCGTGGGATAATGCAGTGATCTTCTAGTAATGTTAGGAGACTTTTGCAAGTATAATTGAATAATTGTATTTTCCCCAAGTTAACAAAATCAAAGTCTCTCTTTTGAAATTTTATTGCAAATAAAAAGAAGAAAAAAACCAGAAAACAACAAGAAAACCCACCCCTTGGCGCCAGTTACGGTATGTCTGCCAGCTCCTAGTAATGGAATTGTGATAGCTAATGTTCCCTGAGAGCTACACGCCAGCCAGTGTGCTTTCCAGAAATTGTTTTACTTGATCCTCAAAACAACCCCGGAGGAAAGTCCTTTTATTGTCTCCGTGTAATAGATGCCACACTGAGGCACAGCCAGGTGACGTGACTTGCCCAAGGTCACACAGCTGGCACGGGGTCAACCGGCCACTGAGCCCAGGAGGTCTGACTCCAGGGCCACAGTCTTTGTTTCTACCCAGTATTGTCCACCAAGTGAATAGAGGACAGAACAAAAGAACCCGGAGCAAACGAATGCTCACGGGAAATAGGCTTTCCGTGGACACCTCCTCTCACGATTTTAGAGCAGGCACCTAAAACTTTTTTCCCTTAGCGTGTTTTTCCTAGTTGGTACAGCGGGCTTAAATATATCGTGGTTTTAGAGCTTTCCTCAAAGAACCCATGGATTCCCAGGCCCATTACAGTCTGAGGCGGGCTTAAGCAATTCCGAGGTAGAATTATACGGGGGGGGGAAAAATAGATTGCATGGTATCTAGACTGTGATGAATCTTTTGTTCTCGAGGGCCTTATCTCAGATGTACACAGTCGTTACAGCACCTAGTACGCTGTGTCCCACATGTATTCAGTAGGGAGTCCATAAATGTTATTTATTAATGTTTATTGCAGGGCTTCTGAAAACACACCCTTAGAAAGCGAAGCAGCCAATACGTGAAAATTCCTGTCATTCATTCCATTAAATCGTCTGACCTGGGATGTGGATGTGCCCTCTCATCGCGTCTGATTGTCTCTTAGATAGTTACCTTTCATTAGAGCGGAGCTCTGAGTGGTTTTACTTCCACGATGCTGGAATCCTCCCCTTTACCTGAACGTGACACACCTAGGCCCCAGCAGACACGACCTGGTCATTCCACGATGTGTATCTTTCTTTGTTCTCCCGTTGTTTAAACAAGAGGATTAGAAGACAGTGGCGCAGTGTTTTCTTTTCAAGTAAGATTCTAATCCCGGGGTGGGCTGGGGATGATGGGGGGTGGGTAGTCCGTGATCAAAGCTCAGAGCCTCCAACTCATTTGGAAAGTTGAGATGTTCTTATGTGCTCGGTGCAGGGGCTGGAATCGTTAGGGAGAACTATGTGCGGACTTGGAAAAGTCCCTGGAGAATATTTAATTCAAAATAAAAGTTTGGAGTGAGGAGAGCTGAAATAACACTCTGCAGTGACAACCTTCTACTGACTTAACTACTTCTCCCCATCCTGCCGACGTGTTCGCTGGTCCGAGCTCTGGTCTGGAGAGGCCTGGAGGAGCTCGGTGGGTTGGGATCCACAGGTGCGTGGCAGGCACCTTCAGCAAATGCACCGCAATTGCCAGGTACACCTCTGTGCCTTTAACTGGTTGTTAAACAGAAAGCAGGATGTGCTTATCTGACTAGTGACTCCAGTTGTAAACACTCTGGCATGAAGTTCAGCATTCTGGTGTTAGGTGGGCCGGCAAGGGACTGGGGAGGTGATTACCTGGGAACGCCGCTCCTAGCAGGTGGGAAGGGAGGGGGAGGGGCAGCTTGCCATGGCCTTGCTGAGTTGTTAGACAAAGCCTGCAAGTACGTCAGCACCACGAAGGAAGCTCAGAGTCTTTCCACTGCACCCTTCTTGTTGTGCAGATGGGCAAACTGAGGCCCAGTGAACAGGACTGTGTGTTTGAATACTTGCCAAAGTTAACACGTATCATTATCGATAACACGCCGGGCACTTGGTGAAATACTTTCTGTGTGTTCTCTCGTTTAATATCTGGACGGTTCTGTGCGGTAGGTACTAGTGTCCTGCCCATTTTTCAGATGAGGAAACAGAGTCTCAGAGGATTGAGTTACTTCCTCGAGGCCATAGAACTAGGAAGTTCCAGAGCTGGGGTGTAGGAGCTGGTGTGTCTTTCACAGCCACTGCTGTCCCCGCCACACGCCCGGGGCTGCCTCAACAAGGTGGTCCCAAGCATTGCTCAGCCTGATTCTTGTGGAACCCTGTCATCTTCTGTGAGAGGTGGCGTGTGTGTGTGTGTGTGTGTGTGTGTGTGTATTAGTTTTGTATTGCTGTGTAACAAAACACCATGAACTTAGTAGCTTAAAACTACATGTATTCATTATCTCACAGCTTCCACGGAGTCCAGACCTAGCTTAACTGGGTGCTCTGCTCAGCATCTCACACATCTGTGGTGAAGATATCAGCAGGGCCTAATGTCCTCTGAGGCTCAGGGTCCTCTTCCAAGATCACTCGTTGTCTGGAATTCAGAGAATTCAATTCATTGCAGTTGTAGGACTGAGGCCTTGAGCTTCTAAAGTCTGCCCACCGTTCCCTGCCTTGTGGCCTCCCCACAGCATGGCAGCTTGCCTCTTCCAGGCCAGCAGAAGAATCTCTTTGTCCTTAGGTAGAGCCTCAGTCCTTCTTTTTTTTTTTTTTTTGCGGTACACGGGCCTCTCACCGCTGCGGCCTCTCCCGCCGCGGAGCACAGGCTCCGGACACGCAGGCCCAGCGGCCATGGCTCACGGGCCCAGCCGCTCCACGGCATGTGGGGTCCTCCCGGACCGGGGCACGAACCCGCGTCCCCTGCATCGGCAGGCGGACTCCCAACCACTGCGCCACCAGGGAAGCCCCCCTTCAGTCCTTCTTTTAAAGAGCTCCCCTGATTAGGCCATGCCCACAAAGGAAGCTCTCCTGATGATGTCGGAGTTAACTGATGAGGGACTTTCATGACATCTACAGAACCCTTTTGCCCTACAGCCTAATCAAGGGAGTGGTAATCCTCGTACCCACAGGTCCTGCCCACACCGATGGGGAGGCTGTCTTTACAAGGGGCATCTTAGACACTGTTACGAATGCTTGTCCTTCAGCTTCCTGGAGGGAAAAGGAGGAGGAGGCAGGAGTAAATGAACTGTGGGATTGCCATGGTACAGGAGTGTGAGGAGGACAGCAGAAAAGCAGTATCGAGGAGCACGTGGGCTTGGCAGCCCTACGATCAGAGCCCGCCTCTGCCGTTTCCTAGGGATGGGATGGTAAAAGTTTCTTCAGCCTCTCTGTGCCTCACTTTCCCCATCTGTACACGGCGGGGAATGGTACTTCCTAGCACTTCGTGATGACACGTGAAATACTCAGCTTTCAATAGAGCTCGGCATGTGGTGATTACTTGTCAAAAGTGTTAGTGTGTTTGGTGTCTCCTGTTTGAAGATCACAGGGACACAGAAACAGAAGGGTAGAGTTACTTTGTTTCCATGGGGTTGCTGGAAGCATGTGCCTTCGGGCTGGCATGTGTGAGGTCCCACTGTTAGTGGGACCGGAGCCGTGGAGGAGAGCGTGGTTTGCTGCGAAGCAACCTGCTCACCCGCGGAAAGAGAGTCGGAGTGACGCAGTAGAAAGGAGAGTATCCTGGACAGTTGTAGGACCGACTTTACTAATAATTCTCTTCTTGGGCCCTCACCCACTTCTTCGGACCTCAAGTTCCTCGTCTGTGGAATAGGCGAGAAATGTAGGTCCTGGGATTGGCAGGCTCTCTAAGGTGCCTGCTGGGTGTTTCATTTCGTTTCGTTTTGTTTTGTTTTCTGATTGGCGTATAGTTACTTTACACTGCTGTGTCAGTTTCTGCTGTACAGCAAAGTGAATCAGCCATATGTGTATGTATATTCCCTCTTTTTTGCATTTCCACCTGCTGGGTTTAAATGTCATAATGCTATTGGCCGTCTTCCCGTACAAGATATGACCCCAGCGTAAGTCTGTTTCATTAGCTCTGTCCGAAACATAAGACTGTATAGGCGTACATCCCCTTCTGGAAATACACTAATGGGAATTCATGTTGTTGGACTGCTGGGCTTTACGCCTGTGGATTTCTTTCCAGTGCATTGGTGGCTGTGTCACTGCCCTTAACATCTGCGTTTGTGTCTTCTTCTCGGTGTTGCCTTTTCAGCCCCCTTCATGTGAAAGCGGGAGGGGACAAACTTAGTGGCCTCTCAGTCTTTGGGTGGGTGGGCAGAGATGAGCAGAATTCAGAAACTCCTTGGCCTGTTCCCCTTACCCACAACCCTCCCTCCACCCAACCTTGTTCCCACCTTGAACTAAGCAACCTTCCTACAATGTTCTGAATTCTGACGCATGCTCTAATCGCTGCCAGTTTAATTTCTGTTGATCGGAGTCAGAGGCTTAACAAAAGAAAGGCAATAAAACACAGCATTAATAATGTCCACTTACGGCATGTACCTTGCGAGGGCTTGGATATATTAGTTAATCCCACATCCAGGTTTGTTTCCTAAGTAGTATTCCCATTTGACAGTTGAGGATACCGAGACCCGAATAAGTTAAATAACTCGTCCAGCGGTACACAGTAACAGATGATTCCGCAGGGATTTGAACGCACATGGACCTGCCAAAGTCTGTGCTCTTAGCCAGCGAGGCAAACAGCTGGAACACTGTCAGTGATTTTAAGCCTTGGGGCCCGCTCTTGACCCCCCATCATGCCTGCCTCGTCTCTCTTCAGTATCCCACGTAATTCAGAATGCAGGAAAACTCCCCAAAGCTGCGGTTGAAAAGATGGAAGCCATGCAGCTAGCTTCAGAGGACCATATCGCAGGAAATACAGAAAGAGGAAAACAGGGTCTCTGTGGGTGTCAGCAACACCGCCACGCCAAGTTCTCAATGTTGAGCTGGAGGAAAACTCTATTACAAATGATACGTCTAATCTGCTTGTGGTAAAGACTCATAACTGGAAAATAAGCATGTGACAGTTCTTCATTTGAGTGTAAACTTAACTCATTAATTTAAATTACAGTGCTTTTTGAACAAAGAGGGGAAGCTATAATAATAGTAATAAGTAATGGTCCTTGTAGAAAATGCAACAAGACGTTAGAAATTTTGTGCTTTGGGAAGTTGGAGGATGTACTTATAGTTAAGGATTAATTTTCACTCAGAGAGATCAAAAAGGTCTCGATGAGTAAGATAAGTATCGAGTTTCAGGGTGGTTGTATTTTTTTCTCCTCCTGCCAGACTGTCTGAAACTTATCTCAAGTATCATGGTAAAAAGAGAAGTGGCGGGTAGACACAAAAATGTAATAGATATATTTTGGGGATGGAATACGCACTGCTTTTCTAAATGCATATCAGAAGGAGAATTTATTCCAGTTGAGTAGGTTTAATGATATAATTTTACCATATTAAATCGTAATTGCTCTTTAGAAGAAAATAGAGATGCAGGCGCTGCCGTTGCCGGGCTGTCCCACTCCATCCAAATAGCATCCTCCCCAGTACTTGTTGATGTCACCTTACCTGACACCAGAGCCTGTCTGTGGCTTTCCTTTGGAAATTTGGGGGAGGGGAGGGGAAGGGAAGGAGAAATAGTCTGAGAAATAAGAGAGTGTGCATCAGACACTTGCCATGGTTTTGCAAAAATCCTTTCCTGCTGTTAAGCTGAAGCTTACATACAAGTAGACGGCACCTCTGACTACCTGGAACCACATTATTTCTTAAAACTAGATCATGGATCGAGATGACTGGGATACCTGGATTCGTTAGGGACTAAAGAATTTCCAGTGTTATGGATGTTGGTAGTCATGGGAGTACATACTCATGATGGCTTTCATAGCTAAATGAGTTCCAATCTCGCTGCATTCCCTTCTCTCCACCCTCCGTCCCCCCCCCCCAAAAAACAGGAGAGGAGGAAATGATGGCATATTTGGGTGAAAACAGAATGAGAATCCCGATAATACTTTTAGTTTTAACAGAACCTGATTTTACATCATGAACTGAATTCAGTGGAGGCCTAGCTCCTATATGAATTTACCGCCTGTACCTGAGAGTATGAACTTCCATGTCTCTTTTTTAAAAATCGCACTCCAAATAACACTCAGCTTATCCAGCTGATCAAAGGCATAATGTAGTTTTTAAAAACATTTTTTATGATCTTTTAAAAATATAATACTTGACATATAAAAGAGAATATACCATATTTCATTGAATCTTTGATAAGACCTTTATTGTATATACTAGTAATAATATAAAAATGTGGCCAAGTCAGTTAACCCTTAATGCTTTCTTACCTTCTCTCTTTTAGGAGGCATCCCAATTCTGGAGATGTTAAAATGAAAAGGGAAAAAGAAAACAGTGCACCTTAGAAGCTATTAAATATGTTATGCAACATACTTGATAAGTTATAAAGCATAATATAGTAAACATCCATGAGTACCCTCACACCCAGTCAACCCAAGATTTGGTCCGTTACTCGTAACTTGCATTTCTTCCCAGAGCCCATGCACGTAAGTGACCCTCCTCCTGAATTTTGGGTTCATTATTGCTTTGCTTCTCAAACACAGTTCAACTCTGTTTCCTATTTAACTATACATTCCTCAGGCGTAGAGGCCATCTCTGTTCTCCACCACCGTTGTCTTCGGTGACGGACACAGTACCTGGCCCAGTAGATGTTGTTTAGCTCGTATTGACCGAGCGTATAATTGTCTGAGGCATACCCAAATCGGCTCTTCCTTTCAAAGTATGTTTTAAACACCATTGTCTCTAGGAGATCTCTGACAACCTGAACCGGAAACGAACTTGCCTGCCTTTTGAACTCTTTCCGCAATTTATCTTTACCCCCTGAACTGTACATATACTCCCTTCTCCTTTCAGTTCTAGCGCTTTCCCCGTCCCTGCCTTCCTGCTAGTTTTGCTCTAGCAGAATGCCTGATCACGGTGGGTTGGTGCCTGACGTAATAATAAAAGATAGCGTAGATGAAATTACGTCTGGCCCTTTACATGTATTCTCACCAGATTGACCTAAGTGAGGTTAGTGGTATGACTGTTCCCATTTAACAGCTGAGGAAACTGAGATTTGTGCACGTAGTCACTTAAGGAATAAATACATGTCAGTTGAAGGCAGACAGTGCCGCATCTAAATTATTTTGCCTGAACATCCTTCATTTTTTCTATGGCGCTCAAGGCTTTATGCCGATCCTTGGACATGTGGTTCAGAAATAAAAGGGGAAAAAATTAAAACAAATGAAGTAGATATAAGTTTTCTTTAAGAGTGAGATTAGCAACTTTTTTTTAATGTTGAGGAGACATCTGTATTTTCTTTCATATTATTTGCCTAATTTTCTGTTGGATTTATTTATTCCCTTATTGATTTATAGAGATTCTTATGTACCATAAAACTTAGACCTGTTCTTCTAGGTTAACTGTGATAGGCAAATATTTACCCAGTGTTTGGGTGACCTTTTGAATTTGGTGTACTGTTTTAGCCATATTCAGTTTTAATATAGTTTTATTTATCAGTTGTCTTTTTATAGATCCTGAGGTTTCTGTTATTATCTTCAGAAATGCATTCCTACTTCTGAGATGACAAGAACATTTCCGTTTTTAAAAAAATATTAAAAAATAAATTCAGATAAGGCCAGGATCATAAAAGAACCTCCGTATCTTAGCACAATCACTTACACATTCGGTTATTTACTCAACACGTTTATTTAGCCCCTGTGGTATACAGAGGTGACTTAAATTAGAAACTATTCTTGCTAAGTGCAGTGGGGATCCCAGCAGCAGGAACTGATGCGCATTTTCAAAAGATCCCTCGGGCTACCGTGCGGAGAAGAGATTTTTAGGGGGCAAGAAGGGAAGCCAAGAGAGAGAGGTAGGGCAGCAATGCCCACTTGGAGCCGACCCAGAATTTGGTCAGAAGAACCAAGGTTCAGAGCAGACTTGTCGGAGTTAGAGCCAGAGCACTACTGCTGCTGCGGAAACGCTGGCCAATTCAGGCGTCCAGATGAAATGCTACTTTGAACCTGGAGCAGAGTGGGACTTTGTGTGGGGGACTGTTCAAAGGAAAGCTGGACAGGTGGCACCCCTGCCCACTTGGCGCCGGCAAGTGGAGGGAGCTCGCGGGTGATGGATGGCTTTACATTGTTCTGAGCACAGCGCGGAGGTGCAGGCGGGCGGGGGAAGGGGGGGCGGTCCCTGGGGAGCTCAGGGAAGTCTCTGGGTTTTTCTTACATGTTGTCTTCCTCTTAATATCCAGCCAAGGTATTAACTCTGTGTTCGAGCCACGTTTCCACCTAGAAATCTCACTATTGTTTCATATACTGTCACCCACGGTCCTAGTATTTGTATTTTTACACTTTTTAAACTCAAAATGTCTTGAACTTCGGTGAAAATGAGACAATTACAGTAGTTTGCAAAGCATAGAGAAGGGTGTATTTTTTTAAAAAAAAATTGTAAGAACGTAACAACATGCGATTTACTACTATACTCCTCCCTTTCTTGAAGGTTCATGGACATTTTTTACTCAACCAGTTTTAATTTTTTGCTCCTCATTTTATAAATGATTCTTCCCCTTGACTTCCCAATCTTGGGAGAAAACAGTGTTTCTCTTGAAAATACAGAGGGTGAATGAGCCCTGTGTGTGTGTTTTCCACGTGTTGGTTTTCCGAGACAATTCTCATGAAAAGGACTAGGATTGCTAAGTCATTTTTTAATATAAGGAGGTCCATGTTTGGGCACTGAAATTAATTTCCCTTATCTCGCCATACAAGTAGCCACCCTGGCTTCTTTGATTTATTACCTGGGATGGTTCAGTGGCACTAAAAACAGAGGACAGGAAGACATCACCTTTACGTGCCATCATTAGTCACAGCATTCAAAGCATCGCCCTGAGTGGACTGCTTTGCACGAGTTCCTGCCATGCCATGAGAACACCCTGTTCTCGTCCTGTGTGCCGGAGACATTGGGCCCGTGCATTACTTCCAGGCTGCATTTTTTATTTCTTAGTAAATTGGCTCCACCCTAAAATCCTTCTTGTCTTTCCTCCCTAACATAGTATGAAGGAACATTCTAGATTGCAAATATAATCCCTGATTAGAGACAAGGTACCGACTAGGAGAAAATATTTTATTTTTATTGTATTTTTTTTAGGTTTTCATGGTTTTTATTTTTTATTTTATATTGGCATATAGTTGATTTATAGTATTAGTTTCAGCGACGTGTGATTTGGTTATATGTATATGTATATCTATATCTTTTTCAGATTCTTTTCCCATATAGGTTATTAGAGTATTGAGTAGAGTTCCCTCCTGTTGAGTAGGTCCTTGTTGATTATCTCCTTTATATACAGTAGTGTGTATATGTTAATCCCAACCTCCTAACTTATCCCCCTCCCACCTTTCCCCTTTGGTAACCATAAGTTTTTTTCTAAGTCTGTGAGTCTGTTTCTGTCTTGTAAATAAGTTCATTTGTATCATTTTTTAGATTCCACATATAAGTGATATCGTATGATATCTGTCTTTCTCTGACTTACTTCACTTAGTGTGATAATCTCTCGTTGCATCCATGTTGCTACAAATGGCATTACTTCATTCTTTTTTATGGCTGAGTAATATTCCATTGTAACTATGTGCCACATCTTCTTTATCCATCCATCTGTCGATGGACATTTAGGTTGTTTCCATGTCTTGGCTATTGTAAATAGTGCTGAAGTGAACATTGGGGTGCATGTATCCTTTTGGAGTATGGTTTTCTCCAGATATATGTCCTTTGGGATTGCTGGATCATATGGTAGGTCTATTTTTAGCTTTTTAAGGAACCTCCATACTGTTCTCCATAGTGGCTGCACCAATTTACATTCCCACCAACAGTGTAGGCGGGTTCCCTTTCAACTAGGAGAAAATATTTTAAAATCACATCTCCAACCAAAGACTGGCATGCAGAAGATATTATAAAGAGCCCTTAAAATTCTATAGTAAGGAAAAAAACAATTTAAAAAAATGGGCAAAAGACTTGAACAAAAATTTCACCAAAGAAGATTTACAGAAAGCATGAAAAGTTGTTCAGCAGCATTAGGGAAATGCAAATTATAACTATGGTAACGGAAAAAAAGCATGATGAGAGACCACTACACACCTATTAAAGTGGCTAAAATTTTAAAAATCAGGCAATATCAAGTGCTGACAAGGATATGGAACGAATGAACTCTCATGCATTGCTGATTGGAATGCCGAGTGGGATAGCCACTCTGAAAACCGGTGGGTCGAGTTTTTTAAAAATGAAATATACAGTTCCCATGTGACCCAGTGCTCACTCCTGGGTATTTATTTATCCTAAGGAAAGGAAGGCGTTTGTCTATAGAAGAACCTGTATATGAATGTCGTAGAAGCTTTACATATGGTAGTCGCATGCTGGGGAAAAACCCAACTGTCCTTCATTGGGTGCATAGATAGACAAACCCTGGTACCTCCATATAGTAGAATAATCTCCAGGAATAATAAGAGATGTACTATTAATATACCCAGCAACTTAGAAGAATCTCAGAGATATTATGTTGAGTAAAAGAAGCTCAACTCAAAAGATTACATACTGTGTGATTCCATTTATATGATGTTTTTGAAAAGACAAAGCTACAGTTACTGAGAACAGATCAGTGGTGGCCAAGGGTTCGGGATGGAGGGAGGCTATGACTATGAAGGGATAGTACAAGGAAGTGTGGGGGGTGATGGAGCTGTTCTGTATCCTGATCATGGTGGTGATTATATGAGTATATACATGCGTTAAAATTCATAGTACTATAGACCTCCCACAGCTCAAGAGTCAATTTTACTGTTAGGTTTATTTCTTTTTAATTTACCAAAGTCCCAACTTCTTCCTGTGATCTGCAAGTTCCAGCCTCTCGCTCATGATTCAGCCAGCTCCTTCTGGGCATTCGAGCCCCTCCTGTCAGGTCACGAACGCTCCGAGGTCCCTCATGTCTTCCTGCCTGTGGGCACACTCATCTCTCTGCCCGGGAATCTCCCCCACTCCCTTCTGTGCACCCATCTCACCTGGCTGCTGGCATCCTTTGCTGCTCAGGCATGGGAACCCCAGCACTGGCTCCAAGCGAGCCGCCTCTGCACACCCGCCCCTGAGCATTTGCAAGCCCCCGTCACGGTGCTCACTGGGTTGCCCCTAGTGCCTGCTTTGGGAGCTGCCCTGCCCCCTCAGCTGTGAGTTAGGAGAGTGATCTCACTGCTCACTCCTCAGCCCGGTAGAGAGGCGACAACTAAAGCAGTGAGGAAGAGAAGGAAGTCTGTGCCCTGGACTCAAAGACAAAAGTCAGCCTTTATTTTGTTTTACTGTGGCCTTTTTTCCTGGCTGCGCTGGCCTCTGACCCTCTGGCTGAAATTCCTTTCCTCCTGTTGCTCTTTCAGCAGGTGAATCCTCTTTTCTGGCTTTGCCCAAACTACTTGTTAAAAAGCAATAAGTCATGGTTTAAAAATCTTGATAGTCTCTTTTTTCCCTTTGAGCAAACGTAAAATTGTGCGGCAAAACCGTGACTGTGGAGGGGTTTTCTCACCTCTTCCCCAGAGATTAGATGGGGTTTATAGTGTACAATGGAAAGGCATTAGTGGTAAAATCCTTATTGTATATTTTTACATATTTACCAAGCCCCATCTTAACAAATTTTTCCAAATTCCGTTGGGGAGAGAACAGACTTTCTGTAAAAAAAAAAAAAAAAAAAAAGGTAGCTTCTATTCTGGAATCCATAACAATAGTAATAATAACAACAACAGTTACACGGTGCATACTAAGTGCCACACACTGTCTTAAGAAGCAGTTTATATATTATTTCACTTACTCCTCACGGCAACCCTAGGAGATAGTGGTGTTACTTCCCTTTCACACCCGTGAAAAACTCAGAACAGAGTGGTTAAATTGGGGTCTGGAGTGGCGCTGGAATTTGAACCCAGGCCTTCTGATTCCACCTTCCAAACGACTGTGGAACTGATGGAGGGAAAAAAATGCAAGACCTGGTTTTCCTCACCAGGGACGCAGGCTGACCTCTTTTCAATTCTCTCTTGGATTCTCTCCTGGAAGGTATCTCCACCCTCATCACATGGACTGTAAGAAGCTCCAGAATGGTTTGGGATGTTCCTTTTCTTCTCCAGCCAAGGGTGATTCCATATTTGTTTCTTGATCAGTATTAGGTAATTGAAATAATCGGAAAAGCAAGCTAAAAATCAAAAAGGCTCAGGAAAGAAGCAGTACAAAAAATAAAACCTAACTTGGATTTGTACTTTTAACAACTTTCAGAGTGTTTTCAACTGTGTGTTCTCCAAAGATGCCTCTCACCATTTCCCATTATTATCATCTCCTCTTCACAGATGAGGAAGGTGAGGCCCAGAGAGAAGTGAGTGACCTGCCCTGGTCCTCCATGTTGGTTCTTCCGGGACTAGAAAGCAAACTGAGTCTTTTCCCTTCCCCTCCCCTCCTCCCTCCTGTTCTTCTCCCCTTCTCCTTTCCTCTCTTCCATTTAAGCTCTTATTCATTGAGTAAGAGAAACTGTTCGGTATACTTAAGACACAGGCAATGTGATTTCATCTCTTTTCTACTTATATAGGTTTTCTGTTGCTGTGTAAACACGTTGCCACACACGTAGCAGCTTAAGACCTCCATTTGTTAGCTCACGGTTCCATAGGTCACAGGTCCAGACGCAGAGCTGCTGGCTTCTGTGCTCAGAGTATCAGAAGGTTGAGAGTATCAGAGGTGCCACCCAGACTGAGTTCTTATCTGGAGGCTCTGGGGAATAATCTACTTCTTAGCTCCCTTAGGTTGTTGGTAGAATTCAGTTCATTGTGGTTGTAGGACTGAGGTCCTCATTTCCTTGCTGGTATCAGTCAGCCAGGGGCCACTCTCCGCTTCTAGAGGCTGCCCACATTTCTTGCCATGTGACCTCCTCTGCCTTGATGCCAGCAGTAGTACATCAGATCTTTTCTTGCGCTCTCGAATGTTTGACTTTCTCCATCTCTGATCTCTAAACTCTAATATGAATTCCAAAATACAAAGTCCATGTGATTCTTTCAGGCCTGCTCAGATTATCTCCCTATCCTAAGGTCAGCTGATTTTGGATCATAATCGCAGCTGCAAAATCCTTCACATTAATACCTTGGTTAGTGCTTGAATATCTGAAACGAGGGGTAGGAAAGTGGGAGGTCATCCAGAATTGTCTGCCTACCGCCAGTGCGTAACAGTGTTAAGAAAGGTAAAGACAGAAACCAGGGCCAACTCTAAGCTATTTATTTTTCAGTAGTAATTACATAAATTTGTTGATGCTTTTTGCCAACCTGATGCATTTTGTATTTATTAGGCCATTTGATTAAAAGCATATTCGTAATCTGTGCAAGTTTTTTGTCTTAAAAGGATTGAAAAAGGATGAGGTAGGCGTAATATTGTTGAACGAGGCAATTCACTATCACCTGCTATTCGTAAGTTCCTCTTTTTTTTTAGCGTTGTTTCAACAGATACTTTCTTCTCAGCCTCTGTGGTCCATCTCCTTGAACTTTCTCTCTCTGCTCCTAGGCTGTGATTCCTTCTCTACTTGCAGGTCTCATCTTAGATATCCCCTCCTCATGGACAGATTTCTTGATGGCCTTACCTCGTAGGTTAAGAATGACAAGTATGTGAGGTCGCTGTTTCATTCAGGCTCCCTTTGTGATGGCTTTCTAATTATTTCTGGATTCGTGGATTGCCAACGTCTCATGTCTATTTCTCATAGACCGTAAGCCTTGGAAGGGATGCCTTCATAGGCCTAGTGCCCAGACTGTGCTTGGTACAGAGGAGGCATCAAAAATTATGTTTTTAATTGATGTGTAAATGGAAGGTATTATGGAAAAAGTAACTATAACGTTCGTTTAGAAAGGTGGCTAGAGTAGTGAACCAGGTTAACCATGAGGTCACTGCTAAGGCATTTATTGTTTGAAAAGCACCCGGCTGACCGTCATAAAGCTCTTGAAAGAGAGAGGGGGGAGACTCTACGAATAGTGGCACCATAGAGGGACAGTTTCCATATTGTCCTTTGAAACGTGCAGTGCCTCCGGGCAGGAGGTGGGCAAGGAGTGTGCAAATCACACACCGTCTGATGTTTGGATCACGGTTTCCTGCAAAGTTTTAATGCCCCGAGACGGAGGCCTCTTTCCTCCCAGCCCTCCTTTGAGCAGCTCCTCTCTCTGATTTTCTCTTAAGCTTCACCTTCACCTCCATGCAGTCATAGACCCATTTAGAAGCCACTTGACCTTGGGCAAGTTATCCTCCCTGAGCCTTGTTTTCCTCCTCTGTAAAACGAGCAGAACAATTTACACCTTCAAAGGTCATTGGAAGGATAGAAGGGCAGTGAATGCAAAAGCCTGACTCACACTGAGCTGAATAAATGCTGTTTCCTTTATTAGACTTTGCCGCGTATCTGACGTGGAATTCAAGTGCTCATCTTAACAACTGTTGTCTGGAATTTGTTTAAAAAAAGAAGGTTACAGTAGAATATAGGGTCATTGGAGATTTTTGTCATCATATACTAAGGACTACCTAGTTTGAAATAAATGTATTTCACATGCAGCTATCCCAAGCACAATGTATCTCCCTTTTTTTTTTTTTTTTTTTTTCTGATGGTGATTCAGAAGTCACTCCAGAGCCTTAGTAGTTCCTCTGGGTCTTTATTATGAACACCAGTTAGCATTTTATTATGGCCCTTAAGACGTATTGGTTACTATCAAGTTTAGAAAGCAACTTGTGTCTGTCTTGTTCACCTTTTCCCATTCCTTAATACATGATAGAAAAACCGTGTGTTGCAATAAACACAGGCTTGCCTCTGCCCAAGCCCTTCCCAGTTGCTCCTCTTTTGGATGGAGAGGACTCTCCTGCCCCAGCTTGTGCGGGGAAGTAACAGAACCAAAGCAGTCACATCCTTGGAGCGGAGGAATAGCAGTCAGCGGGGCTTCAAAGAGCTCATTTGCCATAAAGTACCAAAAGTTGTTCAAAATCGGTCAAGCTTTTATCACATTTCTGAGGAGGCCGTTTTAGGGAGCAACAAGGGCAGAGTAGATCAATTTACATTTCTTTTTCTTTCACCACTGTAAGAGCGCTTATTTGATGAATCCTCAAGGCAGGTTAGACAGTATTAGCCAATGTGGTGATGGAAGCATAGAGCCAGCTCCTGTTGTGTTTATCATGGGGATCGTTGCTACACTCAAACCTGCACGCCTATCTTTTCTTTTCTTTTTCCTGTCTTTTAATTCCCTGAGTGTGATTTAGAGGAGTCCACACATTGCATTGCAGTGGCAGTGGAAGTCTGGATTTCCGATTTAATTCCCGTAGTCTGAACCCAGAACACAGGGCCAGGAGACTCTCTCCTGCCCCAAATTAGCTGGGAGAGCTTGGACAGTTGGTGCAGTATCTCTGTGCATGCCCCTCGGTTTCCTCTCCTGTAAAATGGGACTATTCACTTCTTATCAGAGCGTTATTATAATAAAAGGAAATGTCCTGTGGATTTAAAAATAAATGTTAACACCATGCACACGCTTTCATTTTTATTTTTAATCTGAAAGTGACATGCGAAAGCAGGATCCCACCGTTTTCAGAGTGGTTAGCCTACATTCATCATATTTCTAGGTGAAGTATCTGAAAGTGATTATAGGTAATAAATATCTTTTTTCTTAAACTTATTGCAGAGGCAGTTTTTCCACTGTTAATGAGGGTAATTTGACTTGGTTGAAGGATTGCAGTTCTTAAGAATTAATGCAGTAATCCAATTCAAAGATTTAAAGAGATCTAAGATTTTTCACAGGTCGCGTGCTAGTGAATGTGCTGCTCTCACATAGCAGCTAATGGACTTGAACGCCAGTCTGTCATTTACTGTTCCCTCGCTGCGAGCAGCTATGCCCTTGGTAGTGAGTCTTCTTTCCAAGCATCGCAGGTTATTTAGAAGCGTGGTGTATTTGTAACACTTTCGAGAGAGAGTATCCTATTTCCCACAGCCCCTAATTACTATAAAAACTGGGGTTATCTTTCTTAATTACATGTTTGAATCCTAATCTGCTAAGGTCTGAGGAATATCAGACTCCAAGGAGCTGCCTTCTCGCCTTCCTTTCTTCAGAGAGGGGCCTTTTTTTTTTCTTTCTTTCTTTCTTTCTTTTTTTTTTTTTAGTGTATTTTTAAGAACTAATTCCTGTATCATTGTATTCGTACCTATAGGTTAATTCATGTGAAGACAAAGGTTACATGTACGGTATTCATAACTTTCCATTTTTGATAGTGATGTATTATGAACAGCTAACAGTATTTTGTAAAGCCTTATTTGTAAAGGATGTTGGAAATGCTCTTCTTTCCCGATGCCATTATGTTTCTAAATATGAAAAACCCCATTTTGAAGCAATTAGAAGCCTTCTCTTCTCTTTCCATGTGTGTGTGCACACAGGAACCTTTGTTCCTTAATTAGGAAAAGGACTAGAGCTCATTAATTGTGGTTCCAAGTGATGTGTGCTCAAACGTTGAAGCACTGATACGTTACAAGGAAAGATCCAGCCTAAATCTAGGAGGCTCTCGGCAGTTCTGAGAACTGTTACAAAGATAAATAAGCAGGAGAGGGTCCTTGTAGGACCATCCTCACATCCTGGCCTGTCCTTGAGGACCCGGCTGGCTACCGTTGAGTTTTAAAGCCTTGGAAATTTCTGTACTCACAGGAGAGACGGGGCAAAGGTGCAACTTGTGTAGAAATCTAGAACTTTGCCTTTGTTGAAAACCTATGATTTAAAAAAAACAAAAAACAGAGGTCAGGAATCTCTCTTGGATTTTTTGATCAATTAGAGGACCCCATCTAGATGCCTTTAGATGTTATTGAAAGTGAGAGATTGCTGGCAACCATGATAGGAGACAGGTATCCTAATGTTTTATAGGCTGATTCTCATTGCTGGCATTAACACCGGAGGCATTGCAAGAGTTTTGAAAGCCAGAACTCCCAAACTGAATTGGCAAAGCCTTAGGCCCGCATTGGTCATCAAGAAAGAGGCCTAATTTCCACAACAAGAACAGGAATTTCTTAGCCTCCAGGAAACTCAATGCATCTAAACGTTCCGAGAAATATGAATAGTGCAAACGGTGGACTCATCTCACTGGTCAAGATCAAGGTTTCAGAAGCGGGGAGGTGAGCAACTTGAGTGAAAACGCTCAGACCGCCTAGGTGATGCTTTCCTGTGGGTGGGGTGGGCTGGCCTGGCGAGGGAACTCTGAAATGAAGGATGGGAAGAATACAGCCAAATGTCAGTTCAGAAACCAGAGAATGGAAAGTTGGAGCACCTAATTTGAGGGGCAGTCGCGTGTCTTCCAGAAGATTCTATCCAGTCAGGTGGATAACCGTTTGGAAGGAAGAGAACGCAGGGGCCACTAGGCAAGTCTGGGGTCCTCTCCTGCCTCCCCACCTGCCATCTCCCTCCTCCTTTCCTGCCTTCTCTTTCCACCTCTGCCGGAGGATGAACTGCCTTCCTTCTGCTCGTGTTAATGGAAGACGTTGTTAATATCAGTAAAAGGGAGCACTTCAAAAAGGCAGCAGAGATTTGGCAAGTAAAGGCCTGACACCATATCCCCTGTGCTGGTAATGGTCTGGGTCAGAAGCAGTGAATGTGGAACCAAATATTATTTCCCTGAAATGTTCTGCCATTTGAAGAGACATGTCTAGCTAGGAGACATATCTAAATATATTTTTATATAATAATAATAAACTATATATTTTTATATAATATAATTTATATATACTTTTTTCTCCACCAGTAATTTTTTTTAACATTGTATTTCTCAGAGAGAGAGAAACAGATTTTAAAATATAAAAACCTGTTCTTCAACTGAGGATGCAAAAACCTCATTGCAGTATTTATTCCAAACCTGCTCTCGTAATGTTCAGTCAAGGAGAAAACAGCAAAAAACAGTTGTTGATGGACTTAGCACAGAACTGGATTAAATAAGCATTAGTCTACTGAAGCTGATTACAGGAATATGAAAATGCAATATCTTAATGGTACATATTTTTATGTGGCAGCTCAGTTGCCTTTCATTTTGCAGCTAATATGTCTATTCTTATGAGCCATTTACTTCTTTAATTACCTTTTGCAGGCGAGGCACCATGGTATATTAATGTGAATGATTTTTACTGCCAGTTTATCATACAATGCCCCAGAAGTTGAAAGGCGTAATTGACTTGGAAGAACAGCTCATGAAGGAAACAATATTTAGTTGACAGTTTTCCTTGTACTCTCTGTTGACGTTTATGAGTTTACACTATGCTAAAGGAGTCATAAACACAATTTTCTTTCAATAACCGGAAAGGCTAGCTTCTCAAATACATCTGTGGAAAATGCATTTGTTCGTTTCTCGAATAATATGAAAATAACACATTTCCAGTGATAAGACCTCTCAGGCTGCCAATTGAATTAAACCTTTGAAGGTACATTTATAACCTGTCTTGCAGCATTAGGAGATATTAGGGTTCATGTGATTGAATCAGTTTAATGAATATTTAAATTATAGACAGATTTGGATAAATCGTATTTAAATCTGGGTGTTAGCACGAGACTATTCGGCCTCATCCTCCCGATTTCCAGAGGGAGGGAAAGCAGGAAGGGAGCTTGGGAACTGTCTGGAGGAAGATCTTCTTTCTCCCAAGGCGAGGGAAAGTCTGACAGCACATTTTTAGGGAAAGAAAAAAAGAAGGGACCGTCACTACAACTCCTTTTAAGGTCTGGGCTTTGAACAGTTAAACTCAAGACTTGGGCGGGTCGCTGCTCTTCCGGCGTCTGGAATGGTGCCTGAGTTGACTTGGGCAGTTAGCAAGCGCCCTTGTTTTAACCATCACTTCCACAGTCCTCTGGGCAGGTCCTGGTTTGGCACATTGGTTTCGAGGGAGTTAAACTTTTCACAGTTTCCTGGATTGTTTGCAGTTCAGTCCTGTGCAGCATAATGAAAGTTTTCTAGCCATCTGTTGTTAAGCTGGCGGGGAGCAAGGCCAGTATATCCAAACAAAGTTCTGGCCTGCTGTAAACGGAACCTGTCGGTTTAGCATAGCTTTCCTGACCCCTCCAACGAACGGGGCAGCCCTTGGTACCAGGCACTGACTGCATGGCGCTTTCAAAGGGGAACTATTTTGGGGGTAGGGGGGTGAGGGCCTGTTTACTTTTTCCCTCCGCGTTCCTCTCACTGGCTTGGACTAGTTTATACTTAATCTTTAAGCGGATACATGGTTACTTGTCCCCTCCTTTTTCAGAGAAGGAAGCATTACTTCTTAATAGGAGATTGTAACTTTTGCAAACAAGGTATGAGTATCTCTAAATGTATGTCAGGCGGCTGTGATGTGCAAGGTTGTTCTGTAGCCAGTTGTTTTTGTTTCATCATTTTGTCTTTCAGCGTTTGGGGACAAATAGTCTGGGCAGTGGAAGCTCCTATATTTATTACGTAGCTTATGTAACTAAAGCGTTTTCACAGCTTTAAAAGGACTCCCCGCCACCCTTTCTTCCGCCTTTTTTATTTCATTATCAGAAGTTGATACACAGCGTAACTTAGAGAGCAGCCATTAGACGGTGCCTTCCAGCTGTGTGGGGTGTTCCCTACTTCTCTGTTCTTTTTTACAAGGTATGTCTATTGCTTTTAATTGCCCAGCTTAACCTTAAAATCAGTTCTTTGTTTTGTGATATACTGTAAAACGTGTTTAATTCTTAGTTCCTGTTTCCCAGTGTTTCCATGGCTCTGTATGAAACACTCCTGGATGTATGTGTGTATCTCGACACCTGTCCAAGCCTACCCCTAACCTGCGTGGGTTTCCTTTTGTTAATGACACCTTGTAGGTGCTGTTGTATTTTTATCTTGGTCTTGCTGCAGTATATTTTCTGTCCAGCATTGGTTACATTTGTGCTCTGTTAAGAGAGGGCTCTGGGGAGCCATTGTCAGACCTCTGTATCCATCTCAATTCATTAAAATATCCAGGGAGAATGGCCACTGTCATTGAATAACTATGTCAGCCACTCCCCTGGCCGCCTTTCCCTCTAGATGAGAAGCAGACCACAGTCCCACACGGTTACAAAGAAAAAAGGCACCAAAAGGATGCATATTGTCTAAAGCACCAACATGAGAGGGTTTGGATTCAACTTTAAGTGCAATCCAGGAATGTACAAGGGTCAGGAGTTCCATAAATGGGGATGGGGGTGGAGGGGGGGAGCAGAAGAACCAAAGGAGTAAACGAGGAGGTACAAGGCTTCTCCTTTAAGGGACAAGGAGTTTTGCGGTAGTGGAAAATATTCAATTTAAAATTTAAATGAAGGCACTTATTTGGAAATACCATACAGTCCTAATCTGTTTGTAAGGTGACTGACATATATAAAGTGCTTTTTTGTTTTAAGGTAAAAAGAAAAAAAAAATGTGTTCGGGGTAGAGTTTCGCGTATAAATGTCAGGTGCAACGTACCGCATACTCACTCCAAGAGTCAAGCAAATAACCTTGGCATTTGGGACACTGCCTTTTAGAACATGAAATTGTTTTTTGTTGTGTGTCTTTTTTTTTTTTTTTAAAGGAGGACTACATAAAGGGGTCACCTATTAGCTGTGTTTTTGCTGTCTGAAACTCAGCCCTTCTGTCTATGAAAATCAAACTGCTGTGTAAACATTCCAGTGTTGTTCTTGGTCTCTACAATAGCCACAGGGATCAGGTTTCACCTGCCTGCACATCTTCAAGCAATTAGAGCAATTAGCGTGAAGCCATTTCACATTCAAGGATTCAAGGTCTGTGGTGACATTCAAGTCCAGGAGAAGTCTAAAAGGGAGAGAGAGGAAGTGGCCCAGAGCATGGCTACTCTTCTTCCATGGCCCTAAGCAGACAATTTCTCTTTTAAAAATGGTAGCTCTTTAATGATATTATGAGGTTTTTAAATGACAGATCAAAAGTTGTTTATATCAAAAAAAACCCCACCCCAACAGTCATTTAATTATACTAATGAAGGTCTTTATACATGGCAGTTTGTTTTTTTTTTTTTTTTTTTTTTTTTTTTTTTTTTTTTCAGTATGCGGGCCTCTCACTGTTGTGGCCTCTCCCGTTGCGGAGCACAGGCTCCGGACGCGCAGGCCCAGTGGCCATGGCTCACGGGCCCAGCCGCTCCGTGGCATGTGGGATCCTCCCGGACCGGGGCACGAACCCACGTATACCCTGCATCGGCAGGCGGACTCTCAACCACTGCGCCACCAGGGAAGCCCCTACATGGCAGATTTTTAAAAAAGACTTCTAATGGCTGTGAGAAATGGAGCGTTCCTCCTCCGTGTCTCACCATGGGAGTGACAGCATTCTTTGCAGAGGAAGAATGTATTTTATAATATATAAAGGAATTTGCATTCCGCTTTACATGGTAAACCTCCCTGTTTTGGGTAAATGGAACCATTACAGCAACGTAGAATATTTAGTTGGCAGACTTTGGGAGTAAGTATTGAAAGCAACTTTTAATTTATTTTTTTAGCTTGGAGAAGAGTAGTGGCAACTTTCATATATTGAACTAGTACCGTTTAAAGACAGATGATCAGCTTAGCACATCAGACAGCTATGTAAGCGTGACCGAAGATGCCTTTTACAAAATCGGCTCAGAATCCGGAAGGGTTTGTGTTGTGTTTGTTTGTTGTGTTTGTTTTTCACATGTGTAACTTAGCTACCCAGGAATCTTGTTTGCATGAGGCAAACCCTAAACTGATTACAGCTTTTAAAATTGGTTAGTAGATTTTTAAATCCACATTGCACTGTTGGGTTATTACGCAGAAATGGGGGGAGGGGCTGATTTTCAAAATCCAAGGGTGCTGCAGGAATGATCTGGCTCTGTGCTCCCAGGAGGTGTCTGCAGTCAGGAGTAACTGCAGGCTAAATTATAATGTGGAATTCCCTTGCCCTTTAACCTGATGCTGCCTGTTCACATTCAGTGTTTATTAACAAACAGCTCTAAGTACAAACTTGTTGGGAGAATTACTTTTTCATTCGACACACTGACTTTAATTAGAATAAGTGGCTTATTTTTGAAAGAAATAATTGTGTGCCTCGAAGAAAGTTCTTGGAATAATGCCTTTATGAAATTGCCTTAGATGACTTCAAAGTGAGGAGGTATTGCGCAGTTTTCTGTCCATCGGCCTGAGCTCATCTATCTGTGCGACTGAGGCTGGAGCATTTGTGTTCAATTAGTAATTAGCCATTTTTAGGGAACTGGACTTGCTCAGAAGTCTCTAGCCCCGCCTCGAACCACTTAGAGCTCTTCTGTTGAGGACTGGGTTTCCTGCCACCCACTTGCACGGCGCCCAGGCTCTGTGCCTTTTGAAACTACATGACAGATCAGATGCAGGAGCTGCTAATAAAATGTAGCATGCTGGACACTGAGACAGGTGAAGGTCTGTCTCTTTCCCTCGCCCCTTAGAAATGCATTGCTAGGAAGTCATTTGCAGCGTTTATAACTAGGCTGGCTGAGTTAGACAGGAACATTTGAATTGGATACTCTACCCCTTCTAAAAGTGGAGAGGCAGGCATCTAAAAGCTGCCGGGCTCAGAAGGGAGGTGAGGCAGTAAACCAGATCTTTCCCTTTTTTTTTTTTTTTCCTCCTAGCCTCGTCCTCTGTTTCTCTGATCTGCCTTTTGAACTGTTTTTGTGGCTGATCAGTTCCACCTAATATGTCTCTTGATTTCTGCTATTGTAATACTCAGGCGACATGCTGTTCTCTTGGTTTTTATAAGCTTTAGATGCTTCTGCCTGTCATATTCTGGCGGTTTATCTTCAGCGTCTGGATTTGCTTTCAGACTTGAATGTCTATCAAGCTGCCGTTGCTTTGAATGTGAGATCAAAAGAAGATGAATTCCAGTAAAAAATTTCCTTCTCTGAAGAAAAGATTGGGGCCTATGTAAACATCCTACTGACAGTTCCCAATGAGTTATTTTAGCTGAGTTTTAGCACCTGGATGACAGACAGTCCGGCATTCCATGCTCCATGACAAATCAGTTGCTTCCATGGCAGAAGAACATTGCCACAGCAGCAGTGCATTTTCAGAAGAAATCCTTTCTCTTCCTCCTCCGCCTCCCCCTTTATCTTTTCTTTTCTCTTCTCTTTTTTTTTTTTGAATTTGGCTGTTCAACTCTTCATCCTGTTTTTCAAGCTGACTTCTCTGTCTTCAGCAGTTCACTTTTCCTTACAGTATCTGTCAAGTTCACTCAGGTGACGGAAGACAGGACTTCGATAATTAGTTTGGGGTGGCTTCAGGAGTGTTCAGGTAGGCAAGCTGGGCGTCTCAAGCTAAACAGGTAGTTTGGTTGATTGCAGAGAAAAGGAAAAGCAGCAAAAGCAAGCTCAGGGGCATATCCTTGGAATGCAGGCGATGTGTTCTTTAAAAATACATGTGACAAAATCCTCTAAAGTCTGCAGAATCGGAATTTTCTTTCTTCCTTTTTTTTTTTTTTTAAAAAAAAAAAAAAAAAGCATCCTGCCTATGTTAATGTCACCACAAAAATATCTCAAGAGCAGGCTGCCCCAAACCCCGTCGGTATGTATTTGTCTGCGTGAATGAGCTGTGTTTGGCTAGGGCTTGGTCTAGCCCCGGCACACTTCTGATGCCGTGTCCTCGCTTGCAGACCTGGGATGGTTTAGCTACAGTGTAGCCTGAATAGATTTCTTTAAGTGCTAAATGCAACTTTGAAAATCACCTCCAAGCTCCAACTGATCTTTCAACTTTGAAAGTGAAGAATTACTTGAGGAATTCTTGTGGTTTCTTTGTCATTTAGTGAGAGCCCAGGCAGCTACCGTGGAGGCAAGCGTCCCTTAAGTTGCCTACAAAGGGCAATGTTCCAGTGTGTTTTCTCCTCGAGTGTGCTTCAGTCGCACAGGACTTCCTGTTTATTCAAACATCTTTTTTACCATTCGGCAACCCCGCTTCACAGAAACAGCCAGAACCCTTCTACAGCAAGAAGACGGAAATCCAAGGGCAGACAGTGCGAGCTTTCTCGATCAAACTCTTCATTTTCTCTGTAAGTGTCCAGAGGAAAAAAAAAAATAGAACATTTTCGCTGGTTTAATAAACTTTTAAAACTAAGGATCTCCTCCTGCGCAGACATTCTCTGAAGGGCAAAATAAGATGATCCAACTTACTTACTGCTCTTTCTGACCCCCTCCCCTTCCACCAAAGACGTTTTTCTTTTTAGAGCTTTGAGAGGACCGGTTCGTTCTAACTCCTTGTTACTTCACTCTTGCTTTCAAACGTGTCTCCGGGTGGTCTCAGCTAAGTCAGCAGCCGTGTGTCGTCAGGACCGGTTTAGGAGCTTGAACGGAGATTAGAACCTCGCTCTGCTTCTTTGTGAGCTTGTTTTGTGTCGCCTTCTTTTCCTTCCTGTTATCACCAGGAGTGAGAGGGTGCAGGGTTGGTGGCTTGGTAATTCTGCATCTGCAGGATTGTCCTCCATGTATGCATCACGACCCCATCATCGTTTGTGAATCGGTCTTGATAATATTTGTACCAATTTCATGCCAATAAAAGTCAGACTGCTGAAACAAGCACGGTCATTATCCCATTCATATTAGTATTGTTTAAACTGAGTGGGCTGCAAAAAAAGAAAGAGAAAGCCCGCCTCACTTTCCGAGATGGTTGTTAACTTTGATGTTGGAAGGGTCTTTTCAAAATGCTCATTGTGGATAATTAGGATGGCAGGGAAAGCCCTCGAACCCGGGCTGCTCGCTTCTCTCTGTGCCGAGGAGTGATGTGGTTGCCCCTTGGGTCCTTTCTCTTGAAATGACTTTTTCAACACACGGTTTGACATTTTTTTTTCAAGGGTTCCACCTTTTCCTGTCTGCTGTGGACGTCCCTCTGGCCCCCCTCCCCTCTCCCCACACCCCTCCCCCAACCCTGACCCAACCAGCTTCAGTATAATTGGTAAGCCAGGTGCTAATTTTTTTTTCTTCTTCACTGTATACTGGTCAGGGAATAGACAGGAAGTAGAAAATTAGCTCTTTTGATCTGAAGGGAATTGTTATTACTCTAAACCTTGTTTGTTAGTCCCCAGACTAAATATACTTCAATTTCGGCGTCTCACTCAACCATCTATTAGAATAGAGAAAGAAACAGGCTCTGTCATTGTCCCCCACCTGTCATGGAAGAAGCATTTCGATAAATAAAATAGGTAAGTGTATATACATATGTGTGTATCGCTCTTGCTAGGCTGGCTTTTTTCAGATTCAGAAGTTGTTCTACTTTGCAAGAAAAGAAAATTATGTTTGCGACTGCCTTAAGGACAATTTGTATAACAGTAGGAGTAATTGCAGGGAAAATGGAAAGAGTGACTGGAGGTATTTACTCAGATGTTAGTGTAGGTGTGGAGGCCAAAAACTCAGTGTGGGAACAGTGGGCCGCTTTTCTTGGTATCGCAGTCTATTTGATGACCATCAAATTTCCCAGCTCGCTGGTTTTGTTTTTTCTGGATGGCATGTTTGATTATTTATCAGAAGGGGAAGGGAGTAGCTGAAGCAAATAAACATGTGACCAAGTTCTGTTTTGTTTTCCACTCAGAAAGCCGTGCCCTTTCACAGACATACAGAAAAGAGTAAATGCATTGTTTTATGATAAAAGGAAATTGCATGTGTCATTTTCTTTTTAAAGGCAACCAAGTTAACCCTTACGACTCAGGAGCCTCTTGGCCTCCTGAGCATTCAGCAGGCTTTCACTGAGAATTCATCTATTGCGGTGGATGGTTTTATGGTACAGGATTTCCAAGGTTTAGGTGGTCAGTAGTTTGGCTTTTCTAGATGCATTCCTTAGTTACGCCTGCCTCAGTAGCTCGACTTTTTTTTTTTTTTTTTTTTTTTCCGATACGCGGGCCTCTCACTGTTGGGGCCCCTCCCATTGCGGAGCACAGGCTCCGGACGCGCAGGCTCAGCGGCCATGGCTCACGGGCCCAGCCGCTCCGCGGCACGTGGGATCTTCCCGGACCGGGGCACGAACCCGTTTCCCCTGCATCGGCAGGTGGACTCTCAACCACTGCGCCACCAGGGAAGCCCCCAGTAGCTCTGCTTTTATGTTGTATGTGAGAGAGAGTGTGTGTGTGTGTGTGTGTGTGTGTTAAACAGTGATGCCATTGGATAAATCTGTGGCTCTTACAGTTGTGTAAAAGGCTATCTTCTGACTTTACATCGAAACATAAAGAGCTCAGTTAAAGGGAAATGTACCAGAGTTTCTGTGACCAGTGAGCAGCATGATTTATCCGTGTCCAACTGTTGCTTCTCTCTTTGAACGTGTCAGGCAGGTGGTGTCCTGCAAAGAGACGCCTTGTAGGTCTCCGAGACACCCTCAAAAACATCTTCACGTCTTTATTCTTATGTCGTGTATATAATGACCTGCAGGAGTGTTGGTTATCTCAGGTCAGGTCCTCCAGAGACCTAGGGAAAGGCTCAAATCTACATGAAACGTAGACTTCTAAACAAGCAAACTAAACTTTAAGTTTTTTGCTTTCATTCTCCAGCGGGGTTTGCATCAGTGCGTGGAGATCCTTTATACATAGCCAAGCACTGACCTATGTGTACATGCTCTCACGGGCACGGTTTTTAATAACTAAAGCACGATTTTGGTCAGGGGCTGCCTCATGTATACACACCCTGAACAAATGATGGGCGTGATCCTAGCACAGTGCCTCACCCGGTCACATCAAGCCCTACAAGTCACAGCTGAAAATCTGTTTCATTGCCTATACCGTCTTGGAATGTGGATAGGAGATATGCACACAGAGGGATTCCCTCTCCATTGACTATATAAGGGAACAATGCAGCCGACACTCAAACACAGCGCAGCCTCCATCAGGATTGCCCCGCATGTGTGTCCCTGGGAGGTGGCTTCGTCCTGGGGAGGACAACCATAGCAGCAGTAGCCTTTCTGCCGTCTCTTTTTATCATTTGGGTGACTCTCCAAAAGGCCCTTGGGTTGGATCGTCACACTTTGTACCTATACACAGCCCTTTGTGCAAATCAAAGTGCCTGACTAATGCTAACTCGTTAATACTTGGAACATGCTTGGAACACAGGTGGGCTGTGATGATGATCCCACTTTTAAGGTGGTAAAGTGTCCTGTTGTTAAAATAGTTTATAATTTCCGGGTGTGTCTGTATTTTATGGTCAGGCACGAGCTGGAAGGGGTATGATCTAGATGTCATGAGAAGCGTTTTTCCTGTGACATACTCAGCCCTGACCACAGGCAGTCTCATGAGAAAGTATTTTACCATGAAGAAACTGGACTGGAAAATGCATCTAGTGCGTGGAGTTGATGGAGATGCAAGGGAGGAGCCGGTGAAGAGATCATGCTTACTTTTAATCTCTTCAGCGTCGAAGTTAGGAGATTTTTTTTTTTTTTTAAGATACAGCCTGGGCTAGAATTTTGATTTTTGTTTTGCTTCACGTTAACTCAATATGATGTTGGCAATTTAACTTCCACAAAAATCAAGGTAGTTGGTTCTTTGCAGAGACGTTGCTCATTGGCAGTGCCAAGTGAGAAGTTACTCGTGGTTGTGGGCTTTGGGGCAAAAGAATCGAAACATTCTGTTAACCCTCAGTGTTACCATGTGATTCTTGAATTCTTGTGTGTCTTGCGCTCCTTCCTATGGTTACTACTTACAGAGTAAGAATTAGTCACATGCCATTTGCAGTTTTAAGTCTCATGTTAAAACCTTTTCCGGAAGTCTCTAGAATAGGGTGCGGGTAGAATTTGGGTTATTTGGTTCCCAGCACTGTTTGTTGGTTGGAAGCTGAACGTAGAAATTAGGTTTGAAAAGTCTCCGTTCAAAATGGGTTTTTAATTTCAAAAAGGGATTTTCAAAAGCGTGTAATTAATGATTCCAGTTTTGCTTCAGAAGAGTAGTTTATGTAAGCATGCCCCCACGTGTTGCCAGGGTGTCATGCGTAGATGAGGATATTACACTTGACTTTTTATTTTTCTAATTCATGTATGTGTTTTTCATATCTTATAAAATGAGTAATCGTTTTTTAAGTGCTTTTTTTAAATTGAAGTATAGTTGATTTACAATGTTGTGTTCGTTTCAGGTGTGCAGCACAATCCTTTTTCAAATTCATCTCCATTGTAGGTTATTTCGAGATATTGACTACAGTTCCCTGTGCTCTACAGTAGGTCCTTGTTGTTTATCTATTTTATATATAGTAATGTGTATCTGTTAATCCCAAACTCCGGATTGATCCCTCCCACCACTTCCCCTTTGGTAACCATAAGTCTGTTTTCTATGTCTGTGAGTCTGTTTCTGTTTTGTAAATAAGTTAATTGGTATCATTTTTTAAAATTCCACATTTAAGTGATATCATATGATATTTATCTGACTTATTTCAGAAGCACTTATTCATTGTGAGGCCCTAGGCTATGCATATTGTATGTATTAATTATGATACAGGGACTGTTATTTTCTCCCATTCTTACTGATGAAGAAATGGACGCAAGGAGAGGTTAAGTAACTTGTCCAAGGTCACACAGCTCGCAGGTGGTGGAGCTGGGGTTCAGATCCAGGCAGAATGACTGGTGGGCACTTCACCACCATGTGTGCTGCTTCTGTAGAAATACATTAATGTTTTATGAAGTAAGCCTCTCTTTCTTTGGAAGTGTTATGCTTCTCCTAAGGTCAGTAATTCCCCCAAATTCCCAGGGAATCCCTATTTCTTCATGCCTGGAGACTCAAGATCCCCCTTATGCTAAACGGCAGTGACCAGAAGCTCCCAAGATCGTTGTCACCCGACGAGCACAGCTCTGGGAACACTGTTGTCCATCTGATGAGCACAGTTTTGTCTTCAACCCGCCTTTTAAGAAAATGTTTCTAACTCCTTGACCAGAGTGATCAAATCTTCAGAAAGTTCACTGCCAAGTACCTTTGAGTGGCTTGGACTAACTGATTATATTCTTCTAGACATCTCTACATTCCTCTCTAAAGATCTGTCATGTCTAGCAAGTCGTTCTGGTTCCATGTGAATGCAGGAATTCCAAAGCCATGGATCTGCAGGTTAGCGGCCATTCTGGGTGTGTCATTCTTGAAGTACAAGGGCAGGGATTCTAAGCCAGACTGTGTGACCTTTGGCATATTCGGTAAACTTTCTGTTTACGTAAGACAATTTAGAACCAAGCCAGGTACGCAGTTGGCATTCAGTAAGTGTTGGCCATCATTTCTTCGTCATGACCTGGCAGCTGTATCGTCGGTACCTTCATCTCCCCCAGGCTTGTCCTTTGGCTTCCAGCCAGCCATTCCCTCTGTATTATTCTACGAGTCAGGGCAAGGCATAGGTTAGGGTTTGGTGAGGGTCAGAAGGAACCATATTTGCTCAAGTGCCTTTGCCAGCGGAAGGATACAGGCCTCTCAGTTGCAAGTCATCTGTGTGACCACGGGTAAATCACATCGGCCCTCTCGTCCTCAGTTCGCTTTTCATACGATGAATATTGTCTGCCTTAGATTCCTCTGGGCTCAGTAGAGGATGCTGTGGTTTTCTCAGTGTCTCTCTAAAGAGGATAGCCAGTGGTTTGAGATCACTGGGGAAGAGGAATCTTTGTTTCCCACAAAATATATCTTCTTACGTATGGGGCAGTGTACTAAGTACTGGTTTCCATTAAATAAGTAGTTGTCATGTACAGGTACTGTGCTAAGAATTATGCGTATCTCACATAATCTTTAGAATTTAACCTTTCTGTTCCTGTGTTTCCATCTATGTTAGCTGGGTATAATGATGCCTCAAACGATTGTGAAAATTAGATGAGATTGTGTGTCTATACTGTTTAGTACTTGTCAGGCAATAAACACAGAATTGCAACTTTTATTATTATCTTCCTCATCCCCAGTGGCCAGGAACCAGAACAGTTTTAAGAATACATTTAATTGAAAATGCAAATCAAAGCCACAGTGAGATGTCACTTCACACCTATTAGAATGGCTCTTATCAGAACGACAAGAAATAACAAGTGTTGGTGCGGATATGGAGAACAGGGAACCCTTGTGCACTGCTGGAGGGAATGTACATTGGTGCAGCCACTATGGAAAACAGTATGGAGGTTCCTCAGAAAATTAAAAATAGGACTATCATATGATCCAGCAGTTCCACTTCGGGGTATATATCCAAAGGAAATGAAATCACTCTCTGGAAAAGATATCTGCACCCCCATGTTCATTGCAGCATTATGTACAGTAGCCAAGGTATGGAAAAAACCCAAAGTGTCCATCGATGGATGAATGAGTAAAGAAAATGTGATGTACACACACACACACACACACACACACACACACAGGAATATTACCCATAAAAAGAAGGAAATCCTGCCATTTTTAGCAACACAGGTAGACCTTAAGAACATTCTGCTAAGTAAAATAAGTCAGACAGAGAAAGACAAATACCATATAATCTCACTTGTATGTGGAATCTAACATGATCAAACTCATAAAAACAAAGAACAGATGGGTGGTTGCCAGAGGTGGGGAATTGGGGAAGTGGGTGAAGCTTGTCAAAAGCTACAAAGATCAGTAAGTTTTGGGGATGTCATATACAGCACGGTGACTTAAGTTAATAACACTGTATTGTGTATTTGAAAGTTAGTAAGAGAGTAGATCTTAAAAGTTCTCATCACAAGAAAAAATTGAAACTGCGTGAGGTGATGGATGTTAGCTAAACTTGTTGTGCTAATCATTTCTATATACATGTAATCATATATATATGTAATCGTTTATATATATTATAATCCTGCCGCACACTTAGAACTATTAGAGTGTTACATGTTAATTACATCTCAATAAAAGTGAGGGGGGAAAAGCATTCAGAGCCAAAAAGTTTCATACAGTTACTTAACACCCACCCCCCACCACTCAAACAAGAAGTAAGCAGCTGCAGTAGAATGTGAGAATCTACAGTGGATTGAAAAAACGGGGGCCGGAAATCCTGCTGGGCCTGAAAGCCATGGCTGGTGGGTGGAAAGAGACAGGTCGCACTTAGCCAAAGGTGGAGCAGAGACACAGGTGTCCCGGCGTGTGCACTGTGGCTGGACTTCAGTTAAACTGTGAGAAGAAATCTGTGCTCTCTCAGCTCAGCCACTCCATTGTTTGCTTTATGAAACGCTCTTCTTGCAAAGGTCCGACCCTGGCTCAGTTGAACCATGGAACAGGAGACTTGTCCCTACTGGGACGTGAAGAAAGGATCAAAATCAGGGGATGATGGTGACAGCATCAGTATCCCCAGAGAAGATGGATGAATCTGGATAGATAATTATGAGGGAGATTCAGAGATAGCTGGGCTGGTTCATTTCTTCCTGTCTGCCTGCTTGGGGATTGCCATCACAGCAATAGAAACACAGGGTGTTCCAGGGATTCTCAAGCAGCCCTGGTCCCTTGGGCCCCAAGGGAAGGACTCTGCTGCTTGAAGGAACTGGGTTGAGTTTTTAGGAAGAGGTAGAATTAACTTTCAAAGATATCATTTATTTTTTAACTTTATTGAGATAGGTTTTCATAAAGAAATGGTACCTATATTAAGGTGTACAACTTGATGTTTTCATGTATATATATATATATATACATTGTGAAAAGATCACCACAGTCAAACTCAATAACTCATCCACCACCTCTACCTAGTGACCCTTTTGTGTGTATGGTGAGAAGGTTGAAGCTGTATCTTCTTAGAAAATTTCTAGCGTACAATACAGTAGTATTAAGCGTAGTCACCATGCTGTACATTAGATCCCCAGAACTTATTCATCTCTCACAGCAGAAGGTTTGTGCCCTTTGGCCAGTATCTCCCCATTTCCCCTCCCCCCAGCCCCTGGCAACCACCATTCTACTCTCTGCTTCTTTGAATTCAACTCTTTTAGATTCCATGTGTGTAAGTCAGGTCATGCAGTATTTGTCTGGGAAGGGTAGTGTTTAAATGGAGAAGATACTTAGATGCCATGTAACTGTGGGCAGAGAACATGAAGAAGGGGATTACAGATGTGACTGTGACTCCAAGAGTCCTGGGAATAGGAAGATCTGGTTGAAAAAAAAAAAGCAAGTCTTTAGCGTGGGCGAAGAGGACAGATGAGTTAGGAAGTGTGGTACCGTGACGAGGCCCTTCCCTTCATCCTGAAGGCATCGGGACGCACGTTCATTCATGCATTTTTGGCTCTGTAGGACTGCATGTCCCTTTGCCAGAACTACCCTTGGCCATATTTGGTCTAATCACTGACCTTGGCAGAATGTGAGTATCACGTTTTCAGGAGACAACGTTTGTTTTTGTATTTCTGTCCTAACCACTCACTAGACTTGTGACCTTGGGCAAGTCACCAAACCTCACCATCTTAGTTTTTCCACTTTAAATTGGTAATCATAAACCCTTCCCCTGCTTCCCTTAGAAATGTGTGGGAACGAAGAATAAAAGAAAAAGTATAAAGCAAGTAACGGGCATAATGCCTGGCACATAGTAAGCAATTCAGTACGTTGTTTTTATTTTAGTATTCTAAATGCGGGGAGTTACGGCCCTCCACTTGCCCCTGTGTTTCTAGATGTGCCTCATTTCTTAAGTTCTCATACAGGTATATTCTTCGCTCTTTGCAATAACTGCCTTGTGAAGTGTAAATTATTGGAAAATATTTGGATTTTTTTTTTCTATCTAGACTAACTTTGGCCAAGAGTGAGTAGTTCCAAACTTGAGATTCTTAGTCATATTTGGGTCTCCCCCTCTTCTCTTTTCTATTTCTTTCTTTTGTCTTTTATCTCAGCTGGACTTGGTTCTCACTCTTGCTTCTTTGCCCAAAATTCAGCGAAGGAAAGGAAGGTAATTTGTGAAGTGAAGCCTTCTAAGGGTTTATTTCCTGTGAGGGCATCTCGAACCCTGTTAGGGCTTGTATTACAAGAAGAAAAGCGGATACAGCCTCGTTTGCCTGAGCAGAAACTTAAGTACAGTGTTACGAGCGGAATCACAGAAACTTCTTCTTTATTTTGAGCATGATTCCAGCCCGATTCCTTGGCAGCGTTCAAAGCCTCACTGCAAGGTATGAAAAGATAAGCATCTGGATTATTCATAATGAGAGTTACCGGGCTGCACCCTCCTAAAAGGCAATTGCAGAAAACGGCAGGTTAATACAGTGAGTGAACAGATCCCTTGGATTCATTTAGTCTCGCATTTGACCCCCCCCCCCCCGTTTTCTACTTTGGGAACTTGGAGGAGGACTGGGCCAGGTTACTTGTTCACTTTTGGATACAGTCTGGTCCTTCCTGAACGGGCGGAAGCGGGTTTGACGCAGCACCCTGCTGAACGTTTTAGATCCTGTCTATAAAGCCGACTTCTGTTTTACTAGATGGCAGTGCTGATCTTGCCTCCAGTCACGGTACCCCAGGCTGAGGGCTTGTCAACTCTCATGAGCTAGACAGGCTCAGGCCTGGGCAGTGCTTGAATGGAATCCTTCCAAACACAACTCAGGTACCGGAGACTCGGTGGTGGTGATTCAGCGTCTGGCACTGGCTCCCGCCAGGAGCAGCCAGCCGGGGCCTCAGCAAGGTGCTTGGGGGGCCCTATGTTAATAGGTGTTTGGAGTAGGAGCGTGATGGTGGGGCTTTTCTTTCCTCCTCTTACAAGAGACTTCAAACAGACTTTCTGCCTGTTTGTAGCCATTGCACTTATTTCAGCTGATTTTGCAAGAGGATCACAGATACCCTTTTCCTCTTGGCTTGTGAAAGTTCCTAACTTTGACCTTCTTTGGCAGGAGGCATCTTCTGGGCGCCTTACAAATGAAAAAGGTTATTCATAACTGCAAGTGAATATAGGGTTTGCGGACCCTTTTTCTGCTTCCTTTGGACCCTTCCAGCTTTCCTTTGGGGGTGGGGCTTATAGCACAACGCCTCCTCCTGTCTGCAGCCTTCAGGTATTATTTCTGTGTCCAAGTCTCCTGTAGTAGGTGCATGAGATGGTGTTTGAACCCTGCAGCACTAATGCTGGTGAATCATGGCATGGTGCAAGAACACGGTTGCATAACTCTGTTCTCCTTCATCCCAGCTCTTCTAAAAATAAAAAATAAAAAAATTAAATGTTTAAAAAAGAAGGAAATGGCATTTGCCACCTTTTCTCCCAAGCAAATATGCTCTAATGGATTTGCCTACACACACACACACACGCACACACACGCACTCACACACACACACGCACACTCACGCACTCACACACGCACTCACACACACAGTCACGCACACACGCACTCACACGCACTGTCACACACACACGCACTCACTCACTCACACACACTCCCAACCTACCTGTACTCATGTCTTTGCATTATTTGTTAGATTTTAAAGCAAAGAATATATGACTAGTAAACGTCATAGCATCCTCTGTGTAGCTTAAGGAACATGAAATCTTGTCAGTAAAGATTTGGGAAACGTGGCATTGGAAGTACATCTAGAGGATGGAGGTTCAAGCTGGTGTGGGACAGTAAAGAAATTGCAGTGGTCCCGGTTGGGGAGGGAACGCTGGGCGTTGGCCTCATCTTTCTCCACCCGCACAGGTGGAGGTGACACTGCTCACGGCCCTGTCTTCTTCTTCAGTTAGGACAGCGATGACGATAGGGAACTTTGACTTTTCCATTTCCTGTCCCTTTTGCTTTTAACTTGAACACGTAGTTTTGGAGAGTCGTAGGAGTGGGATGGTCTCTGCTCCAGTTTTTCACCACGTCTATCCAGCTGTTGTCTCATAAACTCACTTGCAGAGGCTGTGCAACATTTGGAGAAAGCCATGCCCTCTCTAAATATCAGCTGGAATGCCCTCAAAGTGTAGGACACTTTACAGAGCTGTCAGAACTCTTGAGGATGGGTGATGCTCCGTAGAACCTTTCTCTTCTGGGTCACTGATTCAAATCCGCTGTCCCAAATGATCTAAGGCATTGCTGTCGGCCCCGCCTACTTTTGGGGGGTGGAGTCAAGTGAATCAACTACCAATGAATGCTCAGAGTCTACACCCTTATTTGCAGTATCACAGATTAGACCAAACAGTGACTGGTGCAAAGAGACAATTAAAGGCTCTCTGATGATTTTTTGTTGGTTGTTGTTGCCCTCTGTGTATTAAAGTTCTGATGAAGTAGGTTTTTGTTTGTTGTTTACTTATGTCACCAGTAACATGACTTGAGGGTCTGCTATAGTGCTATCTTTCATTGGGTATCTAATATTTACACAGTCGTTAGAATTGGAATCTTTCCTTGGGCATCTAATATTTTCATATTCATAATCACTGAAATCCCTCTGTGAGATCAGCTCACTTTTCCATTCTCCTGTGATAACCAAGTGCTCTAGTTGTAAATTATATACATATACACATATATATGTATGTGTGTGTGTATATACATATATATTTTTGTTTGTTTGTTTGCATTCTTTTTTTTTTTTTTTTTGCGGTATGCGGGCCTCTTACTGTTGTGGCCTCTCCCGTTGCGGAGCACAGGCTCCGGACGCGCAGGCTCAGCGGCCATGGCTCACGGGCCCAGCCGCTCCGCGGCATACGGGATCTTCCCAGACCAGGGCACGAACCCGTGTCCCCTGCCATCAGCAGGGGGACTCTCAACCACTGCGCCACCAGGGAAGCCCTTTTTTTGCATTCTTGTTGGAGAATTCACTGCCTTGGAATGTTGTTGGTTCTGTGCAAATGCTTCTAGTTCTGTCAGCCACCGTCATTTCTTTTCTTAAGGTAACCCACAAACCTGCTTTTCATCCTGCACTGGAATGCTTACTGTGTCCAAAGCAAGAGGGTGATGGAGTTTCCCTGCATACTTATTTCTGGGTCTTGCTCCAGAGCAGTTGTCAGATTGGGTTCCATGAGGAGCACTCGTGTTTAGATGGTAACTAGTTGCTGGAGTTGAACCAAGATAGCAAATTAGCGTAGGGGGAAAAGGTGCTCTGGAGGGACTTGAGGTGTCT
Organism: Pseudorca crassidens; assembly: GCF_039906515.1. Taxonomy (NCBI): domain Eukaryota; kingdom Metazoa; phylum Chordata; class Mammalia; order Artiodactyla; family Delphinidae; genus Pseudorca; species Pseudorca crassidens. The sequence goes on along the minus strand of NC_090305.1, from coordinate 88,026,419 downwards.
GTAGAGGTTGAGAAATAGAGGAGAGAACATGTCTTCTTTCCTACTAAGCTTCCCATGCAGCTTTTTATTGCTGGCTTTTCCTTCCATCCTCATCTACGCAGTGACTGTTGATTAGCCTGTGAAATTATCTGAGAAACAGGTTTGATCTTGCGGGGTGCGGAGAGTCTAGGAAAAGAAACTAGAGGAAGGGTGGCTGACTCAGAGCTGCCTTTGAAGCTGGAAATGGGACAGCTTCTCGGGGCAGACAGGAAGTCAGCAGCCCCTCTCCACTGGCCAATAGGGAACGTCGAAAACCTCGCACTAGAATGAGATGCACTCTGAACTGCTATAAATGACCTGTGGGAAGAAGAAACATGCGTCCAGCATTCGCAAGTAGTTTGAAATGGTTTCAGATAGAGGAGTACGTGGATGTATTTTGTGTTCCTGTCCCAGTTCCTTCTTAGAAAATCAAAAATGAGTTTGAGCCTTAAGAATAGCTAATTAGTAACATCCTTGCATCTTAGCTCCACTAAAATTATTCTGGCCAAATGATTGAAAGCTCTGTTTATATAAAATTGTGTCCGGTGCAATCTTATGAGACTCTCAGAATACAGATAGCAGCCTAAGACAAGCTGGCAAAACTTTTCTTGTAAAGGGCTAGATATATAGGAAATATTTTAGGCATTTCAGTCTCTGTCACAAGTACTTAACTCTGCTTTGTGGCCTAAAAGCAGCCAGGTGGTATGGAAGCAAATGAAGGTGACTGTGTTCCAATAAAACTTTATTTGTGGACGCTGAAACTTACATTCCATGTAATTTTCATGTCACAAAATATTTTTTTGTTGTTCTCCCAACTGTTTAAATAAGTTACAACCATTCTTATCTCATGGGCTGGACAAAAACAGGTGATGGGCTGGATTTGGTCCCTGGGCTAAAGTTTGCTGACCCTTGACCTAAAATGCTGCAGTGCCTCATATTTTTGGAAGACCTCCATGTATCAGTACTGACCTCAGGTACTGATCTCATCACCAATTGTGTTATGTAAAAAAAAATTGTCTGTTTTCTCCTACCGGGTTGCTTTCTGTTTGTGTGCATGTTTACTCAAACCATATTTTATGTAAACACATTGGTGTTTCTTAAAATATGGCAAACGTGTTTTTTGAACATTGGCTACCTTGATGAACATGCTAAACATAGCACACCTCATAGGATGCCTCACCCCCCAAATATAAGCACCTGCCGTGAACTTGAGATGTAAATAGCTCGAAAGTTACAAACATGCTGATGTAAAATGTAATTTGTAAATAACAGATGGCACGTATTTACAAGGAATGGGAGGCACTGCTGAGAATGAAGTCATCTGGAACCAAAAGAATGGAAGATGTGTCAAAACTGTCCAGGTCCCCAGTCACCATGAAACTAACTAGCATGCTGCCAAACTAGCAACCCAGCGCCCGTCCCCCTGACCTTCTGAGTGCCCAGCTCGGGCTGGGGTCTGTGGCGTGCTGACCACAAGGAGACTTCAGCCCCTTGGGCAGATCGGGGCATAGATAGCAGCCAAGGCAGAGAGGGAGGCAGTGTATGCCTTGGCTCCTGTTAGCTCACAGGGCCATTGATTTCGTCTGCTGAAGGACAATAAATGGGATTGTGTGCAACTGAGCCGTAAGTGCCTGGTTTTATCACTCGCCTTCACACTGACATCTTCGAACTGCATCTTTACTGTAACTCCAGCCTAGCAGTCAAGTACAGCACCGCGTTATCCAGGGCCAGGCAATTGTCACATCTGTTCTAAAGGAAGTGTTGACTCAACCCAGCCCAGGAAACCACCACCAAGAGTAAAAGGTCTCCAGAGATTGGATGGAACCTTTTAAGTTATTTACACAAGCAGTTGGCCTGGAACTTGAGTCACAGTTGATCCTTGCTTCTTACAAGGGAAATTCTTTTATTTATTCATATTCTCTCTCCCTCCCCCCTCCCTCCCCCTCCCTCCCCCTTTCTCTTCCTCTCCCTCTCTCTTTCTCTCTCTCTCTCTCTCTCTCTCTCTCTCTCTCACACACACACACACACACACACACACACACAATATCTACTTGAATCTTATTATTCTATAGCTGCTGAAGGATCTACTTGTATCTTCAAACAGGATATCTTAAGGGACCTTGCTCCAACCATGATTGAGAAACTGTTATAAAAATAAGAGAAGTCTGTCCTCACTCCTTAGTCGTGTTGGGACACATCTCTGAGGTTCAGGCAGTGGAATCAGAGATGAGAGACATGAATCCGGTTTTTATGATTTTGATGCATGGAACAGGTAAAAATGGCTATCAAGTCAGCATGCATAGGAAACAAAGTGGACCTAAGTCCCTGGTGCAGTTCCCAAAGGGGATCCCATCAGTCATTACAAATTTTTTACTGACCAGCAGTGAACATGACGATAAGCATGTTTGACTCACATGGTAGATGCCTTGAGGGGTGGGATAGGGAGGGTCAGAGGGAGACGCAAGAGGGCGGAGATATGGGGATATATGTATATGTATAGCTGATGCACTTTGTTATAAAGCAGAAACTAACACACCATTGTAAAGCAATTATACTCTAATAAAGATGTTTTTTTAAAAAAAGGGATTTGTATTATAACGTCATATACATAGTCTTGTGCACTAAGGGTCTGTTTCTCTTCTTTTTTCGTGACGATTTAAAATCTAGTTTACAGTGATTTAAATATCATGGGAATCAGAAAAGCAAATGCCCTTTAGTGATTGATTTCACAGCACTTTATAAGTTCTAATAAATTAGGTTTTAAAATTCTGGCTGAGACCTTAGTTGATTTTTCGGAAGGTGGGGAAGTGTTAGTATGGACCGACTTTGTTCTCATACTCATGATTAGGCCAGGGAATTATTATGGAATAATTCGTAACAATTCATATCAAGATGAATAATTCTTTTTAAATATATTTTTCTTAAGATTTATTTATTTGTTTGGCTGTGCCAGGTCTTAGTTGCGACATGCCGAACTCTAGTTGCAGCACGCAGGATCTATCTAGCTCCCTGACCAGGGATCGAACCCGCGTCCCCTGCGTTGGGAGCGCGGAGTCTTATCCACTGCGCCGAGGGAAGTCCCCCAAGATGAATATATTCTTTGCACTAGGGTTGTCTCTCCATCCCAAATATTTGAAGTTATTTTACCTGTTTGCATTCATTTTGAGGGTGAAATTTGGAGGCCAGTTTATACATCTTCGTCATCTGTTCTCTCTTCAGTAGTTTGACTAAAATTTCCCTTGTGTTCATACAAGTTCCTAAACCTTTTCTGCCCTGTGCTTCTACCTTTAATTATCTTCTTTGGTGTGGCTTTGTCTGAAATGCTGTGAAAGGGCTGGAGTTTGTTCCACGATTATGTAATTTGATTTCCCCCATGTTGGGTCTGAAAAAGATGTTACACACATAAACGACTTTTTTTCCCTCAACCCAGCAGAAAAAATTGCAAGGATTCCAGTAGCTAATTTTGAAATGTATAGAGCCAGCTTAGTAAACATTTGTTGCAAACTTAAATTTGAGTCCTCTACTTTATTTTGCTGAAGTGTGTTTGTGAGAACTTGCTCATAGAAGAATAGGTTTGTGTGTATGTACATTTTTTTAAAGGACACTTATTAGTATGTCTTTTGCTTAAATGAGGAGCTCACTGTATAGATTCTCGGAGACTTGAGTACCTGAAAGTTGAGTCCCTGTTCTCCAGGTATTTGGTGAAACGTGGTAAATTATTTCAACAAAGATTTGTGACCCTGCGGAGTTGCCGCTACTCTGATCTCCTTTGCTTGCACTGTTTTGGTCTTGAATGTGCCTAACTTTTCTCCTCTTCCCCACCGTATCTTTCTCCGCACGATCTTTTCGTTGTCATCTACAGACCTTCCGTCTGCCTTTCCAACCAGCAGCCAGACCCTTCTTGGCTCATCAGTCTGTGACTCTGGGAGCTCTGAAGGTAGCACTTAAAATATATAACAGTTCCCTTTCCTACATTAAAAAGCCATAAAACCTTCATGGAAAATAGCTAAGAGGACGTATACAGTAGGAGGAGAGGCTCTTTGCTCCTGCAGGCACCTTGCAACGGGACTATTTTTCTTATATGATATAAATGAAATCTTCACTCTGCCCACTTTTACACCTACGCATGTACTGAGCGTCTCCAAGGAGACAAGGAAACCCGGAGTCCAGTGATGGTGGTGAATCCTCCTCGGAGACAGCAGGCTGGAGTCTCAGGCAACTCTCCCAGGCGTCTTGGCTTCCAGATGCCCCTCTCAGACAGCCTCTCTTCTCAAGGCTCTTGCAGGCAGGCTTTCTCGAACACGCCTCTCCCTTCCCAGATGAAATAGCCTGTCCGTTCCATCTGAAGGGCTGGTCGTGGTGAGTTCAGTAGACAGAAGGCTACTGAAGGGCTAAGAAGGGTGGGTGCAGTAGGGAGGTGAGATCGGAGGGGTCCAGCTTTCCCAAGATCTTTTCTTGGTCACCCGTTTCTTTATCTGTGCGTATGTTTCATTTCCTCCCTCTGGACCTCTTAGGCACGAAGCCACCACGCAACCTTACATAGCGTCTTAAACATATTCTTTGTGACAACGGTACAGTCATGAGCTCGGTTTAGTTAGATTGTCCTTTGAGGAGAAGTACTCCTCTTGCTGATGCAACATTTTTAGGCATCTTTCGTGAACAGTAGCCCCCTTGACCACTCTCATTGCCCTTCCCCTGAGTTTGCTGCACGGGAAACCCCGTACCATCTTGCCTTTCCACACTGCACCGTGTCACTCTAACTTTTCCTAGAACTATAAACACTGTTTTCTTATGTAAATGACATCTGTTCCTCTTTGAGGAACACACTACCTTCATTAGCCCATTTTCACACTTTCTAAGATTATAGTGTCAGGTCTTTTCGATACTTTGACCCCGTCTGTGTGTGAACCTTCTTTCAGGCACAAATAATGAGTTATCATGTAGCAATGATTATTGATGTGATCCCCAGTAAATCTTGTTTTGTCTCTAAACTCCAGGCGCATCATTTAATGAGCCTTCTCAACATCTTGTCCATATGTACATTTTTGGTTCTCAGCTGAATTGATTCAAATAATCTAACTTCTCGTGTGATTTTCTAGCACAATGTCTGCAGATTTCAGTGTTCCGTTGCCAATCCTGCTGTCCTCTTTGGAAAGGTGGGGCTAGCAGTTATTCCTGTTAAGTCCTTTGTCCCTGAATGACTGCATGAGGATTTATTGATGACATACTTTTTTATTTGAGCTTTCAAAAAAGATCGGTCAGTCATTGGTCAGTGTTCTGCCTTTGGAGGAGTCTCGTTTTCTCCTTTGGTTTTATCTCCAGTCGATAGCACCTCCCCAGTTTCTAGCTTTAAATAAAAACCAGCCCGTGGTGTAAGCTCAGAAGGACCCATGTGTGTTTGACACAGTCAGTTTTATTCACAAGTGTGTAAGGTACCCTTTGAGTGGACTTGGGGGTCAGATTGGCCAAGATTTTTTCGTACGTAGTCCATCAAGGTCACCCTGTTTTGATCTTCCTTCACAAATAACTTCACCCACAGTGTGGTCCACCACTTAGCTTTTCCTCTTTATTTGGACTCAAATGAGGTGAAAGTGTTAACTTTCAACTCGAGTTGCCTAGCTGCCACGAGAAGAATTGGAGGCGTATGAAGGGACCTTTGAAAGGAGCCCTTCATTGTCTCCGAAGTTTCTGGCTTTGCCCAGGTTCCTCCTGGCCTCTCTCTGCCCTCCTTCCTCAAAGTCCCAATCATTCATACTCTGCCTTTCATGTCAGATTTATGGTAGGAATCAAGTGTCTGCTCAGAAGGACTGCTATGCCTGAGGAACTGTGGATGGAATTGGCTAACTCTAAGAAAATGTAAACACATTCTGGAAAGTTTTCCAACTTAGACTGGTGGGAAGTTTGGTTTGCTGTTTCTTTTGCCCGGAAATGGAAAAGTCAAGATCTCATCCTCATGTGTCCTTCCTAGAATACTTTTTTGCGAAGGAGGCCCTGAACCTGTGTAGTAACACAAACGTTTTCCTTCCATTTTTCCTTCCAGGCGCTTCAAGTGGCAAGACAGCTTCTTCTCCAGCAGCAACAGCAGCAAGTTAGTGGATTAAAGTCTCCCAAGAGGAATGACAAACAACCAGCCCTTCAGGTAGCAAGTCTTTTTTTTTTTTCTTTTTTCTTCTTTCTTTTCCTTTAAGTTGATGATACACTTTGGGACAGCTGATAAGCCATTCAGAAGTGGATTGTGTTGAGAATTGCAAATCCCGTAAGGAAATCTTCTGCAAAAAAGTTCATTTTTCTGTTTAACGCTAGAACATGACATTTGGGGGGAAAATGTCTGTTCAACCAACATTTTTGTTGTTGGGAGTAAACAAATCTAATGAGACAATTTAATCGGAGGCTGAGGAGTTGTTGCCATGGGTTGCTTATTAGGCAGTGTGGCTAACCAATGAGGAAAAGTCCATAGTACTCACATATGTCACTCATTCTCTTGTGATCTGTCTGGAAATGGGACACACACACACACACACACACACACACACACACACACACACACACACACACGTTACTTTAGTGCAGTGGTTTTCAGCCGGAGTGCTTTTTAACCCCTCTAAGGACAGCGGGCAGTGTCTGGAGACATTTTCAGTTCTCACAACTTCGGGGGAATGGGTGCTACTGGCATCTAGTAGAGGGAGACCGGGGAGGCTGCTAACATCCTACAAGGCACAGGAAAGTATCCCACAAGAGAGAATTATTCAACCCAAAATGTCAATACTGTCAGGAACGTACTGGGATTAAGGACGATACAGTATTTTTAATACACCTAGGAATGAATGTAATACCTACTCCATTATTCACTGGCTGTTTTCCAAATATTTCTGAATCATTAATAAAGATTGGCAAGCATTTTTTATGTAAATATACTCCAAAAGACTGTTTTAGCAGCTTCTCATTTCAGGCACATTGAGGGCAGGGGTTAGCGGAGTGGAAGGAGTGAGTTCATAAAAATCTACTTTGAATCTTTGACTTGGAGTAGAAAATTGTCATAGACGTTTTAAAGAAACTTGACATGGAGTATCCCATGCTCCCATCCAGGACAGGGAGGGCACTTGCAGGTACCAAGTGGCTCAACTACTTTCATAGCTAAGAGTGGGCATCCCCCCAAATGGGAAGCAAAGATGAGTTTCCCACGCTGGGCATTCTGGAGAGGAGTTTGTAAGTGGGAGCTGGTGGGTATAACTTGATGCCGATTAAGATGATCACAAGGTCAACCGAAATTCTAGCTTGGGTTGACTTAGATCAGAGAGAACCAGTATACCAGCACCCAAATTATCCTACAAAGATCAGACTGACCTTGGGCCACACCTTCTGGTGCTTCTACGTCTGCTTGGAAATTGTCACCATCTAGAGGAAGTTCAGCATGATAGTAGTAGCACTTCACTGGCAGAGTTGAATGACAATGTGCCTTGTTTACCAACACTTCCAAAAGCATTTTATTTGGTCAGCCACCACCAACCCATATGCCTTTTCATGTGTGTGAATGCTGGGGACATTTTTAATGAGGTCCAGTGCCACTGAGGTCCCATGTCAGGTGCTGTAAGCAGTGCTTTGTTGTGCAGATGCCTTAAGAACAGCTCTGGAGGATGAAATATGACTGTGTTGACCTTTCAGCTGTGAGCTTATTTGTCAGGATTCAAATAAGTTGAAAGGATCAAACTGAACAGTTTCCGTAGTCAGACTGGGAATTGTGCTTCAGAGGTCAGCAGCGGAGGCCACATTGCAGATTCCAGAACATAGCCAATTGTTGGTACATATTAAAGTACCGGGGCATCTCCTGCAGACAGAGACACAATTAAAATTCTAATTTATTAATGTATACAGGGAGCTAGCCCAGCCTGTCATTCAGTGATTCAAATGACTGTCCATTCTTTTTGCCTCCCCCTTGGAGCTCTCACAGCCTTAAAAATACTATGAGTCCTCTTGAATTTATCAGACCTCGAATGCGTTGGAAAAATAACAGTATATTATTCGGGGACAGAATCTCACATATCGTAGTGCTTTGGTTAGAGAGAATTTTCAAAAAGGACACACATACATGGTCTAACGAACTGCTCTTCAGTATTGAATATCATTTGTAATCTTTTAGACTAGACTTATTTTCTAGATGCTTTGTAAAAAAACATAGGGCGGGCTTCCCTGGTGACGCAGTGGTTGAGAGTCTGCCTGCCAATGGAGGGGACACGGGTTCGTGCCCTGGTCTGGGAGGATCCCACGTGCCGCGGAGCAACTGGGCCCGTGAGCCATGGCCGCTGAGCCTGCGCGTCTGGGGCCTGTGCTCCGCAGCAAGAGGGGCCGCAATAGTGAGAGGCCCGCGCGCCGCGATAAAGAGCGGCCCCCGCTTGCCACAACTAGAGAAAGCCCTCGCACAGGAACGAAGGCCCAACACAGCCAAAAATAAAAATATAAATAAATAGAAATATAGTAAACCCATTACATGTTAACACAGATAGCATATTAAAAAAAAAAAAAACTTTAAAAAACATAGGGCATTTTTAGGTAACTTCTTTTCCAAGGTGAGTGAAGTTCCTTTAGGGCTAAATATACGAAGTCAAGTTTTAGGGGATTTCCTTCGGGGGGCTCTTCTTCTTCTTGCCCGTTAGAAGTCTTTTAGCCCCCAGGAGAGTATGATACAGAGGGCTTTGTTTTTCCTGGCAAAGGATAGCGTCAAAACCAGCCTAACGCATTCTGCGGAGCGCTTCAGTCTGTATGAAAAGTGTGGGACGAGGGGGCCATCTTGGATGCTGGTTTTGCTAAAGAAGATGTTTTGAATCCTTTCCTGTCCCCTCAGTGGGAGAGTTGACAAGCAAAGAATTTAGACCAGTCTTAAGAGTTGATTCCGGGGTTGGGTGGAGGGGAGAGTTGGTTGACCTGTGTGTGTGTTTGTGTGCGTGTGTGTGCGCGTGTGTGTGTCTGTACGTACGTGTGTACACACATGCAAGTGCATCATAGACTGTTGTCTCCTCAGCTGCCTGGTAGGGTCATGCAAATTCACTAAGTTTTATTGGGTTGGCTGACCTTCCACAAACAGAGAGGAAAAATTAACTAACCTAGGCCACATGGCATATTACCTTGTTATAAAAATACTTAGGTAGACTTGGTGATTCGTGGAAGGAATAACCTTCACATTTAAATCCATCTTGTCGAGCCATGTCCTTGTTGGGGCATCTCAGCCAGAGCGGCTCTGACATGAAAGGGAAATCCTACAGCAAATCTTAACAGTGTTCATCTCTGATCTCCTTACCCTTCTACACCGAGAGACCTATTTTAGCAAATTTCAGATCTTCCGCATAGAGGAAGGCTTGACAGGGAAGAAGGATTTGATCTGCTGATAGCTTGAGGAAAAAAAAAAAAAGAAAGAAACCCAAATCCCCAAATATACTGTGACTCATATTTTAAGCAAATCTCACACTTCCCTGCTTTATGTTTGGCAGTGCTCTCCAGTTTCAGAGGCTGATGATACAAACAAAAGAAAATGGAAAGTTAGAGGAGGCTATAAGTGGTTACTCGACAGAGATCATAAAATGTAGTCAAACATCACCAATTTGGACTAATTTCAGCGAAATGAGAGTAAATAAGTGAGACATGACGCTCTTTGCAGATACACATACTGAACTAAATCCGAACTGGTCGCGTTCTTGGGTGACACTGTAGTTTATGGTGAAGGCATGAATTGGGTACAGATATTGCTTCTGAAGTTCTTGAAAAATATCCTACTTAGTAACCTAAATAGCTCCTTACTTGGTCTATTAATTTGCTTTGCAAATTTTTTTATGAATGGTACAAGTGAAAATTGGAAATTGGCCCCGTCATAAATTCAGCCTCAGAAGGATCTGAATTAATTAAATGCAACTCAGTGAACGTTTCTAGAACAGCCACAGCTTGCAGGGCGTCAGGCTGCTGTTCAGAGATGTAAAAATGCCTAGGAGACAGGACCCTGCCTGCAGGATGCTTGAGCTGTGAAAGAATTAACCAGGTTTCGCCACAGAAAGAAAATTATATGTGAGTAAAAATAGTAGGCTTCCTTTTATAAATATTTATATACTTCTGAAGATTGCTAAAACAAGTGAAATAAATGCTTCACAGTGCAGGTGCGCTCATAACCTCGAAAATGTGTAACTTTCCCGGCTGAAGATTAATTTGTGAGCAATTTTATTGATCACATTTTGGGACTTTGACCACCGTTTCTGGTAGTCATTCATTTGGGTTCTCTAAGCATTTTAGTTGTTGGCACAAGGACATAAACTGGAAGGAAATCAAATGACACGTTTTCTCCTAAGAAAGTAAAAGTACATGTGTACTCTGGCAGCATTCAAGTTAAGAAAGAAAGTAAACCTGGTGTGTTGCTTACCGAGGAGAGCTGACCACCATTTCAGGCCGTGTAGAAGGAATTTGAACTTGAAAGCAGTCATCTGATACTTTTCTCTCCTGTCCCATCCCCTCCTTCCAAGGTTATCTCGTGTGCAAGCCCCTCACCCAGGGGGCCGTTTCACTGGAAGGAGGGCTGGTGGAATTCACTGGAAGGGTCTGCCTTTTCATCCGGTTGGAAGCTCAGGATGGTAATGAGGACTCGTGCTTTAAGTGGAGGAAGTTAAAATGCAAGATTCAGCAGGTGTTTTTTTCCACATTTTTATTTGCAGTTATATAAAACGTGCTTTAGGCAGCATTTTGCTTGGCATTAATGCCACATATAATCTTAGTACCTCGTATCATTTCCACGTTATTCACTGAGGAATAAACTGGTAAGAGGAAACCTTTAAAGGGAAACTATGATTTTGTGGTGGATAGTGAAATGGAATGGTTTGGAAATACCCTTAAAAGATATCCCTATGCGCTGAATTAGTAAAGTTCATAATAGTTCAGGAGAGGGAGGCAGATTTTTTTTTTTTGATGTTTGCAGTTAACATTGTCTAGAATTTGCATCCCTGGCATGAGATTGATATGAAGTGTTGAAATTTTGGTACCTTTTAAGATTTCGCTGTTATCACACAAGTTTGGAGAATCCCCAAACCCTCAAAAATAAGTCTGGATAAGAAACGATAACATAGAAATGATGCTTTAAAGTGGTTATCAAGTCTTTCCGATTACGCGCACCATTAAAAATATGAGAGAAACAGGATCCCCTCCTAGAAAAACGCACATGCACACAGAATTTTGCGTCAAGGGTTTCATGAAGCTCAAGAAGTCCATCTGTTTGCCCAGGTTCAATACTGTTGCTGGAAAAAAAAATTTTTTCCAAAATAATGTGTTTTGTCCTTGCCACCAGAGTCTTCATGTGAGTTGTGATATGACGAGTTCCCTCATTTTTGCTTTTCAACTTCAGCTGTATATAAGGTGATCCTGTGTCTGCCCAGGACAGCCTTAGTCTATGCCTGTTGACTGAGTGTACTTATTAATCACTCTCACTCTTCAAAGTATCCCAGTTTGGACATTTAATTATATGGTCACTTTGCTTACACGCATCTGAACATTAAAATGCAAATGTGATGCCGCTATTTGAAGTGTAAGCACGTGCTTATGTCCCTATCTGCAAAGATAGTTCAGGTTTATGGACCAGCCCCATGGCTACTCTGTGGTGTAGAACTATCATGAACCATTCTGTGGATGAGGAAAAGTGAAACTTCCGAGAGGTTAAGTGACTTGCTACAGAGCACACAGGCAGTGACAACTGGATGCTGGAAACATCCAGCGACAACCAGGCTGGAAAGCCAGGTGTTCTAAGACCACCGAAAACCAGTGTGTTATCAGGAAGTTAATTATTGCTTCTCCTTCAACGTGTATTTACTCAGCATCTACTGAGTGCCATGTTTTCCATCAATAAGCAAACTATTGTATTTTTCATAGCGTAGGCAAAACTAAAGCCCAACCAACAGAAACCAATTTCCACTGTAAATATCTGGATTTCAATTAAGAGGAATAAGATCTGCATAATTATCCTAATTGTCGCTGTGTGTGTGTGTGTGTGTGTGTATCACAGCAGTGAACAAGGGCGAAGAAAACGTTATTTCTTATTCTCTAGGCTGAAATGCTCCTGTGAGCTTCCATGTGCTGGAACATGGAAATAGTATGTTATAATCATTGTTGGGGCTAGGAGGTTGGGAGGAACAGGGGGAAAAAAACATACTTGACTGGTCAAAAATGTGTAAATTGCTGACAAAATGACACATGTAATTAAGAGTGCTCCTACATTTTACCTTGTGGTTTACACCTCCAGTGTTGAAAAAGAGAGCAACTCCCACCTTGCTAATTACCATTATCACTGAAATGCTAGGGTTGGAGTCATTAGTTCCATGTGCATTTAATTAGAGGAAGGCTGAAATTGGATTTAACTTATTACTTTTTCATGGATCACTTTCTTGTCATCACTTCAAATTGGATTGCAGCCCCAGGTAACTAATTATGAGAGCCACAAGATCAAGAGTGAAAAAAAAGGTAATTAGGAATAACACTGTCGGACCCTTGCTGGTCGTACACTTGTGCTTCGGGAAAAGGGGAGGAAGAAAAAAAAAAAACAGCCCAAGCTGTATTTGGTAGTATTACAGATTAGGGAGTTAGAAGTGTGTACAGTTGCTGAGCATCATGGAAGTCTGCCACCACCCAGAGTGGTTTCTCTGATAGACAACTGAGTTGAATATGTCAAGTCGATGTGGTTCCACCATCATATCCCTCATACCTCGATTAAACTTGTAAAAGCAACAGATTGCTTGTAGGTATGAGGCATCTCAACAACTGTGTCGTCTGAGGGCTCACATACAAGATTACAACAAAGCTGTCAAGATGCCTCTGAGCCAAAGTAGGGAATATTTTCAGTACAGGGAGTGAGAATTGAATGAACGTATTAACGTTCCAGAAACATCATTCATATCTGACAGGAAGACGTATCAGTCGCCACAACAGTAAGGTTTAGGGTTTATATATCGGGAATGTTCGTCAGAGTTTCCAGCCGACCATTTACTTTGCTTCTGGTTTGTTCCCCACCCCGCCCCAATGTTGTGGAGGGGCTTGCTGACGTTCTGTTTCTCCTTCCGCCCCCGTCGAAAATACTTTAAAACAAATGATATTGTTTCCATGTGCAGAGCAGAATTCAGAACTGCAAGCAATCAATTTTATTGACATCGTCTGAAAAAAATGTTGATGACAGTTGGAGGATGTGAAAGGATTGGATTTTTAAAGTTGCCAGTGCTAAGTGTGGCAAAAAAAAAAAAGAAAGAAAGAAAAAGAAAAAAAAAAAGAAATGTAATCTCATTAAAAAAAAAAAAAATCCTGTAAGTTAGACTCTCCTAAGAAGGGCTTCTTCTTTGGTAGACGGTGATAGCATGATGAGAAGTCTTGCTGTCAAGCCTGTTGGTTGCCTTGACCGGGGAAAGAAGCTTCCCAGAGAAGTGAATCACCAAGCAAAGATGGCTAGAGTTTTCTTAAGTTGTTTAAAATTTGTTTTAATGTTCTGTTAATGTAAGCAAATAATCATGATTCAGTCTTGGGTGACTTTCAAACCTGGGTAAGTGAGGCTTGCTCATTATTTTCCAAGGAGTCTAGGGAAGTGTAGACCGTGATGTGCCCACCCGACAGAGGCCAGACCATGAATATTCCCGAAGTGAGAAAATACTCTTCCTGGAATTATGAGTCCTTTTCCTGTGTGAACCTTCTAAGCAAAATCTCAAGACCCAAAATAGTAATCATCAAGCCTAATGCAGAAAATTAAAGGGTTTTTTTTGTGGAACATCTTAAGTTGATTTAGAATTTTTGTACACAATATTCGTCTGTGGTTGAAAGGGGCCATGCCGAGGTCAAGTGATGTAGTGTTTTCCATTTTTCCATATGAGCCTCACAGTGTGTGATAAAAGCAAACTCCTTTATTTTGTAAGTCTGCAGGAATTTCTGATGAAGTGCAGAGGTCACGTTCCCTGTCAATTTGAGTAGCCAGCATTTTTTAACTACTGTTTTTTCCTTCCTTTTTTGTGTGCCTTTTCTTCCCTCCCCCCACCTCACCAGAAACCATGGCACTTTTCTGACACATGCACAGTGAAGTCCTCCAATCTGAAACTCATTAGCACACAGCATTGGACCCTGTCCAGTGGTTAGAAAATTTCCTGAAGCCTAGAATAACAGCATTTGGTGCAAGCACCAAGGACCAGAAGTGACAATGGGGGTAGTCGAGCTCGCCTGGCACCCTGCCCAGTCGGGAAAGCCAGCTGACCATGCAACCCAGTGAGACAGAGGTCGTGCACATGGGATGGGCTAGAAAAGTTTGGTCCTTAGAGAAGCATGCTTCTGAAATCACAGGGCAATATCTTTTTTCCCTACACTTATTATTTGAGTTGGGGTGGAGGTGTTTATCAGCATTAGCTGCAGGAACATGAAAGCAAGCAATTAGAGAAACTGGATGAAAACCAACTGCTATAAGGTAATATTTTTGAATTCTGTCACTCTTGGGTATTGCAGGACCTATGGATTTCATTCATTCAGACTTTGTTCACTGAACCTCACTATATCCAGGTAACAGGACCTAGATGGAACCCTTGCCCTAACATTAGAAAAAGTACTCAATTCACCGTGGTTCAGGATACTTTAGGCCAGATTTTCAAACAGGAAACTGAGTCCCAGAAATATAACTAATAATATTAAAAAGCAAACACTTAAATTGTACTTTCTAGGAACCAGCCACTGTACAATAACCGGATGAGGGTAAATTCTATTATTATTCCCGTTTTGCAGGTGAAGAAAGTGGGGCATAGAGAAATTAACTTGCTCAGGGCCAAACCATTGACAAGTGGCAGAGCTGGGATTCCAGCCCAAACAGTCCAGCTCAGGAATCTGTGCCCTTATCCATTACATTCTGCCTCTTCTCCCTGAGCTGCCACCTGGGCCTCACAAACAGGGACAGAGGATGGAATGGAATCAGAGTTGCTGATGCCGAATGCTTGTCACTAACCACTAGACCACACCGTCTCCTAATTTGGACATATGTACGGGCATATTTGAAAAATAGTGCTTGCGCTTGAAATATGCACTTTCTAAAGGGAAATGACGCTTGGGAAAGAGAAGAAAGACGGGTATTACTCAAAGCTTGCAGACAACTCTGCAAGTAATTGTCTAAAGGCAGCCGCTGAAATTGAGAAGCAGTTTGGAAAATGTACAGTTTGGGAAATTTGTGTACCGATGTAATTACGGTAGTTGTGAGTTGATGTCATGCCTAGTAACTGTTTTTGTATTGCTTGGGCCTTTGTTACTGAGCTGTGATATCATGAGCAAACTATTATAAACATAGCATGGATATAGCATGCTTGTGTAACAAAAGATCGGGAACTTTTATTAAGTTTGTTTTCCTTGTCATATTGTAAAAATTTATTATGTGTACTGTGTATATTAGAAACAGATTTGGGTAATTCTGTCTAAATGAAGTCATCCCGGCTATTTCCAGACTGTCTGTTTTTGGTTGTGAATAATTTTCATACATCAGATGGTTGTCATATTTAGTCGCTCTCAAAATTTTAAAGAGAACATATCCCATTCTGAACTTTGGGTGGACTTCGGCCGCCTTGCTGTTGCGATTGTTTGAGTTAGAAATTATTGCGCAGTAAGTTACAGAGACTGAATGCTAGTCATTTCTGAGGGGTCTAGGGCTGCTGACTTCTATTCATAACTTTTCCCCTTTCACCAACTGAACAGATTTTTAACTACTTAAGTAGTAGAATTTAAAGCTGCCAGGACACAGTTGGGCAAAGACTGCCAGCCCTTGTCCTTTTATGTTACATCCCACTGAGGAAATTTGGTAAACATTCAAGCAGACAGAGCTCAGCATTTATCGGTGTTCATGGTAAAATGTGGATTTTAAACGGGTAGTTGAAAAACACTGGATGACTCAACCCTTCCCAGCTCTTCTCTAGCTCTTCTTTTGCTATCAAGCTTTTAGAACCTGAATATTCTGTCTGCTGCTTCAACTTTTTTTTTTTTTAACTAGTCACTTTCCTTCCTAACCTCCCCCCAAATCTGGCTTTTCCCCTCATCATTTTCTTGAATGTTATTGTCACTAAATTCCGTGCCCATGTCTCCATCCTTACGTCAACTTGTCTGACTTCGTAGCAGCCTTCGGCTGACTCGTCTTCTTGGAAATTGCCTTCTTTGAATCTTCTTGAATTCAGTGCCCTCTGGTCCTCACCATTCTCTTTCTGCTTCCCACTTCTCCTCTGGAACCCAAGTTCATTCCTTTCCTGAAGTTCAGTCCCTTGGGTCTTTTGCAATAGCACTTCTGTCTTCTTTGCTTGTTCTTGGACCTCTGCACCCGTGACTCCAAGCGTGTCTGCACCCCTCATGGCTCTCTCTTAGCTCACCCTCACAGCAATTTCCATCATCTCTAATCCAGCTGATCACTTTTGTCACCAGGCCCTGTTAGACTCACACGTCATCATCAACTTATTAATTTCCCTCATCCCCACCACCTTACCAGATCTGCCATTTTCCTTCCACTGGGCATCTTCTGTCTATTCCTTTCTTGGTGTTTTCCCCTGCTGCTACTTTGTCCCAGAGTTCAGACCTTCAGGAAGGATATGCTTAGCTCTTGGCAAAAAATGATCATTTATCCTTCTCCACCCCCTCAGACCATCTTCTGTTCTTTGTGCGGATCTCCTAGCCTACCTACTGCTTTCAGCCTTTCCCTCAATGCCAAGTTACTCTGCTATTCAAGAACTTTCATTGGTCCACTCTTACTTCCATACCAAGGCTAAATTCTGTTGCCTTCTCCTAGTTTCTTGGTGTTCTGGTTAGGGATTAAATCAGATGACCTGAGAAGAAGACCGTAGTCCTCTTACTGGAGCGGGAGGAGGGGAATTCAGAGCCATGATCCCTTCTGTCAGGAGGTGGACATAAGTACAGTCCATCTGATAATATTTCCGATTCCCCCAAATCCAGAATTGCAAATATTGCTTGTTTTGATCCCTGTCGTTTAGGCAGAAGGCCCTGGTGATTAAATTGTGTTTGAGTTTAAGTCCAAGAGAATTATGTCTCTGTCTGCTTTCTTCAGAAGGAAACGAAAAGCTCTGTGATATGCTATGTTTCCCTGTATCTAAATTCTCTGCTGTGTTGCCCCATGCTTCTTCTTTATTAATATCTATTGCTACGGCCTAGCGAGTTCCTTCCCATCTTCTCTGGAAGTAGGATCTGCAGCCAGGCGCTCCCTTGTCTGCATACAGAAGAGCTGCTTCATCAGACCTAATGAAGCTGCTTTTAATAAGACATTGGTGAAATTATGTCTGGTTTGTTCTTTATCTGATAACGTAAAGGAATTGTTATTTATTCTAGAAATAAAGTTAAGAATCCAAACCACATAGAATAGACAGAGCTCAGAGGTTTTGTTTGCTCTGGGTATGAAATGGCTCTGCCTAGAATGCCGTTTGAAGGATTCTTGAACCAGGATGGCCTCTGTAGGTTCGCTGTGGTTGATTAGCCATGCCTGCCGTGGGCACTGGCGTTGGCAGTATGTGTGCCTTCTACCTGCCAAGGCTGACTTACCTGACATAGTCTGTGCTGATCACATACCAGAGTAGAGAAGGACCTGGAATTATTTTCTGGGATGCCTGAGAGGTCCTGCAGTAACTACTGAAATATTATCTAAAATTAAACATGTCTTTTATGTATTCCTAATATCCTTATCTGAGATGGCGCAAATTGTATTCTTATCCTGAAGCCCTACCTCTCTGTGGTCAAAGATGAGCTGTGATTTGTCCTCAAAGGCACAGTATGTTTTATATGATGACTGGGTCGTCATATAAACTCAGCTAGGTGGTTGAGAGTTACAGAGATTTGTGTTTCAGAATATGGTGAGAGGAAGCACGTCATGACTAATAGTGTGATCTCTGGTGTCAGGCTCCCAGGTTGAGGTCCTAGCACTACCCTTACTGCTGAGTGACCTTGGAAAAGTAGCTTCACTTCTCTGTATTTCCGTTTTCTCATCTAGAGAACGTGACTGATTACCTCGTCTATCTGAAGGCGATTATGCAGATTAAATGATTAATGCATGAAAAGTGCTTACCCAGTGCCTGGGACACAGTAAATTCTCAGAAAAGTTAGCTCTTCTCATAATTATATAAACTCCTTTTAAAGGGAAAATGAATACCTGTTAAACTCCAGATTATATTTTAATTCAGTTAATATCAGTCCCTATTCAAGTATGTGTTTTAGCAGTGCACCAGGGCCTGTCCTTTTGCTGGTAGTCAGTTGTGGTTAACCAGACATGATGAGAAGACATCAGACTTCCCATCTGTAAAATGGGGGTGACCGCATGCCCATCCTATGGAGTTATGAAGATTAGCTGAGTTTTACTACATTATAAATGGCCTACAACAGTGCAGGGCACACAAGAAATACTTAATAAATGTTAGCTGTTCTCATCATCTCCGCCACCATCGTTATCAGTGTTATTGTGAGGGAGCATTATTTTCCTACATGTGTCCACTCTGGCATAAATGAGGGCCATGCTCTTCTGAAAATCCCATCCTGGTCTCTCTTTTATCCTTGTTTTCCCTGAATTGTATATGATTTCATGCTCTGTTGTCCTAACAGCCAGGGGAACTAGTCCCTCGTCTTACATCTCGAAGCTGTGGCATTCTGCACCCTGCCTGGCACAAAGCAGGCGATCTGTAGATATTTCTTTCCCTATGAGTTAGTGAATGAGTGAGTGATGAATGAATGAGTGAAATATCTAAGCCAAAAAGAAAGGAAAATTGATACTACTTTAGTTGAAGAGGCTGCAGACTGGTGTCAGGTTCATAAACCTCTAGGAACATTTCAAGACCATGAACACAGCATTAAAAGAATCCGATGTCAGTCCTGCCGAAATCTTGCGTTGGGTCAATGAAATGAATCTTGCCAAGTATGGAGTGAAAATCAGAAAACTCCTGCAGTGCCGTTTGACTGCCCTTAAGGCTCTGTGCTTGCCTTTGTACATTTGCTAATCTGTTTAAGGTATAATATTAGTGGCATAGAACTTTAATTCCTAAGTACAGAAAATTAAAGGAGACTAAAGGCAAAATACAGAAATGTATTTGGTGTCAAGACGAAGTTCAATGAAGCATAGCGAAGATGGAATCGATTATTAAATAAACATGGAGGGAAGATGGAAAATATACCTAAATCTCTCAGTTTGAAAGGAATTGGTTTACTTGATTATTTGCAACAGTACCACACTCAGGAAAATCTAAGACAAATGAAAGCAAAACAGAATTTAATTGAGCTATTATTTTGCAGACTTTGGCTTGGTTTCAGACAGTCTAATCAAATTGTGCTTTGCTCAAATAACTAACATTAAATGCAGCCTACCAACAGATGTTTAAAAAGAGTCTAATTGGAAAATCTACATCCTGGATTTAGTGTGTCTCATCGGGAAAAAAAATAACTTCAAATTTATATTTTGGGGGATGACACCCAAATGACAAGCATTTCTAGAAAAGTTAAATTTTTCTTCAAGGTTGCCCGGTGCTTGGGTGGAATTATCTTGAATAGTCAGAGGTGGCATTCTGGAAATTAAAGTTCTTGGAAATTGTCCAGCTCTGTGCCATATAGAGCTGTACAGAGAAATCGCCTTTATCACATTACATCACCAGAGTCCTGTTACAGTCCCTGGATCGTGTCAGGGGCCCGTGTGCTGTAATTTATAATGAACCCTTGGAAGTCATGCAAGGCACATACTGATTGATGACATTTAAAGGTACTGTCAAGGTGGCTAGGTAATGAAGTTGACCTTCCTCCATCGTTGTCTCGGTTTCATGTTTGTATATAGAAAGAAACCATTTCACCTGCCATATTTGCTTGGAACTTTTCATGAAATCTACAAAGGGAACTTGGCTTAATAGTTAACTCTTTTCTTCCTTTAGACCAGGGGTCAGCCATTGCTTCTGTACAGGGCCAGATGGTGAATAGTTTCGGTTCTTTGGGCGATACAGTCTCCGCGGCAGTACTTACTCTGCTGTTGTCATGCAAAGGCAGCCATGATGCATATAATTACTTACTATACGTAAATAATGAGCATGCAGTATTTCAATAAAAATTCATTTGTGGACGCTGGAGCTTGAATTTCATATAATTTCCGCATAGCCCATAAAATTCTTCTTTTGATTTTTTTTTCCAACTATTTAAAAATATGAGAACAATCTTAGCTCAAGGCTCCTATGACTACATACAGACACAGGTGACAGGTCTGATTTGGGCTGGAGTTTGCTGACTTTTGCTCTAGAAGATCGGGTATGATCTCACAGATTGTCCACTGAACAAGGTTGCCTGAACGAGGGGCTGGTGAAGACTGAAATATGGCCCCCATATGCCAAGCCTTGCACCCCGGTATGGAACCAGCACAGCATCTTCTTGGAAGAAGGAGTGCCTTTTTTCTCACTTGCACAGGGTTGCCACCCAACCCCCATATTTCATTCCTTTCCATCTTCTTGGTGTGACATCTGTCCACTCATTGTGGTAGGTGTAATGGCTAAACTAGTACCAACTTTCTGAGATTGAAGGAAACGGACTAGGCCGGCAGGGCCTTAGCTAGCCCGCATGATACAGAGTCATCCCTTGGTATTTGTTGCGGTTGGTTCCGGGAGCTCCCAAGGATACCAAAACCTCAGATGCTCAAGTCCAAAATGGTCAGCCCTCCATATACACAGGTTCCACATCCGCGGATTCAACCAGCCACGGGTGGAAGTTTTGATCCACGATTGGCTGGACCCTGCTGATGCAAAACTTGCAAATACGAGGGCCGACTGTATTTATTGAAAAAAAAAACTCAGCAAATAAGGGGACTCCTGCAGTTCAAACCTGTGTTGTTCACAGGCCAGCTGTACTTGTGTGAAATTGAGGAGAGCACCCTTTCAAGACATCTTCCTCCAGTCTGGAGCATTTTCATAGCGTATCTGACTTTATGACATTAAAACGCTTTACTGCCATCTGCCAGAAAAATATCTTATAGATCTATACTTTATAGATAGTTAAATAGTTCTAGGATGTCTCCAAATGTGAATGTCTCCTCCTTGAATCCAAAACGTAATGGCACTCCGTCCACATAGAGCCCTCTTGCAGCGCTCAGGCATAAGCTGATGCTGTTTTCCTCCGCTCTTTGCATTTTGAATCCAACCAAACATGGCTGATTTTGGCAGAGTGACTTACCTCTGTAAGTCTCCGTTTCTTATGTATGAACGATTAGTCAGTGGTTCTCAAGCCTGGAGGCACATCAGAATTAATATAATTTTTATCAGCGTCCAGATCTAGGTCTCAGAGCTTTTTAAAATATAGGTAGATTCCTGAACTCTATCTATGAATAAAAGTCTTGGGATGGGGCCCAAGCATGGGTCTGTTTAAAAACCTTCGTAAGTGCTTTTTTGTGCACACCCGTGGTTGAAGACCGCTTGTTGAGGTGACAGCTAAGTTCCTTTCCAACTTGAAATCTGAACATCTCTTTCATTCTGTTTTCCCTCATTCTTTTGGTCCCCAGCCTCCTTCTAGAGTAGTTGAAATGAGCTCTCTGACTTGATCTCACCAATGTGAACAACCAGTGGTCATCAGAAGATGTTAGGGAATCCCTGGTTTTTGCCCTAGATAATTTGCACTGGACAAGAGGCAGAATGTACTACGTAAGAATTAGGTAGGCCACCCTATTAACCTTGAAGTCCTCGTGAGAAGTCCAGGGAATGAAGACAAAGAATAATAACAACAGGTGGTGAAGGCCTATCTGGCAGGGGGGTGGGGGGAGCGTCTAAATAGGCAGCTGATCTCCTTTTCTCTCTACGCCGTGCATTTCTGCTTGGGAATGGGCCTATGGACCACATGTTTATGATGTGCGCCCATCTTGATGATATTTCCAGGCCAGCCCAAACTGGGAAATATACTCTAAGTCTCCCGAGATCACTAACTTGATTTCCTACCAAAGTCATTTGGATACCTTTCAGGTAAGTGTTGAAATTGGCCCCCGTCTCAGAGTCACACCTGGTTCCTAGGAGTTGAGGGCATGCCTCATTCAGGAACTTGAATGTTATTTAAAATGTAGAGTCTGTGTTTATCCAGGGCCTTGATTCTGTCAGTGCTTTATAAACAAATACCTGCTCTGCTCCTTTTGCAAAATACAGGAAGAAGAAGAAACACCAACATGGAACCAGAAAGACAAACTGGGTGTCTTACACCTCTTTACCTGTATTACGTGTATCACATATGACTTGACTTTTTAAAGTAGGAGCCTCTTCATTCTGCAACTGTTTGAGAATTTGGGGACTATTAATTGATGAAAGCAAAATGGTCTTGAAGCTGCGTGGTGTATGAGGTCCTCAGGGCATTTGAAACCGTTTTTCTTTAAGGTAACACCAGATGTATGAGGCCTGAATACTCACCATCTATGAGCACGCAGCCAATCTGACTTTTTTCTTTTCTTTTCTTTTCTTTTTTAACATAATTTACCAGTTGGAGTTCTACCAAAAAAAAAAGGGATTATATTTTTTTGACTTATAAACAGCAGGTCAGAAATTTCAAAGAAAATTTCAAGAGCAGTAATTTTGGAAATGTACACAGATGAATTTGAAAATAAGTATGTCACTGCCTACACAGCTGGTTAGAATACTAGCTTAGGAGATATATACCAGGAGCCTTACCATTTTGCATGACACGGTGTCAGTTCATGCACAATATATTAATGCTTAATTGAAGATAATGTAACTGCACGTCAAAGGCATAATTAACTGGCTTGAAGAAACTCTTATGTACATCAGGATTTTGACTAATAGAAGTCTGGACAAAATTGGTTTAGGAGACAATCTTGAGACCAGCTGAGCCTTCATCTGTCTGTTCAGCTGATGGTGACAACAGCTGGAACTTCTCCCAGGGAGGGTGGGTAAGGACCACTGTCACCTCCACCATTCACAGTACCTCCTTTGAAACTGACACATCCCTGGTTTGGCTCCTGGTTGGTCCCTGGAGCTGCTGGATAGCAGAGCTCTTGACTATCTCCTTGTCTACAATGAGGGGTTCGTTTCCGTCAGTGTCAGGATATCTCTGTGTCTCTTAGACCTATAACTTATATAGGAAGTACGTGAGCTGGGAGCAGGTTTTAGAACAGCACTGGGCAAACATAGACCAGTGGGCCAAATCCCACAGCTTGTTTTTGTAGGACTCACAAGCTGTTTATTATGTTCTTCAATGGTTGGAAAAAATCAAAAGAAGAATAATGTTTCATGAAAATTCCAATGAAATTCAGATTTCAGTACCCAAAGTCTTATCAGAATAGAGCCATACTCATGCATTTTGCACTGTGGCTTCTCTTGGTAGATTGGTATAGTTGTATATCCCACAAAAGCCTTAAAATATTATGATCTGACGTCTTACAGGAAAAGTGTATGGACTCCTGGTCTAGAAGTTTAGGTTTGATCTTCAGGACATCTTTGGGAGGAGATGCTTGGGAATCTAGCAGAGTGCTCATTTTATAAAGGACGGTGTATGAAAAACAAGAAAATTGTATTTTTCCCTCATGTTGGAAAAAAGCAAGGCAGCGCCTGGAGGGAAACTGTTAGTGAACACAGTTATTGGATGCCAAGGCCATAGCATTCTCATGAGAAGATTATTGATCTTTATTATTATTGTCATCATCAACAAGATCTGAGTCTCATTTTGATCTTTATTAATGTAATTATCATCATCATCAAGTTCTTGGATTCATCTGGTATTAAAGTTTATTGGAAATGATACAGCAATTCTATCGGACAGCAAGGCCCCTAGGAAGTAAATGTGAGAATGGACTAGAGGATTGACTCATTCATTCGTTTACCCATCTATTCACTTACCATTCCTATTCATATCCATTATTTACCTCTTGTGTACTGGACCCTACTTAGTACTGGAATTCAGAATTGAATATTTCTTAGTCCTTATGTTGAGCTGAAACTGCAGAGAGAATTATAATACGATGTAATAAATGTACTAATAGATGCAAATGAAGGGAACTGTGGGAACATAAAGGGACAGAGCACCTGAAATGTGACTAGTGCAAGTGAAGAACTTAATTTTTAAATTGTATTTACTTTTAATCAATTTAAATAGCCATATGTGGGAGTGGCTACCATTTTGGACAATGCAAATAGAGAACTTTTCAATCATCATAGAAGATCTATTGGACAGTGCTATTCTAGAATGTTCTTTGGCTTTGAAAACATTTTGGTAAATATATCCTCCTGATGAAAGATCAAAAGGGTAGTCGCTTTTAATGTGGCTTCTTCATACATCTCCAAAATGTGTCTCTCTAACTTCTTGCCACATAGTATATGTTCCGTATCCTTCTTTTACTGAATTGCTGTCAGGCAGGACAATACAAGCAATTTCTGGGAACAGCTAATGCCTCTCCCTGGAGGCTGAAGTTTTCCCTTCTAATAAGGAAAACTCCAAAGTCCTGGAAGTTTCATTGAAGGAAACCAAGCCAAACTCCTTCCCCCGCAGCGAACCACAAGACCCTTTGAAAACTGATGATTATTTTTATTTGTGCAGACTTAAGATGGAAATAAGAACTTCAAAAGAGAATTTGAAAAATACCCTTCTCACCAAAAAAGCTTAAATCATTTCCTCTGAAAGTTTCCTTCTATCGAAGGTTTACTTTGGTCCCACAGACCAGCCTCCTCCTTTCCTCAGTCTGAGGGGGAGGAACGTGACCTTGAGTTTCCACTGATGCTGCTCTAAGGGTCCCACAAGGGTCCCTGTTCTTGCCTCCTCTCTCAGGGGCAGAGACTGACACACCCTGGTTTCCTCTTGGCTTTGCTAAATACCAAATCCTTGAACATTGTTTTTTGCTTCCAAAACATGTTCATAATTGTGCCGCTCACCCCTGCCTCTCAGGCGTGAGGCTTATTAGTCTGTGTTTTATCAACAGTGATATAATGAATAATGATACGTCCATTTAGATTAATAACAGTAATCATACTAGAATTCAGTTTATCGGTTTAATATGTTGATTCGTTAGGGAAAACTTGGGGTTGCCCTTCATCTTCAGCTTCAGGTATTGATGAGAAAAAATAAAGCTTAGTTGTGAAGAATCTAGAGTCAGATATACCCGAATTCACAAGCCATTTGCCAAGCTGTATGACCTTGCCCAGGTTAGTTCACTTCTGAACTTCTATAAAGTAGAAATGTCTACCCATCAGATTATTTTGGAGGATTAAGGTTGAAAAATGTATCTGCAAAGAACTGACACATGGCACTCAGAATGTTACTTACTCTTGTAGCCCTTGCTCTCATCATCCTGCTTATGCTGTTGGTGTGGTTATCACTTGTGAGATCCTAGGCTGGCCTGCGCAAAACAAAGTGGAATTTTATGTAATGTTAAGAATTTTTTCAGCGGTGACCGGTGGGCAGAGAGTGGCGATCGTTGTTTGAAACATGCATTTCAGAGCAGTTGCATTTAGAATGGTCATAGCTGTATTGTCGTCTCCAGATCTTTTATACACCAGATGAATTAAAGATTCTCCAGCCAAAGAAAACTGTGCTGAGTTGATGTTCACATCTGTAGATCCTCTGTACAGGGACCTACTTCACTTGCGATGGTACAGTTAGCTGCAGCTGCTGAGAAGAGAAGAGTGCGTGTGTGATGTGTTTTCTCCCTCGCTTTCCCGACACTTCCTAGTTCCCCTCCCCACGCTAAGGAAGAAGTTGTACAGTTACTTTCTTGCTGAGTTTATAGTTAGATGTGTGCAAGCAGGACCAGGGAGTACTCTAATTTCCTCGTAATTTTTTCCTTTTCTTGGGTCTTGATGTGTTGGGAAGCAAAGCATGGTTTTTGAAGTTGTCTTTTGGTGAAGCCTTTTAGTCAGAGTTAACTTGCTTCTTTGGGGACTGAGTAATTTGTCACTCTTCATTGCGCTGTCACTTTTCCCCCAAGGGTGGTTCTCCACACACCTGCAGGACACTTGTTCTTTCACTTCTGTTTTGCCACATTATTAACTGCATTTATTTTAAAAAGGGACAAATGTTGTCTAACAGCCAGTCGGACAACTCAGATACAAATAGGGTGGTCGTGTTTTGTTGAAAAGCATGAAATTGTCCAAGAAAATGTGGAAGAAGCTTCGGAAGTGGAACTAATTGAAACTAGGAATTTTGAGACTTAGGTTATGATGGGAGGAGAATGAGGGAAGCAAGAAATGGATTCCTCACTAGAGATGGCAAACTGCTGGTCCATGGGCCGGATGCTGTTTCATTCGCACAAAGTGTTGAACATGTTGTGGAATTAGTTGCAAAGGTAAAAAAGCTGAAATGTTCCCATTAAAATTCTGTTTTCCAGCTTATCCTTAAAAAAGGGGTGGGGGGGAACTGGAACAACATTTCTATATAGCGTCGATTATCTGGAGCTCAGAAATGCTACTCCTTTCTATCTCACGGTGGACTCCAAACAACCTGCTACACAGTTCCTTTCAATACCTGCCTGTCTGTTTTAGACCCCTCTTCCAAGTGACCAGAAGCTCCATTAAAAGGTCCACCCCGGAGTCAGGAGGGCTTTAGTATTCTGCAACAGGCTCACTTCAGCTCAGGGATTTCGGAGTCCTGGCTTCTTTGTCCCTGTGCATCCTGACTGTAGACTTGATGTCTTCTTTAACTGGTTGCCCATGTGAAGATTGGAACTCAGTGTTTTTGCCTGGGACTCTGCAGTAATGATTCCCATACAGCCAGGGTGGGGCAGGGGACATGTTTTCCTATAGGCGGAAGGTATGTATTAGACCAGATGATACACGTTTTCACTTATAAGGTTTGGATACTCTGTTAGTTGCCCCAAAACTTAGTGTCTTAAAGCAAGTGTTAACATTTACGATTTCACACATTTTCTCTGGGCCAGAAATATGGGAGTAGCTTCTGGGTGGTTCTGGATCATAGTCTCTCATGAGATTGCAGTTAAAATGTGAGACTGGGGCTGGAGGATCTGCCCCTGAGACGCCTCACACACGTGGCAGGAGGCCTCAGTTCCTCATGCTGAGGACCTCTCCAGAGCCTTGCTTGAGAGTCTCATAGCATGGCAGCTGACTTCCCCCAGAATGATCCGAGTCTTTTGTGACCTAGCTTTAGAAATCACATACCATTACTTCTGCCGTATTTATCGGTCACACAGACCAGCCCTGACGCAGTGTTGGAAAAGGCTGCACAAAGCATGCATACCAGAGGGTGAGAATCTTTGGGGCTAACCCTACTGAGAACCATTGCCTGAGTGACAGCTCGTCGTGTGTCACATCCCTCAGCTGTGTTGGACAGAAAAAAAGGGTTGAGGGCCAACTGGTGCATTGTTGGCTCAAAGCCATTGGCCAAAGTAGTGTTCACCTCACCAAAAGATTTCCCTGTGGCTAATAAGAAAGATTGACTGGAGAAGAGATGAATTGCACCAAGTTGTTTGAGGCATTCGATTTCTTTCTCAAATTCTCCATATTTCCTCCACTCCTTCCCCTTTGAACATTGAGAGGTTGTATATTCTCAAAGGTGTGAGAGCTTGGAGGATAATAACAAAGTGATTTTAAGGCAAAATCAGTAGTTCGGTATTTCCATCTAGTGGCCTCTCTAGCATCAGTATCTAGAGGTTTGACGTTATTAGAATGATTTTGTAGTTGTTAGGTGGTAAGATGGGAGGCTAAGAAGGACAAGTCCTTGCAGAGACTGGAGCAGAGGTTAGGAGATTTCCCTGTCCAACCTCTGACAAATTACTGGGTGATAGGCCTTTTTGATAAGGACCAGTCAAACCAGACAGGTTCTCTGAACTCATGGAGCTTACGTTCTTATGGGACGTTAAACTGGTATGCAAAATTAATAATAATAATAATAATCGCCAGATGTCAGATAATGACGAAAGCTATTAAGGAAACAAACCTGGTTAAGATCTAGACAGTGCTGATGAGATAGGTTCCCGTGGTAGATTGACAGGCCAGGCAAGACCTCTTTGAGTGGAGACCTCAGTTGCGTTAGAGGCTGAGTCTTGCATGTGTCTAGAAGAAGAATATTTCATATCGAGGGGGCAGCAGGCGGAAAATCTGCCCCCCACCCCCAGACAGAAACAAGCTTGGCTGGGTTTCCACAATTCATGAGGTCTCCATCCGCCCTTCAGCACCAAGGTGGTCAGCACTGCACTGCTTCCTGTTGACCATTGGCTCTGCTCTCCTGTCCATAATCTTGTAGTCCTGACCTAGCCTTCTTCTCTAAAGGAGTACTTTTGCGTGCCCGACAAGATTCACATGGGAAGCCCATTATGCTGTGGTGGGTCTATGTGTATTTCCCCTTTTTCTCCCCACCGAGATTTTTACAAAACTTCTGTATGCAAACAGGTATTTTTGTTTGTTTCACTTGAGTCGCTTTTGCATAATATAACAAGCCCATGATTTCACATGTACAGTAATTCATAGAAAGTGATAGTCATCTTGCTTAGACACCTTAGTTCTCAAAACTAACTTGCTAAATATAGTACCTTCTCAGCCCCATATAAGGTGGCATAAAAAAAAGAAAAAAATAAAGGTCAAAGTTTCCCCACCCACGAATTTGGTTATAAAAACAGCAAAGCAGGGTTTTTTCTGAACTTGAATCAGTAAATTTTTAATTTAAATAGTATCCTGTTTTGACAAAGTGCTAAACCACAGAAGTCTCAGAAAGACACTGTTAAGCTTGTGTCAATACCTGCTGGCATCTCTCAACAGGAAGCTTGGGATGGCTTTTGTTGTCATTGTGTGATACACCAACAAGGAATGTGTGCCCTTATTTGCTGCATCCGGGAAATGGTCAGAAGTGCTCTGGTGCGGCTGGAACCTGTTGACATTAATCTGTTGCATAACCCTTTGCCAGACAAAAACCTGTATTGTTTCTTGTGTTCAGTTCATCGCCATTATATTCGGGGCTTTGGGAAGCGTGCTTCCTGAGCAAGACACAATGCAGTCACACTGACTCTCTTCCCTGACCCACCCAGCGGAGCCCTGAGCCTGCAAACCCTGCCCACCTTGGTCTTGGGATCGCATTACTTGTACAGTTCAGCTACGCGGGGTCTGCACAGTGCTTGAAAGGCTTGGACTCTCCCTAAGAAATCCAAGATACTAGAAGAGCTCTTTGTCGGAATTCATTCCCAGCTCTCTTTCAGTTTGTTGCATGTTGAAGACTTCGGTTACATTTTACTGTAAAGGTGACTGCGTTTTTCTTACGGGGCCTTCAGGGTAAACAGCCGTTCGTTTCCACCTGTGAACACACAGGTAGCTTGTGTTGGGGTAGGGTGTGTGGTGCTTCCGAAGTCATTATTTTTCTGTAATGTTTATGCTCCGTGGCTGTGCATATATCAATTCCATGCCCCAGTGCTGGATGGAGAGGTAGCCTGTAATTCCAGCTGAATGTGTTCCAGTTGAAAGTAGGCCGGAGTGGAAGCAAGGGATAGATCAAGCAAATAGCTTTTAATTTTACATCAGTTGGTTTTCTACTTTGCTCTGGGGCAGAAGTTTGCAGCCCAGCGTTGCGTTAGATGTCACTCACGATCCGGAAGAGAGGCATTCTTGGAAAGTGTCTGGCAAGACAGGACTCAGGTTTTCAATCCCTGACTCTTAGTGACTGATGGGGAAGTTGGAGGTGGCTTCTCCTACTTCTCCTACTTCTCCTACTTCTCCTGCAGTCTACGATTGCAGCCCTTATCTCCTAGCTAGAGATGCTGGAGATTAGAAAAGGCGACAACGATTCTAGATTCTTCAAGGATAAAATTAGCATGACATTTATTAAATGTGTCCCCCACACACTCTTTTTTTCTAAATAAATTGCATAATAATGACATTGGTAGATTATGTTGTCACATGAAGAATTAGAAGATTCCCTTTCAGGCAAGTCTCACAAATCTCTCCAATATGGAATTAACTGACAGTCCTCCGTGGGTAATCTACCACCGCTGAGGCACAGCCAGAGAGGGCAGAGACTTCTTTTTGTCCCCTGCCCAAGGACAAACAGTGGGAGAGGCCAACTGCCAACATGAGATGCAATTTCAGGTTTAAAGCTACAAATAATACAGTTATGAAAGATTTCAATCTGATGTTTTAGTTCAGAGTTTAGAATTGTTGGCCATGCAGTCAAAAGAATTAGCCTGGCTTTAAAAGAGGTACAAGAGGACCATGTCTGTTTCCCGACCTGCCACTGTGACCTTGGGCAAGATCTTTGACCTTTCCACTTTTGTTTGTGTTTCTATGAAGTGGCTGCAATTGGTAACCACCTGAGGAGCTGAAGGCAAGGACCATTTGAAAACTGGAACATAGGGCATCCAGCCTGAGACACCCAGCATGTGACATGCGCTTAACCAAAGATGCTGATAATGTTATGATGGACTTGTTTATGATGACTTTAAGACACCAGGTTATTATTAATGTTGTTAGTAAAAATCTTAAGCCATAGGACCTCATTCATTTTTGGCTAGAATTTCATAGTAATAGGAGAATAACTGAAATTCTGAATGCCACACATTAGTAAGGTTAAATGAAAAAGCTAATTAAGGTTAAATGAAAAAGTTAAATGGAAGAACAGAAGTAGCTCCAAGGTGTTGATGAGCTGGATAGAAAGATCATTGAATGAAATAAATAAACCACTAACAGAGAACAACTATTTTATGCCCAAACAACGATTAATTTTTTGAATTTTTTAAAAAAATCATTTTATAAAGGAGAGATTAAAGGCTTTTAGAATTAACATTATTTAAGGGGAGGTCAATCTGTAAAAACCTATCCTGTTAATATGGCCTGGTCTCAGTAACTGATTGCAAACAATATAACTTACACGCTGGACATTTTGAAATGTGCCACCGGGAAGACAGAATGTATGTCCCTATATTACAGTCCTCAGTCGGTTTCCACTGGGGACTGGTTCCAAGACCCCTTGGATACCAAAGTCTGAGGGTGTTCAAGTCCCTCGTGTAACATGGTGTAGCACTGGCGCATAACCTACACACATCCTCCCATGTACTTGATGGATTTTGATTGATTGACTGATTGATAGGTTCTTTTTTTTTAATGTCTTTATTGGAGTATAAATGCTTTACCATGTTGTGTTAGTCCCTCCTGTACGACAAAGTAACCCAGCTATATAATCATTTGTAGATCACTTGTAATGCCTAACACAGTGTAAATGCCACATAACTCGTTTCCCGTTTGCGGCCAATTCAAGTTTTGCTTGCTTGAAACTTGCTGGAATTTTTTTTTTTTTTTCCTGAATATTTTCGATTGGCAGTTGGTTGAATCTGAAGATGAGGAACCCACGGATAAGGAGGGCCAACTGTACGTGGATGAAATAAAATAGTTGCTAACAGATTTTGTAAATCATTTATTGCCAGACTCTATGAAAGTATGATTGTCATAGTTTGGCCCATTGGACCTAGAAAAAAAGAGAAACTTTAATGTCGAATTCAGGAGTGAGGAGTTAGTGCAGGGTTTGTGGGAAAGGACAGTAAAAGAATTTTGAGTGAAAACCCATTGGACCACGAAGTCTTAATTATACTTTCATCATGAGACCGTAGGGGGTGGATTTCTTTGTGTGTTTTTTTTGTTTGTTTGTTTTTTTAAGACGGTGAAATGTCTTGAAGAAATTCCCACGGCTTATGTGAGTACAAGGCATTCTGTTGATTTTTAAAGTGAAGTTGCAGGCCCACCTGATAAGAGACTTGTAGATTTGGGTGACTGAAAGAAAAATGCACGTATGGTGAATTGAAACTTAGTGATTGATCCGTGGCTGGGACAGTTTGAGTATACTTGGGGTTGACTTGGGGAGTCCCTCCCAGAATGGCATCACATGAACCAAGAGTTGCTACTGCCATCATGTGCTTTATAATTTGGTGTTTCCCTCTTGCTATGCTTTTCAAGGTTGATTGAATGTATTAATATAACTACTTCCTAATCTCCCTGTGGAAAGAGGTACCTGTATTAGTCAGATGCAAATGTCACAACCCAACTTAGATTGGTTGGTAATGGGGGAAAGTCTGTTGGCCCACAGAACTTGAAAGTTCAAGGGTTAGCCTGGCCTCAGACACAGCTGGGACTGGGCAATGTTATCAGGACTTAGTCTAGCTCCATTTTTTGTTCTGCTTTCTTTTTGTGTTGGCTTCATTCTTTGTCAGATTTTCCCTTTGCTGAGCAGGATGGCTCCTGGGAGACCCAGACTGACACATTTACAGTTTAGCAACTCTGGGCAAAAAATCAGTGTCTCTTGCCCAGTAATTCCAACGAAAATCTCTGAATTGACTGAATGACTTGAGTCATCTGTGTATGAACCAATCACTGTGGTCAAGGGGTTGGGAATATGCTGACTGGCTGGGACTGTGAGCCATGTGCCCACCCCCAGATTACCCTGGATAGATTGGCTCCATTAAAACCACATAGATCCAGAATCAATATGGGTAAGTTGTTGTACCTCAGTTGTCCTTTTCGAAGATGGAGGAGTGGATGCTGCGTAGACGTCTTACCCCACATCACCTTAAAGAGGGTGAGGCGTACCATATTGTTACTTTGAGCCAGTCAGCAAGTTTAGTGGAAAAATCACTTCCTTAAGAGTTAGGTAACTTGACGTTCAGTCCCAACCCTGTGACACACTGCTCACAAAGCTTGGGAGAGCCGTGTAAATTAATTTCCTAGGACTCGGTTTCCTCATCAGAAACCAAAGACCTAGAATAGTTCTGCAAGTCCCTTTGTGCTGAAAAAAAAAAAAAGTCCGCATTTCAAGCTTAGACTTCATATTTATCATGGTTTTCATATTATGCTCGTCTCATAACATGTTCTACACTCTCAGCGTTGTCTGATAGAATTTTCTACAGTGATGGAACTATTCTACATCTTTGCTGTCCATTATGGTAGTTTCTAACCTTATTGGCTATTAGGTACCTCACATGTGGCTGGTATGACTGAGAAACTGAATTTTTTGTTTTATTTTATTTTACTTGATTTAAACAGATAGCCACATGGGACTAGTGTCTCCTAGATTAATGGTCAAGTAGAGTTATGTGAATTTTAGACAAAAGTAGAAGTTGACTTGACCTTCTGTGCCTTTGGTAATTAAGTTTATTTTTCATTCATAATTTGTAGTTAAAATAAAAAGTACCGGTCATTCCACCAAATACAGAAAGACGGTTGTCCCCCAACCAAAAAAGAGTGTTGTGTTGGAGGTTGATTATTCTAGTTTTTGTGGTTCCTCATATATCTCCCCTGCCAGGTGGTATGAGGCAATGGAAAGAATGCTTAATTAGCAGTCAGAAGTTTTGGGTTCTGGTGTCGGTTCTGCCGGTAACTACTCAGATGTATGACCTTTGGCTAGTCATTTTTCCTACCTGGGCATGAGTTTTCTCATCTGGAAAATGAGGGGGTGGGTTTAAAATGATCTCTCCATCTATTCCAGATCAAAGTTTCTATGATTCTGAGTCTTTTTCTTCGTTCTCATGGCCAGGATGGTGGCCGAGGGTTTCTCTTTGTGTAGTCGCTGAGTGTACTACGTCCGCGTGATGGAAACAACTAGGGAGATACCTTGGACCCTTGGATCTGAAAGAACCCTGAGGAAAGTCAAGGTCTGCTTCAGTATTGTTTAGTTTTCTAATCCAAGATAAATCTAGAAAATAAAGAACAGGTAGCATTTAGCAGTGCATACTTGATTCAAAAGTCAGTTTAGTCTGAAATGGCCTTGTTTTGCTACTTCCAGAGTTGAACGTGGAGGTCACGGTTTCAGAGAGGGTGTTTGTAAGATGGGCCAAAGTGAAGACTATTGAGTGAGGGAGAGAGGGGAAGGATTGTTAGCCGAAATGAGCTTGAGACGTTAGTTCATCAAGTAAAACCATAACTCCTACTGCTTGGTAAGCCTGAAGAAGGAGATTCAGGTGTGAGACATTCTTTGGTACCCAGGGAAGTTAGGGTTAAGGAAAGATGTTTGGAGTGACTTCATCTGTAGAAGGTTGGATTTTGAAGGAGGAGATGAATCACAAATGAAGAGAAAGAGGAAGGAAAGAACATTGGCCAGATTTGCAGGAGCAGGTAGGAGGATGTGAAGTGTTCCAAAGGACAGTGTGGTAGGATGTGTCAAACCAGTACAGAGGGAGAGAGGCATCAGCTGGGGCTGAATAGAGACAAGATGCTTATTTGGTGATTTAATTTTGATGTTTGGTAATGACATAGGCTAATTGTGTTGTTGTCGTGTGATAAGGTGGCAGGGTTAAAACATGTATTGATGCGGTCATGCTGGTGAATTCCCATTGAAAAGAAAAGCTCCTATACCCTGTCTCCATAGGATCGTTCAGACACGGTTGCATCTTGTAGCTTTATTTTTATTTTTTAACTGGCTATCTTTATGTATGGGAACAGTCATCTCCAGAGATTCATTTTCATTTCAAAAAACTTCTAAAGGTGTTAATTGCATTTTTCAAAACTCTTATGTAATTATTTAAAATTATTCCACCGGCACCATAAATCAGAACTTTTCCCATTATATCGCCAAGGAACATTTATGACCTGTTTAGACACTTTTGATTTATAGGTTTAGGAAACAAGAATACAGAAAGCATTGCCAAGTCTTAATTTGGAAATTTCTTCAGCCACGTCTGTTTCTGCAGAAAAGAGGAAAAGAAAGCTGGTGGGAGAGGTGATTGGGAGCTATGGCCTCACACACACCAGTGACACGTGAGAAAAAGAGGCACAACACCCAGTTTGGGGGACCTGCTCTGAAATGAGCAATTAGGGTGTCTTTCACGAGTTGTTTAATCTTTCCAGGCGTTATTTTTAAATGCTGGTTCCAGGTAACAGGGTGCTTACTGAGTGAGTTATTTAACTTTCTTGACCTCAGTTTCCCCATCTGTTAAATGTAGATTAATCATAGCATCTGGATTGTGGCACCGATTAAATAAGTTTGTTGATTTCTGCATTGAGAAACATTTGTCTTTGAAGCACGTACTAAGAGGCAGGCAGCGTGTTAGGTGTCATGTGAAGGTGACGGGAGGGGTCGACACTGACACTGCGCCCGACATCGCCTGGTGCTTTCGGTCTGGAGTAGGCTGATACCACAGATAAATGCGAATGACCCCTGGTGTGAAACTGTTCTTGGTAATTGTCAAATAGTAACGGTAGCAACTCCAGTTTAGATGTTATGAAACGCTGGAGTACACACATTAAGAAAACTGTGCACAGTACATCTGAAATGGCGCGATTCTAGCCATTTAGCGATGGCACAAATTGCATGTGGAAGAAGGTTAAGGAAGAGTTAATATTCGGAGCTGAAGAATCATGCTTTTTTTAAAAGTCTCAGCAGGCTGAAATTCTGGATCAGAATGAAAAAGATCTTTCACGGGAATAAATGCACAACCCATACCCTTGCCCAAGTGCAGAGTAAAGAGCTCTAACTTGCCAGTGGTTCAGGTGATAGTTAGGGGATGATTGTAAAACCTGTAGGAGCCAATTGTGCCCTACTGAGAGGCGGGGGGCACCGGGGACCCTAGGCTGCGTTAATAGCGTAATGAAGAATTGAGGCTCTGTCCTCCTTGGGGGACAGATGACGCTTGGCCTGCTGTGCTTATTTCTGGATGCTGCATTTGAAGGGGGTAGGGGCAGACCAGAGCGGAAGGCCTCGGACGTGACGTGTCAAAAGCTGTCCTGATCTCTGAAACAAAACCAGGTCTCCTTTGGCACTTTAAGGGGAAGGACAAAACCAAGACAGTGTGAGGCCCTGGTAGGAAGGGGCAGAATCACTCTGGTGCAGGGTTAAATTGAATCATCCCTTGGGATTAACTTGGTCCCTCGGTGGGCAATTCCCAGAATCCAGGTGACCAAAGAGAAGTAAGGTCTTGCCAGCACTGGGTGTTCAGCCACTGTTTGTGGCTGTTCTGTGGCCCTGATGAAGTGTGGGCTGTGGCCTTTCTCTAGGTTTTTTCCTGCGTCAGGCAAGAGCCTCCAGTAGCAGAGACAAATGAAGCAGAGATGCCTCGAGCAATGAACATCCTTTTTCAGGGTGTCTGGTGTTGGCAGCAGCTCAGGAAATTGCTTTTCCCGCCCTTCCAGCCTTATCTCCATTCAGGATTCTTTTTATTTGACGAAATTAGCAAGACAAATGGGAGACGGATGATTTTTTTAAAAAATCTGGATCGCTGTCAACCTGCAGTAGGTACAGGACTACTGCATGTATTGGACTTGTATTGGACTTAGTGACTTGAGTTTATTCACAGCTATAAAATGTGAAGTGGTTCATGTAATCCTTGAATCATAGTTAATATTCAATTTGTCTTTTTTAAACTTTCAAAGAATCTGATTGATCATTGATTGCTCTATATAAGTCCTTTTTTTTTTTTTGGCATGTGAGGTCACTCCATCACGAAATTGTCGTGGACAAGATTTTAGCCCCTGACTTGGTGACATAGAGGTGCCTGTCTTGCCGTTGAATATGCGTGGCGCATATAGAGATGCTGTTATTTTAACATGCACTTAGTTACTTCTTCTTAGCCCTATACTACAAGTTGAGAAAGAAGAAAGAGTGTGGAATTTGTCTCTTGGAGCTTATAGTTTAGAAAAAATATGCGCATGAAACAAATAGAATGAGAGAAGGAAGGAAAAAACGAACAAAGGAGAGAGAAAGAGAAAACATCAATTCGTTTGTTTATTCATTTGTTTATAAATTCATCAAATATTTGTTAAGGGGCTATTATGTACTAGGCACTCTTTTTGGCATTTGGTGAGTTAATTATTATTTGATAGAATGTGGAAATGTCCAGCATAGACAGTAAACGCGGCAGCAGCTCAGGGAAGTGATACCACCCCCAGAGTTAGCGCCATGGGCGAGAAGATGCCTGAGTTGTAGAGTGGCCTCTTCCGCTGTCTTACATGTGTACGTGTGTTTGTTTTTCTGTCGAGGAGGATGATTTGCCTAATGGAGGAGTATTTTTTGTTCAGACGCGGCTCCTTTCTCCTTTTCTATAACGTGCGATTTCACAGGTCTAGATAGGACTTGAGTTGTCCTTCCTGCACCCACTTAGTTCAAAAGGAACACGTGAATAAAAATGACCGAGAGCCACCTTCACCCCAGCACAGTGAGGCTGCCTTCGGAGAACTCGCACCAAGACCAGACCTCAAGGTTGAGGGATAGGAGCCTTGCTGCCCAGAGGGAGTGACGTGTCCAAGGCCAATGGCGGTCTTGACTCTGCTGGTTTTCTTAGAGCTCTCTGTCCTCTCCTGAGGGCTTAGCGTACAAGACCTTAACGCTTTGTAAGTTTTGCCCCTGTATTAGATGTGGATTCTCTTCATGCTTTCGTTCTGTCTAACTGTATAATAAGATGTCCACATCTGATGCAGCGTTATTTAGACCCTTTGGTGACCAAAATATCTCATCCTTGAGTCTGTGCCCCTTAGTACCCATACTTTTGTTTCTGTGTCAGACTCACCCTCCAAAAACTCGCGGAGTCAAAATCCCTGGATCGGAAAGATTGGAAGCAACGGGTTTGAGAGCACACCACGATAAGAATACAGAACACCACCCTCTGCAGACTTAGGGGAAAGTGTGTGTGTGTGTGTGGGGGGGGGGTGTTTGAGCCAGCTCAGATCAAGGTTGGCAGAGATCATGTTACATACTGGACGTGATCTAGATGAAGAGCAGAGACCATGCCCTGAATGGGAAGAATGAGGAGAGGAAGAGATGAATGCATTTTTGAGATGAGAAATTGGGGTGAAATTGAGAAAAAGAAGAAAAACCCTTTGATCTCAAAGAAAGGGAGTTGTAGCAGGAATTATAATTGCCCCAGCCTTGTTGAATACCTTGCAGTTCCCCGGTGTTAATGGCTCATGCCGTCTCCCGTGTGAACATGTGTACACACTCTTCCCAGTAGCTGAAATATCCTTCCCCAGCCCTGCCTGCCCAACTACCTGGGACAGACCCATTATCCTTAAATATGCAGCATAATCCTTGTCTTATTCTCAAAGCCCCTTTATGCCCTAAGGCCAAGGAGAGAGCCCCTCTTCTCTGCCCTTTGCATGGGTGTCTCTCTCTTTTTAATTCAGCAGATGATCAAATGATGGCTGACGCCATGCCATGCACTCTGAGAACACTGAGAGGGTTCTGCTCCTTACCTTGGGTGATGAGGGTGTTGGAAACTTTGAAAGGGAGCTTAAAAGCAGCTCATTAGGTCAGAGAGCCCTGATTGTTTGGGTGTAAGCGGAGCCCCCTCCGGGACCATGGTGGCTGAGGTCCCACCAAAGGCTTTCCTTCCCAGAGACAGTGGTAGCAGAGTATCATCCAAACATAGACTGAGGGTTCCGTAAGTTAGGTCTCACGTTGGCCAGCCTATGTGTTCTCAGCGCTCAGGGCAGACCCCTCCACAGATTATCCCAGTGGGTCCTTGAGCATTCATTTAAGAAATCAGCAAACACCTTCACACACCCAAGTGATGACGTGGCTGGGGGATCTGGCGAACCCCGGTGACCTGGAGCTAGAAGTGGGGCTGCCTCATGACCCTGGATTTAAAGAACAAAACAACCAAGTGCCTCCTTGCATTGTTAAGGTTCATTGGACGAAAGGGCTACTGCTACTTAGTTCAAGTTTGGAGTTAGGGTTGATACTAACACAACACAGAATTTTGGAGTTAGGGTTGATACCACGTCACAGAAAAATAAGAGGTCGACGAGAGTAAAAAAACAAAACAAAACGAAGCAAACAGTTTGCCTTCTGGTACAGTATTTCGTTATAGCAAAAGGGAAAGATTGAAGGAAAAGCAGTGTGTAGTAACAATAAGAATGGTATTAGGAAACATTTAAGTGTTTCCCAGGCATTGACCCATTTTATCACTTTTCATCCTTGCAACAACCCTCTGGGAAAAGTCCTGGAGTAGTTCCCTTCATAGATGGTAGAAACTGAGGCACTTAGAGACGAATCATTTACCAAAAGTACAGTCAGGAAGTGGTGCAGCCAGCATTAGAACCCACAGCAGTCTCTCTCCAGAGCTGTCATAGGGAAGTGGGTGCCTTTTATGATCAGGGACATAATAAGTCCCATCACCGTGATGTTCCATCTTTACATCTAAGATGCTGTTGCCAGGAGAGCTCCAGCCCCATCCAGGCTAGGGCTGCTAGGACACTGCCTGGTGCCCAGCGATGTATTGGAAGAAGATGAAAAGTCTGTCTACCTGTTTGTCTGTGTGTCTGTCTCTTCTCAATAATGGAAATGGGAGTGTGCGGGGTTCCTTAATCAAGGAGAAGTAACTCAAGACAGCGCCTGAGCCCTTGTTCCACTGCCTCTCCTCCCAGCCCGGTTGTGGCTGCAGACAGATTCAGGGCCAATTTCACGTTCACGTGGTGGACCAGGGTTGTCACTGTGGATTCCTGTAAGAAGCAAAGAGGCTATCAGAATTTTACCTCTGTATTATTTCAGGTTCTATTCATGCTGACCGATCAGTGGCTCCTTGTCACATCTGTTTGCCAAGTGAGTAAAACTGGACCCGCCTCTTTGTTCTTCCAGGCCTAGTTCTAGCCCCCAGCCTGGTCTCCAGCTTGGCGTACGGTACAGAAGCCTTGTTTCAGAGTCATTCAAGTCCCACTCCTCTCCTTACTAGCTGTGAGATACTGGATAAGTCATTCCAACTCTGAGAGCCTGTTTCTTCATCTGTTAAGTGGGCACAGTAATGCCTCCTTCAGGGGGTTGTTTTGAGGATTAAGAGATGTTATGGAAAGTGCCAAACCCATCACGAGCTCCCGGTAAATATGTGCCACATTTCTCAGCCATCCTGTTACCAGGCACCAGCCCTTCCCTCTGTTTCCCTTTCTTTGGCAAACCCTGTTCCGAGGTCCTGGTACACACCTCCTGATTTGTAGCCGGCAGGCTGTTTTCAGTACTCCCAACACCGCCTCCTTGATCGTGACTGGCTTTGGGCTTTGTTTTCTTAGCTCTTATCTCAAAGTCACCTGAGCTCCGTAACCAGGAAGCGAGAGGCTCCCTAAGGCAGGACTGAGCTCTGGCGGGGAGAATCACACCCCTCCTCCTTCATCCACCAGCCAGGTGACCTCAGACG
Source organism: Pseudorca crassidens (assembly GCF_039906515.1). NCBI lineage: Eukaryota > Metazoa > Chordata > Mammalia > Artiodactyla > Delphinidae > Pseudorca > Pseudorca crassidens. The sequence goes on along the minus strand of NC_090305.1, from coordinate 87,986,356 downwards.
AGGCTCCTTGCTGACACCGGAGAGGTTGCTGGGCGCTAGGCACTTGTGACCAGGTGCTCGCCAGGCATCAGATCAAAGATGCACACCAGTGCTCTCGAAACAGGGAAACTGAGTTTAAAGATTGACACCCACACACACACACCTCAAAAGTAATACAAGAAACCTCTGTCCACTGCGAGGCAGATAATTGCTCCCATTTTACAGATGAGGAAATACAAACAAAATGAACCTTTTGTGACTACCTAGTTTGCCGGTGAGTAGCAAAGATTGGATTCAAACCTGCATCTCTCGCACTGCAAACTCCAGGTAACCTTCTCCACGTGCCACGGTATATATATATAAAATAGGATTCCTGTTCGGTAGGTTATCATGAGAAGGAGGAGGGAGTATGTGGCGGGGCTTTGCCGCTTCAGAAGGCTGGCCAGAGGGAAGGACTATGGCTGTTGATGTTTTACACTGTATGTGCCGAGCCGGGAAGACGTCAGGAGTAGCCTGAGGTAGAGAGAAGAAAAGTTGGAGGGGAGAAGTTGGTAGGGCAGTGGGATGGTGAATGGATAAGAAAGGGTGTCAGAGGACAGTTCACCACAGAGCTCCCTGATTTCAAAGGCCTGGCCTGTTGGGTTTTGACATTACATAGATGTGTCCTGACCCATCTCAAAAATTGGACCTCGCTGAATTTAATTAAGATCAATTAGACATTCCTCCTATTGTTCAGACACACAATACCTTATTTGTCTGAAAAGAACAAAGTTCTGTATGACCTGAAAGCTTCCTGCTTCATCTATTGCTTTTCCTCAAGAGGGATGAAATGCCATTTAAAACAATAAAAAATAAATAATTGGCCTGCAGGCTGGACTGTCTGCTTTTCTGTATGCATTTTCTTAAGACGAGAGTTATCAGATCTCCAAAGGAACCTAACATCTCTGTGATGCTATGCTTCCTTGCAAATTTCCCTTTTCGTCCAGCCCAAACCTTACCTGTGGCTTCAACCTGAGATGGAAATGCCAGCCCCCACCAGTAGTTACCTGGCGCATAAAGCTTTCCTCTCTCCTTTCCGATAGGAAACAGACAGAAGCAGGTGAATGGCTTGCGAGGTTGGACCAGAAATTGAGAACATTGTTTTGGTGGGAGCAGGCGTGATGGAAAGAGAGAGCTTTGATGGTTAAAGAAGAGGGGAAAAAATCACAAGGAAAAAGGACATAAATAGGTTTGGAAATCAGGTGATTTTAGCCTCCTCCTCTGAGACCCCCACTCAATTCACCAGGTCCTAAAGCATGTTAGTGACTTATTCAATGGAGCACAAGTTACTGATGTTTCATAGGGTTTATGACCTAGAGAGAATCAGAATAAGAGCTTTTGAGTTGTTTTCCAAAAATGTTTTCCCTCCCTTTGTTCCCTGACATTCTGTTGACACAATAGTGCCAAAGATTCAAGAGTTCTCAAATACTGTTTATACTTTTTAACTATATCCTTGGTAGTTTTATATATGATATTAATTGTAAGCTAAAAAGTACCTAGAAATTAGTTCCTCTGCTAGGGTAAACTGTGTACCTGACACATAATAAGTAGTTACTAGTGATAGTTTTTGTTATTATTATTATTAAAGAAAAAATGGAGAGTATCTTATCCATCTTTCTCTTTGTTTAGGTGAAGTGTGGAGTCTCAGAGAGGTGAGGGGATGTGAGCACAGTCACACTGTTGGCTCATGACAATATCACTGACAGACCCCCATGTCCTGTCTAATACTCCTACATCGTCTCAGGGTTAAACAGAGCACTTGAGGCCACTTTGGACTAGAAAAGATCTGCCTACCTGTTGATGGACCTGTTGGGAGACTCCCAATTTGGAATTGTTTGCGAAACTAGCTGAGCTTTCAAAGAGTGGGAAGTGGACGCTGAGGGTTGTGGACCTTAAGGTCCTGCTTCAGATTCTGTCCCTGAGTCCATACACAGTTCCTCTCTTCCCAGCCTCCCACTTCCATCCCCTGTCCCCTGCCAAGAACTGGCCTCCTCACTTCTCTCTAGGAAAGATGACCAAATCTTTGGATTTTTCTGTGGTCTCTTTTCAAGGCAGAAGTGTGTGTGTGTGTGTGTGTGTGTAATTGGTGACTATTAAGGAAAGAAAAGCCATAGAGAGCTATAGGGCCCCACAAAGGGTTTTCGATGTCACCATTTCTATGCCACACAGTGTGGAAGGCAATTATCTTTCGAGGGGATTCCGCAGCCCTGCACGGGCTTCCCTGGTGTAAGATTTATTGTCAGCTGCGTTGCGTGTTCGTTATAAGAGCATTTACTCGGCATCTAAAGCGCTGTCAAGAGTGCTACTTCCTGAATGTTTCTGAGGTTGCAACTGCGGAGTTTCATTTTCCCGTCTTGGAGATATATTTTTGAAATGGGATGCAGGGATTTGTAAGGCCTCGTGCTTCCCATTGACGCTGACAGGAGCTGCCTCGTTCAACCCTTGCTTGCTGCCGCGGAAATTCACCAGCTGATGCCCAGAGCCCTCCTCCCTACACGCCTGGCTCGCACACCAGGGCACCTGTCGTGGGGAGCGAGCCTGGCAGCGCGTCCCGTTGTTTGGGGGGGACTCATGCCAGCTCATCAATCTCGGAGTTAACTGTTGTCTTACTTAAACAAAGGATAGACGAAAGCTCTTCTTTTCCTCCTTTTTTTTTTTTTATCCCTCTTCCTTGTATATGGATCTTATGAATGCCTGAGGAAAACTTGAGCCGCAAGCCAGCTAAATATACTGTATCATGAAACCTTAGGGACCACTGAAATGGGAACAGTGGCCCTTTACTGCTAAGAAGGTGTTTTATTGAAAATGCACCGACATACCTCTCCCCGGAGAGGGAGCAAAGGAGGAGGCAAGATGCCCGGCAGTAATACAGGTTGTTCTCTTAGGTGAGCTAAAATACAGAGTTTGGCACTCCTGTGCTCTGAGCCAGCCGGCAGTAGAGTAGACGGATGGGCATTTTTGCATTAAAGGTGCCATGTTTCACCCTCTGCATCTCCTCCCACCACCACCACCCATTTTTTTTAAGTGTCTTAATTTCTATATTCCAGTTAATAGTTCATTACGTGGCCTTTCTCTCTCCAGCTTTTGAAAGTTATCTTTGGAATAAGTTGAGGTAGTCGAAATGTCCTAGTCCTGGCAGGCTTACCAGCAGAGGGCAGGCGTAAAGAAGGTTTTGACATGAGGGTGTGTCAGCCTAGGGTCACAGGAGGGTGGCGTGGGCCGGGAGGGAGACTGGTGAGCATTGTTCGGAGGGCAGGATGGAACACGCTCCCTCTGCCTCTTCGCAGGCCTGCTGCGCACCTCGGGTCACCCGAAATACTGACTTTCCTGCCTAAAGGTGGCCAGTGCCTTAAAAGGATACCCAGCGATTTCTACATAATTAAACATTTAAAAAAAAATTCAAATGTCATCTCATCACCCAAGAGCCATTTTTTCTTTTCCCCTTCAGTGACCCTGTTCTGCTTGTGCCTAAAATCGAGAGTTTGCACATGGGTGTGTCGTCAGCACTGTCTCTCTTCGGGGGTGGGGGAGGGGGGAATAAGGCCTCGTGCTTAATGGTGATAGTGATACTTTCTTCCTGATACCTGGAGGAAAGAGCTCTTTGGGAAACGACCTCCTGCCCTAAAACATGTCCCTTTTTGAGGCTTTTGTGCACCTCGGTGTAATCTGTTCTAACCTTACGGTAGAAGCGGTCCAGTTATACATTGTACATTATATTAAAACGAGATTATAGTTTGAGCATAAATCAGAGAGAGTAATTTGTTACTGTCAATCAGATGCAGAGTTTGGAATGGATGTTGGCCATTTTTCTTTCCCAGACATGATTTTGTTTACCGGTGACATTCTATGAATATCTTTACATTTCGAGTGAGGGACTTTTTTTTTTTTTTTTTTTGGAGAGGGTGGTACATGTTTTCCATAGCTTATGTACCCATCATATTCCTAAGTCACCTGAATGTTGACATGTCACAGTGTGTATCTAGAAAATTAACCAGGAGCAATCGCATTATAAAAGGTTGCATCACATGAAGATGCTGATGACAGTTTGGAGGGTGTCACGGGAAGAATGTAAACTCCTTCGCAAGAGTGAGAACTTGCAGTCTTTTCCATTGGCTGAGCGGCAGCAAGAGGAAAGCAACATAATTGCCTTCATTGTCTACAGACATAACAGCGACATAAACAATAGCAATCTGGAGCTAACTGCCTTAGCTCCCTGTAGATGGATGATGTATTAATTTATATTTTTAAGTAAAAGCCCCACTTAAATCAAGAAGGAACGGCAGGTCCTTGGAGACAAGTGCCCAAATGTCCGGAATCGGGCATGTCTGTTGCAGTTTAGTCTCTCTAATTGGCTGCTGGTTGGCGGTCTTTGGAGACATGAGAAATAACTAAAGCAGGGCTCCTTCTGGAGAGACTCGCTTCCCTGGGCAGGTCATCAAGCCCACTTCTGGGGTGAGGGGCCTAAATTCTGTAGTCCTGCTCTTTCAGTGTGTTCTCCTCTAGCAACAGGGTCAGTTGGTTGAATCTCTTTAAGTTGTCGTTTCAGAATATGTTCTGGGTACTCCACGAAACGAATGGTTAAAAAGAAAGGAAATCAGTGTTCAAGGAAGGGCTGTTTAGAAGAAGATGGGGAATTGAATTAAGATTTTGGCCCCTTGAGATTCCCTGGCGGTCCAGTGGTCAGGACTCCACGCTTCCACCGCAGGGGGCACACGTCCAATCCCTGGTCGGGGAACTAAGATCCTGCAGGCCGCACAGCACGGCCAAAAAAAAAAAAAGAAAAGAAAACAAGAAAAAGATTTTGACCCTCAGAAAGCAAGTTGATTTTTTTCAACCCATCAAACTGTTCATCCCTTGGTAGAGATAACTGACTTTATCTGGGGAGGTGTCTCGCTCTCAGTGTTGCTTAGAAATATGTGAGCCAGTGCCCATTTACATGTCCTTTTTCTGGTGATTGCCAAGCAGCTCCGGCTGGAGCCGAGGACCACGTGGGCCCAGCACCGTGGCTGGTGTCTCCTCCTTGGCCGTGCCATCCATCAAAGTGTGGGAATAACGTCCCGACAAGATGCTCCTTCTGACTCTGCGTTGAATACATCTTATCTACATTCTCAGCTCTGAATGGGCAGTAAAACCTTTCACTTTCTTCTGCGTTCAAGGCTAGGGCTCAGCAGAACCAAATAAAATACATGATTTGAGTCCCAGGTGTGTTATTTGGTGGTTAGAGTTTGGTGTGGGATCATAGTAATCTGTTCTTAAGTACACAGCCAGCTGCACAATGGACTCATTTAGCAACTGACAGGTTTCTTAATATGTGGTGTTTGAACAAGGGCTGTATCTGTTGTGGGTGTTAGGATGTGGGCATCAAAAATATTTTTCAGTAGGGTATTTAGCATTTCCTTCACTCTTCCTTCAACATTAGCCCTTCCCCCCCCCCCCCCAGGTATTCATTTTATATTATCATGGCCTCTCTTTTTCTGGAACTATTCAGTGTCTTGCTTCCCCTTGTGGCCCGTGGAGCTGGGTGTGTGTTTGATTCTTAGACAGGGAAAAGAAAAAAAAAAAATCACTTTGCCTTTCTGAACTTCAGCTCCCTCCTCTGTAAAATGGGGATTGCAATTTCTGTTCACATTGTGACAACTAAATGAACCCCTGTGGCTGAGTAACCCATTCTAAATAAGCCTGCCCCTCAATCCAGATTTTTCTAAAGCTCCCGCAATCCCAATGTCCAAATGCTGCTGCTTTTATTTTTATTTTATTTATTTTTTGGCCTTTCTGACCCAGGCTTTCCAAAATGACCTGGCACTCATAGAACAAATGGCATTGACTAGTCTTCTAAATCACTGTACCTTGTAACATTTATATTGGATTCCAGCCATTGAAAGTTCCAGTTCTCACTGCATCCCAGACACAGGGCAGGTAGACAGGGACCACATGGAAAGAGATCTTTTTTTTTTTTTTAAGTTTTTTGTTTTCAAAATATTTATTTGTCTGCGCCAGGTCTTAGTCGAGGCACGCGGGATCTTCGTCGCGGCATGCGAACTCTTAGTTGCGGCCTGTAGGATCTGGTTCCCTGGCTAGGGACTGAGCCTGGGCCAAATAACCGAAATGCATGGGGAGCGTTAACCAAAATGGCCTGGGCCTATAAAACTTATCCAGGTTTATCTCTGATGGTACATTTCCTTGCCTAGAAGTAGCCTCTGAGTCACCATGTCATGTTTGGAGAGAGGGTGGGAAGGGCTCCAGGTGGCCTCTGCTTTTGCTAAGCTACTTTGTCACCTCCCCCCTCATCCAAACCATCAGTCCTGGAAACACCACCTCCCCAAGGGGCCTTCCCAGACCTCTCCTGATCCACTCATCTCCCCCTGCTCTGTGGTCTCATGGTGCTTAACGCCACCACCATGCAATTTAGTATTTGTGTAAGCACCGCATTGCATCACTCTCTAATTATTTTGTGTGAGGCTGGACTCCACAGCTGGGTCACAAGCTTCTGTAATGTTTGTTGTTTGCTTGTTTGGATGCTCCCAGAGACAATTCGCTTACAAACGGAGACCTGCAAAGGAGGTGGGCCAACTTGTAAAAGCATGCTTGAGTTTTATGGATGCCTCTGAAAGAAATGGTCTTTAAAAAAAAAAAAAAAGAATTGCTTCTTTAAAGGGCACCCTGATGTTGTTCACAGACGTTAAATTTCTAATGAATTTTAATACCTTTGAAAAAAATGTGGATTTTTGAAATGAACATTTCTCCTCTCTCCCTGTGCCTTGGTTGGAGAGAACTTCCTATATTTTTATTTCCTGTCTTTGGGGCCCTGCCAGCCCCTACGGAAGGAGGGCCTTGTCTCTTTAAGAGTCAGAACTCTACTGATTCATGGTACACTGGCAGATTTAAGGCCCCTCTCCCCAAAAAAGAATGCCTTGGTTCTCTGTTGAATATTCATGAGAGGGTGGGGTCACATTTTTGTGACCTGAAAAACTTCCATTAATAAATTTGTTTTCTGACACAAAAACACTTTAGGGTGGAGCTCGATCAGTGCTGCACCCATTTAACATCTGATCATAAGTTGACAGTCAACTGGCGCTTTTGTCTCTTTTGCTGGCGGATTAATGGGGGAATTGTCTGCTCCCGAGCTGACCTGATTGAAATTCAGGCATTTGCTTGATCGGAAATACTATCAATATGCTTTCTGGTTTGTAGTAACCTGCGTTAACACCTCAAATGGAAAAATACTTTCAAGTAAAAGTGAAATTAGTGGAGTAGGATTTGTGGCCTTTTTTTTTTTTTAATTGAGGGAAAATACGTAATCATTAAGGTCACGACTACCTTTCCTCGAATATTTTTAAGAAAAATAATTTAAAAGTTAGAGTTTTGTTTGTTTGTTTTGTAAGTATAGGCCAAAAAGTTTTCCCCTAAATTGAACAAGGGTAAATTAGAGAAGTGATTCTAGAGCTGCCGAAAATGACTAAATTAACCTGGCACCGAAATCGGGCCAGTTGAGCCCACCAAGTTTACACTATTGGTGACTTTTTTTTTTTTTCCTCACACTGTACTCAGCTTTAAACAGCATTAAGGAGCAGTGACTAATAGAGGTCATCTTCAAGTGCTCATGGAGAGTAGCCTGTGTTGATGTTGTTGTATAAATAAGAACGGAATTTAGAGAATTATTTCTTAGCGAAAGAGTGGCAGATGCTTGCTTCAGCAGCTGTCGTTCTAGAGGGCAAGGAGCTTGGTTCAGCAACGAGGTACGTTGGTTGTTATTTATTTCAACCCCCGTGTCGGGTTCGTTTTCCTCTGTGCGCACAAGCACACTCCGGCGAACCCGGCTCTTGGAAAGAAAAGGGGGGAAATAAAAGAGGCCAAGGCTGGGTTAAACCAGGGACGTGAAGCGAAAGTTCTCCCGCAAAGGCCGTTTTCGAGGAAGTTCTCCTGCGCTGCCTTTGAGCCCCGCATCCCCTTCCGATTCTAAACAGTTGCTCCGAGCAGTCGGGGTGTGCGCCGGACGCGCCGGTTCCCGTGCGTTGCCGCTCGGGTTGCTCTGAAAGGCCGGGACAACTCTTTGTCAGTTTCCAAGAGGAAACAAACACAGCCACCCCACCAAAAAGCCCCGACCCGGCAGCCCCGGCCGGAGGGAGAGATGCGCGCCGCGCCCGGCTTCCCAGACGTCAGCCGGAGGCGGGTCAAAGGGTTAACAGCAATTAAGCGGAGTTGCTCCCGAAACAAAAGCCGGGTTTCAGCAGAGCGTGATTTCACCTGCCGCGCGAAGGGGGGCCGGGGGGCGCGGGCCGCGGGCCGCGGAGCCCATTGTGTGGGGCGCGGCGCGGCGCGGGGTGTTTAGAGGCGGGTTGTGATTGGTGGAGCAGGGCGGGGCGGGTGGGCGCGGCGCGGCGCGTCTTGTCAGCCCGCGAGCCGGAGCGCCCCTGCGCGCGTGCAGTCCGCCTGCACGCCGAGGCCGCCGGACCCCACGCCCGGCCCGCGCGGGCGCCCTGAGCCGGCTCCGCGCGCCTGGCGGCTACATGGAGAGTGTCAGGTTGGTCCCTGTGATTGATCTTTGCCGTTCTGCTCTCCTTCCCCGGGCTCCGCGGTGCCAGCTTCCTGGGGCCTCGCTGGGGAAGGCAGGAGCGCCCGAGGGTTTCTAAGTTGAGTCTTTTGGAAAAAAAAAATAATAATAACCATCGCTGTTTATCAACTTGGGTGGGAGTTGCGCTCTGGAAGTGGAGGCGGGGGGAGGGAGTGGAGGGGTGGGAAGAAGCAGCTCCAGGCCTGTGGGTCCTGGAAGAGAGAGATTCCCCCCCCCCCGTTTCTCTCTTGCTCTCCTTTTTTAAAATGTTCATGGGTGGGGTGTAGTTGAGAGTTGAAGGAAGTCCTGCTTGTGTTTTGCTCTCGCGCTCTCGCTCGCTCGCTCTTTTTTTTTTTTTTTTTTTTCGTTTGCTACTGGTTTTCTGCCGTTCTGGCCTTCAGGCAGCCACTTTGGTAAAGCCCTCGCCATCACTCCATTCGGGGGACGTTTCTGGGGTGTGATTTATGTCACTTTCAGAGCGTGTGACATATACAAGGAGCCTTCCATCTCAGTGTAACCCGTGTGGATGTTTCTTTGCTGCTGATAGTTTGTTTCTATATCTGTCTAGGCTATTTTCAGCTTAGCTGTTCAAATTCAAGGAGTTCACACACAGTCACGGGGGGGGGGGGGGGGGGGACGAATAAAGCCGCACACAGAAAAGGGCAGGCTGGCGGAGGGACACTCAGGAAGGTTTGGACGTCTCAGCTGTGTTGTATTACTTTGCTGGTTAATTAAGTAGTGAGTGGGCTTTGGGTTAGGACGCGCAGCAGACTGAGGAATTGTCAGGGGGTGCTCCCATCCGAACCGGCTTTGACTGTAGCTACCTCAACTGTCAGAACTGCCTGAAAGACGGTCAGTGGAAACGAGACTTTCTTGGTTCCCCCCGCCCAAGTGTCGTGATGGGAAGGAGGGGACCTTTAGGAAGTGGGTGGTAAAGTTTTAGAGCAAAGTACATATAGACTCTTTCCTCTTTGGGATTAACTCCTTCAGGGCCTGCCGGTTCGGAGCAAAATATCTAATAATTTTATACTCTTGTCCACACAGACCAAATGTTCTAATCAAGCCAATTTAAAAATGCAAATCACCTAATTTCCATAGATTCCAACACTCTGAAAGTGACACGTTTGGGGGAAAAATTAAGCCTAATAACAGGAAATGTGACTCATACTATCAGTGACTAATCTGCTTAAGAAAAAAATAAGTTGCATTTATTTTATTAGGAAGTCAGTGTTAAAGAAGCCATTTTTTTTTAACTTCAAATCGAGTGAGGTTTTCATTTTAGAGGCGGCCTTTTTAATGCCTTTTTTTTTTTCCATTTGTTTGTAATAGATTTTCCAAGAGGAATGCTCGGTCAGAGCTGGTTTATGTGGTAAAGTGTTCAAGCTAGCATGTCATTGTCAAAAACCTTAAACAGGATCACATTAAGATTCTAGTTTAGGATCTGTTGCTGTTATTGTTGTTTAAAAGAATACAAAGCTTTCTCGAATATTAAGACCCGTCACTAAGTAAACCGAATGAAGACTGAAGCACATTCTCCTAATTGATGCCCTTCGCTTACATTGAAAAAAGGTCTACTTCTATTTACGTGATTCTTTGTAGCTGCCTGACACATTTCAGTGGAAAGTGTGTAAAAATGAAACCAAAATACAGACTGCCTACCCAGAGACACTGGCTGACTTACTCTAGGATGTGATAGAGCTGAACTGAAAACGGATTGGGCTGACACTTGATAATCAAAGTTGATTTATTGTTCATTAGTACTGCATTAGCCCTTTCAGGCAAGACAGCTATTTGTGTAGTGGCCTGTCAGGAGTAAGACTGTGAGCACCTGTCATTTCTAAGGCATGAGATAAGCAACCAGATACTAAGCTGATGCAAATAAAAATACGTTGGACTAGGTAAAGGACCACATGATCATAAATTTTTTCTTTAAAAGAAGAGAGAGCAATCTGTAAGAAGAAATCTATTAACTATATATATATATATATATTTTACCCTAGGGATTGCTTATGGTATGAAAGTAATGGGCTTTATGCTCTCTTATTTGCCTCCAGAACTTTCTTTTCTACCCATATGTGCAGCTCATTTGTTAACAAGTTGGTCAGTTAAGGAAATGAGGAGTGTAACATGTCAATTCTTTAATCTGAGTAATTCAAGAAAGGTAGGCTTCCCATTTGTGTTGTGTTTTTAAATAAACATATTTCATTAAATGAAACTCTCCTAAGCATGGGCTGATTATATGAAGATGTGATGACATCATAGCTAAGCTATGCTAATGTCGGATAATAATGTCAAGGGCAGTTTCTGCAACGTGTTTCACTCTCGATTTTTTTCTTCCCTCCCTGGAAGGGAATGATCTCATGACATACAATAGAAAACAACCTAAGTGTCAAAAGAAAACAAAATTAGTGAACTTTTGTCTGCAGCCATAGAAACGCGGATTAACTCATATTTTTCCAGAGGACGGAATGGAAACATTCTGCAAGCGGCTATATAGTGTATTGTCTTCTCTGAATTTTCATTTGACAGGGATTTTAGAGGCTGTGATCTTAATTAAATCTCAACTAGCTGAAGTAATGCATCTAAAGGCATGCAGTGTTGCGTAACCTTGCTCAGTTGGTAAACCATAAATCATCGGAAAGCTTGTGATAGGAGTGGTTGGCCTGAATTTTGTTTGTTTGTTTGTTTACAGTCAAATGTACTGTAAAAACAAAACCCTCACCATCACTGCCTTGTATTTGCAAGTTGACAGGAGCTGTCACTTGAAAGATAAACTCTTTCATGACGCTGACCAGTTCTGCAAACTTTTCAGCCAACCTCCACACAATTGCAAGACACAGTGAAATTAAAATCCAGATTAATTAAAAGCAATGTAATTTCAGATTTATCTCAGCTGAGTAAGGTGGCAGACGTGTGCTGGTGTTACAGGGTTTTACTGAGGCAATCAGGAGACGGTAGTGTGACGAGCTTCTTAGCTTGAACTAAAATGTGAATAAAATTTGGCCAAAAAAAGGAGATTGAAGAAATTTATTTTACTCTGTGGCTTAGTTGTAGATGAACACCACTAAGGGGAAACTTAAAACTATCCTCTTAGGAGTTTGGCAAATAGAATAATGCGAGTCCACTGCAGGTAGTTCTTTGTGATTTATTAGCGAGGGATGAGGCAGCAACAGTTGACCAGAGAAGGTTGGAGTAAATAAATACATAGTGTCTGGTGTGTGTGTTATGTGTTAAAATGCATATGAATTTGATGACAAGGAGTTACAGTCATTTAATAGTTATTAACTAGTCCAGATCTTACAAATTCTACTAGTGCTTGTAAATACTAGGTTATTTACTTTCAGTGTCTTTTAAACAGATGTGTTTTTTTACTGCTCCATTTTTTGGTTCATATGTATGCTCTAGTAGAAGCAGCCATCTACACATAAAAATTGAGAAAGCTATCCTGTGATATATTGATTTTATATATCTTTGTACGTAAGATTTCGTATAAGACTAGGAGTTATGTTGCTGATAAGCTGTAGCTCTCCGGGGGCAGAGAAGGACTATAGCTTCGTGTATACCTGCATGGCTGGGTTTGGGGACAGACATGAATTTGGTTTGGTTTTGATGAAAGATTTCTGTTCTTGGCAATAGCATGAGATTTCTGGACATTGGTTTCAGTCATTTCAAAGTGTGCAGTACTTTTTTTTTTTTCCCCCTCCTCAAAAATGGCATTCTAAATTCAGTTTTATTTACTCTTTTTTAAAAAGAGAAAACTCAGCTACCTCTTAGCTAAGCAGTCTTCTACAGATGCTGGGAACTTGAACTATCTGGAGAGACCTGAACTGGGCCTCTACTTGAGGACTGTTGGAATAATCTCTGAGTCTTTCTTCCTACCTGACAGCTGTTTGAAGAGAAATTAATTTAGAATGAGAGAAATAAATATTGAATACATGCACTGTGCCTCCTTTTCAAATCCGGTTGAAAGCAACGAATCAATGAAGTTGCTGGCTAAATGTGGGGGTGCACTTTTTTGGGATACCTTAGTATCATGTTTTAATTTTTAAGCTTTATCAGGCCCTTAAATCTGAAACATCATTGTTCAAATAACTGAGAACAAGGTAAATCAACAACATCAAAAAGGTCGGCTTCTGTGATTTCTCAAGGGCTTGTTATTTTGTACTTCCCAATTCTATTTGATGTCTTGACAAAACAAGATGACACAGGGGAGAATACATTAAATTTTGATTTTTTTCATCTAACCTGTTACTGTTGTGGCAGCTTAATTTCTTTTACTTTGTCCTGAAGATGGCTTTTTGTACAATTACTCTAATTGTCACACCACTTCATGCGTGTGGGTCTTCATGGCTTTCCCATTAGCCTTGATTTTACTAGGCATTTTGGAACATGTTTTGGCCTTTATCACATAGGGAGCTTTGGGTTGGGCTTTGTCTCCATTAGAAAGAAATCAGTGAATGGTGAGATTGTCAAAGAAGCAACTGATGCTTTCCCATTAGAATCTAATTTGCACCCCTTAGCTTAACTGTGATAGATAAGGTAAAGGTGTTGGAAATAGGCAGGAGAAACTACATAATTTGAGAAACAGAAGTTATAATTCTGAAAAAAAGGGGAAAGAAAGGGTGATTGCACCCTCAGTCAGGCCTTAAAAATGTTGGAATGATCTAATTTTGGCCTACCTGCATGTTTAAATCCAACTAAAATCCCCCCTGTATCTCAGTAAATAGTAAAATATATATGTATATATATTAATTATATGTATATGATGTATATTTTTTCGTAGTTAAGCACCCTGTGATATTTTCTGTGCTGGTTAAAGCATGAAGAGCTGTCCATTTAATTCTTAGTCTTAGAAAAATGTTCGATGGGCAAAAGATCAACATTTAACTTTTCTTCATTTAACAATATCCGTTGATCTCCAGCTGCATCTCCAAGTCGTCTTTCCTTATTCTAATCATCTGTGTGTGTCAAAGAGGATGGATACAGTTGCCTTCCCTTTCACTATTTTTGAATAATGCTTCAATGTAAGGGAGCTTATGCAGCCAAGGCCTCTTCTTTTTCTCTTCAAGAGCTAAAGATCTGTGGGTAGAGTCTATTCTGAGGTACCTTCTTGGAATAATTCTCCCCTCCTCTTCTTTACAGTACTTAAAAGACGATTTTTGTTGTTGTTGTTCGTATAAACTGTCAGAGCAGGTTTGATCCACGTGCACTAAGTTTTTTCCATCCCTCCTCCGAGAGAGAGACTGAGGAAGGAAGAGGGGGCATTTTTCTAGATGATGATAATAATAATAATAATAATAATAGTTGCTAGGTTGAAAAGATCAGGGCTTATTGGATGATTATTTTCACGTGTAGCTTCCACTGTTTCCTGTATTTAACAGTCACTAATGGGAGAAGTGTTTTAATTTATGTAAACTTTACATTTTTATGCAAATGAAGCTGATATTAGAGCTAAAACAGTTACGCTGGCGCCTAGTGGAGTAACCTTATGTGGGGGGAAATGTGAGAGGAGAGCAGTGGAGGTCCCACAGATGCCTGTGCTGTAAACAAATATGAATTTATGCCACTTTTTACAATTTAGAGACAAAAGAAGAGCTCAGAGAGCGTTGCCAGGATTGCTTATTAGGCTTGATAACCTGAAATAACTCCTGATTGGCAGGCAAGTCTTGGCCATACAATTCTTCCTGAAGGAAGGATAGCCTTTCTTGATAGAATGTAATAAACAAAATGATAAAAAATGAAACGCTAATTGCATTTTAAAGAGGTCTTTTTTTTCCCTAAAATTTTAATAGGTGGTTGTATTGTTACTGAGAGAACAGTTATGCTAATGACTGACTACTTAGATGATTTTGCATTAATATAATAACCATTACCTGCCTTAATGCTTTGTACAGTATTGTGGCAAAATAGCGAAGCCTAAAAGAGTTATACAAAAAAACAATTCTATAATGGAACAGAATTATACTTTCCACGTGAATAGCATGCTTTTTTTTTTTTATTTTTTGAAGACTGAAATATTATGTCAGAAATGTATTTTCTTTCCTACTTTACATGGTATCTGTGGCTTTTTGGGTTTTTGTGTGTCTGTGTGTGTGTTTCTTCTTCTTCTTTCTAAACACCATGGGGAACAGATAGAAGCTTCCTAACTTTTTTGTTTGCCGATGTATCAGTTGTATCCATTCGGTTATTAATTATGAAAACTGTTGTCTTTCATCGGGGGGGGGGCTTGCTGTTTATTTTCTTTTATACAGGCTCGCTTCCACGTGATCATATCAAATTTGACATAGGTGTGTGTGTGTGTGTGTAGCCATTTTCTTTGGTTTTGTTTTGATGTTCTGGAGCATTCTAATTTAATTCATTTTGCTCTTATTTGATGAACCAAGTGACACTGCCTTACCTGGTCAGTTATCATTCAAACGCAGCCCGAGGTCTAGAAGGGACTTAAGTTTCTTGGGACATCCACGAGGTGAATAACCAGAGATGAAAAGTAGTTTCTAAATTCTTAATCCAGAGAAATGGAAATACAGCAGTATTTAAAATGTTTTTATCTTCTCATTTGCATTATTTGTACACATAGCAATTATGAGAAATGCTGAGGTCCAAAAATCTATGTGTGTTTATACCTGGCAGCACTTCCTTGGAGTTAACGTGCGTGTAAACTAAAGAGAAAGAAAAAGAAAGGATAACATGTTATTTTCAGTATTTATATTGTGTCATCTCCCCTCCCACCCAATTCCTCCAATTGTGTCCTAGATTAGAAATCAGTATTGTTTCTGTGGGTGTTTTTATTTGTTTGTTTGCTTTTTAGATTATTTTCTTCCCCTTCCCCATACCTACCTCTCCCTGTTGAGGATGGAGGAGAAAAATAAGCCATATTATTTTAATACTCTTCTAGCGTTCAGATGATATAAAGCCATTTGGAAGTAAAAGAAAACTGTATCAGGCAGAATTTACACAGCACTGGATGGGCTTTTCACAGCACTTATTGGTGCAGAGGACATCTCCCCAGTGGCTGGTAGGAAGGTAGCAGCAGGCCCACACCAGCAGCCGTGTCCCAATGGCCCCAGCACAGCTGTCCGGCTGCCGTGTTCGCAGGTTTGTGTGCACCTGGGGTGGGCCACACCCAGTTGGTATCAGTCAGCAGTGTATCAACCAATTTTTTTTTTTTTAATTCATGACTTCCCCTTGAAACTCAACTAAAGAGTGTTAACTGTGTGTGTGTGTTTAAATTCAGTTTTGTATGCTAGCATTCTTTAAATGTCTGCCAGAAGTTTAATTTGAATTTCTGATCCCTGAAGGCAGCTAGACAGAATCATTCCCGTTCTTCATAAATTGCCTTCTATGATTCATTGTTAACTCATAAAACATACTCATTTCTATATACTCAAACAGTTAAGGTAGTTACAGTATCGGGGATACAGGTCTTTTTTTTTTTTTTTTTTTTTGCATTATATTTAAATTGTCATTTGAGGAAGAAATCGAGCATTAGCTTGAACTCCTAGTTAAGGCATGAGCCCCGTACCACACAGAACCTCAGAAATTAATGTTTTTATCTAAAGGAGGGTAAAGGAGGTGCATGGAATTGGGGGGGGAGTTTAGTTTCGACTGAATACTCTGAAAGAGGGGCTCATAAATATTAGAGTGCTGTAGTTAAAAACTCACATGACTGTTTGAAATACTATTGATTTAAACCACTGGCTAGATTTTATGAATCAAAGTGTAATTTCGAAGCCTTGGCCATATTTCTCAATGCTGAAGCACTCTCTCTTGTGTGCCTGTACCTGCTTTCCAGACATTCAACACAGGATTAAATGATAGTAGTTACAGTGATCAATAGGTTAAGACCAGTACAATCACTCTTGCCGCTAATGACCTCAGTAGTAATGGGCAATAAAGTGTGGGCTATAATAGCCTCTCGCTGGTACCGCCTGCCCTTTGATTCCCAGTATTAGGAGGGACTAGCTACATGAAAAAGTTAGACGTCGAGAGCTAAGGCAGTGGATATGTAGGCTATAATTCTTAACTATTTAAAGCCCCACACTGTGCTCAGATTTTTTTTTTTTTTTTTTTTTTTTTTTCCTTTTCCCACCCCACAATGGTTTCTGGTTCATTTGGCTACGTTTGCGAAAGCTTTCCTTAACTGATTTTCCTGACACGTTGGAGGAGGAACTTTGGGAAAATCTTGGTTTTATTATGTTTATAAATGAAGCTCGAGCCCACTTTGGAAGCTCAGAGCGAACTTGTGTGAAAATGTGGTTTCAGAGAGGAAAAGCAAAGTTAAGGCCGTCAGGATCTAAGAGCCCACTTCTGATTATTCAGAGACTGGTCACCGGGCTGGAGGATTACTCAGGCTTCTCGCCCCTTTCCCTCCTTTGGCTGTGCCTGCTGCTGCTTTAAGCATCTGATTACTTGTCACCACCTCCGTCGAGATGTCCAAAGGGAAAAAGGAGAGGAGACTCAAGTTCGTTTTACTGTTCTGTAACATGACAACAAAAATTGAATAAATAACTCTGGGAAAAGGAGATTTAAACTGTTGACTGTATATGAGGGTTTAAAAATTAGCTGTGTATGTAAGTCCTTTTTTAAAACTTTTCAGATCTGTTTTATTGAAGCATAATTTACCTACATAAAATGCATTTGTTTTAAGTATACAGTCGGAAGAATTTTGGCAATTGTATCCATCCTCTGTGACCACCACCCCAGCCAAGATAGATGGCATTTCCATCACCCCCAGAAGTTCTCTGGTGCCCTTCTCTTGCATAGGCTCTCCATAGTCCTTTTAAACATTATGAGCAAGAGATTGTTTCTATGATGGTTTCTGTTGTAACACTGTTAATTTCACGTTCATCACCAGCTTAGATCTTAACACCACCCTGTTCCTGTCTGTTTTCCTGTTCATCACCATCAGAAATTTGGCTCAAGAATATTTATATTGTACATCATCCAAGAAACGCAGGGGAAAAAAGAAACCTTAAACATGGTTCTTTTGTTTGCTTAATCAAACCTCCCTGTATGATGATGCAACTCTCAAGGAAAAGTAAACTTCTATTGTGATACGTTGGCTTTCGCAGCTCAAAAGATAGAGATTGGCACCCAATAGAGATTGAAAAATTCAAAAAGTTTCTGCTGTATGAAGACAGAGTGGACTAATTGGAATGAATTTCTAGGTGGTTAGATGTTTTGATCATGTCTTCTTGGTGTTTGTCCTAGATTAAATGCAAGTTCACTGTTCTAATCATTGGTGATATTTTGTGCTGCGACGTATCTTTTTAAAAGGATAATTTATCCACTCATATACATCTGTCCCTGTTTGCATATAAAAATATTCAGACATGCCCATCTGTTTAAAATTACAGTGTGTCTACATCTATGCTTAAAAGGCCACTGCAATAGGAAGAATTCATTGATGACCTTCCAGACTAGGGTTAATGAAAATTTTCAAATGTTCCAGCTAGTGTTTTCCAAACAATGTGAAACTTGTGCATAAACATCCCCACACACAAAACATGCCCGCAACAACGGTGGAGGCTGTTCACTGTACGTGAATCTGACCTTCAGGAACCTTTTTTAGTTCATCAAAATTAGTGATGCTGAGAAATCGGGACATCAGTGCATAATGACTGTGAAATTAGGAATGAGAGCTCGCTATGCAAATGACAGGACAAATCATGTGAAAAAGTCAAGATAAACTGCATATTAAGACATTATGTTACATAAAATTAATACTGCATTTCTCCCTTTTGCTTACTGCTCCCCTGAAAGATTTTTAAATTCTTTTATCTTCTAATCAGCTATTGTCTGCTGGGTTTTTTTTTTTTTTTTTAAGTGGCACACAGGCAAAGTGCAAAACATGTTATTACCTTTTATTGTAATACATGAGATGACAGCAGATCCTTTTTAACAAAGTATATCCTTTACTGCTTCTCGCTTCTTGCTGTCACATGTTTGATTAGAAACCAAAGAAAAGTAAGGTGGTTAAATATTACTGTTAGAAGACATACAGGTTTTGTCTTTTCTTTCATTGTTTTTTTTTTTTTCCCCTTTCCTTATCTTTTTATTTGGTGTGTGTGGGGGGGTTAATTTTTCATGAAATAGTCTTCTTGTATTACGGGGCCTGACAAAATGGTTCTCGTGTAGTCTGCAAATTAAACACAAGTGCAGTGATTATTTTGAATAGCTAAATTACATTCTAGAAAGCTTGCAGAATTCATAGCATTGTCATTAGGTATCCGCTTGAATACAATTTGTGTAACCTTGGCCAAGACAGCCTGTCATTTTAATGTCAGTGTTTTATCTGAACAAGACATCATCCTTTCAGATACAGCGTGCAGGTTCCTTGCAGAGATGCCCGTGCAGAAACGTGTTAACAGTTGCAAATATGAAATGCTATCAAGTTCATCACTGTAGCTGTTTGTCACTGAAATGTCATGGAAAGCAGCTTTTAATGGTATCGCACATAATATGAAAGAATTGAGACATCTGTGTGCTGGGTGAATAAGGAAGGCTAAAAGGCATCAGAGGAAGGGTCTGTGCTGAAGTTCGGAAGGTGCATTCAAGGTTCAGCTGTCCACAAGACTCAGCGTTCATTGATTGTTCTTAAAACCACTGTCCACAGAGGAAGGGGATCGTATTAGCTCCAGCCGGGAAAATACTGGTTCCTGTTTGCCTTCTTCCCTAAAACAAAATTCACATTGGCGTTAACGTGCTACATCTCACTATGACCAAAGACTCATTCTTACTAAGAAACTGAGATCATACTAACCTCACTCCAGGTAGCATTTATTAAGCCTTTACTCCTTGTTCGTTTACCAGACCATCGGGAGCCCTTGTCAGCGGCTACAGGGTTTTCTTTTATTTTTCTTTATTTAAAATCAATGTGCCTGATAGATTAAATAGGGTTTGTGGCTGCATCCCCTCTGGATAGATGCCCTGCACTTGGGAAATTGGCCAGTCCTGGAAGCAGGCTGATGCCGGTCAGTCCCTGGACCCGGAAGGCTGAGTGCTGCGGGCGTGCAATTTCCTGGCTTCCTATTTATCCTTCGTTAACGTTCTAGGTTCCCGTGTCAGTGGCTATGATGACACCTCAAGTTATCACTCCCCAGCAAATGCAGCAGATCCTCCAGCAACAAGTGCTGAGCCCTCAGCAGCTCCAGGTTCTCCTCCAGCAGCAGCAGGCCCTCATGCTTCAGCAGGTAATGGTCCTTCCTCCTTCCCCAGCATCCCGTGGCCCCTTGGGGCCCGTCCCTCCTCTCAGGATTCCCCTCACCTGAGCAGCTCCTTTGCCCGTCGTCGAAGAAGCGTAAGCAGAGCAGGGAGGGTGGGGCAGGACGCAGCATCGGTCCCTGGGTGATCAGTTGCATTAGCATCTCTGAAAGAGAGGGACCCTGCCAAAGCCACGAGGGTTTGGGCCTGGAGAGTACCCAATGGACTGAGATTAAGGCTGTAATTGGACTTGGTAGAAATAAGATCTTTTAGGCTTAGGGGGCTTTGCGCTCTTTTATTTGGAAAGCCAGAGGCTTCTAAATGGTGTGAATCAAAGCAAAACAGGGAGCACGTCAGGAGCAGGTTTAAATGTGACAGCTCTTGAAGTCCCCATCTCCACTCAGAAGCTTACAGAATTTTTCTTTTAAACATCAAGAAACGTCTTGGAGTTGGTTAATTGTCAGGTGTAGAGTTGATTTTACCTCTTCCGTGTTTGCCGATGCTGAAGCGAACTTCCGGTGCCATTGCGCCGTGGGGGCCTCATCGTCGGACTTGATGGACACCTGAACCAAATAGAGGAGACTCGGGACCATAGGGATGGGAGCTGCTGGGGTGAGGCCGTGGGGACAGGACAGCAGAGGATGCTCCCCACGCAGTTGACGTAGACACTGAACACAGGTCCCCAACACCGCCCGAGCCTATCACTTAGCAAGCATGTACGCGATTTGCGGTAGAGATGCACCAGACTCCCTCCGCAAGGGCGCTCTGGCTTTGTTGTACAATCAAAGGTCATCCCTTGCCTTCTTTTAATTAGTTTGTGTAGAAAATGGTATGTTTCTCATCAGTTCATTTTGGAGATTACTTTTCAAACAATAATGCCAAGAAGAGTCAGCGTGCGCTGAAATTTATTGTCGGGTTTCAGACTAAAGGTCAGGCCGTTACAGATAAAAGGGCGCCATTTTTCAAGCCGCAGCGCGTACATGGCGCCGAAAGGGACAGTGGCTTTGGCGCTACCCTCTGTTACTTACCGTCCTCTCTTTCCTTTGTAGCAGCAGCTTCAAGAGTTTTATAAAAAACAACAGGAACAGTTGCAGCTTCAACTTTTACAACAACATGCTGGAAAACAGCCTAAAGAGGTACCGACAATACATATTTTACTTTCAAACCGCAGATCCCAGAGGACTCTCTCGTGGCGATTAAACTGTCATTCATCTCTTAAATGATTGCACAACTGAGCCGACTCTATCGGTTCTCAGCCTTCAGACCGAGAGTTATTGTCCTGTTTTCTTTCAGAGTTTTCTGGGTTCCATTTGCCGGCTGCCACGTATTTTATAACACCACCCCAGGTGTACCTCACGTGGGCACTGGGAAGAGGGATCGTGGCAGAAACTTTAGGGCTGCTTTTGCGAACTGGTACCACTGAGGTCCAGGATCTACCTGGGAGAGGTGAGGTGCACTCAGGGAAATTATACTTGGTCGCACACTTGGTTCCCCCCCCCTCCCCCCCCGCTTCCAGCTCAGAGAGCTTGAGTAGGTGGTGATGGCCTTTGCCTTTGGAAGAAGAATCTCTTACCCCGAAAGTCAGAGCGAGATTCAAAACACCCCGATCTCTGTTGAACCTCTTCCTGCAAGTTGCACGGGTCGTAACTGCTAAAGGCAGGCTTGGACTGTTTGTGTTTTCCCGAGAAGAACTTGCGTATCGCAATAGCTTCTGCATACACGGTACTTCGTAAGTGCCCGTAGTGATCACACGTGCCCACCACCCAGTTAGGTGACAGTGTTCACTCCGTAAAAGGGAAGGCCTTCCCGGGGAGGGTTTCTGTCCCACCTTCTGCGCAGTTCCATGTAGCTGAGGCTCAGTCAGATGGGGGAGTATCTCTGGGCATGTGTGCACTATCGTGACATCTTTCTGCCCATTCCAAAGTTATCCGCTGTCACTTATCTCCTCGTGTTTTCACGGTGGACTCAAATTCTTTCCATTTGAGTGTTCTCCTTGGAATGACCATTCAGAGTTTGATAAACAGGTCCGAATCCCGCTGAACAGCTTCTGTGCTGACCCAGAGGAGGCAGCCACTTGCTTTAGTTTACAGGGAGTCCCATCAGGTGACCCCACCCCACCCCTGTCCCTCGCAGGAGCCCGGATGCTGAGCTCAGGTGCCGGGAAGCGCTCGTTTTACATCCTGGGAACGAGCCAGCCGTTCTCACTTTGCCGTCTCCTCCCTCTGCACAAATTGGGTACATTTTCCGTGCCCTGCCAAGTTTTCATCCTGGAGTCCTGTTTAGCAGCCTGGGTGGAAACCCCTGCAGAGTAGGGGCAGTTTGGGGGTGAAGGGGCGGAGGCGTTTTAATGAAACTGCTGACACAACCTTAAGTACGGTGGCGCGCTACCGGGTGCTGCTATAATAAAAAAGGGAACAGATTAAAAAGTGTCTAAAATGTAAATCTAAAGGACTAACAGTAATTAAAATGGAAATGGCACAGGGAGGGAAGGCATGTAATTGTGAGATATCACTGTGCAG
The DNA here is from genome assembly GCF_039906515.1 of Pseudorca crassidens. Lineage (NCBI taxonomy): Eukaryota > Metazoa > Chordata > Mammalia > Artiodactyla > Delphinidae > Pseudorca > Pseudorca crassidens. The sequence continues at coordinate 87,964,066 of NC_090305.1, read as the reverse complement.
AAGGCTCTCAGCTTTGTTTTGCTGGCTGTTTTTCTAATTCAGTAGGGCTTACTCATCAGTGGCAGTTCAATGCGCGTTAATGACTCTGGGATTGCAGGCATCACTCTGGACAAAGAAATGATTATTGTGCGGTCAAAAGAAGTTCAAAGACAAGAAGGGAATTTCAGTTTTTTCCTTAGAGATCCACATTCAAGAGCATATAAATTAAGCCAAATGTTAAAAACCACAGTCTGAAAGCTGACTTCAAAGTCACAACTCTCTAATTAATGAACTGCGAGCTTCAGTTTGGACAAGTTGTGGTTTGATGCGCCCATAAATCAACATGACAGGCCTGTTTCACAGTCTCAGACAGTGCTCGTCACTGAGTCACATCAGATGTAAACACAGCAGAAAAAAGAAGGGATATGAAGGAGGTGCAATTGATCAACAGAATTGGTAAAAACCCACTTTTGAAGCACATTATGCATGATCACAGGAAATGGTTACAGCCTCAAGAGGTTTCCCCTTCTGCTGTTGCTTTTTTGAATCAGATTTCTAACAGCCTTCAAAAGGGAGAATAAGAATTATGGAGTTTCTCCCCTGTGGCTCACAGGCAATAACCCCCTGTTGTTATTTTGTGCTTCTTTCTTTTCAAAGGCATCAAAATTTAGTTTTTTAAAGATCTTTAACTCTATATTTGAAGACAAACAAAAAAGGGCCGCACTGTCATTCTTATCAGTTACCGGGGATTGTGTTTTTCCTTTCTGTTGCCACTTCTTATTAACCTCTTATTTGGTCTGTTAGACATAGTTTGGAATGCACGTCTGCATGCTGGGAGAACATGAAAGTTCAGATGAGCTCAGAGGGCACATAAAGAAATATGAAGCCGAAAGTTCCACAGCAGAAGGAAGGATAAAAGTTAACTCTCCCAAATTGCTGCTGTCAGAAAGGGGACATCTCGGGCGCTCAAAGGCGATGGTGGTGTCAGAATTTGGGAAGGGAGTTGCCGGGAGAAGGGGGAATACTTTGTATCTGAACCCAGGGGAAGGTGGTTACACTGTAGTAGCATTCGGCATCTCCAGGACACTGCGTTTGTCGTGGTCACCCTTTGCCATCCCTTTCGAAAGGCAGAGATGACGTTGCCTTCACATCCTGAAGGGTGGGTAGACCCAGACGCGCGGGCACGTCTCCTTGGATTCTAGCGGTGTGTTCACAGTGCCACTGGTTGTGGCCGAGACCTGTTGTAACAATGATGAGGAGAGCCCTGTTCCCCGAAGGTAAGCGGGGAGCCTCCTGAAATTACCATGCAGGTGGTGGGCCTTGTGTGCTGCCATGCAGTAGAGTCACATGGTAGCAATTTCATGATGTGGACTGGTGGTTAGGATTTTAACAAGGTCTGAACTCGGATGTTGACAGATGGAACAAGTATATTAATTTACTGAATCCCCAGTCATTAGTGGCTCATAATTTTTGAATCGGCAGCCCTCCCCCTGCCCCGCCCTTTCTCCTCTTTTGATCGCCTCTGCAGTAAGTCACTTGATCCTGGGCCAGAGCAACGTACTTTAGTCTCTTTTTTTTTTTTTCCCCTAAAGTTGCCTTGAGATGTTTCCTTGAGAAAGTCAGGCCCCACGTTGAGTTTAGACCTAAGACCTTCCTTGGGAGGTGGGTGCTCTGTAGCCCCAGTACAGCTGGGATTTAGGTGACGGCTCATGACTCTTGGACGGGACGGGTGTGGAAAAGAGAAGGCAGAATTGATTTTAAGTCGAGCCACAAAAAAAGATCCCATCCTGTGTGGGTGAGGTAGGCTAAGTTGATTGTTTTAAAAGGGCCGTTTGTCCTGGGCAGTTATGACAGTTTATGTTAGGCAGTAGGCAGGAGCGAAGAAAGGAAAACAGACCTTTGACTGCAGCGCCAGGGAGGGGATTCGAAATGCAAGGTTTATCAGGGCATTTTAGCATTTTAACACCGACTACTGACCTGTCCAGGGGACTGCACGGAGACCTTTTTTGTATGCATTCAATTGTGAGAAGTAAACAAACGAGCTCGTATCCTGTGTTTGGTAACTGGGTGGGGAGCACAGTTTGGCAACCAGTGTTGCTTTTAAATTCTTTCTTTGGACAATGGGCCTTGTATACTTTTATATCCTGACTTTTCAAACGCGGACAGCTCTCATGAGCTTTTCCTAGGGATGGCCACAGAGACAACAGAACAGCCATCAGTCATTTTATATAAATACACGATTTCTAAACATTTCATTTACAGTAAGATGGGAAACACTCTCCCCAAAGTCCAGCACCCTCCCTGCCCCATGATTTTCTACTTCAACAAGAGCTAACTCCCTGATCTTTTGTTGTATCAATGTTATTTTTCTTCTCTTCCTTCCCTCACCCGTTTTTTTAAACGTCGTGAATTAGTATCTGTTGAAGAAGTGAAAAAATCATTTGGACGTGAATATAACTATCATTGGCTCTTACATTAATGTGTGAGAACTTGGGAAGGGGTGAAAACAATTGGGTCATTTTATGCATGCTGTTCTTCAAATGAAAACACTGGCTTTTCATTTAAATTTACTTACATTTTTGTTGTCAGTGGTATAGAATTTGTTTTTTGGAGTGAAGCGCAATTAACTTTCTCAGTGGCATGGTAGTAAGTCTGAAATTGCTTGCTAATATGAGAATGATGGTTTTTACTGTAAAATAAACTACATGGAGCCCAAAAGGAAACCACCATTTTTCTCCTCCTTTGAACTTCACATCAGAAGGTCTTGATACATATACCATTTTATGGATGTATCAGATCAAGGTCATGTGTTAGGTTAAGTGAATGCAGTTGTTTGTAAAGTGTAGTTATGAGAAGCTCTGTGAAAGAGTTGTATTGTCCTCTTGGTTGTGAACGTGTCTGATGTTTTGAATAATACTCAGAATTAGGAGAACGTATCTTGTTCTTTTCTTAAAGAACCTTTTTCTTTCTTTTTTTTTTTTTTCCTGGCTCCAGAACTCCCTTCCCAAAGAAGGGTTAATTTCCCTTTCATAATTGTTAGCCATAATGTGGCTAAGACCTCCACCTCGATTTGATTCCTAGCAGATTAAGGATATTAGATAATTTCCTTCTATTTATTGTAATACTGCACTGTATTATCTTTCTATCACTCAGATAATTACTGAGGAAATCTACATTAATTTTTTTGGCTGGAGCGAGACCTGCTAAACACAGGAATGATGTATTGATGTTTTACACAACAAAAGTTTTCCTCCTGTCATTGTCCGATCAACAGAAAGATATTTATCATTTCGCAAAGCCCCTTCTTTGCAAGAACAAAGCGGGCGGGGAGGCAGACCTCGGGGTTTCTGAAACTCAAGCCAAGCGAAGGCATCTGAAGCTTAAAGTGTCCTTCATATTAAACACTCACAACCGAGTACGATGTTGTTTGCTAAATTATGAATGTGTGTAATTAAAATCTAGTGGCTGTTTCTATGAAAGATTTACAATGTTATTTCATCGTTTGTCATGGCTAATTAACAATATTAGATGAAGTTTTTCTTCTTCAAAGGTCTGATTTTTTCTCATTTATTTATGTCAGAAGTGATAAACAGAGTAGTTAAAAGCTTCTCCCCGTGCAGGCGGGATGGAGGCAACTTGTCCCTTCACACCTCGGAGGTTCAGGGTTCAAATCCCTCCAGACCCGGAGTGGTAGGTATATATAGCCTGCCTGCTGCTCCTGTGTCTACTTAGAAATTTCAGAGTCTAGAAGTCTACATCTTGGCTAGAAGAACTCAGGCCTTTCAAACCATAGGAAAAGCTGCCTTGATTGTCACATTATTTTCCTATGGGAGCCGGCAGCAGAAAGGGCCCACACCCAGCCCCTCGCTTCTCCTCAGAGGTGATGTGTTCTGTCCCTTTGAAAGCAGCCTTGACCCCGAGCCCTCCGCGAAACTTTAGTGAGCGCTCTCAGTCCCGGCTGGTGACAGTGTGTTTGGAAATGTCCATACGTTTCACCTTCCCCCAGCAGTGGCCATCTCATTTTTTTTTTTTTTTCTTCCTGATTTCTTCCAGCAACAGCAGGTGGCTACCCAGCAGTTGGCTTTCCAGCAGCAACTTTTACAGATGCAGCAGCTACAGCAGCAACACCTTCTGTCTTTGCAGCGCCAAGGCCTTCTAACAATCCAGCCGGGGCAGCCTGCCCTTCCCCTCCAACCCCTTGCTCAAGGTAAGCGTCGATGATGGTTACAGAAGGCGCTGCTCTCTCTCGAGACTCTGGGGCGGGGGAGGGGGTGGGGTCGTCTTCTTCCAGCTCATCGTGAAGGAGATTGTCCGTTTAAAACACGCCGATGCACACTCAGAGGCAAAGCCGGATCAGGTAACAGTGATGGACGTTTCCAGGAGCCAGAGCGCTCGTCGGTGCCAAAAGGAGGACCTAGGGTGATCAGGAGGCTTACAGGATCAGAATGCTGCACGTTCTTAGAGTAAGAGAAGGCAGTGCCGCTGTGACTGAGGGAGCATTTTAATCAGATCTTCTCGCGTTTTCAGTTTGGAATCACAGATGCATTTTCTTGAAGGCTTCTGTTAGTCATTTTAAGATGTGTTGTACATCCTGTAACTTGCTCTGTGTTAAATCGTAGTAATGCTTTAGAAATGCCACTTTTTAATATCTAAGGAGAAACTCAGGTTTCTTTTTCTGTAAACGGTGATGATTCATCTCTTGCTGTTACAAAAGCCAAGGTTGTTTTCTGTTGGGTTCTCCCTTTTCTTTCTTTTTGTATTCACCTGACTGTTGGTTTTTTGAGCCAGTTGGTTCTGTACCCGTCAGAACAGGCAGCCTGTCCATCTCCAGCTCTCTTTCGAAAACTGGAGCCCTTTGAAAAGGAAACAAGATTTCATGGATTTAAACATTTCTTTGGAAGAGCCACTGACGTGTTCTTCCAATGGGTGTTGGACGTCAGAAAGAAATGAGTACTCTGGCTGTTTATAGGACGTCCTCTGGGTTTAAGCAACTCTAACTTTCATGTGTGTAATGTGATACACAAATGGATTATTCAGAACCAGCAAGAAGGAAAGGCAGGAAGGAAAGAAGAGTCATGCCGTGTTTTGAAATACAATTCCTCCATCCCGTATGGGGTGTGGTAGATTTCATTTACCTCCTCAAGGCCCATGATAGACTCGGATGTATGTGTATATGTGCCTTCAAGGCTGGTAGCTAAAGCCTTTGGTATCTTGGATCCAGTTTCATTATGAAAACGTTCAGAATATGGAACGTCTTTCTCCCCTCATGGTGCTGAAGGCGTGGCCACGTGTTCAGTAACTTTTGGTGTCAAGCGGAGCCGGTGAGGCTTGTGTGCGTGGAATCTTGATTCTCGAACTGAGTCAGCCACACCCAACTTCTGTCCCTCCTGGGGTTCTTTGGGTTTTGTTTATGTTTTTAGTGTTGAGACCAGGGCTTTTTCCTCCTTTAACTTCCCTCTTGCCTCCCCTCCCCCTTCTGCCATTACTGCTCATCCGCGCCATATATAATCAGCATCTCCGTTGCTGTCAAAATAGAAGATTCGGTAACTGAGCAGTGCCGGGTGGGATGGGGGTGGGGGAGCACACACGGGCTAATGCATTTTTGTGCTTGCGAAATGTTACAACGTGCATTAATTACACTTCTGGGTTTATTGTTGGCAACATCACCGGCTGGGCTGACACACCCACTGGACTCGGCGTCCACCTCTCTCCTCTTTTCCCACTGCTCCTGTACTATTAAGTTTGTGCACTAAGGTTCATTGTTATAGTACATCAGTAAGCTGTCCAAAAGAGGGCAATTGGGCAGTGACAAGACAAGCTCATGTGTAATGTGAAAGAAATGAATGTGGTGATGCATGAAGTGTAATCTCTGCAGTAACATATCAGAGACACCGGTTGGTAATTTACTAGTCATGGCATTGATTGATACGCTTAGCAGTCTGCTCTAACTCTTAGCCCCCGTGACATTAAGACGACGCATATTTACAGTCTAAGGTGGTGCCTTTGTGTGCGCCCGGGATGCATAAACGCAAATATAGATATTTCTCCCAGTGAAGTGAACCACCAGCGTCATTGCCATCTCTCTTGGAATCAGGAGGTTGGTTTTGTCTCCTCTAACCCCTCGCCCAAAGTGACTGGAGAATTCAGTCATGTTGGACTACAACACAGGTTTTTTTTTTTTTATCAGAGAGATGATGGCTTAAAACTGATGTCATTATGAGGTTTAAATCAACTTTCTGCTTGCTTGAACGTGGTCACCTGGCTCTGGAGGTACAAGGACAAAAAAAGGTTGATCAGCTCTGTCTTGGAACCGGTGATACCTGGGGTTGTAAAATTGAGTTCCGTGAACGGTAATCTGTCAACTGTCCCCGCAACATACATTTTTTAAACCTGTGTCTGCATTTTCCTTTATAATGAAGGGGCCAGTTGTCCTGGAAAAAGAAATGTAGCAAGGCACAGGGTTTATGTGTTAAAAATGCTGGTAATGCCCCACTTCAGGATATAATCATCATGGTTCTTTTACGTACCTGTATGGTCTTGGCTAAGTTGCCTTAAACATGCATGTAAATATCAAAGTATATGAAGAAACAGAGAATAATATCTTGAAGCCTCTTCCCCCACCAACACACACACACCCGGAGGTTTTAGGTTATGAAACGGAAGGACTTTTCTTTGGATGTTTTTAGGGCTGTTGTAGGGCCTTCTCTCTGTTTTACATTATTAGCGTGTGTCTGTTTTTCCCTTGGTGTCCTTAATCATCTCATCTTCCTCAGCACCTGTAATCCCATAAAGAAATAGACTTTTAGTATCATTCTGACTTTTTAATTCTTTAAAATGTAAACTATAGCTGGGAGAAAATTACATGCCTGCTGATGTACCTGTTAATGGATTTGTTTAACTTGGTACTGTTATTCCTATCTACCATTTTTTGGGGAAGAAATGCATGCTTTCTGGACATTTGATGTCCATGTAGTCTGATGAGTGACTAGCTTACCTTTGATCTGTCACAATTCTATCATGAGATCTCGGCTGTCAAATAACAGCATCGTTTGGTAGATAGTATTCATTGAACTAACAGTTTAACATCACTAACAAGGTGTAACATTGATGGAGGAGACCAATTTGACTGCCTTTGTGTGAGTCTGATGACAATGTTCTTCACCGTTATTATCACATTGAAATTTGACCCAGAAGGATGCCTCGTTGTCAGTCAGTGAGTTCCCGTTTTATTTACCGTTTCTCCTTCTGGGCGAGGGAACTGATTTGCTAGCCTATTGGACTAGAAGGAGAGGGGAGTAGCATTAATGTACTCGGTGGGCATAACAAGTGTAACGGGGCATTTCTCTTTGTCTTTATTTGCTGGATAAACAGCTTACTCTTGAAACACCTTCAAAGTTCTGCTTCTGTCGAGGGGAAAGTGTTAACACAGTTCTTAGAAACCGTGGTGTGTTCTTCCTTCTTCCGACCTCCCATGCACCTGACCCAGAAATCAATTAGTCTGAGTTGAGAAATAGGTGGCTTGTTCTTTTCATGCGTATTTACTCCCCAGAAAATAAAACTGGGTGTTGACTTGTGTGGCTTTATATCACTGTGCTGCCGTCCACAGACAAGCCTATTCACTATTGTTTCAGTTGAATAAATAGTGGTCGGAGGGTCAGCCATCTTCGCAGGTAATTGTTGGTGTGCAGACATCAGCGGTGGCCTGTTAGCTACAGACACACCCCACATGTCACCTCGCAAGGTGTTGGAAAATAATAGCCCAGATGCGGCAGAACCGGACACGGGATTGTGTGGTGACCTTTCCCTTTGTTTAATTTGCCTCCGAGGTTTAATTTCAGGGGACAAGTCATAATTGAATATGCCTAATAACTAAACGCTCATTTGGGACAAAATCCATCAAAATATAATTGGCATTTGATTCTTACGAAGGAAGAAGAAACCCGACTTGGCTGTCGAGGATGCGTTCGAAGAATATCTGACCACTTAATGTATCATTTGAAGCCTCCTTTGTAATATTTATTAATTGCAGAGACTCGGGCGTTTGAACATTTTCGTGGAGAACCGTTAGGAGAGACCAACTGTTTTTGTTAACGCTCCTCTCAGAAAGGCGGGGAAGGTTATTGGTCTGCTGTGCAATAATTTACTCCTCTTTGATATGCAAACGATCCGCGGTGAATATAAAAAAATCCTATCAGACTCATTTCACAGTTCTTAACCACTCGGATTCTCTGGAGTCCATCGCCTCATTAGACCAGTGCTCTCCAATGCTAGCATAATTAAAATCTTTAACAGTTTAGCAAAGTAAAGATGTTTGGCTGATCACGTTGAGATGATTATCTATCCATTGTATTCTAAATGACAAAAATAAATTAAATTTAGACCTTGGCATTTTTTATTATGTGTTTCAAATGAATGTAATGCGCACAGCCTTCTTTTTAAATTCAGTACCTTAGGTTTGGTCAGAAACATGCCTGTTTCGGTTACTGCTGTATAGTGAGAAAATGGCAGGCTTTCTAGGATAGCTGGGTTCCAGTTGATTGAAACAATGACCTGTGATCCAGACGTCCAGTTCTAACGCGGCATCGCCTGGGGATGTCCAGGGGCTGTGATCTCTTCCAGGTTGTCCTCCTAGGTTGTTGTTTTTGTCGGTTGCCGTTCAGAATATTTTTCTGCTCTGTGTGTACGCACTAGAATATGCCTTGAGGTAGGATTTGGAAATCCTGAGCTGCAGAGGCATGCCCCCAGAATAAAGGCTGCAGGCCCACAATAGTGAGATTGGCATCCTGATTGTATCTCTTCTTGGGGGAAAAAAAAAAGCAAGTTGACACTTACTGCCTGAGACCCATGTCCATTCTGACCCCCTTAAAAACAAGAGAACTTTACTGCTCCAAGTTTCTTTCACGTTTTCATTTCATTCTGCAATGGTTCATTAGCATGGATCTAAGAAATGACAGTAATAATAGTGTTACTTGTATAAAAAGTTATACAGTTTTTCGGTAGACACATCCATCAATTAAGCATGTGGTACAAGAAACCAAAATTAATGAGGAAGATAGGTGTGTTAATGAAATAATCATAGTATAATCAATTTGACTGTTAAAAGTTGAAAAGCATTTCAGGAAGACAATATGAATTCATAATTTATGTCTAAAAGTGATTAATAAAAACTGTATTTAATAACAGAGCTATTTGTCATCATTTAAGGCTTAAGCACAAAAATTATTCATTTTGTGGCTCGTGTTGTCATAATAGTATAGTTGAACAAATTTATTTTGAGCCCTTCTTTGTGTCTAAAACTACAGTAACATGTATCTGCATTTCCCACCCCCCACCCCCCCCCCCCGCCCCGGCGATTTAGAAACAACAGTTTGGATGGAGGCATACAGTCCTCGCAAGAAGTAGCTGTGTTTTGAATCCTTTTCACGGGTGTCTTTTACGTGTGATGAGGGCACTTCAGGGGGAGGACACGTTCGTTCCTACCGTATTTGCCTTAGTTGAGAGGGAAGGAAAAAAAACTGAGCGCACCAAACCCGCTTCCCCCCAACACTAGGCTTTGTTTACTGACTCTCTGATTTAATTACTGTTTGAAGAGGACGGAATTAGCTGTTAATTGATTTAATTATCCAATTTGTTTGTTTCAGGCATGATTCCAACAGAACTGCAGCAGCTCTGGAAAGAAGTGACAAGTGCTCATACGACAGAAGAAACCACGGGCAACAATCACAGCAGTTTGGATCTGACCACGACATGCGTCTCTTCCTCTGCACCTTCCAAGACCTCCTTAATAATGAACCCACATGCCTCTACCAACGGACAGCTGTCAGTCCACACTCCCAAAAGGGAAAGGTAGGAACGCCCATCTGAGACGTGTCCAAAGCTGTCTTTGACGCGGAGGGGTGGGTGGCCGGGCCTTGCCATATCTTGGGGATCTCTAATTGGATCCATGTGACTGGAGTGTGCATATAATTACTTCAGATTGTATTCGGTGTGGTGTGGGTGTGAAGCATCTGATTCTTGTCACCTTTTCAACATGGAATTAGCACTTATGTAGATCGAACCTGAGCTTAGGAACTCAGGCAGAGTCTTCTGGTCTCTCATCGGATGGGTCGGATTTCCACGCTTCCAGACCTACTCCTTCTGCCAAGTGCCCGCTCCGTACGAGCTGATTTCCTTGGCTTTAAACGTCTTCGAAGGGAATAGCGTTGGCTGCTGTAGGCTGTGTTGAATCATGGTTTGAGAAAAGGTAGAACGCACACTACTCGGCACTGCCCTCCTTGAAGGCAGGGAGCCCATCTTATTCATCATCGTGTCCCCAGGGTACTTGGCCTTTTTTTTTTGAAACCGTCAGTGAAGGTTTGAGGGATGGAGAGATGGAAGGGGTCCACATGTATACACACACAAGCATACACAGCCACTTTCTCCTGCTCATGGGACATATGGTAGCATTGACTCAATTTCTGTCTTCCTGTTTGGAAGTTAAGACTTTATATTTTTTAATTGCCCGGAGCTTCACTTGGATGTTACTTGAAGCTGAGGTTGACTGGGAGGTCCCAGATATATCATGTGAGAAGTCAGCTCTAAGAAAAGGAAGCTGTGAATCCATGTTAGTATACCTTAGCACGCAGAACTACTAATTCCACTGTTCAGTGCTTTTCCAAAGTAGAAAGTATATATAAAACCTTTTTTTTCAGTTTACTGTTTTTAAACTGTTTCCTGTGTATTTCATATGCAGGGTGTCCACCCACAGAAGGAAAGAAACCTCAAAAGTAATAGGTGATAGTAAGTGTCACTTCCATCAGGAAAACCAGATTATTTTGGTTGTTTTAATAAAAGTGACCCAGTGAAAGAATTTTGAATTTTATTTTTCACTTAAGCAGTTACACGTATAATTTCATGTATTTCTTGAAATATTGAACCTTAGGAAGCCCACTGATTTAATTAGATGTGTAACTTTATACCAGTAACATTTTATCCATTTAGAGCTTAGTAAACACAGAAAACAGTGTACGAATGTTTGTGTGTATCACATTCCACCGTAAAAACCATGAGAGGTTTCCAGAGATGAGATTATATATGTTTTAGCCAAAACTTGCAACTGTCCTTTTAAAATCACTTTGGAGTTTCTGTGGCAGACACAGAAGGACTAAAAGACGCTTATAACTTACTGGTTTAGAAGAGCTTGAAAAACAGAATGGTGGGCAGTAAGAATTCATTTGGAGCCATTGGACCAAATGTGGCTTCTTTTGTTTCTAGTGAGCATAGATTTAGATGTCTGGAGACCAATCTTAGCGCTCGCTTTATAATCTCTTAGAATGCCTTTGTAAGTAAACAAACAAACAAACTAGACCTTAGATAGCTTTTGAAGAAAAGGTTCTAGGCTGTTGTCCTTTGCTCTACTTGCCTTTGGTATCCTGAGGTTGATGCTGTTCGTTGACTGCAGAGGGATCGAATTACATCTTTATCCATAGGCAGAGCAGGAGGCCATACGCTGAAAAATGCCAACTGATGCACTTAAGGTATTTGTTGTAATCTTGTCAGCCATTGTGGAGCCTGCACAGATTTCCTGTGACACAGAAAGCTCTCCCTGTTTAGATGCACCATGCTCAGTTTCATTCTAAAAGGTTATGTATCTGGAGTCAGGTAGTAGATTAGCAAGGAGGCGAATAGGAGAAGAATAGCCCTTTTCATGTCTTAAGGTGCATTCGAAAGTAAATGGATCTCAGAGGCAGTCTAATTCTAGGAGAATCAGTTTGTTGGATTTCTCGTTTTATGGTCCCTATGTGTCTGCACAAAAGTTGGGCTTAATCTTCATTTATACTACCTGCCAGCATTCGCATAAGGATCAGAAAAGTATTTAGATTCCACTGAACCTTAATCTGGATGTAAAAACAGGCTGACTTTTCCAACTGTTCACGCAAAGAAGCAGCAGCTATGAAATTATATGCTACGTGCTTAACCTCTTGGACCTCTCAGGTTCTGTTACCTGGGAGGTTCCTAGGCATGGCTGGCTTAAAACAGATTCTAGTCAGCACATTTTAACCGAACGTAGCAGATTTGGCAAATGAGTACCTTAGGTTAAAGATATGTCAGAAACTTAACCAACTTAAAAAATTGATCACTAGAAATTCAATTATTAGTTAGCCAGCTTTGTATATAAGGACTTATAATGAGTGTTTTTACCCTCTGAGGGTTTATTTTAAAATCTCGTGTGATATTACTGTTGAAATAGAGGAAGATGGTTAAAAAAAAAAAAAAAGCTGTCACTATCGAAATATGTTCTCACTTACACAGTGAGTTGTCATTTGTCTCAGGAGTCCCTTGGAGAAGTTTCATCCCTTACTCACCAAGGGCATTTGTGAAATGGATCTCTTTCGAAGCTCTCCCTTGATTTCTACGTGATATTCCCCACCACATCCCACCCCCGGTGCTCCTGGACCTGTAGCGTAGGTTACCAGCTTTAAGGATTCTTTCTGAAAGGACTTGCGGAGTGCTCTGTGTAAAAATTCATCCGGCCACGGTGATATCATGAGAGTTTTGGTGTGTTTCTCAAGTTGCGAGTCGTCTCCCGATCACGACTGGGCCGCGTGTTTCCATGCCATGTGGAAGACCTCCCCCGCCCCCTTGCATCCTCCGGGCTCCCATGAGCCGCCGCCGCAGCAGCAGCTCTGGGGTTTGGTGAGCTGCAATCTGTTCAGGAGATAAATCATGTGCTTGGCCCGACACTCCTACTCTCCTCTTTAATTTGTCTTACACAAGGAAAATTATAATTAAATCATTCAGGGTAAACCCTTGAGTGTAGAGAAGGGAAAAAAAAAACACACTTTGGTAAAGATTGCCAGTAGAAACCCACTTCCCCGTTGCGCAGGGTAGAGACATGTATCAATATTCAGCACCGTCAGGGGAGGAGCGGCCCATGTGATTTGCGAGGCAGTTGCCAACGCTCACATCAGGGCTTGTTAAGATCCTGTCCCTGTGCAGTCACGGACCTTCCGCGTCGTTAGAATTCGGCACTGGCGCCATGCTTCGTGCTTTGATTTCCTCCTGAGAATTTAATGAATGTTTATTGTGCTGATTTTATATATATATTATATATACCTGTAGTATGTATATATTCATTGGCGCGATAAACCTACCTCTGTTGTCAGGGCCTGAGAGAAGCGTGGTGGGAATGAAGTTCAAAAGGCAGGAGCTAAAGAGAGCTACAGAGGGAAGCAGGCACATTCATACCTCTTACTGTCATTTAATTCCACAGGACCAGGGCGTCATGACTTCTTTGGTAAATAGACAAAACTCCGACCCCGGGATACCTGTAAACACGAAGATAACTATCTCGTTTCCGTAACTCGTCTGACTATCTTGCTTTAGGAAATTCCAAGTTTTGGTGTGGGTAAACAAAATCAACGGTGTGCAAATGAAACATTTATTAAAATGCTAAATTTAGTAAAGCCCTTTGAGCTTCTAGGATCAAAGCAGCTATGTAAATACAAATAGCAATTACTACTTAAGTAATTGCCTGAATTAAAATTCTATCACATTATATCATGGTGCACTAGGGAAAGGGCAGGGAACTCTCATTTAATCCATTTTTTTCTCTGTGCCAAGCAGCTGGCTAAACTCTTACCTTTGGAGGGATGTCTCATTTTAGCCACGTGACTGCTGGGAAACAGCAGGGTTTATTATACCCATTTTACAGGTGAGGAAGTTGAACCATCAAGATTTAAATAAGTGACCTGGGGTCACAGAACTCGTTAGTGGCATAGCCGAGATTGAAATTCAAGTCTCTCTTTTACTTCATAAAACAGCACTTAGAGATTCCATTCAGTATAGAAGTGAACACTTAATTATGACAAACTAAAATCAGTGCTCCTAAAAGAAATTTTGAAAATTCAATTCAACAACACGTGTATTGACTTAAGATCCTAGAGTTCCCTCTGTTAAGGTGGATACAGATAGTTCCTAGGCGTCTCGCGAAGGGAGGGTGGGTGGAGAGGATTTGCAGAATGTAAATCATTTACGGTCTGAAATGGCACATAAAGAACAAAAATGGACCCCATGCAGGATTTGCACACAGGCAGATGCAAAACAAGCCTCTCCCTCCTTTCAGTGTATCCTGACTTTCCTTCCTGCCTTATAAATCTTGCGTTTCCTCATTGAACACATCATCTGGTCTCTATTCTGTTTCAGCTGTCCTTCTGTAGTCCATGTCAGAGATAGGCCTTTTTTCTGATCCTCCCCAGCTTTTTGCTTTTAGTTCAGCCACCATTAGTAGATGTTTTATAACTTGAATGTGTCTCAGATGCATAGCTCTTCTAAATATTTGTTCCAAGGTTTTCCTTAAGCATTTGGTGAAAGGTTTCTTTAAACTCTGGAGAGGTCCCAGGTTGTGCAGCCTCTTCTTGCTTTGAGGCTGTCATATTCTCAGAATCAGGTGACCCACGTAGGGCACCTCTCTCTCTCTCTCTCTCTCTCTCTCTCTCTCTCTCTCTCTCTCTCAGGCCTAACCTGCCTTCTGTCCCCGCAAGTTACCTTCCTTTTCCTTCTCATCTGTTGACACAGCCCTGTGTATTCCAATTGCTTGCGATTTCCACACTTCCCAGCTGGCAGCTGCCTTCAAATAACCCCTGAAGGTTTTTGCTTGGCTCGTGGACTTTCAGACAGTTTCACTTGATTCACAGTCTCTGTTTTTGATTTGTGGCCTCTTGACATATTGCCGTGGATTTGACTATATAACAATAACATTTGTGTTGACCAGCCCTTCTGTTTTCAAAAGGCAAGGGACTCTGAGTCGTGGACATGCTAGGTGTTTCGTTTCCCTTTCTTTCTTTTCTTTTTTTTTTTTTTAACTAAATCCTCTGTTGATGAATAAATATTGGTGCTCTTGGTTTCCTCACTAACATTCTAGAAGCTGGGTTTCAGAACTCTTCTGGTTACACAAGCATTTAGCTTTTGCATATTTTCATATTCATATTTAGGGCCTCTGGAGCCAGAAATTTAAGTAGTAAGCTCTAGGTCCTGTGACTCTGAATAGGTCTTCCTCATTTCAACCTTTTTTTTTTTTTTTTTTTTGTAGTTTGAAAATCAGATCATTTCTTTTGTATTTCTTTTGATTCGAAGCACTGGAGCAAACTAGCGACCCCAAATCTTCCCTCCCTGTTAGATTCTTTTGGAGAACCTGCAGTCACGTTGTCCCAAATTGTCCTCAGAATTCTCACTGCTACTTCTTGCCCATATAGGTTGAGGCGTTTGATCTATTACACAGGTCAGCAAATTATGGCCTACCGGCCCACTTCTTATTTTGTAAATAAAGTTTTATTGGAACACAGTGAGGCTTATTCATTTACACAAAGTCTATGGCTGCTTTCACACTACAATGGCTGGCTTGCACACCATCGTAAAGCAATTATACTCCAATAAAGATGTTTTTAAAAAAAAAAAATGGCTGGCTTGAGTAGTCACAGCAGAAAGCATATAGCCCACCAAGAGTAAAACATTTACCATCTGGCCATTTACAGAAAAAGCTGGCCGACTCCAGCGTTAACCATCAGACCAGTGTTTCCCAGATTGCCTGATGATAATGTCACAGGTATTTGTTAAAACATAACTGCTTCCTAGGCCTCTCCTGTGAAGATTCCATTGGTCTGAGATGGGGTGTGGGAATTTTCTGTTTGTCGTGCCTACCCTAGATTCTTGCTCCTCGAAGCCTGTAGATCAGCAACTTCAGCGCCACGTGGGGGCTCGTTAGAAATGCAGACTCTCAGGCCCCACCTTGGATCTTCTGAATCAGGGTCTGCATTTTAACCCAGTCCCCGGGGCCTTGACATGCCCATTCAAGCTTGAGAAGCACTGCAGGTTAGCATGCTCATGACTTGGGTGTGGGCGCTGCTGGAAAGAACAGAGTTTCCCCCCCACATTTTGATGATGCTCCCAGACACGTTCAGTCCACAGAACCAGTGGTTTGCCATTCCGGTGTGAGCCAACAGGGTACAGGTACTGCTACTGCTGGAAGGAATCAGAAGCTGGCATATGATGGTGATGATCAGGCAGCTAACTTTTATTGAACTATTACTTTGTGCCAGTCACAATGCATAAAGGACTCGACAGAAGCGTTAATAGTGATTTTCCCATTGTATCCTCACGACAACCCTGTGGGATCCTGTTCTCTTTGTACAGGTAGTGTTGGGCCCAGAGGACATTTATAACTTGCATGAGCCAACCAGCTAGTTAGGGACCAGGCAGGGACTGGAACCAGGGTGCCCCCGAGCCTAAAGTCCTTGCAGTGGCTGCCACGTTCTGCTGGTTCCCAGATGGGAACCACTCTGCTCATCAGAACCACCTGGACTCCTCCCCAGACTCTGGGTTACAGCCTCCAGGGGATAGAGCTTGGGGATCAGAACCAGACCGTAACCATCCAAGGTTGGGCCATAATTAGGGAGAAGCCCCACGCGTTTCTCTGCGGCCCGTTCTTCTCCCCCGCCGCATCTTTTTGCGAAGAGGGAAGGCAGGTCGCTGCACACAGGTGATGAGAAGTGGAGAATATAGAAAGCAGGCGGGGCATGTCCTGTCAGGTGTTGTAGGGACAAGAAAGAGACAGGGGTGCAGCCAATAGCAGAGGCCTACACTCAGGTGCTGCTTTCTGCCCCAAAGCAGACCCTTGGCAGCGTCGGCTGCCCCACGTGTATCTGCAAGGGAAGTCGCCTGTTTAGGATAAAACTGTCCCTGCTTATGTCAGAAAGACGCTCCTGGGGACATATCAACATTTCATGCCCCAAAGTGCTACTGGGTGTGTGGCGATCATCGCGTTTAGAAGAGCTGTGATCAGTTTCCTCTTTCTGCTTGAAACCAGTTGCTTCTGGGTTTTAGAAGTAGAAGGAAAGCTTCTCTTAGGGTAGTGTGCCATGGTGCCGTGTCACCTCCCGTCATTCCACACATTCAGGGAGGGCAAAGGGAGCACACCTTGAAAATACTGCCACATCCTGGGGGATCAATTTATGGATTTTCTTGACTGTTCCCTTCATGGGGTGATGAAAAGAAAAACCCAACTGTTATTTTCAGACAGCTGTTATGTCTTATCTCAATAAAATGCCTTTTACCATAGCACAGCATCATTAGACCCTATAAATCTTTTTCTATTTATTGTGTTTAAATGATAAATACTTTCCAATAAAATGACATCATGGGTTTGGAGAGTCACATTTGTTTTACAAGTTTCTCTTAAATTCGGTTGATTTTCATTTTTCTTCTCCCTTGGGATATGCCTAATATGAATCTCAACCATGGGCCATTTCATGTCCAATGTCCCAGATTTCTCATGAAAAATCAGCTTTGAACCCCCATTTTCTTTCATCATGGAGGTTAGTCATTCTTTTCTGATGAGTTGCTCTTGCCGATAGGGTTTTTCCCACCCTCTCCCTTGGTGGGCACCCAGGTATTCCATAGGTGCTCGCGCTTGTGTGGAAACACCTAATATACGTTAGCTTTCTTAACGTTTATTCCATACCAAGGGTGGAAAGGAAAGCGCACGACAGAAGAACGGTGAGGACCCGTCTTTGGGGAGCTCTGATGGCATAGCCTGTTGTACTGGCTTTTGCCCTTTTACCTGTAAGAGAGTCTGGTTGAAATGTACACTTTACCCCTTGGACCAACTGAATAGAACATTTTCTCTGGTGGCTGTGGATCCATGCAAAAGTGGGAAGGGAGGCCAAGGGTCAGCGGAACGCTGTGTGACTTGGAAAACTCCTAGTGGCCTTCTCGCTTCAGTGACAGCTAGGAGTCCCGTGTTTTTCAGCCAGCGATGGGGCCCAGTGAGGAGGAACCTATCCGAGAGGCTGAAATGGAAGGCACGTCCTTTTTCAAGATTTAACAAGATGCCATTTTGCACCAGGGCCACCTGGCAGCCTGGCTCTGCGGCCCTTTCCAAGGGAGGCACCACTGTGCAGACCTGCTCGCTCGGGCGATACAAGTGAGCGGCCACACGTGCACGGCCGTCCTCACTTTCTTTCTTCCACCCCGCTTTGTGATCCGTCAAGGCCCAAGTATATTACAAAGCATATTCTCCTCATTAAAACAATAGTGGAAGCTCACAAAGGGAAATTGTTAATATGTGTTCCAGCTTGTCATTTCTGCCTGTGTGAATAAAGCAGATAACCGTTCCTCTGGGAAACTATTTCGGGAATTGAGCAACAGATACGCTAGCCAGAGAATTCTCCTAACTGTAATTTTCCTTTTTGTGTGTACTCAGAAATAACATCCTGCTGGGCTCCTCCGTGCCTCTGCACAGACAGAGCACAATTGCCACAGCCCAGGTGGTGTGACTACGGGACAGTCCCCTGGGCACATGTCGCCAGGACTTGTACAGCTTGTTCAGTGTCTTCGTCCATATGGCAGTGTGTCCCATTCACAGAAAGGCGCCGGGGCTGTGCCTGGTGGGTACCGTGGTCAGTGTAGTGTGAAGAGAAGCCCTCCACTCCCAGCGGCCTCTGTGGTGCAGTTTGCTTAATGGCAGATCTGAGTTATCGCGTACACGCGCGCGTACACGTGCACACACACGCTCAACTAAGAAATTGTAGAACAGTCTTGCTGGTTTCCTTCCCACGTAACCCCCCCTCCTTTTATTTTTTTAGAAGCCAATGGTTAACCCAGCAGGTATAATTCAGGTCCGTGAAACATACCTGGTTCATAGAAAGTCATTTACACATACACACACACCTTTCTGGGTGGTTGTTCGTGAATTAACTCAATTTAAGTATGACGTGCCTGTCCTAGAATTCGTCTATAAACTCTGCAGTTTTTGGTTTTTTCTCTCTCTCTCTCTCTCTCTCTCTCTCTCTCTCTCTCTCTCTCTTTTTGTATTGTGAGAACTTACTTTCATTGTACAGTTTGGGTGGCTGGGCTAGTGGTTTTAGTCTTTACATCTTAAAAAAGAGAAAGGGAAAAGGAAAAGCAAATCATTACCAGCCTTAGAAATCTGAGAGTAAGACATTCCTTGGAGGGCTAGAACTGAAAAGGGAGAATCTAGAAAACAGATTTCCCAGTGAAGAAGGTGAAAAACAGGAACATTTTAAAAGGCACTTTGGAAATTTTACCAGAAGGCAAAGCCTTCTCCATTTATATCCCCAAATGTTGTTCTGCTTTTGTGTAACTACTTGGATTCTCATCTGGTAAACAAACAGACCCCATAGCAACTGTAGCTGATGTATTTGTACTACCTGTAAGACTTCCCTAAACAAATGGGCACACTTTTATGACCTTCAGATTTCATTCCTTTTATAGTCTTCAGGGAAATCAGTCAAATGGCAAGTTGATCTTCCTTTCCTTTCTCTTTCTTTTTCTCTTTTTCTTTCTTTCTTTTTTTCCTTTTTTTAAAAAAAATATGTTGAGGTCTGTCTTTGAAGGATCTGTTCTGTGTGTGTATTTTACATCCTGGCTGTGAATGTTGAGTTTGAAGGTGTATTATGGCAAAAGGAAAGAGAAACCTAAAGTGTTTGTGTAAATGATGTGGTATTTGCTTTCAAGAGGGGCTATTTTAGTCATCTGGTGGAATTTCAGGTTATACATCCAAAAGGCTAAAAAACTCCACTGAAATGATT
Organism: Pseudorca crassidens; assembly: GCF_039906515.1. Classification (NCBI taxonomy): domain Eukaryota; kingdom Metazoa; phylum Chordata; class Mammalia; order Artiodactyla; family Delphinidae; genus Pseudorca; species Pseudorca crassidens. The sequence goes on along the minus strand of NC_090305.1, from coordinate 87,944,501 downwards.
ACTTATAGACCTTCAAATTGGACAGGCATCTCTGGCTTCATGTCTCCTTTTTTATATCTGAAATATTGATGGTAACATTCTGGTATACATGAGCCCCTATATTCAACTTACATTTTTCCGTATGAGTCATATTTACGACGAGAACAAGATGTCTCCGTGTTAAAGATCAGTGTGAGAAATAAATGGCAGCTTACTTTAATTAGAAAAAAAAAAATGACACCAAGAGCTGGAATAATCCAGTAGTGTTTGAATAAATTAGAGGATTGTACAGACAGAAGTAAGAGAAACTTAACAAGGATAAATGGGGAAGTTGTCCAGAGTTCAACAAAAAAAAAGCCTGCCTTTGCAGGACAGAAGTCACCAGACAGTACTGAGGCAGGTCCGCTTATTCTGCAAAACTTCACTAACCCCGTCCCAGGTGTCCTAGGCTTCGAGGGATAGAACCATGAGCTTGACAAAGTCTGACCCCGTGGAGCTGATGTTGCAGTGGAAGAGAAATAGAACAAACAAATAATCACGTAATAAAAAGACAGATAGGGGGCTTCCCTGGTGGCGCAGTGGTTGAGAGTCCGCCTGCCGATGCAGGGGACACGGGTTTGTGCCCCGGTCCGGGAAGATCCCACGTGCCGCGGAGCGGCTGGGCCCGTGAGCCATGGCCGCTGAGCCTGCGCGTCCGGAGCCTGTGCTCTGCAACGGGAGAGGCCACAACAGTGAGAGGCCCGCGTACCGCCAAAAAAAAAAAAAAAAGACAGATAGAATTAAGATCTGAAGAAAAAAAAAAAAGTGAAGCAGGAAGAGCGGGGCTAAGGTCACTGTTTGGATAAATGGGTTTGGCAAAGCCTCTCTGAGGAAGTGACCCTTGAACAGACATGAAGAAGTCAGGGAAGAACTCTCCAGGCGGAGGGCACAGCAGAAGCAGAGGACCTTGAGGCATGTTTTGCTAGATCATGGCTCTTACCTCGATTAGCGCGGGGGCGGCTTTGTTGTTTAGCGGTTAGGAGTGTGGACTCAAACCGGATGGCCTGCATTCCAGGGCAGGCGGCCCACTCCACGTACTTCATCTTGGTGTGCCTCAGTGCGCCCTCTGTGAAACGGGTCTGTTACCAAGCCTGGCCTCATAGATGAAATGAGTTCGTACACATTTTAGTCTCTGGCACACAGGCAGTGCTCCGTGGATATTAAATGATTATTGATGATTTAATTAATGAAATATTAATGACTTGTTTATTGTTAAAGTCATTTATTCATTCAAGCCGCCTTTATTGAGCATTTACATACTAATAACTCTGTAGATTCTGGGAATTAAAAGATGACTCGAACGTAGGTCTTTCCCTTAAGGAACTCACAGTCTAGAGAGACAAACACAGAGGCAGACACTTGCCAACGCAGTGTAAATAATGCAGTGATATGAAGATAGGCAAAATGTGATGGCGTGTATCGTTTGTTAAACACGAGCACTGGTGGAATATCGTCACGTCTGTAGTTCCACACAGCCCCCACGTTTGCATCAGGTGAGATTTTTGGATGCAGTGGACTCCAGGAAGGAAAGGTTCCGTGTCCCTTGTCGATTGCCACATCCCGGTCATCTAGCACAGCCAGCCTGGCATGTGGTCGGTGCTGCATTTCACTGCAGAGACCGCGTGTTCAGAACATAGTGAATTTATGAATTTAATAAGGCTCAGGAACTCGTTAATAGTAGGAGCTGCCCGTTGGCCACGGATGCTGTAGAAGTACCTGGTTGGTCTTTGTTGATATTGATACTTATGTGCTCCGAACAGGAGGGAAAGTGTGGATTTCTGGTTACATTGATTCTCAGTCTTTAGCTTGCATCAGAATCATCTGGAGGACTGGCTAAACGACAGATTGCTGGACCCTAGTCGTACTGTTTCTGATTCGGTAAGTTGGGGTGAGGCCTAAGAATGTGCATCCCTGACAAGTTCCCAGCGACCGAACTCTGAGAACCAGTGCTGTAGGACCTCCCAACATCTGTCCTGACTCCATGGCCTTCTTCCCCTCCTCCGATTCAAAGTGACAGAGGAGGGATCTTGATAACTATTATTCACTAGTCTTTCGGACAGTCTGGGTCCAGTGCCAAGACTCAACATTTCAAAGAGAACAGGTCTTGAGACTGTGACCCAGTGTGAACTATTTCATGGAACAAAATTCATTTTAAAATTTACTGATGTTGGCCTTTAAATCATTTGTAAGTACTCTGGCTCTTTCTAAGTTTTTTTTTTTTTTATGTATGAAATTGCTTTTTGTGCTTTAGTCACCTGCCTTCTCTCATCCTATTCCTTTTAGCATTGAGCTTCAATTGATACTCAAAGGCCCAGATCAAATATTACAGAATTTTATGTTCCAGCCGTCTGTTCAGTTCTCTCTCTTTCCCCTCAACTGGGGAATTGGGCAGAACTCTTCTGGAGAGGATGAGAACTTAGTCACAGTCTATACCAATGACCTCCAAATGTGTTTGATTAGTCACCCCATGAATATTAGAACTTTTGAGTATGCACCCCTACTAAAGATACTTTTAATCAATTATATACATGCTTAATATAGTACCTGTAGTATAAAAATTAAAGAGTAAGAAGGTGAGAAATGTATACACATAGGTACACAAGTATCTATTCATACAAAAGCTCTAATATTAACACATGCATACAGAAGTGGTAATATTATCCTAGCGCCCTCCCACGGATCTTCTTACGCATTCCAGTTTATAGACTCTGATCTAGGAACCCAACACGATGCTTAAGCACAAAGTAGGTGTTTGGTAAAACATGCGGCGGGACTTCCCTGGCGGTCCAGTGGTTAAGACTCCGCGCTTCCACTGCAGGTGGTGCGGGTTCGATCCCTGGTCAGGGACCTAAGATCACACGTGCCATGTGGCATGGCCAGAAAAAGCCCCCCAGTAACCAAAACAAACAAACAAAAATGCTGAATCAAAGGCAGAGAAGAGTTTAATCCAGTGACCATTAATGAAGCATCTTGTACTGCTGAGACATAAAAGGAATGACATAAAGTAGGAAGTAATTCTTAGGAGACATAAATGCAAGTGCCTAATGGTTTTGAGCCACTTTATTTCTCTAAGTCCCTTGTCCCTTCACCTCCTGCTTCCTGATCTGGCCCTCACGCTTCTGTTACGTGATTCTTCTGGTTCTGGAGTATGCTTGTGCTGACTTCCACAGAGTGTCAGGGGCAGGGCTTAAATGAGAAGAATTAGTGTTGGAACTTTCATTTATGCTCTTTGGTTTTCCGGGTCTTGTTGTTTCCTCTAACATATGGACAGGGTTCCACACAGACCTTGTGACTCACCAGTGCAAACACTCGCATGGACGTAATGCGCATGCCTGCCTAATGGTGTTAATATCTTTTGGATTAGTGGTCCCTATGTCTGTATTGACACAGTTGCTCACAGCCCCTCTTTGGAAAGCATTCTGTTTTCTTAACAAGATCCCAGTGTTAATGCTGCCAGTGGGAAACTCTCACTGACAACCTCAGCATAGCGATCGCCCTTATGGGTGTCAGAAACAAAAGCTGGACCTCTGCCTCTTCTTGTCCTTTTCCTTTATGTATCCCTTCACTTGTCACCGTGCAAACAGGCATTCGGCCTTTGTCATCACCCGCTCTGTGTTGGTGATGGATCAGAACACACCGACCAGCCCACAGGTACTCCCCCTCTCCTTCTCTGCTCCGTTGTCTTGCTGTGCCACAGGCTTCTGAGAATCAAGATTGCATGTTTTGCCCAGTGAATCTGAAAAGGGAGGTGGAGCCAGATTGGAGGGGATGGTGAAGAGAGTAACTGCCAGACTTATGACCTGTCATCATGGCCCCCAACCTCAAGTTCTTACCATTGGTGAAGCAGCTGATTTACCATCGATAGTCTACACATAGGACGCTCCCTGGTCCTAAAGGATAGGGTCTAGTCCTCGAAGCATCCGACACACTGCCCTGTGCTCTTGTGGCTTTTCTGGGTCTTTGTCCCATCAGTCAAGGATAATTCTGAGGCTCTTCCTTCCCTATTGAAAATTCAAATTAAAGAGACTTAACCACTGGGTCACTGTCGACTCAGGAAGTAAACCCAGTTACAGACTGCCTCTCCTTGAGGACTCCTTCACGCACTTTTGTTTTCTGAAAGTTTCGTCATTTGAATGTGTGCCCCACTGTCATGAGGTTTGCCGTATCTGCTTAGATGACTATTGTAATTTATATGATTTTCTTTAAATCGAGTCATTTTTAATTTAAATAAAATAAGCCTCATCCTTAGACATGATATCTGTGAAACCAGAAGTTGCAGATGCTAGATATATTTTTGGCTAATACAAATTAAAGTAAATCTGCCGGTTTGTAGAAATACGCATTCTTGTTCTTCCTGACATCGTGTGGGCCACCGTTGAGTCCGTGTATATCACCTATTGGGATGTTTTGGTAGGATTTCCCTCTCTTTACTGAGGAGGGGCCTTGACTGCCTATGGTACTATGCCAAGTGGATTGAAACCCTGCTTTCATGATACCCCCTGGTTTCCTAGAAAAGCCCAAGTGCGTCACTCCCCTTCCTAAAAAAGTTAATTCAAGATCCTACTTATTCACACGTACATCCTCTCCTCCCAGGTTCAGGGATGCCATGAAGGCTTAGAGGATACCCAAGGCAGCCCTAGAGTCTGGGACCTGTGAAGCTTTGAGTTGTTGTCAAACCCAGATTCAACAGTGTACTCCGGGGTACTACTGATCCATAGAGTACCTGGCAAACACTGTTCACTGGCCAAGTCACTCAGTAGATCCGTGCTAATGTGAAACTGGTGTTTGCTGAATAGAAACAGGAGATGATGGCCTCTTCCCGGTGCTAACTTCCTTTAGTCTTAGCTGTTTCATTATATTAAAAAAAAAAAAAAAAAAAGACTTGCATATACTTCTTAAATAACTTTGGGCCAGTGAGAGTTTTCATGAGTTTGTACCTGTTGCTTGGTGAGGTTGCCCAGTGTCTCCGCTTTCCATATTTATCCATCCCCAGTTTGCTTTTCACCCCACAGTTAATAGAGAAGACAGCTCACGTGTGTTTCTGTAAGTACGCTCACTTTTAGGTCAGATCCGGAACAGGGAACTCTGAAGCTCCTTAGAGCTCCAGGGTCCAACAGCAGCAGCGTTATCCGGGAGCGTGCTACACACGCGTAGTCTTGGGTCCCACCCTAGAACTGCTGGATTAGAATCTGCATGTTCAAAAGATCTCCAGGTGATTTACAGCTATAAGAGAATTTGAGAAGCATTAGTCTTTGATTAGCAATGGAAAAAGGCAGAGTGAGCATCCTTACCTATAGACAGTTTTAATCCTTTTATCCCACGCAACAATCTTTGAGTCATTCCCTTGCCATCTTCAACGTTTGCCATACCTGCATATACATATTACAAGTTTTTACGTTTTCTTGAAACTGATTAACTTAAACAGGGTTTATAAAAAGCTACCCCTGAGAAGTCACAGATCTGATGTCAAAATTGTTTTCCAGTCTACCCGAGCGTGAATCCATAACTACGAAAGCGAGGGTATTTTTATGTAACTCAGAGTCACCCAGCTCACCACGTTAGTTGCCCATGCCCTAATGGGGTCCGTTGTAGAAAGGTGACGCTGTATTTCTTTCAGGATAATTTGTATTTCCGGGGGGGGGAAAAAACGGACGTAAACAGTTAATAGGTTGTATTTCAGATGTGAAGTTACTTAAGGTAGCCCTCACGTCTCGAGGCACAATATTGAGAGCAGATAATAACAATAATCTCCATCATTGTTTAAAAGCACAAATCTGGCACTTAACAGACTAATTCACAGTCACTCCAGTTGCAAGTTTTCCTCATGAATATCGTATCACAAGGGAATGTGAAATCCTCTAATTAAACATGATTTGAAAAGCAGCAGAAAATTGAGATGATGAATGTTCTGGGGAAGGAGAGTCAAGGATTCACTGCGTGGGAGAGGGAAAGGGAGAAGCATGTGTGTGCATCTCCCAGTTTGCAGAGGACTCCATCTTTCCTTGCTCTAGAGTAGGCCCTTTAATGGGCTTTAGTAAAACACCCGTCTCTTGGCGGTGAGATTATAGAGCTGATTGCCAGCTTGCTTTTGGAAACCTGATTAATAAACACCTAAGGATGGAGTATTTCTGAAATGAGCACAGATTAAGGCAGCGTGCTGGAAATGTAAGGCCAAAGTCATGTCCCAACTCTTCAGTATAAAAGAAGCAGCCCATTTGCTTCTTGAAGTGTTTTCAGTGAAAGTTAAAGGAGAAAGGTCATTTTCACAAAGGCACCAGGAAAAAAGACACAATGCTTGAGTCACCCTTTCCCCTGTTCCCACGTATCATTTGCACTTTTCCAAGGCAAGTGTAGGACCTTTGCCCCCCGGATGCTACCGTATAACACCTGAAGAAACTTGACCTGTCCTTTTATTTACTGCAAGAGACTGGGATTTGGCTCCTGGCTGGTTTTGAGGAGTTATACTCTAGTATGAAAAGTATTCAAACAATAAACTCTAAGATGGAAAATTGTGCTCGATATATAAGTAATCATCTCTTCTGCTCTTGTGAATCTGCGTTGTTCTTTTTTATATGGTCATCTGTGATCAAGTTCCAAAGCCAGCTCAACTAGTTTGGTTTCATTCAAGTAGACTTACTGTACATATCAGAAACACTTGATATCAATTCGTTCTTGAAAATTTAGTGTAAAAGCATCTGAAGTCTGATGATATTTTATTTTCAGTTATCACTTCATCACTCGAAATCAAATTCAGGCTCCCATATTCAAACCTAAGAAATTGGGTACGTTACTTAAAATCTTACTGAGAGTAGGTTATGGTAGCAAAGTAGAAGTCAGGGAGATGTGATAAGAACTAAAAAGTAAAGAGAAAAGAGAAAGAAGGAAAGTAGGATCGCTTTTGTGTAAGTTGTCGTTAAAGAATTAAAGCAAAAGAAAGAAAAAGTTTTAAAACGGCAGTGGCTTCCGCTGACGTGTGCTCTTGTTATGATCACAGTTTAGTGGAAAGTACTTTTTATTAATGGGTAGCCCTGAAACTGTGTTTGAAGAGAACACCTTGCTGGAAACCTGAGGTATCTGGAATAGTTTCGTGTTTTGGGCTAGGAATGAGCATCCCCTGGTCACCAAAATCATAGGCTGTGATGAATCTGAGCGGGGAAGATTCCACGGCTGACAGTGTTACGGGGTGGGCACAAAGAAGCGTGTGCGCATGGACATGAGACCAAAGAATTGGAAAGCAGACAGACAGACAAGGAGAGACTTGAGCCAGAGACAGGCACAGATGCGGTTTGTCAGAGAACTGGTGTTCATCATTAGTGTCCTGGCTGCCTGCCTCAGGGTCAGCATTGCACTAACGTTGGCTGGATGGATGAAAAGCCAACATGGTGGGAAAGAGGCAGGTGGCCAGTGGGCAAAGGGGGTTAGGTGTGATTTTTTTGGTGTATGTATCTGCGGGGGGTGGGGAAGGGTTTAGAAGAAGAGAGCTTCCTGCCCACCCCCCCAGCAGAGGTAAGGGCGTGGATCTCATTCATTCCTTTAACCCATTCTCATTAAGCACCTACTCCTTCTTCATCTTGTCAATAACAAGGTATGTCATTTGTGCCACACCCTCTCTCATCTGCATAACTGGTAGAAGTTTGGTGGAGGCGTTCCCAACTGGGAGAAGCAGCACAGGTCATCATGTGTGATCCCCTTTGGTTTTCAAATGAGGAATTGGAGGGCAGGGCAGTTAAATGACTTGCAGGTTCCTGGTTTTTAGCGCATCTATAATGCAGAATGAGGTTTTCATTCACCTGGCACCCACCCCTCCCCATAGAGAAATATTACTGACCTTCAATAAAAGGGTAAGTTACACTCCATTTATTTGTTAGGCAGAGAGATACACCAAGTACATTCTGAAAAGACTTTTCAGCACACAAAGGAGCAACAGGATCTGGAAAATAAAAACTGTCCCTCGGCACTCATTCCTTAAAATGTTCAGTTGCTCAAGTTTTATTTTTATTAAAAATTTATCGCTGCCCCCCCAATCAAACTTCAAAACTTACTTTATAACAATGTGATTTCAAGAGTTATTTTATATTTTGAGTATAAATTCTTTTGAGAATGGGAGTAGTACATCTGGGGAAAAGAAATCCAGCAAAAGTGAAGCAAAAAAAAAAAGAGAGAGAGAGAAAAGAAAAAAAACCCCTCCAATCTTTACATTTATGTTCATTTGGCTTTTGGCAAAGGTGCCAACACAGCACAATTCATCTGGAGTAGAACAGTCTTTTCATCAAATGGTGCTGGGACAACGTGCAAAAGAATGAAGTTGGACACCTACCTCACACAAAATACAGAAATTATCTCAAAATTGATTAAATGTGAGTGCTAAAGCTCTTGCAAGAGAACATAGGAATAAGTCTTTATTAGTTTGGCTCAGTCAGTGGTTTCTTAGATGCGACACCAAAAGCGCAGGGAAGCAAAGGGGGAAAAGAAAAAGATTGGACTTAATCAAAATTTCAAACTTTTGTGCTTCAGAGCATACCATCGAGAAACTGAAAAGACAGTCCACAAAATGGGAATCAGTGTTTGCAAATCATATATCTCATAATGGACTTGCGTGCAGAAAATATATGCATGAAAAAAACGTTTGCAGTCCACAATAAAAAGAACCCAGTGTTTTTTAATGGGCAAAGGATCTGAATAGACGTTTCTCTAAAGAAGACACACAGATGACCAATAAGCACATGAGAAGATGCTCTGCATCATTCATCTTTAAACAAACACAGATCAAAAGTACAAAAAGGTACCAATTTACATCCGCTGGGATGGCTAAGATGAAGACAGACACCTCGTGCTGGCAAGGATGTGGAGAAATTGGAACCCTCAAACAGTGCTGCCCCTCTCCATCAAACTTCGAGACTTATTTTAAACAATGCGATTTCAAAAGTTATTTTGAAAAAATAGTAGTGCAGCTGCTTTGGAAATAGTCTGCTAATATGTTAACCACGGAATGACCACATGACCCAACAATTCTATTCCTAGTTATATACCCCAAATTATTGAAAACTTATACTCAAACAGGTACATGTACCTGTATTTTCGTATCACCACTCTTCACAATAGCCAAAATGTAGAAACCTCCCAACTGTTGATCAGCAGATGAATGGATAAACAAGATGTGTTAGATACATGAAGTGGAATAGTATTCAGCCATAAAAAAGGAAATGAAGCACTGACACATGCTACAGTGTGGATGAACCTCCAAAACATGTTGTTAAGTGAAAGAAGCCAGACACATAAGACCACATGTTATGCGATTCCATTTGTATGAAATGTTCAGAATAGACAAACGTCTGGAAACAGAAGGTCGATTAGTGGTTGGCAGGGACTAGGGGAGTGACTGCTAGTGGGTCCAGGGTTTCTTTTTGGTGTGATATAAAATGTTCTAACATTACACTGTGGTGGTGGTTTTACAACCCCGTGAATATTGCATTATATACTTTGTATACACCATTGAGTTATGTACTTTATTCATATATTTATGGCCGCACCCTGTGGCTTGCGGTATCTTACTTCCCCGGGCAGGAATTGAACCCAGGCCCTCACAGTGAAAGTGCCGAGGACCACGCTAACCACTGGACGGCGCTAAGCACCGAACCGCCAGGGAATTCCCTGAATTATGTACTTCAAATGAATGAGTTGTATGGGATACGAATTATACCTCATTGAAGCTTAGAAAAATGTATTCCATCAATTGGAGCCGTTAGAGAATGCCCAACAGTCTTCCGTAACTTAATATATCAAACAAGATGCTAGTGAAATGGAATACAATTTATAATTTGGGGTTGATTGGTGGGGGGCAAGGGGAGAAGTTATAAACCCTAATGGGCACAGATGTAACCTTTTGTTACAGATGAATCAGAAATTGAGCAAACAAACAGAGGGCAAATTTGGAAAAGGGAAAAAACAAATAGGACGAGACTTAGAAGGCAGACGTGAGAACGTAGGTCAGGACACAGGACAAGCTGGAGGCGTGCCTTTAGGAGAAAAGAAAATTGGCATTGAGGTACAGCGAGGCGTCTGTGCTTTTCTTGTTTCTTCAGATTCTTTTCCATTGTAGTTTATTACAAGATATTGAATATAGTTCCCTGTGCTGTACAGGAGATCCTTGTTGGTTATTTATTTTATATATAGTAGTGTGCATGTCAATCCCAAACTCCTAATTTGTCCTCTCCCCTCCCTCTCCCCTTCGGTAACCGTAAGTTTGTTTTCTATGTCTGTGAGTCTGTTTCTGTTTTGTAAATAAGTTCATTTGTATCATTTTTGTTTTTAGATTCCACATATAAATGATATCATATGAAATTTGCCTTTCTCTGTCAGACTTAGTTCACTTAGTATGATAATCTCTAGGTCTATCCATGTTGCTGCAGATGACAATATTTCATTCTTTTTTGTGTACGTATACCACACAAGAAAGAAGTTTATCCTTCTCATCTGTTGATGGACACTTTGATTTCTTCGATGTCTTGGCTCTTGGGGTGCATGTATTTTTTTGACTTAGAGTTTCCCTCAGCTATATGCCCAGGAGTGGGGTTGCTGGACCATATGTAACTCTATTTTTAGTTTTTTAAGGAAACTCCATACTGGTTTTCCTCATGGAAAACCAGTATGGAGTTCCTCAGTGGCTACACCAGTCTACGTTCCCAACGGTGTAGGAGGGTTCCCTGTTCTCTGAGGTGTCTGTGCTTTTCCTCTCCTTCAAAGATGATTCTCTTGGTTACTACCGCAGGGAAAATCAGCTTACAGGACCAAGAGCATAGGGCCGCTAAAGTCTACAGGCTGCAGTAAGAAGCTGTTCTTAGTTTTAGCAGTGATTCTAGTTCAAGTTTTGGCTGAGTAACGCACTTGGGAAGGGAGTAGTGAATAGTCACCGCTGAAAAACCATAACCATTATGTAAAATCTTCTCAAAGGCCAGAGTCAGTGTTGAAATTAAGGCTCTGGCTGGTATACTTTGATATAGGAAGAATAAATGCCAAAACAAGTCTTAAATAAATGTCAGTGACACCATTACATCATACTGAATAATACAGAGTGTATTTAGTATTAGGTAATGTCAGGAATTATTACCTGTTTTTGTGTAGTTATACTTTTCATGGCAAGTTGGTTCTTCCTAACCTGAAATGCTGTCACTGTTCCGTGTTAATAAATATATCGATTTTGTACATACCAAGGGTCATCAGGAGAAATTTAAATCATGGGGCTTTTCTTGAGTGTGTACTATCTGCGTTTTAAATATTTGGACTAAAGGTAAATAATAGAAGGTGCGAACGCTCTTTCCTCAAGTGCATTGGCATCATTCTGGCCTGTACCTTCAAGACATTTTTTAAAAGGCAAGCATTAACTTAGTGTACATCCACACAGACATTAAATAGAATAATATTATTGTCTGTATGAGTCTGTCTCGCATTTATTGAGCCCATGTTCTGTGTTAGGTACCGAGTGGGCAGAGATGAGCTAGTTGTGATTCCCTGTCCCTAAAACTTTTCAACCTGGGAGTTCATAGTAAAAAATAGTTTATTAAACAATTGACCCTAAAGTTTTGAAGTTTAATTTTGGGGCAAGCATGTTGAAATCCCTTTAAAATCAAATACATCTATTTATTCATCCATTTATTCAGCATTTATTCAGCACTGATCTTGGCGGCTTTCCAGAAGTTATACTCCTCACACGGGTGAGCTACCCATAACCAGTATATGTAAATGATTGGGCTCACGGGCTTTATCTGACTGTCAGATGTTGAGATGGTCATTTTTCCATCAAGTTTCATCCTGGAAATGAAATTCTAAATTCATTCAAGTTTAACAATTTCTGTACTCATTTTTTTTTTTTTTTTTTAATTTCCCATCTTGTCCCTTTTGGCAAGTCCTGAAAGGCAGTAAGGGTATAAAGGCTTGTTCCACTTCTCTGATGAAACAGAAAAGTTCCCATTCAGGGGTACAGCTGGTGGGGTCTAACGATGCTTCATCCGGAATGACTGAAAGGCCAGAAGTGAGACTCAGCCACACAGGCAGCAAGGATACAGCATTTGCTACACCAGCATCAGGGTGCGTGGCAGGCTGGAAGTCGAGTCCTGCGTAGCACTTGATTTTTTCATGTGTGTGTTTGTCCTTGTATGGGCTTGTGTGTGTGTGTGTGTATACGTATATTTAACAATTGCACAGCAAAAAACACCTACAATGCACAAAATTAAAACTTCGAAAGATACGAAAAAAATGATACAGTGAAAATCCCGCTTCTCTGCTCCCCACCCCACCGCAATGCCCGGTCCCCCGCCCCAGAGGCGACAAGTGTTAAGAGTATCTTATGTATCTTTGCAGAGATACTCCACCAGGGCATCACTGCCAGTCTGTTCTTCTTCCTTTCAAAGCCAAGCACTTTATCTCAGACAGTTGTATATTTTAAAGTGTCCAAATATGAACAGCAAGTGACAGCGGTATGTATCCCGTGTTTCCATGTTTATAAACTAGAGCCCACGAGGAGGAGAGTGCAGTGTGGTGACGTGCCAGGGTGCCCGCACCGTTGGCCAGGGTAGGGTTGCGTTAGGTGTGGGACGAGGGTGGGGCAAAGTTGAGCCAACACAGCATGAGGTGAACTTTTAAAAATAAGAACATATAATGCTTTCATGATAAAAAATACAGTTCTAACGCAGAGGCACATTTTCAAGAGGTCCACTGAGTGTGTAAGTATGTACGTGTGCCAGGAGCTGGCATTCCTCTAGCCTTCAAGGTGTGACTGGTGATGTTTCTGAGGCTTTAGTGAGTTGTCATTGGTCCTTTTCTTTGAAATAAGGATATTAAGTTGAACCACAAATAAATTCTTAGAGGAGAGTAGTTTTTATTCAGTCCAAGGAGCCTTTACAAATAAGTCAGCCTAGGAACGGGGGGCGGGGGTTAGGGTGGAGGTGGCCCACGTGCTGAATTATGTAGTTTTATTTCTAGTTGTAATTCCTCTAGTGAAGGCGTGGTACCTTCTTTCCTACTATTACTTTCAGAACCCTCTTGACTTAACCCACAAGGCACAGTAGAATAACCATTGGCAGTTTTTAACTGATGATGCTAATTTTATATCCTCACTAGTGGAGGCTCCTCTTTTCCAGCCTAAAGAATCACACAAAATAGGTATAATGGCTGAGAGTGTACTGGGCATGTAGCATTTCTCAAGAGCAACTTAATGGAGTGTTAATGGTCAATCTTAAAACGTAGTACTCATTGAACTGAGTGATTCCATTTCTCTGAATATATCTTCTAGTAAAAATCAGTTATATACTGGGATGTTTTGCCTGGGAAAATTTAATTTCTAACATTTTTCCTAAATATTAGAAACATGAAGGGAATCTCAGTGTCCAAAATAGAGGAATGGTTATACCAATTTTGGCAGATAGCTCGAGCTAAGAGGCTATATGACAGACTGTTACACATCAGTAACTGAAGCTTTTGAAGATTAGTGGATAACATGAGAGAGTGTTTTCAAAATTATCTAAAATTTAAAAGGATGCAAATCTTCATGCCTAATTTGTCAAAAATTGTGTGTGTGTGTGTGTACTTGAGGGTAGTTATTTCTTTTCAAGATTTTTCAAGGATTTTATAACAAATATATACTAACGCATTTAGGATTGTGAAAATACTTTAAATAGTGTTAATAAAATTGGTAAAGAGAAGAGTTACTATGGTTGGATATTTTTTCTTTTTCCTTGTAAGATATTGGTAGGAACAGTTTTCTTTTTAAATGATATCCTTCCCTCTCAAGATATTCTGAGAATCTTGGTACTTTGAAGGATTCTTGGATGTTAAATGTTGCCAGTAATTTTTTTTAATTCTATTTTCATATCATACCTCTTTTATTCTTTAAAGACTCTGCAGGTGAACAAAGATAGGTAGTCATTCTTTCCTTCTGTCCAGTGGAATTTTACCCTCGTAACCGCTCAGAGAATATCATCATTGTATCATTGGGCTTTGGAAACCTCACTATAACTACCTTAGTTCACTTGTGCTATTCTTTTCTCTCATGGGGGCACCTTTCAGTGCTTTCCTGAGTTAGTTTAATGCATTTTTTTGTTTGTTGTTGTTTCTCAGCTTTGTTTTCTATTGTCAGGGAAACTAGCTTATTATTTTCAAATTTTATTAGATTTCCAAGCAAGTCATTGAAAAGCCACAGGGAGACCTATGGATCTTTGATAAAGTGTTGTTCAGTGTATACGTGTGTTTGGTATTCATGACCCTCAGTTTAAATGTTCATAATACATTCACTGTGGATTAATTATAAGTCAGGGACAAGTGGCATTTGTGTATGTCTGCTCTACGAATGTGAATCGATAAAATATATGACTGCACATCCTGGGGGTTATATAAACTACAGGCCTCTCGTGTGTGTGTGTGTGTGTGTGTGTGTGTGTGTGTGTGTGTGAAATCATAATTCAGTGTGCTTGAAGTTCAAAGTCAGGCAGCGGCAGTGGAGTAAGTTGCAAAATAGCCCTTTCCTTGAAGACAGTGTGCTTTAGTACGAAACGGAACTCTTAATGTCAGTTTTATGTTTCTATTTGACAGAGTCTAAGGTTATGGAAACGACTGTAAAAATAATTTGTCTGAAAGAAGTCTGGATGCAGAAATCTAATAGAGAAAATATTTGAGAATATGGTTCATCAGCAAGTACAACAGATACACTTTTCTAAGTGCCACATGGCATGGATCAAAGCGTCCCATGACCTGGATCCGTGTGGCCCAATCATTACCTATTGATTGGAACCCCACGGGAGGATTAACCCTTTCATGTTCATGCCAAGTTTTCTTTCACTCTTTGGTGTTAGTAATTTTAGGGATAGAATCTTCCTGCCACTATTAGCTTTTTTTTTTTTTAAGTTAATCATCTACTTGGATACATTTGTCTTTCTCAATTATTTTACTCTAAATTATTTAATTGCACTCTTCTTTGCTTGATAAACTTAACCAGTGAAAAGATTTTACAATTTTGGGAATACTGTTGGTGGCAGAAGAGGGGGAGAAAAATATGTAACATTCTGGGTAGAAAATAGCGAGAGAATCTCAAAATCAAGTACAGATGTTATCATTTTCATTAGGTAGGTTAAATGATAAGTTCTAGCCTTTTAACGAACCCTTTGCAGTCTGAGTGGAGGGCTTTGCCTCTAACGAAAGCCTGTCGAGCACTTTTCACACGTGGTGGCACATTTGTACTATTCGGCTGTTCGCATTTTGAAATTGAACTCTTGCTGTAAGTAGAGCGCCGTGCAGAAGTAATTCGTAAATTCCACAGGAAGAGGAAAGCACGGATTGGTTCACCTTTGGCCACGTGGGCTGCCTCCTCTTACCTCGTATGTCTGGTGGGGGGGTTCCGCGCAGCCAACTTATTCTCTTGTCCTCTGTGTGTTTTCTTTCAGTTTGTCCCACGAGGAGCATCCCCATAGCCATCCTCTGTATGGACATGGCGTATGCAAGTGGCCTGGCTGTGAAGCAGTGTGTGAAGATTTCCAGTCATTTCTAAAGTAAGAAGGATTTGATATTGCTTTCTTCTCTCGCGTAGCCGTCACCTCCCGCTCTTCGTACTTTTCCTCATGCGGTGCCTTTTTGATGGCGAGTCTCACGCCACCATTTTGAGGGTAGCCTCTAAGTCACCATGTCGAGCAGTGTCCCGGGAATAGTTACAGGGTCTGCTGAGGGTTGCCTTGTAAAGGGGGAAGGACTTACATCCAAGGGCATTTTTGATCCTCTTAGTGAGATCCTGTATTTATTTATTTTCTCAGAATGACAGTGATTAAGTAAAAATTCTCCCAATATTAAATGTGCAGTAATTCAGTTTTCACTTCTATTCACATCCCTACATATTAAATCAATGACATACGCCCTAGCTCTAGCTTTATAAAATTGGTGTCAACTAGTGGCCACTAATAGCTTGGAGACTGGGCCTCTTCTTTGGTTCCTCACAAATGACTTTATAAACGTAAGAAACGGATGCCCAGGAAAAGCTACCAATCTGATTCTTATCTTTCTGCATTGGTGTTGACTTCTGTTCAGATTCTTGTCCTTATAGGGAGGCGAGAGTAAGTTTAATTCCTACAGTTAAAGTATGGCTAAAACTTGGGTTATCCCATTTGAATCTGTACCACTGATAAAGCATCCCTGTAAGTAAATGGTACGTTCATCCTCTCCTAACCGAAGGGAAATGCTTCTGCACGACGTGTTAACATTTCCCTCATCTACGGTGCCTTGTCCTTTAAAGATATCGAGACGAAACCACCCTGCATTATTGACATCACATAAATATATTCATAGTATCAGTGAATCATTGATGTATGGAGTGAATATAACACTACGTTATATTTAGTATGTTTATCTATCATGCAAGAAGCAAACATGTGCACTTGTAAAACTCCTGTATATATAGGTACGTGACGGTTTGCAAAGTGGGTGTCGGGACTGGGGGCAGTGGGGAGTCTTTGCCTCTGGCTTTTCTGTCTCATTCAAGCCCCAGGAAATAGAGGCGGGCTGATTTAACGTGCAGGTCTCTGGTTTTGTGCGGTCTTTCTATCATTAGAACAATCTCTGTATCTTTCTTTACAGACCTGGGTACAAATATTTTAATAAAGCCACCCTTAGAGATAGATCTCGTGCTACCTGCAAGCGCTTTTGGTGAATATCATTTTTTTGATTAATGAATGGGAGTCTGTGAAAACATTGTAGAGCTTCCCCGCTGTAATATTTTACTTCGAGAGCATTATGTGGTCCTTAAAAACGGAAGTATGTAAAAATTTTAAAAAAGATATTTTACATTGTTTCTAAATATTAATACTCAAGAGCAGTGATACTTCATCTTAAATTAAGCAACAGTCCGTTACAATTATGATGATTCTGGTTAGAGCTATTGGGCTTTGTTCTCTTATAAATCCCTCATTGTAGAATCTTTGTTTTGTTGCTTCCTGATCACTTGCCTAATTGTTTGTAGATAACGAGACAAAAAGATCTTGGCAGAAACCACGTTTAAATTCTGATTTCACCTTCGGCACCAGTGCTACCTTTGATAAATATCTCGGTGCTAATTTCACTCCTCTATAGAATGACTAGAAAACATCTGTAAATACGATTTATTTTATAAAGTCTCCAGAACTATAAAGTTGCTGTCAACATTTTTGGTGACATGTATCAGTTTTAGAGTCATGAGGGAAGAGGGCATTTTTCCAATTGATCACTCACAAATTTTTGTTAATAGGCAAAGTATTTCCACTCTAATCCTCAAATCTTAGTTCCTTTTATTATGCGAGCTGGCGTTAGGGGTGTGTGTGTGTGTGTGTGTGTATGTATATGTATTGGGGGGACAAATATACCTCCACAAAGAAACAGCACACTTTTCAAACTACATCGATTTCTAAAGAAAAGAATCTGAAGATCATCAGAATTAGAAGCTAGCTTGATTCCTTTAAAAAAGCCCTTTTCTCTTCTAAGGATATTAGGAGTCAGGCTCTTATGTAGGAAACCACTTATTTATTTTTCACTTTTATTCATGTCTCTATTATTTATTGTGGTTTTGCACATGACATGGCATTTTTTGCTCAGTGGAATTGGTTTTTTTTTTTTTTTTTTTTTCGCGGTACGTGGGCCTCTCACTGTTGTGGCCTCTCCCGTTGCGGAGCACAGGCTCCGGACGCGCAGGCTCAGCGGCCATGGCTCACGGGCCCAGCCGCTCCGCGGCATGTGGGATCCTCCCGGACCGGGGCACGAACCCGTGTTCCCTGCATCGGCAGGCGGACTCTCAACCACTGCGCCACCAGGGAAGCCCCTAATTTTCACTTTTATTCATGTCTCTATTATTTATTGTGGTTTTGCACATGACGTGGCATTTTTGCTCAGTGGAATTGGAATGCTCACTGTGATCCCGCAACTGTTCCTTGTTTATTTCGTAGTACTTATTTATTGACATATATTTGGCCAGAAGACTTCTGTTTGCAAGCTATAGAAAGCCAACTTTAATTGGTTTAAGCCAGAAAAAGCGGAGGATGGTAATTGGCTCCTATAACGAGGAGGTCTGGTGGTACCGCTGTCTTCAAGCATGACTGGACCCTGATGCTTGAACAAGGTTATTGGAGTATCGGTTCATTGCCCCTTAGCTCTGTTTTCTTCTTTGTTGCCTTCATTCTCAGGCTCTTGCCAAGTGGAACTGAAGAAGACAGATTTACCTGCCACAGGTTTATCCATCCCAGAGTGTATCTCTTTTCCAGTAGTGCCAGGAAAACGTCCTCAGCAGACTGTCATTGGCCCACTTTGAGTCATGTGTTCTAGCTTTGAAGCAGTCACAGTGAGGCAGCCAGGCTTAAGTCACACACCCACCTTCGGAGCAGAAGAAGAAGTTCACCCCACAGGAGCCACGTAGGGGCTGGGGATGAGAGGCCTGGTTCACAAAAGTAAAAAATGAGTCTTGCAAACCAGCCGAGGGGAAAGTAAATGCTGAATAAGAAAAAAACGCTCTAGAACTCAGAGTTCTCTTGGTGCTTTCCTGAGTTTATCCGTTGACCTGCGGTCTGTGACAACTTCGGGATTTTGAGTTTCTCCTACAGCATGATTTCAGCTGTGGGAAATTCAGAGCTGTCTTCAGCTTTCAAGATCTTGCCTAGAGTAGTGGAAAGTAAGTTAGTCTTCTTGTGAACTCACGTCTCCCACGTGTGTGCTCCGTCTAAAGGGTAATCACATTGGCTTTAGCGAAACCAACTTTGCTTTCCATTGAGCTGGACTGAAAGAGCTGCCATACTTCTTGTGGTTCAAACAAAAGCCACATGGCCTCTTTGAATGACATCATAGTGGAGTCATTATTATCGGGAAGTGGGAAGTGATGTTTCAAACATTTCTTCTCAAACTGCCAGATCTGTAGGCGCTGAAAGCACCTCTTTCCTGGGCCCAGGAGTGGGCCATTATCCCACTTTAGACGTGTTCTCTTATGGTTTTAGCAAATTGATACCAGTGGTGCTTAGATTCTCAAGGCAGTCCTACTCAACAAAAATGTCGTATTGCTCTGCCTTTGATTTAGGTGTTGCTTCACAGATTTCTTGTTTTTCTCACCCCAAAATCCCTGATTCTTCTAAATCCCCTGATTTTACACTTCCCTGGCAGAGCCCTGAACTGTGCAGCAGGCACAGTTCCAAGTACTTTATGTATATAGCTCGTTCAGTACAGCCACCTTATAGTGGTATTACTGTAGTATTACTCGCGACCTACGGTTAAGGAAACTAAGGCACAGCAAAGTTAACCAGTTTTCCCAAGGTCACACAGCTTATAAGAGGTGGAGTCAAGATCCAAACCCAGACAGGATGGCTTCATAGGACTTGCTGTTAACTGTTCTATAATACCGCCTGGTTAGAAGCAGCTCATTTTATTAACTGTGTGCTCTCTGCCTAAGGCAGTAGGTATAAAGGAAGCTTTGAAGAAAGGCAGAATGGGCAGTGAAGCTACTTGCTAGGAGTGCGTTCTTTGAGCTCAGTATCAGCACGTGTGTCTTGGGACGATAGTAATAACTACCTCTTGGGGTTGTGAGAATGAAAAAGGTACCTCGTGTCAAGTGCCTGGCCCATAGCAGGCACTCTCGAAAAATATAAGTACTTCTTTTCTCGTCTACTTGTGGGTTTTTTTTGAATTAATTAATTTTAATTTTTTTTGGCTGTGTTGGGTCTTCGTTGCTGTGCGTGGGCTTTCTCTAGTTGCGGTGAGTGGGGGCTGCTCTTCTCGTTACGGGGCACGGGCTTCTCACTGTCGTGGCTTCTTTTGTTGCAGAGCACGGGCTCTAGGTGCGCGGGCTTCAGTACTTGTGGCACTCGGGCTCAGTAGTTGTGGCGCATGGGCTCTAGGCGCACGGGCTTCAGTAGTTGTGGCACATGGGCTCAGTAGTTGTGGCTCACGGGCTCTAGAGCTCAGGCTCAGTAGTTGTGGCGCATGGGCTTAGTTGCTCCGTGGCATGTGGGATCTTCCCGGGTCAGGGGTCGAATCCGTGTCCCCTGCATTGGCAGGCGGATTCTTAACCACTGCACCACCAGGGAAGCCTGCCTTAAGTGTATTTTTAAAAGAGAAATAATGGAAACTATCCAAACATGGCTGACCTCGTAACTAGGGAAGAGGTGGTGACTATGCAGAGCTTTGATATGTCAGAAGAGACCGTTCTTTAATATAATTTTTAACCAGAAATTTCTGGTAAGAAGTCCTACACAGTCGGATGTGATCTTAGGGCAAGGGTGGCAGACTTTTTCCATAAAGGATCAGATAGTAAATATGATGGGCTTTTGCAGGCCATCCAGTCTCTGAGACAAGCACTCAGCTCTGCCATCGTAGCAGAGAAGCAGCCATAGGACCCTCTGTAAGGACTGGGTGTGGCTGTGTCCCTTGGACCAGTTTGCTGACCTCTGACGTAGGGTACAGTTTTTGGTGTCATTATGTTTTTAGCTGAGCCACATTCTTGCATTCCCTGGGCATCATCGCTCTCCTGGGTTTACTTTAGTGTGGATTCACAGAGCCCTCATTTTTATTCATATTGGGGAGAATATCCGTGCCTGCCTTTTATACTTACCCGGGTTTGTGTTCTTCCACCTGGTTTTCAGGGTTCAGTATGACAGAGCAGGGTGACTTGGCTTGGTCAGTGTTTTCCAGTCTTCTGTTGCTCAGGCTAGGCAGCTGTAACTTTTAGAGAGGCCAAGATCAGTTGTTCAGGAGGAAACTCCCATGTGACAATAAAATGCCACTGTTGACAGAGAGAGAGGTGAAAAGAAGGGAGGGGGGACTCACAGGTCTCAAAATGTGGCCTCTTTTTTTTTTTTCCCCTCCTGAGGGAAGAAGTATCATAACTCTTGGTCAATCAAAACCAGAGATTTGACACTCTTGTTTGTTCCCAAGGTGAGGGGATACCACAGGGCCCTTGATTTCAAAGATAAATACTGTACAAATAACCATCCTGTTGTCTTTCCCTCCCAGCCAACAGAGGGGCGCTTTATCACAACCAGCAGGTACCCTGTCTATTGTGTGCATTTATTTCCCTGTTTCTTCTCCAAACAAGTTGCAGTTTTAGCGCTGATTATTTTTTTTCTAATCTATGCGCCGTTAAGTGATCATGTGACAGTGGTGTTTGTTGGAGGAAACTGACGCCGGCAGGTACTCACGCTAACTCTAACGCAGCCCGCCAGCCCTGCATTGCTCGGAATCCTCCGATAACAGCCAAGCAAAGAGAAGCCCAGTGCCATCCAGATAGGTGAAGCTCAGGGTGTCCTCCTGTCCTCTCCCCACTTGGATCAGGTTTTATTCTTTTTTTAACCAGGTTGAAGATACGGTCCTCGCCAATAAAAATAGGGATCTATAATGCTTCCCCTTTGCTTTTTGAAAAAGGGCCCATACCATTCTTTGGCAAGGTGGCGAGTGGATCTGAAGGCTAAATCATGACCACATTTTCCTGTTTCTGACTTAGAATGTAAAATCAGACACAGACCCCATAGTTTCACAAATACCAGTTCCTCATGTGTGTTTGGGAAAAATGTGTCCATTTCCCCTAGTTTTTCTTTTCGACAGTCACTTGCAGAACATCTAACAAAAGTATAATTTGGGCCCTTGCTTGATAGCCGTCTGAAAGAAATTGGGGTGTGTTTTTTTTTTTTTTTTTTTTGGTCTGTTTCTGTTTTTATCTCCTGGTTATTGCTCATGGAGAGAAGCACCATGCCAGACAATCAAAACCCGAATTCCTTTGCATGTTAGTCAGATGTACATTACTTTTTAAAGCCAAAACAAATTTTATATGTGCTGTCATAGAAGACGGGGAGGATAATGTCACGAGGAAATGCCCAGCGGTGGAACTTCGACCCTTTCAAGAAGGTCGAGGGCTGGAGACAGCAGAGGACATTTATTTCATCACTAATTCACTTAAAAAAATTTTTTTTTTCTCTCTGAATTTCACTTCTGAAAACTGTGAAGAGTTTTATGTGCAAGAAACTCCTAAGTGCTGCTCTGTAATGTTTTCACAAGTGTTTTTATCATGGTAACATCTTGTTTACTTTAGTTCCCGGCCTAAAACTACTTGGAACATGTTAAGAAAACATTTCAAGAAAGCCTCCACAAAGAGGCTTTTGTTTTCACAGCCACCGTGAGGCTGCAAGGATCACAAAGGTGTTAACTTTCAGCCCCTTAAGCACTTCCACATGAAATTCCAGCACCAATGTTTGTGGTTTTGGAAAAACAAAGTGTACGTTAAAGAAACCAGGTATATGCTAATACACGTCGAAGGAGGCCGGATATCATAAATTGTTCCAAACCCATTCGTGGCTCTGGGTTTGCACACCTGGATGTTCTGCAGTGAAATTACCTCTGGGGAGTGCAGGAGAGCGCGTGGAGGGGGAGTCAGTCTTCTAGAAGGGGGGCATATGCAAATGTGATTCTAGCCTCCCCATCTCAGTCACCGGAACTGGGGGAGGAAATTTTCCCCCATCAGAGCCCAGGTGACAAGTCGTGGAGTTTTCCACAATGAGCTTAATATGTTTCTGGATTTGACTTTCCCACTTACCGTGCCTTTTTGAGTTGTTTGACCGAGGAAGATCAGGTGGTACCAAAAAACATTTTCTTCCCCCTTGAAATGTCTCTCCTTTCACCTTTCTGACACTGTTCAGGAGTTCAAGACCTTTCCAAGTACTCAGAGGTCAGGGTGGCCTAAATACCACAGTGCCCTCTAGTGATCTGTAGAACGTTCGATAGAAAAGTTGAGACAAGTTTGCCAGAGGTAACCGGCCCAGTGCCACATCGCCTTGCTCAAAAAGCAGCAAATAACATCGGAATGCATTGTTTCTTGCAGCAAACAGATTTTAGTCAGAAATGCAAATGAAGTTTAATTTTTCCTCGTAGGCTTTGAAAGCATTAGAAAAATTTCTGACTGTCTACTCACGCAGTGCTGCACATCACTGTCTGTGTACACGGCGCATTGTACCACTGCAGAGACAGTGCTGTGTGTTCTTCTATTTTAAGAGCCATTAGCTAGCCTAGGTGTTTCACGTGATCGCTTCCGGCCTGTAATTAGAAGGCATCGCTGAAAAGACAGGGGGATCGTCTTTGCTCCACACTTTTATTGACAGTGTCTACCATATTACGGCCATGTCTAAATGGTAAAATTTATTATTAGCAGTAGTGTCACAAAAGTCTGAGACAGCGATTTTCCTTTCAATAAAAGTAGTTAAAAACCTTTTAGAAAATCCATAATTTTGATTGCTGGTACTTCATAAATGTATAACTGGTACTTTTTAGCTGTCTCTTTAGGGAAAAATGAGTTTTATCACTTGCAGTACCTGGGTTAATGAAATTGTGTGTTGGAATTTAGCCAGGATGAAAGATGAGATCATTCCCAGATACTAACATTGGCAACAGGTCTCATAAAAAGCTCTGACTCTTGAGTGAAGTATCATTCGATTTTTTAAATTATTATTATTATTTTATTTAAACTGAGGGATTAAGCTCATT